>NC_133538.1:338730274-339970274 GCF_048544455.1 Silene latifolia
TCCTCCAAAGATACACCAAATGAGAAAAATGGGGGATGGGAGTATACAACCAATAAAAGAAAAATAAAGGAGACGAAATAAAAAGAGTAAGAAAACATACAAAACACGAACTTCCCCAAACCAGCCAGAAAACTGGGGAAGTGAGTAGACCAGTAGCTACCCGTCGTCGGTACCGCCGTCTCCCAGGTACTCCGACTCAACAAAACGGTCTCCCCAAACCAGCAACAAACAAGGGGGAGACTCAGTCGTCATCTCCAGGCTGATCCTCCGGACCGGGTACGAACGGAGGGTCACTCTCCTCCTCTCTCGGCTCGCTCGTGCCGCCGCTCTCTCGCCGAACCGCACCTCTCGTGCTACCGCTGTCTCCTCCTCCTCCTCCTCCTCGAGTCGGAAGGAAGTGGAGGGTACCCGTCCGCCGGGTATCGGTAGAAGGAGGGATGCGGCCACCCTCTGAATCGGTCGCGGGCTCGGATATGGAACTCGTAGAGCGGGAATACACCAAAGCCATATCCCGTCTCATCTCTCTCAGTAATGTACCCGCATATATCCGAAAGCACGGAATCACGATGCCCTTGGTCCATGACCTCGGGCGCCCCTAAACAGGGAGGGCGGACAAAGTTGGCCGGAAAGGCGGATCGGAAGGAGGGTCAAGTGGAGGGAGAGTATGAGTATGAGTGGGTGTAGGCTGAGGCGTGGGGGTTAATCCAGCCTGGGCCTGAGTCTGAGCCTGAGAGCTAGAAGATGCTCCGGCCTCCCGCTTCCTCTTCCTAGAAGAAGAAGGAGGGGTGAAGGTAAGGTGGTAGGTAGGTGGAGGTGGCCTCGCTCCCTCAGCAGCAGTAGGGAGCGGTAAAAGTGGCGGAAGGGTAGAGCACGGCAAGGTAACAGACGTGGAACCACAAATCTTCCACGTCCTCGCACTCCCCTTCGCCTTTGGGAACCAAGCGAAGTCGGTCATGGCTCCCAAGTCAAGGTAAGCCATCTCATCAGGTGCAGTGAGCCTGGGGTCAGTGGGGTAAAGGTGGCGGGCAATCCTAGTAACTAGCCCGCCGCAGACAACAGCGGTCTTGACCCGAGTCCCAATTTCATTCCAATGCTGAGCTACCAGATAGGCAATGTTTAGAACAAACGGGGTACCGTAGTCAATGTTGAGGTACCCCGCGAGAATTGCTAGCTCAGTGTTGGTCATGTTATTGGACTCAGGGCGCCCAAAAACAGTCTCTCCTAACAGACGCAAGTAGTAACGGGGCGCAGGTAAGTGAACGTGAGCTCCCTTCCGTGAGTGGAAGGGGGTGTGAGAAAGAGCAGCCCAAAGTGGCTGAAGGAGGTCTCGAGGTGGGGCGGTGGGACCGTCACTAACTAGTCTTAAAACCTGCCCAAACTTGGCCAAGGTCCGGTGGTGTGACTCATTGCGGAGTCGGAAGTGAATGCGAGAACTGGAGTGGTCGACATCATAAGAGTCGGTGTCAAAGGAATAGGAGCTAAAGAACTCGTACGTAAGGGTACGAATGGTAGCCTCCCGCATGGTAATCAGACCCGACATACCCGTCCCGTTCAACAAACTACGGACCTCCTCATAAATGCCTAAGGTCTCTAGGTCGTCCCGCGCAAGGAAACGGGTGGGGGAGAGGGGGCAACGAAGTAAAGCGGTTAACCGTTTCCGGTGAGCCTCGAAGTGAAACGCATCGTGGGCATCTTCGGTAAAGGTGTGAGAGCGCCCTCCCCGTAACAAACACCTCGGAAGGGCTGGAAGTGATGGCTAATCGGCTAGCCTGCTTTGTGTGGCCTCGGTGGCGCATACCAGGCTGCGGAAACGGGCGTGAATCCGCGATCTAGCGAGAGAAAGGCCTGTAGGAGTAGTGGCCGGTGTAACTCGAACCGAGCTCCCGGTGGGCTGGCGGAGTAAACCGTCCCTAACCGAGACAAGTAGAACCGGTGCTGCAGTGGTGACCAAGGCGGAGCTAGTGGCAACAAAGCAGGGGACCACTGCTCGGTCACGGATGGATCGGAGGATGAACTCGCGAAGGCGAGAACTAGTATCCATCCCGCAAAGTATCAAGGGCATGATAAGAGAAGGTAGCCGCTAACCGTGGCTAAAATGAAGCGTTAACCAGCATGTGACAGCAAAAAGAATGGCCCTATTAGTCGAAAAAATCGACGTACAGCAATCAAAACCAAACAATTCCTCAAGAATTTCGAAGAGCAGCATGAGAGTGGTGATAATATGATAAAATACTGACTGCAAAAGGGCTAATACAGCATAAAAACGAATATGGGAGCATGTATGACTCCTAACAGTCGAAGATTTCTACTCACAGCACGGGATTTCCCAATAATTCACATCAAGTAATGGCGATAGGGGACGGTAACGGCAGTTAACAACAGTGATAAGTAAGCATGGACTGAAGTTAAGCAAGCAAGGCAACAGAAGGACCGTCTGACAGTCGACATATTCGACTTACAGGAACCCTAATTGCGGAAATCGCGCAAAATACGAATTAAACATGTAGAAACAGCGAGGGATCGCGAAAAGATCATCAACAAGCTAATTAAGGGCATATAAGCACAATTAAGTCGAAACAAAATCGACTAGACATGGATTTTCGAACCCTAATTCAAATCACCTCAAGAAATTCGAATTAAATGAAGAGAAATTGCAAAGAGTGTGAAAGAAACACTTACTTGATGATGATGATCCTATACAAGCAATTAAACTTCAAAAAAAACAATCAACAAAGGCGGATTTTCGATTGAAAAACCGCAAACCCTAATCCCCTTTAAAAACCGTGAAAACGAGCACAAAAGAGGGGGAAAATAAGGGGTTATTGAAGATTAATTAGCTAGCAATAGAATGTAGGTGATGGATTTGGTAATTTTGGGCAAGAAATGGGGATTTGGGGGAGATGTAAATCGCAATTAGGAAGGTGTTAGGAGAAATTAGGGATAAAATAGAAATGAAAACTGAAATAAGGAGTTAAGTATAGAAAACTCCCGTCCACTGTTCATTTCACTCGATCGAGTGATTTTAATCACTCGATCGAGGACTTTTGCTGTCCCCTTTGATCGATCGAGTAAGAACCCTCTCGATCGATCATTTCCTCTGTGGCCTTCCTCGATTTGCGTGCATCTTCCCCAAACCTGCGTAAAACATATCCAAACATATCCCAGAATACCAAAAACGCAGAAAACACAGTCTATAGTCTCAGTCTAAGCTAAGGGATTGTCTAAACTAATTGTCCTAATTAAAAACGTAAAAAAGAAATTCAAAAGAAATTCAAACAAATATCTATTACAAGTTGTTACACGGGGCATTTCCCGTTTAATTCCCATCAGCTTTCAGTAGCCCCTTCGTGGGCTTCTGACTGGAGGACGTCACTTCAGCGATACTGACCGTCCTCTTTGATTTCCATGAGCTTGAATTACTGTTTGCAAGAGGAGGAGGAACATAGTTCCAATCTATGTAGGTTCGAACTGTCTTCGTTCTCGCCCCTCTGTCATATTCTTTGGCATCCTTGGCTCCAGTTTGATTGATAATGGTTGCACCATATCCCTTGACAGCTCCTTTCTCGCCTTCATCCGTACCTGCAGTAAGGAGAACAGACGAGCTTTCCTCCTTTTTGCTCTCAGTATGAGGCGGAGGGTTAGCAATAACAAAGAATATTCTCCAAATTTTCATCCGAGTGTCAATAATAGGGTCAAGAGAAGAGAGGGCATTGCAAGGCTGAGCTTGCATGGGAGCCCTCCGGAACTTGGACCGATGGAAAGTCGCTCCTCGTCCCCTACCTGGAAGGTCAAAGTCTTCCCCCGACGTCTATTACTGCACGGCAAAGGTGGACAAAAATGGTCTCCCTAAAATGATAGGGGTGTGCACATCTTCGGGGATATCTAAGACGACAAAATCGACGGGAATAAAGAACTTCCCGATCCGAACAGGTACGTCTTCTGCTACACCTAGTGGCCGCGATAAACTACGGTCGGCCATTTGGACAGTCATGTTGGTGCAACTCAGCTTTGTCACACCAAGTCTCTTAGCTAGAGATAAAGGTAGAACACTTACGCTAGCGCCTAAATCGCATAGCGCATTATCAATCAATTGCATACCGATGTGACAAGGGATCGAAAAACTACCCGGTCCGATTGCTTAGGAGGTAGCTTATTTTGAAATAGGGCTGACCCCACCTCCGTCAAAGCTACGGTCTCATTATCATTTATAGTCCTCTTACGTGCTAAAATTTCTTTCATAAATCGTAAATAAGAGGGTACCTTAGTCACAATTCAAAGAACGGCACGAAACTTCCAAACTCTTCAAAAGCTCAACAAATTTGCCAAACTGTTGATTAATCTTGGTATTCTGCAGCCGCCTCGGAAGGGAACCGTAATTGGAATCTCGAGCCCTTGTTTCTCGCTTCCAAAGTGTCTTCCTGAGCAAGTTCAAGATCCTTTGGACGCTTCTTACCTCTCGAACGAGGCCTTTCTAGTAATTCCTCGCTTAAACGAGCACTAGCAGGCTCTCGAATAAGCTTCCCGTCATCAATATCACTCGATCGAGCAATGTGCTCACTCGATCGAGCAGTTTCTTCATCACCTTCATCGATCGAGCAAACTTACCACTCGATCGACCAACCTCATTTTCTCGCTTCACTCGATCGAGCGGAACTCTACTCGATCGACCGCATTCTTCACCATTTCCACTCGATCGAGCATTAGACTTGATCGATCGAGTAACTCTTGTGTCGTGAGTCCTTTTCTCTTAACAAACACTTGTTCATCATCGCCGATGCTTCCTGGTCCGATTTGCATACTTCCGGTCCATCGTAAGAAAGACCGCTTCTCAACTCTATCAGATGCACCGTCTCATTTGGGTTCTTGTCATTTTGAGTCGGTAGATGATCGGGCTTCCTTGAAGATTGATTTTCAGCCAGTTGGGCAACTTGAGTCTCAAGTGCCTTGAATGCCGTGTCCTTCATTTGTAATTGCTTTGCAATGGATCGCATCATGGACTTTAACTCACCTATCTCACTCACCCCACTAGATGACGAAGCACCTTGGTTAGGAGGATTGAAGGACGGAGGCTTCGATAGCCTTGTTGCTTCTGGTGTGGAGGAATATAGGGTCATTGCGGGCCGATTTGGAGGGCGGTGGGGTTGAGCACGTTACGGTTACTCCACCTCAGATTGGGGTGGATATTCGGCTCGTAATGAGTGTTGTTTTGCCTGTAATGTTGAAAGGCGGCACATTGCTCATAAGGACTAGGACAATAATCAGCGACATGTCCATCTACCCTACACCTTGTACGAGACGAAGGGACCGTCATTCATAGCATTAACATGGTACATTCCTCCCTTGAGAGCTCCCCCTAGTTCATACTTGTCGAACCTCGCGGTAAGGGCTTCTAATGCGGCTATCGAAGAGGATTCAACGGCTCTCCTTTGGTTTCCTCTTGAATTCCCATATTCAGCCCTATGAGTGGCTAAATCATCTATAATCTTCCACCCTTTGGTTGCTCCCAAGTTGTCGAAAATCGACCATTGGCTGCAGAATCTAATATAGCCCTCTGATCATCATATAAACCATTGTAAAAATGGTTACACAGGCTCCACTTTTCGAAACCGTGATGCGGTATGGTCCGCACTGATTTCTTAAATCGAAGCCATGCCTCGTGGAAGTTCTCGTCGGGCCCTTGTTTGAAACTTGTTATCTGAGCTCTAATGGCGATGGTTCTCAAAGCAGAGAAGTACTTCTTATAAAACGCCAATGCTAGCGAATTCCAATCTGTTATGCCGTGAGCGGCTCGGTCTAAATCCCTATACCACTCCCTTGCGGATCGCGAGTGAGAAGATGAACATAGTTTCTTTGATCGATCACCTGTCACGCCGGTGGGAGAAGGTATGGAGCAACGATAAATCAATGAAAGTCTCCATATCTTTGAGTGCGTCTTGATTCGACTCCCCGAACGATTTTTCTCGACCATATTGATGTATCTTTGGCTTGGGCTCGAACTTCCTAGCATCTCCCGGCAGTTCAAACCCCTTATAGAGATTGTCAGCCGTGGGCTCGGAGTGACTAGCAATGGTTGCTTCCTCGGCCATTTCGGGAAAATCTGGGAAAGTGATAGATTCAACTGATGAATTGGAAACTGGAGAAGACGGTGGATTGTCTTCGAAAAGCTCGTTCTCGTAAAAGCTATCACGAGAACTAGGCTCTTCCTCTGCCTGTTGCTCTTGGAATAGTCTCCTTTTTACGTGCAGAGATCTATCAATCTCGGGATCAAAAGGTAGTAGTGGCCCACCTTGCGACTGCGCATAAGAAGGAACTACGACAAGATATAAGAATAGTCTAAGGAACGATGTTCCTTAAACTAAAAGAAGAATTAAAAATAAAACAAATTAGTAAATTGAACAATTGCCTCCCCGAACGGCGCCAAAATTTGACACGTCTGTCGTGCACTGTCAAAAATAAAACCTAACGGTCTCAACTAAAAATGTAGTAGAGGCAGTCGAGTATCGAATCCACAGGGAGGTAATGCAACTACAGCTATCTATTTCTAATCCTATGGTAGCAATTGGTGTTGATTGAATTTTTGGTTCTAAACTACAGAGTTGAAAGGAAAGAGAAATAAAGTAGAGAGCAGTAAAGCAGGAAGTGAATTAAAACTATCAATAAGAGGGGGACATGTCGGGAATTCGGTTCACTACGGTAGTTCAACAACTTAGCAAGCGATAAATGACTCGACGAACTAATGCGAGACGGATATTAGAAGGTCCTTTCGGTCCACTTCCCACCCTAAAATACCACTAACTTAACTTTCGTCCTCATTAGGGTAGTCTACTGTTTATAGCAGGCCTATTTAGTCCAATCTTTCGATCCAGGATTAATTGTAGCCAGATTAATGGGTGACATAGAAGCGTGCACTCAACAAGGTCGAGAATTACAGTTATATTGCTATAGTGACAGGGTCTCTTAATCAATTCATCTAATTCATTCACTACGTCGTCATTATTCTACCGCAGATCCCCTAATCCCAACATGAAGGGGTTTAGCTACTCATACTCATAATTAATCTAACAAAGAGATAATTTCCCAGCAGATGACATAATGGAATAATAATAAAATTCAATAATAAATAAACTAGGGCAAAAGAATAAATAAGGGCAACAAGAAATTAATGCAACGAAAGGTTAATTATTATTGAAAGAAGAGAGGGAATTACAATCCAAGCAAATTCCGGCGTAAAGAACACGAAATCCAATGAAACAATCCCGAAAGTCGAGTAGCGATCAAGTAAAAGCAACGTAGGAAAAGTAACAAGAGTTTCTAATGTGTAAACTTAGAAAGTAAAAGAGATGATAAAAAGAATGACTAATAACCTAGTAAATCATAGGTTAAATAGCCAAACCACAAAGTGTTTATGCGGAAATAAATAAAACACGGACTGATTAAAGCCCACAATGTCGAAACCCTCTCGATCGAGTGGATTAAACCACTCGATCGACCAATATCTCAAAGAAGTCCCTCGATCGACCGGCGGGTACTCGATCGAGGGCTTGATCATGTGCATCTTACTCGATCGAGTAAGGAATAGCTCGATCGAGCCTCAGGGAGCCTAGGAACCATTCGATCGACCACCAAACAGCTCGATAGACCACTTGGGTCTTCAATTCAGCTCACGTCTTCACCCAAATGCCTCGTAATGCGTGCAACGACACTTCCAAGTGCAACATCTCGCTCTGGGACAATCCCGTCTCCTCTAAATGCATGCAAAAAGGACGAAAAGGAGTATGGTTCCGCTACTTCCGCGATCATTCCTACAAGAAGGACAAAATACACCAAAGTAGCTAATTCGGGGCAAAATACTATAACAACAGTATAGAAATGCATAGAAATGCGTGCTGAAATAGGCTAAAAAGACTATACATTAGGCACGTATCAGCTAGCATCCAGGTTCTGTTTCCTGTGGCCCGTGGTAGAGGGCCTACTATGTCCATGCCCCATGCCATGAATGGCCAGGGAGAAATAATAGGGTGCAGAGATTCTGCTGGCTGGTGAATCATTGGTGCTGAGCGCTGGCAGGCATCACATTTTCGTGCGTACTCTGCTGCATCTGCCTTCATTGTAGGCCAATAGTATCCCCTGTCGAGGGCTTTATTTGCCGGACTCCCGCCCCCGCATGGTTTCCACATTCGCCACTTTGTGGAGAGCATGCAACACACATCTGTGCTTCTTCCTTGTCCAGGCACCGTAGGTAGGGACCTGCTAGCGATTTTCTGTATAGTGTATCATCAATGAGTATGAACCTGGAAGCCTTTATTTTAAAAGCTCTCACTTCCTTCTTATCGTCTGGTAGCTTGTTATGGCGCAGCCAGTCTAGGTAAGGTGTGCGTCAGTCGTCTTCTGGGTCGGCTACTTGGTCAGGTGCCTGCCTATTTGGCCGAGAGCTCTCACTTTCCTCTGTAACTGCTTGGATTGCCTTTTTGCTTTGTGGATCCTCCAGTTTACCTCTGTCTATTTCGTCTGCCTTCTGGATAGAAGGTTCCAGCATATGTGCTATTGGAATGCTGGATAGCTCTGTTGGTTTGAATGTTGCCCCCAGGGTTGCTAGGGCGTCTGCTTCCACGTTCTGGTCTCTAGGAACCTGTTTAAGCTTGCAAGTTTCGAATTTTTGTTTTAATTCCTTTGCTACTTTCAGGTATGCAATCATCTTCGAATCTCTGGCTATAAACTCATCATTCACGTGGTTGACTATTAACAAAGAGTCACTGGATATGAGCAGGTGTTTGACCCCTAGCTCCAGAGCTAGCTTCATTCCCAATATCAAGGCTTCGTATTCCGTTTCATTGTTGGTTGCCTTGAATTCACATCTTACAGCTTGTGCTATCAGATCTCCCTGTGGTGATTGCAGAATTAATCCTACACCTGCCCCCCTTTGGTTGGAGGCTCCGTCGATATGCATCCGCCCAGGACCTCGTTTTTACTTCCTTCTAAAGTGAGGATCTCGGTATCTGCCAGATTCTGGATGGCTGGACTGAAGTCTGACACGAAGTCGGCCAATGCCTGTGATTTAACTGCTGTTCTAGTGTCGTATTGGATGTCGTATCCACTGAGGTGTACTGACCATTTAGAGATTCTTCCTGACAGTTCAGGCTTTCTCATGATAGCTTTTAGCGGGTAGTTTGTCACAACATGTATGATGTGTGAGTCAAAATAGGGACGCAGTTTGCGAGATGCTACTACCAATGCTAGTACTAACTTTTCAAGGGATGTGTACCTGGTCTCTGCCGGCATCAGATACTTGCTCACGTAGTATACTGGCTTCTGTTCCTTTTCTTTCTCTCTGACCAGGACAACACTCACTACTACTTTTGTGACGGCTAGGTATAGGAATAATGGTTCTTCTGGCTTTGGTTTTGACAGCAGTGGCGGGCTGCTGAGATAGTGCTTCAGGTCTCTGAAGGCTTGCTCGTGTTCAGCGGTCCACTCAAACTTCTGGCTTTTCCTTAGCACGTCGTAAAATAGCCTGCATTTGTCTGAAGATCTTGAAATGAACCTGTTCAGGGCTGCTACCTTTCCAGCTAATCTCTGAACATCTTTAGGCTTCTCGGGTGATTCCAACTGTAAGACAGCTTTTGATCTGCTCGATGCTGGCTTCTATTCCTCTTTGAGTCACAATATACCCCAAGAACTTGCCAGAAGATACCCCGAAGGTGCATTTAGATGGGTTTAGTTTCATCTTGTATTCCTTGAAGGTGCTGAATGTTTCTGCTAGATGCCGCATATGATCTTTAGCTTTTTCTGACTTCACCACCATGTCATCAATGTACACCTCCATGGTTCTTCCTATTTGCTCTTTGAACATGTGGTTAACCAACCTTTGATACGTGGAGCCTGCGTTCTTTAGGCCGAATGACATGACGTTGTAGTAATATATTCCTCTCTCGGACATAAATGTTGTCTTCTCCTGATCTGCAGGATCCATCTTGATCTGATTGTATCCACTCCATGCGTCCAGAAATGTTAGCATCTCGTGTCCAGCTGTTGCGTCTACCATTGCATCAATATGAGGCGTGGGAATGGATCTTTGGGACACGCTTTGTTGAGATCGATGAAGTCCACACATACTCTCCACTTCCCATTCTTTTCGTGCACCACCACTACATTAGACAACCATTCGGGTATTTCACTTCTCTTATCTTCTTTGCTTTGCCACAAGAGTCGTCTACTTCCTGGTTGATTACCTTATTTCTCCCTGCTGCAAACTTTCTCCTTCTCTGCTTGATGGGTTTACACTTTAGGTCCACGCTAAGCTTATGTGTTATGATGGATGGATCTATGCCTACAATATCATCGTGTGACCATGCAAAGCAACCCATGTTATCTTGTAAGAATTTGATTAGCTGCTGTCGTAAGCTCCCTGTACATCCTGCTTCAATGAGCACGGTTCTCTCTGGGTGCAACTTATCCAGGTTAATCTGGTCCAGCTCTTCTCCGGGGGCTCGATGTATTCATCCCGGATAGGTCGCTCAGTAATTGCTATGCGGGAGGGCCGACAAAGTGCCCTTGAGTGCCTTCATGTAGCGACCTCTAGCTTCCTCCCGATCTCCTCTTATCGTTTCTACTCCCCATGGGGTGGGGAACTTTATGACCGGTGATATGTTGAAGGACCGCTTTCATCTGGTGCAGCCATGGTCTTCCTAGGATGACGTTGTAAGTAGAGGGGCCATCTATAACCAGGTACCTGACTTGCTTGTTGACTCCTCCCACATAGGTTGGGATGACTATCTCACCTAGCGAGCTGGCTGTTTCCCCGCTGAAGCCTACTAGCGGAATAGTCTTCTTCTGTAAATCCTTCTCGCTGAATCCCATGTTTTCTATGGTTTTCAGCATGATTAAGTTGACCGAGCTTCCTGTATCTACCAAGACCTTTCTTACTGTGCAGTTGGCCATTGACAAGGTGATAATAAGTGCATCATGGTGTTCTCTTTCATCGTATGTATCTCCCTCATCGAAGCTGACTGCTGGCAGATCACTGTGAGATATTCTGCAAGAATTGGCTGGTCTGTCTCCTTTGGTCTCGGTGGCATGCCTTTTAGCTGCTGAGTATGTCAGGCCGCTTAAGTTTGAGCCGCCTGTTATCACGTTTATAATTTTAGTGCATGTGGGTGGGTCTGCCGGCTTGGCGGAGCCTACCTTATCCTGCTGCTTGCCCCCACGTGGTAACAGGTGGCTCAGCTTTCCTTGTTCGTACAGGCGCTTGATCTCTCTTCTCAATGTATAGCAGTCCTCAGTATTGTGCCCAATATCACGGTGAAATTCGCACTTCTTCTTGCTATCCTTTCTCCAGGCTTGCTCTCCTACTGGTGGGTTAGGCCACCTGACTCCGTCTCCCATCTCTCTAAGTGCCTTCAAGATTCCTCCGATCCCTGTAGTGAACCCATTTTCTGCCAAGGTGGGGAGTAGTTGGTTTTCCTCGATTCTGTTGACTCCCCTCCCATATGGCCTGTATCTCTCGTCCTTCTTTTTGGTGGTTTGCTTTCTTCCCGATTTCTCCACTGGCAAGTACTATAAATTCTTGGCGTGCTCTGTAAGCTGGCTCGGCTAGGATATCTTCCTCCGATCCTGATCGCGGCGTGCCTTTCTCCCTCGCATCGCTTCAAACTATGGCAAGGATGCATAGTCACCGCCAGTATAGATCGAGTCATGGTGGAGGCCTCTTCGAAGGCTTCTCTGTTGTTGAGATATCGGACTCTCGTCTTTGCTACCTTCTCATTGTTAAATCTGGTATTGTATTCTCCAATGCTCTCTCCCGCCCCCGGACGATTCTCGTACGGTCCCCTGCGTGCTTCGTGGCTTTCTGCTGCTTGAAACTGTTGAGTAAATGCGTTTACCAATTCAGCAAATGTAGATATCGACCTGTTTGGCAGGCTTACAAACCATCGAAGTGCTAGTCCTGTTAGGGTGGACCCGAATCCTTTGCACATGTAGGCTTCCTTAACTTGTCCTATGGTTGTTACCGTCATTATTTTCTGTTTATACTGGCTGATATGATCAAAGGGGTCTGCTGTGCCGTCGAAGAGAGGCATATTTGGGTTTGTGAACCCCTTTGGCATGGCTGTGGCGGATATGGTGTCCACGAATGGCGAGTCGGCATAACTGTCTAGAGCTGCTTTCTCGAGTGGGGTGGTAGCCCTGGAACCCTACTTAGCATCTCCTTTAGTTCCAATCTTTCTTTGATTAGTTATATTGGCTGAATCTGGGGTCCTCCTATCAGTTGTCTGCATATTTCCTCCTGATCCGGTTTCTTGAAGGTTCTGATAAACTGCCAGTTCACTTGCTGGTTTGACTCGGATCCCGCTACGGTGTGTCGATCGATTCTTTGCAGATCGCTAACGGAAGGCCACCTGTTTGTATCCCTACGCAGTTGTTGGGTCGCCACTATCTAGCGTGAGGTATCCTAACCCTCGTGGGGTTATCCTTCCATCCGATGGTGTCGTAGCCAAATCCAATCTTGTAATTATTTCACACCGTATCCGCTGCCGCCGCCACTCCTTGCGTCGATCTACCAAAGGAAATCTTCCTTCACCGTCTTGTTTCTTTGGAGTCTTTGGACTTACGCGGGAGATCAATTTGTGCCCAGAGCTCTCTGTCTCTCCTTCTTACCTCAGCATTTGCTCTCCTTTGATCTTCTCTCATGTTTTCCATAGCTTTCTGAAGATTTTCCACGCCGGCGAGCAGAATCTGCGTGGGACTGGGCGGCGGAGTGACGCCGGAGCTTGATGTTCCTTTGTCTGATATGGTCTGGGTTGAGACAACAGGGGTCCTGGGAGGTAGAGAGGCTTTTGTTGTCGGTATGATTCTTGGGGTATGGCCGGGAGCCTGCGTGGCTACTGTCGATGTTGGACTTTGGGTAGACGATGGTGGTGGCGATGGTCGCCGCTGCCCCGACATGGCTTCGGATACTTGCTTTTCCATTGTATATTCAGAATATCAACGATTGACGACCACAATGCCCCACGGTGGGCGCCAAACTGTTTAGGTCTTTTTTACCTAAGTCGATTTAGGGTCAATGTAGTCTATATTCGTTGGTTGATTGTATGATGATTTATATGTCAATAAGTAAACGGGAAATAAAGTGCGCAATGTAAATTGACACGTAAGATTTTGGTGACGCGGAAACCCAATGTGGGAACAACCGCGGGAGGGACGGTACCCTGCCAAGTATTGCACTATATGAATAGGAGAATGATTACAATTATAACGTTTATGCTAATCTTGCTGGCGTTAGGTATCAAGCCTGCAAGATCTCGTATAGAGTATATTTGTGAATGGTATGTCGTGATGTGGTTGTCTTGAATATAATCTTGAATGAATATATGGATAAGTAAATGAATGCCCTTCTTGATTTCCTTCCTTTGCTATTTATAGGGTGAGAACCCTAGATATGTCCTACATTGAATATGGAAAGGGAATATTACTTCCATAAGGACTTCTTTCCAAATCCGAATTCCCTTCCAATTCTCCCCGATCTCCCTAACTTCTCCCTGACTTCTCCCTGACACCCTTTTCCTTAACGCGGGCACCTTCCACGGTGGGCTCTTGATCCTTCTCAAGCCCATCTCCCCTTTTCCTGACCGCGGGCTCCCTTCCTCCTTCCCTCTTCTTTATAATCTTTATTTTACTAAGTGGGCTTTCTTTATTACGCTATTTTTAGCCCAAACACTATGAATTTGACAAATTTCATAATTATGACTCGTGGGTCGTGCGTCTCTCATAGTCTCAGCTAGGCAAAGGTAAGATTGTTTTCTACTCTGTTTATCTTGTATGTCAAACTTTTCGAATGGTGTTACATGGTCTCTATTACAAACTCGTATATTTTCTTGTGTGCGCTCTAAATTTGTGGTCTTTTTTGTCTCTTTTTATTCTCTATTTCGTATATTTGTATATTGTATATGTTTATTGTTTAAGATAAAAAAGGCATAGGCTCTCCGTAAGTCAATATTATGCCGTCTAAGCTACCCTATTCACCCTCGGTAAAATATGTTGTATACTTAGAACGTCCATTCGACCGACTAGCCCTTACCCATATTTTCCACCTCATGACGTCGTGTTTTGGGAACTCGTCTGGTCCATATGACTGGGGAAGCACTAAAGCGAAAGATACCTTCGGGTATTTTAATGTTGTGAGTACCCAATTTTCAACCCACAAACTTAACCGTAGCTCCCGTAGAACCTTTGATTAGGGCAATTTGTATATACTTGACATTGACTGCTCCCTACTGTATGAGCTCTCCCTAGTCTTTAAAAATAATTCGTTTTAAGTTTCCATAAGCATTAAACAGCAAACTTATTTTTTTTAAGGGTCTTGCATGTTCATGTACGTACTGACATGCATATTAGTTGGTACTTAGAGTGTTTCATTCATACATACATCTAAGAATAGAAAATTAGTTGCATTAGTAAATAGTAACATTGCAATTAATTGTTAGGGTGGCCATTATACATAAATAAGTTTGATATAGAAATAGGTGTCATTAAACTACTGCACTAGATAACATTAAAATAAAAAAAATTGATCAGGTAAATTGCATGTAGTAATATAGATGCGTCCATTGTTTTAATAATTACATTAGCATTAGTAAATGTTCCTCTTTATTCTCTTTTTTTTTTAAAAAAAAAATTATAATATAAAAAATAAGGGTTTTATAATTTTTGACTTTTTCTTCTGTTTAGATTTTTTTTTTTCAAAAAAAAAAAAAAAAAAAAAAAAAAAAAACTCATTTGTGATCCATGTAGAAATTTGTATATAGCGTCTCACACATTTGAGTCCTTCAATCAATTCTCAAACAACTCTCCCAGATTTCTGATTCCTAAAGTCATGCCAACCAGTTTCTCAAAAAAAAAAGAGTCAGTACAAATATGTCAAAAAAAAAACCAGAAAAATCACTTTTACAGTCAATTTTACAACTCTGTTGATGACATTACCAAACAACATGTAGTTTTAATAAAGTGTCTAATTAAGTTAGGACCACCCTAGTCCTCTTTGAGTTAAATAAATAAAAAAAGAGCGCATGTCATTTTTTATTAGTCACTTGTTCTACTTTTTACCCTTAATTAGTGGAATAGACTTGAAATACTTTAGGTCGTATCTTTTTAGTGTAGATCAGCCGACCTCTTAGAGTTAGCCTAAACGAGGGCGTGCAGTAGACCATCTTTTTCATCTATGTGGTGTGATAATTCCTTGATCGCCGTGTCTCTAGGTGACCTCTAGGTTTGGAGACTCAATATTTTTACCTGATTCGTCAAATTTCCATATGACTACCAAATGAGCACAACCCTCTATCTACCAGATTCGTCGATTTTCCATATCTAAAATGACTACCAGATGAGCACAATCTCATATAACCGATCAATATCCAAATCTTATCAGCCACTACCATTGATGCTAGAAAACTAGCTCACAAATATCCAAACCAGATTCTCAATACACCCGTGTCCAAACATACCAAATAAGACACGGGAGCGCGCACTCCGTGCCATTTTATAGGTGACCATTAGTCCCTTAGAATGAACTTAAAATGTGAGTCCAAATATCAATACAAGCTCAAAAACACTCACACTGAAGACTCTCATTAGTCAACAAAAGTTCCAGTCAAAGTTGCAATCAACTCTATTGACAGAAGTCTCAAAATTTCATAAGAAAAAAATATCAAGCCAAAGTTGCAATTTAATCCAGTGTCAAAAATCTCAAAAATTCACAAGACAAAAAAAAGTTCCAGTAAAAAAGACAATAAAAATTCCAGTCAAAACTACAATTCAAATCAAATTGCAGAGTAGTCATTTTCATTTCTCATACGAGTCAAATCCACAGTTATAATATCTCCATTCCTCTTGGGACGATCCTTTTATTCATCTAGGTGAGTGAGAGAGGCACACAGGTCTCCAGTGTCTTCTAACACCATAGAACCTTCTACTCCACTCCATTTATCACTCTCGTTCAGCATCTAAGACTTCGGTGGATGTACACTAAGTTTATACGGTCATATAAGTATTTTGTTTCTATGGTATTAGTTTTGCTTAATTAGTAGAGCTTGTTACTGTAAAAAAAGGCAAAACTCATCAAAGTATAACTCAAATTAACAAGTAAAATAAAAATGAAACACATTCTCCACACCAGAGAATTGTGAGTCACTTTCAGAGTAACAGTGTCTAGTCTTTCTACTTGGATCACATTTGGGTCAGACCCCATCTTTTTCAAAATATTTTCAAAAATTAAAAATAAAAACTTTTTCTGTCTCATTTCGAATGTTTTCAAAAACAACATTTTGCATTCATCAGTGCATCATATCTAGTCGTCCAGGACATGCATTTGCATTTTAGTTGTCATATATTTGTCACTAACTATTCCAGATCTCCAGTCAATTACTTTGTCATCCATCTTCCAGATTCATCCAAAGTGGGGGCTTTCTCATAAAGTCTCATCTTCTCGTAAAATAAAATTTTGCCAGTTTCAAAATCAATCACAAATTTCATATCCCTTTTCGTGAAATAAAATTTTGCGATTTTCAACTCCTTTTTTTTTAAAATAAAATTTTGAAATTCATCTTGGTCGGCAGGCCCTGACATGCATTTTAAGTTCTTAAAATAAAATTTTCTGAACTTACCTTTTTGCGAAATAAAATTTTGCAATTTTCAAATCCTTTGGTCGGCAGGCCCTGACATGCATTTAAGTTCTTAAAATAAATTTTTTTGAACTTGCCCTTTTTACGAAATAAAATTTTGCAATTTTCAAACTTATCGGTCGGCGGGCTCTAACACGCATCAATGTTTGTAAAATAAAATTTTACGATCTTATCCATCCTTTTTCAAAATAAAATTTTGAAATCCCTTGGTCGGCAGGCCCTAACATGCATTTGAGTTCTTAATATAAAATTTTCTGAACTTGTCCTTTTTGCGAAATAAAATTTTGTAAATCCTAGTTTGTAAAATCAAATTTTACATTCTAATCCCTTTTCAAAATAAAACTTTGAATTGCTCGGTCGGCGGGCCTTGACACGCATTGGAGCTTGTGAAATCAAATTTTGCAGGTTCACTCTTAAGTGAAACAAAGTTTTGCTTAACCAGATTCCAGACCAGCGAAACAAAGTTTCGCTCAACCAGATCCAGATCAGCTAAACAAAGTTTAGCTATACCAGATTCCAGGCCAGCTAAACAAAGTTTGGCTATTCCAGATTCTAGAACAGCTAAGCCAAGCTTGGCTATACCAGATTCCAGACCGGCGAAACAAAGTTTTGCCATACCAGTATCCAGATTGGTGAAACAAAGTTTTACCAGCTCCATTTCAGCATGACAAAACAATGTTTTGTCATGCCAGTACCAGACAAGCTTTGGCTATATCAGTTCTAGACCATTGAAACAAAGTTTCATTATGCCAGTTTCAGACCAACGAAGCAAAGTTTCGTTGCACCAGTTCCAACTTCATTCTAGATTAGTGAAACAAAGTTTTGCTAAGCCAGTTCCAGACTCAAGTTTCCAGCTACTCCAGATAGGTAATATAAGAGGCCCAGGTACGTTTCTTAACCCTTATCTGTCCCGACCGGACTACTTTGACCTTCGTCTTACTCAGACTCGGTCAAAGTGGGGGCTTCTGTAGACACCTCAAAGTTGTCTACCTAGCCTTATGGTATCCGATGATGAGGCTAAAACTAAATGACTCAATGTAAAATTTACAATGTTATAATTAAAGGCTCTTCACGCTTATTTCCCGAGAAATTACTCAAAATGGCACAAAACCACTTTAAGCCTTCCATTTCTTTTCATTTTACCTTGACAATTATATTTTAATAAGCTAGACGTTGTGGTCCTCAGATGGTGTATTGTCCGCCTAAAATGGATCCAGGTCATATTATAGTGGTCATAGATACAATAATTAAGTCAGATTTATATATTAATAATAGAAATTGGGCCAAATGTATATAAGGCAGCTCACCTTATAACGTTAAGTTGACTCAAATCAAGTCTATTATTTCCGGTCCATAAGATGTTAAAGACTTCACAACTCCTAAATCATGTTGGTATAAAGACGTTCCCGAAAACAAGATGGGAAACGGATTTCGTTATTGCTTATATGAAACACGTGCTCCAAGTAGAGTAGCTAAGTTGCCAGCATGATTAGAAGTGTTAAACAAAAGGGATTAGTGGACTTTAATAAGACACAAATTCTCATTATAGACGGACACTATCCGTCTATACGTATAGACGGATATCATTTACCCTCACAAAATATCCATTTGCCATAAAGTGGGAAGCACATGGGGGTGCCCCACCTTGTCCCCCTACCCATTTTATTAGAGGTCTTTACCCGTCTGTTCGCCCCACCCGTCTATACCAAAACTTATTGTTAATAAGAAAAAACAAAGCTAAGGTGTTGCATCGAGATGTGGGTACTAATATGTGCACAAGTCAAACTCTATTGTTAGACTCTGAATCTCATCGAAATACGTACACACCAAATTAGTATAAATACTCCTATACAATCAAGGGAGGAAAGGGGGACGAAAATACAAAAACCAGAGAACACAAAAGTAGTACCAACAGCCAATATCAAACCAGTCCCATATTATATACTTTTATACACCGTCTCAAATATATTATCCCAATCTCAAATCAAACCATACATTAAATTGTCCCAGTTTCATATAAGCGCATAAGAGCCAACAATTTACGACAAAGTCGAAATTTATTATTTTTCAACATCCACATAGGCCTGAGGGTACCATATTCAAATAAGTTTTTCTTTACTCTTTCTTTTTATATAATTCTTTTATTGTCTTTTATTTATTTTCTCTATTTATTGTATTGACTAACCTAGTTTATTTCTCTTTGTATATAATTTGTATCGTTTTTTCTTATTCTTTTGATAAATTTTGTCAAATATATAATATTACAAATAAATAGTAGATGTCGTCAGTTTGACGGGCGATCCGAGTGCCTAACACCTTCCCTGACCAAACCTTTACCCCCGAATCCACAATCTTTGGTTCAGACCGGAGTGACGGATCAGTCCCCATTCCAGGGATCAAAAGGGGCCTTTTCCGTTAACTTATTTTTGTATGTTTTTTTATAAAACCTACTGGCGACTCCATATTTATTAACTTATTTTTCAAAAAGGAGATATTTTCAGGGATCTCACACTTTGATTTATACTCTACGACTGTCGTAACTGAAGTTAAATGAGTATATTCTGGGTTATAATGAACTGTGGCTATATGAAGGGAATAGTGCGATAGGAATTGTCCACCCCCTTGTTAGGGTTGTTTGAAATCTCAGGGCCACTCGAGGAGTAGTGAACTGAAAATGCGTGGCCACGCTCGGAAGGTATCTACGGTAGATAATTCCGGTCAGACAGTTACTCTCCAGATCGAGGAAACCACTCAAGATATGATCAAATGCAAGTACAACTTTCAAGACACCTTGCATTGAGTGGGAGATTGTAATAGGACAAAAGAATTGGTGACGCACACTTGTCTCGGACAAGTAGGAGATTGTTGGAGTATGTGTCCTCAACAATAGTGCGATCAAATGTTTAAATCTCAAATTAAGAATACGTAAGGGATGATTCATTTATATAGTCAACTGATCAACATTAATCAGTAATGATTGGCTAACTAGAGTTTAACATTACTGTCGTTTGACGGTGGTGATCAGCTGATCCCTTAAGGTCAAACCTATAGGACAATTCCCTTAATAGAATAGTTGATTAATTGTATATCGATACAAGTTAATCAATTCCTTAAATTTGAACAATTCATTTGTGAGTGAGAATATTTATATCTTATTGTAATTTGATTAAATAAGATTTATTTTAGTAATTAAAAGATTTTATTACTAAAATTCATTATTGTTTATGAATGGATTATATTAATTACAAAATGTTGTGAATTATATTAACATGACCCATTTTATACCATGTAATTGTGAATTACTAGACAATTTGTTATAAGTAATTTAATTAATATATATAATGATATTTACTTGATAAATATGCATTAAATTAATTTATAACATGTTACATACTACATGTGACATATTGTGTGACAAATGACAAATTGACAAAATAAAATGGAAGTCCATTTTATCTAAAGTGGCCGAAAATTAGAGGGTCGAAGGAGTTAGTGGATGATTTATTTTAAACAATAATATAAACATCATCATTCCTTCTCTTACTAGCCATGCACATCAATATTTTAGATAAGAGCAAAAGCAAAAGGGTGAAGGCCATGCATTGGCCTTCCACCACCACTGTAACACCCCCATATACCAAGGAGCTTTAACAAGACCTTCCCTAGCATATAAAGGTGTTACCATCTCGGTTGCCCGAGGAAAGCAATCATCACAAGTCGATAAAAGATCATTTATTATTTATTACAAGTGATTAAAACAAAACTACCGATACAAAAGATACAACTCAACATCCTTATGTGAACTATCTTTGACGTAACTTGTGAAAGACCCTTCCCTGCCAAGACTCCAGCTAACTTCCAAGACATCACCTGTAAGACCGACTGCTCACCATAAGGGATCACGACAGACACAAAAGAAGCAAACAACAAACAACCACACAAAGTCAGTAACTGCGGACAACATATCAACAACAGCCAATTCACAACAGTCACAACAAACACACACATGGTCCTTCACCACTCCAATCAATCACCGTCACCTACTATCCACTGGAGCAGCCCTGCCAGTGGGGGACCGCAGTCGTACCCACTAAATCCCCGCTCATCATACCGAGCGATAACCCTGTCCCATTAATGTGCACATCCCCTCCCGTGGCGGGTTCCACGGAGGGCGAAATTAGGGCGTGAAGTCACTCCCGCAAGTGACTCCACTCAGCCAGGGACGCACCCCGAATATCACAGACAATTATACAACAACAATCAACAATATATATACAACAACCGTCACAATCACCAGCAACTAATATCACAATAAATCCAGTCATACCGACGCCACAAACAACACAACAAACGACACACTAGAAAACCGACAGAAACTGAGTAGGCGAACCTACCTTTACCCAACCGCAGCGATTCCACGATCAATCACACGACATCAACCAAGCAAGCAACACACCTATACAAACAGTACAATAACCGATCATAACCACTATAACCCTAACTCAAAACGACAACGACAAAGACGATGACGATGACATACCTACGCATAGCATACCGGCGTCAAGACCGCCAACTGACTCAAGCAACCCATCCCTACGGCACAAGCATCCTCAAAGGCTTCCATGGAAGGAACTAGGGTGAAGGGAAGAAGGAGAGACGACTTTTAGGTTTTTAGGAAGAGGCGGAAATGATTTGCGATTCTACCAAAACACGATTATAAATCCCCGCTTAAAAGACGCTACTCGATCGAGTAACTAACTTACTCGATCGAGTGGCCTCTACTCGATCGAGCCTCAAGGCTACTCGATCGAGTGGCCTCGACTAGATCGAGTACCGCACACCCAAAGCTTGCTACGTCACAAGTCATCGCTCATAAGGTTTCCTTAAAGACTAATAAATGTCACTAAGGTTGGTCAACGTCAGTCAACGGGTCCCTAAAAGGACGGGTATTACAGTCTTCTGCCCTTAAAAAGAACTTTGTCCCCGAAGTTCGTCTCATCCTCTCCCGAACCGCACGACAAAGAACTATAGTCAACACCACCGTTTACCCGACACAGGTCAACAAAACTGTTTAGAAATATTATCCCACTACGTATGTCTATCAAACATCATCATCGTCAACCACCAACCACCAAACACACGTCACACCCTCAAACTCAACAACTACGAACTTCCTATTGAGCTACAACACACATATCATACACCAATACGATTAACTCGACTATCACTTATACTACTACATCGAATTATTCAGATATGCATTAACACAACTACGCGACTATATTTCCATTCAACACTGGCCAACAATTACCAATACAATCCTACAGAATAATGGCGCTGCCATAAATTTACAATAATACCCGGTTCATACCACTCTATCACCCTAACCACACCACAATTTACCCAAGACAACTCTCTAATTGCCAATAACAAATTATTCTCAAGCCAATATAACAAATAATTACTGAAAGTTGAGTGTACAACATGCTATTTCATTCGATAAATGTTATAAATCCTTACTCAAGTTCATTACAACCACCATGAAGCTACCACAACATACATATGAAACTATTCAAGTAATTGTTCACATACTTTAAAATACCACAAAATACCGAAAAATTGTTATAATTACATTATTTTTCTTGTGCGACATTACTCTTCCCCTCTAAAAAGGAACTTCGTCCCCGAAGTTCACCATCAAACCACTTCCTTGTCCCTCAGACCGACACAAACGACACTACTTTGACATTACGCATAAGCCACCAAAACAATATTGATTTACATGAACATTACTTACAAAAGGACATTACGTGATTACAACTCATACAAATGTAAACCACTGAAATTACGGACTATATCACGGTTTTATACATTGTGACAAACTAGCAGCAACCCACTAATTATATATTATACAACCATACTGAACAAGTGAGAATATTATAAACATAGTATTCGATTAAATCACGATAGATGGTACCCGCATGAAGATTACAAGGTAACACAAATACCGTTAAAACTGCGTGAAGTGATCAAAATCCATAACCAACCCATGACAGAAACAACACTCTCTTGACATTACTTAACCATTACTCGCAAAACATAAAGATATATATATATATGCAAATATAAACTTAAACAATATCACTTGCATGCCAAGTTCCCGCAACAATATGTCTTATTGTCCCGACGCACCTATATCGCACAAAACTTCACTCATAAGTCAACCTCAAGCCAAAATATGACCAACCATGAAGCTACAACATGTTACCATCCACCAACAACCATGAGTAATATAGAAACATCCAAAAATATAAGCATCCAAACAACTTAAATCTTGAAATGTGCCTGTAACAGTGACACTCGATCGAGTTGGTCAGGCACTCGATCGAGTCCATTAGCTACTCGATCGAGTAGCCCGAGATCAGATTACCCCTCCAGATGCCACACCTGCAGCTACTCGATCGAGTGAGGGGCACTCAATCGAGTTGCCACAAGTAAAAAAGGGCCAATAACTCCAAACACAAGATATATAATCACATAAATACGAGTCGGGATGCTAACACGACCCACAAATCCCATAAAACAAGTCCATAAATACACAAGTACGGCCTTATGGCCGCCGATACAAACCATGTCCAAAAGTACCAACCGAAAACAAACTAATATCCATCATAAACTACGAACATAAAAGAAGGAAATAGAGTATCATCACTCCTGCTGCTGCTGCTCATCCATCACTGCATCCTCATCACCACCACCACCCGAAGTGCCTGCTTCTGACGCAACCCGCATCACCACCGACTCCAGCATCTGGTCTCACGTACCAAGGGGTCAAACCACTGAAGGGGTATGCCTGAGGCTCTCCCCAAGTAGACATGTCCACCCCATAAGAGTGGAAAACCCCGTTGCTGTCCCCGACTCCCCTCCACCAAACCGTATGAGGTCCCGAGGTCCCAATACCCTGAACATACGCCATCTCATGTAAGTTCCGAATTGTCAAGGTAGAGGACACTCTCTCGGCAAGGTAGCTCTTACGCATCTCCGGGTTGTAAAAGGGAGGGTAACCAGGGAACTGATACTGTGGCGGCGCTGGCTGCTCTGGCTGAGTCTCAGCAACTCTCTCCCACACTCTACATGGTCCCCTCCCCAACCTAGGCCGGTCCTCCTCAACTCTCTCGTTCTCCCCCTTCCTCCGCTCGGGCATAATTTGTAGGATCTCCGGGTCAATGATGTTGGGAAATGTGTCCTCAACAACAGTGCGATCACATGATTTAAATATCATTATTAAAACTCATTACAAGAATACGGAAGGGATGATACATTATATAGTCAACTGGTCCACACATATCAGTAATGATTGGCTGGCTAGAGTTTGACATTACTGTCGTGCGACGGTGGTGACCAGTTGATCCCTAGAGGTCACACCTAAAGGACGATTCCCTTAATTGAAAAGGTTAATTAATTGTATACCAATATAGATTAATTAATTCCTTAAAATTGAACAAATTATCATAAGAGAGAAAATGACATCTTACTCTAATGTGATTAAATGAGATTTTATTTAGTATTTTAAGAAGTTATATTACTAAAATTAATCGGTGTTTGCGAAACACGCGAGATGAGAATGATAAGTTAGTTATAATTACAAGATATTGTGAATTATACTAACTAGTAATTAAATGACCATTTTATGAGAAAGTAATTTTATATTACTAGTCAATTGTTAAATGTGATTTATTTAATTTGTAAATGATATTTAATTTGTTAAATATGCATTTTAAATTAAAACATGACATAAGACATGTCACATGTCTCATGACATACAATTGTACAATTGACAAAAATAAAATGGACTCCATATTACACTATGTAAACCGAAAATGGATGGACAATAAGAAGTTTTTGTCTTTTTCCATTTGTCTTATGCATTTGTCTAAAATGCTTGATAGTGACATGACAATGCAAAAGACTTACACCTTTTGTCTTGTGAAGACAAAAAGGAAAATAATCATGGTCTATGAACCATGCATGGCCACCGGTTTTTAGAGAACAATTAGAGAGGATTTTCTCTCTAATTAATTCATTCTTACATTTTTATGAAAAAAACTACCTTCTCTCTCTTGTTCTTCATAAAAATTCCTTTTTGTGAATCAATTTGTTTAAAATCAAACACTAATAATACTAGAAGTAGTATATGAGTATTAGTAATAGATTTTAAGGTAAACTACATTACAAACATCTATTACATGTTTATTTGTGGGATTAAGGGATAGTCTTGGGTGCTACTAATTGGAGGGCTTCTATTTTGAGGTCATGTATGTTCATCCAATATTGGAAAGCTCAAGAACTAACAAGAAGGAGATCATGTTGGTGCCCATTTGACCGAAATTCATATGGTGAGAAAATGATTTCTTCACTTATTTATTTTAGTTTGCATGCACAAGATCTAGAATTTATTTTATGACTAAATAAATTTGAAACATATAAGAATATGTTGTATAAAGAGATCTAGATTTCTAACAATCGGTATCAGAGCACAAGGTTGTTTGCATGCAAATCGGTTATTGTTTTTCTGAGTTATATGATTAACAAACAAAACTTATAAATTTGTGTTTATTATGAAATATCACGAAATTTATTTTGCATGTTAAAGTTTCTGATCCTAAAACGTTTTAGGATATTTTGGTTTAATTTATGGATTTTATTGTTCATTTTATATAATATTGGCATTAAAATGTGATTTTTTTGATAAAAATGTCATTTTTGGACGTAAATTAGCTAAACTTCGAATTTTCAGGTGGTGTTTGGATATGTTTTCACATATATTATTTTTAGATGATCTGGAAATTTTCATAATTTTATGAGTTCTTATGCTCGAAATATGGATTTTTCATGTTAAAAATCGAATTTAGATGAAAAATAGGTTAATATGAGAAATATTTTGAATGTGGTCATAGAAATTTAGTATGTTGTCACATACAATTTTACAAGATGTGTGTAAAATAATAGGTTATAATGAAGTCTTCATGCATGATTTATGGATTTTTGATGAAAAATAGCATAAATAGTGACTTAATTAGTGAAAATTGCTAAAACATACTTCATGACTAAGGAAAAACGTCACATGTTGCATTTTATTATCTTTTTCAGATCTAAAATTGAAAAGTTGATGAATATAATTTTTCTCATGTTTTTATGATTTTTATTGATAAATCCGATAAACCGCAACATAGTTTTTCCGATAATTTTACGAAATTTTAACCTAAGTTTTTGAACATTATGAGTGTTATGGTATTTTTCCAGAATGTTCACAAGTTTTAAATTTCAAATTTCAAATTTATTTGAAATTTTGTGATTTATTTGAAGTTTATAGCTTTTTATTGTAATTTTAAGTCCTTTTATAAACAATATTAAGAAATATGAGTTAATTATGGTCAAATGGTTAGTGGAGACTAATTTTTGAGTCCTAAGAAGTTAGGGTAATTAACTTGTGCATAAATATGAATTTATGTCATTTTTGTGATTATAAAACGTTGAATCACGCTAATCCGTAAAAACCGTGTAATATACGATATTGGCTCCTTAAAGGCGATTTAGCATAAAATTTGGCATGTTCATACATATTATAATGCTGCATTTTATTTATGATTGTCATAATTTTATTTTATGTAATTTTGAATTATGTAATTTTTACTTAGTATGGCCTTAGTTTTGGTTTTACCCGAAATGTATGGGAATATCGATTCGGTTGTAATTTTTGTGATCTCGTATCACCGTTTTGTAATTTAATAGATTTATTTTTATTTTAATTACAAATGTATAATAGGAAATTATGTAATTTGTTATGTAATTTATTTATTCCGGAGTTTCATAAAGATGGTGTCACTCAAGAAGGTGATACATAAAGACGGTGTTACCTCGAGATGCGTGCCTTAACCGAAGTTCGAGGGACCAATGGAGTTGGTTTCCGAATATGTAATAGTTAAATAGTTTTTCTATTTTAGGAAGGCCATACTAGGATTATTTTATTTATGCTTTGCATTTTATTTATATGTCGCATGCATCGCTAAATCGCCATAACTAAAACATGCATTATCTTTTTATCGAGTTTATCGACCGTGTCAATTACAATTATCGTAGTTCACCGCTTTAGTTCACTTAAAACGTGATAGATAATAAATTGACATGACCTCTCGCTAAAATAAACAATTGAGACTTAGCCTTACCAAAAAGTAGAAACCATGAAAACCTATTTCGCGAGGGAGTGCACTCGGCCACCCCGGGGTACAAACCTTGTTACGTAGGGGAAGTGGGTGATAAATGTCTAATCCACCGAATTCATGTTGATGAGGGTTTCATCGGCTACCCCGTGTCCAAGTTAATGTGAATTTGGATCATGGACACATTTATTCGAAATTTGGGTTGAACTCAACAAAAGTAATTGATAAGGGTTTCATCGGCTACCCCGTGCCTTTGTCGGATGTGTTTTGGGCTAAAGATAAATGTTAATATAATTTTATCGACCGAGAGTTCTAAAAGTAGAATCGATTAAAGAGTTAATCCACCGAGTTATATTGATAAGGGTTTCATCGGCTACCCCGTGCCCAAGTTAATATGAATTTGGATCTCGGAATCATTTATCATAGTTGGGTAGAGGTCACTATGTAAATGCTTTACTTGTTATTTACAAGTATTAATAAAACGATAAATGTTAAGTTTTCCACTATTCCATTATTATATTGTTCTATTTCTTTACCACAATTCATATACGATATCATTTCGATTTTTTATTCAAATCTCCATTAAAACATCATAACGAAAGACAAAATTTGAATTTTCTTCTAAAACCTCAAATGAACCATTGCTAAGGATCTCTTGTAAAGAGTATAGATTAAAGTTATCCATTATCAAACAGGTTTTTGATTCTTGACTAACACATCTACTTACAATGAATTGTTTCTAATTTTGGTAACTAGATTTGTTGGAAATCAAAATTGACCAAAATAACGCAACCACTTCAATGAAAGTTTTAAGACTAAAACAAACAAATGAAGAGTAATCTTCATGAATTCAATTTTGCTTCTCAAAAGCAAAGACTCATTGAAATGTGTGGGAGTATTCTCCTAAACCGTTAAGATGAGGACGAGGTTCAAGAAGTAATGATAATAATGGAATTGATACAAGGTAATGTTAAAAGTAAAGTTATTGAGAAATGACGATACTAAAACTATCAATCCCGACCAATAAAGTTTCCATTGTCTTAAATGTTGGACACAAAAAAGGAAACTACCCCAAATTATTGAAGAATCAACAAGTTAATTGTGGGACATCTAATGGGACCTTCTTCTTTAAATGTTTATTTGATTAAACATAAATTTTGCTAGTACCACTTCATCAATATTAGAAACCAGTGGAGGTTTTCATCATTGTATTCGACACATAAGATGATTAGAATATGACGACTAGCAACAATAATGTCGAGAGATCGAGTAATTGTGTACTCAATCTAGTTTTTGGATTTAAAGTTGTACTTAATTGTGACTATTAAGTGCATAAACTTAAAATAAGAATATAAACTTGTTAAGATACAAAAGAGGTTTTCACTTTTGTGACTCTATACACCACGATTTGATGTATGGCTAGCCCATTATCAAGGTGATTATTATTCTAAACCAAACTAGAATGATATATCATGTAGATGATGTAAGATTCAAATTGGTAACCCAAGATTAAACCTTAAATTTTGGAATGATGAACGCAAAGAGTTATCGAGTACTCTTGAAACCATTAGAATGTTAATGGTATATGCATATCTTGTATACAAAGCAAGATATCTCGTGCCTTTTGGTTGTAAAGGAGATCGAGGTTGTAAATCTTTGATCCAAAATAGGTTGATCATTTTATTTTTACCAACGATTAAAGTTGACACTAATGTGTTCACTTAATAAGGTAAATAGAGAAATCTTTGAAGAAGTTTAAAAGTATTCAAAGAGTCACGATTTAATCGTGATGGGATTATCGAAATGAAGACTTTGATATAAGCCAAATAAAATGTGATATAGTATCACAAGTTAATTTCTCTTAACACACATTATGGGATAATATGTGATTGGATAAGAAATCAAACGCTGTTCGATATGGTTTGAACTTCGATCAAGTTACTTTGAGTTACTTGATCCTTTTGGAGATTTTATCATTTTGTCTAAACTATTTTTCCACTAAATCGAATCATATGAGATATGAAATGGTAAGGGTACCATGCTTGTAAGTTTTCACAAGAAACAAATGCACATTTTTCCCTTTTCAATTATCACGAGTACACCGGGTTTGTGGCTCGTGAAGCTGTCTTTCTAAAATACAAGTTTATTTCTAGAAGACAGAGTGGGATAAAATTATTCAAGAGTCACAAAGAATGTTATGTCGCAAGAAACTGGTCTTTCTTGGCTACATGAGACGTTTTGTAAAATGTTGTTTCTTTAAAACCTAGGAGGTTAAATTCGTCACTTGTTAAAGATGATGAATTTTTGCTACTTTTAAGAAAGTAAAGAGCTTATAACTTACAAAAGTAATTGTTTGATTCAAGTTGATTACTTCTGGAAAGTAATGACTTACATAAGAATGTTTAAGTCACAACTCAATATAAGGCTTAGAGCCATGAAAATCCGAAATAAAATGGCTTGATTAGTGACAAAGGGTTTTGCACTAATAAAGACATATTTCAAAGCAAGATTGGTTGCAAAGGGTTTTGCACTAATTAAAATGCTTAAGTCTATTTGGATCTTCTTAGGGATTGTGTTTCATTATTATGAAATACACAGCGAGTGAATCTAAAACCCACTTCTTCAATTAGAAGGAATGTATTCAATACATGTCTTGAGTTTTATAGATTCTTACAATCCTAATATAATGTGAAACTTAAGAGAGAATCTTAAGTAGGACATCAATGAGTTGGAATCAACATTTTGATCATGTGATAAAACTTTTCTCGATAAGTCGAGAAGTTGTGTTTATACATGGAATTTAGTGGGAGTTACGGAAATTTTAATTAGTCTTATATGTGGATGACATATTGATCATTGCGAATGATTTAAGACTTTTGGAGTATTATAATACATCTTTAATATCCGGATTTATGAAGATAAACCCACATGATACTAGCGTCAATAAGAAGTCTTACGTTGATAAGATTCATGACTAGTTCAATTAAATTGAACATATTTGATTGATTACATTTGCTTCCGCTGCCGGATTAATTAAATAAGTAATGATGTGTAACACTTCATATACTTTGAGTATGATGAATTTTTTTCGAAATCGAATTTAAGTAATCTTTACCAAGTAAGCCATAAAGATTACCCTTAAGTGCTTGCAGAAGCATTAAGGAAGTAAAGCAAAGTGTTTATGATGCAATTTTGTGTAAGGGTGTTACACAAGTGACAATTGACAATTGAGATTGCGTATGGTTTCCGACAAAACCATAATCAAAACACATTAGGATGGTTAAGATACCATTGTGGCTATGTTATTTAAGAAATAGATTTTCTAGAATCGTTCTAGGCAATAAAGAACAATGAGAGATATTTATAACGGAAATTGAGTACACTTGCAATCATGGGATGTACAAGAAGGATGAGTCCCGCACACTGTGAAAACAGTGGGAGCTATTCTAAGGCTAAAGGGACTATTTCTTGATTGGATCTCGACACGTACTCAGAAAGTTTTGTAATGCAAATGTATACATTACAAAGGAAAACGAGTATGTAGTAAGGATGAGTAAGGTACAAGAAATTGATAAAACCTACTAACCAAAGCCTTCTCAAAGGCTAAACATGATGAGTCATGTCATTTCAATTGAATTGAAATGAACAACTACGTAGAAGATCAAATTAGATTATAGAACATGAAATAGTAATCAGGCATTGACTATTCATATCTGATAATCGCATTTGTCGTTCGAGTTTTACTTTAAAACTTTTTTGTTATACTTTTTTACATCTAAACGGGTTGTAGAGACAACATTGAACCCCGTTAAAGTGAACCCGGATTAACATAGTATTAGCCCATAGTCGCTTGTATGAGGTGACGTCTCGAAGTGACTAGAGTGTGATGCGATTGATGGCAAGTTCAAGTGCCAAAGAGTCATGTGAGATGACTAGTCGATCACATAGGCAGACTGTTAGGAACACTTTGTCGGGCAGTGACCGCTTATAGAGTTCTGGCAAATTTATATAGCCTGGTCGTGGCGAGAGCTACTATAGTATTCTAATGAGTCGATTCTTTTGACTAAAGACTGTTCGCCTAAGATGGCACAGTTTCAGATTAACTTTGATTTGTGTTACTACGACCTTCGTAAATGGGGTCAAATGGGCATATTTTGGGTTATGATGGCTGTGGCTAGTCGAAGGGAATAAGTGCGATAGGAATTGTCCACCCCCTTGTCAGGGTTAAAACAATATCTCAGGGCCACTCGAGGAGTAATGAACTGGAAATGCGTGGCCACGCTCGGAAGGTATCTATGATAGATAAATCCGGTCAATCAGTTATTCTCCAGATCGAGGAAACCACTCTCGATATGATCACTTGCAAATACGACCCGGAAGACACCTTGCATTGAGTGGGAGATAGTAATAGGACAAGAGAATTGGTGACGCACACTTGTCGAGGACAAGTGGGAGATTGTTGGGAAATGTGTCCTCAACAACAGTGCGATCACATGATTTAAATATCATTATTAAAACTCATTACAAGAATACGGAAGGGATGATACATTATATAGTCAACTGGTCCACACATATCGGTAATGATTGGCTGGCTAGAGTTTAACATTACTGTCGTGTGACGGTGGTGACCAGTTGATCCCTTGAGGTCACACCTAAAGGACGATTCCCTTAATTGAAAAGGTTAATTAATTGTATATCAATATAGATTAATTAATTCCTTAAAATTGAACAAATTATCATAAGAGAGAAAATGACATCTTACTCTAATGTGATTAAATGAGATTTTATTTAGTAATTTAAGAAGTTATATTACTAAAATTAATCGGTGTTTGCGAAACACGCGAGATGAGAATGATAAGTTAGTTATAATTACAAGATATTGTGAATTATACTAACTAGTAATTAAATGACCATTTTATGAGAAAGTAATTTTATATTACTAGTCAATTGTTAACTGTGATTTATTTAATTTGTAAATGAAATTTAATTTGTTAAATATGCATTTTAAATTAAAACATGACATAAGACATGTCACATGTCTCATGACATACAATTGTACAATTGACAAAAATAAAATGGACTCCATATTACACTATGTAAACCGAAAATGGTTGGACAATAAGAAGTTTTTGTCCTTTTCCATTTGTCTTATGCATTTGTCTAAAATGCTTGATAGTGACATGACAATGAAAAAGACTTACACCTTTTGTCTTGTGAAGACAAAAAGGAAAATAATCATGGTCTATGAACCATGCATGGCCACCGGTTTTTAGAGAACAATTAGAGAGGATTTTCTCTCTAATTAATTCATTCTTACATTTTTATGAAAAAAACTCCCTTCTCTCTCTTGTTCTTCATAAAAATTCCTTTTTGTGAATCAATTTGTTTAATATCAAACACTAATAATACTAGAAGTAGTATATGAGTATTAGTAATAGATTTTAAGGTAAACTATATTACAAACATCTAGTACATGTTTATTTGTGGGATTAAGGGATAGTCTTGGGTGCTACTAATTGGAGGGCTTCTATTTTGAGGTCATGTATGTTCATCCAATATTGGAAAGCACAAGAACTAACAAGAAGGAGATCATGTTGGTGCCCATTTGACCGAAATTCATATGGTGAGAAAATAATTTCTTCACTTATTTATTTTAGTTTGCATGCATAAGATCTAGAATTTATTTTATGACTAAATAAATTTGAAACATATAAGAATATGTTGTATAAAGAGGTCTAGATTTATAACAAATGAGGTACGTCTGCCTCGCCGGACGCCCCTCCTCCTCCTCATCCTCGTCAGAGTCGGCAAACACCACTGCCGCGGGTAAAGCCTCTGTCACTGGGAAATGCTCCGGGGCTGGTATCCGCATCCAACTCATACCCCACACCCTCCATGCTAAACTCCCATCCGCCAAAGTTCTCAACCATTTCTGGTCGAGAAAGTACTGACGGTCTAAGGTAGGTACTGTGGTGGTCAAGGGAGTATAGGCCGAGGAAGCCTCGAAGGATGTCAACCTCTCTGCTAAACGTGTGGCAATGGCACCACAACTCAGGAATCTAGTGTCAGACGAGGCCATCAAAGCTAGACTGGCACACACTGTAACACCCGCGAATTTCCCTTTGTGACATTTAAAATTTATTAAACCGTTTGATTACTTTATTTTATATTTTTAAATTATTCAAATCAATTAATTCATTTTGAGCACGGTTTTTATGAAAAGAATATTTTAAAGCGTAGTTTATATAAAAATACGTATTTTTGGTCGAATAATAATAGTGACAATAATAATGACGGTAATAATAATAATAATTCCTTCTAACAGAGATCGTCGCATTTCTCTTATAAAGCTGTTTCAATTCGGACCAACCCGATTCCGACAACACACTCTCTTACACTCTAACTTTATTATTATTATTATTATTATTATTATTATTATTATTATTATTATTATTATATATTATTGTTACTACTACCCGCAAACCCCACACCCCCTGCAATTTCCCTGCAATTTCCCTGCATACTCACCTCCTTTCCATTCTTCTTCTTTTCGAAAACAACAAACAAAAGAAAGAACAAGCAATAATAGAACCGTGTAACACCATTTCCGTCATCTTCAAGCTCGGTTTTTCATCGCATCTCTCAACGGTTTTCCTTAATTTTTCCACCAATCTCCTCCTTACTTTCCCCCTTCCATTGTTTCCCAATTCTTTTTCAATCTACAAAGAACAACAACAATCAACGAAAAATCACCATTTTTCCTCCCGAGCTTCAAACTCCGATTTCTCTTCCGTTTCTTAACCAGATTCGATAATTTTTGCACCAATGGCTTCCTATCCTCGTCCTCCTTCTTTGTATGTAAGAAAGAGTCCAGCTTTCATCTTGTTTCATTCGGCCGTCTTTCAAAGGATGCAGATCTTGGGTTGATTTATTCCATTTTTGGGTTTAAGATCTATCCTTGGGCGATTCCTTGGACGTTTATGGAGAGCAAAAAGGTAACGGTGATAGGTTACTCGACAAATGTCGAATTCCCGTCTTTTGTATCGTTTTATATGTGCTTACTTGATAAAGTTTGGTCCTTTACTGTTTTTCTCATTTGTATGATAAATGTCGCCTCTTGTTGGTGTTTAATTTATGCCTTAACCCCGCCTTAAATGTTGTCTAAAAATGGGTTGAAGTGGACTATCGGGTATCGTCGTGGAGCCGTGAAAGACGGCCTTTGTACTGAAAATGAGACTGATTTGGTACCCATATTGGACTGTTTTATGCTCGGTTTTTATGCTTGGTTTTGGGATGGCCGAAAGGGTGGTTGTGGGCAATCAAAATGGTGGATGTTGAGTGGCTTGTCACGGCTTGGTCGAGCTCGTCTTGGCAGCCCTTGCGGGGGTATCTCGTGGGACTGTTTACTCGGGGCTTTGAGGATGGTTGCGGGCCATTTGGGTCGACTATGGTGGAGCGTTTGTGAGAGCAGATCGCAAGCTGGGGGTGGACTAGTTTTGAGTTCCGTTTATGGTTCATTTAGGCGGGTGGGTGTTTGTCTTGGGACAATTGAAATGGAAGTGTTTGGGTGATGTTTGTGACGGGTATGTGGAGTGTCGAGGCTTGTATTGGGTCGGGTCTTGGAGCTGTTTAGGGGCTGTCATGGCGGGTTGACTAGTGACGGATATTGGGCTATCCAACGACCTCTTGAGTCGTGGGTTGGGTCATGTTTTGGCGCTAGTTTAGTTATTTGAAAATTAATTAGTATCCGTCTTAAGCATGCTCATATTTCCGTCTCATGCTTTATATAACTCAACTCGTTAAATATCATTCATTTACATATTAATTTAATTGGACTTGTCATATTCATCTTTTTGGGTTTGACTTATTAAGTTAATTGGACATCTCATAATTATCCGTTGAACCTGTCTGGCTAATTTAATTGAAACTGTCTCGTTAATTTAATAGGACTCGTCATATTCATTTAGTTGGGCTTGTTGTATTTTAACTGTTGGGCTCACTTTCTCATGTTTTTCGGACTCACTTTCTTATATCATTTGGACTCACTTTCTTATAATATTTGGACTCACTACCCTTGTATTTTTGGGCTCATTTTGTCAGTTGTATTGGATTTGTTCGTATTCCGTAAATTTTCACGTGACGTAAATTATTCATTACCGCTTGTCATATTTAACCGGCATGTTTAAATATGAAATGAAATATTTATTTTTGTGTTACAAGTATGAAAATATTATATTAAATAATTACTTGTTGTGAGACGTATTCTTGTAGAAATGTCATGACACTATCATATATGCTTGGTCTATATTTACGCCTTACTTGTGTCGTTCTGCCAAGTATTGGTTTACGCCGCTCTCGTGCCGTTCTGCCGGGAGTTGGTCGATCTATGTTTTTCCCGCCTCTTTCGGTCTGTTCTGCCGATTGCGGGTTACCTCATATCGTATTCTGGTGACAATGCCTTTATGCTATACATTTTGCTTGACTTGTCTTTACGCCTCTTTCGGACTGTTTCGCGATTGTGGGTTTAACTCATATTTTCCGCCTCTTTCGGACTGTTTCGCCGATTGTGGGTTCTCGACTTCCGTTACGTCGATCGAGTCTTGGATGCGGACTGTTCTGCCGCATGTCGAATCGGGGACCGTTCTGCCCCGAGAGTCTGGCCAGATTTAGACTAGGACTGAGTCTTGGGAGTACCATTGTCGTCCTACCAGGGGAATTATATATTGATATATGAGTAGTAAAGGTCTTGCTTGTTTATAGATATTGGTATTTGTCTTTTAAGGTAAGAGTTATGCCTTGTGTTGTTTGTCTTGGTCCTATTGGATACTAGGGGTGACCAATAAGCCCTCTAGTTGCGATATGATCGCCGGGATTGATGCTCCCATCCGTTCTTATGGTGAGATGCAAGCCATAAGTATGAATGTGACATTAGTAGCCACGTCCCGTGCAATGTTTGCTAAGTGGTTTTCCAAGTAATGGCTACAGTTTCTATCCTTGTAATTTGCATTGGTTGATCTCTTACTTAACTGTTCCACATGATTCGAATTCTAATCTCATATCTATGTCGTAATTCCTTGAAACGTGTGCTTTTGCATAAATGACCGTATTCTTATCTTTTATATTATTTAATTATTTCACATGAGTAGTGAGTCTCCATTATGCTAATATTGATCCATCGTATTCCATCTCATTTAATTACCATGTTTAAATATAAACTTGATATTCTTATCTTTTGTAAGTATCTTACATGATTTACTTGTTTTAGTTCTTTGTTATGTTCATTTCGACAATTTGTGGCTGGGAGAACCTTGAGTTACTCCCCACTGACTGTATGCGTTCATGTTTACATGAATGACAATGTGTGAAGATGCTTACGTGGGGAAGACGTGTGGGCTAGCGAGAACTAAACCCTTGGACCTTAGTCTGTTATTTAGAAACCCCTTTATTTATTTATTTATTCGTGGGATATCTTTTCCCCGCTTCCGAGACTTGGGTTGTATTAACCTAAGTTTATCTATTATTGTATTTGTTTCTTTTCGTTAGTGGCACCCGCGTGCTATTCTTTAACTAGTAAATTTTAAAAGTTTTCAAAATATCACAAATTTCCGCTTTAATTTATTAGTTATATTTTCCGCTTTATCGCGGGTGTCACATTGGTATCGAGCCTATGTTGCTCCCGACGCACACACGTGTACCCCAAATTTAAATTTGAACTTGACCTTGAATAATGAATGAGAGATGGGTAGACTTAAGGACCTAAGGTGGTAGTCTGTAGTGTGTTTGCTATTTGTTAGGTTCTAACATGTTTGTTGATTGCCATCTTATAATTGTTGGGCCCTTGGATCAATGACTGTAAACTTACCAATGTGGTGATCAAGATTTGGTGCCTATTGCTGAGAATTGAAGATTTGTTAAACCTTTGAAGAATGCTTCTACTTCCTTGAAGATGTTTCTTATTCTTTGTGTATCCTGCCTTATTCTTTACCTCTTGGTGCTTACCCTTTCTCTAAACTCTCCTCTGTTCTACTTTGAAAGTTACTCTTGTATTTCCTAACTTGTCTTTTGTTCCTTGCTTATCTTCCCTTAACGCATTTTGAAAGTACTCTTTCTTTTGAGAAATGTTGACCTTGGTTGGAAATTTTGACCTTTGAGGAGATTGTTGTGTTTGACCCTTAATCCTGGTTTTGAGAGAATTTGATGTTGGAAAGACTTAGGTAGTGTGATGAGACATACTTAGTGATTCTTATACCTAGTTCTTTGGGTAAAGTGAGTATAATTGATCGATGGAATTATGTGTGTCAAGTGTGAGTTGCCTATGATACTAAGACTATGGAACTTGGCCTTGTTGTTTATACTTGGAATTTGAGGATTTGGTAACTTGAGTTTTGTTGCTTGGGTTTTGACATGGAGTAGAGTTTATGATGAGAGTTTGGAAGGAAACACCTCTTGGACGTTGTTAGACATTGGTGATGAAAGTGTTACTTGGAAATTTGAGTTGAACTCGAGGCTAGAATAGTCGATATGCTTTTGTGAGTGTTGTGATGGTTACATAAGAACCATGTTAGGCGAGAGTTGTTGTTAGTTTTGGAATCACATTTGGGTATTCGCCTTGCGGTAATGAGGGTCAATAGCCAGAGTTCTTGAGATGTAATTATAAGTTAGGGTCGATAGATGTTGAGTTGAGATGAGTTAGATGTTTTGGGTGGTTGTCTCGTGATTTGGAGAATGTCACCATCTATGCTTTAGGTTTCGAGAGTATAACAAGATCTCTTTGGGATGTTATATTGTACAAAAGAACTTTTGAACTTGGACTTTTGATTGATGGTTTACCATTTTGAGAAACTCATAGTTGACACTAGTTGGATATGGGTATAACGTTGTTAGGAGCTTTGACCTGGACCTCGTGGAGGTGGTTAGTAGATGTGTGAGAATTTGGAGTGGTGAAAACACACTTATTGTGAAATACCTTGTTTCATGGGATGACTTAAGATGAAGTAACATAAGTGTTTTGAGGAAATCCTTGGGAGTGTTGTGGTTATAAGTTTTGTTGTTAGGAAGTTTTCGGAACCGTTTAGGATGATGTTGTTTGAGATTTGAGTACATAGCCTTTCTTCTTTGACCATAAGCGTTACTGTTCATACCTCTCTTCCTCGCTTCATCATGCTTCTCCGTTAAGTTTGACACTCGTAACTTGTGAAACTCTATCTTTGTCCTCCTTGTTGACCTTACTTTGAACCTTACCTCTAGAAAATTCATCATAACTCTTTTGTTGGTTAAGTTTGAACTCTCTTAGCGTACCTTGCATTTATGATATCTAAGTTCTTTTCTTTTCGTACAATTTCTAAACGTTTCAAGCTATCATTTTTGGTTCATTGTTAAAAGTTTATATTATTTTTACGAAATCTTACCTATTTTAAAAGGTTCGAAAATGAAAATTTGATTTAGTTCCCTATGAGTGTAAAATTATTTGTCATGATTTTTAATTGTTAAACCCGAGATTTATTTAAATTTTACCCAATTTCTGTTAACTTTGATCTATTTATGATGTCTTTGTCAAGGCTTAATGTTACATTTTCAGAAATTTAACTCCCTTTTGAGTTTAAAGGTGAAACCTTCATTTTTATTTTGACTTTTGCGAAAGGAAATTTGAGTAGATTATCTTTTTCTTTTGATTTTGACGTTGATCGGATGTTAGAACTCGTTATTGGAGACGTTTGATAACGTGTTCTACGCTTGTCAGCGAACTGATTTTGTTTTCAATTTGTCTTTGACTTGGAAAGTAAGCGTTCTTGTGTGCACGACAAGAGCAATTTCGTTCCATGAATGAGACTTAATTATACTTTTTAAAACTCTTCGTTAATGTGTTTGAAAGTGTTTTGATTTTGATTTATACAAATGATTTGCCTTTCGACTTGGTTCTGTCGGAAAATTTTAGTTGAAACTTTTGAAAGAATTTTAATTCTTACAAGTAATTAACCTTTTAATGTTTTGGTTATCGATTTTAAAAGTTCAGTTTTATTTTTATAACCTTTCATTTCTACTTTCAAGTTTCGAGGACGAAACTTTTTAAAAGGTGGGGTGATTGTAACACCCGCGAATTTCCCTTTGTGACATTTAAAATTTATTAAACCGTTTGATTACTTTATTTTATATTATTAAATTATTCAAATCAATTAATTCATTTTGAGCACGGTTTTTATGAAAAGAATATTTTAAAGCGTAGTTTATATAAAAATACGTATTTTTGGTCGAATAATAATAGTGACAATAATAATGACGGTAATAATAATAATAATTCCTTCTAACAGAGATCGTCGCATTTCTCTTATAAAGCTATTTCAATTCGGACCAACCCGATTCCGACAACACACTCTCTTACACTCTAACTTTATTATTATTATTATTATTATTATTATTATTATTATTATTATTATTATTATTATTATTATTATTATATATTATTGTTACTACTATCCGCAAACCCCACACCCCCTGCAATTTCCCTGCAATTTCCCTGCATACTCACCTCCTTTCCATTCTTCTTCTTTTCGAAAACAACAAACAAAGAAGAACAAGCAATAATAGAACCGTGTAACACCATTTCCGTCATCTTCAAGCTCAGTTTCCGACTGCATCTCTCAACGGTTTTCCTTAATTTTTCCACCAATCTCCTCCTTACTTTCCCCCTTCCATTGTTTCCCAATTCTTTTTCAATCTACAGCAACAACAACAATCAACAGAAAATCACCATTTTTCCTCCCGAGCTTCAAACTCCGATTTCTCTTCCGTTTCTTAACCAAATTCGATAATTTTTGCACCAATGGCTTTCTATCCTCGTCCTCCTTCTTTGTATGTAAGAAAAAGTCCAGCTTTTATCTTGTTTCATTCGGCCGTCTTTCAAAGGATGCGGATCTTGGGTTGATTTATTCCATTTTTGGGTTTAAGATCTATCCTTGGGCGATTCCTTGGACGTTTATGGAGAGCAAAAAGGTAACGGTGATAGGTTACTCGACAAATGTCGAATTCCCGTCTTTTGTATCGTTTTATATGTGCTTACTTGATAAAGTTTGGTCCTTTACTGTTTTTCTCATTTGTATGATAAATGTCGCCTCTTGTTGGTGTTTAATTTATGCCTTAACCCCGCCTTAAATGTTGTCTAAAAATGGGTTGAAGTGGACTGTCGGGTATCGTCTGTGGAGCTGTGAAAGACGGCCTTTGTACTGAAAATGAGACTGATTTGGTACCCATATTGGACTGTTTTATGCTCGGTTTTTATGCTCGGTTTTGGGATGGCCGAAAGGGTGGTTGTGGGCAATCAAAATGGTGGATGTTGAGTGGCTTGTCACGGCTTGGTCAGGCTCTGTCTTGGCAGCCCTTGCGGGGGTATCTCGTGGGACTGTTTACTCGGGGCTTTGAGGATGGTTGCAGGCCATTTGGGTCAGCTATGGTGGAGCGTTTGTGAGAGCAGATCGCAAGCTGGGGGTGGACTAGTTTTGAGTTCCGTTTATGGTTCATTTAGGCGGGTGGGTGTTTGTCTTGGGACAATTGAAATGGAAGTGTTTGGGTGATGTTTGTGACGGGTATGTGGAGTGTCGAGGCTTGTATTGGGTCGGGTCTTGGAGCTGTTTAGGGGCTGTCATGGCGGGTTGACTAGTGACGGATATTGGGCTGTCCAACGACCTCTTGAGTCGTGGGTTGGGTCATGTTTTGGCGCTAGTTTAGTTATTTGAAAATTAATTAGTATCCGTCTTAAGCATGCTCATATTTCCGTCTCATGCTTTATATAACTCAACTCGTTAAATATCATTCATTTACATATTAATTTAATTGGACTTGTCATATTCATCTTTTTGGGTTTGACTTATTAAGTTAATTGGACTTCTCATAATTATCCGTTGAACCTGTCTGGCTAATTTAATTGAAACTGTCTCGTTAATTTAATAGGACTCGTCATATTCATTTAGTTGGGCTTGTTGTATTTTAACTGTTGGGCTCACTTTCTCATGTTTTTCGGACTCACTTTCTTATATCATTTGGACTCACTTTCTTATAATATTTGGACTCACTACCCTTGTATTTTTGGGCTCATTTTGTCAGTTGTATTGGATTTGTTCGTATTCCGTAAATTTTCACGTGACGTAAATTATTCATTACCGCTTGTCATATTTAACCGGCATGTTTAAATATGAAATGAAATATTTATTTTTGTGTTACAAGTATGAAAATATTATATTAAATAATTACTTGTTGTGAGACGTATTCTTGTAGAAATGTCATGACACTATCATATATGCTTGGTCTATATTTACGCCTTACTTGTGTCGTTACGCAAGTATTGGTTTACGCCGCTCTCGTGCCGTTCTGCACGGAGTTGGTCGATCTATGTTTTTCCCGCCTCTTTCGGTGTCTGTTTCGCCGATTGCGGGTTACCTCATATCGTATTCTGGTGACAATGCCTTTATGCTATACATTTTGCTTGACTTGTCTTTACGCCTCTTTCTGATCGTTTCGCGATTGTGGGTTTAACTCATATTTTCCGCCTCTTTCGGATCGTTACGCCGATTGTGGGTTCTCGACTTCCGTTACGTCGATCGAGTCTTGGATGCGGACTGTTCTCGCCGCATGTCGAATCGGGACCGTTCGCCCGAGAGTCCGGCGATTTAGACTAGGACTGAGTCTTGGGAGTACCATTGTCGTCCTACCAGGGGAATTATATATTGATATATGAGTAGTAAAGGTCTTGCTTGTTTATAGATATTGGTATTTGTCTTTTAAGGTAAGAGTTATGCCTTGTGTTGTTTGTCTTGGTCCTATTGGATACTAGGGGTGACCAATAAGCCCTCTAGTTGCGATATGATCGTCGGGATTGATGCTCCCATCCGTTCTTATGGTGAGATGCAAGCCATAAGTATGAATGTGACATTAGTAGCCACGTCCGTGCAATGTTTGCTAAGTGGTTTTCCAAGTAATGGCTACGGTTTCTATCCTTGTAATTTGCATTGGTTGATCTCTTACTTAATTTCCACATGATTCGAATTCTAATCTCATATCTATGTCGTAATTCCTTGAAACGTGTGCTTTTGCATAAATGACCGTATTCTTATCTTTTATATTATTTAATTATTTCACATGAGTAGTGAGTCTCCATTATGCTAATATTGATCCATCGTATTCCATCTCATTTAATTACCATGTTTAAATATAAACTTGATATTCTTATCTTTTGTAAGTATCTTACATGATTTACTTGTTTTAGTTCTTTGTTATGTTCATTTCGACAATTTGTGGCTGGGAGAACCTTGAGTTACTCCCCACTGATTGTGGCGTTCATGTTTACATGAATGACAGGTGGTGAAGATGCTTACGTGGGGAAGACGTGTGGGCTAGCGAGAACTAAACCCTTGGACCTTAGTCTGTTATTTAGAAACCCCTTTATTTATTTATTTATTTATTTATTCGTGGGATATCTTTTCCCCGCTTCCTAGACTTGGGTTGTATTAACCTAAGTTTATCTATTATTGTATTTGTTTCTTTTCGTTAGTGGCACCCGCGTGCTATTCTTTAACTAGTAAATTTTAAAAGTTTTCAAAATATCACAAATTTCCGCTTTAATTTATTAGTTATATTTTCCGCTTTATCGCGGGGTGTCACACACACCATGGTAGGGGCACTAAAGGTCACTCTCTAAGACCGCTCGGGGTTAAGGTACTGTTGGGAAATGCCTCCTCAACAATAGTGCGATCACATGATTTAAATATCATTATTAAATCTCATTACAAGAATACGGAAGGGATGATACATAATATATATAGTCAACTGGTCCACACATATCGGTAATGATTGGCTGGCTAGAGTTTGACATTACTGTCGTGCGACGGTGGTGATCAGTTGATCCCTTGAGGTCACACCTAAAGGACGATTCCCTTAATTGAAAAGGTTAATTAGTTGTATGCAGTTACAGATTAATTAATTCCTTAAAATTGAACAAATTATCATAAGAGAGAAAATAACATCTTATTATAATGTGATTAAATGAGATTTTATTTAGTAATTTAAGAAGTTAGATTACTAAAATTAATCGGTGTTTCCGAAACACGCGAGATGAGAATGATAAGTCAGTTATAATTACAAGATGTTGTGAATTATACTAACTAGTAATTAAATGACCATTTTATGAGAAAGTAATTTTATATTACTAGTCAATTTGTTAAATATGATTTATTTAATTTGTAAATGATATTTAATTTGTTAAATATGCATTTTAAATTAAAACATGACATAAAACATGTCACTTGTCACATGACATACAATTGTACAATTGACAAAAATGAAATGGACTCCATATTACTACATGTTAACCGAAATTTTGGTGGGCTTGTGAGAAATTTTGTCGTGTTCATTTGTCTTATTCATTTGTCTATGACACTTGATAGTGACTTGACCATGAGAAAGCCTTACACCAATTTGTCTTGTGAAGACAAAAAGAAAAGAAAATTGGTCCATATACTCAATGGCACCAACCGGTTTTTCGACAAGAAAAATAAGAGTGGATTTTTCTCTATCATTCATATAATATATCACATGCAAAAGTTCATGTGTTTTTCTCTCTTCTCTCTCTTTAATCTCGATCAAAAAGATGAGTTTTTGATTCAAATTGTTCTAAAAGGATTACTAAAATTATTAATGTAATATATGAGTGTTAGTAATCAATTATAAGGTAAACCAAATTACAAATATCTAGTACATATTAGTTTGTGGGATTGAGGGATAGTTTTTGGTGCTACTAATTGGAGGGCTTCTATTTTGAGGTCATGTATGTTCATCCAATATTGGAAAGCTCAAGAACTAACAAAAAGGAGATCTTGTTGGTGCCCATTTGACCGAAATTCATATGGTGAGAAAATGATTTCTTCACTTATTTATTTTAGTTTGCATGCATAAGATTTGTAATTAATTTTATGACTAAATTAATTTTTACATATAAGAATATGTTAAATAATGAGATACAGATTTCTAACAAGTGGTATCAGAGCACAAGGTTGTTTGCATGCAAATCGGTTATTGTTTTTCCGAGTTATACGATTAACATATAAAACTTGGTAATTTGTGTTATTATGATATATCACGAAAATAATTTATGCATGTTAAAGTTTCTGATCCTAAAATGTATTTAGGATATTTTGGTTAATTTACGTATTTTTATTGTTCATTTTAAATAATATTGGCATTAAAATGTGTTTTTTATGATAAAAATGTCATTTTTGGACGAAAATTAGCTAAACTTCGAATTTTCCAGTGGTTTTTGGATATGTTTTTACATATATTATTTTTAGATGATCTGGAAATTTTCAGAATTTTTTGAGTTTTTATGCTCGAAATATGGATTTTTCATGTTAAAAATCGAATTTAGATGAAAAATAGGTTAATATGAGAAATATTTTGAATCTGGTCATATAAATTTAGTATGTTGTCACATAAAATTTTACAAGATGTGTGTAAAATAATAGGCTATAACGAAGTCTTCATACATGATTTATGGATTTTTGATGAAAAATAGCATAAATAGTGACTTAATTAGTGAAAAATTGCTAAAACATACTTCATGACTAAGGAAAAACGTCACATGTTGCATTTTATTATCTTTTTCAGATCTAAAATTTAAAAGTTGATGAATATAATTTTTCTCATGTTTTTATGATTTTCATTGATAAATCCGATAAACCGCAACATTGTTTTTCCCGATAACTTTCAAACTTTTTAACCTAAGTTTTTGAATATTATGAGTGTCATGGTATTTTTACAGAATGTTCATGAGTTTAAATTTCAAATTTCAAATTTATTTGAAATGTTTGTGATTTATTTGACGTTTATAGCATTTTTACTAGTTTTAAACCCGTGCAAATTGCACGGGTACGCTATTTCAATTTTCTTTTAATTATAGAACTATAAAAAGATGTAAAATATCTAAGATTAAGTTTTATACGGAGTACTATCTAATTATACTTTTCTAAAATAACTATGTTTAGAAATAATGTTTTAAAATAAAGCAATAAATCACTCTACTTCTTGTTGTACAATTTAGAATTACAAATGTAAATATTGAGTTATAAAAGTCATATTTGAAACTTAGAATTGAATTATAAAATTCATTTACAATTAGAGCAAATGATACATTATGTTTGGGTCAATTGGTAGAGGAGTTGTTGTAGTACAATATATCCCTTCGTTAGTTAAATTAGAGTTACCATTTTGTCTTGTTATTTAGATGATTTTAAAATGAATATTTTGACATATTTTTCATTTAGTAAGGATTGTTAATGAGTCAAACGGGTCCAAAAGAAAATTTTGACCCGTGCACGTTCAAGACGGTTTAGTTAAATCGTAAAATATTCAAATTTTTGACATTATCGTATAAATATATAATAATTTAAAAGAATTGTTTAAATAATCATTCATATTCACCATACCTAAATGAACAATTAAAATAATTCAAAAATTACTATCATTCCCCTAAATTAGCCAATTAAAAAAACAATATGATTATTGTGCGATATATACGATAATAGCCTATTTATGCGCGATATAAAGTAACGGCATATTTATGAAAGTGAGATGCTATTTGACACTTTTTTAATTTAAGATGGATATATATGTTTTAAAATAGACTAACTGAATAAAATATTATATCAATTTTTTATTTTTGCAAAACACATAAAATAAAATAAAATAAAAAAGTTAAATGAACATAAACATTCGCATTTAGACTTATTTGCTTTTGGTTGGTTTAATCATAAATTTATTCAGTTGTCTCACGTAAGGTGATGTATCCGTCTTAATATTAAAATGGGCAAGTATCATCCCACTTGTGTATATAAAATATCGCTATTCATTCTGCTTCTGTTGTATTCAAATAACTTGACTCGTCTTAAATTTAACACGAATATACCCGTTTTAAATAAGAATTTGAGATAACAATTTTATGATTGATTTGTTTATAAACATAAATAGTAGTTGAATTACTCTTTGTTGCAAACAGATAGTATTATATTTGGACATGTCTTTATGTAGATTGGGTCGTACATCTCGTATACAAAAGAACCCGTGAATTCGGTTTGTTTTCGGGAAAATATATTATAATTTAGCTTGTTATTTGAGAAAAAATTGTGATTAAACTTTTTATTATACGTGTAAAGTTTAATATACAAAACTCAAATTATAATTAAATTTCAATTTTCTTTTTGTTAATGATATTAACATGGCCCGAATATGGTCGGCCCAGCCCGTCATTTTACCACACATTAACCTACTCTTCTTCTATTTTAATCCTAATCCTATTACTATTAGATTGCCGTCACAATTAATCTCTCATTTACACTCACCCATTGAGCCATTTTCCATCTCTCATCTCCCATTTACTGTCGTCTTCTAACCTCACTGCACAAAGCATATATATACATTTCAATCGTTGAAAACTCACTTATAACAATGGAAAACCCATGCAAATTATGGATCTCAACCTTTCACGTGTGTTTATTTCAGTGTATTTATTGGTGTAGATCTCTTTTATTTTCATTATTTTTTTTATTGATTAGTCATGTATTCTATTTAATCTAAACTTCAGTTCTAAGCATAGTACAATTGCTTTTGTACTTTGTTTTTTTGTTAGCTTATTATGTTCAGATTTGATGAATGAATTTTGTATATTTTTATTTAAATTGTGTAATCTTTGGAAGTCTTTTTTTTTCAATCAGATTACTGTGTGCATAATGAGTTTGGCGATAATATTGATTTTATTTTCATACCGGTATTTTAAAATCCAAATTTATAGTAATATTTTTAGTGACTTTTTGGTTTTGAAATCATAACAATGGAGATTATAGTGTATTTGTGTTTTTATTTTATTTTAATTTAATACGTATATATAATAAATTTGTACTCTATGGATTGTATTATTTCATTTGATGATTATGTTATTTTTCATATAGGTTAGTAATTCCTATTTTATTTATGTTAATAGGTAATTTACAATAGTCACATATCTGCTTAATAATTGTTCAGCTTTATTGTTGTACAAAGTGAAAAAAAAAAACTTAATTCCCTATATAAAAGATGATAGAGATCATGGGATAATATGGTGGGGCCTTAAATAAAAGAAAAATAAAAAAGAAGATTAAACCACAAAGCGACACATAGGCTTTGTGGTTGTTCTTTTAATAAAGAAGATTGTAATTTTGAGTCCTAAGTTGGTTAGGGTAATTAACTTGTGCATAAATATGAATTTATGTAATTTATTGTGATTTTAAAAGCTTGAATCACGCATATCCGTAAAAACCGTTAAATATACGATATTGGCTCCTTAAAGGCGATTTAGCATAAAATTGAGCATGTTCATACATATTATAATGATGCATTTTATTTATGATTGTCATAATTTTATTTTATGAAATTTTTGAATTATGTAATTTTACTTAGTATGGCCTTAGTTTTTAATTGGTATTACCCGGAATGTATGGGAATATCGATTCGGTTGTAATTTATTGTGATCTCGTATCACCGTTTTGTAATTTAATAGATTTATTTTATTTTAATTACAAATGTATAATAGGAAATTATGTAATTTGTTATGTAATTTATTATTCCGGAGTTCCTTGAAAACGGTGTCCCTCAAGGAAGACGATACATAAAAACGGTGTTACCTCGAGATGCGTGCCATAACCGAAGTTCAAGGGACCAATGGAGTTGGTTTCTGAATATGTAATAGTTAATTAGATTTTCTATTTTAGGAAGGCCATACTAGGATTTCATTTATGCTTTGCATTTTATTTATATGTTGCATGCATCGCTAAATCGCCATAACTAAAACTTGCATTATCATTTTAATCGAGTTTATCGTCCGTGTCAATCAAAATTATCGTAGTTCACCGCTTTAGTTCACTTAAAACGTGATATATAATAAATTGACATGACCTCTCGCTAAAACAATCAATTGAGACATAACCTTACATACCAAAAAGTAGAAAGCATGAAAACCTATTTCGCGAGGGAGTGCACTCGGCCCTACCGGGGTACAAACCTTGTTACATAGGGGAATTGGGTGATAAATGTCTATCCACCGAATTAATGTTAATAAAGGGTATTTCGGCACACCATGCCCTAAGTTGATATGAGTTTGGATCATGGACACATTTATTCGAAATTTGGGTTGAACTCAACGAAAGTATTCACGACGTATTTCGGGCTAGAGATAAATATTAATGTAATTTTATCGACCAAGAGTTCTAAAAGTAGAATCGATTAAAGAGTTAATCCACCGAGTTATATTAATAAAGGGTATTTCGGCACACCGTGCCCCAAGTTAATATGAATTTGGATCTTGGAATCATTTATCATAGTTGGGTAGAGGTCACTATGTAAATGATATACTTGTTTACAAGTATTAATAAAACGATAAATGTTAAGTTTTCACTATTCCGTTGTCATATTGTTCTATTCTTTTACCACAATTCATATACGATATCATTTCGATTTGATTCTAATCTCCATTAAAACATCGTAACTAAAGACAAATATGAATTTGCTTCTAAAACCTCATATGAACCATTGCTATGGATCTCTTGTAAAGAGTATAGATTAAAGTTATTCATTATCAAACAGGTTTTTGATTCTTGACTAACATATCTACTTACAATGAATTGTTTCACATATGCTTAATTAAATTAAGTACCTTGAAGCGATAAATTGTTTTGGTGAATAGATTTTTCAGAATTCGTAATTGACCAAAATAACGCAACCACTTCAAATGAAGTTTTAAGACTAAAACGATTGAATTGAAGAGTAATCTTCATAAGATTCAACTTTGCTTCTCTAAGTAAAGACTCTTTGAAATTAGTGGGAGCATTCTCTTAAACTGTTAAGAAAAGAATGAGGTTCAAGAAGTAAGGATTATAATGGAATTGATACAAGGTAATGTTAAAGGTAAAGTTGTTGAGAATGACGATACTAAACCAATAAAGTTTCCATTGTCTTAAATGTTAAACACAAGAAAGGAAACTATCCAAAATTATTGAAGAATCAACAAATTAGTTGTGGGACATCTAATGGGACCTTCTTCTTTAATGTTTATTTGATTAAACATAAATTTTGCTAGTACTACTTTGTCAATATTAGAAACCAGTGGAGGTTTTCATCATTGTATTCGACACATAAGATGATTAGAATATGACGACTAGCAATAATAATGACGAGAGATAGAGTAATTGTGTACTCAATCTAGTTTTTGGATTTAAAGTTATACTTAATTGTGACTATTAAGTGCATAAAATCTAAATAATAATATAAACTTGTTAAGATACAAAAGAGGTTTCACTTTTGTGACCCTATACACCACGATTTGAAACCATTAGATTGTTAATGGTATATGCGTATCTTGTATTCAAAGCAAGATGTCTCATGCCTTTTGGTTGAAAAGGAGATCGAGGTAGTAAATCATTGATCCAAAATAGGTTGATCTTTTTCTTTTACCAACGATTTAAGTTGATGCTAATGTGCTCACTTAATAAGATAAATAGAGAAATCTTTGAAGAAGTTCAAAAGGTTCAAAGAAGCACGATTTAGTCGTGATGGGATTATCAAAGTGAAGACTTTGATATAAGTCAAAGGAAATGTGATATAATATCACAAGTTAATCTCTCTTAACACACATTATGGGACAATGTGTGGTTGGATAAGAAATCAAATGCTATTCGATATGGTTTGGACTTCGATCAAGTTACTTTGAGTTACTTGATCCTTTTGGAGATTTTATCATTTTGTCAAAGTTATTTTTCCACTAAACCTAAACGATTCATATGAGATATGAAATGGTAAGTGTACCATGTTTGTAAGTTTTCACAAGAAACAAATGCTCATTTTTCCTTTCAATTATCACGAGTACGACGGGTTTGCGGCTCGTGAGGCTGTCTTTCTAAAATACAAGTTTATTTCTAGAAGACAGAGTGGGAGAAATTATTCAAGAGCCACAAAGAATGCCACAGAGAATGTTATGTCGCAAGAAACTGGTATTTCTTGGCTACATGGGACGTTTTGTGTAAGATGTTGTTTCTTTAAAACCTAGGAGGTTAAATTCATCACTTGTTAAAAATGATGAATTCATGCTACTTTAAGAAAGTAAAGAGCTTATAACTTACAAAGAAATCGTTTGATTTAAGTTGATTACTTCTAGAAAGTAATGAACATATGACTTACATGAGAGTATTTAAAGTCACAACTCAATACAAGGCTTAGAGCCATGAAAATTCGAAATAAAAAGGCTTGATTAGTGACAAAGGGTTTTGCACTAATAAAGAGAGATTTCAAAGCTTGATTGGTGGCAAAGAGTTTTGCACTAGTTGAAATGGTTAAGTCTATTTGGATCTTCTTAGGGATTGTGTTTCATTATTATGAAATACATAGCAAGTGAAATCTAAAACCCACTTCTTCAATTAGAAGGAATGTATTCAATACATGTCTTGAGTTTTGTAGATTCTTGCAATCCTAAGATAATGTGAAACTTAAGAGAGGGTCTTAAGTAGGACATCAATGAGTTGGAATCAACATTTTGATCATGTGATAAAACATTTCTCGATAAGTCGAGAAGTTGTTTTTATACATGAAGTTTAGTGGGAGTTACGGAAATTTTAATTAGTCTTATATGTGGATGACATATTGATCATTGAGAATGATTTAAGACTTTTGGAGTATTATAATACATCTTTAATATCCGGATTTATGAAGATAAATCCACATGATATTAGCGTCAATAAGAAGTCTTACGTTGATAAGATTCATGACTAGTTCAATTAAATTGAACATATTTGATTGATTACATTTGCTTCCGCTGCCGGATCAATTAAATAAGTAATGATGTATAACACTTCATATGCTTTGATTATGATGAATTGTTTTAAAATCGAATTTAAGTAATCTTTACCAAGTAAGCAATAAAGATTACCCTTGAGTGCTTGCAGAAGCATTAAGGAAGTATAGCAAAGTGTTTATGATGCAATTTTTGTGTAAGGGTGTTACACAAATGACAATTGACAATTGAGATTGCGCATGGTTTCCGACAAAACCATAATCAAAACACATTAGGATGGTTAAGATACCATTGTGGCTATGTTATTTAAGAAATAGATTTTCTAGAATCGTTCTAGGAAATAAAGAACAATGAGAGATATTTATAACGGAAATTGAGTACACTTGCAATCATGAGATGTGCAAGAGGATGAGTCCCGCACACTGTGAAAACAGTGGGAGCTATTCTTAGCCTAGAGGACCTATGTCTTGATTGGATCTTGACACGTACTCAGAAAGTTTTGTGATGCAAATGTATACATTACAAAGGAAAACGAGTATGTAGTAAGGTTGAGTAAGGTACAACAAGTTGATAAAACCTACTAACCAAAGCCTTCTCAAAGGCTAAACATGATGAGTCATGTCATTTCAATTGAATTGAAATGAGCAACTACATACAAGATAAAATTAGATTATAGAACATGAAATAGTAATCAGGCATTGACTATTCATATGTGATAATCGCATTTGTCATTCGAGTTTTTCTTTAAAAACTCCTTTTATACTTTGTTACATCCAAACGGGTTGTAGAGACAACGTTGAACCCCGTTAAAGTGAACACGGATTAGCATTGTATTCGCCCATAGTCACTTATATGAAGTGACATGTCGAAGTGACTAGAGTGTGATGCGATTGATGGCAAGTTCAAGTGCCATGAAGTCATGTGAGATGACTAGTCGATCACATAGGCAGACTGTTAGGAACACTTTGTCGGGCAGTGACCGCTTATAGAGTTCTGGCAAATTTATATAGTCTGGTCGTGGCGAGAGCTACTATAGTATTCTAATGAGTCGATTCTTTTGACTAAAGACTGTTCGCCTAAGATGGCACAGTTTCAGATTAACTTTGATTTGTGTTACTACGACCTTCGTAAATGGGGTCAAATGGGCATATTTTGGGTTATGATGGCTATGGCTAGTCGAAGGGAATAAGTGCGATAGGAATTGTCCACCCCCTTGTCAGGGTTAAAACAATATCTCAGGGCCACTCGAGGAGTAATGAACTAGAAATGCGTGGCCACGCTCGGAAGGTATCTATGATAGATAAATCCGGTCAATCAGTTATTCTCCAGATCGAGGAAACCACTCTCGATATGATCACTTGCAAGTACGACCCGAAAGACACCTTGCATTGAGTGGGAGATAGTAATAGGACAAGAGAATTGGTGACGCACACTTGTCGAGGACAAGTGGGAGATTGTTGGGAAATGTGTCCTCAACAATAGTGCGATCATATGATTTAAATATCATTATTAAATCTCATTACAAGAATACGGAAGGGATGATACATAATATATATAGTCAACTGGTCCACACATATCGGTAATGATTGGCTGGCTAGTGTTTGACATTACTGTCGTGCGACGGCGGTGATCAGTTGATCCCTTGAGGTCACACCTAAAGGACGATTCCCTTAATTGAAAAGGTTAATTAGTTGTATGCCTATACAGATTAATTAATTCCTTAAAATTGAACAAATTATCATAAGAGAGAAAATAACATCTTATTATAATGTGATTACATGAGATTTTATTTAGTAATTTAAGAAGTTATATTACTAAAATTAATCGGTGTTTGCGAAACACGCGAGATGAGAATGATAACTCAGTTATAATTACAAGATGTTGTGAATTATACTAACTAGTAATTAAATGACCATTTTATGAGAAAGTAATTTTATATTACTAGTCAATTTGTTAAATATGATTTATTTAGTTTGTAAATGATATTGAATTTGTTAAATATGCATTTTAAATTAAAACATGACATAAAACATGTCACATGTCACATGACATACAATTGTACAATTGACAAAAATAAAATGGACTCCATATTACTACATGTTAACCGAAATTTTGGGGGGCTTGTGAGAAATTTTGTCTTGTTCATTTGTCTTATTCATTTGTTTATGACACTTGATAGTGACTTGACCATGACAAAGCCTTACACCAATTTGTCTTGTGAAGACAAAAAGAAAAGAAAATTGGTCCATATACTCAATGGCACCAACCGGTTTTTTGACAAGAAAAATAAGAGTGGATATTTCTCTATCATTCATATAATATATCACATGCAAAAGTTAATGTGTTTTTCTCTCTTCTCTCTCTTTAATCTTCATCAAAAAGATGAGTTTTTGATTCAAACTGTTCTAAAAGGATTACTAAAATTATTAATGTAATATATGAGTGCTAGTACATATTAGTTTGTGGGATTGAGGGATAGTTTTGGGTGCTACTAATTGGAGGGCTTCTATTTTGAGGTCATGTATGTTCATCTAATATTGGAAAGCTCAAGAACTAACAAGAAGGAGATCTTGTTGGTGCCCATTTGAACGAAATTCATATGGTGAGAAAATGATTTCTTCACTTATTTATTTTAGTTTGCATGCATAAGATTTGTAATTAATTTTATGACTAAATTAATTTGTTACATATAAGAATATGTTAAATAATGAGATATAGATTTCTAACAGGTACGCCATCAACAACATCAACTCTTGTGAGTTCAACTTACTCACATCCTTTCTCTCGTAAAGAAGACATGTCAAAGCACGAAGGAAAATCTTCAAAGTGACATGTTGAACATCATTAATCAACATGTTACTTGAAGTATGAGCTGGTTTCCCAGTAAGACAAGGCATAAGAATACTAACCCCACACTCCGATGGTATGTCCCGAAGAGCTCCCTTGGCGGGTTTAGCAAGGCCAAGGTGAGAAGCAAACAAGTCCATGGTCAAGACAAAGCTGGTGTTCATTAGGCGGAACTCCACAGTTTGTTCCACCTCATCGTATTTAAACGAGCTCATGAACTCAAGATTAAAAAAAGCATAGGAGTGCTTACGGAGGTGATACGACCCAGTCATCCCCAAGGTCTCGAAAATATGCCTAACGTCGGTCTCAATCCCAAAGTCAGTCAGAAGGGTCGTATCTATACAGCGGGTGGGTCTCATCTTAGAGCCCTGCAAAGCCACAAACCTCTTCCTTTGTGCGAAATCCACAAAGACTACATACGGGTATTCCGGCACGGCCGGGACTACAGGGCCACTTCCCTCTCCTACTTCGGGCTCAGAAGCCCTCCCTCTCTTGCTTTGTCTGGTTCCCACGGTTGGTCTCGGCATCTGTTTTCAACACATGGCTTAAATATACAACCACATATACACTTGAAAACATGTAAAACATTCATGTACGTTCATAGAAAAGAGCAACTAAGTACACACTATCACCAACAATCCAAAATTATAAGTAAAATTCTCAATTCTAGTCCTCAGACGGTCTTTGCAGATGTAAAAAATTTGACATATTTAGCATGAATTAACATTACTACTACTACTTTTAGAACTCAAACTTCCAAAACATATTCACATACAAACCAATTTCACAACAACATAAGACGGATTTCAATTTGGGGCACTTTTAAGATGGAGTTTTAAAGCAAATGTTTGAGTGAAAATCACAAAAATCAACCTTAAACATGATATGTATGACATAGATTACTCAATTTCCCCCCTTTAACACACCAAAGACAACCAAAAATCAATTTAAAATCTCAAACCCTAGAATTTTCGAGTCATATTAACATCTAATTTAATTTTATTTTTGCATAGTCAACAACAATAATCATCAAAGGAAAGCATCTAGATCATATTCCAACAATTAGAAGCAAGATTTAATTCATATAAATCGATTTCTCCAACAATTTTCAACATCTTATATGTTTCTACTAACTAAAACATCAAAATAGAACAAGTATTCATACCTTGATCAATGGATAAGCAATAAGAGCGGATTAAGCAACTAAAATACCGAGGTTTAAGCACCAAAATCAACAAGAATCAAAGGGTTTTGAGAGAGATTAGGAATTAGGGTTTGCGAAAAGAAGAAAGAATGAGAAGAAAGAAAAAAAAGAAAAGGGTTATGAACCCGCAATTTCCCGGGTACTATAGCACTTACTCGATCAAGTAAGTATGTTACTCGATCGAGTGGCCTCCACTCGATCGAGTTGGAGCTACTCGGTCGAGTTTTCGTATTAAATTCCAACTTTCTCGACGTAATAGCTTCCTAACTAGATCGAATGAGGTCTACTCAGTCTAGTAGTCACTCGTACTCGATTAAGCAAGGCTAGATACGAGGTCGGAAATAGAAGATTAACTAAAGAATCCTGCAAAACAGCAACGCGTGTCGATTCCAAAAATGAACTCGGATATCGGCACTGGTTAATATATTCATTCACATCACATTACTACTACAAAAATACAACGTATCAATCTAACAAATACATTACCTCATTCAACTCGTTATCTTCATACTATAACAATTATTATGAAACCAATGGACTACCTTTTAGCTTCAACACAAATACCTCTAACATGGTTTCTTTACCTCTAACCACACCATCGTGACCTCAACAAGACGATTCCTAAACATGCATTTGTAACTTTGATATTATAACTATTAATCACATCACTCTAGGCATTCACCTATCATCCAACTTTCATTTATCATCCAAGTTTACTATTGAATAACTTATCACAACAATTGACAAACAACTTTCTCAGCCCAATTAAGCCATATTGCGGAAGCATTCAACCATTCATCTATCACATTTGCTCCACTACCATCTTAATGACCACTACACAATTTACAACTTGCCAATCATCAACATTACTACCACATACAAGACTCACAAGCTTCTATATCAATTACTAATACCATCCATTTAAAACAAACACTACTATGACCACATGCCACACACACTAGCGCATATTGCAAACGATTCACCATCTCTATTCAACCACAAGAATTGACAGTTCTCACCACACGGATGCTAACATTAACATAACTTTATCACACACTTTCTATCGTAACCATAGACTATATAAGGCACATAATTCCCGACTCCCTATTCCCTTAACCAGTGACTGGCTTAAGCGTAGTGGGGCCATGACTTTGAAATGAGGGCGCCTACTCACTTAAAATCTAGCATCAGCTGGGGTTCCCAATACACAAACACCAGGTTCATTTTATTAGACTCACTACAATCATTAGGCTCATTTGTTACAGGTTCCAAAATCTTCGCTCTGATACCACTTTATAACACCCCCATATACCAAGGAGCCTTAACAAGACCTTTCCTAGCATATAAAGGTGTTACCATCTCGGTTGCCCGAGGAAAGGAATCATCAAAAGTCGATAAAAGAACATTTATAATTTATTACAAGTGATTAAACCAAAACTACCGATACAAAAGATACAACTCAACATCCTTATGTGAACTATCTTTGACGTAACTTATGAAAGACACTTCCCTGCCAAGACTCTAGCTAACTTCCAAGACATCACCTGTAAGACCGACTGCTCACCATAAGGGATCACGGCAGACACAACAGAAGCAAACAAGAAACAACCACACAAGGTCAGTAACTGCGGACAACATATCAAAAACAGCCAATTCACAACAGTCACAACAAACACACACATGGTCCATCACCACTCCGATCAATCACCGTCACCGACTGTCCACTGGACCAGCCCTGCCAGTGGGGGACCGCAGCCATACCCACCAAATCCCCGCTCATCATACCGAGCGATAACCCTTTCCCATGAATGTGAACATCCCCTCCCGTGACGGGTTCCACGGAGGGCAAAAGTAGGGCGTGATGCCATTCCCGCAAGTGACTCCACTCAGCCAGGGACTCGCCCCGAATATCATAGATAGTTATACAACGACAATCAACAATATAAACCAACAACTATCACAATCAGCAGCAACCAATATCACAATCAATCCAATCATACCGACGCCACAAACAACACAACAAACGACACACTAGAGTACCGACAGAAATTGAGTAGGCGAACCTACCTTTAGCCAACCGCAGCGATTCCAGGATCAATCACACGACATCAACTAAGCAAGCAACACACCTATACAAATAGTACAATAACCCATCATAACCACTACAACCCTAACTAAAAACGACAATAACAAAGACGATGACGATGACATACCTACGCATAGCATACCGGTGTCAAGACCGCCACCCAACTCAAGCAACCCATCCCTACGGCACAAGTATCCTCAAAGGCTTCCATGGAAGGAACTAGGGTGAAGGGAAGAAGGAGAGACAACTTTTAGTTTTTTAGGAAGAGGCGGAAATGATTTGCGATTCTACCAAAACACGATTATAAATCCCCGCTGAAAAGACGCTAATCAATCGAGTAACTAACTTACTCGATCAAGTGGCCTCGACTAGATCGAGTACCGCACACCCAAAGCTTACTACGTCACAAGTCATTGCTCGTAAGGTTTCCTTAAAGACTAATACATGTCACTAAGGTCGGTCAACGTCAGTCAACGGGTCCCTAAAAGGACGGGTATTACACCCACCTAAACGGAACCCTCCCTCCTCTATGAGGGATTGGCTCTTATTTTTCATTCATTCTAAGGATACATAATATTGTATTGTGTAGTTTTCTCTCTAATCTCTCAAAATTAGTTTTAGATCTCACATAAGTTGTTCATATAAAATTTTAATATCAATATATAAGATTGCTAGTGTAGTAATAAAGATATTATTAGAATTATTTTAAGGGTTACTAGTATATTAATCTAGTTAGTTAATATATTAGTTTAAGGGTTTTGTTTTGGGTGCAACAAGAGGAGGATCTCTACATTTGGGATTTAGGTGGATCATCCATAATACTTGAGCTCAAGAACAAACAAGGAAGGTGTCCTTATTTGTGCAGAGGGTTTCGAACCATATATAATGTAAGGAACATTATTTTTCTCTTTCTCTCTTAATTAGTTATGCATGCACTAGGGGGTTGTTTGGTTACCCTCTTAAATCATGGGAAGTAGAAATTCCCATGAATTGCTTAAATATGATGTTGTTTGGTTGCCCATTTTATGGGAATTAGAACTTCCTAAGGAACTTCAATTCCTCCATAATGTAGGAAGTTGCTTACCTAGCCCCCCCTTGGTAAGTGCAACTTCCCACATGAATTCATTTCCCACATGACAACCAAACAACATTTTTACAATTCACATGAATTACAAATTCACATGAACTTAACTTCCTAGGAACTTCATCTTCCCATAGTGAACCAAACAACCCCTAGATCTTAATGAACTTAAGTTAATATGTTAATTAGTTCACTATTAGAAGAGTCTAATAATAGGTATATGAACCTAACCGGATGTTCCCTGGGCAAACTTCGTTCCTTGCTTCATGAGACTTTTTTCTTAGTCTGATTAGATGGTACCTGTAATAATGCAATTTGAGCCATTTGTTAAGATAATGCCTGTCAGAAGGGCTTATGGCCCTCAATTCATTCAGGAAATCGTGGCTTTTTTTTGCCTGGCCGGAGGGCTTTTTTGAGTAAGAGGGGTGGTTGCCTGTCAAGAGGGCTTATGGCCCTCAGCCTGTCATAAGGGCTTTAAGACAAGTGGTATGGATTTATTTCACCGTCATACTTGACTTTTCATACCGAGCTCAGTTTTTGTGTGTTTTTAAGATGTGGCAAAAATGCCAAAGTTTGTGAAGCATTTCTGAGATGCTGTTTAGGTTGGGTGGAGTGGCCCTCTATCCTGAATATTTGTTTAAGCCTGCAATTATAATGACCTAGATAATTATAGTAAAGGCGTAAAACAAGTTTTCAGGATTTAACATGGTAATTTGAAATATATGGTAAAAATTGCAACTAGCAAGCAAGCACATATAAAGAGCATAGAAGGAACATGGATTATTTCATTCAGGGGGTTACACATAGGATCTTGCCAGGTAAGAGATAAGGTTAATAGTCTTACCTGGTTGGAGCATTAGATAAGTGGTTTATACATGAAATAATTTTAAGTGGGAGATATTCCAGGATCTGGGGATCATTTCTCCGTCCAGGGCCTGCAGCCTGTAGGCTCCCTGCCCTACTATTGAATCAATCGGGTAAGGTCCTTCCCATGTATGAGCAAGTTTTCCAGCGTTTTTATCTTTTGTATTTGGGAAGACTTTACGTAGGACTAAGTCTCCTTCCTTGAATACTCTGATATTCACATTTTTATTATAGCTTCTGGCTACTATTTGCTTGTAGGAGGCTATTCTGATTTTGGCTCCATCTCTCAATTCTTCAGCCAGGGTCAGGCTATCTTGCATTAGTGGCTTGTTTTTGTCCACGGTGTTAAGGCTGCTTCTGGTAGTTCGTACATGGATTTCTGCTGGGATCACTGCTTCACAGCCATAGACCAGGGAGTAAGGGGTCTGGCCTGTGGATGTTTTAGGTTTAGTTCTGTCAGCCCAGAGGACTAGAGAGAGTTCTTCAGCCCATCTGCCTTTTCTTCTCTTTAGATTTTTCTTCAGGCAGCTGATTACCACTTTGTTGCTGGATTCAGCCTGGCCATTGGCTTTTGGATAGCCTGGTGTAGAGGTTACCAGGTTGATATTCCATTATGCACAGAAGTCCATTGTCTTTTTTCCCACAAACTGAGTGCCATTGTCACAAACTATTTCTGAGGGGATGCCATATCTACACATGATGTTTCATTTGATGAATGATATGACATCCTTCTCTTTGACTTGCCTGTATGAGTCAACCTCTATCCACTTTGAAAAGTAATCAGCTATAGCTAACATGTAGAATTTTTTGTCCTAGAGCTTGAGGTAGTTTACCTACAATGTCCATTCCCTACTTCATGAATGGCCAGGGGGCTAAAATAGAATGTAGTAGCTCTGATGGTTGATGAATGAATGGAGAGTGAAGTTGGCAGGCTTCAAATTTTGAGCTCTAAGCTAGGCAGTCAGCCCTTAGGGTTGGCCATAAGTAGCCTGTCCTTAAAACCTTGCTTGCCAGGCTTCTACCGCTTTTGTGATTTCCACAGTATCCATCAAGTATGTCCTCAATAACCTGTTTGGCTTCATGAGGCTCCAGGCATCGCATGTAAGGTCCAGCCTGAGACTTTTTAAACAAGGTGTTATTTATAATAGTATAGGTGGAAGCTTTAATTCTAAGGGCCCTTGCTTCATGCCTGTCTTTAGGCAAGATCCCCTGCAAGAACCAATCATAGTATGGTTTGATCCGGGAGTTTGTGTCCTCAGTGATGGGACATATTTGGTTAGGTTTTGTAATGGTTGGTTCGAGCAGGTGAACAATAGGTATCTTGTCAAATATAGCAGGGCTAAAATTTGATCCCAGACTAGCTAGGGCATCAGCATGGGCGTTTAAGTCTCTTGGTATTTGATCAATGTCAAATGAACTAAACTTTTTGCAAAGGTCTTTGACGTAGTCTAAATAAAGAAACATTTTGGAATCCTTTGCAGTGTAGGTTCCTTTGACTTGATTGGAAATTAAAAGTGAGTCAGTTTTTACCTTGAGATTTTGCACGCCAAGATCTATACCTTGAGTCCAGCTACCAGGGCTTCATATTCAGCTTCATTGTTTGTTGCTTTAAATTCACAATTGATAGCCCGAGCTATTAAATCCCCTTGTGGTGATTTTAATACTAATCCTAGGCCAGTTCCTCTAATATTGGTTGCTCCATCTATGTGTAAGGTCCATTCCTGGCCTAATTTTTGGGTGTCTAGATGATTGACCTCTCTTGTGAGGTATGGTTCTAGGCTGGGACTAAATTCAGCCACAAAGTCTGCTAAAGCCTAGGATTTAATTACTGTCCTAGGTGCAAAGGTTATGTCATAAGTACTGAGTTGTACTGACCATTTTGCCATTCTGCCCGAAAGTTCAGGTTTTCTGAGGCCAGATTTGATAGGCAGGTTGGTCCTGACAATTATTGGGTGACTCTCAAAGTAAGGTCTAAGTTTTGTGCAGGATACAATTAATGCAAGTACATATTTTTCAAGTAATCCATACCTTGTTTCTGTATCCAGGAGACTTTTACTTACATAATAGACGGGATGCTATTGGCCTTCAACTTCCTTGGTCAGGACTACACTTACTGCAGTTTCAGTGACTGATAGGTAAACCATCAGGGGTTCTCCTTTGTTAGGTTTGGCCAGTAGTGGAGGTCATACAAGGATCTGCATCTTTCAGATGATCTTTGACTGAATTAGAAGATTCTAACTCCAAGATGGCTTTTATTTGTTCTGGGCTGGCTTCGATCCCTCTTTTTGTTACCATGTATCCTAGGAATTTGCCTGAAGACACTCTAAAGTGGTATTTGGAGGGGTTGAGCTTCATGTTGAATTCTTCCAGGATTTTGAAGGCTACTTCCAGGTACTTCACATGATCTTCTGCCTTCTTTGACTTGACCATCACGTCATCTATGTAGACCTCCATTGTGTCACCGATTTTGTAATACTACAGATTTTATAGGCTGGTACTCGACCGAGTATGGCCTACTCGGTCGAGTAGTGTGGGTCGTGTAGTATGTTTGGCTACTGCCGAGGAATAACCGGCCGAGTATGATGAATACTCGACTGAGTAGAGGATACTCGGCAGAGTATACTCTATACTCGACCGAGTATCCGGTCTGGCGAGTAATATTTCACCGGTTTGATTCGGGAGTAATTAGAGGTTATATAATTTCGATAATCAGTTTCTAAACATCATTTTACAAAACCTAGTCAAACGTACGACGCTCTAATCACTCCAATCTCTCCTGTGTGTGTGTGTGGACGATCTTGGCAATCATATTCAACCCTTTATCCTTTCGTCACTAAGTCTTTGTCCCCATGTTTGTTGATGGTTAATTCTAGGGGTTGCCTTTAATAATGAATTGGGGGAAATGGGGTTTTGCAATTTGTAATTGTGTTATGTGATTATTGTTTAGGCGAGGACTTCGTAGAGGAGCCGTTCTAGTGCCTGATTCTCTGCATTGTTGTTGTTGCTAAGGTAGAGTTTCCCTACTCAGTCTCTGTAGATTGAATTAAGATGTGATTGTATTGTGTTTACTGTTATCTGCTGATCATCCGCATCGGAGTGTTGGTGTTGTGGTGGTGGTTGTGATATGGTGGTGTTGTGATGATTGTGGTGGAGTCACTTGCGGGAGTGGCTTCACACCCTAGTTCGCCCTGCATGGAACCCGTCACGGGAGGGGATGTGCACATTAAGGGACAGCGTTATCGCTCGTAGATGAGCGGGATTTAGGTCGGGATTGGCTGCGGTCCCCCACCAGCGGCGATGATTACCGGTTGCGATGGGTAATATGGCAGCGCTACACACTTCGGTGTGTAGTCGGTTACTGTGTGAGATCAGGAGACTAGGGATAAAGGATAATCAGCTGGTTACTTATGCTTTTGTCTTATTTTGATTGAGCGGTACTAACCCCGTTGTTGTTTTATGAAATCTGCGGTGATCCATTCGGGGATGGTGAGCAGGCTGTGATAGGTATTGTATTTGGTGAGCTTGGGGCGGTCATGGGAGAGTCAACACGCCAGATGTAGTGTCACCATCATGAGACTTAGCATATGATTTTGTAGTTGTTAGCATTCAGATTCACTTTTATTGGTTTTTTTGGAACTCTGTAACCTTTTTACATTTACAGTATTTTAATAAATGTTTTTGGGACAGTTGCTTTTAATATGTACTAACCTCGGGCAACCGAGATGGTAACAACCTTTCATGCTATGGTAGTCCTGGTAAGGTACGTTGGTATGAGGGGTGTTACAAAGTGGTATCAGAGATGTCTAAGATGGGGATCTTTATGATAAGGAAAGGGGATGCCATCGGGTATTTGACGATCGAGCTGGATTTGTATGAGAACATCAAGGGTAAGTAAGAGCTTGGTCCTAAGATCCAAGAGTGGAAGTCTAGAGTGGAGAGTGGCACAGTTTCCAGGTTTTCTATCCATACAGATGGGAGTGTTCATATTGATGGAAGATGGTGTGTCCCTGAGGATACAGATTTGAGGAGAGTGATCCTGACAGAGGCTCATTGCACTCCTTACTCGGTTCACCCAGGTGGTGACAAGCTTTATAAAGACCTTAAGAAGACTTTATGGTGGCCAAACATGAAGAGGGATGTAGCTGAGTTTGTGGCTAGATGTTTGACCTGTCAGAGGGTCAAGGTTGAGCAGCGGAGACCACAAGGTAAGATTCAATCCTTGGAAGTTCTTGAGTGGAAGTGGGAGTCGATATCTATGGACTTCGTGGTTGGGTTACCTAGGTCACATCATGGTAATAACATGATCTGGATAATTGTTGATCGGTTGACAAAGTCAGCTCATTTTGTCCCTATGAAAGATACCTGGTCCAAGATGCAGCTGGCCTTGGGTTATAGAAGGCATGTGGTTCGGTTACATGGCATACCTAAGGATATAGTGTCTGACCGTGATGCGAGGTTTATATCCAAGTTTTGGAAGGAATTGCAGGAGTTGATGGGTACTACCTTGAAGATGAGCACAACTTTTCATTCTGCAACCGGCGGTCAGACTGAGAGGACTATCAAGACTCTGGCGGACATGTTGAGAGCATGTGCCATGGAGTTTGGGGGTAGAAGGGAGGACCGGTTTGATCTGATCGAGTTTTCATATAACAACAGTTACCATACCAGTATCGGGATGGCACCTTTTGAGGCTTTGTATGGCCGGAAGTGCCGAAGTCCAGTTTGTTGGGACGACAGTTCAGAGGCAGTGGTTCTAGGACCACAAGTGGTACAGGATATGGTTGAGCAAGTTCGGGTAATTCGTCAAAAGATGAGAGCAGCTCAAGATCGTCAGAATAGTTATTCCGACTTGCACCGTAGAGACATAGAGTTCGCAGTAGGTGACAAGGTCCTTTTGAAAGTGTCACCTATGTGAGGGGTGATGAGATTTGGAAAGAAAGGCAAGTTGAGCAAGAAGTTTATAGGTCCGTATGAGATTTTGGACCGCATAGGCGAGGTATCCTACAGGTTAACTTTACCACCAGCTTTGGATAGAGTCCTCAATGTCTTTCATATTTCACAGCTCTGGAAGTATATGAGTGACCCATCACATGTACTTGAGGTTGAGAACATCGAGCTTGATGTGTCTTTGTCTTATGCTGAGGTTCCTAAGGAGATTCTAGACCGCAAAGTATGCAAGACACGAAATGGTGAGACCATCTTACTCAAGGTCCTTTGGTCCAATCACAATGTGAAAGAGGCCACATGGGAACCAGAAGAGGCTATGCGAGAGCGTTTTCCTAATCTTTTTGATCAGGCATGGTTGGTTACGGGGACGTAACCGTTGTCTTTTTAGGGGGGTAGGAGATGGTCGCATGTGTGTTTTTGTCTTAGTTTGATTCGGGTTAGTCGGGTTTTGTGATGTTTTGAGCTTGTATAGTGTTGGTATGTTGCGTCGGGAGGTCGTTTTGATGTGTTTTTCGGGTAGAGTGTGAACTACGGATTTTATAGGCTGGTACTCGACCGAGTATGGCCTACTCGGTCGAGTAGTGTGGGTCGTGTTACAGATTTAGTCTTTAAAAATCATGTTGACCAGGTGTTGGTAGGTTGCCACTGGATTTTTTAGGCCAAAGGGCATTGCTGTGAAGCAATATATGCCCCTTTCCGTGATGAATGCACTATTTTCCTGGTCAGCTGGGTGCATTTTGATCTGGTTGAATCCACTTGAGACATCCATAAATGTTAGTAGTTTATGCCCAGCTGTAGCATCTACCATTGCATCATTGTGAGGGAGTGGGAATGGGTCTTTTAGACAGGCTTTGTTGAGATCTGTGTAGTCTACACAGACTTTCCCCTTGCCATTCTTCTTTTGCACCATGACCACGTTGGCCTACCATTCAGGGTACATTACTTCCCTGATCATTCCCATGTCTAGGAGGTTGTCCACCTCTTAGTTAATGATTGTGTTGCGCTCAGGGGCAAACTTTCTCCTTTTCTGCTGTACAGGCTTAAAGGAAGTGTCAATATTGAGTTTGTGGGTAATAATATTAGCATCTATGCCAGTCATATCAAAATGGGACCAGGTAAAACATGGAGATTTATTCTTGAGAAAAGTTACTAATTCTAGTCTGACATTATCAGGGACATCAGATCCTTCCAGTACATACCTGTCAGGGTAATCAGGGTCTAATACTACTTGATCTGTTTCCATTTGGGTTTCTGCCACATAAGTGCTCCTGACAGGGTACTGTAATTACTAAGCGAGAGACTTACCTACCTTAGAATGTTTTAATGATTCAGTGTAACATTCCTAGGCAGACTTTTGTTCACCTTTGATGGTTGCTATTCCCCATTCTGTTGGTATTTTGACGCACTAGTGGTAGGTTGAAGGAATGGCTCTGGCACTATGGATCCAGGGCCTGCCTAGGATTGCATTGTAGGATTAGAGGTAATACAGGACACTAAATCTTTCATATGATGAGACTCCTTCAACGTAGGTTGGTAGGTAGATCTCTTCTAGAGTTTTCTTGGTTTCACCACTGAATCCTACCAAGACATTTGACTTCATTATGATCTGGTTCTCATCAATCTTCATGGCTTTCAGGACATCGAGTATAATTAGATTGACTGAGCTGCCACCATCTACCAGGATTCTCAGGACACGTGCAGTCCCAATTTGCATAGTAATGACCAGGCGATCATGATGGATGTCCGAGATTCCCTGCATATCAGTATCATCAAAAGTAATTTGAGGTAAATTTCTAGGTTTAAAAGGAGATTTTATTTTTGACTCCCTGGTTATTTTCTTTGCAGCTAAGCTAGTCAGGCCACAAATCTCAGATCATCTATTGATGAATTTGACTTCGTAGGTGGGTGGTGCTGGGGGCAGGTCACGTTGTGGTCTTTCCTGATCCTTTCTTGATCTGCTGTCTTCCCTATTCTTTGATGGAATCAAATCTTTCAGGTAGCCTTTCTTTAATAGGTAGGCCACTTGCTTGCGTAGACCCAGGCATTCTTCTATGGTATATCCTATGTCCATGTGAAATTCACACCATTTTGTTGTGTCCTTTCTTGAGTTGGGATTGTCCGTCTTTTTGGGCCACTTGACAATGTCTCCCATGTTGTGAAGCCTTTTGATCAATCCTGCAGTATCGACAGAGAAGTTATATTCCTGAATAGGTGGGTAAGTATAGAGTTACCACATTGCTAATGAGCATAGTTGACTTCTGATCTATCAGGCCTGGTGTAGGGGGATTGCCTGGAACTGTTTCCCCTGTGATTAGAGCTTTTTCTGTTAGATCTATCATATCCCGAAACACTGTCAGTGGTTTTAGACTTGAAGCTTTTATCTTCTTCCAGTTTGATGTAGCCAATTGCCTTTGCCTAAATGTCTTCAGAAGTTAGGCAAGGTTTCATGGTTAGCTCATCATAGAAATCGCTATCCAATGGTAACCCCTGCCTGAAAGCTTCCACGGCTGTTCCAACATCACGTCTGGGGATTGATACTTTCTCTTTGTTGAATCTGGTTAGGAATGCCTTCATTGTCTTGCCAGGCTTTTGCTTGATTCTGTATAGGTCACTGGATCTCTTTTCGAGTTCCTTGCTGCTGGCGAACTGGTGATTGAACGAGTTTATCAGATCTGCAAAGGACTTGATGCTTCTATTTGGCAGGTTTATGTACCATTGAAGGACAGGCCCGGTCATGGTTGTTCTAAAGCCTTTGCACATGCATACTTGTCGTAGCTCACTAGGTATAGAGGCTGCCAACATTCCTTGTTTGTAGTAGGCTACATGGTTTTGCAGATCTTTAGTTTCATCATAGGTTCTCATTGTTGGTACCACAAACTTTTTAGGCAGATCTATCTTAGCTATCTCATCCACGAAGGGAGAGTCAGCATAGCTTTCAGGGTTGGCCTCCTCAATGCTTGTAGGCATTCTAGGGATCTTCTCAAATTTCTCATGGAGTTTCTGGATCTCCTGTACCATGGCCATTATTATGGCTACATTAGTTTGATCTGGGATAGCATCTTCATTTGGGATTTCTTCTGAGTCCGAATCAAGATCTCCTGCTTTGGATTTTGATGGAGTTGGAGTACCAAAGTTGGAGAAATATATATTCCTCACGATTGAAGAAAATGGTGTTCCAGGCTGAATCTTCAATTTTGATCCTGAAGCTTTAATTATCTCCCAGCCTTTGCTTCAAATTGGATTCTGATTCTTTCAGTTTATGGAGTTCAGTTTCAGCCCGGGCCATCTTTTGCTTAAGTTGTTCCATTTCCAGTAGTTGTTGCTTGGCGGCAGCCAGTTGTTGCTCTATACTGTATCCAGTCATTTTTTGGAAGAGTTTTTGTGTTGTTTGGATTATGTTTTGATTATTTTTGAGCTAGATGCCGCACGCTAGGCGCCAATTGTTTTAGCTAGATTTCACACGAGGATAAAGTCTTGCCAGGGATTTAATTGCAGGGCAATCTAACTCAAATAATTAAGCCTGACTAGTACGACTGATAACTTAAAGAATGAATAACAAATTAAGACACAGAGATTTATACGTGGAAAAACCCTGGGAATAAGGGAAAAAACCACAGGCACCAAGCCAGGAGGGATTGTTACTATCTTTTAGGGTATTCTGACAGGGAATGTGTATGTCAGGCTAGAGGTAGTGAATAAATGCTTAACAATTATGCTTAAGTAGTTTACAATGATAAAATGAGAGTGAGAATGAGTAATTAATCGATGATCCTTCCATCTTCTGCTGCTTGTTATTTATACTTTGCTTATAACGACTCTTTCAAGGTCGTTTTGGACGTTCCTAGTAAATAGCCTCGTGCCCTATTTACCCGGAGGTAGTTGGTTGACTCTATAATCTGCCTGCCGTTATTTTTGCTCAATTAATTGCTCCATACTCTGTCGATGACATTGGAGGAGTTTGGTACCAGACTCGGCCTTTCCTTTACGGGCGACACTGCTGCCTCTAGGAAGGTCATCCGTCAGCTTTGGCGGGCGGTGGCCCAGACCACCTTTCCCGAGCGAAAGCGCGCGCAGGTCCACCTTCCCCCTGCCCGTTACTTTCTTAGACTGATGGGGAGCACCATTTTTGGCCGAAGGGAGCAAAACAACATCAACAACAACGAGCTCTCCATCTTAGGCGGTTACCTGAACATTGACTGCGAAGGTCCTTTTACCTTCAACATCGGCTATCTGACCGCCCAGTACTTCCAGGCCCAGGGGGAGAAGGTCACGGGATCTATTGTCTGCGGTGGCATAGCCACCATTCTTGCCCGTTCTCTTTTCCCTGTCTGGCCTCGTGACTTACCGTACCTACATGGAGAGAGGTATCTGAGCTTAGATGCCATACATTCTTAGTATTGGCTGACCACAGACTACCGGACTTGGAAGATAGACGGTTCCTTGTCCGTGGACTTACCTTGCACCACTCTCCCCCGTCTAGTCCCTTTGCCTACTGTCGCACGGGGCGCCCGACTTCCACCACTACCTGACTACCACCTCCAGGTCCGCCCACCTACTACTTTACCCGCCGCTCAGAAGCGGCGCAGACTTGAGACTGGAGAGGGGTCCACACCTTCTGGGAGCGGCCAGCCTTCTACGGCCACTCCTACACCCATCCCGATCCCTACTTCTACTCCTACTTCCGCAACTGCCGACCAAACCCAGACACAGACACAGCCAGTCTTACCGGCTAATTTTGTACCTCCACCACCCTTTGAGGCGTCCTCAGTCATGGACCAAGGGCGCCGTGACGGTTTGTTAGTTGAGATTGCAGAGAGACAGGCTCGTAAGGAGCGGGACTTAGCTTTGACTTTGTTCCCTCTATACGAGTATCACATGAGTCGACACCGTATAATCCTAGAGGGTTGGCCACACCCTTCCTTTTACCGGTACCCAGCTGAGGGGTACCCGAAGTCTGCTGAGGAGGAGGAGGAGGAGGAAGAGGACCCGGCGGCGGCGGCGGAGAGAGCTCGAGTTGAGCAGAGGAGGAGGAGAGAGCGGGAGGTGGACCCGGACTTCACAGTGACGGTGGAGGACGTGCGTGACAGTGACGAGGAGGTTGACGAGTAGCTGCTGGTCTACTCACTTCCCCAGTTTTATGGCTGGTTTGGGGAAGTTCATGTTTTGTGTGTCCTTCTCACTCTTTTATTTTTGTCTCCTATTTATTTTATTATTTTTATTATTTTTTGGTTGTATATTCCCGTTCCCCTGTATATATCTGCTGGTGTATGCTGGAGGACAACGAGGGCGTTGTTCGTTTTGGTTTGGGGAGAGTATTGCATCCTTTTGAGTCTGCATTTGCATTTGTTTTGCATTCACGTTTATTTATTTCAGCTTGCATTGTTTATTTATTTCATAAAAATAAAAAAAAAACCAAAAAAATTTCAAAAATTTCAAAAATTTCAAAAAAATTCAAAACTTTTCACGTTTATTTTTGCATATAGGTTGAGTCGGAACGGTAGATTTCCGTGATGATATTGCACTATAACTTGTTATTTTTACTTGAGCCTTGCACTTCTGTTGATAGTTATTAGCTTTGTCATACGCATAGTATACGAGTTTTTGTTTAAATATAGCTGACTGTTTTGACTTGACCTGATAAATTGGCAACCTACTTTATAATTTCTGAGGTTTAGAGCCCATAACTGGTGACATTCATGACAAGTTCATTAGGAATTAAGAGTAGTACTCCTTGCATAGCATGTTCAGCATTTTTGCACTTTTATGACATTCGATTTCTTATCAAATGCACACATTCGGGTTTGTGGTCGGTGTCACATACAGGGAGGTGCTTGCAAATTTTTCCTTTTCCATATATTTTTCACCCATTTAGCTCCACTTAAGCCAAAACTTGCCTTTTTGACCCATTAAGCTAGTTTAGTATGCCTTTTGTGGTATGATTTTTCGTCTGCAGTTTAGCCCGTGTGTATATGATTGGAGTTGGTAGAAATAGAGGAAGGAGAAAAAGAAAGAAAAAAAAAGAAAATTGAAAAAAAGGGAAAAACGTGAAAAAGAAAAGAAAAAAAAATGAAAAAGGAAGAAGTTGTGTTCACGTAGAAAAAAAAGTTGAAAAAAATTGATTTGTTTTAGTTAATTCATTTAGACGGTGTTAAAAAAGGGAAGTTTGTGACCGTCTAACTCCTCCATTCTTATTCCATATTTTTGAGGAGATTGTGTATGAGATTAGTGAGTTGTGTGCCAAATGAAGGGCACTTGTACTTTATTTTTTAGTCAGTTGAGATTCGGATGGTTTTATATGGTCCTGTTAGGAACTAGCTTGATACTTTTACCTCCACATTACCATAACTTGTTTTGCCTTTTCTCACCTGAACCTCACTATTCCCATATTATTTGTAAGCCCTCGGCTGTGACGGACATTATTGGTTGGAGTGTGTGTATTAGTACTTAAATCGTCTTTCATTTTTGTTGCATGCATGCTATGTAGGTCGCAGTTAGGTGAGTGACTGTTTCTCCTTCTCTCTTTTACATATAACATTCACCCTTTGCTTCATGAGAGAAGAGTGACCACATGAGAGTCCGATTTTGTTGGTCCTGCAAGGTCAATAGGTTGGCTATATTTCTGAACAGCTTATAACTCGTTTGCATATTGACTGCTTAGCTATGACTGTTAGTTTTTGTTGCATTAAATTGGTTCAAGTAGACAAGTTAAGCTAGCTCTGAGTTTTCATTTACGTTCCATTAGTTTCATTTTAATTTACTCGAGGACGAGTAAAGGTTCGGTTTGGGGAGATTTGATACGTGCATTTTATAGTCTTTTTCGTCTATTTTAGCACGTATTTCTATGTACTTTCATACTGTTTATATTGCATTTTGCCCCCGAATTGGCTACTTTGGTTCGTCTCGTCTGTGTTGTAGAAATGAACGCGAAAGTAGTGGAATCGTACCATTTTTCGTCCTTATTGCATGCATTTTGAGGAGATGGGATTTTCCGGAGTGAGTTCTTGCATTGGGAAGCGTGAAGGCACGGTTTACAAGGCAGTCGGGCACGAGTTTGGGCTGATTTGAAGGAAGAATACTCGATCGAGTGGTTTTACTACTTGATCGAGTGGTTTCTGTGGCCTTGGTTGATCGATCGAGTGGATTTATACTCGATCAAGAAGAGCTGTAAAGAGAGGTTACTTGATCGAGTAACATATGTGTTCGATCGAGTAGATTATCTGGAGTTTTACTCGTTCGAGTGATTTTCGACTACTCGATCGAGTGGTTTTGGCTTTCGTGGGCTTTAATTAGCCCGTGAACTTGTTTTAGTTATTGAACTTAGTTTATTTTCTATTTAAGCATAAGTTAACTAGGTTTTTAGCATCTCATCTATCATCTATTCTAAGTTTTATCTATCATTTCCAAGACTGCTTATTCTCTCTTCTTCACTGTAACATTATTTTCGGGGTTTTGTCGCTCGGATTTGCTTGTTCTTTACGCCGGATTCTTGCGATTGTAATCTCTTTCTCCCTCTTTAATATTAATCCTTCATTTGTTCATCTTAATTACTTGTTTTGTCTCATTTAATTTCTGTCCTAATTACCTTTTATGCATTTTTATTATTGTTTTATCATGTTGAATATTGGTTATTTAATTGTTGTTAGTGTTGATCGTATTAATAGCGATATGAGTAGCTAAATATATTTCATATCGGGATTAGGGGATCTACGGTAGAAATGTGACGATATAGTAAATAGGTTAGATGAATTAATTGTGAGATTCTGTCACCATAGCAATATAACTGTATTTATCGACTTAGTTGAGTGCACGCTTCTGAGTCACCTTTTTAATCTGGTTAAATTTAATCCTGGATCGGAAGATTGGACTAAATAGACCTGCTATGAACAGTAGACTACTCCGACGAGGACGGAAGTTAAGTTAGTGGAAGTTTAGGATAGAAAGTGGACCGGAAGGACCTTTCCATATCCGTCTCGCAGTAATTTATCTAAGTTGTTTACAGTTGAGTCACTGGACTACCGTAGTGAACCGAAATCCTGACATGTCCCTTCTTTATTGATAGTTTATCATCTTTTTCTGCCTTTATCGCTCTTTTCTCTTCTTCTCTTCCTTTAAACCTTTTAGTTTTGAAAACCAATTTAAACACCCCCCATTTTGTGACCAAATAGACGGAATCTTACAGATATCTTGCCTCCCTGAGGAGATCGACCTGAATTCCCTAGCTATATAGTTAGTTTAGTTAGTTATTTTTGATAGGTATACGACAACCCTGTCACTAAGGCACCTTACAACCACCCACTCCGACAAGGACAAGTACAAATGCTCATGAATATTACCCCGATATGAATGCTCATCAACCATCATCACCATCTACCTTAGCACACATCACTCAACACGACTTCCTATCAAATCGTCAAACATACATTATACATGAGAACAAACCAACACAACCGTTACTCCGACTTACCTCATGTCATTACTCAAGTATAAACCGACACGACTATCTGTTTATTCCACCAACAACTAGTTGTCAACAACCATTAGTTATCAATCACCCAACCGTAATAAATTATCGATCATGATGCGTGCATTTTATATAGACTTATTGTACCATATTTGCATGCATCTTTATGCATATTTAGTAGTGTTTAGCTACAAATGTCCCCCGAATTATCTACTTTGGTTTCTCTTGTCTTATTTGCAGGAATAAACCAAAGAGATGCAAAATCAAGCTTAATACATGTCCCTATGCATGCATTTAAGAGATGAGTTGAGTTGGAGCTTGGAAATTACTAATTGTGATGCACATAGAAGTAAGGAAGCTAGGCGAGCAAAGGAAGAGCATCGAATTACTAGTGCCTAATTTGGAGAGCCATATCTCGAGTTCTACAACTTATTTTAAAGTGATTCTAATTGGGGAAGAAATATTGTCCTGTTAGCTTTCCAACGCCACCAGAAACGCTCTATTTTCCTAAGTAACGAAGAAATGGCGACCGTTTGAAGTTCAGTGCACGAAGCAGGAATTGTGCGCTGGAAAGTACTCGATCGAGTACTATCTTGTTCGATCGAGTCCTTTTTCTACTCGATCGAATGGTACCTTTTTGATTAGTGTTCGATCGAGTACCTAGAGTCTTTGATCGAGAGGTTTTAGCTTGGATTTGTTCGATCGAGTGATATGAAAGTCCCTGATCGAGTATTTAGTTGTTGGACGTGGGCTTTTTAGCATTAATTTCGTGTTTTATGTTTAATATTTGTCTTTCCTATAAATAGGAAAGACGTCATTAGGTTTAGTCTCTCACCTCTCCTTCTTCTCTCTCTTTTCTCTCTTCTTTTCTCTCTTTTAAAAATAGGATACTGTTGAACGCTGCTTTTCTCTCGTTCTCAGATCTGAACTTTTGTAATTCCTTCTTCCCTTTTGTCCTAGTATTCTTTCTCTTCCTTTCATCTCTTTACTATGTTATCTATTGCTTTATCTTTCCCTTTTTCTTCACCCATTATTATGTTTAGCTAATTCTCCTGGTAGGATTTAGGGGATTCAATGAGTTGATGTTAGCTGCTAATTAGGTTTGCAGAGCTGTGGCTAAAATCTTGTATTTGTTGTTAATCACTGCAATTAAATGTTCTTGTCTACTTGAGTCGACGCAATTAGATAATTAACCCTGGTACACCTTGACCTGGATCGGAAGATTGGAATGGGTAAGACCCGCAGTGAACATTATGATGCTTTAGTGAGGGCGAAAGCTAAGCTAATAATGTTTTAGGGTGAATTGAGACCGGAAGGAGATATTCGTTGCCCCTTAGACCGATACAAGTGACCGATCTGTGACCTTAGCTGAAATTATCTGACATGTATTGGTACCCGACAATCCTAGCTCTCTCTCTTTATTGTTAATCCCTTTTATTCTTTTCTCTGCTTTAGTTAGTCAGTTTAGATAACAAATCAACAAAACCCCCAGTTTAGTGACATTAGACAAACTGGAATAACAAGTAGATAGTGACCGCCTCACTGTGGTGATCGACCCTACTTCTACTAGCTTATGTTAGTTGTTTTATTTATTTATTTTTGGTACTAACCGACGGTATCAGATCACTTACACAACAAAAAAAATAGTACTCATTTTAAATTAATACCTTTAAACCATTTATATTACTCAAAACAAACAAACTAGATTACTTAGCAAAAAGGTTAATCAATTCGGGAATAAAATACAACAATACGATGAATTTCACCAACACTTGCCAACAATTAACCAACAATCACTAACAATTACTCAAACATCACTAACAATTATTCAAACAACCACTCAAAATACAATAAGATTGTCATAATTTTGTCATTTTCCCATGCGACATTACTTTTCCCCTCTTAAAAGGAACATCGTCCCCGTAGTTCACCTTCTAGACGAACTGTAACTATTACACGAGGCGTTACTTTTACTCCACATTGACATTACGAACCAATATACTATATATTGAGACTCACAACGAATATGGTACTTCCTTGCTATGACAGAAATATGAACCTTACATATTAAGACCATATGAAAAGTGGACAAGATAATTACATATTCCATTCCAATTACCAGATTATGAAATTTTCAAAATTAGGATGAGAGAGAGAGAGAGAGAGAGAGAGTTTAGAGAGAGAAAACCTCTATACGACTTGATTTCTAGGGTTCCGACGCAATGGCTCGTCCTAGAAAAAACAATAATAATCCTAAAAAAATCAAAAACACAAAAACACGTTAATCATAAACGATTTAGCGGATCTTAATGCAGCGCCTATTGATGATGACCGGGTGGATGAAGTGGCGGTGTATACGGATGAAGGTGTTTGGAATGAAGTTCGTAATAAATGGTCTAAACAACAGCGGAATGTGGTGGTGGACACTGTAGCCAGATCTACAAGCTCTACGGTGCCTAAACCCCAGATTACTCTGGAAGATGTATCAGTTGAGATTGAGTTTTGGTCAACTGCTGTATTCTGCTATATTTTCGGGGCCAGGCCTCCATGGAATGTTGTTAATGGCTTTATTAAGAGAGTGTGGAAAGGTTTCAACATTGATAAGATTTCTTTTATGAAAAATGGGATTTTCATTGTGCGTTTTGCCTCTAAAGAACACCAGCAACAGGCTATTGGCTATGGACCACTTATGTTTGACATCAAACCTATTATCATTAAGGAATGGAAGCCTGATGCTAGTCTGGTTAAGCATAATGTTCAGCGTCTGCCCCTTTGGGTTAAGATTCAGGACCTGGATATTAAGTTTTGGGGGGAAAACTGTCTGAGGAAAATTATAGGCCCCGTTGGAAGCTTGATTGAATGTGATGACAATACCATGAGTAGGAATTTCCTGAGTTTCCCGCGTCTTTTGATTGTGGTCAGCATGGAGCAGGATTTTCCTAAGGAAGTTATCTTTGTGGATGAATGTGGGACTGAGCAAACTGTGAAGTTGGAGTATGAGTGGTTACCATTATCCTGTAGCAAATGCAAAGGAATTGGTCACTCCGTGGACCAGTGTAGAACTAAACAGCAGAAAAAGGGTGTTAAGAAAGTCTGGAGACCGGTAGCCAGAGGGATTGCACCACAGAAACCTGTTGGAGAGAAAGTTCCTGCTGTGACCAAGACTCCAAAACAGCCTGCTGGTAAGATGCAGCACTTGGTTCAGAAGTCTCATGTGGTGATACAGACTACCCCTATGGTGGTGCTAGTGAGTACACCTTCGTTATGTACCCCTGTCCTACCAATAGAAAAAACTAAACCCAGCTTACCTTCACCTGCTAGGATTTTTTCTACGTTTGCGAGTCAAGGACCTGATACTGGACCCTCTAGGCCTTTGATTGGTTTTACTTTCATGGATGCTTTGAACTCTGCTCTCCTAAGGTCTATGAGAAAATTGGATGGTAAGGGGGCTGCACTCACCCCATTAGACCATGGTTAATCTTGGTTTCTGGAACATAAAGGGGTTAAATAGTCTAACAAAACAAAAGGACATTAGTTGGTTTCTTTATCAAAATAATGTTGGACTATTTAATCTTCTTGAAACTAGGGTTAGAAGTAGGAATTGGAATAAGGTCCATAATAATATTTGTAGTGATTGGGCTATTTGCACAAATAATTCTTGTCATAAAGGTGGTAGAGTTTGTTTATTATGGAACCCTAGTTTGTTTACCGTGAATGTGCTTGATGTTACTTCACAGAATACTCACTCTGAGGTGATTGATAATGTTATGGTGGTCAAGTTTAGGATGACATCTGTTTATGGTTTTAATAGTCTGTTTGAAAGGACTGATCTATGGAATTCTTTGATCACGTATGCCAAAGGATACGGCTCCTGGGTGGTCATGGGTGATTTCAATAATGTCATGTTTTCTGATGAGAGGATTGGCACTGACATTAGTTGGGCTGAGATCAAAAATTTCTGAGATACTTGTAATTCTTGCTCCTTTCAGACCTTAAAGACTATTGGGGCTTTCTTTACTTGGAAAAATAAACATGAGGTGGGTTCTAGAGTGTTCAGTAGGGTTGATAGAGCGCTCATTAATGATGAGTGGTTGCTTGAGCACCCTGATAGTGTTGCTTCTTTTCTGCCTGAAGGACTCTATGATCACTCTCCTTGTATTCTGAGTATGAGAGTGCAGCCTGTAATGAGGAGTAAATCTTTTAAGTATTTAAATATGTAGTCTTTAGATGAGAATTTTAGTCACCTAGTTCAGAAGGTTTAGGAAGCCCCTATTCAAGGTAATCTAATGTATCAGTTGGTGGTTAGATTGAAATTGCTGAAAAAACCTTTGAAAGGTCTTAACAAGGAGAATTTCCAGAATATTGAGGCCACTTGTAATATTGCTGAGAAGGCTCTAAGATGTATCCAGGAGGGATTGTATAAGAATACTAAGGATGAGCTGCTTCAGGAAAATTAAACTATTGCTGCCCAGGAGGTGAGAAGACTGTCTAAAGCTAAGCAATTGTTTCTTAGTCAGAAAGCTAACCTGCAATGGGCTATGGAGGGTGAAGATAATACAGCTTACTTCCATGCTGTGATGAAAAAGAGGAGGGCTGCCAACAAAGTGTTTCAAATTACCAATATGCATGGTGAGTTGGTAGAGGAACCAGGGGATGTCAATGCTACTTTTGAAGAATTTTATAAAGACCTCCTGGGGTCTGCTACTGAGGTGCAGTAGGTTTATATCCCTTTGGTTCAGCAGGGGAGAATGGTGACCCCTAAACATGTTGATATTCTCCTTAAGCCTGTCTCTGCTAAGGAAATAAAAGATGTTATTTTCTCTATGCATGGCTCTAAAGCTGCTGGTCCTGATGGCTATTCTAGCCAGTTCTCCAAAGATTCATGGGGAATTGTTGGAGACTCTGTTGTTGAAGCTGTGATGGACTTATTTGAACATGGTAGGCTACTTAAACAGTTAAACCACACCATTCTGACTTTGATTCCAAAGGTTGAAATTCCTATCTTGGTGAGTCAATTTAGACCCATTGCCTGTTGTAATGTGCTTTATAAATGCATTACTAAGGTAGTGTGCAATAGATTGGGGTGTGTCTTGCCTGAGTTGATCAGTGATAATCAAAGTGCTTTTGTTTAAGAGAGGGATATTGTTGAAAATATCTTAGTGTGTCAGGATTTGGTTAAGTTATACCATAGGAAGTCTTGTTCTCCACGAGTGTTGATGAAAATTGACTTAAAAAAAGCATATGACTCAATTGAGTGGTCTTTTGTAAGAATTATGATGCAGGCTCTTGGTTTCCCCACTCCTTTTGTTGAGAAGGTGATGGAGTGTATTACAACTCCTACTTATTCAATTGTCTTGAATGGAGATAAATTTGGTTTTTTTCATGGGAAGAGGGGCTTAAGACAAGGGGGCCCTATTTCTCCCTTGTTATTCACTTTATCCATGGAATATTTGAGTAGAATTTTGCAAGTGGCTCAGAAAATTCCTGATTTTAAATATCATTCTTTGTGCAAAAAAGTTGAACTCTCTCACCTTTGTTTTGCGGATGATCTCTTACTCTTCTGTTATGGGAATGTTTAATATGTTAACATCTTATTGAGTGCCTTTGGTCTCTTTTCTGCTGCTTCTGGTTTAAAAATGAATCAGGGGAAGTCTAATGTTTACATGAATGGGGTGGATCCTGTGGTGCAATATGCTATTATTAGGTGTATTGGTATGAAGCTTGCTGGATTGCCTATTAAGTACTTAGGTGTCCCCATTGTTGTGAAAAAGTTGAGTGTTTTGGATTGTGCCGTGTTGGTTGAGAAGTTGTTACAAAGGATTAGGGCACTGGGGGCAAGGAAGTTGTCCTATGGAAGGACGCTTACTCTTGTTCAATCAGTCTTGAGTAATCTCCACAATTATTGGGCCAGAATTTTCCTTTTACCTAAGAGTCTCATTAAGAAAATTGATGAGGTTTGTAGAGCTTTTTTATGGCAGGGAGGTATTGATTATGAGAAAGCTCCTCCTGTGTCTTGGGCAAAGGTGTGTATACCTAAGAAACTAGGGGGCTCAGGCCTTATAAATTCTGAACTATGGAACATTGCAGTAGTTAGTTAATATGTATGGTGGCTGGCTAGTAAAAAGGATCACCTTTGGGTGAGATGGGTCAACGGGGTCTACATTAAAGTTCAGGATTGGTGGTCTTATACTCCTCTTGCTGGTTCTAGATGGGCTTGGAGGAAGATTTGCTGGGTTAAAAATCATATGCAGGCTGGTTTTCTTATTCATAAATGTGGGCTTGATGGTAAGGAGTATTCTATTCAGGTAGGGGACCAATGGTTGCTGGATGCACAAGACAGAGCTGCGTGGCACGCCTTTGTCTGGAATAGGCTTGTGATGTGCAAGCATTGTATTATGACCTGGTTGATAGTGCAAAAGAGACTATTGACTTGTGATAGATTATTGAGTATTGGCATGAATGTGGACAGTAGCTGCTTGCTTTGTGAACAGGCTGATGAGAGTCATGAGCACCTAATCTTTGATTGTTCATATAGCAGGTTGTGCTTGCAGTTGGTTTCTGATTGGACTAGTGTGGTTATTCCATGGCCTACTCCAGTTCAATGGTGGCTCAGGTGTAGAATTCGACCCCTTCTGAAGAAGCAGATTATTGGAGCAGCAATTGGGATCCTTATGTATCTGATCTGGCGTAAAAGGAATTCAAGTCTACATGATATGACCATGAGAGTGCCTAAGAGGATTTTATTGCAACTTAAGTATGTAATGTGTGCTAGAATTGAATGTAATGTGAGTATGAAACTGAAAGCCAAGTATCCTGATCTAGTTAGGGGTTTCATGTCGTAACTATGACAATGGATTGTTTGGGTTTAATATTAAGTACACGTTTCACAAAAAAAAAATACATATTCCGTTATCCCGTTATTATATACGACATCGATTAGCTCCTTATGTGGCATTACAAAACATGCAACAAAATTAAAACCACCATTTAATATGTTACCTGCGGCAATTCAATTTATGATCTCGACAAGGGTGAAAGCACAAAACCATGTTTATATCGTAGAAACAATACTTGAAACACGACAACGTGATCACCAACAATGACAAAAGAACATACTATCAACAAAATCCACAAGCATGAAGACCCAAAATAAGTTTGAACGAAATAACCAACATACAGGGGCACTCGATCGAGCTTAGAAGTCACTCGATCGAGTTGACGTTTCTCGATCGAGTTCATCAGCTACTCGATCGAGTACATCGAGTCCAGAGAGCATTTCTAAATCACACCTGCAGTTACTCGATCGAGTGAGAGGCACTCGATCGAGTAGCCACAGGTCACATGCATTCCTCCAAATTGCTACGTTGCAACACCAAGTAAACATACATATGTCGGAGTTTTATTTTCGACACTAACCACCTACATAACATATTCTAAAAGCATCCAAAAATACGGCCTTATGGCCGAATAGAAACCAAAGTATAATAAAAGTACCAATAAAACAAGTACCAACTACGATGAATCCATGAAAACGAGTATATATGAAACCGAAGAACCAACATCACTCCACGGCAGGCTCCTCCATCTCCTCATCTACACCTCCACCTCCGGATGTGCCAGCTCCTCCTATCTCCTCACCCGTGGTGGCACCTGTGCCCGCATCTGCTCCCATCCGCCATGGTGCCAAACAACTGAAGGGGTAACTCCTATGCTCTCCCCACATAGTCGGATCCACGCCAAAGGAATGGAAGACTCCACTATCATCTCCAACACCTCTCCACCACACCGGTTGGGCTGAGGTGGTCCTAATGCCCTGCGCGTACGCCATCTCGTGTAAGTTCTGGAGCGTCAAAGTGGCAGATACCCTCTCTGTAAGCTCGCTCACCCGCATCTCAGGACTAAAGACCGAAGGGTAGCTGAGAAACTGATGCTGTGGAGGAACGGGCGGTTGTGGCTGGGTCTCAGCGACTCTCTCCCTCACCCGTCTCGGACCCCTCCCAACCCTAGGTTGCCGATCCTCAGGTCTATCTTGATCCCCCTTAGTCGGCTCTTACATCAACTCCAAAATAGTATCATTAATGAGGTGGTACTGCCGAGTAGGAGCCTCCTCATCATCATCGGAGTCCGATTCCACTACTGCCACTGTCAAAGGCTCACTCATAGGGAGGTTCTCGGGGTCAGGTATCCTCATCCAACTCATACCACATACTCTCTAAGCCAACCCACCACCCTCCAAAGTTCTCAACCATTTCTGGTCGAGGAAGTAGTCTTGGTCCAAGGTAGGCACAGATGGAGCTAAAGGTGTAAGGGCCGAGAAGGCCTCAAGGTGGTCAACCGCTTAGCTAACCGTGTGGCAATGGCATCATAACTCAAGCACCGGGTCCCAGAGGTAGCCATCAAAGCTAGGCTAGCACAGACTATGGCCGGGGCACTGTGAGAAACTCTCGGGGGTCGGGTGGGGTTAAGATAAGCAACTAGAAACATCACCTCATGTGAGTTTAACTTACTCACATCCTTCCGGTCATAGAGCAGACAAGTCAAGGCACGAAGAAAGATCTTCAAAGTGATATATTGAAGATCATTTATCAACATGTTACTCGAGGTGGAGGCGTTCTTTCCGGTAAAACAAGGCATGTAACTACTAGCTCCACACTCAGTCGGGATATCCCTAAGGGCTCCCTTCTCTGGTCGCGCAAGGCTAAGATGGGTAGCAAACATGTCCATGGTCAAGAGGAAACTAGTGTTTATGAGACGAAATTTTACGGTCTTAGCTACCACATCATAGATGAAAGAACTCATGAACTCCAAGGTCAAGAAAGAGTAGGAATGCTTCCTAAGGCGATACAAACCAGTCAAACCCAAAGTTTCAAATATATGCCTCACATCCGTCTCTACCTTAAGGTCCTCTAAGATGGTGGTGTCGATACAATGGGTTGGTTTCATATAACGTTTTTGTAACTCGACAAAGGCATCTCTTTGCTTAAGCAAAGATAACGGCAGGGTACTCGGGCACGGGTGGAACAGTGGGTCCCTGACTCCCCTCACCAACCTCGGGCTCGGAAGCCCTCCCCCTCTTACTCTGATGGGTGCCAACTGCAGGTCTCGGCATATGTTTCAACACATTTAGGCACACAAAAAATAGAATTTTCATGCACACGTATGGAAGAAGAACAACTATGTAAACACACTTTCACCAAAACAATCCAAAAGTTTTAGGCATGCTACTTCCACAATTTATAACAGGCGGTCTTTATAGCTTTCAAAATATGAAAATTGTAACATCAATTAACAAATTAAGGTATTAATCCTTTCAAAATAATTTCACAAAAAGGTAACCATCATAAAGAATTGGGGCTAATTTAAGTTTGGGGCACTTTTAAGACGGAGTTTTAAGACAGAATTTTGGCCAAAACTAATCAAAATCAACACTAAACATGATACCCATAACATACATTACTCAATTTCCCCCCTTACATACTCAAAAGACAAATCAAAATTCAATTTGCAACCCAAACCCTAGAAATTTCGGTACACATATACCCCCATATTGATTCGATTTTTCTACTTCTAGCATCAATAATCAACAATCTAGAGTAATTATACCATATTACAACAATTATAAATAAAATACACGAGTATAAATCGAATTTTCAGAAAATCTAACAATTTTATATGGTTATAACTGATTAAAAACAAAGAAAAAGATGAGCATTCTTACCTTGAATGATTAACAAATGAATGGAACGAATTAAACACGGAGAAACTAGCAGATCTAGCACAAATCCACCAAGGTTTTTAGAGAAAAAGAGAGATTAAGGGGAATTAGGGTTTAGAGTATGAAGAAATAAAGGAAGAAAAAGATTGGGAAGGTATAAGAATCCCGCGGGTGTCCGGGTACTGTAGCACCTACTCGATCGACTAAGTAGGGTACTCGATTGAGTGGCCTATACTCGATCGAGTTGCAGCTACTCGATCGAGTTTTCACTGGCAGTTCCAACTTTTTCGACCTAATAACTCCACAACTAGATCGAGTAAGGTCTACTCGGTCGTGTAGGCACTCGTACTCGGTCGAGTAAGGTTAGGAACAAGGTCAAAAGTTACGAATTCAGTAAACATAACTCATGTCGATTCCCATGTATATTTGGAATTCGTCACTGATTATTTCATCCAATTACGACACATTATTACTACTCAAACGTAACACAACTATTTCACTCGAACATTACACATATCATTACATCATATATAAAACATTATACAAGACAATTCGTTATGATATCAGCTTATACATATATACAATCAACACATTATTCCACGTTTGCTTACACATTTGCAAATTCAATTATCTGTTTACACTACATTAAGCATCCATCTAGCACTAACTATCATATATTACTGAAGTTTGCTAAAAATTTCAAACATGTCACAACAATTCATCCATTGCAATTCCGAATATGACTTAATAACTTTTATTAACTAAAACGCATATAAAGACTCACAACTCATTATCATCACCACATTATCCAATACTCGTATGCAACTCTTAGCATATACACCATCTTTACCCCACCCACACACACACTTCCTACCATTCACAAACCTTTACAGTTCATCAACACTACTTGCACACATTAGACATTACCATAGACTCCATCACAACTATTTCTAACCTATTGTTCATACACATCTTTGCATAAAATTCCCGACTCGATATCCCCATAGTCGGTGGCTAGCTTAAGCATATTGGGGCCATGATTTTAAAATGAGGGCGTCTTCTCACCCAAAATCAAGCATCAGCCGGGGCTCCCAACATACATACACCAGGTTCATTTTATTAGACTCACTACGTTCATTAGGCTCATTAGTTACAGGTTCCAAAATCGTCACTCTGATACCACTTTGTAACACCCCCATCTACCAAGGAGCCTTAACAAAACCTTCCCTAGCAGATAGGGACGTTACCATGTTGGTTGCCCGAGGACAGTAATAATCAAATGTTGATAAAAGAACAATTATATTCATTTACAAGTAATTAAAACAACACAAAAGTACAACTCGTGACAACTATTAACTATATGAAACTATCTCTGCCATGACTCATGGTAGACTCGTCCCTCTACGCACCCAGCTATGATCCATATATAAACCTGCTAAGAGCGACTGGTCACCATAATGGATCACGGCAGACATAAAACAAGAGGACAACAGAACAACACAACACAAGGTCAGTAACTGAAGGAACAAATACGAAAGGCAGACACAACACACAGTAATACGCAAACACCATCTCTTCCAATAACTCACACACCACTGACTGCCCGAAGGTTTAGTTCTGCCAGATTATCAATCCTAACCAGTAATCCTCACCGCCAGTAGGGGACCGTAGCCATTCCCACCTAATCCCCGTTCATCTAATCCGATCGATAACCCATGTCCCTTAATGTGCAAATCCCCTTCTGTGGTGGGTTCCACAAAGGGAGAATCAAGGGCGTGAAGCCACTCCCGCAAGTGACCCAACTGAGCCTAGGGCGCACCTCGCGAACCACAGACAAACAATCACAACCAACCACATTATACAACAACAACTGTCAGCAATAACCAATCCACACCACCAACAGCAACATTAAACCGGTTATACACAACAATCGACAATTTAGACTACCAACAGTATTGAGTAACAAAACCTACCTTTAGCAAACCGCTGCGATTCCGCGCATGACCATGAGACAACAAGCAATCACCATAACGACCTATAACAACCAGCATAATCATCCATTACAAATACCATAAACACAACTGAAACCAAGGGAGACGATGATCATGATGACAACATACCTACACAAAGTAATCCGGCGTCAAGACCGCTACCCGACTCAAGCATCCCATCCCTATGGTGTTACCACTCTCAAAGGCCTCAGGGAGATGAACCATGGTGAAGGAGAAGTGATATGACGGCATCTAGGTTTAGGAGAGACGGAGAAGAAATGATTTGGGTTTTACGATATCACGATTTATAATTCCCCACTGAGCTCCCGTTACTCGATCGAGTAAACTACTTACTCGATCGAGTGGCCTCTACTCGATCGAGTGACTAAGCTACTCAATCGAGTAGCCTCCTCTAGATCGAGTAACCAAAACTTCAAAGGGTTAAAACGTCACAAGGTTAACTCGTAAGGTTTTTGAAGGTCTAAATAGGTGTCTAAGGTCGGTCAACGGGTCCCTAAAAGGACGGGTATTAAATTAGGTGCCCTAAGTACAACCTCCAGCGTTTCAAGTTCTACCACGCAGTCTGTGGCCCGGACCATCCCAGCCGCAACAGGAACGGTAGAGCCAACATCTCTCATCAGCAGGGCGGTTACCACAAGCCAACCAACCAAGTTGACTCCAATATCAGCTAAACCCCCGCATTCACCTAGAACCTCAGATGTGGGGGCAGAGCGCGCATAAGGTGTCAGGGATGCCTGCCCAAATTAAGTCTATCGGGGAAAACAACCCAGTCAGATCAGCAGGAACGTCGGTGGTTTCTGAGCACGCCGGATCAGCACCTCCGGATGCGTGGCAACAACTAAACCAAGGTATGAACACTTTGCACCATGCTGTGGAGAACCTGCAGAAGGAAAATGAGATCCTCGAGAAGGACAACCGGGCCCTGAAAGATAGGATGGATGCTGTATCCCAGAAGGGAATGCCCCCGTAGACGGAAAAGCGTACACCGGATCGGGAAACACTCAAGGGGAACCAGGGAAAAGTCTTCCCATAAGATTTGGTAACCAAGCTAGATCTGGAAGTGGTATCACCACCAGGGGTACCGTAGAAGCCAATGATGATGCCACCTCCGGGGGTACTATCACCACCAGGGGTGACGCCACCACTAAGGACGATGTCACCAACAGGAGCGGCAGTAGGGGCAATTATGCCAGTGGGGTTGGGAGTCTTAACACCCAGTATCCCCTCACCACTCAGCAGTTCACCGCCCATAGGGGAACACCCAAAGTGAACTATTTACAAATAGTGCTCCCACAGGAGCAAGCATGTACACACATAAGGCTCTGGGTGCACAGTTCAGGCCTATTATGAAAGCAACTCCGCTGCCTAGAGGCTACGTCGTTCCACTGTATACCACAGGAGGAACGTCAGTAACCGGCAGTCCCTTTGGCTTCTAGTCGCCAGTCCACAAAATTCCTGTAGGAACAAGTACCTCAATGGAGTAGCAACTGCAGGAGCTTAGAGCTATGATCGGTAAAGTACCAGGAATGCCTCGTCCCATGGAGATGGCAGCACTAGAAACTTACGCCGACTCGCCCTTTGTGGACAGCATAGGACTCGTCAGCGTATCGAAAGGATTAACTCCACCAACTATGACCCTATATGATGGGACAGCTGATCCACTGGTCCATGTGAACCAGTACAAGCAGAAAATGATGGTTGTAATAGCCACTGGTTCTCTCAAGGAAGCGTGCATGTGCAAGGGCTTTGGATCAACCCTGTCTAGGGTAGCACTACAGTGGTTCGTAAGCTTGCCCAATAAGTCTATATCCACCTTCCCAGATCTGGTTAATACCTTTAACCAACAATTCGCCAGCACTCACAAGCCAGAAAAACAAACAAGCGACCTATATAGGGTAGTCCAGAGATTTGAGGAATCCACTCGAGACAACCTGAACAGGTTCAACATAGAAAAGGTCTCCATCCTAAAATGCGACGTACCCATAGCGGTAGAAGCATTTAGGCGTGGACTTCACCACGATTCAGATCTGTACAGTGAACTCACCAAGTACCCGTGTACCACCTTCGAGGAGGTACAGAAAAAGGCAGTGACTTTCATGCGCCTAGAGGAGGACGAATCCATGAGGGATGTCTACGACACAGAACGTACCAACAGAAAAATAACCATAGGAAAAAAAGTGAAAGATATAAACCGTACAACAAGAACACCGTGAACAAAGTTTCAGGAGACACCGATTGGACGGAAAGTGCTAGCTTGCCCCCCAAATTAAGTGAGTACGGATTCACCATAGGAATCGCCGGAGTATTGAAGGGGTTGAAGGAGCTCGGATAAAGCGTCAGGCGGTGAAAGAAGCCGGTACCCAGGGAGAACGACAGAAGGGACGCAAGCAAGAAATGTGAATACCACAACGACATCGGACATAACACTGAGGATTGCTTAGTCCTACGCAAGGAGATGAAGCACATTCGCAGAGCAGGCTGCCTTGATCATTTACTACCAAAAGGAGCCAAGTCCGGGAATGTAAACACAGCAGAGCAGGTACTCGCCTCACCACCTCTGTTATACTCGAAGGTTGTGAATTTTATCACAGATGGATCCGATATATGTTGGCTGACTTATTCAGCAGCAAAGCGTCATTCAAAAGAAACCAAGGGAGACAAACAAGAATCCTCTTGCTGCGTCAGTAGGAACGACTTACCATCAGTCACATTCGACGAAACCGACATCCAAGATGAGGGGGATTAACATCACGATGCATTGATTATCACCCTCTCAATTAGAAATTTCCTGGTAGGAAGATCCTAGTTTAAACCGCGAGTTCCGTCAACCTCATAATGCTGGGAACCCTAAAAAAATGGGGTTCAGCGAGAAAGACCTGCTAAAGAAGGCAACCCCTGGTTAGGTTCAGTGGAGAAACGAAACACTCTCTCGGAGAGATTGTAATTTCTACATTCGCCGGAGGAATTAACAAACAGGTGAGATACTTGGTCATCGACGGCCTGTCAACTTACAGTATTATACTTGGCAGGCCATGGATTCATGAAATGAAAGCGGTACCATCAACGTACCACCAGAGCTTGAAATTCCCAACACCTTGGGGAGTAAAGGAAATACGTGGACACCAAGAGGAGGCTAGAGACTGCTACAAGGATGCCCTCAAACCTACAGCGAGCCCACCAGCATAGCATTTACAGAGAATGTGCGTCTAGAGGGAGTACATCGCCCCACAAGCAGAACTTGAGGAAGTACATCTGGACATTCAGCGCCTTCAGCGAACTATGCTTATTGGAGCAGACTGTACAAGTAGTATCCGTCATCAGCTACTTGAGTTTTTGCGTACTAACATGGATTGCTTTGCCTGGTTGCACGATGATATGGTAGGTATTGACCCAAGCGCACCGGTTGAACGTCGACGCCAGTTATCAACCATTACAATAGAGAAGGAGGAAGTTTGCTTCAGAAACAAATGAGGTAATCAATCAAGAGGCGAACAATCTACTAGCAGCAGGAAAGATCAGGGAGGTCAAGTACCCATAATGGCTTTCTAACATCGTGGTAGTACCCAAGAAGAACAACAAGTGGAGGGTATGCGTAGACTTCATGGACCCGAACAAAGCATGCCCAAAGATCCCTTCCCATTGCCATACATAGATGCAATGGTGGATGCAACAGCATGCCACGAAATGCTTACTTTCCTTGATGCATGGAGTGGACACAATTAGATCTAAATGCACCCGGATGATCCGGAGAAAACAATCTTCAGATATGACAGGGGTCTGTACTGGTGCAACGTAATGCCATTTCACTTCAAGAATGCCGGCTCGACCTACCAACGTCTGGTAAACAAAATGTTCAAAGATGAGATTGGGAGAACAATGGAAGTTTATATAGACGATATGGTGGTCAAGTCAAAGCAGGCAGAACACCACATGCCCCACTTTCAGAATACTTTGGAGATACTCAGTTAGTACCAGATGAGAATGAACCCCTTGAAGTGTATCTTTGGGGTGTCCTTGTTTTAGTAAATTTCTACCAATTTAGGGTTAAAGTAGTCTTAACGTTAGGTCTGAATTGCAATTTGATTGTTTGTTGTATACTAATCTGAATGTGCAATGTAAGTAAAGAACACAAGCAATTTTGGTGACGCGGAAAACCCGATGTGGGAAACAACCGCGGGGGGAGACGGAATCCCACCACTATTTTCACTATAACTCGGGAGGAAATACAGTTCGTGCGTTCGCTATGAATGCTAGGGTATATTTCTCGTATTTTCTGATCCCCCTTCTTCTTTGTGTTGAGGCTCTTTATATAGGGAGAGCTCGGCTAGCTAGGGTTTCTTGCTTTCTTTCCAAGTTATTCCTAATTTGACACCGAATAGGACATTCCATCCCTGGATATGGTAAGTGGTAGGACTCTCATATGCTTCTTCCATGCGGATCAAAGCCCACGTTCTTCGCTGCTCGCTAATACTGTCACCCTGGCTTCCTGATGTAATGCGTCCCACACTGCTTCCAGACCTGCTGCCCTAGACCAGCCCATATCCATATTTTGGGCCTATTAGTTTGCCCCCAATTTTCCGCGAAAGCGTAACCCTAATTATTTGAGCGGGAAATTGCAGTGTATCGTTGAGTGACTTCTCGCATACTCCATTTTAATTCACACTCTTCAAAACCCCAACTACCCTCTCCTATTCAATCTCACCCATCCCCTTCTTTCTCTTTCATCATTATTTCATTTCCTCAAAATTTTCAAATTTCCGTCTCCCCAAACCCTTCTGCTTCAACGTCTTCAGGTACTCTTGCTTCTCTCTCCTCATTTGCCATGGCCAAAGCCCGTCTCACGTCATCTTCATCTACCACCATAGACCTTATAGAGGACGACGACTTCCCTTCGCAGGGAGTTCTCAAAAGACCACATTCCGGCGACTCTCACCTAACCCAAGAGGACATCCCCAGGATCAAAGATTTGCTTGGCCTAGGTGACGATGTGGTGATCCTCATCCCCAAACCCGGTCAGAAAGCAGACGCCTTTCATGCGGGGTGGATCTGCTTGTACACCTACCCTTTCGCCCTTGGTCTTAAGTTTCCCTTCCCCTAATGATCCAAGAGTTCATCCGCCTGAACTCTCTTCCCATGGCCCAAATTGCCCCTTATTCATAGAGGATCCTCTTGTCTACTGTTGCTTTGAACAACAGTCTGGGCGCCGAGATCGGATTGTCAGATCTGGCCCATAGATTTGAGTGTCGGTCGTTGGGGAATGGCCAATACACCTTCAGGGCCGTGGAGAAGACTGAAAACTTACTCCAGTCGGCGGCTAAAGGGAAGGACGATGGGTGGTACGAGGATTTATTCTATGTCAAACTTGAATCTCTTCCCATCCACGCTGATTACTTGTTCGAGCACTGGGTTTTTGCCAAGAGTAAGTGTATTTTGCATGTCTATTTTTGATTGCCCCTGTCGCTCACTGTTCTTACTCTTTGATTTGACGCAGAACTCAAGAACCCTGAGAAATCTGAAGACGAAGCAATCTCTGTTGCCAAGCTTTTATCCATCCCTGAAGACCATGTCTTCTGGTAAACATCCTCTTTTAATCTCTAGAATCTTCCTTGCCCATTAGTTCTCTATTCTGACTTCTTGCGTCCTGGTACCTCCGCAGGAAATGCTAGACCCTCTGCCTCTGAGATCCTGATGCGCCACGCCAGGAAAAGAACTGCTGACTCCTTCACCTCTCCTGCTTCCTCAAGGAGGAGATCCGCCTCAAGGCCTGCTCCAGAACCTATCGAAGTGACTCCCATATCACGTGCCCCTGGGTCCCCTGTCCATGCTGATGAGCTGCTGCTGCGCCTCCCTACCAACTTTGAAGATGCTGATCATGCCAGCTACTAGCCTGCACTGGAGAGGTTCTTGACCCCAGCTTGCTCCAGGGCGTTTGATTCGACTGCCCCCCAGGAGATGACTGACCTGGCTGCTGAACATTGCTTCCTTGTAAGTCTTCCTTTACTGGCCCCTCTCTTTCTCTGCCCCTGTAATTCCTTGACTGATGGTTTTCTTTATGGCAGGCTCTTCAATCATCCCTCTACCTTCGTAAGATGCGGAAGAGGGCCAAAGTTGAGTGCTTGGCTTCTGTGGGGAAGAATAAGGAGCTCACATCTACCTGTACAAAACTGAGGGAGCAGCTCCATGTGGCCTTAAAGGAGAAGGAGGCAGCTAAAGACCAGCTGGCGAGGACCCATGAAGCTAACTGTGTTTTGACTTCTGGGCTGACAAAGGCAGAGGCCCGTGCTGAAGAGATGGCTGAGCTAGCCAAAAACATGGGAGCCTACACTGCTTTTGATGGGCGGATTGACTGCATCCGTGCTTATACTGAGGGGAGGCACACATCCTGGAACCTGGAGGAGGAGCTGGCCGAGTTTGTGCATTTCCCAATGGTATGGATCTGAGCGCCCTATTCCCTTTTGAAGCTGAGGCTGCTAATCCGGAGCCTGATTTCACCGCCATAGATATCTCTGGGCTATCTGGGATCAGAGGAGATCTGGCGGAGCAGAGTGAAGGTGTTCTTGAAACTCCCGAGGTCGTTTCGGTACACTGCAACAGAGAAGCAGATGAAGCACGGGGAGCAGAGCAATGGTCAGGATGCAGTTGTTGAGAGGATTGACCTCTCTTAAATTTTAAGTTGTCTGGGGACTTGGCCAGGTGTGGTGCAAGTTTGTAAAAAACTCTTTTACGTTTTATTTTTATTTTGGCTCGTTTTGTGCCTGCTGGTATGTAGGCTTTAAACTCTGATGGTGCCTGCTACAGGTAGCAGGTGCTTTAACTTAAAGTGGTTCTGGGCCCAGGTTTTAGGCCCTGCTTTTGTTATACTTCCGTTTTTTTCCATTGATTTCTGGAGTGGTGATTCCACATAGGTATATCCAGGAAGCTGACCTGGTTCCAGGTGCACAACACTTGCTCCTGGTGACAAGTTTTTGATAACATATTTTACCCATGACGTAAAATATCTTATCACTAGGATTAGCTGATTAGAGCATACCTTCATTGACTGTTTCTGACTAACAAGGAATGTTGCGTTCCTTGTGGTTCCAGACGTTAGAAATTCCGTGCGCGCACCTTTTGCTCTACGTCATAGCTATGGAATTACTGAGATTAACGTTAAGGTATGGGTGGTCTTAGTATGTCGTACCATGCGCGCTACCTCGGCGTATGCTCCCCATGTGGCTTGAGTTAAGATAAATGTCTTCGCAGCCTCACATGGCAGGGGCTGGACCCTCAAAGTGTCCCTTATCTAACAAGTAGCCAACATTAGTACCAAAGCCTTTCTTCGTAGTAGCATGATAAATTCCAAAGTAGTGCAAATTACCTGGTGCTATCTCAATGTGTTCCAGAGCAACACCTGGATCCAGTAAGCCACAGCCTGGACTACTTGGTTTAAAAACGACTCTATTTGAAATAAAGAAAAACTAGGGAAAACAAAAGAAAAAAGTTTTTTGAAACACACCAATACCTAAAGCATATACTAACCCCCTCCCCCCCTTTTTTTTGAAAGGTCCTTTGTACACTAAAGTTTTGGCACTTTGTCAGACAAAGTACCGTTTCAAGTGACGAATGTTCCAGGTTTTATCCAGGATTTGACCGTGCATGGTCATTAACCTGTATGCCCCATTCTTGACAATGCTTTCGACCTGATATGGCCCTTCCCATTTGTAGGCAAACTTGTCTGCTTTGTGGTTCTTGGTATTTTCGAATACCCTTCTGAGTACGAGGTCCCCCACTTCAAGGGTCCTGATCTTGACATTCTTGTTATATGTCCTTGCTACAGATTGTTTATATGACGCCATACGTATGTAGGCGCTTTCTCGCTGTTCATCAACTGTATCCAGGCTCCTAGCTATTTCGACTTTGTTCTGCTCTGCCGTCTGACAGCTGTATCTGTGCGTTGGCACCAGAACTTCTGAGGGTATCACTGCCTCTGCTCCGTATACGAGGCTAAATATATTTTGGCTTGTTGCCATTTTCGGTGTTGTTCTGTCTAACCAGAGTACTAATGGTAGTTCATCTGCCCATTTCCCCCCAACTCTTTCAGCCTTTTTCTGAGGTTCTCCACAATGATTTTGTTGCTGGACTCGGCTTGGCCATTGGTTTGCGGATATCTGGGGGCTGACTTTCTCAGTGTTATGTTCCATCGTGCACAGAAGCCCTTGGTGTTATCTGATATGAACTGGGATCCATTGTCGCATATGATTTCGGATGGTAACCAAATCTGCTTATGATGTTGCGCTTGATAAAAGAGATCACCTGTCGTTCTTTTATCTCTGTCATTGCCTCTGCTTCAATCCACTTTGAGAAGTAATCAGTCATAACTAGCATATACACTATGTTTCCTGGAGCCCTGGGAAGCTTACCTACTATGTCCATGCCCCACATCATGAATGGCCATGGAGAGATAATCGGATGCATTGGTTCTGCATGCTGGTGGATTGCTGGAGCCGCTTTTTGACATGACTCACATCGTTTGGCATGATTTACGGCATCTGCGCGCATGGTTGTCCAGAAATACCCCTGTCTTAAGATTTTGTTAGACAGGCTTCGTCCTCCAGCATGGTTCCCGCATTCTCCGCCGTGCACATCCTGCAGTACTGTTTCTGCTTCCTCTTTGTTCAAGCACCTGAGGCATGGTCCTGCCAACGATTTTCAAAAGAGGATGTTATCAATCAAGATATACCTGGATGCTTTGATTCTGAAACTTTGTGCTTCCTTTCTATCCCCAGGGAGTGTCCCATACCTTAGCCAATTTAAGTACGGTACTCTCTAATCTGGATCCTGCTGTCCTATTGTGGAAACCAGAGTCCTGGCTCCCTGCGTACACTGCGTGTGTACTGCTTCTTTCACCGTATTCTGATCTGGCTTCTTCTGGATGGCTGGAGTTAATACATGGGTGATAGGTATATTTGACAGCGCTGTGGGCTGGAAGGTGGCCCCTAATGTTGCCAGGGCGTCTGCTTCCACGTTTTGATCTCATGTCACCTGAGTTATCTTGAACGTTCTAAACTTTGACTTTTGCTCTGTGGCTATCTTCAAGTAGGCTATCATTTTTGAATCACGTGCCACATTTTCGTTGTCTATATGATTTACCACAAGTAAGGAGTCACTATACACCCTCATGTTGCTTAGCTTAAGCCCCGATGCCATCTACATCCCAAGTATAAGGGCTTCATACTCGGCTTCATTGTTGGTTGCCTTGAACTCACACCTAATAGCTTGTACTATCAGATCACCATTAGGTGATCGAAGACCAAACCCACACCGGCTCCCCTTGCATTTGAGGCTCCTTCAATGTATAGGGTCCATATCTCGCTATCCTGACTCCCCATTATTGTCAGCATTCCTTCTTCTGCCTCCCCACGGGTACAAGGGCAGAAGTCAGAGACGAAATCTGCTAGGGCCTGGGATTTTATCGCTGTTCTGGGTTCGAATTGTAAGTCAAACCCACTAAGATGTACTGGCCATTTAGTCATTCTACCCGAAAGTTCAGGCTTCCTCATAATAGTCTTTAGCTGGTAGTTGGTTATTACGTGGATGGTGTGAGATTGAAAGTACGACCGCAGTTTATAGGAAGCAGTAACCAAAGCCAATGCTAGTTTTTCAAAGGAAGTGTACCTGGTCTCTGCAGGAAGCAGAGACTTGCTAATGTAATATACGGGATCTTTGCACTCCTTCTTGTTCTTTGACCAAGACTGCACTTACACCGCTTCCGTGATCGAGAGGTACAAGAATAGTGGCTCCCCTTGCTCCGGCTTTGCGAGTAACGGTGGCGTGCTTAGGTAGCTTTTGAGTTCTGTGAATGCCTTTTCATGTTGCTCGGTCCATTCGAATTTCTGACTTTTCCTCAATATATCATAGAACAGCTTGCACCTATCTGAAGCCCTTGATATGAACCTGTTTAATGCCGCCACCTTCCCTGCCAGCCTTTGCACATCTTTTGGTTTCTGCGGTGACTCCAGCTGGAGTATTGCTTTTATTTGTTCCTTGCTTGCCTCAATTCCTATCTGGGTCACCATATACCCTAGGAATTTTCCCAAGGATACTCCAAACGAACACTTGGACGGATTAAGTTTCATTTTAAACTCCCTTAATGACTGGAAGGTGTCTGCCAAGTGCTCCATGTGCATTTCTGCCTTTTTGGACTTTACCACCATGTCGTCTATGTATACTTCCATGGTCTTTCCTATTTGCTGCTTGAACATCTTATTTACCAACCGTTGTTAAGTGGCCCCTGCGTTCTTTAGGCCAAAGGGCATGACCTTGTAACAATATATGCCTCTTTCTGACATAAATGCCGTTTTCTCTTGATCTTGTGGATGCATCTTGATCTGATTCTAACCGCTCCAGGCGTCGAGGAAAGTGAGTACCTCGTGTCCCATAGTAGTGTCCACCATTGCATTGATATGTGGTAATGGAAAGGGGTCCTTGGGACAAGCTTTGTTTAAATCTGTGAAGTCTACACACACCCTCCATTTTCCGTTCTTCTTGGGCACAACTACCACATTAGAACGCCATTCAGGGTAGCTAACTTCTCTAATTTTACCCGCTGCCAAGAGACTGTCTACTTCTTTGTTAATGACTTCGTTTCGTTCTGCCGCGAATTTTCTTCTCTTCTGCTAGACTGGGGTGCAGCCTGGGTTCACACTTAGCTTATGTGAAATAAGAGATGGGTCTATACCTACCATATCATTGTGGGACTAAGCGAAGCAGTCCATGTTGGTTTTCAGAAATTAAGTCAGCTGGCTGCGCAGCTCTTCACTGCAAGTTGCCCCAATCAATACTGTCCTATCCGGGTGTTCCTCGTCCAGGTGTATCTGGTCCAGTTCCTCCAAGGGAGGCTCCTTGTATTCTGTCGAGGTGCCCCGGTCCTATAATTGCTATGAGGGGAGCTTGGTTGTAGTCTTGAGGGCTTGAGCGTAGCAGTTTCTTGATTCCTCTCGATCTCCTTTTACTGTGACCGTACCCCATGGTGTTGGGAACTTGAGACACTGATGATATGTTGAGGGAACCGCCTTTATCTAATGCAGGCATGGTCTTCCTAGTATCACGTTGTAGGTGGTTAGACCCTCAATGACTAGGTATCTCACTAGTTTATTAAATCCTTCAATATATGTTGGGATGGTTATCTCACCTACTGAATGCGCAGTCTCACCCCTGAATCCCACCAGGGGCACATATTTCTTTATCAGGTTCTCTTTATCAAAACCCATGGTTTTGAGGGTTTCAAGCATGATGAGGTTCACAGAACTCCCTGTATCCACTAATGCTTTTCGTACGGTGCAATTGCCAATGGACAACGTTATAGTCAGGGCATCGTCGTGTTGCTCTGCGCCGCTTTCTGTGTCGGTTTCGTCGAAGGTTACTGGGGTTAAATTACTTTGGCTTACTCTGTATGAAGTTTGTGGATGATTTCCTTTGCTTCCGGTGGCTTTCCTCTTAGCGGCGGAATATGTTAAACTGGATAGCTAGGACCCGCCTGTTATCACGTTAATAATCTTTGTGCATAAGGGTGGAGCAGAAGGAAGCACTTGATTTGCTGTTTCTCTCCTATCCTGCTTGCCCCCACGTGATAACAGGTGGTCCAAGTTTCCCATGCATACCTGGAACTTTACCTCCTTTCGCAACCTGTAGCAGTCTTCTGTCCTGTGACCTATGTCCTGATGCCATTCGCATCTCTTGCTAATGCCCTTGTCGTCGTTGGGTCGATCCTGAGTGGGAGGCTTTGGACACCTAACCTGATCACCTAGGCCTCGCAGCGCTTTAAACAATCCTTCCATTCCCGTGTTAAATCCGTACTCCGATAGCTTAGGAGGATGCTGGGAGTCGTCAACTTGCTGGGTTTTTTCTGCTATTCTGCTGATATTAGGTCTGCTGTATGGCTTAGCTCGCTCGTCTTTCTTTTCTGTAAGGATCTTCCTGTCAGGTTTGTCGAAGTTTGTTATTCCCTTTCTTGCTTGTATATCTTCTTCCAATCTTAATGCTGCTGTAGCTCTCTGCTGGACTTCTTCGAATCTCTCATAAGGGTACATCGTTAATTCTTTATAGAGGTTTGACTCCTTGTCCAAGCCCTGCCTGAAGCCGTTGATGGCAGTGGACATATCGCAGCTTCGTATTGAGACTTTCTCTGCATTGAACCTGGTGACGTAATCTTTGATTGATTCACCTATTTCCTGAACGATCCTATATAGATCACTTGGCTACTTTCGTGTTCTCCGGCTGCTGGAGAACTGTTGATTGAATGCGTTGACCAGATAGGCGAATGAAGATATGGTCCAATTAGGCAAGCCGACGAACCATTGTAGTGCTTCTCCGGTTAGGGTCGAACCAAATCCTTTACACATACATGCCTCTTTTGAGGCTCCTATGGCAGTGGTAACCATCATTTTCTGCTTGAATTGGCTAATGTGATCGCAGGGGTCTGTGGTTTCATCGAAGAGGGTAATTGTAAGGACGCTAAATCCATTTGGTAAAGCCACCGTAGCTGTATCGTCACTAAACGGCGAGTCAGCGTAGCTTACTGGCGCAGCCATCTCCATAGGCAGCGGCATTCCTGGGACCCTCCGGAGGAGGCTTCGCAGTTCCTGGTATTGTTGTTCTATGTATATCTCTCTTCCGGTGGGTCGCAGATGCTCTTGTGACTGATGTTCGGCTCCTCGTATGAAGTTCTGCTGTCCCAAGACTGTTGGTTGGCGCATCTGCGATGCTGCTGCAGCCGGGCCGCTCTCCCAGGTATACTCAACTTGATTTGTGACTGGGGCCCTAATCATCGGGACCGCAGCTGCTGCTCTGCTCCGCTGGCGTCCCTCTGCATCTGACGCGGGTGTTGGTTCTTTATGGGCTGGCTCCTCATATGGTGTCAATGCCCCCAGTCCTGTTGGGATCAAGCCTCCTCTTGACTGTGGTGTTGCGTCCATGTCTAGCCTAAGTGCCACTTCCCGTGGCAACACCCGCGTCTGCCTCCGGTCCCCACTTTCTCCTGGTGGCCTCCCGGATCTGTCTTCCTGCATCCAAGGGGCCGAATTAGCAGCATGGCTCCTTAACTCGTTGATCTGTGCTCGGACGATTTTGTTGTCCTCCTGCATCTGGGATCTCATGCTTCTATTCTCGTTCTGCATTGTCCGGATTGTCCTTGCTAATGTGTCCAATCTTCTTATCATGATGCTGGTGGGACTCGGAGGAGCCTGAGCCTGTTGCCTAGATTGTGCTCCCCTTTCAGGCTGTGTGACTCCTTGTCGTCCCTGGACGACTCCTGAATCTCTAGTCTGTATTCTCTCCAAAGATGGGCTTGCTGCTACCTGGGAACTTTGGCTTTGCTTAACTGCTGGTTTTTTGGCAGCAGTGGTGGTCTGAATCGAGGTTGTGCGTGCTGCTGTTGCCGAGGAGATGGTACATGTGTTGCGGTAGGGGGCGGTACCGCGTTCTTTGGGGCACCGCCGTGCTACAGGTTGGTTTCCCCGGCGTCCGGACATGTTATGCTTGCTGTGTAGACTGACTAACGAAGACGAACACTATGCCCCACGGTGGGCGCCAAACTGTTTTAGTAAATTTCTACCAATTTAGGGTTAAAGTAGTCTTAACGTTAGGTCTGAATTGCGATTTGATTGTTTGTTGTATGCTAATCTGAATGTGCGATGTAAGTAAAGAACACAAGCAATTTTGGTGACGCGGAAAACCCGATGTGGGAAACAACCGCGGAGGGAGACGGAATCCCACCAATATTTTCACTATAATTTGGGAGGAAATACAGTTCGTGCGTTCGCTATGAATGCTAGGGTATATTTCTTGTATTTTCTTATCCCCCTTCTTCTTTGCGTTGAGGCTCTTTATATAGGGAGAGCTCGACTAGCTTGGGTTTCTTGCTTTCTTTCCAAGTTATTCTTAATTTGACACCGAATAGGACTTTCCTTCCTTGGATATGGTAATTGGTAGGACTCTCATATGCTTCTTCCATGCGGATCAAAGCCCACGTTCTACGCTACTCGCTAATACTGTCACCCTGGCTTCCTGATGTCCTGCGTCTCACACTGCTTCCAGACCTGCTGCCCCAGACGAGCCCATATCCAAATTTTGGGCCTAACAGTCCTCCGGAAGGTTCTTAGGGTATCTAGTCACCCAGAGGGGAATCGAGGGAAGTACAGAACATATCCGAGCAGTGCTACAGCTGGGATCCCCCAAGAAACAAAAAGACGTGCAAAGGCTCACAAGAAGAGTGGTGGCCCTAAACTGGTTCATTTCCAGGTCCTCAGACAGATGTCGGCTATTCTATGACATCGGCAGGAAGAGAAAACGGTTCGAGTGAACAGAGGAACATGAAAAGGCATTTCATGACCTTAAAAACTACCTAAGTGCACCTCCGTTACTCTCTAAACCAGAACCTTGAGAACCCCTGTACCTATACTTATCGGTTACAGAGGTGGCAGTCAGCGCTGTACTAGTATGAGAGCACGAGGGAGCACAGAAACATGCATACTACATCAGTAAGTCTCTGCTGCCTGTAGAAACCAGGTACACAACTATACGTATGATAAACTTTGAACTTGTGCCGTAAGCGCCTGAACTAATATCTTACAATGAAACAATGTTCATCTGAAGGGGTACAACGCCCATAATCTATCCGCTAGAACCCCAGTCCTATTTCTCAGTAGGTACGACAAAATAATAGGAAACCCAAAACTTTTAAGTTATGGCACCAACTTCTTATTTATCCACCAGAACAAGTATCATATTGTTGCTTTTCGTAGCTTCACAGAAGGAACATTATATGCCCGACAAGGTATCTCGTTCAGAACATACGTGTAGGCAATGCTTTATATACTGAAGGGTACTCGATCGAGCAGTCCCAGTATTCAATCAAGTAGGCAATACATGGAGTTACTCGATCGAGTGGCTTATTTACACTCGATCGAAAGGTTTGACGCTTAGTTACTCGAACGAGTAGTTCATATCCACTCGATCGAGTGGTTTTGCCTATAATAGTGTTTTTCCGCCTATTTTTGAATGGGCTTTTGTAATTAAGCTATGGATTAGGTTTAGAGAGAATTTTCTCATACTACAAAATACAGTAGACTGCGCAACTCTAGGGGATTCACTTCTCACTGGAAAAACTTCTACTGCTTCTTCATTTTACCTTCCTTCTACCCTTTTGCTACTCGGAGTCGAACTTGTATTCGGTATTATTATTCCCTTTTAATTCTTGTTCTTATTCTTAACACTATTAATGCTTTTATTTCCCCTCTTCCTTTATTTTGCAATTGCTTATTTGTTTACATCTTATTTTTATTATCATGTTTAATTCCTATCATTTATATGTTATTGTTGTTAATTCAATGGTGATGCATAGCTAATTCCCTCTTGCTAAGGCTAGGGGATCCATGATTATGAAGGAATAGTAGTTGCCATATTAGGTTAATGCTTGTGTTGTCTTTGTTGTTAATCGCTGCAGTTAATTGTATCTCTAATTGAGACGGCGCAATTAGACATTTTTATCATAGTAAACCTTGACCTGGACCGGAAGGTTGTAAAGGGTGAGACTCGTAGGGAACATTAGGGCACTTTAGTGAGGGCAGAAGCTAAGATATCTGTGCTTTAGGGCAAATTGAGACCGGAAGGAGATATTCACTGCTCCTCAGACCATACTCGCATTGACCTGAGACTTAGATTACTTGACTGAATGATCATGGTGAACCGTCTGTCTTAGCTGCTTTCCTTATCTATTTAATCCTTTTTCTCTGCTTTTTCTCTCTCTCATTCTCATTAGTTTAGAACAGCAACCCAATTAAAACCCCCAATTTGGTTACCGTGACGAACTTAGACAAAGCTGACATTTACCCATCTCTCTGTGGAGATCGACCCGACTTCCATAGCTATATTAGTTAGAGCCAGTTGGTTAGTTTTGATAGGTATACGACTGCCCTGTCAAATTTTGGCGCCGTTGCCGGGGAAGTGGCGCAATTTTGTAGCTTTATTTGAGTTTGTCTCTCGTCTCAAGGAATTTATTCCTTGAGACTGATCTCATTTTTGCGAAGTTTTTGATTAGTTTTGCAGGTGTATCCATTCTATAAGAGAACATCGTCGCACCTGCTTTGCTTTGTAAATTCTATTTGCCGGGATGCCTAATATAGCCAGCCATTCAGAGCCAAATGTGGATTGGCTTCCAAAAGGTTTCCTATTATCCACCAGTTATCAATCATGTGCCCAAGCCTAATAGGGATGGGAGTCCGCAGCACCCAGGATCACCAGGACACCTGGCAGGAGCCCGTCTCCCAGGAGCGTCACAACCGGATCCGGTACATCAGTTGCTCCAAGGGATGACATCTTTGCAGCAGGCGGTGATAGGGCTATAAAGGGACAACCAGTCCTTGTAGGAAAAGATAGATGCAGTGTCATCCCTGGGAACGACCCAGCAGATCGCAAGGTCAACACTCGACCAGGGGAATGCCAGAGAGTACTCAGGGAGGCTACTGCCGCAAAATCTAGTAACCAGGCTCGATATGGATATGCTGCCGCCAGGAATAACCACGCCACCTGAGCAAGTATATTCTGCAGGAACGGTGGCCACCCAGGATACGATCCAACCACCAGGGGTTCCACCACCACCAAGGATGCCACAAACGTTCCTTATGGTACTCAATCTTGTGGGATTAGGAGCACTAACTCCAGATCCCATACCAACAACCAGCAGTACGCAGTGGTACCAGGGAGCAATCCAAGGGAACAGTAAGCAAGAAACGCATATCCCGGGATGTGCTCCTATATGCCATATACTCCGAACAGCTAGTTCAGGCCTATTGTCAACTCAACACCATTACCTGGAAGCTACATGGTCCCTCCTTACATGTCAGGAGGGACACCAAATCCATATGGGGTCTACTCAGTATCCCACAACCAGGGTATGGGGGTAGGAGGCCATGTAAAACAACAGTTGCAGGATATAAGGTCCCTACTCACCAAGGTCCCAGGGTTACCACGTCCCATGGAGGTGGCAACCCGGGAGTGTTATGCGGATTCCCCCTTTGTGGACAGCATTTCCCTTATCAGCAGGCCAAAGGGGTTCACCACGCCAACAATGACATTGTATGATGGAATAGAGGATCCGTTGGAGCACATCAACCAGTACAAACAGAAAATGATGTTGGTTGCAGCAACAGGGCCTGAAAAGGAGGCATGCATGCGCAAAGGATTCGGTTCCACCTTGTCAGGAGCCGCACTCCATTGGTTCGTTAAACTTCCCAACAAGTCTATTTCCAGCTTCGCGGGGTTAGTAAACGTTTTCAATCAACAGTTCGCAAGCAGTCGCAAGCTAGAAAAATTATCCAGTGACCTATACCGGATCGTCCAGAGGTTCGAGGATTCCACCAGAGATTATCTCGCCAGATTCAATGTGGAAAAAATATCTATCCCTAGGTGCGACGCTACAACAGCAGTCAATGCCTACAGAAGGGGACTGCACCGCGACTTTGATTTGTACAAGGATCTCACCAAGCACCCATGTGCCATCTTCGAGGAAGTCAAACAAATGGCAGAGGTTACTTATCGCCTAGAGGAGGATGAGGATAAAAGGGACTTGTACAGAACAGAGTCGTCCAGTAGAAAAATCACAACAGAGAAGAAGAACGAAAGAGCCAGACCCTACAACAAGAACACAGTGAACAAAGTCTCAGGAGAAACAGAGAGCACTGAGGCTTCATGTAAGCTCAGCGAGTAAGGGTTCACCACTGGACTTGCTGGGGTATTAAAGTTAATCAGGAAACCAGGGAAGAGGGTCAGGTGGCCTAATAAGCCTACCCCCAGGGAGAACGACAGAAGAGATGTCAGCAAAAGATGTGAATACCACAACGATATTGGTCATAATACAGAAGATTGTGTAGTACTACGAAAGGAAGTGAAGCACCTCTAAAGTGCTGGATGCTTGGATCACCTACTTCCCAAGGGAGCGAAATCTGGAAAGGTCAATACTGCTGACCAGGCCTAACCATCCCCAACTCCACCTTACTCAAATGTCGTGAGCGTCATCACAAGAGGGTCGGAGATGTGTGGTCTCACTTATTCAGCAGCTACGCCATGCAACCGAGACTAAATGAGATAAACCAGAGTTCTCCTTCAGTGTCAGATGACAGGATCTACCAGCAATCTCATTCGACGAGGCAGACATACCCGATGACGCAGAACACCACCATGACGCCTTGATCATTACCCTTTCTATAGGAAATTGCCTTGTTAAAAAGATATTGGTAGATACAGGAAGCTCTGTGAATCTAATAATGCTGGAAACCTTGAAGAACCTGGAGTTCAGCGAGAAAGATCTGGTGCAGAAGGCAGTACCCTTGGTAGGCTTTAGCGGAGAAACTAAACCATCCCTTGGAGAAATAGTGATACCTACCTTGGTAGGGGGTATGAACAAACAGGTACGGTACTTGGTCATTGATGGTCCGTCAACTTATAACGTGATACTTGCCAGGCCTTGGATCCAAGAAATGAAAGCGGTACCATCAACGTACCATCAGAGCCTGAAGTTCCCTACACCCTGGTGGGTACCGGAGATACGGGGAGATCAAAATGTCGTCAGGATTGCTACAAGAACGCTCTAAAACCCACTACAGCTGGTCCAACATAGCAATTACAGAAACTGTGCGTCCAGAGGGAGTATATCGCACCTTCCGAGGAGGAACTTGACGAAGTAGTTCTGGACCCACAGTTTCTAGCAACAGCAGTGCTGATGGGAGCTGATTGTGTAGGTAACATCCGTGAGCAGATAATTGAATTTCTACGTACTAACATGGATTGTTTCACCTGGTCCCATAGCGACATGATTGGCATAGATCCAAGTGTAATTACACACCAGTTAAATGTAGACCCCAGCTTTCCTCCAGTTCAGGAGAAAAGGCGGAAATTTGCTCCTGAAAGGAACAAGGTGATAAACCAGGAGGTAGACAACCTCCTGGCAGCAGGCAAGATCCGGGAAGTTAACTACCCATAATGGCTCTCGAATGTTGTGGTTGTACCCAAGAAGAACGACAAGTGGAGAGTATGTGTTGATTTCACAGATCTTAACAAAGCTTTTCCAAAAGACCTGTTCCCCCTGCCGCACATTGATTCCATGGTAGACGCAACAGCAAGGCATGAGCTACTTACCTTCCTTAACGCCTCGAGCGGGTACAAGCAGATAAAAATGGACCCTAAGGATCAGGAGAAAACAGCCTTCAGATCTGACAGAGGCTTGTACTGGTACAATGTGATGCCCTTTGGCCTCAAGAATGCCAGTTCCACCTATCAGCGCGTGGTGAACAGAATGTTCAAGGAGGAGATAGGGAGAACAATGGAAGTCTACATTGATGATATGGTAGTCAAATCCGAGAAGGCACAACAACACACGTCCCACCTGAAAAATACCTTCTCGATCCTCAGAAAAAACCATATGAAGCTGAACCCCCTGAAATGCATTTTTGGAGTCTCCTCGTGGAAGTTCCTGGGGTACTTGGTGACGCAAAGAGGGATAGAGGCTAGCACGGAGCAAATCAAAGCAGTACTCCGGTTAGAATCTCCTCAGAAGCCAAAGGATGTACAGAGGCGCACTTGACGTGTAGCAGCCCTAAACCGGTTCATATCAAGGTCCTCAGACAGGTGGCGATTGTTCTACGACATCCTGAGGAAGAGCCAGAAGTTTGAATGGACGCAGGAGCATGAAAAGGCGTTTGGGGAGCTCAAGCAGTACCTAAGCACCCCTCCTCTTCTCTCCAAGCCAGAACAGGGAGAAATACTGTACTTGTATCACATCGATGTGAGGCGGCTACGTAAGCGCCCTCGGTACGAGAGCACGAAGGTATGCAGAAACTAGTATACTATATAAGCAAGTCTCTGTTATCTGTAGAGACCAGGTACACATCTCTAGAAAAACTCGTTTTAGCACTTATTAGTGCTTCGTACAAATTTCGTACCTATTTTGAGTCACATACAATTTCAGTCGTGACCAACTACCCCCTGAGAACCATAATGAGGAAACCCGAACTGTCAGGGAGAATGGTTAAGTAGTCTGTCCACCTAAGTGGGTACGACCTGAATTTTGAACCCCGAACAGCCATAAAGTGCCAAGCCCTAGCTGACTTTGTGTCAGACTTTAGTCCCACCCTTTAAGAACAAGCCGACAGTGAAATCATGACCCTAAGTGAGGCTAATGGGGACCAGGTATGGGAATTACATGTTGATGGGGCATCTAACACGAAGGAAGCAGGGGTAGGGCTGGTCCTGAAATCACCTCAGGGGGAATAGATAATACATGCTGTACGGTGCGAGTTCAAAGCAACGAATAACGAGGCTGAATACGAGGCCATAATCTTAGGACTCCAATTAGCCTTAGAAATACAAATTAACCACATCAAGATGTATAGTGACTCCCAACTGATTGTCAACCACGTGAATAACGTGTACACGGCTAGGGATCCTAAAATGGTAGCCTACTTGGAAGTGGCAAAGGAGCTCAAACTCCGCTTTGCCTCCTTCCACATCCAACAGATACCAAGGGATAATAATGTTGAAGTAGATGCTCTCGCCACCCTCGGAGCAGCCTTCACTCCAGGGGCAGTGGGTTCTATACCATTCATACATGTCATGAAACCTGCCATATGCCAGAATGAACAACAAAATGCCAGTAAGGCTGCAACCACCCGGTGGACATACGAAGTAGGGATACTGTGTACTACCACACCCCAGGAAGAAACTGATGATTGGCGCAAGCCTTACATTAGTTGGCTACGTGATGAGGTATGACCACCTGTCCAGAAACATGCCAGGAGATTCAAAATGAAATCCTCCAGATTCGTACTCATTGATGGTATCCTATTTAGGATGTCTTTTGCAGGACCCTATCTGAGGTGCTTGAGCATACAGGAGGCACATGCAGTGATGTGTGATATCCACAGTGGTGATTGTGGAAATCACACAGGGGGGTAGGAGCCTGTCCAACAAGACACTAAGGCAGGGTTACTTATGGCCTACCATGAGGAAGGACGCCATAGATTACGTCAAGAAATGTGAAGAATGCCAAAGGCACGCCCCTGTCAGCCACCAGCCAGCAGAACATATGCATCCGATCATCTCGCCTTGGTCTTTTATGAAATGGGGAATGGACATTGTGGGACCATTACCCCGTGCTTCTGGAAACAGGATGTACATGCTGGCAATGATGGACTACTTCTCTAAATGGATAGAGGCAGAAGCTTTCCCTCAGATCCTAGAGAAGCATGTGATATCTTTCATTAAGGGGAAATCATATGTGACAACGGGTCACAATTCATATCCAACAGAACGGAAGACTACTGCGCCAGGTGGAACATCAAGCTGTTTAAGTCTACTCCTAGGAATCCATAGTCCAACGGTCAAGCAGAACCCAACAACAAGATAGTCATGAACAACCTGAAAAGAAGGCTGGAGGAGATATGAACCAACTGGGCAGATGAGCTCCCCTTCGTACAGTGGTCTGATAGTACCACCCCCAAAGTGGCAACAGGTCAAACACCATTCATTCTAGTATATGAGGCCGAGGCAGTTATTTTCTCTGAGGTGCAAGTACCGACATATCAGTATGCCAATGCCACCGAAGAGAGGAAACAGGTAGAAATGGCCAGCACCCTGAATACCATGATGAGCCAAGGACCAGCGCCCAAATCAGGATAGCAACCTACAAGTAGACAGTAGCCAAGAGTTACAACAAAAACGTAAGGCTAAGAACGTTGCAGGTAGGGGACCTGGTACTCAGGAAGGTATTCCCAAACACCAAGTTGGAGACTATGAATGGGGAAGCTGACCATAGATCCTGGAACATCATTCACCTTAAAAAGTATTATGTCTGAGGTTCCAGGTGCAGGACCCAAGAGTTCCACCTCCAACACGTACATCCCAGGACCCTTGAATCCTAGCATTCAGTACTTTAGAAACCTTTGAACATGAACTAACTTGCTAAAAGTGTCTTTGATTAAGCGGCTACCGCTCGAAGGGGAACCACCGCAGAACCCACTTGCTGGAGACCCAGCTCACTCTCTCATAAGGTACATACGAAAAGAACTAATCATTTTGTTTCGTACCGCCTGACTGTACCACCTGCATTGGTCTAACAGTAACATCTCTTTTGACAGCAGGACAACCAAGTCACCAGGCAAGGTCTTTCTTTCAGTACGCACGTGCTAAGTCTCTTGAATTCAGCAGTACTACTAAGGAAATGACAACTTACAACGTATCTTTCAAATCCTTTGAGTCAAAACCCTTTTTCTTATTTTCCCTTGGTGTCAACTTCACAGGTGTCACAAGGAGCAAAATGTGGAAGCAGCGTACTTAGTATTTCAAACGGCCAAAATGAAACTCTCTTTCTTTTAAGTTGTTGTAAAAATTTTGGGGGCACACACTTTGTGCTCCCTAAACTATTTTGGATTTATGAAATTGCTTCCATTTTCAAGTTTATCGTTGTTTTTGGATTGAATGTGGATATGGTAAGTTGAATATTAAGGCAATGCCCTGGTAGGCTAACTGATGAACATGAACTAGCAGAACGTTCCTCTTGCAGGAAGTACCCAATGTGCGCGTGGTCGAAACAGAGGGATTCGAGCATCCTGATGGACAGAAAGCTCCCTAAACCACCATAGACACCTCAACAAGTACGAAGCCGACACACAAACAGAAAGAACGGAAAATTGCTACCAAAACAACAGAAGGAACAAAACAAAATTTTCATAAACACCCCTCAGCAGGGGGAACTTGAAAAGAAAATATTTTTTGCCCCTCCTACGAGGCAAAAACAAAAGAGTACTTAAAGGTGCCCAAAACCACCAGGCACCAAGAGATTACAATGGGCCACCACACAGGGTGCCCAACAAAACATCAAGATAAAAAATTAAAATTTAAATGCCTAAACTAGGCAGCAGCAGCAGAATCTGGGGCGGCATCAGCAGGAACATCCACATGGATGTTAGGCTCCACAGTAGCCTCTCCTCCAGATGGACCTTTCCCTCCCTGGACGACAAGGGCTTCCTCCCTGGCCTCCTCAACTGACGCGATAGCTGGTTGTTCAGTCCTAGCACTGGTCTCTCCATCATCACCACCTAGCAAGTCGTTAATGAGGCTGAAGTCTAGCTTGATTGGATATGCAGCATTGAACAACCGTTCCTCCTTAGCAAGGTCCCAGTTAAAGTGCTCACCCGTCTCAAACTCATTGATGCATTTGATCTTTGTTTCCCAGGCGGAAACCAATGTAGAATCCAAGAGCAGGTGCTTCAGTAGCTTGCTTCAACTCCTTGTGAGCCTCTTCCATACGCCCTTCTGCCACCCTCCTCTCAGCATCCAGCTGCTTCTGGGCAGCTGCCTTCTCCTCAGTCAGCTTCTTCTAGGCAGCCCCCTTCTCCCTCCTACCCAGCGCTAGATCTGCCTCCACCTTTCCCATGTTGACGTTAAGATTGTTCACCTCCCCCATCAATCTAGCAACATCCCTGCGCAGGAACAGGCCATCCTGCAAAACCTGCAAGAGGAACAGTCAGCAGCACGAACAAAATGGACCGGTGAAACATAAAGGGAATTAAATAAGGTACCTACAGGGCGCGTCCAGAAGCCTCATCTAGTACAACGGGAAGAGGGGTATTTCCCAGAGAATGAACAGTAGCAAGGAGCAGGAACTGTTCCATGTGCGGCCAGAGAGGCACCCCGCTGGAGCCATACCCCTTGGGAAGGCGGATTACAGTGGAAGTATTGGGCAGGGGAGTCCTAAGAGCCACTGCAGCCAGAGGAGGAACCTCAATAGGGACAGCCATGCTAACCGGCTCCATTTCAGCAGGGAGCGATGGCCTCTTCCTGGGAGAAGGACCGGAGGAGGCAGAAGCAACTTGCTTCCTCTTTCTATCCAGCAGGGAAAGAGAGGGAACATGAGTATTCCATAGTACAGGAGCACAGTTAGAACATAAACATAAATAATCATATAGCAAGAACGAAAACAATAAAAAACAAAGCCTTACCGGACGACATCTAGAATTCGGCAGCTGGGGGTTCTTGCTGACTGGTGGAGGTACCAACTTCCTCTTCCTCCTCTTCCTCTTATTCCTTCTCTTCTTCTCTCTCTTCTTCCTCCGTTTTCTATCCTTCACTAATGTCAAGAGGCACGGAGGCAGAGGCACCAACAAGGGAAGAAAGTACACCAAGGTAAGAACGAGTTATAATAGGGATAACAAATAAACGGCTAACCACGCTATGATCTCTTGAGGGAAGTGGCTGCTTCAAACCTGCAGCAGTAGACCAGGAAGAACATTAAGGTAAAAGAAAAACAACAGACGCCCAGAAACTAAAATTACCTTTAGAGGCCCCCCACTTATCAAATAAGTACCCGGAGGTAGGGGTAAGAGAGTCAATCTTAACAAAAATGAATTTTGTATTCCAGCCTTCATCCCTCACTTTGGGAGGAAGGATAACGCTAGGTTTGCTGCGATCGCAGGACCTTAAGGTGATAAGCCCGGCAACAAAGGGCCTAAAAGTATAGAGCAGGGCGAGGTCACCCAGACCAATCCCCATATCGTGATCCTCAGCAAGGATTAGAGCGAGACCAGAACACGCCATGCATGAGGCGCAAGCTGGCAGATAGCCAACCTATAGTGGCGCAAGATCCTTTGCACCAAAGGAGGGAAGGGAAAAGACAAACCCTGGGTAAAAGGGTACTCATACAGGCATACCCAACCGGGATTATGGGCATCCGGCGCCTCCCCAGGCTGAGGAATGTGAATCACGACCTCCTGCCCAAGGCCAAACCTCTCTCTTACCTCCTCGAGGGGGGTGTCAGCAAAGCTGGAATCACACATAGTGGTCTGCGAGAATCCCAGAGGATTGGAAGGGAGAGAGAGCAGCAGCAGATGGACTCCCACGGGGAGAAAGAGGAGGAACGGTACGGCGGATGGACTTTTTGACCATGATTGCGGAGTTGGAGGCAAAAAAATTTTAAGAGAGATAATAAAAAGTGAGAAGTTACCTAGTGGATAGAGAAGATTTTATAGGAGTGGGAGAGGAAAATGGTTTTAAGGAAAGAGGTTAATAAAGACGGGAATAAGGGAAGTGTGGGGGGAGGGGTGTATTTATAACAAAAAAGAGGGAGTTAAGAGAGGGGGTTAGTAGAAGACAGTTAAAAGAGGAAGTTAGGTTGAGGATCAATCGAGGGAAAGGAGACGTGGGGGAGGTGGGGAGTTACTGAGAAGAACTGATTGATTGTACCTCTAACGGTCTGTCTCAGTGGATAAGTATGCAAGTGGGCTAACGTCACTCTATGACATCACCACTACATGGAATATCCAGGAGGGAAGCAACTCCCAGCATCCGTGGAGCAAGAACAGAACTTGGCAGTTGCTTGGGGGTAATTGTATGAGTAAAAATACCCTCTCATCTTTATCATGACATGGCAACTCGCTATTGGGAAAAGCAAAGGCACATGGATCAATGACAAGGCAGTAGGCTGCTAGACGCAAGGAAGAACAAGGGGGGATGAACCTGGACATTAAAGTAACACGAAAGCCACGGTTGAACTAAATAACAAACAACCAATAGGAGCGTTGAAATGGTCAGCAGGAACATTGCGGTTATCAACAGGAGCTTTGACAAAGTCAGCAACCACTTCCTATTTCGTAGGGAGTGGAGCATATGGTTGAGCATATGTAGGGAGCACGTGCAACCACCCAAAGAAAGGCTATAAAAGAGCAACAAACATCAGATTCAAGGCATTCTTCATTCATCATTCACTCCACTCGAAGAAATATCATTCACCAACCTCCAACACTAAATAATTAACACACGTAGGCTCATATACACCATTCGTATCATTTGTACTAGTCATTTGGAGTTTTTCTACTGTTCCTCCGGATTGTTCTAGCTAGGTTTATCCTCGAATACTATTATTACTAGTGGATCATTGGTGGGATACCGTTCCCCCCCGCAGTTTTCCCACATTTTGGGTTTTCTGCGTCACAATTTTGTTTGTGTCATTTGTCTCTCGTTCTTTTTCGTTTGCTTTTCTCTTATACTAATTGTTTTCTTTCGTTCTCGTTATGTTCTTACTGCTGATCTGCTTAAGTCCTTAATATTGTATTTTAATTGGAATAGCCACATTGACTCACAAATCTTTAGTCGGTATAATCTTACCAAAACATCAACCACCTCCGCAAGAAAAATAAAATAAAATATAGAGACAAATGTACTTACAGCGAAGGCAGTTTCAACTGAGATATCCAGCATCTCAGGCATAGGCTTGGTACTCAGTTTCTGGGTCGTGGCAGGAAGCAGGAACTGTTCCAGCTAAGGCCAGAGAGGAATACCAGCCTCACCACCATATCCACGACGGAAACGGAGGAGAGTCATAGAGTTGGGCAAAGGCGCCATGGGATGTACCGGGGCCAAGGGAGGTACAGACTTCACTTCTGGCTCAGGAGCATGAACAACTTTCTTCTTTGGGGCGGGTTGGGAGGAGGAGGAGGCAAGCTTCCTTTTCTTTAACTCCATTGCTAAGTCAGCACTGAAAGAGGCTTTGCCTAAGAAAAATGGTCATCACACCAGTCACACAGAGTAAAACAAATACAACAGACAGGAAGAACAACAGGAAAATATCTCACCAGACAACATCGAAGGTTCTGTCTCAGACTCCTTTTCTAGGTTAGAGAGTGTCTCCTCTTCTTCTTCTTCCCCTTGTTCCTCGGGAGGCTCCTGGTCCTCTTCCTCTTCTTCGTCTACCTTGAGCGGATAGGAGGAGGAACCTGTAGTCTGCGAAGCATGGAGGTCGGGGAAAGTTCTAGCTTGGGGAGGGAGGCTGAGGAGCCTAGTCACCACAGTAAGATCTTTGGTAGGAATTGGTTGCAACAAGTCTGCAAAAAAAAAAAAGCCAGTAAGAACAGTGAGATCAAAAGGAAGAACAAGAACATTGACAATAAAAGTTACCGTCAGCCGGAGCCCACTTATCGAAAAAATAATCGGGGGTAGGGGAGATTGTGTCAATTTTGACAAAGATGTAGCGCTTGAACCAGCCCTTATCCATCACTATCGGAGGAAGAATCACCCCCGAGCTCATCTTATTACAGGTTCTAAGGGTCACTTGGCCATGCCTGACGGATCTGTAGGTATAGAGCGCCGCCAGATCACCAAAAGTCAGACCCAAGTTGTAGTCCTCATCCAGAATTCACAGCGAGACCGGCACATGCCATGCATGCGGCTTAAGCTGACAAGTTGCCAGCTTATTGAAGGAAAGTACCCGCTGAACCAGAGAAGGAAGGGGGAATGAAAAACCCAAATGAGACGGGTACTCGTAGAGGCAAGTCCACTCAGGACAATAAAAGTCAGGGGCTTCACCAGGTTGAGGAAGATGAATTTCCACCTAATCGTCCAACCCAAATTTTTGCCTCACCTCAGAAAAATCAGAGTGAGCGTAGCAGGAATCGCACAAGAACAACTCAGAAAGAACCCCCGTGGATCCAAAGGAAGTAGAGGAAGAGGGAGGTGATGGTGAAGTGCGAGACAGAGGACGGTGAGTAGATTTTTTGGTCATAGTGAATGGAAAAAAGGAAGTAAGAAAAGAGAAAGAGGGAGAAAATACCTGATAGAAAGCGTTTTTTTGGAAAAGAGGAGTAAAGAGACAAGGGGGTTGGGGGTATTTATAAAGAGGGAAGTTGAAGGGAGAAAGTGTTGGAAGTTGATAGGGAAATCGTGGGGAAGTGGATAGGGGTAGTTGAGGAGATAGGTGGCGTGGTATTGATGGGACTCCTCTGACAGTCCAATTTTTTAGGGAAAGCAATTTCCATCATTGCATTCGAGCAAGTGGATGGCAATTACTTTGGGGGTATTTGTTTGGGTTATTTTTCACACAAAATCCACCCGATGACGTGGTAGCCAATAATTGGAGTAGACCAAGAATAACGGATCAATGACGTGGCCAAAAAATATCTTAAGCAAACCTCACACAAAGCCGCAGTCAAACACAAGCTAAACAAAACCCACAAGACTCGATCCAATAACAAATAGCACAAAAATAGGGAAGTTGAGCAGAAATAGGAAGTAGGTGCTAAGGAGGAGCGGTTCAAAGGAAACGGCTATAAATATAAAGCAAAGGCAAAGCAGCAAGGATATTCAATCATTCACTCACTCACTTATCAAATCTCCACTCCAGAAAATCATCATCATCACCATACAAGAGCATTAGTCATTATTTCCGTCATAATTATAACATTACATTGGCCCTCTTCAGTACCCCAGAAAGTCATAGTGCATACATTTGGCGGGGTACCGACTCTCCCCGCGGTTTTTCCTACATTTGGGTTTTCCGCGTCACCAATTTCTTGCGTCCTTTACTTTTTTTCATTCTTTATTTTGTTCCGTCAGTTTGCAAGTACAATCTCACTACCTTAAAATCGACCAACAATAGACCACTTTAACCCGCCTAAAACAAACTATTAGGTAATTTTTTACCAAAACAATCCCCTTGTTTCTCCTATCACCAATAGAGGTGTGCGCCGGTCCTAAACCGGACCGGACCGGACCTAAACCGGTTTAGACCGCTACCGGAAAGGCTGTTTTCTTGAAGACCGGAAACCGGACCTATTTTTTTCGGTCCATACCTGAACCGGACATGTTAATACCGGATCGGTCCTGGTTTAGCCCTTTTAGAGCGGTTTGAGAATATGATATATATACACTTCTTGAATAAAAGTTTTAAAACTATTTTTCATTATAACCTGTACTCAACCTGCTCCCCATATGATCAGAAATATCATATAGATCGACACAGGCCACCCTGGAAATAAGTGAAAATTTACACACAACCCAAACACGTCAGTTTCAATAATTAAACATAAGACATAACATGACAAGTAAATATGCAACATGCTAATGATATGAATGAAACACGATTATACAATCACCATATCGGTACCAGGACACGCCCAGACGTACCCATAACCACCGGTGCAAGGGACACGCCTACGAAACCACACCTCACAAATAGGTACTAGGACACGCCCAGACGTACCGGGTCGGGAAGCCAACCGGATCCCCTACCAAACGTCGTGCCTCAAAATAATCTTCCTCTTATTTTTTCATTCTATAACTAATTTTTTGACACCTCAAATTTTCTTTTATTTACCTTTTTTTTTTCATTATTATCATACTCTACCTTATATCTTCTCTAACTTTTTACCACAATAGAGAGGAACAAAGAGGATTCTCTTAAAATGTTATTGTTAGAGCACCCATAATAGAGAGGATATTATCTTCCTCTTATTTTTTCATTTTACCACTAATTTTCTAACACCTCAATTTCTCTTTTATTTACCTTTTTTTCATTATTATCATACTCTTCCTTATATTTTCTCTAACTTTGTACCACAATAGAGAGGAATGAAGAGGATCCTCTTAAATTGTTATTCTTACTTTAAATAATCTTTATAATTAATAAATAAATAAATTATTAGACAAATAACAAATTATGGTTGGTTAGTGGGCACTAGTGCCAATGTTTACTTTCCTTTAAAAGTAGAGGAAGTACTCATCTTCCTCTTACTAAGAAGACATGTTAGGTATGCCTCACAATAGAGATGATTTACTCTTAAAATAAAGAGGATGTTAAGAGGAGGCCTCATCCTCTCTATTTTGGGTGCTCTTACTTTAAATAATCTTCATAATTAATAAATAAATAAATAGTTGGACAAATAAAAAATCATGGTTGGTTAGTGGGCGGTCATCATGTTCTTCCAAAGTTCATAATTCTTACCATCAAAGACGGGACACTTTGGATACTTGGAATCCATTTCACACGTATAAGGCGGCGGAAAAATACTCAAGAGGGGAGGGGGGTGAATTGAGTATAAGTAAATATGCCCACTTTTTCGATTATATCCGTATGAAGCTAGCGTGTATGTAGTAATCAATATGACTTTATTGATTAAATTTAGCTAACTCGATTGTACATGAAATAAAAATGAACAAAACGAAATGAAACAAAGATATGCAAAGGACACACGGATTTTTGAAGTGGTTCAGCTTCAGACGTTGAAGCCTACGTCAATTATTCTCGATTAATTGATTCCAAGCAACAAGGAATGATAATGGAGGTTTTTGTTGGGTTTTTGATGAAGTAAAAAGTTTAAGATATGAATAGAAATGAAGATAAGATAGGGTAAAAGTAGGATTCTCGCGAAATCTTCAGCCCAGAAAGGCACTCGGTCAAGTTCTCTGACACTCGGTCGAGTGTCCTACTCCACTCAGTCGAGTGACTCATTTTCTAGAAATTTTCAGACTCTATAAATGAGCCCACTCAGTCGAGTGACCTGGACCACTCGGCCGAGTGTGGAGTACCCGGCTTCGTGCATGCTCGCACTCGGTTGAGTGCTTCACTATGGCTAGCAATTTCCAGCTTAGAGTGAGGTGTATCGTTCCTGCAACAAAGAGTAAGGTTCGGGCGTCCACCCGCTATCGGTGACTCATCCCGACTTATTCAACACGTCATCGTACCTATCACTCCCAATATACTACCTTTACACAAGCGACTATCACACTAGCAACTATTACTAATCATGCTCTTCACGATAAAACCATCGACTTCCATACTCCTCTACGGTATGAACATGCCAAACAACGAGACTAGTGTCCCTCACACGACAATATGTAATAACTACTCGCAAACATGTTAAATATATACATCCTTTCATTCAATTTCATAACCCACCATGTACCATACAAATGACCGTATTATGCAAGAATTTCACCAACTCATAGCAACACACACACAAAAAACTTCGCAGCGTTCACCGATATTTATAACCACCCACGTAGTGACAAATCAAAACAACATGAACTAGTTTGTATATGAAAGCACCTACTCATCCAAAACTGACCTCTTATTGTACTCTTGTCGAGTTCATTTTATTAGACACACCTAGGTTCATTTTATTTCATTAGTTTAGGTTCCAAAATCGTCGCTCTGATACCACTTTGTAACACCCCCTTCTTACCCGGCCAAGGTAATGGGAGGATGTTAGCATCTCGGTTTCCCGAGGCGGTGAATAGAAGTTACAATTAAGAAACATTTAACATAAATAAAGTATTTAATGAATTACATAACCATGAATGAATAATAAAGAATACAAGTCATACTACTATGACTCTTTAAAGAAGACTATGCCAACTATCTCATGTCGACTCGACTCCAAGTCTGAAGCTCGTCTCGACTCCTGTGTAACACCAAATCAACTTGTACTCAACCTGCTCCCCATATGATCGGAAATATGATATGGATCAACAGAGGCCACCCCAGAAATAGGTGACGATTTATACACAACCCAAACACATCAGTTTTAATAAATAATGTTAGAACGCGATGCAATATGAAAGTATGCAATATGGTAAAGAAATGCATGACCCATGAATATAAAACACCACATCGGTATCGGGACACGCCCAGCCGTATCCCCAACCACACTGGTTCCAGAGACATGGCCATGACACCGAACCTCACAAATACGTACTCGGGACACGCATGTTGTACCTATTGCGGAAGCCAACCGGACCCCCTCCTAGGCGCTGTGCCTCAACTAAACGAGTCCCTCCAAACTCAAGTCATTAATGTGCACATCCCTCTTGGAGTGGTGATACGTGCATTTTATATAGTCCTTTTTGGCCTCTTATGCACGTATTTCCAGTTAATTCTCGTAGTTTTGTATTGCAAAATGCCCCAAATAGGCTACTTTGGTTTGGTATGCCTTAATTGAAGGAACGGACCCAAAAGTTGTGGAATCATGCCTTTTCCAATCCCTTTTTGCATGCATTTATGGAGATGGAAGATTTGGAGCGGAAGTACTATGCCTCGGGAAGCGTGAGGGAGTCTCAGAAGCTAACCAATGGAGAAAACGAGATGTTTCAGTGGCTGTGCACTCGATCGAAGTTTTTTCTGTTCAATCGAGTGGGTTTGGTGGTCACAAGTACTCGATGGAAGGATGCTGTTTTGAAGGTTCTCGATCAAGTTCATCAACTTTTCGATCGAGAGGATTGCTGGAATAGTGTTCGATAGAGGAGCTTCATTTCACTCGATCGAGCACTTTGCTATTTACGCGATATTTCTATTTCGCGAGAACATAATTAGTAACTTAGTTTTGTTTAATAAATATTTTCCCTATATAAGGGAAGACGTAAGTTGGTTAAAACATCTCTTTTAATCTCTTAATCTATCTTTTGCCCTCTTAATTACTCTCTTAAGCAGACACTTTTCTTTCCTCACTTGTTCGGACGTTGCTCTTGTTCATTAATTGCCGGATCTAAAACCTTGTAATCATTCTTTCTCTCTTATTCAATTTAATCTTCTTTGCATCTTTAATCCTTGTTCTTAATTACTGTTTTAATTACTGTTATTGTTAGTTTATGTTAATTCATCTTCATCATCGTTATATCATGTCTTTGCTTAATTCTTCAACCATTGTTGTTTGTTTCGTCCTAAACTTGAGTAGCTAAATTCTCTATGTAAGGATCAGGGGAGCCATGGTAGTGAATAAATGATGTTGTAAATGGATTAGGAAGTTTGCATGTGAGAACTGTTTTATTACAATTTAATTTTAATCGTTTAGTTGAGTGGACGCTTCTAAACTAGTTAATTTGGTTAAATTCAGACCTAGATTGAGAGATTGGATTGAACAGACCTGTTATGAACAGTAGACTACACTAATGATGGCGAGAGTTCAGTTAGCTGTATTTTAGGGCAGAAAGTGGACCGAGAGGACCTTTCCCTTACCCTTCTCACATTAGACCGACTAAGCTATTTATGACAGAATTGACTAATTACCATGGTGAACCGACATCCTAGAATTTCTCTCCTTATTTGATCACATTCTTTATTTCTTCTTATTACCTTTATTGCTCTTTTCTCTCTGCCTTAATCTTAATTAGTAGTTAGAAAACAAAATTAAACACCCAATTGTTACCGTGACAGACTAGATTAGCAGGTAGATATAATAGCCTCCCTGTGGAGTACGATACCCGAATTACCTCTACTATATTTTAGTTGAGCCGGTTGGTTTATTTTTCATAGGGTTACGACAGTTGTGTCAAATTTTGGCGTCGTTGCCAGGGAGGCAATTGGCCTATTTACTTGTTTATTTTTAGTTTGTCTCAGTCTCAAGGGATTTTCAATTCCTTGAGACAGTTCTTATTTATTTTCTCTAGTTTTGTTTATGCCCAGGTCAAACAGGTCAGAATTAGTACCAGTTGATCTTGAGCCGGAGTGGACTTTTCGACACAAACGAAATCTGTTGAGAAAGAATCGTCAAGAGGCAGTCCTGAGCGCTCTTGAACCTGAACTTGATCACTTTACATTTGCAGAGGACCAGTCTTTAAAGGATGATATTTCTATTTCTGCAACAGTTACTGAATCGATAAAGATGCCTAATATCGCGAGTCACTCTGAGCCTACAACTAAGTCTATTCCAAAAAGTTTTAATATTGCAACAGAAGATGGGAATACATTTGATATTCGGCCATCTTATATTAATCTAGTTGAGAGAAATATGTATCATGGAGTAGCTGGTGAGGATCCGCGAAAGCACATGGAGGTCTTTACTGATTACTGTTCTACCATTCCTGCTACTAAGGGAGTGACGCAAGATAAGATTAAGGAAGTCCTTTTTCCTTTCTCTCTGACCGATGGAGCCTGCTAGGCCCAAAATCTGGATATGGGCTGGTCTGGGGCAGCAGGTCTGGAGGCAGTGTGGGACGCAGGACATCAGGAAGCGAGGGTGACAGTATTAGCGAGCAGCGCAGAATAATGTGGCTTTGATCCGCATGGAAGAAGAATATGAGAGTCCTACCACTTACCATATCCAGGGAAGGAAAGTCCTATTCGGTGTCAAATTAGGAATAACTTGGAAAGAAAGCAAGAAACCCTAGCTAGCCGAGCTCTCCCTATATAAAGAGCCTCAACGCAAAGAAGAAGGGGGATAAGAAAATACAAGAAATATACCCTAGCATTCATAGCGAACGCACGAACTGTATTTCCTCCCGAATTATAGTGAAAATATTGGTGGGATTCCGTCTCCCCCCACGGTTGTTTCCCACATCGGGTTTTCCGCGTCACCAAAATTGCTTGTGTTCTTTACTTACATCGCACATTCAGATTAGCATACAACAAACAATCAAATCACAATTCAGACCTAACGTTAAGACAACTTTAACCCTAAATTGGTAGAAATTTACTAAAACAGTTTGGCGCCCACCGTGGGGCATAGTGGTCGTCTTCGTTAGTCAGTCTACACAGCAAGCATAACATGTCCGGACACCAGGAAACCAACGCAGGTAGCACCAGTGGTACCCCAGCAACTCGGGTACCGCCCCCCTCGGCAGCAACACAGGTACCATCTCCCTCGGCAACAGCAGCACGCACAACCTCGATTCAGACCACCACTGCTGCCCAAATACCAGCAGTTAAGCAAAGCCAAAGTTCCCAGGTAGCAGCAAGCCCATCTTCGGAGAGAATACAGACTAGAGATTCAGGAGTCGTCCAGGGACGACAAGGAGTCACACAGCCTGAAAGGGGAGCACAATCTAGGCAACATGCTCAGGCTCCTCCGAGTCCCACCAGCATCATGATAAGCGGATTGGACACATTAGCAAGGACAATCCGGACAATGCAGAACGAGAATAGAAACATGAGATCCCAGATGAAGGAGGACAACAATATCCTCCAAGCACAGATGAACGAGTTAATTAGCCATGCCGCTAATTCGGCCCCTTGGATGCAGGAAGACAGATCCGGGAGGCCACCAGGAGAAAGTGGAGATCGGAGGCAGACGCGAGTGTTGCCATGCGATGTGGCACTTAGGCTAGACATGGACAGAACACCACAATCAAGAGGAGGCTTGATCCCAACAGGACTGGGGGCATTGACACCATATGAGGAAACAGCCCATCAAGAACCAACACCCGCGTTAGATGTAGAGGGACGCCAGCGGAGCAGAGCAGCAGCTGCGGTCCCGATGATTAGGGCCCCCGTCACAAATCAAGCTGAGTATACCTGGGAGAGCGGCCCGACTGCAGCAGCATCGCAGATGCGCCAACCAGCAGTCTTTGGACAGCAGAACTTCATACGAGGAGCCGAACATCAGTTACAAGGGCATCTCCAACCCGCCGGAAGAGAGACATACATAGAACAGCAATACCAGGACCTGCGAAGTCTCCTCCGGAGGGTCCCAGGAATGTCGCTGCCTATGGAGATGGTTGCGCTAGAAAGCTAGGCTGACTCGCCGTTTACTGACGACATAGCTACGGTGGCCTTACCAAAAGGATTCAGCATCCCTACAATGACCCTCTTCGATTGAACGACAGACCCCTGCGATCACATTAGCCAATTCAAGCAGAAAATGATGGTTACCACTGCCACAGAAGCCTCAAAAGAGGCATGTATGTGTAAAGTATTTGGTTCGACCCTAACCGGAGCAGCACTACAATGGTTCGTCGGCTTGCTAACGGACCATATCTTCATTCGCCGGTCCGGTCAACGCATTCAATCAACGGTTCTCCGGAAGGAGAACACCAAAGCACAAGTGATCTCAGATAGGATTGTTCAGGAAATAGGTGAATCAATCAAAGATTATGTCACCAGGTTCAATGCAGAGAAAGTCTCAATACGAGGCTGCGATATGTCCACTGCCATCAACGCCTTCAGGCAGGGCTTGGACAAGGAGTCAAACCACTACAAAGAATTAACGATGTACCCTTGTGAGAGATTCGAAGAAGTCCAGCAGAGAGCTACAGCAGCATTAAGATTTGAAGAAGATATACAAGCAAGAAAGGGAATAACAAACCTCGACAAACCTGGCAGGAAGATCCTTACAGAAAAGAAAGATGAGCGAGCTAAGCCATACAGCAGACCTAATATCAGCAGAATAGCAGAAAAAACCCAGCAAGTTGACGACTCCCAGCATCCTCCTAAGCTATCTGAGTACGGATTCAACACGGGAATGGAAGGATTGCTGAAAGCGCTACGAGGCCTATGTTATCAGGTTAGGTGGCCAAAGCCTCCCACTCAGGATCGACCCAACGACAACAAGGACAGCAGGAAGAGACGTGAATGGCATCAGGATATAGGTCACATGACAGAAGACTGCTACAGGTTGTGAAAGGAGGTAAAGTTCCAGGTACGGAGGGGAAATTTGGACCACCTGTTATCACGTGGGGGCAAGCAGGATAGGAGAGAAGCAGCAAATCAAGTGATTCCTTTGCTCCACCCTTATGCACAAAGATTATTAACGTGATAACAGGCGGGTCCGAGCTATCAGGTTTAACATATTCCGCCGCTAAGAGGAAAGCCACCGGAAGCAAAGGTAATCATCCACAAACTTCATACAGAGTAAGCCAGAGTATTTTACCCCCATTAACCTTCGACGAAATCGACATATAAAACGGCGCAGAGCAGCACGACGATGCCCTGACTATAACGTTGTCCATTGGCAATTGCACCGTACGAAAAGCATTAGTGGATACAGGGAGTTCTGTGAACCTCATCATGCTTGAAACCCTCAAAACCATGGGTTTTGATAAAGAGAACCTGATAAAGAAATCTGTGCCCCCTGGTGGAATTCAAGTGGTGAGATCTAGCGTTCAGAGGGTTTGATAACCATCCCAACATATATTGAAGGAGTTAATAAACTAGTGAGATACCTAGTCATTGAGGGTCCAACCACCTACAACGTGATACTAGGAAGACCATCGCTGCATCAGATGAAGGCGGTGCCCTCAACATATAATCAGTGTCTCAAGTTCCCAACACCGTGGGGGATGGTCACAGTAAAAGGAGATCGAGAGGAATCCAGAAACTGCTACGCTCAAGCCCTCAAGACTACAACAAAGCTCCCCTCATAGCAATTACAGGACCGGGGCACCTCGACAGAATACAAGGAGCCTCCCTCGGAGGAACTGGACCAGATACACCTGGACGAGGAACATCCGGATAGGACATTATTGATTGGGGCAACTTGCAGTGAAGAACTGCGCAGCCAGCTGACTCAATTTCTGAAAACCAACATGGACTGCTTCGCTTGGTCCCACAACTATATGGTAGGTATAGACCCATCTGTTATTTCACATAAGCTAAGTGTGAACCCAGGCTACACCCAAGTCCAGCAGAAGAGAAGAAAATTCACGGCAGAACGAAACGAAGTCATTAACAAAGAAGTAGACAGTCTCTTGGTAGCGGGAAAATTAGAGAAGTTAGCTACCCTGAATGGCTTTCTAATGTGGTAGTTGTGCCCAAGAAGAACGGCAAATGGAGGGTGTGTGTAGACTTCACAGATTTAAACAAAGCTTGTCCCAAGGACCTCTTTCCATTGCCACATATCGATGCAATGGTGGACGCTACTGCGGGACACGAGGTACTCACTTTCCTCGACGCCTGGAGCGGTTATAATCAGATCAAGATGCATCCACAAGATCAAGAGAAAACGGCATTTATGTCAGAAAGAGGCATATATTGTTACAAGGTCATGCCCTTTGGCCTAAAGAACGCTGGGTCCACTTACCAACGGTTGGTAAATAAGATGTTCAAGCAGCAAATAGGAAAGACCATGGAAGTATACATAGATGACATGGTGGTAAAGTCCAAAAAAGCAGAAATGCACATGGAGCAATTGGCAGACACCTTCCAGACATTAAGGGAGTTTAAAATAAAACTTAATCCGTCCAAGTGTTCGTTTGGAGTATCCTCGGGAAAATTCCTAGGGTATATGGTGACCCAGAGAGGAATTGAAGCAAGCAAGGAACAAATAAAAGCAATACTCCAGCTGGAGTCACCACAGAAACCAAAAGATGTGCAAAGGCTGGCAGGGAAGGTGGCGGCATTAAACAGGTTCATATCAAGGGCTTCAGATAGGTGCAAGCTGTTCTATGATATATTGAGGAAAAGTCAGAAATTCAAATGGACCGAGAAACATGAAAAGGCATTTGCAGAACTCAAAAGCTACCTAAGCACGCCATCGTTACTCGCAAAGCCGGAGCAAAGGGAGCCACTATTCCTATACCTCTCAATCACGGAAGCAACTATAAGTGCGGTCTTGGTCAAACAACAAGAAGGAGTGCAGCATCCCATATATTACATTAGCAAGTCTCTGCTTCCTGCAGAGACCTAGTACACTTCCTTTGAAAAACTAGCATTGGCTTTGGTTATTGCTTCCTATAAACTGCGGCCGTACTTTGAATCTCACACCATCCACGTAATAACCAACTACCCGCTAAAGACTATTATGAGGAAGCCTGAACTTTCGGGTAGAATGACTAAATGGTCAGTACATCTTAGTGGGTATGACTTACAATTCGAACCCAGAACAACGATAAAATCCCAGGCCCTAGCAGATTTCGTCTCTGACTTCTGCCCTGCTACCCGTGGGGAGGCTGAAGAAGGAATGCTGACAATAATGGGGAGTCAGGATAGCGAGATATGGACCATATATATTGACGGAGCCTCAAATGCAAGGGGAACCAGTGTGGGTTTGGTCCTTCGATCACCTAACGGTGATCTGATAGTACAAGCTATTAGGTGTCAGTTCAAGGAAACCAACAAAGAAGCCGAGTATGAAGCCCTTATACTTGGGATGCAGATGGCATCATGGCTTAAGGTAAGGAACCTGAGGGTGTATAGTGACTCCTTACTTGTGGTAAATCATGTAAACAACGAAGTTGTGGCACGTGATTCAAAAATAATAGCCTACTTGAAGATAGCCACAGAGCAAAAGTCAAAGTTTAGAACGTTCAAGATAATTCAGGTGCCACGAGATCAGAACGTGGAAGCAGACACCCTGACAATATTAGGGGCCACCTTCCAGCCCACAGAGCTGCCAAATATACCTATCACCCATGTATTGACTCCAGCCATCTAGAAGGAGCCAGATCAGAATCCAGTGAAAGAAGAAGTACACACGTAGTGTACGCAGGGAGCCAGGACTCTGGTTTCCACAATAGGACAGCAGGATCCAGATTGGAGAGTACCGTACGTAAATTGGCTAAGGGATGGGACACTCCCTGGGGATAGAAAGGAAGCACAAAGTTTCAGAATAAAAGCATCCAGGTATATCTTGATTGATAACATTCACTTTAGAAAATCATTGGTAGGACCATGCCTCAGGTGCTTAAATAAAGAGGAAGCAGAAACAGTACTACAGGATGTGCACGGCGGAGAATGCGGGAACCATGCTGGAGGACGAAGCATGTCTAACAAAATCTTAAGACAAGGGTATTTCTGGCCCACCATACGCGCAGATGCCGTAAACCATGCCAAATGCTGTGAGTCATGTCAAAAAGCGGCTCCAGCAATCCACCAGCCAGTAGAACCAATTCATCCGATTATCTCTCCATGGCCATTCATGATGTGGGGCATGGACATAGTAGGTAAGCTGCCCAGGGCTCTAGGAAACAGAGTGTATATGCTAGTTATGACTGATTACTTCTCAAAGTGGATTGAACCAGAGGCAATGATAAAGGTAAAATAACGGCAGGTGATCTCTTTTATCAAGCGCAACATCATAAGCATATTTGGGATGCCATCTGAAATCATATGCGATAATAGATCCCAGTTCATATCAGATAACACCGAGGGCTTCTGTGCATGATGGAACATAACACTAAAAAAGTCAGCCCCCAGATATCCGCAAACCAACAGCCATGCCGAGTCCAGCAACAAAATCAATATGGAGAACCTCAGAAAACGGCTGGAAGAGTTGGGGGGAAAATGGGCAGATGAACTACCATTAGTACTCTGGTCAGACAGAACAACACCGAAAATGGCAACATGCCAAACTCCGTTTAGCCTCGTATACGGAGCAGAGACAGTGATACCCTCAGAAGTTTTGGTGCCCACGCACAGATACGGCTGTCAGACAGCAGAGTAGAACAAAGTCGAAATGGCTAGGAGCCTGGATACAGTTGATGAGCTGCGAGAAAGCGCCTACATACGTATGGCGTCGTATAAACAATCTGTAGCAAGGACATATAACAAGAATGTCAAGATCAGGACCCTTGAAGTGGGGGACCTCGTACTCAGAAGGGTATTCGAAAATACCAAGATCCACAAAGCAGGCGAGTTTGCCTACAAATGGGAAGGACCATATCAGGTCGAAAGCATTGTCATGAATGGGGCATACAGGTTAATGACCATGCACGGTCAAATCCTAGATAAAACCTGGAACATTCGTCACTTGAAACGGTACTTTGTCTGACAAAGTGCCAAAACTTTAGTGTACAAAGGACGTTTCGAAAGTCCGTGAAGCAAAAAAAAACAAAAAACGAAAAAAGGGGGGGGGGGGGGGGTTAGTATATGCTTTAGGTATTGGTGTGTTTCAAAAAAAAATTTCTTTTCTTTTCCCTAGTTTTTCTTTTTTTCAAATATAGTCATTTTTAAGCCAAGTAGTCCAGGCTGTGGCTTCCTGGATCCAGGTGTTGCCCTGAAACACCATGAGATAGCACCAGGTAATTTGCTCTACTTTGGAATTTATCATGCTTCTACGAAGAAAGGCTTTGGTACTAATGTTGGTTACTTGCCAGATAAGGGACACTTTGAGGGTCCAGCCCCTGCCATATGAGGCTGCGAAGATGTTTATCTTAAGTCAAGCCACATGGGGAGCATACGCCGAGGTAGCGCGCAGGGTACGGCATACTAAGACCACCCATACCTTAACGTTAATCTCAGTAATTCCATAGCTATGACGTAGAGCAAAAGGTGCACGCACGGAATTTTAAACGTCTGGAACCACTAGGAACGCAACATTCCTTGTTAGTCAGAAACAGTCAATGAAGGTATGCACTAATCAGCTAATCCTAGTGATAAGATATTGTACGTCACGGGTAAAATATGTTATCTAAAACTTGTCACCAGGAATAAGAGCTGTGCACCTGGAACCAGGTCAGCTTCCTGGATATACTTATGTGGAATCACAACTCTAGAAATCAATGGCAAAAAACGCAAGTATAACAAAAGCAGGGCCTAAAACTTGGGCCCAGAACCACTTTAAGTTAAGGCACCTGCTACCTGTAGCAGGCACCATCAGAGTTTAAAGCCTGCATACCAGCAGGCACAAAACGAGCCAAAATAAAAATAAAACGAAAAAGATTTTTTTACAAACTTGCACCACACAGGGCCAAGTCCCCGGACAGCTTAAAATTTAAGAGAGGTCAATCCGCTCAACAACTGCATCCTGGCCAGTGCTCTGCTCCCCGTACTCCATCTGCTTCTCTGTTGCAGGTACTTGAACAGCCTCGGGAGTTTCAGCAGCACCTTCACCAGTCTGCTCCGCCAGGATCTCCTCTACAGTCCCAGAGATAGCCCCAAAGAAATCCATGGCGGTGAAATTAGGCTCCGGATTAGCAGCCTCGGCTTCAGAAGGGAACAGGGCGCTCAAATCCATACCATTGGGAAATGCACGGGCAAACTCGGCCTGCTCCTCGTCCAGGTTCCAGGATGTGTGCCTCCCCTCAGCATAAGCACGGATTCAGTCAATCTGCCCCTCAAAAGCAGTGTAGGCTGCCACGTTTTTTGCTAGCTCAGCCATCTCTTCAGCACGGGCCTCCGCCTTTGTCAGCCAGGAAGTCAAAATGCAGTTAGCTTCCTGGGTCCTCGCCAGCTTGTCTTTAGCTGCCTCTTTCTCCTTTAAGGCTACATGGAGCTGCTCCCGCAGTTTGGCACAGGTAGCTGTGAGCTCCTTATTCTTCCCCACAGAAGCCAAACACTCAACTTTGGCCCTCTGCAGCATCTTACGAAGGTAGAGGGATGATTGAAGAGCCTGCGATAAAGAAAACCATCAGTCAAGGAAGCACAGGGGTAGAGAATGAGAGGGGCCAGTAAAGGAAGACTTACAAGGAAGCAATGTTCAGTAGCCATGTCAGTCATCTCCTGGGGGACAGTCGAATCAAACGCCCTGGAGCAAGCCGGGGTCAAGAACCTCTCTCGTGCAGGCCAGTAGCTGGCATGATCAGCATCCCCAAAGTTGACAGGGAGGCGCAGCAGCAGCTCATCAGCATGGACAGGGGACCCAGGGGCACGTGATATGGGAGTCACTTTGATAGGTTCTGGGGCAGGCCTTGAGGTGGATCTCTTTCTTGAGGAAGCAGGAGAGGTGAAGGAGTCAGCAGTTCTTTTCCTGGCGTGGCGCATCAGGATCTCAGAGGCAGAGGGTCTAGCATTTCCTGCGGAGGTACCAGGATGCAAGAAGTCAGAATAGAGAACCAATGGGCAAAGAAGCTTCTAGAGATTAAAAGAGGATGTTTACCAGAAGACATGGTTTCTTCAGTGGCAGAATCGTCTAAACCAGAGAGTAGGAGGGGAAACAGTCTACGGTCTTCAGGGATGGAGAAAAGCTTGGCAACATAGATTGCTTCGTCTTCAGATTTCTCAGGGTTCTTGAGTTCTGCGTCAAATCAAAGAGTAAGAACAGTGAGCGACATGGGCAATCAAAAATAGACATGCAAAATACACTTACTCTTGGCAAAAACCCAGTGCTCGAACAAGTAATCAGCGTGGATGGGAAGAGATTCAAGCTTGACATAAAAGAAATCCTCGTACCACCCATCGTCTTTCGCTTTAGCCGCCGACTGGAGGAAGTTTTCAGTCTTCTCCATGGCCCTGAAGGTGTATTGGCCATTCCCCAACGACCGACACTCAAATCTATGGGCCAGATCTGACAATCCGATCTCGGCGCCCAGACTGTTGTTCAAAGCAACAGTACACAAGAGGATCCTCCATGCATAAGGGGCAATTTGGGCCATGGGAAGAGAGTTCAGGCGGATGAACTCTTGGATCATCAGGGGAAAGGGAAACTTAAGACCAAGGGCGAAAGGGTAGGTGTACCAGCAGATCCACCCCGCACGAAAGGCGTCTGCTTTCTGACCGGGTTTGGGGATGAGGATCACCACATCGTCACCTAGGCCGAGCAAAGCTTTGATCCTGGGGATGTCCTCTTGGGTTAGGTGAGAGTCGCCAAAATGTGGTCTTTTGAGGACTCCCTGCGAAGGGAAGTCGTCATCCTCTATAAGGTCTATGGTGGCAGATGAAGATGACGTGAGACGGGTTTTGGCCATGACAAATGAGGAGAGAGAAGCAAGAGTACCTGAAGAGACGGGAGGAGGCGGCGCTAATAGTGAAAGGACATTGAAGCAAAAGGGTTTGGGGAGACCGATATTTGAAAATTTTGAGGAAATGAAATGATGATGAAAGAGAAAGAAGGGGACGGGTGAGATTAAATAGGAGAGGGTTGTTGGGGTTTTGAAAAGTGTGAATTGAAATGGAGTATGCGAGAAGTCACTCAACCATACACTGCAATTTCCCGCTTAAATAATTAAGGTTACGTTGTCGCGGAAAATTAGGGTCAAACTGTTAGGCCCAAAATCTGGATATGGGATGGTCTGGGGCAGCAGGTCTGGAAGCAGTGTGGGACGCAGGACATCAGGAAGCCAGGGTGACAGTATTAGCGAGCAGTGCAGAACGTGGGCTTTGATCCGCATGGAAGAAGCATATGAGAGTCCTACCACTTACCATATCCAGGGAAGGAAAGTCCTATTCGGTGTCAAATTAGGAATAACTTTGAAAGAAAGCAAGAAACCCTAGCTAGCCGAGCTCTCCCTATATAAAGAGCCTCAACGCAAAGAAGAAGGGGGACCAGAAAATACAAGAAATATACCCTAGCATTCATAGCGAACGCACGAACTGTATTTCCTCCCGAATTATAGTGAAAATATTGGTGGGATTCCGTCTCCCCCCGCGGTTATTTCCCACATCGGGTTTTCCGCGACACCAAAATTGCTTGTGTTCTTTACTTACATCGCACATTCAGATTAGCATACAACAAACAATCAAATTGCAATTCAGACCTAACGTTAAGACTACTTTAACCCTAAATTGGTAGAAATTTACTAAACAGAGCCCGAGAGTGGCTTACTAATCTTGATAGGACTGCTGCTGGGATTACCAATTGGGAGACCCTGGCCCTTGCTTTTTATAAAAGGTACTTTCCTCCTCAGAGAACTAACTAATTGAGAGGAAACATTACAAGTTTCAAGCAAACTCCAGACGAGAACTTGTATAAGGCGTGGGGTCGGTTCAAGAAAATAGTGCGATCCATCCCACATCACGGTTTCAATCAGTGGTTTTTGTGCAACCAATTCAATAATGGGTTGTACGATGACAACCGTGCCATATTAGATGTTGTAGCCAACGGTCGGTTTCAAAAGAATATTGATGATGACAAAGGTTGAGGAATTATTGAGGAGATGGCTACCCATTGTGCTGAATATGGGAATCCCAGAGGGGGTATTAGAACGATTTCTACTGTTGATAGTGCACTTGTGGCTCAGCTGGAAGCCATGAATGCCAGATTTGAAAAACTTAAGTTGCAGGCTACGGGGAATCAACAGACGGTTCACTTGTTGAATAGACAAGAAACTGTCTCATGTTAGAGATGTGGTAGTAATGATGGTCACACTACTGTAGACTGTCTAGCTGAGAAGGAGCAGGTTTTTGCCTTTCAAAAATACAGGCAATGAGGCTCCTATTACTATAATCAAGGTGGAGTTCATCCTAACTTGAGATGGACAATTCAAAATGTTTTAAATCCAACACATTCACCGTAGCAACAACAAGCTTATGTACCACCCAATAAAGCCCAACAAGGCTTTCAAAACCATCCATCTTTCCCGCCGCCGCAACAAGGTGCCTATTCTAGTGGAATAAGTGATGTAGCTGAGTTGAAGTCGATGATACAGTCATTGACCATCCAATTGCAGAAAAGTGACCAACAGAAAGATGCCTCTATTAAGTCACTCGAATAACAAATAGCTCAACTGGCTACCAATATAACAACCCGACCCGCTACTGTCCTAACACAATCCCAATAAGATTGGTGTGCACCTTTGGGCCCATTATTTGTCCTCACTTAATCCCAAAAGTACAAGGCCTTGTTGCTAGAGTGGTGGGTAGAACCTCTTATAAACATATCACAAGCTCCATATTTTCCTGATGTTGGACAACTTACTCTCAACTCTTGGGGTGTTACAAACTCCCCCACTTAAATAACACAACGTCCTTGTTGTGCTCGGAGGTTGACCACAGCCAAGCCCAGAATCCTTCCCTGCTAGGTGTGTGATCTTGGTACTCTCAACCACAGGCTCACCACGCGGTCGCAAGGTTGCTCTAATACCACTTATAACAACCCGACCCGCCACTGTCGTAACACAATCGCAATAAGATAAATGTGCACCTTTGGGCCCATTATTTGTCCTCACTTAATCGCAAAAGTACAAGGCCTTGTTGCTAGAGTGGTGGGTAGAACCTCTTATAAACATATCACAAGCTCCATATTTTCCTGATGTTGGACAACTTACTCTCAACTCTTGGGGTGTTACAAACTCCCCCACTTAAATAACACAACGTCCTTGTTGTGCTCGGAGGTTGACCACGCCCAAGCCCGAATCCTTCCCCGCTAGGTGTGTGATCTTGGTACTCTCAACCACAGGCTCACCACGCGGTCGCAAGGTTCCTCTAATACCACTTATAACAACCCGACCCGCCACTGTCGTAACACAATCGCAATAAGATAAATGTGCACCTTTGGGCCCATTATTTGTCCTCACTTAATCGCAAAAGTACAAGGCCTTGTTGCTAGAGTGGTGGGTAGAACCTCTTATAAACATATCACAAGCTCCATATTTTCCCGATGTGGGACAACTTACTCTCAACTCTTGGGGTGTTACAACCAATCAAGCCTTGAGGCAACATGGTATCATGAGATGGTAAATCTGATAAATTTGAGGAGCGGTCTTTCTTATGAGGGACACAAAATACCGACTTAAAATGATAAATCAGACCCGGAAGTTGATGTTGTTGTACGTGAACAATCGTCCTTTGACGAAAAGTTGCTGAATCCAAGAAAAGTACTCGATCGATTGATATCTGAAGGTCGATCGAGTGGAAATGCTGAGAGAGCCCTCGATCGAGAGGTTAAAACAGCTCGATCGAACACTGTTGAAACTACTGCACTCGATCGAGTGACTGCAGATGTTCGATTGAGTTAAGATGCTGAGAAAGTTACTTGATCGAATGAATTTGACGCTCGATCGAGTAAATATGATAATGAGCGTGATAATTATTTGGCAAAAAGAAATGAAAGACTTGTTATTCCCATCACGGTCCCATTCCCGAGGCGATTGCTGAACAAGAAGATCGATCAAGAGTTCGGTAAATTTGCTGAAATTTTAAAGAGCCTTCATGTTAATGTTCCTTTCGCTGAATTACTAACCCAGGTACCTTCCTACATAAAATTTATGAAAGAAATTTTAACACGTAGGAGGCATATTAATGACCATGCGACGGTGGCTTTGACTGAAGTAGGCACTGCCCTAATTCAAAATAAGACCCCACCTAAACTATCTGACTCGGGTAGTTTTTTTATTTCATGTTATATTGGGACCTATTTAATTGACAATGAATTATGCGATCTAGGAGCTAATGTGAGTGTCTTACCGTTGTCTCTCGCTAAGAGACTCGGTTTGACCAAATTTCATTGTACTAACACGACCGTGCTGATGACCGACCGTACTTTATCACGGCCCTTAGGTGTCTTAGAGGACATACCTGTTAAGATCGGGAAATTCGTTATTCCCGTTGACTTTGTAGTCTTGGACATCCTAGAAGACTCTTACACTCCTATTATTTTGGACGACCATTTCTATTTACCGCTCACGCAGTAATAGATGTCGGGGGAAGACTCTAACTTTTCAGGTAGGTGATGAGGAGCTTGTAGGGAAATATCCGTAAAATTCCCTTAAAATTAAGGATTATAACGCAAATTTAACATGTGAATAATTGTCATAAACGAAAAACAAGAGAAAACGATAAGAGAATAAAATCAACCTCGGGTCCTTTTTGAATTCGGCCTAAGAACAGAAATCAATATAGATTTCCTCCTAATCGTTACACCCAAGACCGTCTGAGACTATGCCCCTCATGCTAGAAATTACTCTCTAATTGCCTTGCAATATTGAGAGAGTTTTTGTGAGTTTTTCTGATGTGAGATCTAGGTTTTCAGAGAGAAATGCTCCAAAAACCTAATTTTTGTGCAAATGAAAATGCTTAGGTCAAAAGGAGAGAAAGACTCTCCTTTTGTTCTTCTTTGGTTCGGCCGTGAGTTTCCAAGAGGAGGGAGTGGGCTTTCCACTTTCTCCTTATTTAACTCGTGGTCCGACTCGAATCGCTAAAATGTATATGACGGGTTTTTATTATAAATTGTCATCCGTCATCGGATATTAAAATATCAACTAGTAACATGACTCAGTCGATATATTAATACTTGTCCGACAATGACAATATTGTATAATTAATTAATTCAATATACATTAATTAAATATAATCGTTTATATTCAATTACGAATTAACTGCTTCATTCACCTTAGCCATTATTATTTAATCCGTATTAAATAATTATCTCAACATCGCGTTTGACTAATTATTAGTCAATAACTCCGACTAACCGCTTAGTCATATTAGGCATCAACATGACTGTATTTTCATACCGTCACATCTCTCAAACGTATCCTATAGGTGTGACTTTTAGGGACCAGTTGATCACCGCCATCAGTATGACAATAACGTCAAACTTATCTAGCAAGCCAACCGTTATTGATAAACGTGGACCAACTGATAATAATACAAAAGTATACCCTTTGATCCTTTTAGAGATTTATATGTCATTGCACTAACTGTGGAGGACACCAGCCCCAACAAACTCCCACTTGTCCGTACAAGTGTTCGTGCAATAACGTTATCCGCACTAACTGGAGGACACCGGCTCCAACGAACTCCCACTTGTCTGTACAAGTGTATGTGCGATAACCGATTCTCATATCCATTTAAAATTTCTCCCACTCAATGTAAAACAATTTGCAGATCCGTATCCGCAAAGGTCGTATTTTACAATCGATCTGTATCAAGAGTGGTTTCCCCGACTAGAGAGTAACTTAACTGATAAAATGAATTTGTATTCGAGCATGGCCATACATTTCGATTCTGACTCCTCGAGTGGCCCCGAGAAATATCGAGTACCGATAAAGGCTGAATATTTCCTTCAACTCGACTCCCCGCCGAGCTAAGCACAACATGAAATGACCCGATATAATCTACTTGGCCCCTGTTACGGATGACCGTGAGAAAGAAACCAAAGTCACCCAAAACTGCCTTAATCTCAAGAGAAAATCGATAGTCAAAAGAATCGACTCTTAGGATCACCATGGAGGTCCTATCCACGACCTGGCATCGAATGTTATAAAACATTTAGGACTCCACGTCGTTGTCACAATTGTGTCCTACGAGATATCCGTATAACTCGCCTCTGTGATTGGTCAGTCAACCGTTTGACTTATGGCTCGTTGAACCCACCATCAACCAACGTCACAAAATAATTGCCAGAGTTATCAGCTCACGTGGGCAATTAAGCTAGGACCATAATATAATGTTTGTTCAGTTCACTTTGTGGTGTTCAAAAATTGTCGTACAACTCCACATGAAAAACAAAATATATAAATATCTAAACGATGATGTCGTATAGAGTACATAAGAAAATGAATCTAATCCATAAAAGAGTACTACAACTCAGGAACACGTTTAATTCCCATGGAATTAACATGCCCTTCATGCTTATCTTGTCGTAATGGTTTAGTGAGAGGATCTGCTATATTATCATCTGTAGCAATATTTTTTATCACTACCTCCTTTTGCTCCATGTAATCTCGGATTAGATGAGCTTTCTGTTGTACATGTCTAGACTTGTTGCTAGACTTAGGCTCCTTAGCTTGGAAGATGGCACCTCTATTGTCGCAATAGATGGTGATCGGGTCATTCGAACTAGGCACTACAGATAGTCCTTGTAAGAACTGACGCATCCATATCGCTCCCTTTGCAGCTTCAGACGCGGCATAGTACACGGACTTAGTCGTAGAATCTGCTGTAACACTTTGTTTGGAACTCTTCCAGCTGACTGCAGCGCCATTAAGAGTAAAAACGAATCTAGACTGAGATTTCGAGTCATCTCGATCCGTTTAGAAGCTAGCATCTGCGTAACCGGTTGCGCATAACTTTTGATCGTCTCCATAAGTCAATGCCCAATCTTTAGTCCTCCGTAGGTACTTAAGAATGTTCTTGACAGCCATCCAATGTGATTCACCTGGATGCTGTTGGAATCGACTTGTCATACTCAATGCATATGTCACGTCCGGACGTGTGCATATCATGGTATACATGATTGATCCTATAGCCGAAGCATAAGGAATCCGTGTCATGCGCTCTTTCTCTTCTGGTGTCTCTGGTGCCTAAGACTTGCTCAAATGCACCCCTGGAGCCATAGGAGGAAACCCTTTTTTGGAGTTAGTCATGCTGAATCTCTCTAGGATCATGTCTATATAAGACTCCTGACTGAGAGATAACATCCGACGTGATCTATCTCGATTGATACGGATGCCCAAAATTCTTTGTGCCTCACCCATATCTTTCATCTGGAAATGGTTCTTCAACCATACTTTTACCGAAGTTAAGAGAGGTATGTCATTCCCAATCAGGAGTATGTCATCAACATACAATATTAGGAAGACAATCTTACTCCCACTCGACTTGATATATAGACATGGTTCCTCGCCGATCGAGTAAATCCATTTTCTTTTATCACTTGGTCGAAACGATGATTCCAACTCTGAGAAGCTTGCTTAAGTCCATAAATGGAACGCTTAAGCTTGCACACTTTCTTAGGATGTTTAGGATCGATGGATCCTTCGGGTTGTACCATGTACAACTCTTCCTCCAAATAACCGTTTAAGAAGGCGGTTTTCACATCCATCTGCCAAATTTCATAGTCATGAAAAGCGGCAATCGCTAAGATAATCCGAATGGAACACAGCATGACTACGGGTGCAAAAATTTCATCGTAGTGCAAACCTGGCACTTGGGTGAAACCTTTAGCAACTAGTCGTGCTTTATAGATATCTTGTTGACCTTCCACAGAATGCTTTGTCTTGTAAAGCCTAGTGCATTGTAGGGGACGAACCTTAGCAGGCAAGTTAACAAGATCCCATACGTTGTTCTCATACATGGAGTCCATCTCGGATTGCATGGCCTCAAGCCATGGCTTTGAGTCGGAACTAGTCATGGCACCTTTATAGGTTGCGGGTTCACTACTCGTTAAGAGCAGAATGTCATCTATGTCATGTTCCTCGACCATACAAATATATCTGTCCGGAGGAATAGAGACTCTTCCCGACCTCTTAGGTTCCTCAGGAATATTAACTGCAGTCGGGATTAAAGGAACTGGTTCCTCCAATGGTTGCTCGACATTTGGTTCTAGAATCTCCGACAGCTCAAAGGTTCTATTACTCTTCGCATTCTCGAGAAACTCCTTCTCTAAGAATGTCGCACTAGCCGCAACAAATACACGTTTTTCGGTTGGCGAATAGAAGTAATGACCAAATGTTCCTTTAGGATAACCTATAAAGTATGTCTTGACCGATCGCGGGCCGAGCTTATCCTCGTGTCTCCACTTGACATAAGCCTCGTAGCCCCAAACCCGTATAAAGGACAAGTTAGGGACCGTTCCTTCCATAGTTCATATGGGACTCTTGTCAACAGCTTTAGACGAACTTCGGTTAAGTATTAGAGCAAAATGACGAAGAGCATAACCCCACAATGAATCAGGCAACACGGTGTGACTCATCATTGATCGAACCATATCAAGTAGTGTTCGATTTCTCCGTTCGGACACACCATTCAACTGAGGTGTTCCAGGTGGAGTTAACTGTAAGGCAATCCCACAGTCTTTGAGGTGTTGATCAAACTCGTGTGAAAGATACTCGCCACCACGGTCTGATCGTAGTGTTTTAATCTTTCTACCCAGTTGGTTCTGTACCCGATTCTGGTATTCTTTGAATTTCTCAAAGGACTCCCTTTTGTGCTTCATTAAGTAGACATATCCATATCTACTTAAATCGTCCGTGAAAGTGATGAAATACCTATAGTCTTCTCGTGCGGTGATTGACATAGGTCCACACACATCCGTATGTATGAGTCCTAATAGGTCAGCAGCGAGCATTCCAACACCTTTGAAGGAAATTCGAGTCATCTTGCCAATGAGACATGATTCACACGTGCCAAATGATTGGAAATCAAAGGCCGAGATAGCTCCATTATTTATGAGCTGTTTTACGCGTTTCTCATTAATGTGTCCCATACGGCAGTGCCATAGATAAGTTTGATCTTTGTCACCAACCTTTAACTTTTTATTCATTACGTGCAATATTTCAGTGGTCTGATCTAAAACATAAATTCCATTCATGGAGACTGCCTTGCCATAAATCATATCGTGTAATGAGAAAATTTCAACTATTATTCTCTATTACAAATGAAAAACCAAGTTTGTCAAGTGCAGAAACTGAAATAATGTTTTTGGATAGACTGGGTACATAATAGCAGTTATATAAAAATAACTCAAATCCGCTAGGAAGCTGGATCACATATGTTCCCCTCGAGACGGCGGCCACTCGTGCTCCATTCCCGACACGCAGGTCCACCTCACCCTTTACGACGGGTTTGATGTTTCGGAGGCCCTGCACATGATTGCACAGATGAGAACCACAACCAGTATCTAGTACCCCTGTTCCGTAACTTGCGTGGTTAATCTCAATCATATGAATAAAAGAAGAAGAAGAAGAAGACATACCAACAGGGTTAACGCGACCTGCTTTTATGTCCTCATGGTATACAGGACATGTACACCTTCAATGCCCAGTCTTGTGGCAATGATGGCATTCCGTGTTACCGGTCTTGCTCTTTGTCGCTCCTGATGAGGTGCTCGACTCACCAGGCCCACTCTTTCCTGATCCCGACTTCTTAAACTTCGGTTTACCTACTGCTAGGTCTGCCCGAGCTTTGCCCTTACCCTTGCCCTTGTTCGACACAACGAGAACATCCTGTTTCAGGCTCCCACTAAACTTCATGTCCTTCTCGGTCTGTACGAGAAGGGAGGGTAGTGCATGAGGACTTTTCTTCAAATCATTCATATATTAATTGGCTCTAAAGAGCGCAAAACCATCGTGGAGTGAATGAAGCATGCGGTCAATCACGATGTTCTCACTGATCTTACAATCAAGTGCCTCCAGTTTCTCGACATTCTCAATCATGCTGAGAATGTGTGGGCTAACCGGTTGGCCCTTCTGGAGTTTCATCTCAAAGAAGCGACAGGTATGCTCAAAGGTCACGATTCTCGGTGCTTTCAAAAATTCCTTAGTGAGCGTGGTGAAAATCTTGTTCGCACCTTGGGCTATGAAGCGTTTCTGCAAATTGGATTCCATTGCAAAAATGAGTACGTTCTTTATCGCACCCGCTTCAATGACGAAATCGCTATACGTGGCGATCTCGTTAGCTCCAGCCGTGGGGCCTGGGGTTGGCAGGATGGGCTCTACCAGATATTTGAGCTTCCCATCAGCAATGGCAGCATTCCGTAATGCCGCCTCCCAGTCCGCGAAGTTTGATCCCTCATTCTTCAGTCGAGTAGACAGATTCATCTGATTCATGAAGATCCGAAGCCAGGACTCACGGTCCAATGTGGCACTTGGCATTGGGTCGTTGATACGGCCAGCCATTTTGTTATTAGCAGTTTAAATGATCGTGATCTACACTGAAAAAAAGGAAAAACAAAACGATATAAGCAACTCATCGAGGTGATTTAAGTCTAATTAAAATTCATTTTAACGTGTAGACTCATTGCACTTGTATAATTGATCTACCTCAAGAATTATACAAATGATCCCAAGACTCAATTTCCGTAAATTGATAAGGCAACTGTTTAGCTAGTTCTATCGTTAGAACTCTTGGTCGATAGATTTCCGTAAATCCTATCTATAGTCCACCATAATCACAGGATCGTACGAGTGACCATAGTGTTGAGATAAAATAGGTCAATCAGTTCCAACTTACCCGACGTAGAAGGGGTCATATTATGCCTACCGACGAAGAAGGGATTCATTGGAGTTTGACCTATAAAGACTACTCTCAATTTTTGTTTATACGAGGAAGATCCCATCAACTTAGTTTTAATTCATTTTAAGTGAACGAAAAACTAGCATTGCGTGAATGAATTAATTTAGGTGATGGCTTATAAAAACGTGTGATATCTGTATATCAAAGAAAACTAACGCGTAACCTCTATATGAGTTAGTTTTCATGCAAATATTAGGTGGTTTGGTTTTAGGCGGAATATGATGCAAATTATCGTTACGATAAAAAAAAATATAAAAGAATACAAAACGTAAATAAAAGTCCTAGTGTGGCCTATCCTAGCAAGATAAACATAATACAACTTTGGAATCCACCATTGGACCCGAGAAGCTTGTCTTGATGTTCCATCTTGGTCCATGCAGCGGGAGTGAGCATCTGATTCTCCATCTTTGGTCTTCTCAAAAATTTCAATTTAAAAATTACAAAATATAAACCTATTTACATTCTAAATAAAAACTATAATTACAAGGAAAAAACCAAAACGGAGATTCGAGATCTCAAAATACAACCAAGACCGTGTCCCATCATTACGGTAACACGCTCTACTAAGGCCACACTAAGTTACAACCGTTTGTAAAATTAAATACGTAATAAAAAATATATATATACATGGCATTCAAAAGTAACGATAAATAAAAATGCATCAACTAAAACAAAATTTATCCGTGACATAATTCTGTAATTATGTTAAATTTATCCAAACCACCTATTAACGATTAAAATTATGTGACAAAACCGCTTCTATCAACTGAATTTTAATTCATGATAATCTGTTACTTTAAATAGCTTTAAAATAACTAAATGGTACGTGAGTGAACCGTTTCACTATCAAGCGAGTGTACAACATCCGTATAATGTACATGTTATGGCCAAAAATTACCGAAAAAAAAAAAAATTTTATTTTAGCTGCTATTACCGAGAGCAAAAAAAACAAAAAAAATTCAGCAGCTCAATTTTTTCAGCGGTTTTGCCGAGAGCAAACAATCAAAACATAATCAATTTGACAAAAACCAATTGCAATTTAAACATAATCCGTATTAAAATAAATCTACAATTGTGTGGACAAGGCCCTCGGGAACTGCGTCGGCGGGATCCACACTAGGCATAATCGACTCGAGGTTCTTTCGAATCGAATTAAGACAAATTAGAGTCGCCACCAAGTTTTTTGGGAACTTGGAACCGTTCAAGTCAACTTTACACCTTTCATCGAAAAGCATAAAGCCAATCGACTACGAGTGATTAAAGATAAAGACTTGTACCCTATATCACTCGATTTGAATGACTCTCGTAATCCAATGGTATTTAGACGGATCCACAAACCATAGATCTTGAGTAAGGGGTGAGGGTACGTGTTAGGAAGCCCATAAGGACACCTAACCACGCCCGTCGATAACGGCCTCTACTAAGTCAAGTATCAGATTTCAAACAAGGTCATAGCTACTACGATATATGATATGCAAACATCGTTTTTAAAACCCTAACATGTGAAGTTTCTATTTCGATTTAGATGCAACTAAACTAACTTTGTCAAAGTTGTAATTTAGCATGTGGGTTGATTGATCTAACAACATATAAATGAAACAAACAAGGCTTGATGGGAATGGGGGAGCCATTGGGATCTACCCTATTACAACCCAAGCATTTCATGCCGACACAACGATAAATTAAAGATACAACTCGATCTAAATACAATTGCTATATACGACACCATACACGACACACTACACGGCCAACTCGGCCTAGGAAAACGTGCACAAGGGGGTGGCCCACGGCTTACATGACTCACGGCCTTGGGTCTCTCCTCGTAATGCGTGCTTTCACTTAATCTTATCGAATTAGACATAGGGCTACGCACCAAAGCATGCATTAGCATAAATCAGGCCATGTTGCTTTAAACAACATGCGATTTACTACGCTCTTACATGAATTAGAGTACAACCATCTAACCAAATAAGACTAAGGTTTTTAGAAATCATTTGACTCGATGACGAAAAACTAATTACAAACAAATTACCAAACACGACTCGATAAACAAAGTAGTTACAAGATACGAAATAACGAGACAAAGATAAGAAAAAAACGAGAAAAGGACTACAAAGACACGGCCAAACATGGCCTACACGTTCTAGCCTACCCTAATCCTTAGGTTAGATTCATTAGGTTAGATAGATGATTGCGAAATGGGTTAGGAAACGAGTTAGAAAACAAGTTAGAAACGACGTTGATCGATTGAGATGATGTCACGCGAATGTGTATTCTACACGGCCTAAAGGGGTCAAATTAGGTCAAGTTCGCTAATTAAATTAACTCGTCGAGTGTTAATAAGAAGGTGCTAATCACGCACTCTTATACTAGCGAGAAATTATGTGAAAGAGAGAGATGCGTTCAATTAAGTTACAGAATTGTTAGTTGATTTTAATGCTTGTGTCGAAGCCACCTAACGTGTCTAATTAGGTTATTAAATTGATCTAATGTCGTCTAAATAAGTCATATGTTAACAATCAGAGGTCGAACTAACATGCAACGGGTCCTAGGGTGGGTCGAATTGGTCGAAACAAACGAGGGGTCAAAAGCGAGGAATAAAGTTAGGATTCGTTTTATTAATGCCCTACCTTGAAGACGAGGATATGTAAATGAGACGGGGGATACGACCGACTGATGTAGCGGATTTCTTTCCCATCTCAAGTCAACGCGGGTGTTCATGGTGGTACTTTAACTCATACTCGGACTAAACTAGTTTCATAGTTAACGAAAACAAACGATAAACAAAGTAAAAACGAACTATAAAAAAAACAAACATAAAATAAAGAAATAAAAGGGAGAAGAGGAGGATTTGATGCACCCTCAACCTACATGTATCGTTGAAACCGTCTTGGGCCGTAATCGATGGTAGATTTTATCTCGAGAGGCCGTCGTCGACGAAGAAACAAAGCAAACAACACGTTTTTTGCAAATCTGGACAGCAACTTTCAAACAGCGATTTCTCTCTCGTTTCACGGTGAAAATTCAATTTAAAAGATGTTTTGAAAACTAGAAAGAGAGGAGAACAGAGATCTTAAAGCAATCCCTAATCGTTTTGAGTTATTGGGCACGAAAAACGAGCACAAACAGAACTGGACAGACAGGAAAATCGGCGAAAACAGAGTGTATAACACTCTGTTTTTCGAGGAGATTCGTGTACTCTCAAGGGCAATTTGGCTCGTGAATCTTTGTCTAAGTTGTAGATGGATGTTGTGTGGTTAATTAGGAACAAGAAACTCGAATTTTAATGGAGGTTTGAGGGTTGAACGAAGGGTTCCAAAGAGGACACACAAACTGATTCTCAGTTTTGTATGTCGGTTTTGTCGAGGGTTTTTGAGAGGCAATTAGGGTTTGTTTCTGGAGTTTAAAGCTTGTAAGTGACGGTAGTATGTGTGGAGAACTTAGAGGAATGAAAGTATGGCAGAGGGGAGGTATTTATAGGGAGTTAAAGTAGGGTAAAAGAGAGCAACAAGCAGTCGGTCTCCTCTGTTTCGCTGCTGCTGTCCAGCAGCTATTGTGAGCTCGTGTAGGGTTTAGGAGGGGTGTTTCTTGGTGGTTAAGCTAGGGTAATATGGGTAGGATACTATGGTGTGGATTAGGGTTAATGGGCACGGGTTTAAGTGGTGTTTGGAGCGGGTTTTGGACTCGGGTTTGAGCTGAACGAAAACAGGGGGGTCGTGGGCTGTTTCGTTTTGGGGCCTGTTTTGGATGGATTTGTGGAAGTGTTTCGAGGTGGTCTAGGTGCTGGGTTGTTGTGGGTAATGTGGAGCACGGGTTGGTGGTGATGGGTTGTGGTTTTGGACCAAGTTTGAGTCGGTTTAGAAGGGCTTTTGATGGGCTATACAAACACGGGTAAAGGAAGGAATTGGGCTGTGTTGGGGGGATGTTTAGAACGAGATTTGGGTGCGTTAAACAAAGGGTTTGGGTTAGGCTTTGGCTAAGAATCGAACGCGGGTTATGGGAGAGGAAGTTGGGTCGAAAGTGCGTCGAAATACGAGCCCAAATCAAGCATAAAACGAGCTCACAAATCGTGTGACTAAAACGAGTTTTCAACTTTCGAAATCGATTTTTCAAATCAAATAACACACTAAAATAAATGATTTTTCAAATCAAATACACTCATAAAGTGATTTTTCAAATCAAATATTAATTTTATTTTCAATAAAATAAACTTGAGAAAATAAAGTAAAATGAATTCACCTTAAAAACTTTAATTTAAATATCATTTAAATTAATAAAATACTTCGTCGAGAACGCTCATTCTACATCGTAAAACGAACCCAAATAATGACAATGACAACTGATAAATACATGTGTCCTATCATCATCGGGTTTTTGTCGGGTTCTCTATAAATTCCAATATCGACGGATAGGGGTATCTACAGAGCCCCCACTTTGACTGAGGCTTGGACAAGGCGAAAGTCAAAGTATACCCCAGGTCCCTCTCGACCTGAGGATTCTGCGGGTCGTTTATAGTTCATTAGACTTGCGTATGTAAGCTCGCCAGCCATAAGAAGAGATCATACTTGAAACTTCGTCGGGGATTAACTCTTGCTTCTGTTGCGTCAAATTGTCTTTGTTTGTCGTCGACCCCTAAAACTGCATATATGGTGGGTTGAGCCTTATCCTCGGGCGCCTACGTATCCGTTTCTGACGGAATCAAACCCGCGTCGTAGTTCGGCAACTGCTGACACATGCCCAAAGTTTATCATCTGCTGGCGTATGTCCAAAATTCATCATCTGCTGACATTTGCCCAAAATTTATTATCTGCTGGCGCTTGTCCAAATGGGACGGGACTTTCCAAGGAGGTTGCCACCGCTTTCATCATTTGCTTTCAGCTACGGAATTCTTCCATTTTATACTCTTGTATTGAATTGAATTCTTGGTGGATGTCATCCTTTACATCCTGATAATGGTATCTGAAGCCAACGGATTCAGAGCCCCCAGTTTGCAATGGCTCTAAAGTCGAAGACTTTAGAGCCCCCAGTTGAAGCATATCCTGCTATATTTGAAGCAAAAAAACGTACTAGCAATAATCATCACATAAGCACATTTGGATCATCGATCTTAAAATTGGATTATTTGAAAGATTGGGTCATTGACCCGAAAATTGAATTTGAAAATTTTGAATAATTGGGCCATCGACCCGAAGTTTAAATTTGACATCACTTGGTATGTTGGGCCATCGGCCCTTCAAAATTGAATTTGGAATTTTGAATGATTGGGCCATCGACCCGCAAAGATTCTATTACTTGGATCATCTATCCACAATTCGCAAAAAGTTTTTGGAATTTTGAAATTTTGAAATTTTTTGAAATCGAACCTTGATGGGTGAGCATGAAACACGACACAGACACTCTGTATGACCCGTAAATAACGTGGGCATAGCCCGCTACCGTAAAACAAAAAAATAAAATAAAACCCTAAGCGTGCACCGGTTTTAATTCAAATATTGACTTGCTGAGGGTAGAAATGTAAATTGGCCATTCTGGTGCCAAAAGATGGCAAATGGGAATCATAAGGCCATCGGACTTGAGACAGAGATATCGTATGACATGGGCGTGCTCCCAAGGGCACATGGGAATCAAGATCACTTGGCATTGACAAGGTGGATTAACTCACGGAGCAACAACGTTAGCTTCGCCTAGACACTAAACACTCTTGTTGGGAACATTCTGTCACTCTTCTCCTCGCCTCCTTTCTTTTCAGCGAGTTTTTCATCATTTCTTGCCACCGCCTTCTTTCTTTTCAGCGGGCTTTTACTATTTTTCTTCCACGCCTTCATTCTTTTCAGCGGGTTTTTCATATTTTCTGTTCCCAACTAAAAACCCACACCTATCTGACTGAGCATCTTTGTCTACACCGTTAGATGAGGCTCATTCCGAGACTAGACACTACTCATCTGAATCTATATCCTTATCATAGCTTACATCAAGTACTAAGACCTACTCAAACAAAGGTGGCTTCATTTGGACTTGGTTAAGACCCGTAAAAAACCGACAAGATGACAACTTGGTTGATGAGTGGATTGAATCCCTTGTTCAGAAGGACTGCCTATGTATTCGCGTGGAGCGAAATCAAATCCGACGTAGTTCGATCATGGTGCATAAACATGGCATTTTGATTGTGTGTACACACTCGAAGGTTTCACCTAAGGTATCATGTCATATCCCATTCTAGCCTGTAAAGTACCGTTAAATCCCGTGTTTGGGGTTAGGTGTTAAAGGCTTGGATCTTTTGGGATGTGGAGCTTGGTAAAAAAAGGTTCGCAAGGTAAACTATCATTCTGAAGGTTCGTTTTGTGGTGCTAAGGCCAAGGGCTATGGCTTATAATGTGGTTGGAAATGGGTGTCTCGGGTTTGATGAACCACGAGTGCAAATGGGTTGAAAAAATGATGTGGGTTCAAATTTCCATGTCTGGACCCTAAAGGCTGGGTGTAACAGCACAAGTGGAATGATTCTCAAAATTCCTGACTATCCCCTTGTAACCGTCTCAGGAAGGACTTAGAGGGTAAAGAGGTTACTACTTAAGCTTTTGGGCTTCGCCCATTGAACTTCAACTATAGGTACTTGATTTGACTTCTGGCTTCCGTAACTTCTACATTCAGCCAAAAGCGTTCTGCAATAACTTCAACATCTTTTTTCCTTTTTTCTTTTTCTTTCATCTTTTTTTCATTTTTCTTTTTTTTTCATTTTTTTTTTCATTTTTCCAATTTTTCTCTTTTTCTCATTTTTCATTCTTTTTCATCTTTTTTTCTCTCTCTTTGAAAATGATCTTCTATTCATTCTCTTAGTCATAAATGGATACACCTTGAAAACTGGGCTTCGCCAACTAATTTGGGTAGGAACTAACAATTCCTTGTTAGAAGGGGTTGATATCTTCTCTCTTCGAGATGGGATGATTTTGTTGGGGAAAAGGCCTGCCTTCCATCATCGATAGGGGAAACAAGGAGCTAGTCCAGGTTTGTCATAGAATCATCTAAAAGCTTGTCATAAACATTGGTTCAGATGGAGGTTTTTTACCACCAGACATGGAATAGGTAAAGGAATCAAACACGGGATCCTAGTGTACCTTACATTTTGAAACAGGACATATTTCTACCCCAGGGATGCCTTTGAGTGTGTTGTGCATTTTATCATGCTTTCGGAATGATGAGGATTGAAAACAAGACATATTGGGAAACGAAACTGCGACCTTTTATTGGAATGGCAAAAGCTTAACAGACTCGAAAGAACGATTCCTAGGGCACACCCTAGGTCATCGCGGAACAAAAGACTCAAATTAAAGAAAAGAAAGTCCTAGACTCGACTCGACTAAGATAAGAAAACAGATCCCGACTCATAATTTTCAAATCTAGTCTTGAGCTTTCCCTTGTTCAGTTGTCAACTTAGATGCTCGACTCTTGTCCTTGATCCCTTTGATGGTCTGCCTCCATCCTGAGGTAGTCCTCTGAGGATCTATGCCAGTGATGAAGGTTGGTGAATCGAATTGTCCTTTATTAACTTCGTTAACGAGAGGAGTACATTCTAGAGCGAGACTCCCGACTTGAATTTCATTCTTCGGGCTTCGAAAAAATTTAGATCAATCCACAATTTTTATGGATAAGATGGGAATAATCGACACTGTCTTCGACAGAAACAAAGTTTGTGTGATCGCCAAATGGATTGGTGATGTTATTGGGTTTTATGGCTGGGATCGGGTGCGTTCCGTTCTCAATCATGTCTTTAATTTCTTGTTTCAGTCGATAACACCTTTCAGTATCATGGCCTTTCCCTTGATGAAAGGCACAGTAGGCATTTGGTTTATACCATTTACCTTGTTGATCAGCGGAAGGGTCCGGAGTTGGACCAATAGGCTTCAGCTTTCCTTGGGCTATGAGCCTTTGGAGAGCGTATGTGTAAGTGCACCCAATATCGGTGAATACCCTCGGAGCTTGGCGCAGAGGCCTTTTTGACTGTCCATCTAAGAGATTGACAGTTTCAACAAAATGGGCCGCTGCTGGTGCTTTTGCTTTAGATGACGAGGCCCCTTGGTATCCTTTTGGCTTCTCAGCTTCAGCCATTCGGACATCATCCTCTACCTTTATCCCGATTCTTATCAATTCTTTGGAAGAACCAAAATTCTGGTATTTCAGAGCATTACGGTAAACAGGTCGTAAATTCTTCACGAACTTATCTACCATTTCAACTTCATCAGGCTTCTTAGCTAGTTTCACGCTTTCAAATAACATCTTGCAAGGAATTCAAGAAAGCCCTCTTTTTCCTTCTGTGTCATTACTTCCAAAGTCCTTATGTTGGTTTGGATCTCAACATTGTCAGCATAGTGCTTAAAGAACTCCACCGTAATATCTTCGAAAGTGGGGAAGTTCTTGAGGTCAAGATTATAGAACCACGCCTTCGGGTGTTCATCCAGAGATTGGGCAAAAATTTCGAGAGCATGTCAAACAGGTACTCCTTCAAAGGTAAGTACCCTTTATAGGCCTTAACATGGTGGACTGGATCTTCGGTGCCCTTGAACTTTGGGATGTCAGTGAGTACTATGTTCGTGGGCAACTTATCCTGAAATGGGGCATAGGCCCTAGCATTATCATAGTGGATGTTCTTCCCCTGGGAGAGTTTCAGACGGTCTTCAATGAACTTGAACCGTTTCTCCAGATCAGTCAGAGGTGGGATAGATAGAGGGGAATCTTCACCCAGCTTAGAATCGATTGCATCCATTCGGGTCATCATGAGGTTCACGGCCTCAGTGAGCTTGTTGACAGCATCTTCCATTGTTTGACGTCGGGTTTTTGGCGGCCTTTCTACAAGAAAACCCCGAACCGAGTCAATATTTAAAGTAAGAGCCCCTGCACACTTAAGGACACGACACCAACTTGACTCAAGCAAAGACTCGACTTGAGACTGACTAACCAAAGGTTCGACTCACGGTTGGATTTAGACCTCGATTCATTTGGACTCGACAAAACGACACGACCCGAATCACCATAATTCGGTTCTAAACCGGACTCGGTGTGACTAAACCGTGATTGGACTAACATAGCCCATAGGTTCGAGTGAAACGCCCTAAATGACCTAGCTTGGGCGTTTTCTGTGGACTATCCTAGACCAATTGGTCGACCAACATGACTCAAAGCCCAAGAGGTGAGCTTGGGTGACCCAACAGGGTCGTGTTCTAGACTCTTGGAACGAAAAAACGCCTGGCCTAACACGTCCAGGACCCGGATACGACTCGACGCATTTCATGCTTGGTTAAGGTTCGAGAAATATTTTGGATTTGAATTTGGAAAAAAACGAAGGATCGATTTGAAAATGAGATTTGAAATGGGCAGCATGCCGGCTATAAAAGCTTATTTTGGCCGAAAATTCTAGTCCTATTTGGGCAGCATTCCGCGTTTTGAAAATCACTTTGTTTGAAAGTAAGTTGTTCAAAAGTTCGGTTTTGAAATTGACATGGAAATTTTGAAAAGACTCGGGAAAAAACACCTTGCACATTGTCATTCTCATGTTATAAGGATGTATGCTCCTAGACATCTCTAAGTCTCGGCAAGTCTTCTACAAGAAGGTCTATGCCCTCCATCCTTTTTGGGTCTTATAGAGCAAGGGCCTATAGGTAGAGTACCTAGAAGAGCGTCCCCACCATCAAGAACCACGACGAGGAGGAGCGGAAGCAAGCAATGTGCAAGTTCCTGGCATAGTGGGACGTCGCCCCTCACGCATCACAAAGAAACGCTGGGACGGCCCGGGAAAGTCCTTAAGGGTTTATGCATGAATCGTAGCACTATGAGTAATGTTTTACTTTCCAATACTTTCTTTTCAAGTTTCACCTCGGAGGAAAAGACCCTAGAAACAAAGTGTAACTAGTCCTCTTTTCCCTAGCGGAGTCGCCAAACTGTGGACAAGGCCCTTGGGAACTGCGTCCGCGGGATCCACACTAGGCATAATCGACTCGAGGTTCTTTCGAATCGAATTAAGACAAATTAGAGTCGCCACCAAGTTTTTTGGGAACTTGGAACCGTTCAATTCAACTTTACACCTTTCATCGAAAATCATAAAGCCAATCGACTACGAGTGATTAAAGATAAAGACTTGTACCCTATATCACTCGATTTGAATGACTCTCGTAATCCAATGGTATTTAGACGGATCCACAAACCATAGATCTTGAGTAAGGGGTGAGGGTACGTGTTAGGAAGCCCATAAGGACACCTAACCCGGCCCGTCGATAACGACCTCTACTAAGTCAAGTATCGGATTTCAAACAAGGTCATAGCTACTACGATATATGATATTCAAACATCGTTTTTAAAACCCTAACATGTGAAGTTTCTATGTCGATTTAGATGCAACTAAACTAACTTTGTCAAAGTTGTAATTTAGCATGTGGGTTGATTGATCTAATAACATATAAACGAAACAAACAAGGCTTGATGGGAATGGGGGAGCCGTTGGGATCTACCCTATTACAACCCAAGCATTTCATGCCGACACAACGATAAATTAAAGATACAACTCGATCTAAATACAATTGCTATGTACGACACCATACACGACACACTACACGGCCAACTCGGCCTAGGGAAACGTGCACAAGGGGGTGACCCACGGCTTACATGACTCACAGCCTTGGGTCACTCCTCGTAATGCGTGCTTTCACTTAATCTTATCGAATTAGACATAGGGCTACGCACCAAAGCATGCATTAGCATAAATCGGGCCATGTTGCTTTAAACAACATGCGATTTACTACGCTCTTACATGAATTAGAGTACAACCATCTAACCAAACAAGACTAAGGTTTTTAGAAATAATTTGACTCGATGACGAAAAACTAATTACAAACAAATTACCAAACACGACTCGATAAACAAAGTAGTTACAAGATACGAAATAACGAGACAAAGATAGGAAAAAAACGAGAAAAGGACTACAAAGACACGGCCAAACACGGCCTACACGTTCTAGCCTACCCTAATCCTTAAGTTAGATTCATTAGGTCAGATAGATGATTGCGAAACGGGTTAGGAAACGAGTTAGAAAACAAGTTAGAAACGACGTTGATCGATTGAGATGATGTCACGCGAATGTGTATTCTACAGGGCCTAAAGGGGTCAAATTAGGTCAAGTTCGCTAATTAAATTAACTCGTCGAGTGTTAATAAGAAGGTGCTAATCACGCACTCTTATACTAGCGAGAAATTATGTGAAAGAGAGAGATGCGTTCAATTAAGTTACAGAATTGTTAGTTGATTTTAATGCTTGTGTCGAAGCCACCTAACGTGTCTAATTAGGTTATTAAATTGATCTAATGTCATCTAAATAAGTCATATGTTATCAATCAGAGGTCGAACTAACATGCAACGTTCCTAGGGTGGGTCGAATTGGTCGAAACAAACGAGGGGTCAAAAGCGAGGAATAAAGTTAGGATTCGTTATATTAATGCCCTACCTTGAACACGAGGATATGTAAATGAGACGGGGGATACGACCGACTGATGTAGCGGATTTCTTTCCCATCTCAAGTCAACGCAGGTGTTCATGGTGGTACTTTAACTCATACTCGGACTAAACTAGTTTCATAGTTAACGAAAACAAACGATAAACAAAGTAAAAACGAACTATAAAAAAAAACAAACATAAAATAACGAAATAAAAGGGAGAAGAGGACGATTTGATGCACCCTCAACCTACATGTATCGTTGACACCGTCTTGGGTCATAATCGATGGTAGATTTTATCTCGAGAGGCCGTCGTCGACGAAGAAACAAAGCAAACAACACGTTTTTTGCAAATCTGGACAGCAACTTTCAAACAAATGATTTCTCTCTCGTTTCACGGTGAAAATTCGATTTAAAAGATGTTTTGAAAACTAGAAAGAGAGGAGAACAGAGATATTAAAGCAATCCCTGCTCGTTTTGAGTTATTGGGCACGAAAAACGAGCACAAACAGAACTGGACAGACAGGAAAAGCCGCGAAAACAGAGTGTATAACACTCTGTATTTCGAGGGGATTCGTGTACTCTCAAGGGCAATTTGGCTCGTGAATCTTTGTCTAAGTTGTAGATGGATGTTGTGTGATTAATTAGGAACAAGAAACTCGAATTTTAATGGAGGTTTGAGGGTTGAACGAAGGGTTCCAAAGAGGACACACAAACTGATTCTCAGTTTTGTATGTCGGTTTTGTCGAGGGCTTTTGAGAGGCAATTAGGGTTTGTTTTGTTGGAATATGTGTCCTCCGACAATAATGCGATCACGACTGTTGATCATGATGATCACATGTTTAAAATCTCATTATAAAGAATACAATTGGGAAGTAATTTTGTTACTGTCAACTGGTCAACATATATCGGTAATGATTGGCTGACTAGAGTTTGACATTACTGTCGTGCGACGGTGGTGATCAGTTGACCCCCTAGGTCATACCTATAGGGCAACACTCTTAATTGATTATTTAATTAATCGTATAATGTTACGAGTTAATTAAATTATTTGAAAATTGACGGACGATTTTGGAAGTAAAATTTACGTATCAAATTAAAATGTGATTATGTGAGATACGGTCTGAGTAATTGAATCGTATAATTACTCGGATGAAATTATTGTTTATAGAAACAATTAAATTTGAATGAATTATTATAAATACAAACTGTTGTGATTTATAATCGGTAAAATATTTTGGTACAAGTAATTATGAAATTACTAAGTCGTTTTTGTATATGACGTATTTTTATCAATACGTTGATTTTTAATATGTTAAAAATACATAACAAATTTATGTGACATATGACATGTTACATATTGACAAATTGACTAAAATAATATGGACTCCATATTATAATTGTGCCGAAATAAGGGAGGGGTTTTAGACTAATATTGTGTTGTTTAATTTATTAAAAAACACAATGATTACCTATTATTTAGCCATGCAAGCCTATTATGTATTGTAAAGAACAACAATTGCATGCATTAGCTCCCCTAAAAGCCCCCCTTCCACCCGGTTTTGAGAAGACAAAAACCATCATGGTTTTTGATTATTTTACCTAATAATATACAAAATGTTGTAGATTATTCATTCATTCAACTACTCATCCAAAATATAATTCTAGAGAGAAAAATAACTCTCTCCTTATTCTCTCTACAAAAACCGAAATATTTATAGTGTTACATAATATTTTGGTTCAATTTTCTTCAAATTAATATTGTACTAGCTTCTATAATATTAATTTTATTAAGGGTAAGCTTTGGTTATTAATCCTAAGGAGAGATCCTACACTTGGATCTTGGTTCTTCCATCATAGGAAAGCACAAGAACAAAAGAAAAGGAGATTTCTTTTGTGCCCATAAAACCGAAATCACCAATGTAAGAACATGATTTCTCCTCTATTTTTATCATTTGTTTGCATGCATAAAATCCATATTTAATTTTATGACAAATTAATTTATAACATATATGAGTATGTTAGTATGTATATAGATCTATATTTCCTTCAATCGGTATCATGAGCCACGGTTGTTTGCATGCAAATAGGTTAAAAGTTTTTCCGAGTTATAAGAATAACATATAAAACTTGTAAAATTTGAGTTATTATGAGATATCATGAAATTAATCCATGCATGTTAATATTTCTGGTCCTAAAATGTTTTAGGATATTTTGGTTAATTTTACGGATTTTTATTGTTCATATTATACAATAATGGCATTTAAATATGATTTTATGAGTAAAAATCTTATTTTCGGTCTAAAATTAGCTATACTTCGAATTTTTCATTGATTTTTGGATATATTGTCACATATATTATTTTGAGATAACCTGTAAATTGTCATAATTTTTGGACTTGTTATGCTCGAAAAATGGATTTTTCATTATTAAATTCGGATTTAGGTGAAAAATAGGTTAATATGAGTTAAATTTCGAATCTGGTCATAGAAAATTAATATGTTGTCACATGCAGTTTTACAAGATGTGTGTAAAATAATTGGCTATAAAGAAGTCTTTTTGCATGATTTATGGATTTTTGAAGAAAAATAGCATAAATAGTGACATTATTAGTGAAAAATTAATAAAACATAATCTATGGCTTAGGAAAAACGTCTAATGTTTCTTTTTATTATCTTTTTCAGATCTAAAATTGAAAAGTTAATGTATATAATTTTTCCATGTTTTTATGATTATTTTTGTTAAAACCGATAAACCGCAACATTGTTTTCCCGGAAAATTTTCGAAATTTTTAACCTAAGTTTTTGAACATTATGAGTGTCATGGTATTTTTTCCAGAATGCTCATGAGTTTAAATTTCAAATTTTGAATTTATTTGAAATTTTGTGATTTATTTGAAGTTTATAGCTTATTTTTGTAATTTTTGGTCCATTTATGAACAATTTTATAAAATATGGGTTAATTATGGTCAAATTATTAGTGAAGACTAAATTTTGAGTCCTAAGAGGTCAGGGTAATTAACTTATGCATAAATATGAATTTATGTATTTTTGTGATTATAAAATGTTGAAATCACGCAAATTCGTAAAAACCAAGTAATATACGATATTGGCTAATTAAAGGCGATTTAGCATAAAATTGAGCATGTTCATACATATTATAATGCTGCATTTTCTTTATGATTGTCATAATTTTAATTTATGTAATTTTGAATTATGTAATTTTACTTAGTATGGCCTTAGATTTTAATTGGTATTTCCCGAAATGTATGGGAATATCGATTCGGTTGTAATTTTTTTTTGTGATCTCGTATCACCGTTTTGTAATTTAATAGATTTATTTTATTTTAGTTACAAATGTATAATAGGAAATTATGTAATTTATTATGTAATTTTATTCATTTATTCATTCCGGAGTTCCCAAAGACGGATTTCTTCAAGAATGGCGATACATAAAGACGGTGTTACCTCGAGATGCGTGCCACAACCGAAGTTCAAGGGACCAATGGAGTTGGTTTCCGAATATGTAATAGTTAAATAGTTTTTCTATTTTAGGAAACGCCATACTAGGATTTATTTATTTTTATGCTTGCATTTTATTTTATGTCACATGCATCGCTAAATCGCCATAACTAATCATGCATTATCATTTTCTCGAGTTTATCGACCGTGTCAATTAAAATTATCGTAGTTCACCGCTTTAGTTCACTTAAAACGTGATAGATAATAAATTGACATGACCTCTCGCTAAAACAATTAATTGAGACATAGCCTTACCAAAGAGTAGAAACCATGAAAACCTATTTCGTGAGGGAGTGCACTCGGCCACACCGGGGTACAAACCTTATTACGTAGGGGAAGTGGGTGATAAATGTCTATCTACCGAATTCATATTGATAAGGGTTTCATCGGCACACCGTGCCCAAGTTAAATGTGGGTTTGGATCATGGACACATTTATTCGAAATTTGGATTGAACTCAACAAAAGTTTTTCGATAAGGGTTTTATCGGCCACACCGTCCCCTTGTTGAATGTGTTTTGGGCTAAAGATATATGTTAAATGTAATATTATCGACCAAGAGTTCTAAAAGTAGAATCGATTAAACGTTAATCCACCGAGTTATATTGATAAGGGTTTCATCGGCCACACCGTGCCCAAGTTGATATGAATTTGGGTCTTGGAATCATTTATCTAGTTGGGTAGAGGTCACTAGAAAAATGCATAAAACTTGTTTAAATCATACATTTTTACGAGTATTATTATTAAAACGACATTTGTTTTACTCCTTATATTTTGTTTTGTAGACCACTTCTTTTTCATAACAAATGGCAACACCAACACCAACTCCTAATGCCACACCTCTCGCTAGTTCATCTTGGCTCCGATCCTTTATGGATCGATGTAAACTTGAAAAGAATGGGTCAAATTTCTCCGATTGGGATGCCCAACTCAAATTAGCCGCCGAAGGTGACGACAAGCTTCGTTACCTTACCGAGGCCTCTCCACCCGAACCCTCCACTAGGTCCACCGCGGCCACTAGGGAAGCATATGAGGCTTACCAAAAGGAGTCCGCCGCAATGAAAAATGTCTTGATATTTGCGATGGAGGCGGACCTCCAAAGGAGAGCCATTAAAATGGGCAATGCTAATGAGATTTACTCCAAACTTGTGACCATGTTTTCACAAACTCCGCGGATCGTCCAATATGAGGCGGCCGCGGCATTCTTTGATCTCGACTTCAAAGAGGGCCAAAAGGTTAGCCCTCATGTGCTCAAACTATTGGAGCTTGTCGAGACCTTGAAAATTCAAAAGGTTGAAATCCCCAAAGAACTCATCGTAGATAAGATTCTACACTCCTTGTCCAAAGTCAAGGCATATGTGCAATTCCGGGTGAATTTTAACATGCAAGACAAGGATGTGTCTCTTGAGGAGTTGCACAAGTTACTTGTGCAAGACGAGAGGGACATGGGGTTAAATGTGAACCCTTCCAAGGATGTGCTTAACATAAGCACTAAGAGTAAGGGGAAATTCAAGAAGAGTGGAAGAAAGGGTAAAAAGCAGGCTCCCACATTCACCAAAGCTAAGCCTTGTGAAGCTAGCACCTCAAAAATCAAGAAGGGTCCTCTTGATAAATGCCATTATTGTAATGGTATGGGACATTGGAAAAGAAATTGTTCCAAATACCTTGGTGATATTAAGGCCGGAAAGATCACTCCAAAGAGGTAAATGACTATCCTTCTTTTATGTTTCTAATTCAACTATGGTATTATGATGCAAAGTTGTGATAATGTATCTCCCTTTTTATTGTAAATAGGGCCACCACCAAGCAAAGACAAGGGAAAGGAAAAGCAAGCATGAGAAACCATGGAGAAGCTATGGATAGCTTTTATGGAGCTTTGCTTTTCATTGTCTTATTTTAAGTTATGTTTTGGATTTTAGAACTTTAAGTTTACGTGTTCGACATGGAAAAGTATTTTGGATAATGATTTGTATTTTGGATGATGGTGACTTGGTTTGCAACCCAAGTCACCCGTTTTATCATTTATCCTTTTATGTTCTAAAATTCATCTTTAAATGCTTGCACTTTGAAACATAAGATTATTCACTTAAAGTGATCTAATAGACAAATATAATGACGGGTTTCATTATATGTCCACATACTTAAGGCTTGTGTATGATCATTTATAAAGCGATTTTGAGTCTATGAACTCTCTTAAAGGATGTCAATCACCAAGTACACATATGAAATCAATAACTATTAGTCTATCTATGAGATAGTTCTCCTTATACTTCAACATCATTAATTTGTGTCTCATATGCTATCTTTGAATCTATAGTGTATTTATTCTAAAGATAGAGTGGGAGAAAAATGAGGACACAACACACAAGGCAAGATAAAATTGTGTACTTGTGTAAATGAAGATCTACGCAAGAGAGAATGATTTCAATGAAGGTATATCTATTTACATAGTATGCCGAATAGATGAGATCTATGAGACCAAGTGAAGTAATCATAAGAGTATATTCTCAAGATAACTACATGAGGAGACCAAAAGAAAGTCTTGGAAGAAAAATGACTAATGAAAAGTCTTAATAAGTTTTTGAATAAGTTTGTGAAATTTTTGACCAATAGTTTCAACCTTGAGATTTACTTAAGAGCCTAAATGAATCATAGTAACATACTAGTTATGATCGAGTTGCAATGATTGATATACCGATATCTTCAATGGCCAAAGTTTTAACCACGCAAATGTCATTGCTTAACCTCACTATGAAATGGTTAAACCTCCTTCCAAAAGGGTATTTGCGAAGGACGTATTCTAGATATTGTTTATATTTGAATAATGACATTACTACACATCATTATGACATGAGTGTGTTGGAGATTTAAAATCTCTTTCCGTAAGGTTAAGATGAGACCACTTCAAAATAGGTATTTTGAAAGGATATGATGGGAACATATATGGTTTTATCCTAATAACTTGGCAATGGAATTTACATTTCAATTCTTGATAAATTTCGATTGAGAAGTCAATTTCGAAATATGTAGAATTGAGTGGGAGTTAGGAAATTCTCATGTGAAGACATGGAATTTAGTGGGAGCTATCATCCTATGAATGTTTACGACTCATCACTCATTAAAGAATGACGAGCTAATACCTTCTTTCATAATGAAGCTTTTGAGTTTTCAATTCTGGATGAAAATGGACTATGATGAATCCAATTACATTGAGAGGTATTGGATTTGTATTAAGATATACTCATTGTATCAACATACACATAGGTTATTCATATGAATGAAAATGGGATTATCATTAGCAGTCATGGTAGTTCATTGAACCTAAGAACGGTTGGTCTCATGATTATTAGCTACTAATGTTTCCGCCATTAGAATAATCATGCACATGTCCAATTATGAATCATATGCATCAGAGCATGATGATCATTGGTAAGCCATAATAGAAACGTCATGAATTCTCGAGTAGAATCCGATGAGCGATTTCGGTGTTTGTCAGAATGCTCTTATATGTGTCAGGAGGTTGCGCATATTAATGAAAATCCGAGCACATGTAAGGATTTATGAGAATCCTTGACCTTTCAAGCTAGAAGGAGAAATAAGAAGTTTTTGGAAAGGTACTTAATTGAATAAGAAGTTACTCAATAATAATCCTTCCTAACTATGCTAGGACTTGTGAGAAGTGCTAGGCCAATCGTCTTGGCAGATTGTTGCAAGACTCTACAAAACATATACCTAGTGCATTGTGTGTGGATCGGGTACTTGATCAGTACAAGTTATATCATTCATCACAAATTCAATCATTATGTGATAGTCGATAAGAAAGTTCTTTCAAGTTAAAGAACCGAAACCAAGGTCGGGAACCTTGATGTGTACTTGGTAAGATTCATGCTATGAGAGAGAACATGAATGTAAAGGAAATTGCAGGTGTAAGAAGTTTGAACACAAGGACACATGGCATGTTAAACTTCTATTGCAATCAATGAGTGTTTTCACTTACGATATACATCACAAGGTTGTAATATGATATTGACTACCCGAGTGTGATGTCGACATTTGTCGTTTGAGTTATTATTAACTCACCTTGCACTTTGTTATATCCAAACAGGTTGTAGAGACAATTCAACCCCGTTAAAGTGAACATGGATTTACATTGTATTTGCCCATAGTTACTTATATGAGGTGACGTCTCGAAGTGACTAGAGTGTGATGCGATTGATGGCAAGTTCAAGTGCCATAGAGTCATGTGAGATGACTAGTCGATCACATAGGCAGACTGTTAGGAACTTTTTGTCGGGCCTAATGACCGCTTATAGAGTTCTGGCAAATTTATATAGCCTGGTCGTGGCGAGAGCTACTATAGTATTCGAATGAGTCGATTCTTTTGACTAAAGACTATTCACCTAAGATGGCACAGTTTCAGATTAACTTTGATTTGTGTTACTATGACCTTCGTAAATGGGGTCAAATGGGCATATTTTGGGTTATGATGGCTGTGGCTAGTCGAAGGAATGAGTGCGATAGGAATTGTCCACCCCTAGTCGTGTTATAACAATATCTCGGGGCCACTCGAGGAGTAATGAATCGAAATGCGTGGCCACGCTCGGAAAGTATCTATGATAGATAAGTCCGGTCAATCGCTTATTCTCCGGATCGAGGAAACCACTCTCGATATGATCACTTGCAAGTACGACCTGAAAGACACCTTGCATTGAGTGGGAGATAGTAATAGGACAAGAGAATTGGTGACGCACACTTGTCGAGGACAAGTGGGAGATTGTTGGAATATGTGTTCTCCGACAATAATGCGATCACGACTGTTGATCATGATGATCATGTGTTTAAAATCTCATTATAAAGAATACAATTGGGAAGTAATTTTGTTACTGTCAAATGGTCAACATATATCGGTAATGATTGGCTGACTAGAGTTTGACATTACTGTCGTGCGACGGTGGTGATCAGTTGACCCCCTAGGTCATACCTATAGGGCAACACTCTTAATTGATTATTTAATTAATCGTATAATGTTACGAGTTAATTAAATTATTTGAAAATTGACGGACGATTTTGGAAGTAAAATTTACGTATCAAATTAAAATGTGATTATGTGAGATACGGTCTGAGTAATTGAATCGTATAATTACTCGGATGAAATTATTGTTTATAGAAACAATTAAATTTTAATGAATTATTATAAATACAAACTGTTGTGATTTATAATCGGTAAAATATTTTGGTACAAGTAATTATGAAATTACTAAGTTGTTTTTGTATGTAACACCCCCATACTCCAAGTGCCATACCAGGACCACTCAGGTATGCAGACATTACCATCTCGGTTACCCGAGGCAATGATAATCAAACAACAATAAAGAAACAACGTTTACTATAAATAATTAGCGAATAGTTACAATCCTCAAAACCAAACCAAAAGTACGATACATGTTCTCAAACTGACTGTTCTAACTGAAATGTAAATAACTAATAAGCTACAGCGGAAGACTCCTATCATCATGTCGTGGCATCCCAAAGAATCCCAAATTTCTCTCAATACTCGCTCAATATCCGCTCACCATCCCCGAATGGATCACCGCAGTTTACAAAACAACACCGGGTCGATTAAATCACACAATCAATATAAACAACAATGATAAGATAAACATACAAATTTAACTGTCACACACACACACACAACCAACCAATTCCCATCATCTCAATCTTGATCGTCCACGGACTACCCCGCCATGGGGGGACCGCAATTACCCACCAAATCCCCGCTCCACATAGTGAGCGATAACCCTGTCCATTAATGTGCACATCCCTTCTGTGGCGGGTTCCACAGAAGGCGAAACTAGGGCGTGAAGCCACTCCCGCAAGTGACCCCACTCAGCCGAGGCCACGCCTCGCGAACCATCAACAACGATCACAACCACAATTACAGTATAATTATTATATCAAACAACCAAATACAATACATCAACCAATATCCCATTATGGGTCTAATACTGAGTAGGAAATCCTACCGTATGCACACAATCGACGGTCTCTCTATCGCCGAGTCAAAAAGCCTCTTCTATGAACCCTCCTCCTATCATACAACACATAGAATCTACCAAATCACATACTACACATAAAACCCCCAATCTCTAAATTAGGGTTTAACCAAATCAAAGGAAAGACAATAAAAAGGGTACATAGATCTTACCCTCAACGCAAGGAACTCAACGGTATAATCAACGACAAGAACTGACCGTCTGAACTCCGGGAATTGCTAAGAATGCGATTAAGAAGATGAACTTGTTTGCTTTCTCTCTTAAACAGTAATTTAGGTTTTGTAAAAGTGATTTAGAATAACGACGACGAAGCTTAAATACCTTAATCGCATAATTAACAAAACCCGAGAAAACTCCCCGTAAAACCGGACACTCGATCGAGTACCCAAGGTACTCGATCGAGTACCCCCTTACTCGATCGAGTGCCCCAGCTACTCGATCGAGTACCCAACAGGTCAGAAACTTTTCTAAAATGCCACTTACCCTTACTCGACAGAGTAAGACCTACTCGATAGAGTACCCCAAGACTTATAAATACGGAGTATTACAGTCTTCCCTCCTTAAAAGGAACTTCGTCCCCGAAGTTCAAACCACTACTAAATAAAGGTACTCCCATAACATTCCCGACTCAACCATCAAACAAAATTCAACATAAAACTTGATACTAACCCAACTTGTCCCGACAAACATACCGACACAACATATAAAAGGGGTATAAGACTCTTAAAACTATTCGCGATCATCTCCTACCCCCCTAAAAGAAACAAGGTTACGTCCCCGTAACCATACATACCTGATCGAAAAGGAAAGGGTAACGCTCTTTCATAGCTTCCTCTGGGTCCCATGTAGCTTCCTCGGTCTCGTGGTTAGACCAAAGGATCTTAAGAAAAACTGTCTCACCACTTCTAGTCTTTCTAACCTTTCGGGCTAGAATCTGCTTCGGCACCTCAAGGTATGATAAAGACTCATCTAGCTCTAAGCTCTCTGCCTCTAACACATGTGACGGGTCACTCACATACTTCCGCAGTTGCGATACGTGAAACACATTATGCACTCTCTCTAATGCAGCTGGTAAAGCCAGACGATAAGCAACTTCCCCAACTCGCTCTAAGATCTCATAAGGCCCTATAAACTTCTGACTTAGCTTGCCTTTCTTCCCAAATCTCATAACCCCACGCATAGGAGACACTTTCACAAGAACCTTGTCCCCAACTTGAAACTCTATGTCCCGGCAATGTAGATCTGCGTAACTCTTTTGTCGATCCTGAGCTGCTCTCATCCGTTCCCTGATCATCTTAATCTGTTCCACCATCTCATGCACCATCTCTGGTCCTAAAACCACTGCCTCAGCACTATCGTCCCAACAGATTGGACTCCTACATCTCCTCCCATACAAAGCCTCAAACGATGCCATACCTATACTGGTGTGAGAGCTGTTATTGTAAGAAAATTCTATCAAGTCCAACCTCTGCTCCCAGCTACCACCAAAATCCATCACACAAGCTCGCAACATATCCTCAAGAGTCTTGATTGTTCTCTCAGTCTGCCCGTCTGTCGCAGGATAAAATGCTGTACTCATCTTCAAAGTTGTTCCCAACGATTCCTGCAACTCCTTCCAAAACCTCGATATAAACCTCGCATCTCTGTCAGACACTATGTCCTTAGGGACTCCATGTAACTTAAGCACGTTCTTTCGATAGACCATAGCGAATTGTGCCTTAGTCCATGTATCTTTCATTGGAACAGAGTGAACTGACTTGGTCAGACGATCCACTATCACCCAAATCATGTTGTTACCTTGCTGACTCTTTGGCAAACCCACAATGAAATCCATGGAAATGGATTCCCACTTCCACTCAGGTACCTCTAAAGACTGAATCTTACCTTGTGGTCGTCGCTGTTCCCCTTTAACTCTCTGGCATGTCAAACAACGGGATACAAACTCAGCTGTCTCTTTCTTCATCCCAGGCCACCAAAACGTTTTCTTCAAATCCTTGTATAGCTTGTCTCCACCTGGATGAACTGAATATGGTGTGCAATGTGCCTCTGTCATGATAGTCTTTTTCAACTCCTCATCATGAGGAACACACCACCTACCATCAAACCTCAAACTACCATCTCGTATGAATAGAAAACCGGGACACTTTCCTTTCTACTCCACTCTCCACTCCACTATCTTAGGATCCAAAGCCTGCTTACCTCGAATATCGTCATAAAACTCAAGATGTACTTGTCATATCACCCATGGCATCTCCTTTCGCATCATATGTATCCCAAAACTCACTACCTCATCCTCACCTCATCAAGGATAGAGCTGTACACAAAGAATGTACACTCTTCCTACTCAAAGCATCAAAGAACAACATTGGCCTTCCCTTCATGGTAGATGATTTCCATGTCATAATCGCCAATCAGCTCCATCCACCTCCTCTGTCTCATGTTCAACTCCTTCTACGTGAAGATGTACTTGAGACTCTTGTGATCAGAAAATACCTTAAAGATTGCTCCATAAAGGTAATGTCTCCAAATCTTGAGAGCAAACACCACTGCACCCAACTCCGGATCATCGTAGGGTAGTTCTCCTCATAAGGCTTCAATTGCCTAGAAGCATAGGCAATCACTTTACCATTCTGCATCAACACACATCCCAGCCCATTCTTTGAGGCATCCGTATAAACCTCAAAGTTCTCGGTCCCTTCAGTAATGCTAAGACTAGAGCCGTGGTCAAACGCTCCTTTAATGTTTGGAACGCCGTCTCACAACTCTCATCCCAACGAAACCTGTTCTCTTTCCTCATCAACGCTGTCATAGGTCTAGCTATCTTGGAGAAATCCTTCACGAACCGTCTGTAGTATCCAGCTAAACCCAAGAAACTCCTAACCTCGGCAACATTCTTCGGTGCCTCCCACTTTGTCACTGCCTCAATCTTCGCCGGATCCACAGCTACCCCATCTTTAGAGATCACATGCCCCAGAAAAGCAACTTTCTCTAACCAGAACTCACACTTGGACAGCTTAGCATACAACTCATGATCCCTCAAAGTCTGCAACACGATCCTCAGATGCTCCTCATGCTCCTCCTTAGTCTTAGAGTAGACTAAGATATCATCGATAAACACCACTACAAACTGGTCCAAGAACTGTCTGAAGATTCTATTCATCAAATCCATAAACACTACCGGCGCATTAGACAACCCAAACGGCATCACCACATACTCATAATGGCCATACCTCGACGTGAAAGCTGTCTTTGGTATGTCCACCTCTCTAATCTTCACCTGATGGTACCCCGACCTCAAATCAATCTTGGAAAAGACTGATGCACCACTCAACTGATCAAACAGGTCATCTATCCTTGGCAAAGGATACTTGTTCTTTATCGTCACTCGCTCAGCCTCCCCTAATCTATGCATAACCTCAAACTCCCATCTTTCTTCTTCACGAAAAGAACTGGTGCTCCCCACGGCGATACACTTGGTCTAATGTATCCCTTCTCTATCGATCATCCAATCGCTTCCTAAGCTCCTCCATCTCCTTAGGACCCATACGGTATGGTGCCTTAGAGATTGGCCCCGTCCCCGGCTTCAACTCAACGGTGAAATCTATCTCCCTCTTTGGTGGCAACCCCGAATCGCTTCCGAAAAACATCTCGCAAACTCTCCCACCACCGGTATCTCATCAATCGTCGGACTCTCTATCCGGTCATCTTTCACATGGCACAAGAGAAAAGGACATCCCTTCCTCGATAAGACTTCAAGGTGACAAAGAATCAACTTAACTTTGGGTTTGACTAGAAACCCACGATAAGACACACTAACACCCTTAGGACCTCTTAAAGACACTTTCTTTTGATGACAATCTATCTTAGCTTTATACTTTCCTAACCAATCCATCCCGACTATCATCTCAAAACCGTTAAAAGGAAACTCCAAAGCAAGTTTACAGGAAATCAACTTGCCCAACTATCATAGATACATCTCTAAACAATCTCCCACATGAAATGACTCACCCGAAGGTATGAAAACTTGCTCACTAACAGACTCATATACTCTCAAACCCAACTGTTTAACATGACTCGAAGACACAAACGACCGAGAAGCCCCCGAATCAAACAAAACAAAGGTAGGAATACCATTAACAAGGAATGTACCGGTGATAACGTGCGCATCTTCCTCACCGCTTTCTTCTCCATCATGAATAACTTGCCACATCGGTCTTCCGCCCACCTCCCGGACAAGATCTTGGTTGAGGTGGTCGGCTTAGCACCCGACCCTTGATTGTTGTGTTTGTTCGTTGGTGGTTTCGATAAGAATTACCGCCGTTGCGGTTGCCTCCACTGCAAACTCGACTTCCCGGTTTGGCCATGATCCAGCCCGGTCCATTTGCTCGCGAAGCTCACGCGCAGTCTCTGGAAAGATCCCGGTGCACTTGTGCACTCATGTCTCTTGTGGCCTACATCACCACAACTATAGCAGTCACTCCCAAATATTACTCACACTTCCACGACCACGCCCAAAGGAAGCCCCAAAGATCAACCTGGACCCGAAAGAAAATCCCTTAGACGGATTGTGGTTGCCTTTCTTGTGATTCGATTGGCCACCACCCTCGCTCTCAGACTTCCTCTTCTCACCACCTAACCTCTCCCGAGCCATCTCCACCAACCTCTCAGCCCTCCCGGCCCCTCTCATAAGCTTCCTTAACATCGCAAGGACTCCCACGGGTAACTTATCCATAATCTTAGGGGTCAACCCCTCTCAAACCTCAATGCCGATTCTCCTCACTCAAACCCATATCCTCAAAGATACCTAGACTTCTCATTGAACAAATTTGTAGTACTCACCACGTACATCTCAAATGGTCATCTTAAAACCATCAAACTCTTCTCTCAACTTACTCCTCACATGTTCCGCACAAACTCCTTCCTCACAACCCTACGAAACTCCTCCCAAGGTATAGCAGGTAAGCCTTGGTTTGTATATATCTCCTTAGCACTCACTTTCACCGAATCCCACCACTTGCCACCCGCCTCCCTCGTATAGAACGCAGCTGTTCCACCTCATCTCATCAGGACAATGAACCAAGTCTAATATGTTCTCCATCTCTCTCAGCCAACTATCAAGAAGATTAGGCTCCCCAACTCCCTTGTACTCTTTCGGGTTAAACCTCGCAATGTAGAGGCTGATTTTAGAATGGTCAACCTCCTTCTCCTTATCCTTATTCTTATCCTCATTCACTTTCTTTAGGGTCTCACTAAGAGCATCCTGGTGCTCTAACATCTTAACGATGTCATCCATGGTCATAAGCTCGGCTCTCTCGCATACAAAGCGCTTTCTTGGGCGGCATCTTGAAACTATACATATATAAGAAAGGGTAGATATGAACACACGTACTAAACTTCAAAACACGAAAACACGCAACCAGACCTACTCGATCGAGTTCCCACACACACTCGATCGAGTAACGGCTACTCGATCGAGTGCCCAACATACTCGATCGAGTACCCAAACATCAGACCCCTAACAGACCTTCTGATCTCTTACCTACTCGACCGAGTAGCTAGGCTACTTGATCGAGTGACCCCCTACTCGATCGAGTACCCCTAGTTACTCGATCGAGTACCCAAAAACACGATTCTGGACTCAAAACCATCAAAAACCCACCCGATCGAGTCAGTCCCACTCGATCGAGTCATGCCAATTCATAAAAGCTACCCGCATGTTACGTCATATGCTAACATGCTAAACTTTATAAACCACATTATATCATAATAAACATGCTACGCATCTTTTCTACTATCTACGAGATCATTCCATCATGTTATTAAATGCCACGTTGTAAAACATTCAACATGCTATCATTCCATCAACAGTTTCCACATATTTCATTAACCTTCAACATTCTCAACCTTCAACTTCGAACATCCAACAATTAACACATTTCATAACATTATTACACAAGTTAACCAAACGCACATACGACTCGACAAACACTCCCCCCACGTGACCAGTTCAAAGTTGTAGGGCGACCCCGCGACTTTAGGACGTCCCCCAAGCCTTTGCATTAGCTCCTACAACTTTTACCCCGGGTTCATTTTAATTGACTCCCTATGTTCATTAGGTTCATTGGTTACAGGTTTCAGGATCATCTCTCTGATACCATTTGTAACACCCCCATACTCCAAGTGCCTTACCAGGACCATTCAGGTATGAACACATTACCATCTCGGTTACCCGAGGCAATGATAATCAAACAACAATGAAGAAACAACGTTTATTATAAATAATTAGCGAATAGTTACAATCCTCAAAACCAAACCAAAAGTACGATACATGTTCTCAAACTGACTGTTATAACTGAAATGTAAATAACTAATAAGCTACACAAATGGAAGACTCCTATCATCATGTCGTGGCATCCCAAAATATCCCAAGATACTCATCTCAATACCGCTCAATATCTGCTCACCATCCCTTTAATGGATCACCGCGGTTTACAAAACAACACCGGGTCGAGACTAATCACACAATCAATATAAACAACAATGATAAGATAAACAGACAACTTAACTGTCACACACACACACACACAACCAACCAATTCCCATCATCTCAATATCGACCGTCCACCGGACCACCACGCCAGGGGGGACCGCACCGTACCCACCAAATCCCCGCTCCACATAGTGAGCGATAACCCCGTCCATTAATGTGCACATCCCTTCTGTGGCGGGTTCCACGTATAAGGCGAAACTAGGGCGTAAAGCCACTCCCGCAAGTGACCCCACTCAGCCGAGGCCACGCCTCGCGAACCATCAACAACGATCACAACCACAATTACAGTACAATTATTATATCAAACAACCAAATACAATACATCAACCAATATCCCATTATGGGACTAATACTTGAGTAGGAAATCCTACCCGGTATGCACACAATCGACGGTCTCTCTTTGCCGCTGAGTCAAAAAGCCTCTTCTATGAACCCTCCTCCTATCATACAACACATAGAGGCTACCAAATCAAATACTACACATAAAACCCCCAATCTCTAAATTAGGGTTTCACCAAATCAAAGGAAAGACAATAAAAAGGGTACATAGATCTTACCCTCGACGCAAGGAACTCAACGGTATAATCAACGACAAGAACTCCGACCGTCCAACTCCGGAATTGCTAAGAATGCGATTAAGAAGATGAACTTGTTTGCTTTCTCTCTTAAACAATAATTTAGGTTTTGTAAAAGTGATTTAGAATAACGACAATGACTGAAGCTTAAATACCTTAATCGCATAATTAACAAAACCCGAGAAAACTCCCCGTAAAAACCTCGACACTCGATCGAGTACCCAAGGTACTCGATCGACTACCCCCTTACTCGATCGAGTGCCCCAGCTACTCGATCGAGTACCCAACAGGTCAGAAACTTTTCTAAAACGCCACTTACCCTTACTCGACAGAGTAAGGCCTACTCGATAGAGTACCCCAAGACTTATAAATACGGAGTATTACATTGTATATGACGTATTTTTATCAATACGTTGATTTTTAATATGTTAAAAATACATAACAAATTTATGTGACATATGATATGTTACATATTGACAAATTGACAAAAATAATATGGACTCCATATTATAATTGTGCCGAAATAAGGGAGGGGTTTTAGACTAATATTGTGTTGTTTAATTTATTAATAAACACAATGATTACCTATTATTTAGCCATGCCAGCCTATTATGTATTGTAAAGAACAACAATTGCATGCATTGGCTCCCCTAAAAGCCCCCCTTCCACCCGGTTTTGAGAAGACAAAAACCATCATGGTTTTTGATTATTTTACCTAATAATATACAAAATATTTTAGATTATTCATTCATTCAACTACTCATCCAAAATATAATTCTAGAGAGAAAAATAACTCTCTCCTTATTCTCTCTACAAAAACCGAAATATTTATAGTGTTACATAATATTTTGGTTCAATTTTCTTCAAATTAATATTGTACTAGCTTCTATAATATTAATTTTATTGAGGGTAAGCTTTGGGAATTAATCCTAAGGAGAGATCCTACACTTGGATCTTGGTTCTTGCATCATAGGAAAGCACAAGAACAAAAGAAAAGGAGATTTCTTTTGTGCCCATAAAACCGAAATCACCAATGTAAGAACATGATTTCTCCTCTATTTTTATCATTTGTTTGCATGCATAAAATCCATATTTAATTTTATGACAAATTAATTTTTAACATATATGAGTATGTTAGTATGTATATAGATCTACATTTCCTTCATGTTTCTGGAGTTTAAAGCTTGTAAGTGACGGTAGTATGTGTGGAGAACTTAGAGGAATGAAAGTATGGCAGAGGGGAGGTATTTATAGGGAGTTAAAGTAGGGTAAAAGAGAGCAACAAGCAGTCGGGCTCCTCTGTTTACTGCTCTTTCTGTCCAGCAGCTATTGTGAGCTCGTGTAGGGTTTTGGAGGGGTGTTTCTTGGTGGTTAAGCTAGGGTAATATGGGTAGGATACTAGGGTGTGGATTAGGGTTAATGGGCACGGGTTTAAGTGGTGTTTGGAGCGGGTTTTGGACTCGGGTTTGAGCTGAACGAAAACAGGGGGGTCGTGGGCTGTTTCGTTTTGGGGCCTGTTTTGGATGGACTTGTGGAAGTGTTTCGAGGTGGTCTAGGTGCTGGGTTGTTGTGGGTAATGTGGAGCACGGGTTGGTGGTGATGGGTTGCGGGTTTGGACCAAGTTTGAGTCGGTTTAGAAGGGCTTTCGATGGGCTATACAAACACGGGTAAAGGAAGGAATTGGGCTGTGTTGGGGGGATGTTTGGAACGAGATTTGGGTGGGTTAAACAAAGGGTTTGGGGTAGGCTTTGGCTAAGAATCGAACGCGGGTTATGGGAGAGGAAGTTGGGTCGAAAGTGCGTCGAAAATCGAGCCCAAATCAAGCATAAAACGAGCTCACAAATCGTGTGATTAAAACGAGTTTTCAACTTTCGAAATCGATTTTTCAAATCAAATAACACACTAAAATAAATGATTTTTCAAATCAAATACACTCATAAAGTGATTTTTCAAATCAAATATTAATTTTATTTTCAATAAAATAAACTTGAGAAAATAAATTCAAAATAAAGTAAAATGAATTCATCTTAAAAACTTTAATTTAAATATCATTTAAATTAATAAAATACTTCGTCGAGAACGCTCATTCTACATCGTAAAACGAACCCAAATAATGACAATGACAACTAATAAATACATCTGTCATATCATCATCGGGTGTTTGTCGGGTTCTCTATAAATTCCAATATTGACGGATACGGGTATCTACAAATTGAAAAGACCTTAACATATTGCTATAATTATCGTTTAAAATAACAATATGCAAAGAACAAATCGAAAAACAAAACAGATCAGCTGTGTATATACATGTCACGGTTTTCAATGAAGAAAAAAAACAGAAAACAGCCGAGAAAAAAATTTTCGGCCGCACGGTTTTCTATGCAAAAAAAATTATCGATTCAAATCGTTTAATGAAAATCACAATGAAAAATTTACGTGGCCTCGCTCTGATACCACTTGTAGGGAAATATCCGTAAAATTCCCTTAAAATTAAGGATTATAACACAAATTTAACATGTGAATAATTGTCATAAACGAAAAACAAGAGAAAACGATAAGAGAATAAAATCAACCTCGGGTCCTTTGTGAATTCGGCCTAAGAACAGAAATCAATATAGATTTCCTCCTAATCGTTGCACCCAAGACCGTCTGAGACTATGCCCCTCGTGCTAGAAATTACTCTCTAATTGCCTTGCAATATTGAGAGAGTTTTTGTGAGTTTTTCTGATGTGAGATCTAGGTTTTCAGAGAGAAATGCTCCAAAAACCTAATTTTTGTGCAAATGAAAATGCTTAGGGCAAAAGGAGAGAAAGACTCTCCTTTTGTTCTTCTTTGGTTCGGCCGTGAGTTTCCAAGAGGAAGGAGTGGGCTTTCCACTTTCTCCTTATTTAACTCGTGGTCCGACTCGAATCGCTAAAATGTATATGACGGGTTTTAATTATAAATCGTCATCCGTCATCGGATATTAAAATATCAACTAGTAACATGACTCAGTCAATATATTAATACTTGTCCGACAATGACAATATTGTATAATTAATTAATTCAATATACATTAATTAAATATAATCGTTTATATTCAATTTACGAATTAATCGCTTAATTCACCTTAGCCATTATTATTTAATCCGTATTAAATAATTATCTCAACATCGCGTTTGACTAATTATTAGTCAATAACTCCGACTAACCGCTTAGTCATATTAGGCATCAACATGACTGTATTTTGATACCGTCACATCTCTCAAACGTATCCTATAGGTGTGACTTTTAGGGACTAGTTGATCACCGCCATCAGTATGACAATAACGTCAAACTTATGTAGCAAGCCAACCGTTATTGATAAACGTGGACCAACTGATAATAATACAAAAGTATACCCTTTGATCCTTTTAGAGATTTATATGTCATTGCACTAACTGTGGAGGACACCAGCCCCAACAAACTCTCACGTGTCCGTACAAGTGTACGTGCAATAACGTTATCCGCACTAACTGGAGGACACCGGCTCCAACATAGCTTATTTTCTATCAGTCCAATGTTCGTAAGGCTCCTATGCAAGTTCAGCCCTGCAATGCTTTGCCCTTTATAGACCCTGACACGGAACCTCCAATTCATAATGTTGAATCATGTGCTGCAATTTTAAAACCTCCGCCTCAGACTGAGAGCAATATGGAGTATCATTCTGTCGTTTTTGTTGTCACAAATATGGGTGGAGTGGACATTGGAGATCTCGGTGATACAAGTACAGTGAAATTTAAGCTCACGGTTAAAGAAGATGCCAAAGATACAAGCCATGAAAAGAGAAAGCGGGACAAAGGAAAGAAGAAAGTGAAAGTGTATGTGGATGGGGATTACTCTTCGTCAATCAGTTCATGTTCATGGAGTTCAAAAAGGACGGTCCGCGATGCGGTAGGGACCTCCTCCAGTCCGAAGCCCTCTTTTGGGCTGTTGAAGTGTTTTCGAAGATGAAACGGGACGCTATCCCGTTTGTAAAAACTTTTGTAATTTGGATTTTGTTAGACACTTTAATTGCTTTTAGACATTAGCTTAGATTAGTTAGATTTATTAGCGTAAGACCGAATATAAACTGCTGCTGTGAAATTGGTATTTTCGGGAAGTATTGTCTGTGTTTTTATGCAGGTTTGGGGAAGTTCTTTGACCATTGGGATATGTGCCAAAGGAAAGTCCTCGATCGAATTCTTCTTATGTTCGATCGAGCAAATTGCCCAGGTAAATCACTCGATCTAGTTATTCCATGTACTCTATGGAATTGTCAATTTTCAGGGGTTTTTGATCGTGTTGTCTTGTACTCGATCGAGCAAAATGAAGAGCTAAAGTCCTCGATCGAATAACTCAATGATCTCGATCGAGTATAATTCAAGGAAAAGGAGGGAGAATTCGATCGAGCACTTCCAAAGCTCTCGATTGAGCAGAATGACGAGGACATCTCTCGATCGACTGGTTTCAAATCACTCGATCGAGCAACTTTTGCTGATTATAGCACGAGGGAGTATCTTCCTCCATATTCTATTTTCGTTTCATCTACTTTGTTCTTCCCTCATTTACGATAAACCCCATTGATCACCCAAATCCACCATTTTTACTTCCCTTAATTACCAAATTAATTACCCAAATTGTTCCCCTATAATCAATTAAATCAGTCCCCCTCATTTGCCCCATCAAATTTCATTTTAATTGATGATTTTTGCGGGTCTTAGGGTTCGAAAAAATCAAAATTTTTTGATTGATTTGTGCGTTTTCTATTGATTTTAATTTTTTCCAATGTTGGGTAATCATCACAAGTAAGGTATTTCCCCTAATCTTTCACGTTTAATTATGTTCTTGTGCTTCAAATTCGAAATTAGGGTTTGAAATTTTCGAATTGGGGAAAAAAATCGATTGTGTTAATTGCTTACCTTTTGATTATAGAACTTGTCATGTGATTGTTAGGATGGATAGTAGTACGGTTTCTGCTTCTACTAGTGCTACTGTTTCATCTGTTTCTGCGACGGTGGTCCCTGCTGCCACCACCGTCTCTACCACTGCTGCACCAGTCACCACCATTGTCCCTACTACTACTACTGCCACCACTGCTACTGTCCCTACCCCGGAGTCAATCTCTGCTCTGTCGACACCAGTTGTGACTATCACGTCCTTCCCCCTCGTACCGAGACCGGTTGTTCCACTACTCCCGGGCTCGCCTCCACCGCTCTTGCTGCCACAGCTGCTTCAGGTTCGCGGGGGGGAAGGGGCACGAGTTTTAGAGCTGCTAACGTACGTACCGCTACCGGGTACGCCGCTGACACTTCTCTGGATTCTCTACCTGAGTTTCGACAGGTACGCTTTATTAACCCGCTTCATCGCACTCGTTTTATGCATTTGATGGACTGTAACGTCACTTCTACCCGTTTTTTGTATCGGTCTTTATTAGGCCAAAATCTGGATATGGGCTGGTCTGGGGCAGCAGGTCTGGAAGCAGTGTGGGACGCAGGACATCAGGAAGCCAGGGTGACAGCATTAGCGAGCAGCGCAGGACGTGGGCTTTGATCCGCATGGAAGAAGCATATGAGAGTCCTACCACTTACCATATCCAGGGAAGGAAAGTCCTATTCGGTGTCAAATTAGGAATAACTTGGAAAGAAAGCAAGAAACCCTAGGTAGCCGAGCTATCCCTATATAAAGAGCCTCAACGCAAAGAAGAAGGATCATCGGAAAATACAAGAAATATACCCTAGCATTCATAGCGAACGCACGAACTGTATTTCCTCCCGAATTATAGTGAAAATATTGGTGGGATTCCGTCTCCCACCGCGGTTGTTTCCCACATCGTGTTTTCCGCGTCACCAAAATTGCTTGTGTTCTTTACTTACATCGCACATTCAGATTAGCATACAACAAACAATCAAATCGCAATTCAGTCCTAACGTTAAGACTACTTTAACCCTAAATTGGTAGAAACTTACCAAAGCAGTTTGGCGCCCACCGTGGGGCATAGTGGTCATCTTTGTTAGTCAGTATACACAGCAAGCATAACATGTCCGGGCACAGGGAAACCAACCTAGGTAGCACCAGCGGTGCCCCAGCAACGCGGGTACCGCCCCTCTCGGCAGCAACCCAGGTCCCATCTCCTCGGCAACAACAGCACGCACAACCTCGATTCAGACCACCATTGCTGCCCAAATACCAGCAGTTAAGCAAAGCCAAAGTTCCCAGGTATCAGCAAGCCCATCTTCGGAGAGAATATAGACTAGAGATTCAGGAGTCGTCCAGGGACGACAAGGAGTCACACAGCCTAAAAGGGGAGCACAATCTAGGCAACAGGCTCAGGCTCCTCCGAGTCCCACCAGCATCATGATAAGTGGATTGGACACATTAGCAAGGACAATCCGGAAAATGCAGAACGAGAATAGAAGCATGAGATCCCAGATGGAAGAGTACAACAATCTCCTCCGAGCACAGATCAACGAGTTAAGGAGCCATGCCGCTAATTCGGCCCCTTGCATGCAGGAAGACAGATCCAGGAGGCCACCAGGAGAAAGTGGGGACCGAAGGCAGACGCGGGTGTTGCCATGCGAAGTGGCACTTAGGCTAGTCTTGAACGCAACACCACAGTCAAGAGGAGGCTTAATCCCAACAGGACTGGAGGCATTAACACCAGATGAGGAGCCAACCCATCAAGAACCAACACGCGTGTCAGATGCAGAGGGACGCCAGCGGAGCAGAGCAGCAGCTGCGGTCCCGATGATTAGGGCCCCAGTTACAAATCAAGTCGAGTATACCTAGGAAAGCGGCCCGGCTGCAGCAGCATCACAGATGTGCCAACTAGCAGTCTTGGGACAGCAGAACTTCATACGAGGAGCCGAACATCAGTCACAAGAGCATCTGCGACCCGCCGGAAGAGAGACATACATAGAACAGCAATACCAGGAACTGTGAAGTCTCCTCCGGAGGGTCCCAGGAATGCCGCTGCCTATGGAGATGGCTGCGCCAGAAAGCTACGCTGACTCGCCGTTTACTGATGATATAGCTACGGTGGCCTTACCAAAAGGATTCCGCGTCCCTACAATGACCCTCTTCGATGGAACCACAGACCCCTGCGATCACATTAGCCAATTCAAGCAGAAAATGATGGTTACCACTGCCACAGGAGCCTCAAAAGAGGCATGTATGTGTAAAGGATTTGGTTCGACCCTAACCGGAGCAGCACTATAATGGTTCGTCAGCTTGCCTAACGGGACCATATCTTCATTCGCCGATCTAGTCAACGAATTCAATCAACAGTTCTCCAGCAGCCGGAGAACACTAAAGCAGCCAATTGATCTGTATAGGATCGTTCAGGAAATAGGTGAATCAATCAAAGAATACATCACCAGGTTTAATGCAGAGAAAGTCTCAATACGAGGCTGCGATATGTCCACTGCCATCAACGCCTTCAGGCAGGGCTTGGACAAGGAGTCAAACATCTACAAAGAATTAACGATGTACCCTTGTGAGAGATTCGAAGAAGTCCAGCAGAGAGCTACACCAGCATTAAGATTGGAAGAAAATATACAAGAAAGAAAGGGAATAACAAACTTCAACAAACCTGGCAGGAAGATCCTTACAGAAAAGAAAGACGAGCGAGCTAAGCCATACAGCAGACGTAATATCAGCAGAATAGCAGAAAAAACCCAGCAAGTTGACGACTCCCAGCATCCTTCTAAGCTATCTGAGTATGGATTCAACACAGGAATGAAAGGATTGCTGAAAGCGCTGCGAGGCTTAGGTGGCCAAAGCCTCCCACTCAGGATCGACCCAACGATAACAGGGACAACAGCAAGAGATGCGAATCGCATCAGGACATAGGTCACAGGACAGAAGACTGCTACAGGTTGTGAAAGGAGGTAAAGTTCCAGGTACACATGGGAAACTTGGACCACCTGTTATCACGTGGGGGCAAGCAGGATAGGAGAGAAGCAGCAAATCAAGTGCTTCCTTCTGCTCCACCCTTATGCACAAAGATTATTAACGTGATAACAGGCGGGTCCGAGCTATCAGGTTTAACATATTCCGCCGCTAAGAGGAAAGCAATCAGAAGCAAAGGAAATCATCCACAAACTTCATAAAGAGTAAGCCAGAGTAATTTACCCCCAGTAACTTTCGACGAAACCAACATAGAAAGCGGCGCAGAGCAACACGACGATGCCCTAACTATAAAGCTGTCCATTGGCAATTGCACCGTACGAAAAGCATTAGTGGATACAGGGAGTTCTGTGAACCTCATCATGCTTGAAACCCTCAAAACCATGGGTTTTGATAAAGAGAACCTGATAAAGAAATATGTGCCCCTGGTGGGATTCAGTGGTGAGACTGCGTATTCAGTAGGTGAGATAACCATCCCAACATATATTGAAGGAGTTAATAAACTAGTGAGATACCTAGTCATTGAGGGTCCAACCACCTATAACCTTATACTAGGAAGATCATGGCTGCATCAGATGAAGACGGTGCCCTCAACATATCATCAGTGTCTCAAGTTCCCAACACCATGGGGTACGGTCACAATAAAAGGAGATCGAGAGGAATCCATAAACTGCTACACTCAAGCCCTCAAGACTACAACCAAGCTCCCCTCATAGCAATTACAGGACCAGGGCACCTCGACAGAATACAAGGAGCCTCCCTCGGAGGAACTGGACCAGGTACACCTGGATGAGGAACACCCGGATAGGACGGTATTGATTGGGGCAACTTGCAGTGAAGAGCAGCGCAGCCAGCTGACTCAATTTTTAAAAACCAACATGGACTACTTCGCTTGGTCCCACAACGATATGGTAGGTATAGACCCATCCGTTATTTCACATAAGCTAAGTGTGAACCCAGGCTGGACCCCAGTACAACAGAAGAGAAGAAAATTCGCGGCAGAATGAAACGAAGTCATTAACAAAGAAGTAGACAGTCTCTTGGCAGCGGGTAAAATTAGAGAAGTTAGCTACCCTGAATGGCTTTCTAATGTGGTAGTTATGCCCAAGAAGAACGGCAAATGGAGGGTGTGTGTCGACTTCACAGATTTAAACAAAGCTTGTCCCAAGGACCCCTTTCCATTATCACATATCGATGCAATGGTGGACGCTACTGCGGGACACGAGGTACTCACTTTCCTCGACGCCTGGAGCGGTTATAATCAGATCAAGATGCATCCACAAGATCAAGAGAAAATGACATTTATGTCAGAAAGAGGCATATATTGTTACAAGGTCATGCCCTTTGGCCTAAAGAACGCTGGGTCCACTTACCAACGGTTGGTAAATAAGATGTTAAAGCAGCAAATAGGAAAGACCATGGAAGTATACATAGATGACATGGTGGTAAAGTCCAAAAAAGCAGAAATGTACATGGAGCACTTGGCAGACACCTTCCAGACATTAAGGGAGTTTAAAATAAAACTTAATCCATCCAAGTGTTTGTTTGGAGTATCCTCGGGAAAATTCCTAGGGTATATGGTGACCCAGAGAAGAATTGAAGCAAGCAAGGAACAAATAAAAGCAATACTCCAGCTGGAGTCACCGCAGAAACCAAAAGATGTGCAAAGGCTGGCAGGGAATGTGGCGGCATTAAACAGGTTCATATCAAGGGCTTCAGAGAGGTGCAAGCTGTTCTATGATATATTGAGGAAAAGTCAGAAATTCGAATGGACCGAGAAACATGAAAAGGCATTCGCAGAACTTAAAAGCTACCTAAGCACGCCACCGTTACTCGCAAAGCCAGAGCAAGGGGAGCCACTATTCCTGTACCTCTCAGTCACGGAAGCAGCTGTAAGTGCGGTCTTGGTCAAAGAACAAGAAGGAGTGCAGCATCCCGTATATTATATTAGCAAGTCTCTACTTCCTGCAGAGACCAAGTACACTTCCTTTGAACAACTAGCATTGGCTTTGGTTACTGCTTCCTATAAACTGCTGCCGTACTTTGAATCTCACACCATCCACGTAATAACTAACTACCTGCTAAAGACTATTATGAGGAAGCCTGAACTTTCGGGTAGAATGACTAAATGGTCAGTACATCTTAGTGGGTATGACTTACAATTCGAACCCAGAACAGCAATAAAATCCCAAGCCCTAGCATATTTCGTCTCTAACTTCTGCCCTACTTCCCGTGGGGAAGCAGAAGAAGGAATGCTGACAATAATGGGGAGTCAGGATAGCGAGATATGGACCCTATACATTGACGGAGCCTCAAATGCAAGGGGAGCCGGTGTGGGTTTGGTCCTTCGATCACCTAACGGTGATCTGATAGTACAGGCTATTATGTGTGAGTTCAAGGCAACCAACAACGAAGCCGAGAATGAAGCCCTTATACTTGGGATCCCGATGGCATCAGGGCTTAAGGTAAGGAACCTGAGGGTGTATAGTGACTTCTTACTTGTGGTAAATCATGTAAACAACGAATATGTGGCACGTGATTCAAAAATGATAGCCTACTTGAAGATAGCCACAGGGCAAAAGTCAAAGTTTAGAACGTTCAGGATAACTCAGGTGCCACAAGATCAGAACATAGAAGCAGACGCCCTAGCAACATTAGGGGCCACTTTCCAGCCCACAGAGCTGTCAAATATACCTATCACCCATGTATTGACTCCAGCCATCCAGAAGGAGCCATATCAGAATCCGGTGAAAGAAGTAGTACACACGCAGTGTACGCAGGGAGCCAAGACTCTGGTTTCCACAATAAGACAGCAGGATCCAGATTGGAGAGTACCGTACGTAAATTGGCTAAGGGATGGGACACTTCCTGGGGATAGAAAGGAAGCACAAAGTTTCAGAATAAAAGCCTCCAGGTATAACTTGATTGATAACATTCTCTTTAGAAAATCGTTGGCAGGACCATGCCTCAGGTGCTTGAACAAAGAGGAAGCAGAAACAGTACTGCAGGATGTGCACGGCGGAGAATGCGGGAACCATGCTGGAGGACGAAGTCTGTCTAACAAAATCTTAAGACAGGGGTATCTATTGCCCACCATGCGCGCAGATGCCGTAAACCATGCCAAACGCTGTGAGTCATGTAAAAAAGCGGCTCCAGCAATCCACCAGCCAGAAGAACCAATGCATCCAATTATCTCTTCATGGCCATTCATGATGTGGGGCATGGACATAGTAGGTAAGCTGCCCTGGGCTCCAGGAAACAGAGTGTATATGCTAGTTATGACTGATTACTTCTCAAAGTGGATTGAAGCAGAGGCAATGACAGAGGTAAAAGAACGACAGGTGGTCTCTTTTATCAAGTGCAACATCATAAGCAGATTGGGGATATCATCCGAAATCATATGCGACAACGGATCCCAGTTCATATCAGATAACACCGAGGGCTTCTGTGCACGATGGAACATAACACTGAGAAAGTCATCCCCCAGATCTCCGGAAACCAATGGCCAAGCCGATTCCAGCAACAAAATAATTGTGGAGAACCTCAGAAAACGGCTGGAAGAGTTGGGGGGAAATGGGCAGATGAACTACCATTAATACTCTGGTCAGACAGAACAACACCGAAAATGGCAACAGGCCAAACTCCATTTAGCCTCGTATACGGAGCAGAGGCAGTGATACCCTCAGAAGTTCTGGTGCCCACGCACAGATATGGCTTTCAGACGGCAGAGCAGAAGAAATTCGAAATGGCTAGGAGCCTGGATACAGTTGATGGGCTGCGAGAAAGCGCCTACATACGTATGGCGTCGTATAAACAATATCTAGCAAGGACATATAACAAGAATGTCAAGATCAAGACCCTTGAAGTGGGGGACCTCATACTCAGAAGCGTATTCGAAAATACCAAGAACCACAAAGCAGGCAAGTTTGCCTACAAATGGGAAGGGCCATATCAGGTCGAAACCATTGTCAAGAATGGGGCATACAGGTTAATGACCATGCACGGTCAAATACTGGATAAACCCTGGAACATTCGTCACTTGAAACGGTACTTTGTCTGACAAAGTGTCAAAACTTTAGTGTACAAAGGACCTTTCGAAAGTCCGTGAAGCAAAAAAAAAAAGAAAAAAAAAAAAGAGGGAGGGGGTTAGTATATGCTTTAGGTATTGGTGTGTTTCAAAAAACTTGTTTCTTTTGTTTTCCCAAGTTTTTCTTTTTTTTTTTCAAATAGAGTCGTTTTTAAACCAAGTAGTCCAGGCTTTGGCTTCCTGGAACCAGGTGTTGCCCTGGAACACCATGAGATAGCACTAGGTAATTTGCACTACTTTGGAATTTATCATGCTTCTACGAAGAAAGACTTTGGTACTAATGTTGGTTACTTGTCAGATAAGGGACAATTTGAGGGTCCAGCCCCTGCCATGTGAGGCTGCGAAGACGTTTATCTTAAGTCAAGCCACATGGGGAGCATACGCCGAGGTAGCGGGCAGGGTACGGCATACTAAGACCACCCATACCTTAACGTTAATCTCAGTAATTCCATAGCTATGACGTAGAGCAAAAGGTGCACGCACGGAATTTCAAACGTCTGGAACCACAAGGAACACAACATTCCTTGTTAGTCAGAAACAGTCAATGAAGGTATGCTCTAATCAGCTAATCCTAGTGATAAGATATTTTACGTCATGGGTAAAATATGTTATCAAAAACTTGTCACCAGGAACAAGAGCTGTGCACCTGGAACCAGGTCAGCTTTCTGGATATACCTATGTGGAATCACAACTCCATAAATCAATGGCAAAAAATGCAAGTGTAACAAAAGCAGGGCCTAAAACCAGGGCCCAGAACCACTTTAAGTTAAGGCACCTGCTACCTGTAGCAGGCACCATCAGAGTTTAAAGCCTGCATACCAGCAGGCACAAAACGAGCCAAAATAAAAGTAAAACGAAAAAGAGTTTTTTACAAACTTGCACCACACAGGGCCAAGTCCCCAAACAACTTAAAATTTAAGAGAGGTCAATCCTCTCAACAACTGCATCCTGACCAGTGCTCTGCTCCCCGTGCTCTATCTACTTTTCTATTGCAGGTACCTGAACAGCCTCAGGAGTTTCAAAGAAGACACCTTCACCGATCTGCTCACGGATCTCCTCTACAATCCCCGAGAGATAGCCCGGAGATATCCATGGCGGTGAAATCGGGCTCGGATTAGCGGCCTCGGCCGAGAGGGAACAGGGCGCTCAGATCCATACCATTGGGAAATGCACGGGCAAACTCGGCTAGCTCCTCCTCCAGGTTCCAGGATGTGTGCCTCCCCTCAGTATAAGCACGGATGCATTTAATCCCTCCCTTAAAAGCAGTGTAGGCCTCCAAGTTTTTGGCTAGCTCAGCCGTCTCTTCAACATGGGCCTCTGCCTTTGTCAGCCCAGAAGTCAGAACGCAGTTAGCCTCCTGGGTCCTCGCCAGCTGGTTTTTAGCTGCCTCCTTCTCCTTTAAGGCCACATGGAGCTGCTCCCTCAGTTTGGCACAGGTAGCTGTGAGCTCCTTATTCTTCCCCACAGAAGCCAAGCACTCAATTTTGGCCCTCTGCAGTATCTTACGAAGGTAGAGGGATGATTGAAGAGCCTGCGATAAAGAAAACCATCAGTCAAGGAAGCACATGGGCAGAGAAAGTGAGGGGCCGGTAAAGGAAGACTTACAAGGAAGCAATGTTCAGCAGCCATGTCAGTCATCTCCTGGGGGGCAGTCCAATCAAACGCCTTGGAGCAATCCAGTGTCAAGAACCTCTCCAGTGCAGGCCAGTAGCTGGCATGATCAGCATCCCCAAAGTTGGCAGGGAGGCGCAGTAGCAGCTCATCAGCTTGGATAGGGGGCCCAGGGGCACGTGATATGGGAGTCACTTCGATAGGTTCTGGGGCAGGCCTTGAGGTGGATCTCCTTCTTGAGGAAGTAGGAGAGGTGAAGGAGTCAGCAGTTCTTTTCCTGGCGTGGCACATCAGGATCTTAGAGGCAGAGGGTCTAGCACTTCCTGCGGAGGTACCAGGACGCAAGAAGAAAGAATAGAGAACTAACGGGCAAGGAAGCTTCTAGAGATTAAAAGAGGATTTTTACCAGAAGACATGGTTTCTTCAGTGGCAGAATCGTCTAAACCAGAGAGCAGGAGAGGAAACAGTCTACGGTCTTAAGAGATGGAGAAAAGCTTGGCAACAGAGATTGCTTCTACTTCAGATTTCTCAGGGGCAATCAAAAATAGTGAGCGACAGGGGCAATCAAAAATGGACATGCAAAATACACTTACTCTTGGCCAAAACCCAGTGCTCGAACAAGTAATCAGCGTGGATGGGAAGAGATTCAAGTTTGACATAGAAGAAATACTCGTACCACCCATCGTCCTTCCCTTTAGCCGCTGACTGGAGGAAGTTTTCAGTCTTCTCCACGGCCCTAAAGGTGTATTGGCCATTCCCCAACCACCGACACTCAAATCTATGGGCCAGATCTGACAATCCGATCTCGGTGCCCAGACTGTTGTTCAAGGCAACAGTAGACAAGAGGATCCTCCATGCATAAGGGGCAATTTGGGCCATGGGAAGAGAGTTTAGGCGGATGAACTCTTGGATCATCAGGGGAAAGGGAAACTTAAGACCAAGGGCGAAAGGGTAGGTGTACAAGCAGATCCACCCCGCACGTAAGGCGTCTGCTTTTTGACCGGGTTTGGGGGTGAGGATCACCACATCATCACCTAGGCCAAGCAAAGCTTTGATCCTGGGGATGTCCTCTTGGGTTAGGTGAGAGTCGCCGGAATGTGGTCTTTTGAGGACTTTCTACGAAGGGAAGTCGTCGTCCTCTATAAGGTCTATGGTGGCAGATGAAGATGACGTGAGACGGGTTTTGGCCATGACAAATGAGGAGAGAGAAGCAAGAGTACCTGAAGAGACGGGAGGAGGCGGCGCTGACAGTGAAAGGACGTTGAAGCAGAAGGGTTTGGGGAGACGAAAATTTTGAAAATTTTGAGGAAATGAAATGATGATGAAAGAGAAAGAAGGTCATGGGGACGGGTGAGATTAAATAGGAGAGGGTAGTTGGGGTTTTGACAAGTGTGAATTGAAATGGAGTATGCGAGAAGTCACTCAACGACACACTGCAATTTCCCGCTCAAATAATTAGGGTTACGCTTTCGCGGAAATTTGGGGGCAAACTGTTAGGCCCAAAATCTGGATATGGGCTGGTCTGGGGCAGCAGGTCTGGAAGCAGTGTGGGACGCAGGACATCAGGAAGCCAGGGTGACAGCATTAGCGAGAAGTGTAGGCCGTGGGCTTTGATCCGCATGGAAGAAGCATATGAGAGTCCTACCACTTAGCATATCCAGGGAAGGAAAGTCCTATTCGGTGTCAAATTAGAAATAACTTGGAAAGAAAACAAGAAACCCTAGCTAGCCGAGCTCTCCCTATATAAAGAGCCTCAACGCAAAGAAGAAGGATCATCGGAAAATACAAGAAATATACCCAAGCATTCATAGCGAACGCACGAACTATATTTCCTCCCGAATTATAGTGAAAATATTGGTGGGATTCCGTCTCCCCCCGCGGTTGTTTCCCACATCGGGTTTTCCGCGTCACCAAAATTGCTTGTGTTCTTTACTTACATCGCACATTCAGATTAGCATACAACAAACAATCAAATCGCAATTCAGACCTAACGTTAAGACTACTTTAACCCTAAATTGGTAAAAATTTACCAAAACAGTCTTGTTGGAGTATGTGTCATCAACAATAGTGCGATCACATGTTTAAATCTCAAGTTAAGAATACGTAAGGGATGATTCATTTATATAGTCAACTGATCAACATTAATCAGTAATGATTGGCTAACTAGACTTTGACATTATTGTCGTTTGACGGTGATCATCAGTTGATCCCTTAAGGTCACACCTATAGGACAATTCCCTTAGTAGACAAGTTGATTATTTGTATGGCGATACAAGTTAATCAATTCCTTAAATTTGAACAATTCATTTGTGAGAGAGAATATTATATCTTATTGTAATTTAATTAAATAAGATTTGTTTTAGTAATTAAAATATTTTATTACTAAAACTGATTATTGTTTATGAAACAATTGACACACGAATGAATGGTTAATTATAGTTACAATATGTTGTGAATTATAATTATATGACCCATTTTATTTATGTGATCTAGAATCACTAGACAATTTGTTATATGTAATTTAATTAATGTATATAATGATATTTATTTGATAAATATGCATTAAATTAATTAATAACATGTTACATACTACATGTGACATATTGTGTGACAATTGACAAATTGACCAAACAAAATGGAAGTCCATAATAAGGAAGGGGCACCGATGTTTTGGTAGTAGGAAGGGTTTGTTTGTATTTGTTTATTTTGTATGGCAAATATGATGAGTACCCTATGACCTAGTCTTACACCTAGAAACCTTGTGAAGAACAAAATGAAAAGCAAAGACCATGCATTGGCCTTGCTCCCTCACTCCACCCGGCCTCACATGCTCATAAGAGCATCTTTTGCTCTTATTTTTTTACCATTCATTCTGATGAATGCAATCTCATCTTCTCTTTTTCATTTTTTTTTTCTCTCTAAAATTAGTTTTAGAAAACCAAAAGATTGTTCATACAAAATTCGAATAACAATATAAGATTACTAGTGTAGCAATAAGAATATTATTAGAATTATTTTAAGGATACTAGTATATTAATCTAGTTAGTTAATATATTAGTTTAAGGGATTTGTTTTGGGTGCAATCAAAGGAGGATCTCTATATTTTGCATTTAGGAGGATCATCCATAACATTTAAGCTCAAGAATAAATAAGGAAGGTGGTGAGCCGAAGTCGTAGGCTCCCAAAGATAATATTTATAACACTTAAAACCATAAACTAAATATATTATAGGGTAATAAGGATCGATCCACATAGAAGGTAATGTAATTAAATGTGTAATAATAATGTGTACAAATAACAAGAGATGGGGGGTTTGGTTGATTGATTATAACTAATGAACTAATAAGACAAAGCAATTAGTAAATAAGATGAATTCAGACGATTAAAAGGTCTTAGGTCAACAAACATCCACTATAAACAAACTAATTGGTCTTTGATTGTCTTTAATTTAATTACCCTCAAGTACTTTATTGTGTAAATACGAATTTCCTTCTCCCTCTTATGTTTAGTCAACTAACTCGAAACGCGATATTAGAAGACCCTAATTATTGTACAATCTAATCCACGCGTCTAGATTTAATCCAACAACATCATTAACAATCCAAGGAAGCAATAAAGATAACGATCTTTATCACACGCGGTTAACGATTCGAATTATATGTCTACTCTCTACTTCGTCCTAATAACAATGAAACGCATAGAAATTATTAGGGTAAAGTTTGCTACTTTAGTCTAGATTAATTGAACAATTACGGATTCAATTTCTAAACATGCAATAGATTAAAGTAAACAATTAACTAATTGATCAGATTAGCAAAAAGAAACAACAATCATTATATTTGAGCAAGAAACATAAACAATACTTGAGAAATAAAAGAAAGAAAGAACAATCTCATAATTAATTAGTCAATAGCTTCAATCTGTCGATCCCAGAAAAGGGAGGATTAGTTCCTCAGAATTTTCTAAGTAAAAGATTAATTAGGGTTCTAGAGAGTCTTTCCCAATTACAAGTTGAATGAATAATAGAATAATCTAGGTTGAATACTTAACTTCAATTTTAATAGCTGAACTTAGGAAACAAGTAATAACAACAAAATTGACTTCAATCATCCGCCATAAACGCGACCCGCCCGTGCTGATCCACGAGTCGCACGTGATGCTGGTATCAGATGCTACTCCGTGTTGTTTCTTCTGTGTTTCAAACTCCCCTTGAATTGATGATTGTTGGGCTAAGGGGGAACATGTCATGCGACATGTTGGCTACACATTGCACTTTGACACCTTTTGATGGCCAACATGGAATGGTGGACTTCTATTTCTCATTTCCACTTATTTATATTTTTGAGCCCACTTGAAACTTCAAGTTTAATATGACAATTTCCCATAATTAATAACCTTACATAATTATCCTCAAAGTAAAACCAATATTATAAAATGAGAAATTACGCAAATACTTTTCTTAAAATCCGCTTATATCACCAATAGTCACCCAAATCAACATACATATACCGTACTAAACCCGTCTTATCAACATCCCCACACTTAGGTCTTTACTCGTCCTCGAGTAAACTCAAAAGACTCATTACAAGCTCATAACAACACCGATCCACAGAAGTTTAATGAAGCTAGCAAGACTTACAATAAAACTCTTAAGACGGTTTCCAACACAACTAATGGATCAAAATAACATCAGAGGAATTTTTTTCTTTACCTATATCTCTCATTTTGCCTAGAGCGCCCACCCTTACTGGTTTTCACTCTAGCTTTTTTTTTTAAACTCACCTCAACTCTCAGTGGCACGCAACTCGGTTCTTCATTTTACCAAAACCGCCCTTTCGGGTTTTCACTCCGTCCTCGGCCACATCCCAATCTTGCCTAGGCGCCCTTTCGGATTTTCACCTAGCCGGGAAACTTTTCGTTCTTTTTCTTTTTCTTTTTTTTGTAATTCTTTTTTTTGCTGAAATAAATAACTGAAATAAAAGCACACAATTACAAATGAGTACAAATCGGAACAATTCTCCCTCCCCACACTTGACTGAAACATTGTCCTCAATGTTGCAAGGACACAATAAAGGGAAAAGGAGAACAAACCTTAGTGAGACGACTCAATAGATATATCAATCCTCAACACCGCACCTCCTTCCCCCACTTTGCATAGGACATTATCCGAATAAACTCCAAGGCAATAAAGAAACGTTAAAAACCAACAAGATAACAAGTAAAACACACTAACGCCCCTTATCTCTTCATCCTAACAAATGACCAAGTAGCTCTAGTAACATGTATGCCATCAACAGATGGCACATAAATAAAATATTTATACCAACTCTGAGCTTACATGGTCACTCCTAATCTCCTCTACGCCAAATTAATGAACCATCCAACCGCATTAGCAAGGTTCCCACAACAACACACCGCGGTTTCTTCACACCTTAGCCACTATCCTACCCATCCGGCCTTCTTTGTCTCCCTTCTTATGTCGCCAAACACCATAAATCAAGGTTGTTCCGATTGTTTTTTTTTTTTTCGTTTTTTTGTCTTTTTTTTGTTTTTTCCTTATTTCTTTTGTTTTTTTTTTTTTTTTGCAAAAATTGCACACACAAATCTATGGGTTGCCTCCCAGAAGCGCTGTTGTTTAACATCGTTGGCTCGACATCTCGCGGAGTGGTAAATCACCCGACTTAAGTACGAGTCTAGAAAGTTACCTTACCAATGGAACGGGGCGAGCACTACTTGATTTGATATATATGACTTGTGTTGCTTTACCGGAGCCCTTCCGGCGAATTAGTTTATCAAACCAAGTCTTACCCTTTTTTTACCAGCCTCAACATCTTTAAGATTCTCCCATAGAAGGATACACCTTTTCACTTTAGGCAGAGAGTCCTGCAAAATTTCACAAGTTTAGCTAGGAAGTGGTGGCTTCCAGCTTCTCATAGAATTATGGTTAGTAGCAATAGCACAAAGAGAATAAACCGCAGAGTTAGTCAATTTATGTGGATTAATTTCAAATTTAACCACCCTCCCATTAAACTCCATAGTCAGGGAACCATTTGGAACATCAATTCGGGTTCCTGTGGTCTTTAAGAATGGTCGACCCAATAAAATTGGGACTCCATCGACCTCCTGTGCCATATCCAAAACATAGAAATCAGCTAGAAAAACCAGCTGATCTACCTTAACCATTACATTCTCTACTACTCCCCAAGGGTGAACACTAGACCTATTAGCAAGTTGGACTACCACTCTAGTACTCTTTAAAGGACCAAGCTTAAGAGACTCAAAGATATGGAAGGGAATGACATTTATCGATGCCTCTAGATCTAACATGGCTCTTTCAAACCGTGTATCACCTATGGTGCAGGGTATAGTGAACACACCCGGATCACTACACTTGGGAGGGGTCTTACTCTTAAATAAAGCTGACACAAATTCACTAACTTTACCCTTTGACTTTTTCAGACTACGTTCCTTTTGATTTCTTTTAATTGTACAAAGTTCTTTTAAAAACTTTGCGTACCTAGGAACACTCTTCATCAACTCAAGTAAAGGAATATGTACCTCGCATTTACGAAAGGTTTCGTAAATATCATTGTCATGTTCCTTCTTCTTGGTATCTTTCAAAGCCTCAGGAAAAGGTGGGAGTGGCTCATATGAAGGCATAGATGGTGTCACCACCTTTGAATTAGATGCATCCTCTTCTCCTCCATCTTTCAGTAGCTTATCGTCTTCCACCACTAACTCCTCTTCCTCTTGGATAATCACCACCTTAGGCTTAGCTTTTGGCTTTTCAATCTCCACCAATTGCCTACCATTTGTCAATGACACAACACTCACATTCGCCCTAGGCTTATGAACTGTTTGAGATGGTAAAGCACCCGATTGTTTATCTTCCAACCGATTGACCGCAGTAGCCAATTGACTAAATTGATTCTCAAGATTCTTGAAATTCTACTTATTTTCTGCTCTATCTTGAGTGACACTAATGGTAAGAGCCTGAATCATGTCCTCAGTAGAAATTGATGAACTCGGTGTAGCTTGTGGTGGTGCCTGAGGAGTGGAAGATTTCTCTTGTGGTTGCAGAATAAACTGACCTCTAGGAGGGCCAGATGATGAGCTAGCTTGAGAATTTCCCCAACGGAAGTTGGGATGAGCTTTCCATCCTTCATTATAAGTATTAGTGTATGGATCCCCTTTCTTGTTTGGAATACTCTCTCATACGCCATTTACCGTCTAAGAACCACCCTCTTGCATTTGAGGGCACAAATCGCTAGGATGACCCTCAGTAGAGCATATATCACAAATAACAGCCATTTGCCTGCAAGGTAACATGTCACGGAGTGTGGAAGCAATATTATCAACCTTTTACTCCAAGCCAGGATTAACACCCATAGCACTCACTCCTCTCCGTGAAGGTCTTCTCTCAAACTGTCTAGAGGTCTCAGCTAGCTCTGTGATAACCTCCTAAGCTTCATCTGGATTCTTATTGGCTATATTTCCTCCACAAGCAGAATGAATCATACGGCGGTCATCTTGGTTCAGTCCACCACAAAAATACATGATGAGATCCTGTTCGGAGTAACCATGGTAGGGGCAGCTGGCACAAAGCTGCTTAAACTTCTCTAGGACCTCATACATAGTTTCCCCGTCCTGCTGCTCAACATTACTGATGGCTCTTTTCAGATGACCTCATCGAGAAGGAGAAAAATATTTCTCCAAGAATTCTTTCTTCATACCTACCCAAGTAGTGATACTCCCCGGTGGTAGATAGTTTAACCAGTCTCTCGCACTTCCTTTCATGGAGAAAGGAAAGGCTCTCAACTGCAAATGCTCATCTGTAATAGAAGGTGGCTTCATACTTGTGCACACAATATGAAAATCCGACAGATGTTTATTCGGATCCTCAATACTCGTCCCGCTGAAACTTGGTAATTGATTTATCAAACCAGATTTTAATTCAAAAGTAACTCCATAATCCAACGCTGGAAAAGTGATGCATAATGGTTGAACAGCAAGATTTGGAGCTGTGAGCACCTTTAATGTACTGGTCTCTCGGGCTATATTCTCAGTGGTAATAGAAATTTCCGACGTATCTGAATCAGAGTGTAAATCCTCCTTGGAATCTGGGTGCTCGAAAACAACTAACTGGCTCCCACTGATATGTCTCAACCTGAAAAGTTTCCGTTCAATCTCTGAGTTGTAAGGCTCGAGTGGATGGTTAGTAGAACGGGTTATGCATAAACAAAAATAAAACAAAACTAAGATTCTATACTATAAAACACACAAATTAACTATTGCCTCCCCCAACAACGGGGCCAAAATTTGGTGAGCCGAAGTCGTATGCTCCCAAAGATAATATTTATAACACTTAAAACCATAAACTAAATATAGTATAGGGTAATAAGGATCGATCCACAGAGAAGGTAATGTAGTTAAATGTGTAATAATATAAAGTACAAATAACAAGAGAGAGGGGGTTTGGTTGATTGATTATAACTAATGAACTAATAAGACAAAGCAATTAGTAAATAAGATGAATTCAGATGATTAAAAGGTCTTGGGTCAACAAACATCCACTATCAACAAACTAATTGGTCTTCGATTGTCTTTAATTCAATTACTCTCAAGTACTTTATTGTGGAAATATGAATTTCCTTCTCCCTCTTAAGTTTAGTCAACTAACTCGAAACGCGATATCAGAAGACCCTAATTATTGAACAATCTAATCCACGCGTCTAGATTTAATCCAACAACAGCATTAACAATCGAAGGAAGCAATAAAGATAACGATCTTTAACACACACGGTTAACGATTCGAATTATATGTCTAGTCTCTACTTCGTCCTAATAATGATGAAACACATGCAAATTATTAGGGTAAAGTTTGCTACTTTAGTATAGATTAATTTAACAATTACTGATTCAATATCTAAACATGCAATAGATTAAAGTAAACAATTAACTAATTGATCAGATTAGCAAAAAGAAACAACAATCATTATATATGAGCAAGAGACATAAACAATACTTGAGAAATAAAAGAAAGAAAGAACAATCTCACAATTAATTAGTCAATAACTTCAATCTGTTGATCCAACAAAAGGGAGGATTAGTTCCTCATAATTTTCTAAGTAAAAGATTAATTAGGGTTCTAGAGAGTCTTTCCCAATTACAAGTTGAATGAATAATAGAATAATCTAGGTTTAATACTTAACCTCAATTTTAATAGCTAAACTTAGGAAACATGTAATAACAACAAAATTGACTTCAATCATCTGCCATACACGCGACCCGCCCGTGTTGATCAGCGAGTCGCACGTGATGCTGGTATCAGATGATGCTCCGTGTTGTTTCTTCCGTGTTTCAAACTCCCCTTGAATTGATGATTGTTGGGCTAAGGGGGAACAAGTCTTGTGGCATGTTGGGCTACACATTGCACTTTGACGCCTTTTGATAGCCAACATGGAATGGTGGACTTCTATTTCTCATTTCCACTTCCTTATATTTTTGAGCCCACTTGAAACTTCAAGTTTAGTATGACAATTTCCCATAATTAATAACTTTACATAATTATCCTCAAAGTATAACCAATATTATAAAATGAGAAATTACGCAAATACTTTTATTAGAATCCCCTTATTTCACCAATAGTCACCCAAATCAACATTCATATACCGTACTAAACCCGTCTTATCAGAACGTGACCTTATTTGTGCCCTTTTTCGAGCCATATAACAATGTAAGGGACATTATTTTTCGTATTTTATCTCTTATTTAGTTATGTATGCACTAGATCTAATGAACTCGTATTAATATGTTAATTAGTTCACTATTAGAAGAGTCTAATAATAGGTATATGAAGCTAACAATTGGTATCAGAGCATAGGATGTTGCATGCATAATCGGTTTATAGTTTTTTCAAGTTATTAGTAACTTAATTAAAACTAAAAATTTGTGATTTATTAGATAAAGTCACGAAATTATGTTGCATGTTGTATATTCTAGTCTTAAAATAATTTTAGGTCATTTTTATGATTTATGGTATTTTATTGCTCGTTTTCATGTTTTGTAGTTATTTTATTATATTTTTATGACTAAAATGGAAATTAAAATGCTAAAAATAGTTAAACTAAGTCTCTGACCCTTAAATTTTTATATGACCTCACATGCATATTTTACTTGTTGTATGTAAAATTTCGTATTAATGTGATTAATATTGCATGGTTTATGATTTTTATGAGATAAAAATGAATTAAATGGTTAAAAATAGTTAAACTTCGAAATAGGCCATGAAATTTTAATATGTTATCACATGCATATTTTACTCACTGTGTGTAAAATTTAAGATGAACTTGATTCATTTTGCATGATTTATGAATTTTTAGTTTAAAAATGGCATAAATAGTGACTATTTTAGCATAAATAGCTCAAACGATTTGCTTGGTATGAGAAAATTATTTTAGATTGAATCTATATCCCACTTATTAGATCTAAAGTTTTAAAATTGATTTGATTAATTTTTGTATACTTTAGATGTTTTATTTGATAAATCCGATAAGTCGCAACTATATTTTTCTCGAATTAAATTCAAAAATTTTAACCATGATTTTTGACATTATGAGGGTTATGGATATATTCCAGAATATTCAAAATTTAAAATTCAAATTTTGAAATTATTGTAATTTAATTTGGATTTATTTCATAAATGTTATGATTTTAGGGTAAAAAATGAGCATAAAATTAAATCAAGTTGAATTATTGTCAAAAAATTGAGTGATGACTAATTTTTGAGACCTAAGAATTTTAGGATAATTAACTAGGACTAAAATTAGATTTTAGTATTATTTTTTGATTTTAATAAGTTATTATCACGCATTTCCATAAAACCGGGTTATATAACCGATATAAGTTAAATAGAGCGATTTGGCACATAATTTGGCATGATAGACACATATTATAAAGCTGCATATTTCATTGTTGAATGACATATAATTTTTATATAATTTTGAATTATGTAATTTTATCTTAGTATGGCCTTAGATTTTAATCGATATTACCCGCAATGAAAGAAAATATTGATTCGGTTGTAATTTAATGTGATCTCGTATCACTTTTATTTTACTAGTTTTTCATTTTACAAATGTATAATAGGAATAGCTTATTATTTTATTATTATCATTTGTAAATCCGGAGTTTCTTCAAGACGGTGCCATTCGAAAAGGCGTTCCGACGAAGAAGGTGTTCTTGGGAGGCGTGCCACTTGAAGATTCAAGGGACCAAAGAAGTTGGTTTCCGAATATGTAATAGATTATTTTATTTTCTATTTTAGGTAGGCCATACCAGGAATTTATTGTTTGTTTTTGCATTTCTTTTAATATGTTGCATGCATTGCCAAATCGCCATAACAACACAAGCATATCATATCAAGTCTTCGACCGTGTCAATTATAATTATCGATAATTCATTTTTAGTTTACTTAAAAATGATAGATAATAAATTGACAAGACCTTTACTTTTAAATGATTGAGACTTAGCCTTACCAAATAGTAGGAGCCCATGAGACTAAATTTCATGAGGAGTACAATACGATTTTTCGGGGTGCTTCAATTGACGTTGGATAAATGGGGTAATAAATAGTTATTACACTTTGAAATTTTGGTTGATCTCAACGAAGGTAATTTGCGACCGTAGCCGCAAAAGGTTCGGGCTAAAGATGAACTCAACGTAAATTCATCGACCGAGAGTTCTAATTGTAGAATCGGTTAAAAAGGTTAACCCACCAGAGTTATATTAGTAAAGATATAGAGGGCCCGTTGGCTCACATTCAAGTTAATATTAATTTTGGGTCTCGGAATCATTTATTATAGTTGGGTAAAGTTCACTATATAAATGCTAAAACTTGTTTCAAAATATTTACAAGTTTTAAGACGATAAATATAATTCCTTCATTTTCTATTTTGTAGTCAATTTGATTAGTTTGCAATGTCGACTCTAATCACATCCGCATCAACTAGCACAAACGCTCCACCACTCCTCAATGCTTCTTGGCTCTGATCCTTTAGGGATCGATGCAAACTTGAAAATAATGGTTCTAACTTCGCCGATTGGGATGCGCAACTCCGTTTGGCCGCGGAAGGTGACCACAAGCTTCGTTACCTTACTGAAGCCGCTCCTACTGCACCTACTACTAGGTCAACCTCCGCCGCAAGGGAAGCCTATGAGGCCTACCTAAAAGAGTCGGCCGCTATCAAGATTGTCTTTATTTTCTCTATGGATCCCGATCTCCAAAGGAGTGCTATTAAAATGAGCACGGCCTATGAGATCTACACCAAGCTTCTGACCATGTTTTCGCAAGCTCCAAGGATTATCCAATATGAGGCGGCCTCCGCTTTTTCGAGATCAACAACAAAGAGGGTCAAAACGTTAGCCCTCATGTGCTCAAATTAATTGAGCTTGTTAAGACTCTTAAGATCCAAGGGATCAATATTCCCGAGCAACTCGTCATAGACCGAGTTCTACATTCCTTGAACAAAGTGAAGGCATATGTGCAGTTTAGGGTAAACTACAATATAGAAAACATGAAGACTTCTCTCCATGAATTACACAAATTGCTTGTGCAAGCCGAGAGGGATATGGGTCTTGATGTTAGTTCAACCAAGGATGTGCTTTCTATTAACAATAAAAGCAAAGGGAAATTTAAGAGGAGTACTAGTAAGGGTAAGAAACCCAACAAAGGAAAAGGGAAAGTTATTGGGAATAACTCATCCAAGCCGAAAAGGGTGCATCTTCTGAAGATAGGTGCCACTATTGTTGTGGTACGGGCCATTGGTAACAAAATTTCCCTAAGTATCTTAGAGATGTTAAAGTTGGACGTGTGACACCTGTAGGTAATAAATTTTCTAATCTATTATGTTATTGAAAAAAATCTCAACTTTGGTACTTGGATACAAGTTGTGATTCTTACCCTTTTCAATTTGTTTTTAAGGGCATCCGAGCAAAGACAAAGGCAAGGACAAGCAAGCCTAAGGAGGCTCTTCAAGGGAAGCTAGAGTAGCCGCCCATAGTAGAAGACCTATGGAAGCTTGGCCTTTATAATGATAGTCTTCGTTTCATTTTTGTATTTTGAACTTGTTGTTTTAAAACTCTTTCAATTTCCTTGTTAGACATGGAAATTAGTTTATTTCCTTTTATTTTCAAGAACAAGAAGTTGTATTTGAATTTTAGTGACTTGGTTTGCAACTTAAGTCACTCGGTTTATGGAAATTTTATGTTCTAAAATTCTTCATTATACACCTTTTATATATCAAAACATAATTTATGTTGACTTGATCTAATCATAAAAGAATTACAACGATGGGATCATTGTAATCAGTTCATAAGTCATGACTTTAGTTCTCACTTATGCTTTTGTGACTTAATGTCACATCTTATTTGATATAAGAAAGTATGATTAAAAGGTCAAAAAGAGTTAATTGAACTCTAAAAGGGGAAATTTGATAAACAAATTGGCTACACCACTTATAAGACTCCATACGAGCTATGGGAGGGCTTAAGACTTCAAGTTTGTATATTACATGGACATGAGTCGGTTTGAGTTATCAAACTTTGTAATACCCCGTATTTTGACAATAATTTATGTACATTAATAATTGATTAAAGACATTTCTAATAATAAGTATAAGTAAGACGTTAATTAAATAATAAATTAAGCATCCAAGTCAGGAATTGGGCTTAGCTAATATTTGTGCTTTGGGTCATGTGCCATTATTATATGGACCGAAATTTATTAGTATAGTATGGATGTTATCGGGTTTTTGTATCGGGAATTAATAATAAATAATATGGAAAAAATAATAATATGGGAAATTAATAATAATTATATTAATATCTTAATAACTAAATTAGTAAAAGATATGTATGGTAATCCTACTTATGGTAAGACTAGTATAATAATAATAATAATAATAATAATAAAGATAGAAACTTTCCTAAAATAATACTACCTTACTAGTATATAAGCAAGGCTAACCTAACCATAAATCCTTATTCCACATAAAAACTCATAATATCACATAAAAGAGAGAGATAGAGAGAGAATTAAAAGGGAAAAAAAGAAGAGAAGTTCATCAACTTTTATTTTGTAAGTTCATCTTTAATCTTTCAATGTTTAGAATAAAGTTACAGCAATTCAATAAATCTGTAAGTTGTCTTAAACGAACTACCAGACTATCTTAAAGTCGTTGTCTTCAAAAACGTAAAGAATAGACTTAGATTATTTTCAACTCTTGTTGATGCCTGTAAAATTTCGTAGCAATTGAACGTGTAGATTTTCCAGAATAAATTCGTTATGAACATGTCGACTGAGAATCCGCGAATGCACTAGTGGTCTAAAGTTTATTTTGCAAACCTAATTTATAAATTGAAATTGAGTTAGGTCTTTTGCAAACATTAAAATTGGAGAGCCTAGATGATGTTGGGCTTTTGTTTCACTTGAAAAGGATTGGTTAAACTTATTTTAGAGGTCAATACTTTTTATGCGACGGAATTCGTCAGTATTAATGATTCCTTCAAGAAAACCCTGATAAGTCTGGAATTTGAAGAAAGTCTTTCACAAGAATTGTAGATATATGACTTAGCGGTTCCAACCTCACTGGTCTTGCATCGTTTTGATTTTTGATGAATTAATTATGAATTTTATAGCGAGACTGAACAGTGCTGTAAAACGGTAGAATTAGAGATTTAGCTTTGAAGTTGTCAAAAGGATTAGGACGTGATTGGCATAGGATAAGTGCATGATTAGTTGGTTGATTATTGGTTATAAAGTAATTGTACATAATTATGTTATGTAGTTTATGAATTGGTAAAAAATCAATTTTGTTTGCTTGTGTGAATCGCATGACTCGAAGATTTGCGAAAAGGTAGGATAACTACTCAACTCGTCTTGTCTTTGTTGGTTTGTGGAATTTATAAAAGTATTGTGAAATTGGATGGATTAATGGATGTGGATTATATATCGTTGGATTGTTTATTATTGATTATTTATATTGGAATTTCGTTTGCATTGGATACCTCAGCTCGTGTCTGAGATGGTTTTTATAACTGGCATGGTGTATAAATGAATACCTCAACTTTCGTTGGGGTGGTGAATGCCTCAACTTCGGTTGGGATGGTGAATACTTCAACTTCGGTTGGAATGATGAATACCCCGGGCCAGGGATTGGCGGGATGAACGGGTGTTTCGGGTGATGAGCATGTTTCAGGCGATGAGCACAATTGTTTTTGCATTATATATCATATCATTTTACTTTGACGTGTTGTTGGTTATTCCTACTCAACCTCGTGGTTGACTGTGTATTCTTGAACTCCTGCGTTGAACCGTTTTTTTGGGAGCAGATTTGACAGGTACTAAAGATTAGCTGACTCGGGAGCATTGGGATGAGAGCTCGACTTGGACAATAGTTGAAGTCTAGATCACATAGAACAATTATATCACTTTATTTATTTCCGCTGCGTGTTGTAAATATTTTGAATTAAGTTTTAGTTGGTTAATTTGTAATAAACATGAAATCATTAAGTTTTTAAATAAAGTACTTTGGTGAGTTGGACTTTGTTATTCACTACCTCGGGACACCGAGATGGTAATGCTCTCATTTATCTAGGAAGGCCTAGTTAAGGCTCTTTGATAAATGGGGGTGTTACAAAGTGGTATCAGAGCAAAACGATCCTCAGGCCTAACTAATGAATAATAATGAACTTAAGATGTGTTTAAATAAAATGAACCCCGTGTAAAAACTGTTAGGAGCCCCTCTTAGTGCGGTTAAGAAGCTAGCCTTAATTCGTACCTTGGCCCTTCCAGTTTTGAATTGGGAACCTTGAGAGAATGATTGAGAGTATGGGGTAATTTAAAATTAATATAGTATATTTCTCTTAGGAATTTTGTTTGTCTTGGTTGCGTAATGTTGTCATTAATGGTTGCGGTTACAGGGGCGTAACCTTATTTTACGGAGGAGAGGTGTGACATGATTTCTTTTAAGCATTGTTTTAAGTATGTTGAGATGAGGAAGTATGTGGGCATGTATGTGGAAGGAGTGAATGTGATTAAGCATGTGAGGTATTAATTGTTGTGTAAAATTGTGAAGAATGTGATTTTGGTTGATTTCACAAGATTTTTACCCTTAATTGTTTTGGCTGTCACTTACTGTCTGTTTAAAGTTTTAGTCCGAGATTTTTATGTGTGATACCCTTGCGAGTTAACTTTCCTATGCCTTTGGTCTCATGTTCAAATAATATACGGTTTGGGAGAAATAAATATTTTAGTGGGCAGTGGTCAGAATGTTCCTGTACAGTTATATTTTCGACAAACGATTTTGTAAAATTTCTCATTTAATTTGTACTTAATATTTTTCCTTAATTCTAACTCCATTGTTTAAATGTTTCAAATATGTTTTCAAATTAATAAGCCACGTTACAAGGTAAATTTTTGAAAATTAGTAGTGATTTTTACAAGTTGACTCTAGTTTTGGACAAATTGCTGATCGGTTTTTGTTTGGACCAACTGGATTGTGAAATTTTTTATAAAATGGTTGAACGAGATTTCAGTTTGATTCGTTTTCTCAAGGTTTGAAAACTCCTTATTTTTTCTTGAAAGTATAAAAACTCAATGTGGAATATAACGGTTATTTAATGGTGATTTTTTAAAGTTACAGCTTGACTTTGATTTCTGAAAACGCGAGTTTTACCAAAAGTTTTATATAAATGTTTTATCAATTCTTAAACTATCATAGTCGAGATGTAGGAGTGACGATAAGGGAACCAAAGGAGAGGTAAGATAGGATACAATTGACTACACCTTGTTTTGATTATAAGTATAGAATGTTTAAAATGTTAGACCATCTTTTCTCGGGTAGTAGTAGTTCCAAAACTCCGGGACGAAGTTTATTTTTAGGAGGGTAGAATGTGACACCTCATGTTTTGAGTTTATTTTGAGATACGTTTCCGTGTTAAAACTTTATTTTGGTTATGCATTCTGATAAGTTGATATAGCTTGATAATAATAAATGATTAATCATGCTGCAATATCATAAGTTGGAATAGGTAATTGTTTATAGAAAATTTTATAGTATTCCTGGGCGAACTTCGGGACGAAGTTCATTTTACGGGGGGAAGACTGTAATACCCCGTATTTTGATAATAATTTATGAGAATAATTTATGTACATTAATAAATGATTAACGACATTTCTAATAATAAGTATAAGTAAGACGTTAATTAAATATAAATTAAGCATCCAAGTCGGGAATTGGGCTTAGCTAATATTTGTGCTTTGGGTCGTGTGCCATTATTTATATGGACCGAAATTTATTAGTATAGTATGGGTGTGATCGGGTTTTTGTATCGGGAATTAATAATAAATAATATGGAAATAATAATAATATGGGAAATTAATAATAATTATATTAATATCTTAATAATTAAATTAATAAAAGAGATGTATGGTAATCCTAATTATGGTAAGACTAGTATAATAATAATAAAGAGAGAAACTTTCCTAAAATAATACTACCTTACTAGTATATAAGCAAGGCTAACCTAACCATAAATTCTTATTCCACATAAAAACTCATAATATCTGATCGGTCCGTTTCGTATTCACAAATAAATAGATGTGGTCGTTGGTCACGGTCGAATCAAAACACAATTTATAGCTTAACAAGCAACTCTACAATTAGTAAAGAGGCAAGTAAAGGTCGGATCCCAAGGGACGGGAGTTGAAATGAGATTTCTATTGTAACTAGCGGTGTCTAAGGGGTGTCACAAATTGGGTTGATGTAGAAGGTTACTAAACTAGAATAACAATGAAAATAAACAAGCAAGATGAATAAAAAAGGGGTGTAAACAATTGATTAAAGGCACTAGGGTGTCATGGGATCATAGGGGAATCATGGGATATGATCATACAAACATGTTCTCAAATTATAAGCAAGCAATTATTGTTGTGATGGATTGAGTTGGGTTATATCTTACAATCCTAGGAAAGTTTGGGTCCCGGAGCCGAATCGATTAGATTGTACAACACCTACAAGTCGACTTAATCTTCCCTACTCAACAACATGCATGGTCTAATGAGACTCGAGTTGGGTTATGTCTTACAAGTCTCATTGAAAAGATAGGAGATGATAGTAAATGCAAGGATTCATAGGCTTAGCAGTTCATCAAGTATAACATGTGCATGAGTTGAGATCAAAACAAGCAAGCAAATAAAGCATGAAAGCATATTAATTTAAGCATGAATCATTCCCGATGTTGGTTTCCCCTAATCACCCATTAACCCTAGATAAGAGACTACTCACTCATTATCATGTTGATCATGCTAGCAAGGTTGTCAATCATACTAACAATATGAAACATGATGAATAAATGAAAGTAATTAACAATAATTAAAAATGGATTAAGAGATTATACCTACTAATGATTCCAATAATAAAGCAAGAATAATAGAAGTACTTGAATGCTAGATTGAGAGGTTGTCAATCTCCCAATAATAAACCAAATAATCTTCAATTACCCAAAATAAAGGATGAACAAAAGAGAGATTAAAGAACTAAAACTTAGATTAAAACTTGATTAATACTTGATTACAATATTGAAGAGAGTTTTGATTGATATTAACTACACTAATTATTGATAAGAAGAACATGCTCCTCTAATTAGCCTAATGGGGTATTTATAGTTAAAATTAGGGAGGATGCATTAGGGTTAACTAAGGGCTAAACTAGTAATTACACTTTTTAAGTTGAGCAAGGAGGACCCGGTATTTTCTGAGAGAAGGGATTCTCTTTTCGTAGCTTGAAGAAGGCAATCCGTGCTGTGAAGAAATCCGGGCGGAATAAGGTCGGGAAGGCCGGATTTGGGCGATGGAATCCGAGCGGATTCTGGGGAATCCGGACGGATTGTTGAGGGGGAATCCGAGCGGATTCGCAAGGGACGCTCGGATTGTGCGGGACGGACGGATTGCTTTGCAATCCGCTTGGATTGTCGATCGAAGATAGTAACTTCTTCTTTTTCTTCCCTTTTCTTCATAAATTCCTTGGGGATTTCCTTGGGGACTCAAGGATCTTTCCTCAACATTGCTCTTCTACTATGGTATGTACAAAGGCCTTCTAATCTTGTCTCTCCCTGATGCTTGGTCATTGTATTCGATCAATTTAGTCTTGTTTTGCCATGAAAATGCAAGATTCTTACTCCTTTCCTACCAAGGGATCAAAATCTCAAAGAATATGCAAAACAAAGAACTAAAGATAAGAAATGACCCAAATAAGCACTAAAAAGCATGGAAACAAGGCTAATTCGGGGGCTAAATATGCGCCAATTATGGTCACATCAAATATCCCCAAACCGAACATTTGCTCGTCCCGAGTAAAGAGATGACAAAGACTAGGACCAATACTAACCTATCCTAATAATATAGCCGATATGAGACAATTAGCGGGTCTCACTCCGCCCCTTCAACTCACAACAAGACAACCATGAGGTAGGATGCCTTCTTGCAAAGCAAGGTGGGTCTTGCCAAAATGGCGACACATCCAAACATTAAAGCACACAAAAACACATAATGGATGCATCTACAAAAGAATAGCCACTTTCCTCATCTAAGTGGCGGAAATTATCTACAAGGGAAGCAATTCAAGGGTACACAATCCTTCATAGATGCAATTTGTTCAAACTACTAAGCCTAGAAGGATACCAATAAATCACCTCCAAAATGTGTCAAGCTAGGGTACCTTTGTCCTCAATCGTTAAATGCTTTTGTCAAGAGTAGACTCCCTATGGTGTTAGAAACACTGGAGGATCGCGGAATTCCCCCTCTTGCCTAGACAAGAAGAAGGGTCGTCCCCTCTCTACCATGCACAAAAATGGATATGATGGATAAAGGGATCGATAGTATTTGAGTTTCATTTTGGGAGTTTGCTTTTGTTTTTGTTTTTCCCCCCAATTTCTTGTGGCATATTACATTTGAGAACACTTTCTTTTTGCCATTTCTTTTTGATTTTTGGCAGTTCAATACTTGACAATTTTTTTTGCATTTTCTTTTGAACATTTTCAAAGTCAATTAGTAATGAGGGTGCCTTGTATTTGAAGCTTAGGAGTTCTATTTTTGCTCCTCTTTTCATTTGATGCATTTTTGCAAACTTTCTTTCACTTTTCATTTCATTGAACTCAAATTGATTTCTTTTTGTGCCCATTCCCTTTGATGACAAAAATGTGGTAGAACATGGATGATGGTTGTATGCATGGTTTCAAGGGTCACCTTGGAATAAACGGTAGCCAAGGAGTTATCACACCACAAGGTACTCTTGACTCGGCCTTAAACCATGGGTCAAAGGATACTAGCATGACACATCCTAGGGTGTTTTACAAGTATTCTAACAAGCAAAGTCTTAAGAAGAAAAAGCATCTACTAGGGCCTATATACACTTGTCAAGTTTCCCAAGTAGATGGTTTCGCAAAATTTTCTAACATGCAAACTACATGCCATGATGCAACTACCATATAAAGATCCTAATGCATATGATTCTACCAACTAATATGACAAACAATCTAAATGCAAGTCCTAAGTTCACATTGTTGTACCGCATCAATCAAAATGAAGCCACATAGTCATTAACATAAACAGGAAAAAGGAGATTGGAAAGATCATACCATGCGGTCTTCAATATCCTCATGTCTCGGATGTGGCGTAGTCAATCAATGTGAACAAGGATAAAACAAACACAATATATAAAAAACAATATATACAAAGGAAATGAACTTGTTTTTGGGTTTTCAATTTTTTTCAATTTTTATGATTTTTGAAATAATAGTTAAATGTTTGAATTCCCATCCCCACTCTAATATGGGCATTGTCCTCAATGGCCAAAATGATGGAAATTATGCAAAGATGATGCATGATTTCTACACTAAATGCAATTCTACACTAAGTTACACTACATGATGCATGGTTTTTGTTATGACGGAGAGGATAATTTAGATTACCTCCCGTTGCGTATGCATTAACTTCCCCAAACCGAGTGAGACACTATTGCTAATGTTCAAGGATGGGTATAGTTCATGCATACACTATGCTTATGCATGAAACTAGTTTGTCATTTTGGATTTTACAAATGGGAATAATAAAATAAGAACACCTCAATGGTACCGAGGTGTGAGTCCTTTGATGTTGCTAGGACTAAACCAACAATGATCAAAATAAAATACAAAGAGACAAGACACAAACTTCTTTTCATGAAAAATAAAGATAAAGAGAAGAGATGAGAGAACTTCACTTGAACTTAGGTGGCCGCTCATGCTTGCTCCACCTAGTGATGAAGTAGTCTCCTAGGCATCCGCATCATCTCCCTCTATATCGCTATCCCAAATATCCTTTGAAGCATCACTTAAACTTGGATCCATGAATTCATCTTCAATCTCAAGCTTCACCGTATCACCTCCACAAGAATCGCCACTCTCCTCCCCTTTGCGACCGTTCGCCCCTTCATTAGCCTTCTCCGAGTTGGGAAAGAGCAATTCCATTTGAGCCCATGAGGGGAAAGCTCCTTCCTCACTAATCCGTCCTTTTTGAGCCATCTCATAGTATTGGGGGTAAAGAGCATAATAAGTGTCCACGGAGGTCTCATATTGACGGTAGTGTAAATCTTGCAAAATTCCCGTGACAAAGTCGTCACGGGGGAGGATGAAGGGATTTGGATGGTTATATGGTTGGTAGGGAAAGGGGTAAGGAGGCACTTTTATCTTCTCATTTTGAGTTTGTTGTTCTTGTTGTTGTGGTGGTGGATTTTGTGGAGGTGGAGTTTGCCTTGTTTGACTTGGGATGAGGTAGGAGGGCATTGGGGACAAGCTTCCTCTTCTTGGGGAGATCCGTGGTAGATCGGTTATTGGGAGATAGAGTGGATCGCTCCCTTTTGTCAACCACTTTATCCTCTTATCAACCCCCTCAAGGGTTATCCAATGGTGTTGGACGACAAGTAGATCTTCATTAATTCTTGTTCCCCCCGTAAGTGGAGTGTACTCATTGTTCTCATTGAACCTTGGGTTAAAGTGCTTTGCAAGTCTAGTTATGAGTCCACCACTCACTATGTGCTTCATTCCATCATCATCCCCATTTCTAAACCTTGCCCACTTCTCTAGCAAAACTAGAGGTGCATTGAAGTGATACCTATCTCTCCCTTGAATGTTGAGGTATGATTCCATAAATACAAGGTCCAATTGGTTGACAATGGCCGGATCTCGGCGGGCGAAAAGAGTACCCGAAAGAAATCGATATGTAAGCCTCAAGATCGGGTTTTGGATGTGAAAAGCAAGACACTCTTTAGTAAGAATGAAATCCCGGCCTGTCATGGCCCTCCACAATGGTGCAACATTATACTTTTTGGGCTTTGATGTTCGGGTAGGCAAAACATCAAGTCCGAACACATTGGAAAACTCGACAAGGGTCATCATCGTAGAGATGTTTTCCAACCTAAACTCTATGCATATCACTTTGTTTACGGTTGTAATCTTCAAAAAGCTTAAGAATTCTAGCACAAGGGACCGATAGGTTGGTTCATACATGCGAAAGGGAGTTAAAAGACCAAAAACCTCAAAGAGTGCTTCTACTTGATGAAAAATCCCAAGCTTTCTTAAGGTAGCATGACAAAGAAATTTAGTGGGAAGAATATTCTTACTTAAGAGTCGGTGGAAGACCAATCGCTGCACATCATCAAGGAATTCTACATTCGAGAAATCATCGAGCCTTGTGAGATCTACAATCTCCACATGTTCCCTTTTAATGGTGTTGAGATGTGAGGTAGAGGAACTTCCCACCATCCTTGGTCTTCTTGAACTTCTAAAGGAGGATCTCCTTGGTGCCATTCTTGCTTCTTTTGTTGGGTTCTTTTGATTTGAAGATTGCTAAGGATGTTCCTTGTTGATTGAGAATTGGAAACCCTAGAAAATTGGGGATTTTTATATTTGATGGTAAAGAGAGTAATTAGGATATGTATGGGAGTCATAAGGAGGTGGGTTTTATAGGGTAAGTGGAAGAAATAGTGATGTGTCAAAGTATGTGTGGTGGGGGGGGGGGGGGGTATTTTAATTAGGAAGAAGTCGGGTCAAAACGCTGTGAGAAGACGAGCGGATTCAAGGTGAAGACGCTCAGATTCTTGCTTCACGGGACGGGCGGATTCTTCACAATCCGCTCGGATTTTGCCACAGAGGAAAATCCCAAAATTTTGACGCCACAAGACGGGCGTCCTGAGCATAAGACGCTCGGATTCTTTCAAGGTCGGACGGGCGTCTTTTTGACAAGATGGGCGGATTCCAGTACAGAGATTTTTCCTTGAAATGCATAGGTGAAAAGACGGGCGTCTTTCTTCAGATACGGCCGGATTCTTCAAGACGTACGGATTCTTCACAGGACGCTCGGATTCGACCTCGATCCGTAAATCTTCAATTTCTCAGCGTAGCTGGACGTACGGTTTCTACCCTATACGCCCGGATTCTGACAAGACGGCCGGATTCTCTGGAATCCGCACGGATTATGGCTGCGAGTTTTGACTTCTTCTCCTTTTTTAGATGCATCCCACACTTGGGCAATTGTCCCTTCCTTCATTTAAAAACTCATTAGTGACCCTCCCTCACTTACGCTCATGAAAAGAGTCTATGCTACTTATTAAAACGAATGCAATAAATAAATACAAGTTAGAGGGTTAGTATATTTACAAGTGGTGGTTTAGGGAGGACTCCACCAAACTCTCCCTTAGATGGTCCTTTCAAGGGGAAGGAGGCCCGAGGTAGGTAGCCTCGACCTCTCCAACAAACGCTCCTTCATAGTAGGGCTTCAACCTTTGACGATTTACCTTGAATTTGCTTCCATCTTCCGCCTTGAGTTCGAAATCTCCATATTTCCCAACTTCGGTTATCACATAGGGACCCATCCATCTAGAGTTCAACTTTCCCGGAAAGAGTCGGTAGCGGGAATTGAATAGAAGGACTTTGTCTCCCTTGTGCAAGGCCTTTTGTCGAATTCTTTTGTCATGAAGTAATTTTGTTCTTTCTTTTTAAATCTTTGCATTCTCATAGGATTGTAGTCGGAATTCTTCCAACTCTTGGATTTGAATCATCCTCCTTTGACCGCTCAATTTGAGATCAAGATTGAGTGCTCGGATTGCCCAATAAGCTTTGTACTCCAATTCAATTGGCAAATGACATGCTTTTCCATATACAAGCTTGTAGGGTGAGGCTCCTATGGGAGTCTTGTAGGCCGTCCTATAAGCCCAAAGAGCATCATCAAGCTTTGTGCTCCAATCTTTCCGAGTCTTGTTCACAACTTTTTCAAGGATTTGCTTGATCTCTCTATTTGAAATTTCCACTTGACCGCTTGTTTGAGGATGATATCCCAAGCCGGTTCGATGTTGAACACCATATTTGGTCAAAAGGGATGCAAGCTTTTTCTCATGGAAATGTGTTCCTCCATCACTAATGATTGCTCTAGGAACTCCAAATCTTGGGAAAATTATCTTCTTGAAAAGCTTGGTGACCGTTTTCGCATCATCATTTGGGGTGGCAATTGCCTCCACCCACTTTGAGACATAATCGACGGCCACAAGGATGTACTTATTCCCATTAGATGTCACAAAGGGCCCTTGGTAGTCAATTCCCCAAACATCGAAGATTTCTACCTCTAGGATGCCTCTTTTTGGCATTTCGTTCCTCCAAGATATATTCCCCGTTCTTTGACAAGCATCGCAATGAATGATGAATTCTCTTGTATCTTGAAACATTGTAGGCCAATAGAAGCCCAATTGGAGAATTTTTGCAACGGTTCTCCTTGCTCCATGGTGCCCACCGTAGGGTGATGAATGACATCCTTCCAAGATTCCTTGGATTTCCCATTGAGGGATGCATCTCCGGTAGAGCCCATCACTACACTCCTTGTAGAGGTTTGGGTCATCCCAAAAGTACCTCTTCACTTCGAATAGGAATCTCTTCCTTTGGTTGTGGTTCAAGTTTGGAGGGAGCACTTTTCCAACAATATAATTGGCATAATCGGCAAACCATGGGGTGATGTGCCTTTCAAGTTGTGTTTGAATAGCAATCAAAATATCGTCGGGAAATGAGTCATTGATCGGGGTTTCTCCATTTTCATCATGAAACCGGATTCTTGACAAGTGATCCGCCACTACATTCTCGGCTCCTTTCTTGTCTCTTATTTCCAAGTCAAATTCTTGAAGAAGCAAAATCCATCTCAACAATCTTGGTTTTGCCTCCTTCTTTATCAAGAGATGTCGAAGAGCACGGTGATCCGAAAATACAATTACCTTGGATCCAAGCAAGTAGGAACGGAATTTATCCAAAGCATATACAATGGCAAGAAGCTCCTTTTCGGTTGTATCATAATTCACTTGAGAAGGGTCGAGGGTTTTGCTTATGTAATAGATGGCATGAAGAGCTCTCCCCACCCGTTGGCCATGAACCGCTCCAACGGCGTAGTTGCTAGCATCACACATAATCTCGAAGGGTAACTCCCAATTCGGGGGTTGAATGATTGGTGCCGAGATTAATGCTTCTTTGATTCTATTAAAAGCTTCAACACACTCGTCAGTAAATTGGAATTGGGCATCTTTAAGCAAAAGTTGAGTGAGGGGTTTTGCTATTTTCGAATAATCTTTTATGAAACGACGATAAAAACCCGCGTGACCGAGAAAACTTCTCACCCCTCTAACATTCACGGGAGGTGGGAGTTTCTCTATCACCTCAACTTTAGCTTTATCGACCTCGATGCCCTTTTCCGAAATCAAGTGACCCAAAACAATTCTTTTATTGACCATGAAATGACACTTTTCCCAATTTAAAACAAGGCTAACATCTTCACATTTTTGCAATACAAGAGAAAGATTATTCAAGCATGAGTCAAAGTCCTTTCCATAAACACTAAAATCATCCATAAAAACTTCCATTATGGTCTCTAAGTAATCGGAGAAGACACTCATCATGCATCTTTGGAAAGTGGCGGGGGCATTACATAATCCAAAAGGCATCCTCCTATATGCAAAAGTGCCATAAGGGCATGTGAAGGTGGTCTTATGTTGGTCATCCGGGTGTATAGGGATTTGGAAGAATCCCGAATACCCGTCAAGGTAGCAAAAGAATTTGTTAGAGGCTAACCTCTCAAGCATTTGGTCAATGAATGGTAAGGGGAAGTGATCTTTTCTTGTTGCGGAGTTTAATTTCCGGTAGTCAATGCACATACGCCAACCGGTGATCATTCTTGTGGGTATTAATTCATTCTTTTCATTTGTCACTACCGTGGTACCTCCTTTCTTAGGTACCACTTGGACGGGCTAACCCACAAAGAATCCGATATGGGATATATGATTCCCGCATCAAGTAATTTCATGACTTCTCCTTTGACAACTTCTTGCATGTGGGGGTTCAATCTTCTTTGGGGTTGAATGGTAGGTCTATGGTCGTCCTCTAGATGGATTCTATGCATGCAAAAGTCGGGACTTATCCTCTTAAGGTCATCTAGACTATAACCTATATCCTTCTCATGTTGTTTCAACACATCAAGCAATTTTCCCAATTGGTCATCATCAAGTCTATCATTAACAATCACGGGTTTGGTCTTTGATTCATCAAGGTAAGCATATTTCAAATTTGGGGGAAGGGGTTTCAAAATAGGAGTTTGTACCTTACTTTCTTCCTTTGGAGTTTCATTGAGAATTTGCTCCATCTCCATTAGACATTCCATTCTCATAGCATACTCAACTTCACTTTCATCAACCTCATTATATTCAAATCCCATGATGGGTTCCTCTTGCTCTTGAGTTTGCAAAATATCCTCTAGGATGGATTGCTCATCCTCTACGGGTTGACATGCTTCTACTAGAATATTATGCACCAACTCGAATTGTGCATGAGTAAGTTCCTTGTTAGCTAGAGCGGCCTCAAAGAGATCCACCTCCAACTCCCAATACATGCTCTTAGCCTCACTTGATTCTAAGGCTTCTAGTGCTTGCATGGGATCCTTGAAGTAAGGGATACTCAAGTGGTCCTCTACAAAACAGTCTATGAAATCCATCTCGCAAAATATCAAACAACTCGAAAAATGATTAGAACAAACCTTGAGGAGTGTTACTTCCTCAAGGCGAAGAGAGACACAACTAATAACAATAAAAAGAAATCTAAATCAAACAAACACCGTCCCCGGCAACGGCGCCATTTTTGATAGGTCCTTTTCGTATTCACAAATAAATAGATGTGGTCGTTGGTCACGGTCGAATCAAAACACAATTTATAGCTTAACAAGCAACTCTACAATTAGTAAAGAGGCAAGTAAAGGTCGGATCCCAAGGGACGGGAGTTGAAATGAGATTTCTATTGTAACTAGCGGTGTCTAAGGGGTGTCACAAATTGGGTTGATGTAGAAGGTTACTAAACTAGAATAACAATGAAAATAAACAAGCAAGATGAATAAAAAAGGGGTGTAAACAATTGATTAAAGGCACTAGGGTGTCATGGGATCATAGGGGAATCATGCGATATGATCATACAAACATGTTCTCAAATTATAAGCAAGCAATTATTGTTGTGATGGATTGAGTTGGGTTATATCTTACAATCCTAGGCAAGTTTGGGTCCCGGAGCCGAATCGATTAGATTGTACAACACCTACAAGTCGACTTAATCTTCCCTACTCAACAACATGCATGGTCTAATGAGACTCGAGTTGGGTTATGTCTTACAAGTCTCATTGAAAAGATAGGAGATGATAGTAAATGCAAGGATTCATAGGCTTAGCAGTTCATCAAGTATAACATGTGCATGAGTTGAGATAAAAACAAGCAAGCAAATAAAGCATGAAAGCATATTAATTTAAGCATGAATCATTCCCCATGTTGGTTTCCCCTAATCACCCATTAACCCTAGCTAAGAGACTACTCACTCATTATCATGTTGATCATGCTAGCAAGGTTGTCAATCATACTAACAATATGAAACATGATGAATAAATGAAAGTAATTAACAATAATTAAAAAGGGATTAAGAGATTATACCTACTAATGATTCCAATAATAAAGCAAGAATAATAGAAGTACTTGAATGCTAGATTGAGAGGTTGTCAATCTCCTAATAATAACCCAAATAATCTTCAATTACCCAAAATAAAGGATGAACAAAAGAGAGATTAAAGAACTAAAACTTGGATTAAAACTTGATTAATACTTGATTACAATATTGAAGAGTGTTTTGATTGATATTAACTACACTAATTATTGATAAGAAGAACATGCTCCTCTAATTAGCCTAATGGGGTATTTATAGTGAAAATTAGGGAGGATGCATTAGGGTTAACTAATGGCTAAACTAGTAATTACACTTTTTAAGTTGAGCAAGGAGGACCCGGTATTTTCTGGGAGAAGGGCTTCTCTTTTCGTAGCTTGAAGAAGACAATCCGTGCTGTGAAGAAATCCGGGCGGAATAAGGTCGGGACGGCCGGATTTGGGCGATGGAATCCGAGCGGATTCTGAGGAATCCGGACGGATTGTTGAGGGGGAATCCGAGCGGATTCTAGCAAGGGACGCTCGGATTGTGCAGGACGGACGGATTGCTGGCAATCCGCTCGGATTGTCAGTCAGCATAGTAACTTCTTCTTTTTCTTCCCTTTTCTTCATAAATTCCTTGGGGATTTCCTTGGGGACTTAAGGATCTTTCCTCAACATTGCTCTTCTACTATGGTATGTACAAAGGCCTTCTAATCTTGTCTCTCCTTGATGCTTGGTCATTGGATTCGATCAATTTAGTCTTGTTTTGCCATGAAAATGCAAGATTCTTACTCCTTTCCTACCAAGGGATCAAAATCTCAAAGAATATGCAAAACAAGGAACTAAAGATAAGAAATGACCCAAATAAGCACTAAATAGCATGGAAACAAGGCTAATTCGGGGGCTAAATATGCGCCAATTATGGTCACATCAATATCACATAAAAGAGAGAGATAGAGAGAGAATTAAAATCGGAAAAAAGAAGAGAAGTTCATCATCTTTTATTTTGTAAGTTCATCTTTAATCTTTCAATGTTTAGAATAAAGTTACAGCAATTCAATAAATCTGTAAGTTGTCTTAAACGAACTACTAGACTATCTTAAGGTCGTTGTCTTCAAAAACGTAAAGAATAGACTTAGGTTATTTTCAAGTCTTGTTGATGACTGTAAAATTCTGTAGCAATTGAACGTGTAGATTTTCCAGAATAAATTCGTTATTAACATGTCGACTGAGAATCCGCGAATGCACTAGTGGTCTAAAGTTTATTTTACAAAACTAATTTATAAATTGAAATTAAGTTGGGTCTTTTGCAAACATTAAAATTGGAGAGTCTAGATGATGTTAGGCTTTTGTTTCACTTGAAAAGGATTTGTTAAACTTATTTTAGAGGTCAATACTTTTTATGCGACGGAATTCATCAGTATTTATGATTCCTTCAAGAAAACCATGATAAGTCTGGAATTTGAAGAAAGTCTATTTCACAAGAATTATAGATATGTGTCTTAGGGTTCCAACCTCATTGGTATTGCATCGTTTTGATTTTTGATGAATTAATTATGAATTTTATAGCGAGACTGAACTGTGCTGTAAAACGGTAGAATTAGAGATTTAGCTTTGAAGTTGTCAAAAGGATTAGGACGTGATGGGCATAGGATAAGTGCATGATTAGTTGGTTGATTATTGGATATAAAGTAATTGTACATAATTATGTTATGTAGGTTATGAATTGGTAAAAAATCAATTTTGATTGCTTGTGTGACTCGCGTGACTCGAAGATTTGCGAAAAGGTAGGATAACTACTCAACTCGTCTTGTCTTTGTTGGTTTGTGGAATTTATAAAAGTATTGTGAAATTGGATGGATTAATGAATGTGGATTATATATCGTTGGATTGTTTTTTATTGATTATTTATATTGGAATTTCGTTTGCATTGGATACCTCAGCTCGTGTCTGAGATGGTTTTTATAACTGGCATGGTGTATAAATGAATACCTCAACTTCGGTTGGGATGGTGAATACCTTAACTTCGGTTGGGATGATGAATACCTCAACTTCGGTTGGGATGGTGAATACTTCAACTTCGGTTGGAATGATGAATACTCCGGGCCAAGGATTGGCAGGATGAACGGGTGGTTCGGGTGATGAGCATGTTTCAGGTGATGAGCACAATTGTGTTTGCATTATATATCATATCATTTCACTTTGACTTGTTGTTGGTTATTCCTACTCAACCTCGTGGTTGACTGTGTATTCGTGAACCACTGCGGTGAACCGTTTTTTGGGGAGCAGATTTGACAGGTACTAAAGATTAGCTGACTCGGGAGCATTGGGATGAGAGCTCGACTTGGACCATAGTTGAAGTCTAGATCACATAGGACAATTATATCACTTTATTTATTTCCGCTGTGAGTTGTAAATATTTTTAATTAAGTTTTAGTTGGTTAATTTGTAATAAACATGAAATCATTAAGTTTTTATATAAAGTACTTTGGTGAGTTGGAATTTGTCTTTCACTACCTCGGGAAATCGAGATGGTAATGCTCTCATTTTTCTAGGAAGGCCTAGTTAAGGCTCTTGGATAAATGGGGGTGTTACAAACTCACTTTTGGGAATTTACAATCCAAAACGGACACGTTATTATAAACGAATGGTCAACTTGGAGATACCTTAAATAGCAAGTCTATTTAACAAATGATATGGATCAGACATGCATATGACATGAATCAAGCTGCCATAATAGTGCTGGTCCTTTAATGTACTAACACGTCAGTCTAGACAAACTTCTATTACTTCACCATATATGTTTGTAACTCACAAAGATATCTCGTAAAAAGATAGATGTATTTCTAAGAGATAGAGTGGGAATAGATCGTCACAAACATGTCTTATAGTTAATGCGTTACTTTTTGAAAGTAGTGGAACTATAATCTATTAAGATAGAGTAGGAGTATAGCACACATGTCTTATTGTTAAAATGTTGCTTTTCTAAAGTAATGGTATTTTGACCTAGTCCCAAATCAACTTAAGTTGCATATAAGCCTTAGCATTACAATCCAAAAACTATTACTCAAGAGTAGATTTACTTTAAGGCAACAATCTCTTTAAAGTAAATAGAGCTTTAGAGTACCTAAGAGCATAGATTGACATGAAGATGTTAATCAAGATAAATCATGTTAGGAATTGCCACATTCCATTTTGATGAAAAATAGCAAATAGTATTAAAAAATTTGCATTTCTAAAATGGGAATTTAGAGAAGGATGTGTATGGAACACAAAACCGTAGATAAAGATCTAAGAATCCTAACATATTATGCAAAGCTTACTTAAGCAATCCTAGAATGGTCTTAAGCAAGCATCAAAGGATTATACTTTTCGTTCATGTGATGATTGAGAATGGTTTCATTCACATTGTTAAAGAATCATGTTTACACATGAAGTTAAGTGGGAGCAAGAATTATTTTTCCATGTCTTATATGTTGATAACATATTATTTATTGAGAATCAGTACCAATACTCTCCTCTGTGAAAGAGTGATTGGGAGACTAGGAAAGAGTGCGATGCATTATAGATTTCTGAATCTATGTGTTGAATTTGAGAGAATATTGGCATAGAGTCGAGAGCCTTATGATGATGAGTTCTTTCATATCCATTTAACATCAACAAGGTTGAGTAGGTTGTTCATATTGATGAAAGTGGAATTACTATGATAAGAGTCTTAGTCATTCACTGAACCTAAATAAGTTGTTGATCACATGAAATCGATTTCTAATGTTTCCGCCATTAGAATGATCATGTATGCCATTAAATGCACACGCCGTGATGAATCATATGCTTGGAGCATAATAAGTCAATAACAAGTTAATTCGAATGATGGTCTTGTGAAATCCTTAAAGAACATCCTTTAAGATTCTTGATGAGAATTGAGGATTCGTTCATATGTTTGGATGATATACTGATTTGTGCATTGAAGGGTTACAGAAACTCTAATTTCCAAACCTATAAGGATTTATCGAAATACTAGGCCGATATTATTGACTTTGAAGTAAGAGACTAGAGAAATATTTTAGTTTCGACCATTGCAAATTCTATAAAAGGAATCTAAGTAAATTGTGATAAAATGGTCCACGTAGGGAATGAGAGTGACTCCCTCTACCAAAGACTTTATCACAAGTTATATGATAACAGTGGGACAATATTCCAAGTACAAGAGCCCTAGTCTAGTAAGAAGACTAGACATCTACTTAGATAAATTCATTAGAAATAACATTGAATAGAAAGAAATAGCAATTCATAAAGTTGGAATGTATGGATACATGGTATATCCACTTACCAAACTTTTATTGCAATTTAACTAGTGTAAAAAGTACACTATGAGATTATAAGATATGAAGTAGTAATAGAGTATTGACTATTCATATATGATAATCGCATTTATCGTTTGAGTTTCTTTAAACTCATTTATTACTTTGTTATATCCAAATGGGTTGTTGAGACAATATTGAACCTCATTGAAGTGAACTGGATTAACATAGTATTCGCCTTTAGTTACATAAAAGAGGTGACGTCTCGAAGTAACTAGAGTGTAATGCAATTGATTACAAGTTCAAGTGCCATAGGGTCATATGGGATGACTAGTCGATCACATAAACAGACTGTATGGGACACTGTCGGGCAATGACCGCTTATAGAGTTCTGGAAATTCATAAAGCCTGGTCGTGGCGAGAGCTACTATAGTATTCTTATGAATCGATTCTTTTGACTATAGACTATTCGCCCAAGTTGGCACAAATTTCTGAATGGCTTTAATTTATACTCTACAACTATCGTAACAGAAGTCAAATGAGTATATTTTGGTTCATGATGAATTGTGGCTATACAAAGGGAATAGTGCGATAAGAATTGTCCACCCCCTTGTCAGGGTTGTTTGAAATCACAAGGCCACTCGAGGAGTAGCGAACTGAAAATGCGTGGCCACGCTCGGAAGGTATCTACGGTAGATAATTCCGGTCAGACAGTTACTCACCAGATCGAGAATACCACTCAAGATATGATCAAATGCAAGTACGACCTGCAAGACACCTTGCATTGAGTGGGAGATTGTAATAGGACAAGAGAATCGGTGACGCACACTTGTCTCGGACAAGTGGAAGATTGTTGGAGTATGTGTCCTCAACAATAGTGCGATCACATGTTTAAATCTCAAGTTAAGAATTCGTAAGGGATGATTCATTTATATAGTCAACTAATCAACATTAATCAGTAATGATTGGCTAACTAGAGTTTGACATTACTGTCGTTTGACGGTGATGATCAGTTGATCCCTTAAGGTCACACCTATAGGACAATTCCCTTAATAAAAAAGTTGATTAATTGTATGACGATACAAGTTAATCAATTCCTTAAATTTGATTAATTCATTTGTGAGAGAGAGTATTTATATCTTATTGTAATTTGATTAAATAAGATTTTTTTTAGTAATTAAAATATTTTATTACTAAAACTGATTATTGTTTATGAAACAATTGAGACAAGAATGAATGGTTAATTATAGTTACAATATGTTGTGAATTATAATTATATGACCCATTTTATTTATGTGATCAAGAATCACTAGACAATTTGTTATATGTAATTTAATTAATGTATATAATGATATTTATTTGATAAATATGCATTAAATTAATTAATAACATGTTACATACTACATGTGACATATTGTGTGACAATTGACAAATTGAAAAAATAAAATGGAAGTCCATAATAAGGAAGGGGCACCAGTTTTTTGGTAGTAGGAAGCGTTTGTTTGTATTTGTTTATATTGTATGGCAAATATGATGAGTACCCTATAACCTAGTCTTACACCTACAAACCTTGTGAAGAACAAAAGGAAAAGCAAAGACCATGCATTGGCCTTGCTCCCTCACTCCACCCGGCCTCACATGCTCATTAGAGCATCTTTTGCTCTTGTATTTTACAATTCATTCTTATGCATGCAATCTCATCTTCTCTGTTTCATTTTTTTTCTCTCTAAAATTAGTTTTAGAAAACCAAAATATTGTTCATACAAAATTCTAATAACAATATAAGATTACTAGTGTAGTAATAAGAATATTATTAGAATCATTTTAAGAATACTAGTATATTAATCTAGTTAATTAATATATTAGTTTAAGGGATTTGTTTTGGGTTCAATGAAAGGAGGATCTCTATATTTGGGATTTAGGAGGACCATCCATAACATTTAAGCTCAAGAACAAATAAGGAAGGTGACCTTATTTGTGCCCTTTTTCGAGCCATATAACAATGTAAGGGACATTGTTTTTCTTATTTTCTCTTATTTAGTTATGCATGCACTAGATCTAATAAACTCATATTAATATGTTAATTAGTTCACTATTAGATGAGTCTAATAATAGGTATATGAACCTAACAGGCCTTCATTAGAAAAGTTGGGGATTTTTGAGCCCGTGGCTGAGTTACTTAACAAGACTGGGATGACGGGTTTGACCACTATGAGAGAGCTAACGTATGAACAAGTGACCTTAGAATTTTTTAGCTCTTTCACCTTTTCACCCGCTGCTTACGTGTCTGACCCAGGGAGTACATGTATTTCTTTTCGACTGTTTAACCAGACCTTCACCTGAACCTTAGCTGAGTTTGAGAGGAGGTTGGGTTTGACTAGTGACGGTCCTCGAGAGCCTCCTAGGACGCTCCTGGCTTTACTTTGGCCCACTCTTGCACATACTTCCTTTGATCAGAGACGTGTTACTCATGTCCACCTTCCCCCAACCCGTTACTTCCTACGTCTCCTTGGCGAGACGATCTTTGGACGCCATGAGCCTAACAACGTTGAGCTGTCGATTTTAGCGGGTTACTTGAACATTGATTGTGGTGACTCTTTTGTTCTAAACATTTCTTACTTAACGGCTCAACATTTTAACGTTGTCGGGCAGAAGGTGAAGGGCCCGATTTCAAGTGGCAGGTTGGCGACCCACATTGCCCGTAGCCTTTTCACCGACTTTTCCCGCGGCCTTACCTTCACCTGACCTACCCCGTCTTTTACCCTTGACTACTATGTCGGGTAGGTTACCTCCACCTCCACCCTCTTACCTCCTTACCCTTGGTCCTCTCGCTTCTAGGAAGCGGAAGAGACCTGACACTGCTGTCAGGGAGACCGGTGAGGGGTCCACACAGACACAGGCTATGCAGACACCCAAGTCCACGCCTACGCCTATCCCGACCTCTACACCTGCACCCTCTGACCCTCAGTCAGCTTTTCCTGCTATTTTTATTGCTCCTACTCCTTTTGAGGCGCCCGAGGTCATGGACCAAGGGCGCTATGACGCTCTTCTTTTAGAGATGTGCATTAGAGTGGCTCGTATAGAGCGAGATCAGGCCCTTGCCTTGTTCCCTCTATATGAGTACCACATGATGAGAGGGCGTCCTGTTCCAGACAGCTGGCCACACCCGGCCTTCTTTCTACCGGGACCCGACGGAGGGGTACCCACAACCGGAGAGCGAGGAGGACACAGCTGAGAGGGAGGAGAGGGTCAGAGCTGACCTTGCTGCTGGAAGTCGCCAGAGGAGGAGAAGAGAGGAGGAGTCTGACCCCACCTTTATGGTGGTTGATGAGGAGGAGGAGGATGACGAGTAGCTACTGGTCTACTCACTTCCCCAGTTTTCTGGCTAGTTTGGGGATGTTCGTATATATTGTGAGTATTCTGCTTTTATTTCTTTTTCATCTCCTTCGATTTCATTTGTTCATTTATTGGTTGTAATTTTCCCGTTCGCCATTTATTCTGCTAGTGTATGCTGGAGGACAACGAGGTCGTTTTCTATTTTGGTTTGGGGAGGGTATTGCATCCTTTGAGTCTGCATTTGCAGTTGTTTTACATTCACGTTTATTGCATTTTCGCTTGCATTGTATTTTAATTTCAAAAAAATAATGAAAAATTCAAAAAAATCGAAAAAATTCAAAAATTCAAAAAATGTTTCACGTTTATTTTTGCATTTAGGTCGAGTCGGAACGGTAGATTTCAATGATGATATTACACTATAATTTGTCATTTCACTTAAGCTTTGCAACAAATTGTCATCTTATTAGTTCTGTCATTTGCATAATCTACGAGTTAATGTTGAATACAGTTGAACAAATAGACTTGACCTGATAAATTTGGCAAGCTACTTATAATTTCTAAGCTTTTAGAGCCTTATAAACTGGTGTCATTCATGACCAGTTTCATTTAGGAATGTGAGTAGTTACTCCATACATGTCATGTAACATTAATTTGCACAAGTATGAAATTTGATTGCTTATTGCCTACATACATTCGAGTTAGTGGATGGTATCACATGTTTGGAGAATGCTTGCAACTCCCTTTCTATTCATTTTACCCATTAGCTTCACATTAGCCATAAATTTCCTCTTTGACCCTTTAACTACAATCTATAAACTTAGCCTACCCTTTGTCATGCTAGTTTAGTAGTTTTAGTGGTACTCTCTCTATTGTATTGATTTTTGGCTCGTTCTATTATTGTATGATGTTGGTAATAAATAAAAGGAGTTTGTGAAAAAAAATTGAAAAAAGAAACAGAAACTGTCGAGAAAAAAACAGAAGAAGAAAGAAAAGAAAAAGAGGTAATGAGAAAGAAAAAAAAAGAAGAATTATTTGGGAAATTGATCGAATTAGTTATCTCCTATACTTTATTTCATATTTATTGAGGAGGTTATTTATTTGGATTTAGTGAATTGTTGCCTTAATAGTTAAGGCATTTGAGCTTAATTTATTCTTTGGATTTGAATTGGATGTTGCAGTTGGATTGATAGGATGCTAGCTTGGCTATTACCCTCTAATACCCATATCGTTTTGCCTCTTCTTACCCATAGCTCCACTTATCTAAATTATTACAAGTATTCGGCATGTGATAGATCTTGAATGGATGGAATTTATGTGTACGGTAGCTAGAATTACTTATCATACTAAGTGGCATGCATGATTATGTTCGTCGTAGTTTAGGTGAGCGACTATTTTCTTTCTCTCTTACATTTAAATGCTTACCCTTTGCTTCATGAGAGAAGAGTGACCCGTGAGAGTCCATTTTTAAAAGTCTTGCAAGGTCGACAGTTGAGCTTATTTATAAGCATCATACAACTCGTTTGAACTTGACTATTTTGGCTATAAGTGTCAATTTTGTATGCATTAAATTGGTTTAAATGGACAACTTATATCTAGCTCTGAGTTTTCGTTTCCGTTCCATTTGTTTGCTTTTAGTTTACTCGAGGACGAGTAAAGGTTCGGTTTGGGGAGATTTGATACGTGCATTTTATATAGTCCTTTTTGGCCTCTTATGCACATATTTCCAGTTAATTCTCGTAGTTTTGTATTGCATAATGCCCCGAATAGGCTACTTTGGTTCGGGTTGCCTTAATTGCAGGAACAGACCCGAAAGTAGTGGAATCGTGCCTTTTACAGTCCCTTTTAGCATGCATTTATGGAGATGGAAGATTTGGAGCGGAAGTACTATGCCTCGGGAAGCTTGAGGGAGTCTCGGAAGCTAACCAATGGAGAAAATGAGTTGTTTCAGAGGCTGTGCACTCGATCGAAGTATTTTTTGTTCGATCGAGTGGGTTTGGTGGTCACAAGTACTCGATCGAGTCTCTGCTGCATTCGATCGAAAGATGTTGTTTTGAAGGTTCTCGATCGAGTTCAACAACTGTTCGATCGAGAGGATTGCTGGAATAGTGTTCGATCGAGGAGCTTCATTTCACTCGATCGAGCACTTTGCTATTTACGCGAGATTTCTATTTCGCGAGAACTTAATTAGTGCCTAAGTTTTGTTTAATAAATATTTTCCCTATATAAGGGAAGACATCATTAGGTTAAAACATCTCTTTTAATCTCTTAATCTATCTTTTGCTCTCTAAATTACTCTCTTAAGCAGACACTTTTCTTTCCTGTCTTGTTCGAACGTTGCTCTTGTTCATTAATTGCCGGATCTAAAACTTTGCAATCATTCTTTCTCTCTTATTCAATTTAATCTTCTTTGGATCTTTAATCCTTGTTCTTAATTACTGTTTTAATTACTGTTATTGTTTGTTTATGTTAATTCATCTTCACCATACTTATATCATGTCTTTGCTTAATTCTTCAACCATTTTTGTTTGTTTCGTCATAAACATGAGTAGCTAAATTCTCTATGTTAGGATTAGGGGTGCTATGGTAGTGAATAAATGATGTTGTAAATGGATTAAAAACTTGCATGTGAGAACTGTTTTATAACAATTTAATTGTAATCGTTTAGTTGAGTGCACGCTTCTAAACCTGTTAATTTTGTTAAATTCAGACCTAGATTGAGAGATTGGAATGAACAGACCTATTATGAACAGTAGACTACACTAATGAGGGTGAGAGTTAAGTTAGCTGTATTTTAGGGCAGAAAGTGGACCGAGAGGACCTTTCCCTTACCCTTCTCAAATTAGACCGACTAAGCTATTTATGACATAATTGACTAATTACCATGGTGAACCGACATCCTAGCATTTCTCTCCTTATTTGATCACATTCTTTATTTCTCCTTATTGCCTTTATTGCTCTTTTCTCTCATCCTTAATCTTAATTAGTAGTTAGAAAATAAAATCAAACACCCAATTGTTACCGTGACAGACTAGATTAGAAGGTATATATAATGGCCTCCCTGTGGAGTACGATACCCGACTTACCTCTACTATATATTAGTTGAGCCGGTTGGTTTATTTTTGGTAGGGTTGCGACAGCCATGTCAAGTGGGATGCTCCAAGAGGCGACTCAAGCATAAGACGGTTTCCCAACCGCCTTACGTCTCCTTAATCAACCAAGCATCACCACCACAAATCTACCAAGAAATACATATATCACAGTATGAATCACAATGAAAATAAAGTGTAACTCTTTCACATTAACATGATTCACAAATATGACCCAAATACATGTACTCATAACCATACCGACTCTTCAATTCGCCTTACCTCATTATCATGCCAAAATGCAACCTTCATATATTATGAGTCTAACAACAAATGCCAACTATATCGTGCCACTGCAATGTTCATATGAGATCAACACCACTACTCAATACCATGTCACAAAGAACACCCAACAACACTATGAAGCCAACACTCATAATCCACAAAATCATATTATAATGCAACAACAATACAATAATGACACATGAAACCATTTATGCTTATTGAAACCGAGTAGGATTATCCTACCTATTAGCAAAATCCAATTAGGATAAGCAACCACACTAATCCTCCTCTAAGAAGCCACATCCTACAATTATCTAAGAGATACTATCACAAATATATTCTACAACAATTAATAATACTAATTAACCCTTAATTACCCCCACTTAATTAGTCAAAACTCTAATTAATTACATGACGACCTACTAGAAAATTAAGGTCTACTAAATAAGAATAAGGGAGAAATGTTAAGGATAAAGTTACAAATGTGAACAAATGAGCAAGAACAAAAAATGGAAGACAAATCTTAAAATGTGAGATCTAGATCTTTGTGGATAGTGTTTCTTATGTTTAAAGATGTTTCTAGAGAGAAGCAGAGATAAGGTTGGAGTGTTTTTAGCGGAGGAAATCAGAAAAATAAGGATTAGAAAGTGACAGGCCACTCGGTCGAGTGCCCGGTTAACTCAGTCGAGTGAACCGTTACTCGGTCGAGTGACTCAACATCAGAAGGTTTCACAAAATTACAGGTCTCACTCGGTCACCCACTCGGTCAAGTGAGCTCTACTCGCTCGAGTACTTCGTTTACTCGACCGAGTATTGGTCTTATAAATTATGGGTTATTACAAAGGTGATCTTTCATTGGATTTCTTCCTATCCAAGGAGTGAACAATATCACCAAGGACAAACCAAGAAGGATTCTATCCATGTTCCATTTGCTCGATAAAATGGATGATGTTGATGCTCCCATACCAACCTTGTCCCTTATTCTTCAACACCTCTAAAAAGAGGTAGCTATGCACCAAGCAAAAGGTAAGGGCTCTTCCCCTAGCCACATCGGATATGCTAGGATCGGAACGGTTGGAAAACATGCCAACTAATGCCGGGTCGACATTTCTCACTTGGGGACAAGTCCCGACACCAATGGTGTAACCGACCTTCAAAGATATCCATATTATTGTGTGGAAGAAGAAAGGGAAGTTTTTTTTAAAGAAATAATGTGTTTCGGGTTGAGAAAATGAGCATGCAAAGGTCGCTTTATATGCAGAAAAAGCAGCGCGTTTTTTTCAGAAAAAAAGGAGGCTCTTTCTATCACAGAAGACCTTCCTTCCGTATCAGCTTTTACTAAAAATACGCACATTGACTTATCTTTTTCAATATGTGTTTTCTCCTGACACACGGCCATCCCCTCACAAAAGAAGTCGCGCCTCTTTGTCCTATCCCAAAAATTTTTGTGTTTTTTCTCCCTCACATTACCTAGGACTTACGGTTTACGATATCCGTAACGATGTCCGAGACGCGCCATCAAACAAACGTGTTTTTTTCCTTTTTTTAGGGGAAGGGCTAGACGCCCCGATCCACAACGGATCATCTCCATTCGAGTCGACGAGAAAATCGCAAATATACGCTTTTTTAATGTCGATTTTTTTCCTCATTTTAGCAAATTATTTAACAAATTCCGCGTTTCTCAATTTACTTCTGCGAAATCAATTTTGCAAACTCAAAATCAAATTTCCAAACATTATTGCACACCCAATTTTGAATTTATTTCGCTTAAACTCTAACACGATTTTGGCAGATTTAGAAGACAGTTTGATTTCGAAACGACCGATTCATTTTTCACAAAAATACAAATCAATTTTCACAAAATTCAGATGTGACATTTTATTGCAAAAATTCAAAGCAAATTCCAAACGTGCAAATTCAAATTTAAGAAGCAAATTCAAACTCAACTTGACAAATTTTTCGAGTCATGACAATTGTTAATTTTGACAGCACTTCGTCTGTTTTACGTGAATTATGTGTATATATGCTACTTGTTGCCTTTTTTCTGCACTAACGTTGCAGGAACGAGCCATAGCAAGTGGGAAGTCATCCGTTGACCGCATTTCTTTTTGACAAACCACAAAAAAGAAACACAACACAAAAAGAACCCAAACACGAAGGTACGGACCATGTCCGAAAAAAAACAACAAAAGACAACTACCCGACGTACTCGCCACCCTCCGTCTCACACTCAGGTGTCCTCTTCGGAGAACTATCAAGCGTCTTGCTACATCTGTCATGTACCTATAAAAAATAAACTAACTAAACTAACTATATAGCTAGGGAAGTCAGGTTGATCTCTCCAGGGAGGCAAGATATCTGTAGAAGTCCGTCTATTTGGTCACAAATGGGGGGGTTTGTTTGAATTGTTTTCTAAACTACGAAGTTTAAAGGAAGAGAAGTAGAGACAAGAGCAGTAAATGCAATAAATTAGGATTAAACTATCAGTTAGAGAAGGGACATGTCGGGAATTCGGTTCACTACGGTAGTCCAGTGACTCAGCTGTAAACAACTCAGACGAATTAAAGCAAGACGGATGTGGAAAGGTCCTTTCAGTCCACTTTCTATCCTAAAATACCACTAACTTAACTTTCATTCTCGTCAGGGTAGTCTACTCTTCATAGCAGGCCTATTTAGTCCAATCTTTCGATCTAGGATTAATTTTAGCCAGATTAAAGAGGTGACTCAGAAGCGTGCACTCAACTAAGTCGATAAATACAATTAAATTGCTATGGTAACAGAATCTCACATATAATTCATCTATTTCATTTACTACATCGTCACATTCCTACCGCAGATACCCTAATCCCAACATGCATTAAATTTAGCTACTCATATGTCTATAAATATCAAAACTAATAACAAATGACGAATTAACAATAAACATAATGGAATAAATAATAAAATGCATAAAAGAGAATTAGGGCAAAGGAATAAATTAAGTAAATAAGGAATTAAAACAAACAAACGATTGATTATTATTAAGAGAAGAGAAAGGAATTACAATCGTGCGAATCCGGCGTAAAGAACAATCGAATCCGAGCAAAGTAAATCCCAAAGTAAAGTTACAGTGAAGAGGAATGTAGAACGCAGTAAAGTTTGATAGATAAAAGCTAAGTAAAATGATAGATAATGAATGATTTGATACCTAATAACCTAGTAAATGCGTGCTTAAATAGAAAAACAACTTAGTTTAGCGAAATAAAAAAACTCACAAGCTAATTAAAGCCCACGCCAGCAGAAACCACTCGATCGAGTGGAATAAAACCACTCGATCGAGCAAACCTCAGCACAATCTACTCGATCGAGTAGAATAGTTACTCGATCGAGTAACTCTCTTTTATGCACATGTCGATTGAGCATAGTAACCACTCGATCGACCAACTGGGACTCTGAAAACCACTCGATCGAGTGGTAAAACTACTCGATCGAGTCTTCTGTCTTCAATTCAGCTCAAGTCCACATCCATCTGCCTCGTAATCCGTGCCTTGACGCACTCCAATGCAGTATCTCACTCTGGAAAATCCCGTCTCCTCTAAATGCATGCTAAAAGGACGAAAAAGGGTACGATTCCATTACTTTCGCATTCATTTCTACAAAAAGGACAAAATGAACCAAAGTAGCCAATTCAGGGCAAAATACTATAAAACAGTATAAAAATGCATAGAAATACGTGCTGAAATAGGCTAAAAAGACTATACATTAGGCACGTATCAAATCTCTCCAAACCGAACCTTTACTCGTCCTCGAGTAAACTAAAATGCAACTAATGAAACGGAAATGAAAACTCAGAGCTAGCTTAACTTGTCTACTTAAACCAGTTTAATGCAACAAAAACTAACAGTTAAAGCTAAGCAGTCAATACGCAAACGAGTTATAAGCTGTTCAGAAATATAGCCAACCCATCGACCTTGCAAGACCAACAAAATCGGACTCTCTCGTGGTCACACTTCTCTCATGAAGCAAAGGGTGAATGTTATATGTAAAAGAGAGAAGAAAAGACAGTCACTCACCTAACTACGACCTACATAGCATGCATGCAACAAAAATGAAAGACAATTCAAGTACTAATGCACACACTCCAACCAATAATGTCCGTCATAGCCGAGGGCTTACAAATAATATGGGAATAGTGAGGTTCAGGTGAGAAAAGGCAAAACAAGTTATGGAAATGTGGAGGTAAAAGCATCAAGCTAGTTCCTAACATGACCATAATAAACCATCCGAATCTCAACTGACTGAAAAACTAGGTACAAGTGCCCTTCATTTGGCACACAACTAACTAAACTCAAACACAATCTCCTCAAAAATATAGAATAAGAATGGAGGATTCAGACGGTCACAAACTTCTTTTTTTTTAAAACCGTCTGAATGAATCACAACAAACAAATCAACACTTTTTTTCTCAAACTTCTTTTTTCTTCTGTTTCACGTGAACTCTTTCTTTTTTTCTTCATTTTTCATTTTTCATTTTTTTTCTTTTTCTTTCTCTTTCACGTTTTCCTCTTATTTTTTCTTTTTCAATTCTTTCTTTTTTCCTTCCTTAATTTCCACCAACTCCATACAAAAGATACGGGCCAAACTGCAGACGGAAAATCATACCACCAAAGACATACTAAACTAGCTTAACTAGGCATGCTTAATTTGGGATGTAGCTAATGGGTCAAAAAGGCAAGTTTTGGCTTATGTGGAGCTAAATGAGTGAAACAATATAAGGAAAAGGGAAAATTTGCAAGCACCTCCCTGCATGTGACACCAACCACAAACCCAAATATGTGCATTTGACAAGAAATTGAATGTCATAAAAGTGCAAAAATGATGAACATGCTATGCAGGGAGTACTACTCTCAATTCCTAATGAACTGGTCATGAATGTCACCAGTTATGGGCTATAAAACTCAGAATTTATCAAGTAGTTTGCCAATTCATCAGGTCAAGTCTAAACAGTCAGCTATATTTGAACAGAAACTCGTAGACTATGCGTATGACAAAGCTAATAACTATCAAAAAAAGTGCAAGGCTCAAGTGAAATGACAAGTTATAGTGCATTATCATCACGGAAATCTACCGTTCCGACTCAACCTATATGCAAAAATAAACGTGAAATTTTTGGATTTTTGAAAATTTTCTAATTTTTTGGATTTTTTTTTGTATTCTAAAGAAATAAAAAACAATGCAAAGCTGAAAAATAAACGTGAATGCAAAACAAATGTAAATGCAGACTCAAAAGGATGCAATACCCTCCCCAAACCAAAACGGACAACACCCTCGTTGTCCTCCAGCATACACCAGCAGATATATACAGGGGAACGGGAATATACAATCAATAAATAAATAAAAACAAGAAATAGAAAGGAGACAAAATAAAAGAGAAAGAGATACATATAAAATGCGAACTTCCCCAAACCAGCCAGAAAACTGGGGAAGTGAGTAAACCAGTAGCTACTCATCGGCGTCGTCCACCATCGTGAACTCCGGATCAGCCTCCTCCTCTCTCCTTTTCTGCTCCTCAGCTCGAGCTCTATCCACTGCCACCTTTGGGTCCTCGTCCTCCTCCTCCTCCTCAGCAGACTCCGGGTACCCCTCAGCTGGGTACCGGTAGAAGGAAGGGTGTGGCCAGCCCTCTGGGATCGGACGATGTCGCCTCAAGTGGTACTCGTACAGATGGTGTAAGGTAAGAGCTAAATCCCTTTCCATACGACCCTGTCGCTCTGCAATCTCAAGCAACAAACCGTCATGGCGACCTTGGTCCATGACCGTGGATGCCACAAAGGGCGGAGGTGGTACTAAAGTAGCCGGAAAACCCGGCTGAGCCTGTGACTGGTCGGTGGGAGTGGGAGTAGGAGTAGGAGTAGGGGTCGGGATGGAAGTAGCCGTGGAAGGCTGGGTACTCCCTGAAGGTGTGGACCCCTCTCTAGTTTCAACTCTACGCCGCTTCTTGGCGGCGGGTACAGTGGGAAGTGGTCGGAGTAGAAGGTGGAAAGCAGGTGGAGGTGGCAGTCGGGCACCCCTAGCAACAGTAGGCAAGGGTTCTAGACGGGGGAGAGTGTCACAAGGTAAGTCCACATACAAGGAACCATCTATCTTCCATGTCCGGTAGTTTGGGGTCAGCCAATGCTGAGAAAGTATGACATCCAGACTCAGTAACCTCTTTCCCTTGAGGTATTGCAAGTCACGAGGCTAGATGGGGAAAAGGGAACGGGCAAGAATGGTGGCTATGCCACCGCAAGCAATAGATCCCATCTCCTTCAGCCTCTGGGCCTGAAAGTACTAGGTGGTCAAGTAAGCTATGTTGAGGGTAAATGGACTCTCACAGTCAACGTTCAGGTAACCGCCCAGGATGGAGAGCTCGGTGTTTGTGATGTTGTTCGGCTCCTTTCGGCCGAAGATGGTGCTCGCCATCAACCTAAGAGAATAACGGGCATGGGGAAGGTGGACCTGGGCGAGCTTTCGCTCGGTAAAAGTGATCTGGGCCAGGGTCCGCCAAAGCTGACGAATGACCCTCCTAGGGGCGGTAGTGTCGCCCGTAAAGGAGAGGCCAAGTCTCCTACCAAAATCCTCTAAAGTCATCTGAAAAGTCTGGTTAAACAACCGGAAAGACACTGAAGAACTAGCGGGGTCAGCATCGTATGCCCCGGAGGAGAAGGTGATGGAGCTGAGGAACTCAAGACTCAGCTCTAGAAAGGTACGACCGCTCATAGTAATGAGGCCAGTCATCCCCATGCCCCGTAGTAAATCACAAACCGACTCGTAAAAACCGAGTCTCTCAAGTGCCGGTTTATCTAAAAACCGGGAATGTACAAACTCGCAGCCTAGGAGGTGATAAAACCTCTTACGATGAAAGGCGTTAACAAAAATTACCTGCGGATAGTCTGGGTGAGAGTCGAGGGAAGTGTCCCCTCGAACAGTAACCGTGCCAGAAGTAGAAGGAGCAGCTGAATTCGAAGGTACAGCAGAGGTAGAGGTAGCAGGGGCTGATGTAGAACGGTAACGTCCGCGACCTCGGCCCCGGCCCCTAGAACCCAAAGTAGAAGCCCGCTCAGTGATGGTGCGAAGGACTAGGGCCGCTCTAAAGGCAGCTGCAACTGCCGGCGAGTCCGCCACAGGTGTGAAAACGACGGCTAGAGTAGGAGTAGTGGCTGCTGTGACCACCACTGACGAACAAAGGCTAGCAGTGGTGGTGGCCGTAACGGAAGTGGCAGCCAAAACTGAGCTAGCAGCAGAGCTAGCTGGGGTGAAAACGGTACCGGCAGCTCAAACAAGGAAACAGGAGTTGCGGTACTAACTAAAGCGGAGGCAGTGGCAATAGCAGGGGCCACCGTCTCAGACAGGGATGGACTAGAAGATGAGCTGGTGGAAGGTAGTGAGCTAGAATCCATCCTGTATACAAAGGGGCAGGGGACATGAGAAGATAACATCGGCTAAAAACCAAGAAAAACCAGCATGTGACGGCATGACAGTCCCCATATAGTCGAAAAATTTCGACTTCAGCCCGAAATTCCCAAAATTTCCTCAAAATTTTCGAATAACAATATGTAAGCATCAATAGGGGCGGGATAGCAATCAACAACAACAACATTTAAGCAAAGAACAAAGTTAACTAAGCATTTGACATAAGCAAAGACTAAATTTCAGTCGAAAATTTCGACTGTGAGAACCCTTAGCAAAGATCGTATAAAATTCGAAATAATCGTGCAACAAACAGTGAGGAGACGGGAATGATCATCAAGCAAGACAAGTAAGAGCAAACAAAGACAATTAAAGTCGAAAAATTCGACTAAACAGAGAATTTCGAAACCCTATTTTCAAATTACCTCATAAAAATGCAAAATTAATTAAATTGAAATGCAATGAGGTAAATAAATCACTTACTTGATGAGAAGAAACCTACAAATTGCAAATAATCTTCAATAACAAGCAAAGATGGCGATTTTTGTTCGAAAAAACGCAAACCCTAAACCCGCTATAAAACCGTGTAAACTAGCACAAATCAAGGGGGAAATCGAGAGCTTTGAAAGATTAATTAGCAAGCAAGAGAATGTAGGTGACGGATTTGGTATTTAGAGCAATTAAAATGGGGATTTGGGGATTTTTTGTCGCAATTAGGGGAAGAGGGACGAAATAATTGGGGTTAAATGAAATTAGAATCAAAAACAAAGAAGTTAAGGAAGAAACTCCCTGCGTCCTTTCCCAATCTACTCGATCGAGTGGTTTATAACCGCTCGATCAAGCACTTTGATTAACCATTTACTCGATCGAGTAAAAATCTACTCGATCGAGAACTCCCCGTAAGTGCTTTACTCGATCGACTGAACAGGAACCACTCGATCGTCCACTTTTCACTCGATCGAGTACAAAAAGTACTCGATCGAGTTCTTTTCTCGCGTATGCTCTTTAATTTCGTCTTTGTTCCTTTGAACTTGCGTAAAAATTCCCCAAACCTGCATAAAAACACGTGCAACAATATCCCAAAATACCAAATACGCATAGTAATAGTCTATAGTTTTAAATCTACGCTAAAAACTGTCTAAAATCTAATCGTCCTAATTAAAAGCAATAAAAGAAATTCAACGGAAAATTCAAAAATTGGTTTTTACAAGGTGTTACACGGGGCATTTCCCCGCTCACTTCCCAATGCAATTCAGTAGCCCCTTGGAGGGCTCTGACCGAGGACGTCATCTCAGCAACATTGATTGTCCTCTTCAGCTTCCATGAGCTTGAATTTGAATCATTTAATTCAGTAGGAGGGGAATAGTTCACATCCACATATGCACGAACTTTCCTCATCCTTGCTCCTTTATCAACGGCTGTAGCATCGTCATTCCCAATTTGATTTACCTTAATTTCACAATGCCATTTGACCGCTCCTTCATTGCTTTCATCTGTACCTGCAGCAAGGAAAACAGACGAACTTTCCTCGTTTTTGCTCTCAACTTGAGGCGTAGGGGTAACAATAGCAGCACAATACTCCAAATTTTCATCTGGAGTGTCAATAATAGGGTCAATAGAAGAGAGGGCATTGCAAGGCTGAGCTTGCATGGCAGCCCTCCGGAACTTAGACTGATGGAATATCAGCTCCTCGTCCCCTACCTGAAAGGTCAAAGTCTTCCCCCTGACGTCTATAACTGCACGGGCAGTGGACAAAGATGGTCTCCCTAAAATAATAGGGGTATGTGCATCTCCGGGGATGTCTAAGACAACGAAATCAACGGGAATAAAGAACCTCCCGATCTTAACAGGTACGTCTTCTATTACACCTAGTGGCCGTGATATACTACGGTCGGCCATCTTGACAGTCATGTTGGTGCAATTAAACTTTGTCAAACCAAGTCTCTTAGCCAGAGACAACGGTAAGACACTCACGCTAGCGCCTAGATCGCATAGCGCGTTATCAATCAAATGGGTACCGATATGACACGAAATTGAGAAACTACCCAGATCTAACGGTTTTGGAGGTAACTTATTTTGAACTAGGGTCGTCCCTACCTCAGTCAAAGCTACTGTCTCATTATCATTAATATTCCTCTTACATGTTAAAATTTCTTTCATAAACTTAAGGTAAGAGGGTACCTGTGTCAGCAGTTCGGCGAATGGTACAGTGATCTGCAAGCTTCTCAAGATTTCGGCAAATTTGCCAAATTGTTGGTTCGCTTTAGTATTCTGTAGACGCCTCGGGAAGGGAACCGTGATGGGTATCTCGAGTCCCTTGTTTCTCTCTTCCAATGTGTCAGCCGGAGCAAGCTCTGTATCCTTTGGACGCTTCTTTCCTCTTGAACGAGGTCTTTCAGGTGATATATTGCTTAATCGAGCACTAGCAGGCTCTCGACTAAGCTGCCCGTCATCCAAACTACTCGATCGAACAAAATTCCCATTCGATCGAGTAGTTTTTTCAGCAACATCACTAGATCGAGTGGAATTTTCACTCGATCGTACATCTTCATTTTCCTGTTCACTCGATCGAGTAGAAAATCCACTCGATCGAGCACTTTCTTCATCAAATCTGCTCGATCGACCTCCAGAAACAAGTCGATCGAGCACTTTCTTAGCTGTCATCTCTTTTCCTTCGCCAGAACACTATTCATCATCAGTTATAGCCTTCCTTGGGTCTGATTTTTGCATTTCCGGTCCCTCATATGAACGACCGCTTCTCAAATTGATTAAATATACAGTCTCATATGGATTTTTCTCATTTTGAGTCGTTAATTGACCCTGATTTCTTGTGGATTGATTCGTGGCTAATTGGGCAACTTGAGTTTCAAGTGCCTTGATGGATGCATCTTTCTGTTGATCACTCAGTTGTCACTACTTTGTAAAGGACTGCACCATAGACTTAAACTCACCTATTTCACTCACCCCACCGGAATATGATGCACCGTGATAGGGAGGAGGGAAGAAAGGAGGCTTCTGAAAGCCATGTTGATTCTTATGTGGAGGAACATACGGCTGCTGCTGGTGCGGAGGAGGGGTAGGATTGAGCACATTTTGACTAGTCCACCTCAAATTGGGATGGACTGCCCCTTGGTTGTTATAATAGGAACCCCCTCGCCTATATTGTTGACAGGCAAGGACTTGTTCCTTCTCCGTAAGACAACCAACAACAGTGTGGCCATCATTGCTCCCACACCTCTCACATGTGACGATCTCTCCTCTAGTAAGAACATGGACCGTCTGAGGCTCCCCGGCAGCATGTAACTCCAACTTGTCAAATCTAGCATTCATGGCTTCCAGCTGAGCCACGACCTGCTTATCGACTACATGAACTGTTCTTATACTATCCCTGGGGTTTCCACACTCAGCACTGTGATTCGCCATCTCTTCAATAAGGGCCCATCCCTTATCATCATCGGTATTTTCCTGGAATCTCCCACTAGATGACGCATCAAGTATGGCTCTGTGGTCGTCATACAGTCTATTGAAGAACTGGTTAGCTATAAACCATGGGTCAAAACCATGGTGAGGAATAGACCTCACCAATTTCTTGAATCGGGACCACGCCTCATATTAAGTCTCATCGGGAGCCTGCTTGAAACTGGTAATCTTGGCCCTCAGCAGATTGGTGCGCTGTGGAGGGAAATATCTCTTGTAAAAGGCAAGAGCAAGAGACAACCAATCTGTAACCCCTGCAGCTGTGCGGTCCAAGTCAGTCAGCCACTCCCTAGCTGAATCAGTCAAAGAAAAAGGAAACAGAACCTCCTTAATCTCGTCTTGAGTTACCCCCTTAGTGGCGGGGATAGTAGAACAGTAGTCTATAAAGACCTCCATGTGCTTCCTCGGGTCTTCACCTGCCACACCTCTATAAAGATTTCTCTCCACCAGATTGATGTAGGAAGGACGGATGTCGAATGTATTCCCATCCTCAGTCTGGAAATTGATACCCTTTGGAATTGAGGTTGCTTTAGGCATCGAATGACTAGAAAGTTTTGGCATCTTAACTAGTTGATCGACAAAAATAAGAATGTCTTCTGCGAAAAGAGAATGATCTAGCTATGGCTCGAAAGTACTCAAGTCTTCCTTTCGTGATTTTCTCTGCAGACGGAGTCTATGCCTGAACAATCTCTCTGGTTCTGAATCAGCTGAAACTAATTCAAACCTGTTTGACCTAGGCATAAACAACACTGAAAGAAAATAAATAAGAACTGCCTGAAGGAATAAAAATTCCCTGAGACGAAAAAAATAAACGAAACAAAAACAGATAGGGCAATTGCCTCCCTGGCAACGGCGCCAAAATTTGAAACGTCTGTCGTGTACCTATCAAAAATAAACTAACTAAACTAACTATATATCTAGGGAAGTGATGTCGATATCCTCAGGAAGGCAAGATATCTGTAGAAGTCCGTCTATTTGGTCACAAATGGGGGGGGAGGGGGTTGTTTGAATTGTTTTCTAAACTACGAAGTTTAAAGGAAGAGAAGTAGAGACAAGAGCAGTAAAGGCAAGAAATTAGGATTAAACTATCAGATAGAGAAGGAACATGTCGGGAATTCGGTTCACTACGGTAGTCCAGTGACTCAGCTGTAAACAACTCAGACGAATTAATGCAAGACGGATGTGGAAAGGTCTTTTCGGTCCACTTTCTATCCTAAAATACCACCAACTTAACTTTCATTCTCGTCAGGGTAGTCTACTTTTCATAGCAGGCCTATTTAGTCCAATCTTTCGATCTAGGATTAATTTTAGCCATATTAAAGAGGTGACTCAGAAGCGTGCACTCAACTAAGTCGATAAATACAATTAAATTACTATGGTGACAGAATCTCACAATTAATTTATCTATTTCATTTACTACATCGTCACATTCCTACCGCAGATCCCATAATCCCAACATGCAATAAATTTAGCTACTCATATCGCTATCAATATCAAAACTAATGACAAATGACGAATTAACAATAAACATAATGAAATAAATAATAAAATGCATAAAAGAGAATTAGGGCAAAGGAATAAATGAAGTAAACAAGGAATTAAAACAAATAAACGATTGATTATTATTTAGAGAAGATAAAGTTATTACAATCGTTCGAATCCGGCGTGAAGAACAATCGAATCCGAGCAAAGTAAATCCCAAAGTAAAGTTACAGTGAAGAGGAATGTAGAACGCAGTAAAGTTTGATAGATAAAAGCTAAGTAAAATGATAGATAATGAATTATTCGATACCTAATAACCTAGTAAATGCGTGCTTAAATAGAAAAACAACTTAGTTTAGCGAAATAAAACAACTCACGGGCTAATTAAAGCCCACGCCAGCAGAAACCACTCGATCGAGTGGAATAAAACCACTCGATCGAGAAAACCTCAGCACAATCTACTCGATCGAGTAGAATAGTTACTCGATCGAGTAACTCTCTTTTCAGCACCTGTCGATCGAGCATAGTAACCACTCGATCGACCAACTGGGACTCTAAAAACCACTCGATCGAGTGGTAAAACTACTCGATCGAGTCTTCTGTCTTCAATTCAGCTCAAGCCCACATCCGACTGCCTCGTAATCCGTGCCTTGACGCACTCCAATGCAGTATCTCACTCTGGAAAATCCCGTCTCCTCTAAATGCATGCTAAAAGGACGAAAAAGTGTAAGATTCCACTACTTTCGTGTTCATTTCTACAAAAAGGACAAAACGAACCAAAGTAGCCAATTCGGGGCAAAATACTATAAAAACAGTATAAAAATGCATAGAAATACGTGCTGAAATAGGCTAAAAAGACTATACATTAGGCACGTATCACGTCTCCTGCTCCATCGTGACATGTTGCTCCTCCACTAGAACCAGCTCGGCGCTGAGAGAGACGATCTAAGCATCCTGACGTCGTAGCTCCTCGTTCTAGCACCGCAACTCCTGGTTGCGAGTGGTGAGTCCAAGGTCCTGTGTTTAGATCGTCCCTCTCGCCTCGTCCAACCCAACACAGATCTGAGAGAATTCCACCAGATCCGCGGTACTCTACTAATTGAGTTTGAACCATCAAACTCAAAATCGCAGAAGCAAAATCAAAGAAACGATCAAGTACAAGCAAAAGCAATACCTGGACAAAACGGGCCTCCTTTGCGGCAAACTCACCAGCGAGCGCCCTCCAACAGTTGGATGTTCGCCACAAAGCATGGTGACTAACGGTCGACACCTGCAAAGCAAATGATCGTCAGCCAGAGCACATAAATGCAAATTCAAAAACAAAGGACAAGTTGGGTCAACAACTCATCCTCAACACCCTCAGTCTCCACTCGACACCATGGTCAGTCACCTCTTGAGAAGGCGTATCCAGAAGACACAACTACAAAACCTCGTTGGAGGACCCTGAACAAGTGGACTGTGTACAGAAGTATGAGGGTTGAGTCGTGACGAGGTGGTCAACACCCTGCAAAAGCATCGCATCAGCAAAAACACACGGCAAATGCCAGAGCAAAAAAATAAAACGGTAACCTACCTCAATCGGATACCAAGAGAGCTTCGACAGACAGAAGGACTCGTAAGACTCTCCTGTCCGCAACAAATCCTCACCTCCATGGCCGTGAAGGTACACCACAGCCTCCGTAGGCGTCAACTCTTGGAACTGCAGCTTAGAAGGGTTGAGGGGCACAACGTAGGTCTCTGTAACGCATTGTCGTGCTAGACGCTCTCAGAGATTACAAACTGTCTCTATCACCATCTCCAAGTATAGATAGGACTAACAAAGGGGACTCAAACACTCTACTTTAGGGGTTGGCACCCCCTCGTGCGCACTCCAAGGCTTCGCGACAAACTGAAATGCAAGGAAAGCGGTCAAACAACGACCTAAGAATGCAAAGACAAGGGTCTGGGAGCTAACTAGTCAACCTATTTCTATCTATGCTACGTCATCCCATAAACAAAAGATGAGAAGAAGACTCATGTCGCCTCCTCAGATGGCGTTCACTCGGCGTCTGCAGTCAAGGTAGGCGGACTTTAACACCTTGGCCTGAGCGACCACCCAATCTCTCATGGCTGGGTACATCCTCGGCGGTAAAGCCACCGCCCTCGGACGCAACGCGAGCAAGTAAGAGTAGACTCAGGCCTGCAAACAAAAGAAGCAAGAATGAATTTTCAAACATGTAAACAAATCAAAAAGCACAACAAAAAAAGAGACAACCACAAAAACAAAACACAAAAAAAACCTTCAAAAAAATATCCATACCTCCAAGATGAAGCCCGGACCAATCAATGCAGGTTCGTTCCCCTCATCCATTGTCTCCGGGAAACCGGCGCCGTGAATGTAACGAGTAAAATAAGGCAAAGCAGGCGTCACCCAGTTGTACTGGCTCAAGGCACCCAAGTCGGCGAATAAAGGAAGTAGCTTGGAAGACAAACGCTCCGCCTTTTCACTGAAGTAGGTGGAGCCCAAGATGTAGCATAACCACCGGCGGGCCTCCTCGTCGTCGGCCGGAACCTCTTCCTCAGCACTACCAATCAGTGCTCCAGCTACACCGCCAACTCTTAGCCTGAAGAGATCGCTCACGTAGGAACTCGCCATCAAGAAAGGACTCACGTCAGTCGGCGGAGGCAAGACGTCGCCGATCAACTTCATGATCACTGTATAAGATACCCACTCCGGTGCCTCCGAACTCGACCGACACCTTGCCGTAGGGAAGACTGGACACCACAACAAAGTCCTCTAGAGTGATGGCGATATCCCCAAAATGCCTGTGAAACAACAACTTTGTATCTCAATATCGATCGATCATCATGCGAATCATGCACATGTTCGATCGAATCTGATACCTGTGGATATCACGCCAAGTAGCCAACAGCGGGCCCAACCATCTCTCTATCAGTGCCCTCGAGCCCTCTCGCAGGGCATTGTTGAACCCCAAACATGTCGAGTAGTCTAAGAACATCCTCATACCCGCAATCTCCTGAAATCAAAACAAGATAAGATCAAAACGCCTATTCAGGCCAAATAACCAGAAAATGACTACGAAAATTGAAGTAAAAGCTACCAGACTTACCAAGCCCTCCTGGGCATGGTAGGAGATGTCGGTGTCAACACGCAGCAACAGCTGGCATCCGTCCCAACCTTGCGCCCACTCTAGATCAGCTCGTAAATTCAAGCCTCTCGGAGCCTAAACCCGTCGAGCCTCCTAATACTTACAAAGGCGTCAACTACCACGGTCTCCACCCTCCGCCTCTTAGCCCCGCGGGACCGTACGGGCTGGCGGACAACCTCTCTAGTTCCCTCCTTGTACCTCGGGGTTCCCTTCCCGTACGGCTAACCCTCTTCCTAGAGGGACTAGCCTCAGATTCCTCCCGAGTCCCGCCACCACCACTAGCCCTCCTAGATTTCTCCCGAGTCTCTACAACTCTCTCAGCTCCCACAGTCGTCGTTTCAACCTCCACTATAACCACATATGGCACGCTACCCGAAGTACCCACCTGCCTAGTCTAGCCAAACACTCCAAGGTCCTCATGACCTCCTCCTTCTCCTGAGTCCCAGACTCGCGGCCAGTGAACTCATCAGCCTTGGAGCACTCCCCTAAAATCAGGAAAAGGCCAAAAGCCATCACAAAATTGGACATTATGACGACACAAAATAAGCAAATCCCAAAAAAAAGCCAGGAAAAGAAAGACAATGACCAAAAACAGGGCAAATCCGCCGAAACTCAGCAAAACGACAAACTACCAAAAGTAAAATCCCCCGACTTATTCCTTTTATACAGAAGATGAGTCAGTGACCCGCAAGAAACACCCATGGCCCACAAGGCCAACAAAGACACCCCTTCTAGCAAAACAATCAAAAATGTCCAAATAGGGCAGAAACTGAAGCAAATTCGGATAAATAAAAGCCAAAATCCAAGCTGTGGCCATAGCAAAGGAACATGGCTTGATCATGTCTCAAAGTGACCTAAACGATGTTTAGTAAGCATGTCAAAGTCAAACAACTCAATTCGAGTCCAAATAAGCATTATTTTCGTCAGCATAAAACCGTCTGACGAGGGCAAAATACAAAAATCGCCCCCTTTACAAGTAACAAGAGCCCCACATAGCAAAGATGACATTCTCCGACAACAATGCATCCTAGATGGACCCATAGCGTAAGCAAGACAACAAATTTTACGAAAATGAGACGTTTTTCACGCCTCATTCACGCTTTTCGAACAAAAGAAACAAAAACGGGGATCAAAATGCCAACTAAAGGCATCCCTTTACTTCTAATTGGGTTTCTAATCTGATTACACCATCATTTGCATAGAAAATGGAGCCAAACAAAAAGCCCCAATTCGGCATTAAGGCAAATTAGGGTTTCCTAACCTATACAATTCAATCAACGAAAACAAGAACAAAAGCAAGAGGAATCGAGAGGATTTAGATACCTTGAGATGACATGATGAATATGGGATGAATCCAAGCAAAAGACAAGAATGAAAATGGCGATTATGAGGGGTTTTTTTTGAATTTTGTCTAGGAAGACGGAGTAAATGACTGGCCACTGTGCTCGCGTCTACTTCAAAAGAAAAATGGAGGCCCCTGGCATCTCCACTATGCTCTCACCCCTAAGGGCTTCCTGACTTTTTTCCGTAGAGTTTTAGGCCTTCCTTTTTGGCCTAAATCTCCCTTAATTATTATGATTATCGTTTTTTTTAACGATATTGTCACAAAATCAGAATACAAATTTCAAAATCGTGAATTACAAAATTTAAACTCGGAAATCGTGGCATCAAAATTCCAAATTGAAAAATCTCGGATTGCAAAAATTCGAGTCGCAATTACAACTACAAATTTCAAAATTGCGAATAACGAAATTCAAACTCGTAAATCGCCCTCTCTGAATTTCAAATTGCGAAATTTCTAATCACAAATTGCAATCCCAAATGCGAGATTCAAATTGCAAAATATGCAATTACAACCTTTCAAATTGTGAAATTCGGATTACAATCACAACATCCGAGTTGCGAAATTTAAAATTTCAAAACTCCAAAATGCAAATCGTAAAATCCAGTGAAAATCGAAAGCGCGTGTCCAATTCGTGAGAGGGACAAACTCTCACCTAGAGCCCTTTTAGGAATCCCCTACGGACCTACACATCAAGAGGTCCCGTTCAAGCATCCCCAACAAGCTCATCTACGAACAGCTTTGCAATTACGATCTCTTAACAGATCTCTATATCGAGGCATGACCAATCTCAGCATCCCTAGTGGAGTCATACGAGAAATAACAATCTCCAACATCCCTATCGTGTTTAGACCAAAGCACAACACCATTCCCCACAAAGTTTTTCCTCTTACGACTCGCGAGTCCACACGCTCAAGCAAACGACAATTCGGCAAAGAGACAAGCAGAACCTGCACAAAACTCCCCAAGGAGTCCCAATTAACCTGGTTGGAAGTCATTACTAGACACATTTTTGAAAATGGACCCGAGAAATCGGCCATTTCCTGTAGTCAATCAGTCTGGTTGAAAGTCATTACTAGGCAGAATTCTTGAAAATGGGCCCGAAAAATCGGCAATATCCCGTAGTCAATCAATTAACCTGCAAGGGCTAGCGAGTCTATACGCAAGGGCAACTTCAACCGGGAAACTCAATCCCGCTCTATAGAAACGTGGCACAAACCCTGGGTTGGGAGCGGTCACTCACAGTAGCTCGTTAGGCTGTGTACATGGCCCACAAATCAACACGGGTCCTTTCTTGCGCTTTTTCTCCTCACTCATACACATCCCGATAAACTTCCCAGAAGGTCACCCATCCTAGGACTACTCTCAGCCAAGCACGCTTAACTGTGGAGTACTTTCTCATGGATAACCAGAAAAGAAATTGCACTTTGTTGATATGAGTAGTACAAAATCCCTTTAAGCACAATTCAAATTTTATGCCTATGAATGGACCTCCTCAAGGGGTTACCCCACTCGAATAACGTGTTTGGTTCAGTTAAGTATTACACACCCCCACTTGAAGAACGCAACGTACTCATTGCACCTGGCAGCATCTGACCACAATCAATTAGCCAAGCCTAGAATCCTCCCCTGCTAGGTGGGTAACCTCCTGGGAAGGTTCTCGGGATGCATATAAGTGAGATAAAAATGAGTTAGAAAGGAACCGTGTTGATCTATGGTCCATTTACATAGGCTGGCGAGCTACCATGAGTGACTGCTCCCGACCCAGGGTTTTGGCCAGGGTGTTACACCCTCGAAGGACATACCCCGATGATCCCTCAGGTATGGCTTCTTTCTATGGCTCTCGAGCCTTTATATGCAGTCTAATGGACTTTAAAAAACCCTCCCCAACGGTCGACAGACTCTAAAATGTTCCCGATGGTAGGTCCTTGACTCGGACCTCTTGAGTCACCTCGACGCCGCCTTACTCTCGAGGTAGTAATCTTCGATTAACCTCGGGCTATACTTTGAATTTTGCCTTGTCCAAGCCTAACTTAAAGTGGTGGCTATATAGATACTCAGTATTTGCAGAACCCCAATAAACACCCGATCATTATCAGACTACAACATTTCTCGGAATCACATTGTGTAATAGACATTCATTATGACAGTATGACAGTGGGTCAGAAAATTCAAAAACCGATTTGAAAAATGAAAAACATTTTTAAACATTTTAAAAATACCTCGAATGTTTTATGCACGTCGACGGCGTTGAACTGACACTAATTAGAGTCAATTCAGACTTAGGACCGAAAACCGACTCAAAATTCAAAACCCGACTCAACCAAATTCAAAACCGAGTCCAACACACAATAAAACCACCCTAAATAACTCCTAAATACTAGGTTACACGGTATTAAGGCATAAACCACAAATCACATCCATAAAAACAGAGGATAAAACAAAAGAGGAAATACAAATTTGCGAAAAGGATATAACACGCCCTTGTGTCGTATATATGCTATTGCCCCAATTGAGCTCTTTGAGGACACGTCGCCAAAACTCAACCCAAAGCAACCAACACCACACAATCTTCTATAAATACCCCCCTTCGTGCCTCATTTGAAGGTACGCGAGAGTCTGCCCTGTCTTTTCTCCCTTAATATTCTCGACTCGACTTCTTAAGTAAAAACCCGATGCATGTTTTGGACCTATCGATTCAAAATACTAGCCTTACACACTTTTTTTTGGTACCATTATTGTGCATTAAAAACACTTGACCTACCATTTCGACCAACTATACTCAATCAATAACTAAAAGAAACACTCTTTTCTTACTAAGTTTGGTTTTCAAATCGAGTTTTCCAACCCACGAGTTTTATAATTTGTCGATTTCACATCTAGCAACCGAACATGTAAGTATGAGGGTGTAAATAACTCTTTTATTTCATATTCTTAATGTTTTTATGACATGACAAACTTAAACAATGCATAACACGATTTAAATACAGGTTAGACGAGTCAAAATTGGACTTTTGGTCTGAAACATACGCTCCTTGGTTTTCCACAAGGCTTGCGCCCATAAGGCCTCTCAGACCAAGTCTAAAATGTGTATGAGTTCATTTCCCTTTAACACTTTATTTTTTTCTTTCTTTTCTTTTATGGTTTTTACCACTTCAATGTCATTTCCTCATGAAAATTATTAACCATTGCCGAAATCATCCTTGTTTATTTATGCCATGACAGTTTTATCCCTTGTGACGATGATCTTTGTGGGTAATTACAAAGTAATGGGTTTTTACACACCCTTTTCTTTTATTTACCATTTTGCACTTTTTTTACACTCGCAAGCATTTTTAGTCATATCCATAATCATCCATGGTTTACCATGTCGGTTTAGTCTCGAGTACGATGATACTTGTTGATTAATTACACAACAATGAACTTAATATAATAAGTTTATCTCAAGCATTTTTCATTTTTTACTTTAATTTCGTTTATTTTCATCATATTTCACTTTCTCTTATCTTGACCATATTACATGTCATCTTTGGTTAATACATATTCCATGTCTATATAACTCGAGTTTCATGAAGAAACGGTTAAGTATACACATTTTGCACATTTATTTGTAAACTATTCATATCAAGCTTGCAAATTCATACCCGACAGGGAATGATACCAACACAATGGTAATTATTTCGAATCTTGTAAATCATATTTGAAAACATTAATAAAAAAGTGGTTTTAATAAACTTTTCAACAAAATCGGGTTCAAAAACCTTTTAAACACCCAGGAGAATCCCCTTGGACCGCCCTATGGCTCGCACCCCAAGAGGCCTCATGTCTTTATCTTTTACAAACCAGGGTTGAGCCCTTTGCATCGCTAATAGGCTCGTGCCCTTTATGAGTTGCCTGATGCTTTTTTGTCACTTCTTTAGCACTTCTCTAGAACTTTCCCAATTACGGATGACCCGAAGGCATTGTGGATCAGATTGACGAGTTTACATTTTACACTTTGTCATTTAAGCACTTTTTCAAACAATTGGATCGTGTTAAGCACCACAACCCTAATTTGGCAATGGATGTTTAATTTCTGCTTATGCATGCAAATCAACTATAAATCCAACTTTGACATAAATTTCTTGATATTTAGATAAACAAACCGAATTAGCAAATCCTCACATGTTAAGTTTAAACTAACGGATGCGCATTCATGCATTAAACCATTTTGTCAACTCTTGCACTTAACAACCATGGTCGATTAGTAGAAGCCGCTAGAGTGGGCAGCATTTGGTGTTCGATTAAAGAGCTTCCCAATATGCACCCTCATCCCTTACTTAAAAACTTTGAATAGTGGAAGGCCTTTTCCACGGCAATGAGAATCATTCTAGGTATAGAATGTTATAAAGGGATGAGTCTTTATCTTTATTATATATGTCAAGCACCGCTTCGTGCTTTGTTTGACGAAGGTATAAAGTAGATCTCGAACGTTGTCCAAGCACTCCCCAATTGCTTGGTGGTGACTCCGAACAACTTTCTCTCATTTCGAAGACCTTCATTGGGACGAAACCAACCGATCTAAAGCGATACGGTCAAAGAATTTTTTTTCCTACATCCCCGAGTGTGGCATTAGACCGTCTCATGTTCACAGACTGTCGCACGAGGGACCTAATTCCAAACCCTCCGTGTATCCTAAGTTGAATAAAAAGAAGAAGTGAAAGGTTCTCCTGGCCGGCCGCCCGGCTGGGGAAACTGTTTTGCCATTTTTTCCGCCGATTTGGCCGGCGGCCTGGTGACAGGCACTGGCAGTAGAAGTCATGTTTTTGTAATCTCTCTATTTTTGTAACCTAATCTATAAAATACTATAAATACTCCCTCATAACTTTTATTAGCACACAACTCTAGATCTAGATTTTATTTTGCTTAAGCTTTAATCTAACCTTAATAAAGTTTGAATCTTTTCTTAATTTAGCCTTAATTACTATAAAAAACAGTATAGATCAACTCTAGTTAGTTACTTAGTACTACATAAATTGGGTTTTTAAGAAGATTTGAAAAAATTCTCCTTCATTATTAATTCAAGTTTGTACCTTTCTTATTGTTGGTATCATCTTCCTCTCTTTAATTTTTTTTAATCTTGTACTAATTTCTATATTATCATAATTATATGAGTAGCTTTAGAATATTATGCTTACATTTCTTTTTGCTTTGAATATCAACATGTTTACTTTTGTTATTGGTAATATGTGTGAGTAGTCTTGTACTAGGGTTTAGGGGGGGTCCTGTGTAAGGTTATTTTGGTTGATTGATGTTTGGATTAATTAGGAACTTGTTGTGGGAATTATCTTCTTATTTATGCATATGTAGTGTTTAATGGAATACTAGAGTGGAAGCTCTAACCTTTGCTTGTTTTAACAACTTGTTTTTGGTGAAAACCTTGACTTGTTCTTAGATTATACATAAATGTTGGGGTTTGGTTGGTTTAAGTGAAACTTTACTAAGCTTGACCTTAAGGCCGTCTGACATCGAAAGGTGGAGACTAATCGTGACTTTAACCATACTTTCTCAATAATCTCAGTTTAGATCGACCCGTTTCTATTTAGGTGAACCCGACTACCCTCGTTTCTCTTTAATTTACTAAACATTTTTGATGTGAACATTATTTGCGCACATTTAGTCCCCTAATTGAGCCTATTTTGCATACTATTATAACATTCTATGGCCATTTTATCCGTCAAAACCTTCCTATTTGCTTTTCTATCACATTTCATATGTTTTGTAGAAAAGGAGATAATAAGGCGGAAATTCCCGACTTTCGTGCATATTTGGAAGCTTATTGATGATACTAGATGGGCTAGTATGAAGAGGAAGCAAGGACTAAAGATCAATCCCACAAGAATAAAATGGAAGTGAACAAAAGGGAAGAAAATAAGAATAATCATTGCTGAAGAACAATCCGAGCGGATTGTCTCCAATCCGCCCGTCCCCTTACAGCACAATCCGAGCGGATTTCCTCCAAAGACGCTCGGATTGCCCCGCCAGAATCCGCCCGGATTCCTTCGAATCCGCTCGTCTTCCGTCAGCAGAATCCGCCCGTCCCGACCCCAATACGCACGGATTTCTTCACAGCAAAATTTCGTCTTCTCCAAGCTACAAAGAAAGAAGCCCTTCCTTCGAAAAATACCGGCTTCTCCTTGCTCAATCTAAAAAGTGTAATTACTAGTTTAGCCCTTAGTTAACCCTAATGCATCCACCTAATTTCCACTATAAATACCCCATTTGTAATAATCAAATTATCAATTATTATTAGGGGATCTCTCTTAGCTAGAAAATCTATCCTTAGATTAGATTAGGAGTAGTTTAGAATAGATTACTCTTTAATCTTTCCATAAATTACACATTAATCTTTCCATAATTATTGCTCAAGTTCATTATTCAAGTTTACTTTTGGGTAATTGAAGATTATTGGGTAATTATTGGAGGATTGACAACCTTCCATCAATCAATCAAGCTTCTTCTATTATTCTTTGCTTTATTATTTGGAATCATCTCAAGTTTGGTATAATTCCTTTACTCTTTAATCTTTATTGTTCATTTCTTCATTCTATTATCATGTTTATACTTGTTGTGATGATTGACACCATTAATGACATATTTTCCATGATAATGAGTGAGTAGTCTCTTAGCTAGGATTAATGGGTAATTAGGGGAAACCAACATGGGATTGATTCATGCTTAATCTAATATGTTCACATGATTAAATTGCTTGCTTGTTGTGATGTCAACTTTATGCACATGTTATGTTTGATGAAATGCTAAGCCTATGACTCCTTGCATTTTTACCATCTCTTATCTACTCAACTTGACGCGTAAGATATAAACCAACTCGAGTCTTGTTAGACCATGCATAGAAGTTGATTAGGAGGAAAGTAAGTCGACTTGTAGGTGTTGTACAATCTAATCGATTCGGCTCCGGGACCCAACTCTTCCTAAGAACCGTAAGATATAACCCAACTCGGTTCCTCCACAACATTAATTGCTTGCAACCTTGTAAACATGTTTGTATGATCAACACCATGAATCCCCCATGACCCCATGACATCCTAGCACTTTTAATCATTTGTTTACATCTTTCCTTTTATTGCTTGTTTTACTTTATTGCTTGCATTTGTCTAGAACACAACTACAAACCCAAACAAATTATGACACTAGCATAAATTGAGATAGATAGACTTAGAACCCAAAGCACACCGTCCCATGGATCGACCTCGACTTACCGCTAACTAGTTGTTTGTTGAGTATTATAAATGTGTTTGATTGGATGAGTGACGACATCGTCCGGATCAAAATGGCGCCGTTGCCAGGGATGGTGCTATGTGATTAAGTTCTTACTTGTTTGTCTATTTTGATTTTGCTTTCACCTTGAGGAACTTGTTCCTCAAGGATTGTTCTTACCGTTTTTGTGTAGTTTCCATGCTTGTAGTTGTTTCCTTGTCTTAGCTATGATGGCTCAAGACTTGATACATGGAGTATATGTTGGATCTTTTGAGTATGACTATGGGTATGGGGAGTTTGAGGAGCAAGTCAACACAAACCTACCTTACTACTCATACAATGAAAATCCTAACCACTACCCCAATTTTTCCCACCAAAATCACCACACCCAATATCAACAACAACCACCCACCCAATACCCATTTCACAATGAGCTTCAATTGCCACAATACAACCACTTTCACACCTATCCACAACAAAAAGATGAACCCATTCAAAACATGATTCTCCAAATGATGGGGGATCAACAAAACTTCTTCAAACAAATGCTAGAAGAGAGCCAAAAAGAAGATAATGTTCTTAAAAACATTGTTATCCAAAGAGAGGAATTGAGGATTCAAATTGCCCGATTAAAAGAATCCCAAGCAATCACTAACCACCGTTCTTTGGACATTGAGCATAAATGCGAATTTGAAGTAGTGACCTTTGACATGGAAGATGAGAAGTGGGAGGAGCCAAGTTCCTTGAGCTCTTGCGACTATGAAAGTGTTGTGTTCGATGAAGAAGACATAAGGTTGAGCAATCCAAATACCCTTAACCTTTGCGAGTATGAGGGTGTGTCTTTTGATATGAACGTTGAGGTGTTGGAAAAAGAGTTACATGAAGCCCACATTTGTGATCCACGTGAAGATAACAACAATGATGATGAACCTAGAGGAGGGACTCACAATATCACCTTGCTTGAGGAGCCTATCCTTGAGGCATTTGAGATACCCTATCATGAAGAAGAACGTCCTTCCTTTATCCTTCATGAAGACCACTTGGCACCTATCTTGGAGCCAATGATCATTGAAGAGGATATGATAGACCTTCTTCAAAAGACCAAAGTCTCTTACAAGAACTACTTGGTGAAAAAGCACAAGGAGAAAATTGCTCGTGAGGCTACTTGTGAAGGTTTGGCACCCGCAATCTCAACTCCTATGGTTTCCAATCATCAAAGACATGAAAATTCTCCTTCTACCTTGGAAGGATTGAAAAATCAAAATGCTATCATCATCACCAAAATTAAAGAAGAAGTTGGTAAGTGGAAATCCACGGATGAAAATGAACCACACTTCATGCTTAGTGTTGACAAGAATCATGGCTTTACCTATTTGAAGCATCGGGAGAGCTCTAACGCTAAGGGGAAGGTAAGAAAAAGAACATTCTACAAGCTTCCTTGGCCAAATTTCATATTCAAATTGAGCAACCCATACTTGTGCTTATTTGGAGCTTGTTCACAAACTTTTGATCTTTTATTAAGAGCTTTGAGCTCTATGGATAAGAATTTAAAATTAAACTAGTTTGGTGGAGTCCTATCTCAAACCACCATTTGTAAGATATTTCTTGGACCCCTTTATTTTGTATAATATTGTACATTTCCATTTGCATTTAATTTCTTGCATGAGAGAGAAGAGAGAGAGAGAGAGTCATCTTACAAGTTTCATGAGCAAATTTCAGAAAGAGATAAGGAAAAAGAGAAAATCAGTGAAAAGGGGTGTGTTGTTTCACGAAGAAGAAAGAAGAAGAAGGAAAGAAACAGAAGACGCCCGGATCGAGAGGAGGACGCCCGACCAAGACCCGCGGGAAAGAAAAGGTTAAAACTGAAGAAGATTCCGTGCGGATTCGAGGAAATCCGCCCGTCCTGAACGATACGTCCGTCTTCTTCACGGGACGCCTGTCCCCTATGTCGTCCAGAAGCAAGATTTTGAACTGTGTCAAAATCCGTGCGGATCGTCCCGACCAAGCCGTGCGTCCTATATACAATCCGCCCGTCTTTCCCCGCTTCTCAGCCAACGAAATTCTCTGTGCTAGAATCCGTGCGGATTCTAGCAAAGACGCCCGTCTTCTTCTCCGAGAATCCGCCCGTCCCGACAGAAATCCGCTCGGATTGCATTGTTCCCTCGGATAAAACGGGTCCGACCCAACCTTATCCGTTCGGATTCCCTACTCCTTCTATATAATCACCCCCTTTCTCCCTCATTTCCTCACCTTACCAAACCCTAAAAACACTCATCTCAATCCTCAAAATCACCATCCCATCCTCAAAAACACCCCCATCACCAACATCCAAATGGCACCATTGACAAACACCAAAGGAAAGGCCAAGAAATTGGTTGAATCATTCGGGAAGAAGCGCAAGGGATCAACCTCTTCAACACCGCGAGAGGTAGTACTACCAAGGAGCACCCGACCCTTCATGAGGGGAGGCATTGAACAACTCAACCACTTCCAAGAAGTGCTCTTTCAATCCGACGACCACCGCCAAAAATTTGTCGAGCTACTAGGTAAGAAGTACGAACCTACTCAATTTGTAAACACTAGGGTGTTGGAAATCCTTAAGATAAGGTACCCTACCGAGATGTTCTTTAATGGCCTTGGCATCGGGAAACTTTTCCATGCCCATGAAGAGACTTGCCTTAGTCTCACCCTTGAATTCTTGAGTAGCCTTCGCATTGTGGCGGATACCCACAACAATGTAGGCATGGAGTTTAGGTTATGCAACCTAGACCATAGTCTTTCGCTTGAGGAATTTGCCTATGTTTTTGGTCTTGAAGTACCCACCGACTATACCGAAAAGCCCGATAATTTTGGTGTGGACTTTCTTTGGAAGGCTATCTCCGGGAGGGACTTTACCCATATAAAGCGTTGCTATACCTTTGCCATCCAGCATCCGGTGATTCGATTCACCGAACGCTTTGTAGCCGGTTGCATCAATGGGAGGTACGAACAAGATAGGTGTACTCTCATCGACTTAACTTTTCATGAGTCCTATTTGAATGTTCGAGCGGTGAGGCGTTATAACTTTAATACGCCACTTGAGATACTTACTAGGTTCCATGATTTTGCTCAAGGGACCACCCAACTCAAAACCTTCGTGATGGGAGGTCTAATTACCATTTTGGCCCACCACCTTTGTCCCGAGTTCAATACCCGAGGAACCTATACTCCTCTTGAGGGGAGGACTTTGAACGATGAGCACACCATCTTCCACAGCCACCGATGGTGTAACTACACTTGAGATGGGAGTGTGGAGTGGCACACCAAGGGATGCACTTCAATGATCCTTGAGGGATGGAAGATACCGGGCATTGACCCAAGATTGAGCCCGTACTCTCCTCCACCAAGCTACCTCCTTGATATCCAAATTCTTGATAATCCCCCTCAAAGGGAAGAGCCACACCGTCAACCACCTCGTGGAGGGCCGGGAGTACCTATTCGCCCACCTTCCTACGTACCTATCCCGCCATACCCTACTCCTTATACCGAATTTCAGCCGGCAATCCCCAATACCCCGTGTATTAATGATTTGATGGCACTCATGAATAGAGTGGACCTTGGGGTGCATAAAGGGAGGGAAGACAACTACTTGGCCCTCTACCCCCAATACTATAGCATGGCTCAACAAGGGTATATTGACCCCGATGGTCCTAAGCCCTCTTGGGCACAACCGGAGCTCTTGTTCCCAAATTATGGGGACCAAGCTTGGGGTCGAGGAGACGGAGGGCATTCTAGCCAAGGTGGAGGGTACTCGGGTCAAGGAGGAGGATTTGACCAAGGAGGATATTGGGGCCAAGCACCCGGATATGATCAAGCCGGGAGCTCTCATGGTTATGGCTATGATCAAGATGAGGATGACGAGTGAAAGAGGCGTACTTCACCACTTCCATTTGTATGATACCCATCTCTCCCTCTCTCTCTTTTGTATATACATTGCATTTAGTGTAGTTTTTGCATGCATTTGTATTATATTTCATATTGCATTTATATTAGTTAGTTCATATAGATTAGCTTGCATTGTATTTATCCCACATGATTCATATAGATAGTTGCATATAGACTAGAATTCATGCATAGGCACTAATGGCCAAACCTATTCATTTCTACACTAGAAATAGTGTTTAAATTGGTTTGGGGAGGTTTGATCATAGGTGACCATAATTTACTAGAAATCATGCATCATATAGTATAGTTTAGATTGCATTCACTTGTTATATATGTCATATAGAATTGCATTTAGTTAGAGCATGCATTCATTCATATCATATCATTGCATTTGTACTTCAATTTCCATAAAATCAAAATTCCAAAAACATGTATTTCCTTTTTATTCCTACTCCTAACTGTACATTGAGGACAATGTCCAAAATAAAGTGGGGGATGGGAATTTATATTCCAAAATACATAAAAATTGAAAAATTTTTAAAGATACAAAAACATGTCTTTTCATTTCATAAAATCAAAAACCATAAAAATTTGAAAAATTGAAAAATCCAAAAACAAGTTCATTTCCTTTGTAGAGTAGACTTGTATATATTGTTTTGTATATATTGTGTTTGTTCATCCTTGTTCACATTGATTGACTACGCCACATCCGAGACATGAGGATATTGAAGACCGCATGGTATGATCTTTCCAAATCTCCTTTTTCCTCTTTATGTTAATGACTATGTGGCTTTATTTTGATTGATGCGGTAAAAACAATGTGAATTTAGGATTGCATTTAGTTTATTTGGCATATTAGTTGGTAGAATCATATGCATTAGGATGTATAAATGCTAGTTGCATCATGGCATGTAGTTTGCATGGTTAGAAAAACTTTGTGAAACCGTCTACTTGGGAAGCTTGACAAGTGTATATAGGCCCTCGTAGATGCTTTTTCTTCTTAAGACTTTACTTGTTAGAATACTTGTAAAACACCCTAGGATGTGTCATGCTAGTATCCTTTGACCGGTGGATTAAGGCCTAGTCAAAAGTACCTTGTGGTGTGATAACTCCTTGGCTACCGTTTATTCCAAGGTGACCCTTGAAACCATGCATCCATCCATCATCCATGTTCTACCACACATTTTGTCATCAAAGGGAATGAGCACAAAAAGAAATCAATTTGAGTTCAATGAAATGAAAAGTGAAAGAAAGTTTGCAAAATGCATCAAAAGAAAAGAGGAGCAAAAATAGACTCCTAAAGCTTCAAAAAAAAGGCACCCTCCCTACATATGGGGTGACTTTGAAAATGTTCAAAAAGAAATGCAAAGAAAAGTTGAAAGTTGTCAAGTGTTGAAATGCCAAAAATCAAAGAGAAATGGCAAAAAGAAAGTGTTCTCAAATGTTATATGCCACAAGAAATTGGGGGGAAAAACAACAATGAAAGAAAACTCCCAAAATGAAACTCAAATACTATCGATCCCTTTTCCATCTTATCCATTTTTGTGCATGGTAGAGAGGGGACGACCCTTCTTCTTGTCTAGGCAAGAAGGGGAATTCCGCGATCCTCCAGTGTTTCTAACACCATAGGGAGTCTATTCTTGACAAAAGCATTTAACGATTGAGGACAAAGGTACCCTAGCTTGACACAACTTGGAGGTGATTTATTGGTATCCTTCTAGGCTTAGTAGTTTGAAGAAATTGCATCTGTGAATGAGTGTGTACCCTTGAATTGCTTCCCTTGTAGATAATTTCCGCCACTTAGATGTGGAAAGTGGCTATTCTTTTGTAGGTGCATCCATTACTTGTTTTGTGTGCTTTAATGATTGGATGTATCGCCATTTTGGCAAGACCCACCTTGCCTTGCAAGAAGGTATCCTACCTCATGGTTGTCTTGTTGTGAGTTGAAGGGGCGGAGTGAGACCCGCTAATTGTCTCATATCGGTTATGTTATTAGGTTAGTTTAAATAAAGGTCTAGTTTTAGTCACCTCTTTACTCGGGACGAGTAAAGGTTCGGTTTGGGGATATTTGATGTGAACATTATTTCCGCACATTTAGTCCCCTAATTGCGCCTATTTTGCATACTATTATAACATTCTATGGCCATTTTATCCGTCAAAACCTTCCTATTTGCTTTTCTATCGCATTTCATATGTTTTGTAGAAAAGGAGATAATAAGGCGGAAATTCCCGACTTTCGTGCATATTTGGAAGCTTATTGATGATACTAGATGGGCTAGTATGAAGAGGAAGCAAGGACTAAAGATCAATCCCACAAGAATAAAATGGAAGTGAACAAAAGGGAAGAAAAGAAGAAGAATCATTGCTGAAGAACAATCCGAGCGGATTGTCTCCAATCCGCCCGTCCCCTTACAGCACAATCCGAGCGGATTTCCTCCAAAGACGCTCGGATTGCCCCGCCAGAATCCGCCCGGATTCCTTCGAATCCGCTCGTCTTCCGTCAGCAGAATCCGCCCGTCCCGACCCCAATACTCACGGATTTCTTCAGAGCAAAATTTCGTCTTCTCCAAGCTACAAAGAAAGAAGCCCTTCCTTCGAAAAATATCGGCTTCTCCTTGCTCAATCTAAAAAGTGTAATTACTAGTTTAGCCCTTAGTTAAACCTAATGCATCCACCTAATTTCCACTATAAATACCCCATTTGTAATAATCAAATTATCAATTATTATTAGGGGATCTCTGTTAGCTAGAAAATCTATCCTTAGATTAGATTAGGAGTAGTTTAGAATAGATTACTCTTTAATCTTTCCATAAATTACACATTAATCTTTCCATAATTATTGCTCAAGTTCATTATTCAAGTTTACTTTTGGGTAATTGAAGATTATTGGGTAATTATTGGAGGATTGACAACCTTCCATCAATCAATCAAGCTTCTTCTATTATTCTTTGCTTTATTATTTGGAATCATCTCAAGTTTGGTATAATTCCTTTACTCTTTAATCTTTATTGTTCATTTCTTCATTCTATTATCATGTTTATACTTGTTGTGATGATTGACACCATTAATGACATATTTTCCATGATAATGAGTGAGTAGTCTCTTAGCTAGGATTAATGGGTAATTAGGGGAAACCAACATGGGATTGATTCATGCTTAATCTAATATGTTCACATGATTAAATTGCTTGCTTGTTGTGATGTCAACTTTATGCACATGTTATGTTTGATGAAATGCTAAGCCTATGAATCCTTGCATTTTTACCATCTCTTATCTACTCAACTTGACGCGTAAGATATAAACCAACTCGAGTCTTGTTAGACCATGCATAGAAGTTGATTAGGAGGAAAGTAAATCGACTTGTAGGTGTTGTACAATCTAATCGATTCGGCTCCGGGACCCAACTCTTCCTAAGAACCGTAAGATATAACCCAACTCGGTTCCTCCACAACATTAATTGCTTGCAACCTTGTAAACATGTTTGTATGATCAACACCATGAATCCCCCATGACCCCATGACATCCTAGCACTTTTAATCATTTGTTTACATCTTTCCTTTTATTGCTTGTTTTACTTTATTGCTTGCATTAGTCTAGAACACAACTACAAACCCAAACAAATTGTGACACTAGCATAAATTGAGATAGATAGACTTAGAACCCAAAGCACACCATCCCATGGATCGACCTCGACTTACCGCTAACTAGTTGTTTGTTGAGTATTATAAATGTGTTTGATTGGATGAGTGACGACATCGTCCGGATCAATTTTCTAATTATTGCATTTAGTTTAATATCTAGTAGTTAATCATAGTTTTAAAATTAATCAAATTCCATTGTTAGACTAAACAAGACTGCAAACAAGCTAAGTAGTAACCCCCACCATCCTTGTGACCAACCACGAGTACTAGCAACATTAGTTACGTATAAATTCTTGTTTGACTATAAGTGACGCAATAAAATCTATATCACTTATGCAATAATTACTGTAGAAAGTTGAAATATAAGATTGTCAATGGAAAAGAACACAAGAATCAAGAACGATAAAAGTATACTTAAAAGTTATGACTGCTGTGGACTTGTGAACTACTAACTTGTAGTTTATGGACCAATTAAATAACAGAAAAGTAAAGAATTTAGGAAAAGTGGGAAACAAAGGGGATATGCGTATAGTACATTGTGTATTAATATTTGACTGTTTGTAGGGATTAGGTTCAAAATTTTGAGGCCCTATTTTTCCTTGCGCCCTAGTGCAGATAGCTGAAATGTTCACGATCTTGGCCTTCCCTAGATATGGATCATATCCATATGTGTAAAGACGAATCAGGATATTCATCATTTAATCGAGATTCAAACCCTACCTCTAGGTTGCACGGACCCGACTCCTTTATAGCCTCCGGGGAGGATAGGCGTATAGTACACCATGTAATAATATTTGATTGTTTGTAGGGATTAGGCTCAAAATTTTGGGGCCCTATTTTTCCTTGTGCGCAAGTGCGGATAGCTGAAATCTTCACCATCTTGACCGTCCCTGGATATGGATAATATCCATATGTTAAAAGACGAATCAGGATATTAATCATTTAATCGAGATTCAAACCCTACCCCTAGGTTGCACGAACCCGACTCCTTTATAGCCTCAGCGTGTCTGACACGGTGTCGGACATAGACACGCCTAGGACACGGCTCGAAACGTGTCCGACACCTCAAAAACCGTGTCGTCGATATTATTTTAATTTACGGCGTGTCAAACATGATCAAAAACTAGCGGACACGGTTCGTATTTAATGGACGCGACATTTTATGCCTTCTCAAAATACCAAAACCCAATAATTTGTCTCCACAATTGTGCTGACAAGAACGCCAAACATCGCCGCCATCCACGAACCTGCAACACCAAAGTCGCCACTCGCCACCACCGCCATTGAACCGTACCCCTCCTTTTCGCCATTCACTTCTTCCCTAGGCCTCCTTTGTCATTATGTTGGTTGAGCATCACCTGCGTCTTTCCCTGCCGCCGCCATTTGCTCCCTCCCTCTGCCGGCCGTCGCACCACTGTCATGCACCAGCCTTGGGTGGTTTCCAAGAAACCAATCCCAAAATTTGTTTAGGGCTTTTAATCTTAATTTACGGGAAACGAGAATGTTAGCTTTAAGTATGTGACGTAAAGGAAAATACGGGTTGGAGTGATTGTGGGTGTGATTTTACTAGACACATTCGGGATTGGTAATAAGAATTCGTTTTTGAATCTCTTTTGCATTATAATAAGGGACGTGAGAAGTGAGACGGTATTTTCATTGGAGCTCGTTTTTAACACTACCTGAAGTGGAAAAAGAATAGGTGAGTTCAATAATAGTGCGTCGGGTAAGGAGGCTTGATTGTGTTGTAAGACTCGAATTCGGGTTTCTTATTTGGAACCTTTAATGCTTTTTATTTATTTTGTAAGACTTGAATGTTCATTTAAATTTGGATTTGTTACTTGGAACTTTGTAGTTTGTAAGAGATGTTTAATTTTGATATATAAGACATTAATATTGTTTGTCATTTTACGACTTTGTGGCCTTTAAATAACCAAAGTTTAGATGTTTGTTATAATGATCTTCAAATTCCCTTTAAATTAATATGTATATTGAATTTTTTTTTACCGTGTCCGTGTCCAAAAAAATTTCGAAGTGCCATGTTGCATGTCTAGTAAGCCGTGTCGTTGTAGGCCCTCAAACACATTTATACCCAACTACTAGCATAGCAAGCAAGTCGGGGTCGATCCACGGGACGGGGGTACTAAAATTGTTCAATCTAATTATGGTTGCACTTAGGGTTGTCACAATTGAAATGGGTTGATGATTCTAAACTAATGAAAGCAATCGAAGGTAAACAAGCAATAATACAAAAATGATTAAAAGCACTAGGATATCGTGCTTGAAAGAACATAGATCCATATTAGACTCTCTGATAAAATTAATTTATCTCATAAATTGTCATTTAGGTGATCTATGTAACATGCATGCTAATATGAAAGCATAAAAAGAAAGTATAAGGAAAAAAAATTTCCTTACATTGAATTAGTGGTAAAAGGGGCACAAACTAGTTCACCTTACTAGCTTGTTCTTGAGCTTATACCAAATGGAAGATCCTCCTTGCAAATCTTCAAAAAGAAGATCTCCTTCTTGTTGCACCCAAGAACTAACCCAAATATATTAACAAGTATTGAAATAGAACTTGTTAATATTGTACCCTTGATATTATTAGTAATATTACTAACTAGTCTTAGTAATTATATATTTTTACTAACAAGCTTAGTAAAGATGAGTAATATTTTTAGAGAGATGTTGAAGAATTATTCACATGCAAAGTATTGAGTGAACAAGTGAGGTAGTGTAAATAAATGAACAATAGATGGAGTGAATAGGAAGGTAAGTGGCGAGTGGAGGTGGAGTGAGGGAGTGGACAAATTTGTCTTATCTTTTTCATCTTACATCACATGCAAACTCTTACATAAGATAAATTATGGTAGTATACAAAATAAGGTGAAATGATTATGTGAGTAATCATCCACTACTCTTATTTTACACGGTCTACTTGACCATTTACGGGTCCATGTTGGTTCTTATATTTGTCGCACAAATCCGTCTAATTTTTATTTTAAACATCGTATCATGTTTAAATACTTCCATAATTAATTCGTCCAATTCACTCCGTAAATATACGTGTACCACTACACATATTCTTTACGTACTAATATTAATCACATAAATCAATTAGTACAATTTTAGTAAATTAACAGTTAATTAACTAAAACCCATCTCCCAAAACTTATTATTCAATTATCGCATAATTAAATAATAACTGCCGCTCCTCGAGTTCGCAACTCGAAATCTCTCTAAAAATAATCGACTAACTTTTTAGTCTAAAAATCAAGGGACTAAATAAATTGTATCTCATACAATTAATTAGTTGTCTATTGGGGTTCGTTACTTTAGGTGTGACCGAAAGGGGTCAGTTGATCACCGCCGTCTCATGACAATAACGTCAAACTCTAGTCAGCCAACCATTATCGATTTACGTTAATCAACTGACGATGATCAAATAATAAATATCTGATGATATTCCATTAATGAGATTTATTATGTTAACGCACTATTGTGGAGGACACTAACTCCAACAATCTCCCACTTGTCCGACACAAGGTGTGCGCTACCAATTCTCTTGTCCGTTTTAATCTCCCACTCAATGCAAGGTGTCTTTCAGGTCGCACTTGAACATGAACACATCGCGAGTGGTTTTCTCGATCGGGAGTGTGACTACCTGACCGGAAAAATCTTTCACAAATTACTTCCGAGCGTGGCCACGCATTTGTAGTCATTAACTCTCGAGTGGCCTTGAGATATAGTTACCCAACGTGGGTGGACAATTCCTGTATGCCCTATCTATCCTATTGCACAATACAGCTCACCATGACCTAGTAAATGCCCTTTTGGCCTCATTTCACGGCACGACCTAGGACAAAAACCAAAGTCACTCGAAAACTGCACCTGCTCAGATAATAGTCTCCAGTCAAAAGAATCGACTCATTAGAACATCTTAGAGATCCCCGCCACGACCAGACGTCTATAATAGAACTTAGGGACTCTCTAAATGGTCACTGTCCGGCAAAGTGTCACACACTATGCCTATATAATCGACCAGCCATCACATATGACCTTATGGTGTTGAACAACCATCAATCGACTTACAATCTAATCACTCCGAGACGTCACCTCATTAAGTGACTAGGGACAAAATACAATGTTCATCTTATTCACTTGAATATTGTTCAACATTGTCTCCACAACTTATTCAGATAAACAAGGTATTCATGTTTTCAGTCAAACTGAATAATTGAGTTCTTAAAGAAACTCTAACAATGAATGCGATCATCACTTATGTAAATATCAATACTCTATCCAATATTTGCATAACGATCTTTAGCAATTAAGTTATACTCCTCAATTCACATTGAGATGACATAACCATCATGTCTACCTTATGCCAACGGCTTTGGTTAGAGGATTAGCAACAGTTGCATGACTCTAATTTCCATTGCTATTTTCCTTTGTTCTATGCAATATTTTCAGCACATATAGCCTTTTTAAGCACATGTCTAAACAAGTTTTTAGACTCTGGTTCTAAAGCCAGTCAAACACTCCCACTGTTTTCACAGTCTCTCGGGAGACGATATTCGGCTAACGGAACTACTCTAGTTCCATTAAATTCCGGTTATCAACTATCTCTTTTACAACATCGGATGCTGTAATGTACTTAGCTTTTCTTCATGATTTGTACGTATACACTTATACATACACATTCTTCATATGACATCTTTTATGTATGACACCTCATACATATCTTCTTTATACATGTATAACTTCTTATACATATATGTATAACTTCTTATACATATTATTCTTTATGGACATAACACTCTTACATGCTAACCATTCCTTAACGAGGCTCATAACATCTTATAAGCATAGGAATGTTTCCGTGTAATCCTTTTACACAAAATTCATATATTCCTCCAGTCAAGAGTAAATCCTCACTGCTTCTCAAGTACTCAAGGATGCTCTTGATAATCATCTAGTGACACTCACTAGAAAATGATTGGTAATGACTTCTCATATTCTCAATATGATAACTTCCGACGAGAGAAGCTTTTAGCATATTTAATAGATCCTGCAGCGGAAGCACAAGAGATCATATTAATTGTTCAACAACTTGAACGACTCAAGAATCTTATCACATAAGTCTCTTGACTAAAATGCTAATATCCATGAAGATCTATCTCATTAGATCCGGATGTTTAAGATGCGCCATGCTACTCTCAAATATTCACCCGAGAATATTTCTAGTCACTAATATGTCAAACACATATTTAGACTAAGAAACATCACCTTAGCTACATTTCTAGTCACTGATATGTCAAACACATATTTAGACTAAGAAACTCACTTTAGCTCCCACTAAACTCCATGTTTCATCATGGTACCTTGACACTCGAGTAATACCATTTTGATAGACTACTTGATTGAACCCAAAGTTCCAACTCTTTGACGTATATAGATTATAAAAAGGGATCTTTCAAACATGCCAGGCTTCTTAGCATTGACAAAATCAACAAAACTTCTCCCAAGGAGAAAGTTTCGTTATCCTTTTGCCTAAACTCATCCTCATGAGAGGCTATATTGCTAAGACCATACGAATTGATAAAGGCATTTGAGTCGTCACAAACTCTCTATAACAAGCCCAAATTTTAAACATCTTATGTAACCTTTACGACAAGATCAAGGTAACCAACCAAAGTATTCACCTTAAATCAAGTCTCGAAAATATCTCGTGTTTCCTTCCTTATCGCATCATGTGTAAGGAGATCAATTCGAATTGCATGGGGACACGCCATCACATAGAGTTCATACTATAGGAAAGCCTTTGATGCGGGTTTATGATTCGTCACCTTTCAAAAGTAACGCAATATTATCGCAAAATTATCTCCTTATAACCACAGAGCCACAATAAAGAACGTCTTCTTGCATTGTACTCACCACCGAGCCTCAATAAATAACGTCTTCTTGTATTATACTCAGTTTGTGGGTCTTGGACTTCCGCAAGTTCAAAATTTCTCCCACTCTGTCTTCCAGAAAATGAAAATCTTTCTGGAAAGACAGTATTATGACACACAAACTCTTTGTTCTCATTTTGGAGGAGTAAAAACCAAGTGGTTCAATTTTGGATACCCTCACAAATACATAAATTGGTTCTGAACATAAACATTTATGGTCCCAAATGTATAAAAAGATAAGTTAGGGACTCTCCCTATCCATATCTCATATGGAGTCATTTAGGCTATTATAGTCGGGTTTTAAACTTTTAGTGAGAAAATAGCTTACAAAATTGCGAAAAACCTCAAACTATATCTCATAAAGTTCGGTTTATATACTTGACTAAACCATACTCTATGGTGTCCCAAGGAGAAGGTATTATGTGAACTGGTTCACAATCTTCTTAGTGATTATCAAGGTCATTACTTGATATTACCCATTTTATCTTCAAAGTCATTACTTTGAAACTCCCGATCAACATCTTGATCATGACGTGCTTTTAGTTTACTACTTCATTTTGAAAATATAACACGTTTCAAAAATCACTTTTATGTCTTATTAAATAGATACGAGGTTTTCATATCTACTTAACATTACGGTAAAAGTAACGAAGTATATATATAACCAACTATTGTCCTTACACATCCGTATGTATATGGTCAATCACCTCACTATTGTGTTTCTTTTCTGCAAAAGAAAAACATAATACATGCACACATACCATAAGACTCACAATCAAATGGTTGTTTAATGTGCTTTTCGTTTACTCGTTTGAAACGAATTTACTTGAGGTTTGATCAATTGGGTTCACCAGATTAGAGACTTTAAAATCTACAAGATAGTATAACATTTAGTTTTCGTGAAGAATGTAAAATTCCTCCAACTTAAGTGGTCGAAACCAACCACCAAGTTATCATAGGAGTAGGTACAACATTTTGTTTTAAATCAGATGAGTACTGATGCCTTCTATGCATAAACATAGATGATTACATTCTTTTAAAACCAAATTTAGGTGCATTTGTCCCTATCGAAATCATTGTTACTCTAGCACCATTTCGATACAAAAATGTCCTATGCTAGACGTCTTACGTTTTATCAATTCATGTAAACTTCTTTACAAAGAAATGACCCGTAGTTGGTATCTCATACCAAGATAGGGGAACTAGCCTATCCATTGAGTTGATGTCTCTTTCAACTTTGTTCTATCGCATACATCTAGGGTTGATTCCTCTAAACTCCCACTCACTTTCACAATCCTCTTTGCTTCAATCGAGCAAAAATGAATCACATGAAGACCTCTCTTCATGTCATTTGTGATATTTTATACACTTAGTAAGAGTGAATTACTATAAAGTGAGTGAAACATGTGGCAAAATCTCAACTTCTTGCGAAATTGGACTACCTAACCATTCAATTGTTATCATATGCCTAAGTTCTTTAGCGCATAAACAATCGATTTGGCTTTTATTGAATTGAGCCATTTAACGGTATTATATTGGAGTATTATTTTTGTTTTTGAAAACTCTTTTCGCAAACTTTTGAATTACTCTTGAGTAATTAAAAACTAATATGTCATCTTCATGACGGAGGTGTCACTTCCGAAATCAAGACTCTCTTGATAAAATGTGACTTCTTTTTAAACTCGTAATATGAGTTTGCAAAATGAAAACCCCTTTTTAAATATGGATGTTAAGTTGTATAATAATTGCAATAATTGTTGTAAGCTTATGTAGGTGAATTAGTAAATCATGTTACCAATCATTGCTACCGAATTCCTTCAAAGAAACCGCTTCCTATGAAAGAACGAAACAAGTATAATAATAAATAGAGGATGAAGTGCGCGATTCATACATTTATGAGAATGAACGAAAAATAGCAAAAATTAACATTCAATGTTTTAATAATACTTGTGAAAAACATGTTCAACAAGTTTTAACATTTATATAATGATCTCCCACTAAATTATATAAATGATTCCAAGACCCAAATTTTAAACAAAAATGAGCATCGCTTGGGTGAAACTGTTGGGGCTGGTGTCCTCCACAGTTAGTGCAATGACATATAAATCTCTAAAAGGATCAAAGGGTATACTTTTGTATTATTATCAGTTGGTCCACGTTTATCAATAACGGTTGGCTTGCTAGATAAGTTTGACGTTATTGTCATACAGATGGCGGTGATCAACTGGTCCTTAAAAGTCACACCTATAGGATACGTTTGAGAGATGTGACGGCATGAAAATACAGTCATGTTGATGCCTAATATGACTAAGCAGTTAGTCGGAGTTATTGACTAATAATTAGTCAAACGCGATGTTGAGATATTTATTTAATACGGATTAAATAATACTGGCTAAGGTGAATTAAGCGGTTAATTCGTAAATTGAATATAAACGGTTATATTTAATTAATGTATATTGAATTGATTAATTATACAATATTGTCATTGTCGGACAAGTATTAACATGTCGACTGATTCATGTTATTAGTCGATATTTTAATATCCGATAACGGATAACAATTTATGATTAAAACCCGTCATATACATTTAGCAAAACGAGTCGGACCACGAGTTAAATAAGGAGAAAGTGGAAAGCCCACTCCCTCCCTTAGCACTCGGTCGACCGAGTAGAACAAAAGGAGAGTCCTTCTCTCCTTTTGACCTAATCCTTCTCATTTGAAGAAAAATTAGGGTTTTGGAGCCTTTTTCTCTGAAGTTCTAGATCTCACATCAAAAACCTCACAAAAAGCTCTCTCAATATTGCAAGGCAATCAGAGAGCAATTTCTAGCACAAGGGGCATAGTCTCAGACGATCTTGGGTGCAACGATTAGGAGGAAATCTGCGTTGATTTCTGTTCTTAGGCCGTTTTGCACAGGACCCGAGGTTGATTCTTATTCTTTTATCGTTTCTCTAGTTTTTCATTTATGACCATTAATCACATGATAAATTACGTTATAGTCCTTAATTTTAAGGGGTTTTATACGGATATTACCCTACAAGTGGTATCAGAGCGAGGCCACGTAAATTTTTCATCGTGATTTCATAAAACGATTTGAATCGATATTTTTTTTTGCCTTGAAAACCATGACATGCATGTTCACGGCTGATCAGTCGATCGAGGACTTTTGTGTCTCGATCGATTGGTTTTGTTTTCGAATTGTTTTTGCATATTGTTATTATAAACGATTATTATAGCAATATGTTTAAGGTTTTGTCAATTGAAGTTTTAATTTAATACGGATTAGGTCAAAATTGCAATTGGTTTTGTTTTTGTCAAATCGTTTTCTTGAGTGCCGCGCTGAAAAGAAAAAAAAAAAATTCGTGTTTTTTATTTTTTATTTTTTTGGCCATACAATGTAAATAATACGGATTTTGTGCACTCGCTTGATTGTGAAACGGTTCACACACGTACCATTTAGTTATTTTAAAGCGGTTTAAAGTAACGGATTGTAATGGATTAAAATTAAGTTGATAAAAGCGGTTTTGTCATATAATTTTAAGCGTTAAAAGGTGGTTTGGATAAATTTAACATAATTACGGAATTATGTCACGAATAATTTTGTTTTAGTTGATGCATCTTTTATTTATCGTTACTTTTGAATGCCATGAATGTTTTTATTACGTATTTAATTTTACAAACGGTTGTAACTTAGTGTGGCCTTAGTAGAACGTGTTACCGTAATGATGGAACACGGTCTTGGTTGTATTTTGAGATCTCGCATCTCCGTTTTGGATTTTACCTTGTAGTTACAGTTTTAATTTAAAATGTAAATAGGTTTATATTTTGTAAATTTTAAATTGTAATTTTGAGAAGACCAAATATGGAGATCGGATGCTCACTCCCGCTGCATGGATCAAGATGGAACATCAAGACAAGCTTTTCGGGTCCAACGGTGGATTCCAAAGTTGTATTATGTTTATCTTGCTAGGATAGGCCACACTAGGACTTTTATTTACGTTTTGTTTTTTTTTATGTTTTTCATCGTAACGATAGTTTGCATCATTTTCCGCCTAAACCCAAACCACCTAATATTTGCATGAAAACTGACTCATATAGAGGTTACGCGTTAGTTTTCTATGACATACAGATGTCACACGGACTTAATAAGCCATCACCTAAGTTAATTCATTCACGTAATGCTAGATTTTCGTTCACTTTAAATGAATTAAAACTAAGTTGATGGGATCTTCCTCGTATAACCAAAAATTGAGAATAGTCTTTATAGGTCAAACTCCAATGAACCCCTTCTTCGTCGGTAGGCATAATATGACCCCTTCTACGTCGGGTAAGTTGGAACTGATTGACCTATTTTATCTCAACACTATGGTCACTCGTACGATCCTGTGATTATAGTGAACTAAAGATAGGATTTACGGAAATCTATCGACCAAGAGTTCTAACGGTAGAACTAGCCAAACAGTTGGCTTATCAATTTACGGAAATTGAGTCTTGGGATCATTTGTATAATTCTTGAGGTAGATCGATTATACAAGTGCAATGAGTCTACACGTTAAAATGAATTTTAATTAGACTTAAATCACCTCGATGAGTTGCTTATTTCGTTTTGTTTTTCTTTGTTTTTCAGTGTAGAACACGATCATTTAAACTGCTAATAACAAAATGGCTGGCCGTACGGACGACCCAATGCCAAGTGCCACATTGGACCGTGAGTCCTGGCTTCGGATCTTCATGAATCAGATGAATCGGTCTACTCGATGAAGAATGATGGATCAAACTTCGCGGACTGGGAGGCGGCATTACGGAATGCTGCTATTGCTGACGGGAAGCTCAAATATCTGATAGAGCCCATCTCGCCAAACCCAGGCCCCACGGCTGGAGCTAACGAGATCGCCACGTATAGCGATTTCGTCATGGAAGCGGGTGCGATACAGAACGTACTCATTTTTAAAATGGAATCCAATTTGCAGAAACGCTTCATAGCCCAAGGTACAAACAAGATTTTCACCACGCTCACTAAGGAATTCTCGAAAGCACCGAGAATCGTGACCTATGAGCATACCTGTCGCTTCTTTGAGGCGAAACTCCAGAAGGGCCAACCGTTTAGCCCACACATTCTCAGCATGATTATGAATGTCGAGAAACTGGAGGCACTTGATTGTAAGATCAGCGAGAACATCGTGATTGACCGCATGCTTCATTCACTCCACGATGGTTTTGCGCTCTTTAGAGCCAATTACTATATGAATGATTTGAAGAAAAGTCCTCATGCACTACACTCCCTTCTCGTACAGACCGAGAAGGACATGAAGTTTAGTGGGAGCCTGAAACAGGATGTTCTCGTTGTGTCAAACAAGGGCAAGGGTAAGGGTAAAGCTCAGGCAGACCTAGCAGTAGGTAAGCCGAATTTTAAGAAGTCGGGATCGGGTAAGAGTGGGCCTGGTGAGTCGAGCACCTCACTAGGCGCGATAAAGAGCAAGACCGGTAAAATGGAATGCCACCATTGCCACAAGACTGGGCATTGGAGGCGTACATGTCCTGTATACCATGAGGACATAAAAGCAGGTCGCGTTAATCCTGTTGGTATGTCTTCTTCTTCTTCTTCTACTTTTGTTCATATGATTGAGATTAACCATGCAAGTTACGGAACTTGGGTACTAGATACTGTTTGTGGTTCTCATCTATGCAATCATGTGCAGGGGCTCCGAAACATCGGACCCCTCGTAAAGGGTGAGGTGGACCTGCGTGTCGGGAATGGAGCACGAGTGGCTGTCGTCTCGAGGGGAACATATATGATCCAGCTTCCTAGCGGATTTGAGTTATTTTTATATAACTGCTATTATTTACCCAGTTTATTTAAAAACATTATTTCAGTTTCTGCACTTGACAAACTTGGTTTTTCATTTGTAATAGAGAATAATAGCTGTGTTTTCTTGTTACACGATATGATTTATGGCAAGGCAGTCTCCATGAATGGAATTTATGTTTTAGATCAGACCACCGAAATATTGCACGTAATGAATAAGAAGTTAAAGGTTGGTGACAAAGATCAAACTTATCTATGGCACTGCCGTATGGGACACATTAATGAGAAACGCGTTAAACAGCTCATACAGAATGGAGCTATCTCGGCCTTTGATTTTGAATCATTTGGCACGTGTGAATCATGTCTCATAGGTAAGATGACTCGAATTTTCTTCAAAGGTGTTGGAATGCGCGCTGCTGACCTATTAGGACTCATACATACGGATGTGTGTGGACCTATGTCAATCACCGCACGAGAAGGCTATAGGTATTTTATCACTTTCACGGACGATTAAAGTAGATATGGCTATGTCTACTTAATGAAGCATAAAAGTGAGTCCTTTGAGAAATTCAAAGAATACCAGAATCGGGTACAGAACCAACTGGGTAGAAAGATTAAAACACTACGATCAGACCGTGGTGGCGAGTATCTTTCACACGAGTTTGATCAACACCTTAAGGACTGTGGGATTGTCTTACAGTTGACTCCACCTGGAACACCTCAGTTGAATGGTGTGTCCGAACGGAGAAATCGAACACTACTTGATATGGTTCGATCCATGATGAGTCACACCGTATTGCCTGATTCATTGTGGGGTTATGCTCTTCACAACCGCTCTAATACTTAACCAAAGTCCGTCTAAAGCTGTTGACAAGACTCCATATGAACTATGGAAGGGAACGGTCCCCAACTTGTCCTTTATACGGGTTTGGGGCTGCGAGGCTTATGTCAAGTGGAGACACGAGGATAAGCTCGGCCCGCGATCGGTCAAGACATACTTTAAAGGTTATCCTAAAGGAACATTTGGTCATTACTTCTATTCGCCAACCGAACAACGTGTATTTGTTGCGGCTAGTGCGACATTCTTAGAGAAGGAGTTTCTCGAGAACGCGAAGAGTAATAGAACCTTCGAGCTGTCGGAGATTCCAGAACCAAATGCCGAGCAACCATTGGAGGAACCAGTTCCTCAATCCCGGTTGCGGTTAGTATTCCTGAGGAACCTAGGAGGTCGGGAGAGTCTATATTCCTCCGGACAGATACATTGGTATGGTCGAGGAAAATGACATAGATGACATTCTGCTCTTAACGAGTAGTGAACCCGCAACCTAGAAAGGTGCCATGACTAGTTCCGACTCAAAGCTATGGCTTGAGGCCATGCAATCCGAGATGGACTCCATGTATGAGAACAACGTATGGGATCTTGTTGACTTGCCTGCTAAGGTTCGTCCCCTTCAATGCAAATGGCTTTACAAGATAAAGCATTCTGTGGAAGGTCAACAAGATATCTATAAAGCACGACTAGTTGCTAAAGGTTTCACCCAAGTGCCAGGTTTGCACTACAATGAAATTTTTGCACCCGTAGTCATGCTGCGTTCCATTCGGATTATCTTAGCGATTGCCGCTTTTCATGACTATGAAATTTGGCAGATGGATGTGAAAACCGCCTTCTTAAACGGTTATTTGGAGGAAGAGTTGTACATGGTACAACCCGAAGGTTTCATCGATCCTGTACATCCTAAGAAAGTGTGCAAGCTTAAGCGTTCCATTTATGGACTTAAGCAAGTTTCTCGGAGTTGGAATCATCGTTTCGACCAAGTGATAAAAGAAAATGGATTTACTCAATCGGTCGAGGAAACATGTCTATATATCATGTCGAGTGGGAGCAAGATTGTCTTCCTAATATTGTATGTTGATGACATACTCCTGATTGGGAATGACATACCTCTCTTAACTTCGGTAAAAATATGGTTGAAGAACCATTTCCAGATGAAAGATCTGGGTGAGGCACAAAGAATTTTGGGCATCCGTATCTATCGAGATAGATCACGCCGGATGTTATCTCTCAATTAGGAGTCTTATATAGACAAGATTCTAGAGAGATTCAGCATGACTAACTCCAAAAAGAGGTTTCTTCTTATGGCTCCAGTGGTGCATTTGAGGAAGTCTCAGGCACCAAAGACACCGGAAGAGATAGAGCGCATGACCCGGATTCCTTATGCTTCGGCTATAGGATCAATCATGTATGCCATGATATGCACACGTCCGGACGTGGCATATGCATTGAGTATGACAAGTCGATTCCAACAGCATCCAAGTGAATCACATTGGATGGCTGTCAAGAACATTCTTAAGTACCTACGGAGGACTAAAGATTGGGCATTGACTTATGGAGGCGATCAAAAGCTATGCGCAACCGGTTACGCAGATGCTAGCTTCCAAACGGATCGAGATGACTCGAAATCTCAGTCTGGATTCGTTTTTACTCTTAATGGCGCTGCAGTCAGCTGGAAGAGTTCCAAACAAAGTGTTACAGCAGATTCTACGACTGAGTCCGAGTACTATGCCGCGTCTGAAGTTGCAAAGGAAGCGATATGGATGCGTCAATTCTTACAAGGACTATCAGTAGTGCCTAGTTCGAATGACCCGATCACCATCTATTGCGACAAAAGAGGTGCCATCTTCTAACCTAAGGAGCCTAAGTCTAGCAATAAGTCTAGACACGTACAATGGAAAGCTCATCTAATCCGAGATTACGTGGAGCGAAAGGAGGTAGTGATAGATAAGATTGCTACAGATGATAATATAGCAGATCCTCTCACTAAACCATTACGACAAGATAAGCATGAAGAGCATGTTATTTCCATGGGAATTAAACGTGTTCCTGAGTTGTAGTACTCTTTCATGGATTAGATTCTTTTTCTCGTGTACTCTATACGACATCATCGTTTTGATATTTATATATTTTTTTTTTCATGTGGAGTTGTACGACTATCTTGAACACCACAAAGTGAACTGAACAAACATTATAGTTTTGGTCCTTAATTGCCCAAGTGAGCTGATAACTCTGGCAATTATTTTGTGACGCTGGTTGATGGTGGGTTCAACGAGCCATAAGTCAAACGGTTGACTGACCAATCACAGAGGCGAGTTATATGGATATCTCGTAGGACTCAATTGTGACAACGACGTGCAGTCCTAAATGTTTTATAACATTCGGTGCCAGGTCGTGGATAGGACCTCCATGGTGATCCTAAGAGTCGATTCTTTTGACTATCGACTGTCTCTTGAGATTAAGGCAGATTTTGGGTGACTTTGGTTTCTTTCTCACGGTCATCCGTAACAGGGGGCCAAGTAGATTTTTTCTGGGTCATTTCATACTGTGCTTAGATCGGGAGGAGTCGAGTTGAAGGAAATATTCAGCCTTTATCAGGTACTCGATATTTCTCAGGGCCACTCGAGGAGTCAGAATCGAAATGCATGGCCATGCTGGAATGCGGATTCGTTTTATCAATTAAGTTACTCTCTAGTCGGGGAAACCACTCTTGATACAGATCGATTGTAAAATACGACCTTGCGGATACGGATCTGCAAATTGTTTTACATTGAGTGGGAGAAATTTTAAATGGATATGAGAATCGGTTATCGCACATACACTTGTACGGACAAGTAGGAGTTTGTTCGAGCCGGTGTCCTCCAGTTAGGGCGGATAACGTTATTGCACGTACACTTGTACGGACAAGTGGGAGCTTGTTGGGGCTGGTGTCCTCCCCAGTTAGTGCAATGACATATAAATCTCTAAAAGGATCAAAGGGTATACTTTTGTATTATTATCAGTTGGTCCACGTTTATCAATAACGGTTGGCTTGCTAGATAAGTTTGACGTTATTGTCATACAGATGGCGGTCATCAACTGGTCCCTAAAAGTCACACCTACAGGATACGTTTGAGAGATGTGACGGCATGAAAATACAGTCATGTTGATGCCTAATATGACTAAGCTGTTAGTTGGAGTTATTGACTAATAATTAGTCAAACGCGATGTTGAGATATTTATTTAATACGGATTAAATAATACTGGCTAAGGTGAATTAAGCGGTTAATTCGTAAATTGAATATAAACGGTTATATTTAATTAATGTATATTGAATTGATTAATTACACAATATTGTCATTGTCGGACAAGTATTAACAAGTCGACTGATTCATGTTATTAGTCGATATTTTAATATCCGATAACGGATAACAATTTATGATTAAAACCCGTCATATACATTTAGCAAAACGAGTCGGACCACGAGTTAAATAAGGAGAAAGTGGAAAGCCCACTCCCTCCCTTAGCACTCGGTCGACCGAGTAGAACAAAAGGAGAGTCCTTCTCTCCTTTTGACCTAATCCTTCTCATTTGAAGAAAAATTAGGGTTTTGGAGCCTTTTTCTCTGAAATTCTAGATCTCACATCAAAAACCTCACAAAAAGCTCTCTCAATGTTGCAAGGCAATCAGAGAGCAATTTCTAGCACAAGGGGCATAGTCTCAGATGATCTTGGGTGCAACGATTAGGAGGAAATCTGCGTTGATTTCTGTTCTTAGGCCGTTTTGCACAGGACCCGAGGTTGATTCTTATTCTTTTATCGTTTCTCTAGTTTTTCGTTTATGACCATTAATCACATGATTAATTACGTTATAGTCCTTAATTTTAACGGGTTTTATACGGATATTACCCTACAGAAACATCCCATAAATTGTGTAAATTCGGTAAGTCACGTTGACTAATTCTACCTCTAGAACTCTTGGTCGACGAATTTCCTTAAATCCATCTACTAGCCCCGGAACACAAGACCGTCTTATACCCCATTGAGTCCAACCAATTTTAGCTGTGATAACTGTTTACCACCCTACTTACCCAAGGTAAAAAGAGAACACCCCGCTTGGGCGAGCATGGCTCTAATGAACAAGAGATTCATAGGTGTTACTAATTGGTAAGGCTAATCTCAATTTTAGTTATGTGAGAGATCTTGTCAATTGAGTCATAAATTCCTCATAAGTGAATTAATTCAGTGAATGTAAATGACGTGAATTGACAACCGCGAAAATAAAATGCATGTGAATGGCGATTTTGGCATGCGCGAAAATAAAACAAGCAAACATGTAAGCATATGAATAAATCCTAGTATGGCCTCCTAGTTAATAAAAACTAGTCTATTACATTTCGGAAACCAACTCCTTGGTCCCTTGCCTCTTCATTCCATAAGTGGCTCTTCCTTGTGGGATTTGGAACACCTTCCAAAAATAGACTCCGTCTCGATGTAATCCGTCTTTTGGAAACTCCGGTAAATATAACTATTACAATTGAATTACATAGCTATTCCTATTATACATTAATTAATAAAATAAATAAAACTATTAATTAATTACAAACCGACGATACAAGATCGTATTTAATTACAAACAAATCGATATTCCCATTCATTTCGGGTAATAAGGATAAAAATTAACTAGGCCATACTAGGTACAACAAGATAAATACTTTAAATAAATGACAATCATTCATTAAACTTAAATAAATATGCTTAAAATGCTGTAAAATGATGCCAAAATCGCCCTATCTATCATTCGTTGGTATCCATCTCGGGTTTTGTGGATTTAATCGATTTTTAACATGTAAAAATCAATAATCAACTCTTAAATCTCATTTAAGTCCATACTAATTGTCCAAACTATTTCGAACCTCAAAATTAGTCCTCACTAATTTTATGATAAATAATTAGTTTGATTGGTGATATTTTGCAAATTTAATCGGTAAAATCATAATATTTAAGTAAAAATCCAAAATAATTGCAAAATTACCCAAAAAATTGAAAAAAAAACTTGGTATTCTGGATCACTCCCAAGAACACCAAAATGTCAGAAAAATTGCCCAAAACTTACGGATAAATTTTGTGAAGAAAAGATCGATATTTATCTGTTTTTAACCACTAAAACCAATAAACATCAAAACAAAGCGAAAACACACATGCAAAATCACTTTTAACATTTAAATAATATTCTTAAATGTATATAAATTTATCATGGGCAGAATCAAAAGTTTCAAAATTATGATTAATTAATTTGACTTTTATTGACTTTTATCTCATAAAATCAATAAACATGCAAAAATTTCGAACCAACCTTCAACTTTTTGCATACAATCAGTAGAAAATATGCATGAACTACCATAAAAAATTCATGCACCGAATCAACTTTTAACTATTTTTAGTCAATTTTTAACTAAAATACGGCATTTTGACTCGGTTTTCTACCAAAAATCATTAAAAATAGCAAAATAACTTCAAAAATCACCAAAAAATACCACAAATCTTTTGAGATCAGTAGGTATGCATGTCCCAAAAATTTCGTGCTAAAACCTCTTCTAACACAATTTTTGAGTTTTTATAAATTATCTCATAATTCATTAAAATGCATAAAATTAACATGCAAATTATAAGCCTAAGCTCTGATACCACTTGAAAGAACATAGATCCATATTAGACTCTCTAATAAAATTAATTTATCTCATAAATTGTCATTTAGGTGATCTATGTAACATGCATGCTAATATGAAAGCATAAAAGGAAAGTATAAGGAAACAATTTCCTTACATTGAATTAGTGGTAAAAGGGGCACAAACTAGTTCACCTTACTAGCTTGTTCTTGAGCTTATACCAAATGGAAGATCCTCCTTGCAAATCTTCAAAAAGAAGATCTCCTTCTTGTTGCACCCAAGAACTAACCCAAAAATATTAACAAGTATTGAAATAGAACTTGTTAATATTGTACTCTTGATATTATTAGTAATATTACTAACTAGTCTTAGTAATTATATATTTTTACTAACAAGCTTAGTAAAGATGAGTAATATTCTTAGAGAGATGTTGAAGAATTGTTCACATGCAAAGTATTGAGTGAACAAGTGAGGTAGTGTAAATAAATGAACGATAGATGGAGTGAATAGGAAGGGAAGTGGCGGGTGGAGGTGGAGTGAGGGAGTGGACAAATTTGTCTTATGTTTTTCATCTTACATCACATGCAAACTCTTACATAAGATAAATTATGGTAGTATACAAAATAAGGTGAAATGATTATGTGAGTAATCATCCACTACTCTTATTTTACACGGTCCACTTGACCATTTACGGGTCCATGTTGGTTCTTATATTTGTCGCGCAAATCCGTCTAATTTTTATTTTAAACATCGTATCATGTTTAAATACTTCCATAATTAATTCGTCCAATTCACTCCGTAAATATACGTGTACCACTACACATATTCTTTACGTACTAATATTAATCACATTAATCAATTAGTACAATTTTAGTAAATTAACAGTTAATTAACTAAAACCCGTCTCCCAAAACTTATTATTCAATTATCGCATAATTAAATAATAATCACGCTCCTCGAGTTCGCAACTCGAAATCTCTCTAAAAATAATCGACTAACTTTTTAGTCTACAAATCAAGGGACTAAATAAATTGTATCTCATACAATTAATTAGTTGTCTATTGGGGTTCGTTCCTTTAGGTGTGACCGAAAGGGGTCATTCATCACCGCGCCTCTCACGACAATAACGTCAAACTCTAGTCGACAAACCGTTATCGATTTACGTTAATCAACTGGCGAGGATCAAATAATTAAATATCTGATGATATTCCATTAATGAGATTTATTATGTTAACGCACTATTGTGGAGGACACTAACTCCAACAATGGTTTCATAGGGGATTCATGGTGGTGATCATACAAACATGTTTCCTTTGTTTCAAGTGTAGATACCCGTATCCGTCGATATTGGAATTTATAGAGAACCCGACAAACACCCGATGATGATAGGACACATGTATTCTTTAGTTGTCATTGTCATTATTTGGGCTCGTTTCACGATGTAGAATGAGCGTTGTCGACGGAGTATTTTATTAATTTAAATGATATTTAAATTAAAGATTTTTTAAGTGAATTCATTTTATTATTTTAATTTGAATTTATTTTCTTAAATTTATTTTATTGAAAATAAAATATATTTTTTGATTTGAAAAATCATTTATTTTAATGTATTAATTGATTTGAAAAATCGAATTTGAAAATTTAAAACTCGTTTCATCCACGCGTTTTGGAGCTCGATTATAGCTCGGTTTTTGAGCCCGTTTTCTTTACGAGTTGGCACGAATGTCGAGTACACTGACCAACCTAGGCCTCTACCCATTCAACCCCAGTTCGAACCCCCATATCCACACCCAAATCTCGTCCTAAACACTCCCCAACACAGGCCAATTCCTTCCTTTACCCGTGTTTGTATAGCCCATCGAAAGCCCTTCTAAACCGACTCAAACTTGGTCCAAACCCGCAACCCATCACCACCAACCCGCGCTCCACATTAACCATAACAACCCAGCACCTATAACACCACAAAACCCATCCAATTCCCGTCCCAAATACTCCACAAACAACCCGCAACACAAGCAGCCTCCCCTGTGTTGCGTGCTCAAACCCGAGCCCAAAACCCGCTCCAAACAGCTACCAAACCCGTGCCCATTAACCCTACAGCATACCCTAGTATCCTACCCATATTACCTTAGCTTAACCACCAAGAAAACCCCCATACAAACCCTAAAAACCCCACGAATTAGCTGATGGACAACAGCTATGCGAAACAGGCCCGACTGCTTGTTGCCCTACTTCTACCCTTCGAAATTCCTTATAAATACCCCCCCTTCACCATACATTCATTCCTCTAAGTTCTCCACACAACATACTGAAAATAACAACCATCAATCATCCAACAAAACCCTAAACTAAAGCCGTGACAACCGCTCGAAAACAGGGACACAAATCTTGTTTTCGAGTTTCTGTCGTGGTCTTTGGCCTTGAGTCTCGTGCACAAATCCTATTAAAACTTCTGGTTTGTTTCCATATTCACAAAATTCAGTCTTTCTAGTTTCCAAAACATCTTTCGGTTTGAAAAATCGTTGAGAAACGAAGTCGTGGTGAGCGATTGAAAATCGCTGCTCAAGTCTGCCTTTTGAACGTGTTTGTTTCGTGATTTCAAAATTCAATTTCAATTGTCTTCGTCGACGACGGCCCCTCGAGATAAAATCTACGATCGATTACGACCCAAGACGGTGTCAACGATACATGAAGGTTGAGGGTGCATTAAAACTCCCTTCTCTCCTTTTTATTTCGTTTTTTTGTTGTTTATTTACTAACCATTGTCTAACATCGTCTAACTAATATCGAAACTAGAATAGTTTGAGTATGAGTTAAAGTACCATTCCGGCACCCGTGTTGACTTGAGATGGGAAAGAAATCCGCCACATCGGTCGGTCGTAAACCCCGTCTCATTTACATATCCTCGTGTTGGAATAGGGCAATTTAATAAATCGAGTTTATTTAATTTATTTGTATTTATTTTTAACCATATAAAAATTGATTTTTTATGATTTTCCAGACCTATAATTTGTAATTTTAATTTAGGTAGATTTTCGTAATTTATTGCATTGATTTAGTATTTATTTTGTAATTAGCAATGTATTAATTCAAAACCCGCGCAGTGCACGGGTCAATTCTGACATATTTGGAAAATTTCAGATCCGTGCAGTGCACGGGTTTGTCCAGGTTTTGTGTTTTAATTTGCTTCCTTGTTTGACTTTGTTTGATTAATCCTTAGTTTAATTAGTTTATGTTTTAGATTTTAATTTACTTTATTTATAATTTATATTGTATGTATGAGCTAACCACTAATGTTTGTAAATACATCTTATGCTAAGCGTAAGCCTTCCTATCCCTCTCTTTGGATGTGTTTTTCTAGTTTAATCAATGAACCTCACATGCTAAACCACTTCGACGAAGTTAAATGCATTTTAAACGACTTAGAATGAAATTCGCATGATAGGATTTAAATTCAATGGTTGCATACGCATGTGATATCTTTCCGAAATAGCCATCTTTCACCTAGTAGAGACCGTTATTGCAACGGGCGGGGTTGGGTGTTGTTTTAATGAAATTAAATTAACTTCCTAACACGTAAAGTCACACGAATTCAAATCTCTAAAATTGGTTTCTAAATTCCATCTAAAAATTTAGTGGCGACTCTTTTAAAATTAAAAATGTTTTGAAAAAGCATTTGAGTGGAGCGTTTTTCCATGATCCACATCAAGCAATTAATGTTGTAGAGGAATCGAGTTAGTTTATGTCTTACGGTTCATAGGAAGATTTGGGTCCCAGAGCCGAGTTGTCTAGACTGTACAACACATAGAAGTCGATCTACTTTCTGCGTATTCACTTATATGCATGGTCTAACAAGACTCGAGTTGGTTTATATCTTACAAGTCTTGTTGAAAAGATAAGAGATGGGTAAAAAATACAAGGTTTCATAGTCTAGAATTTCATCAAACATAACATGTGCATAGGTTGAGATTACAACAATCAAGCAATTATAAGATAACATATTAGATCAAGTATGGATCTACCGCCATGTTATAGTTCCCCTAATCCCCCATTAATCCTAGTTAAGTAACTACTCACTTATTATCATGGAAAACATGTTATCAATAGTGTCAATCATCACAACAAGTATAAACATGATAAAAGAGTTAAGCAATAAGCAATAAAGAGTACAGAGTAAAGGAATTATACCAAACATAAGATGAACAATTGGAAAGGAAAGAATAAATAGAAGAAAACTTGATTGATTGATGAAGAGTTGTCAATTCTCCAATAATAACCCAAATAATCTTCAATTACCCAATAATAAACTTGAACAATATTTTTTTTTGGTGAAATGTAAATTGTATTAATAATTAAGATCATTACACCAAGCACATTCTCATCATACAATACTCAAGCAAGATAAGACTAAGTCTATCTTATGAAGCCAAATCAAAGCTTTCCTATAACTCTTACAACTTCCTAAAGAGTCCATCTTCCCTTTTAAGACACTCTGAATCCTGCCCAGCACCGCTTGAGGGTACTGCACCACACCCTCAATTCTAGCAGAGTTTCTATTGAGCCAAATGAAGTAAATCAGAGTCGCAAAAGCAGCCATGACAACCTTCTTTTGTAACAAAGACCTGCATCTCCAGTTTATGAGCCATATAACAAGGTCTCTTTGACAATCATACCCCAACCAATGCTGAAGTAACAACAAACACCTCTGACTGTAGACACACTCAAAAAATAAGTGCTGCTGAGTCTCCTGATGTACACCACATAGATCACAAGTCCCATCACTAATGATCCCAAACCGCAGTAGTCTATCCTTAGTTAGCAATTTTTGATGCACAAAATCCCAATTAATGAAGCAAGCCTTTGGTAGGCAGAGTCTATTCCAAACATAAGGCACCCAACTGACCTGCAAATGATCCCCGAGCAGCCAGTCATAGACCTCTCTCAGAAGATAATCCTTAGATAACCATCCATTAGATAAAAAACCAGCCTGTAAAATCTCCTTAACTCTGCAAACTTGTCTCCAAGTCCAACTAGAGTTGGTAGTAGCCTTATAATCCCACCAATTTATTTGTTTTATATAAATGTGGTGAATCCATTTCACCCACAGAGTGTCCTTCTTCTGAGAAATCCACCAGGTATATTTGCCTATTACAGCCAGATTCCAGAACAGACTGTGTTTGATACCCAACCCACCCCAATCACAAGGGAGGAAGCAAGTATCCCGAGCAATTCCTGGTACTTTGTGGAAATCATCAGTGCTTGACCATAAGTAGTTTCTGCATACTGCATCCACTCTACTGAGGACACCTTTAGGTATTAGAAAAATGCTAGACCAATATATATATATATATATATATATATATATATATATATATATATATATATATATATATATATATATATATATATATATATAACTGGGTTGAAGCGTTGTGGATGCGCCACGTGTCAACCCAGCTTTAAATACAAGTATTAATTACACTGAACATTAAATATAAACATAATAAATGCTATATAAATCTCAGCAAAATATTAATTACAGCTTAATAAGTTTTATTATAAAATTACATTAAATAATTACGGTGATTTGATTCTAAATTTATTTAAAAATTATTTTGATAAAAAACCTAAAATGTAAATAATTACGTTTATTGCGAAAAATGCTTCAAATTGAGTATAAATTTCATTATATTTATTGTAATATTTTGATTTGTAGAGATGATTAAAGTGAGTGTCTCATAATATTTTATGTTTACGTAAAAAGATATTTTGATAAAGTTAAAAAACTTAGACCATTAAATCCTAAGAAAAATATATTTGGAAGAGTCATTGTATTTCTTAAAAACATAACTTAAAGAAAATTGCTAAGAGGTAAGTTTTTATGTGGGAATGAAAAAAATTATATTGCGAGAAATTGAATACATATGAGATTTTGATAGATTTAAATAGTGTGATAACGAGTATGTATACGAGTATGTATGTACAAACTGATCACGAATGCATTTGAATAATCAAAACAAAAGTAATGATTATTAAATAATATAGTATTATAAAAGACATAAAAAAAGTAGAAAAAAAACGTTACATTTTTCTTTAATATCTTCAATTAAAATACGTATACGTCAAGTATAAATATTGATTATGACTAGATAAATATTACTTTTAGTTAAATGTTTTATATGTTATATTTTAAATACTTTGAAGTTAAACCTCAAAAAATATTATTTGAGAAAGTTTAACCTATTTTATTTATAGGTAAACTCTTAAACATCATTTATATATAGTTGTTTAAAAATACAAAAGGTGCAATTTTTATAGATATAGTTGACGCATAACAGATGCAAAACACAATCAAAACATTTGAATAAGTTGAATTTGAACTCTATATGTTTGATACATAAATATCACACGCTATACATAAAAAGATTAAAAATTACATAAAATTTTATTCACATCATTTTGAACAAATATTGATTGATTTGGAACCTAACGTATTGTGAAATGATATAATTTGAGAACTTAATGTTGATTGTTGCATTATTCGAATAAATTTTATTTTAATTAATATGATATTTTATTAGTCACAAAATAATTTATAAAACGTTAATCGGCATAATAAATTATCACTTATTAGTTTTAATTAAAATTGTATGTATTTTCTTTTAAAATATTGAAAATAACCCTTAAAAAATTAAATTTGGGAAAAATTAATTTATTTTTATTTATAAGTAAAAACATTAAAGGCCATATATAAATTATGTTATTTTTCTTCAATTATAATAATTAAATTTTAAAACAGGCCGTGCGAAGCGAGGGATACTACCTAGTAGCTGTGTAATTGTGACAGCACTAACCTTACCAAGACTAGTCTTCCTGCATAACTCATTTTTTTTGCCCCCAACTTCGTATCCTTGCCACAATTTTATCCACCAGAAGGCTACATTCAGCATTTGTGAGCCTCTTATAAGAAATGGGGATGCCAAGATATCTAAAGGGGAACTGACCAAGCTTGAAACCAGATAGCTGCAGGATTGCGTCAGCATTCAGAGGTGATAGTCCATGAAGATACATATCAGATTTCTCTTGATTCATGCGTAGACCAGAGGCCTCAAAAAAAAGAGAGGAAAGCTCTCATCAGAATTTTCACAGATCCAGTATCCCCTCTGCAAAACAGAAGGAGATCATCTGCAAAAGCAAGATGACTCAAGCCTAGCTTCCTGCACTGGGATGAAATTTAAACTCTGGTCTTTGAGTAACCACACTGAGAATGCCTTAAACCAATTAGAATCACCTGAAAATACGTTGTAGAACTCTAGATATGTGTTTTCAAAGTAGGCAGTAGTAATTTGAAGTTCTTCCTTTGCTTGCCTAGCTATCTTACTTCTTTGCGCATCACAATTAGTAGTTTCCAAGCTCCAACTCAACTCATCTACTAAATGCATGCATAGGGACATGTTTTAGGCTTGATTATGCTCCTTTCCGATTCATACCTGCAAATAATACAAGATAAACCAAAGTAGCCAATTTGGGGGACATATGTAGGTAAAAACTACACAAAATGCATATAAATGCGTGCAAATGAAGTAAAAAATACCTATATAAAATGCACGCATCACGACACTTGGGCGCGGTCTCAGCGGCCTTCTTGCTTTTTCTCCTTAGATTAATCATTGCTTTATGTGGTTGGTAGGGATTTGTTCAATTTGTGATGGGGTTTTTGTGGAGATTTTGTGAGGAGGATGATGAGATTTGGCTTTGATAAGATAAGGGAATAAGGATGGTGGGGGAGGCGTTTAAAACAAATAAAGGTGCTGGGACGAGCGGGGTGGGTCTGGGTTCGGGCGTACCAAACTCTAACCCGGCATTTATCCTTTGCAATCCGAGCGTCTTGGCTTCGGCTCGAGCGTCCTGAAGTTGCTGCATGGACGTCCTATCAAGTAGATGCACGGATTGTCTCCCAGCTGGTCTACTTTATTTTTAATCCAGGTCAAGACGAGCGGCTTGAAAGCGGCTCGAGAAGATCATTGTCTAGGACGTGCGTCCTTTGAAAAATCTGCCCAGATTTTCATCCAGGGAAAATCTTGTTACATGTATCGTTCAGGACAAGCATCCTGGTGTCGGTTCCAGCGGATCATTAGCTGGGTCACGCGCCCTAGTTCCGAAATGCGCAGATCTTATTGCAGCGAATTGCTATGCCTGAAGCACAGCTCGGGTCGAGCGTGCTACTATCGGGACGCGCGTCCTGATCTGCTCTTTGGTAGTCTTTCAATCGTTTCATGTTAATCCTTTCCCTTGCACCCTTTTGTACTTCCTCTTATCATCAATTTCTGAAAATTTCCTCAAAGAATGGATAAAGAACCCTCCCTCATAATTCTCATGTAAAGAAAAATGCAAGTAATCTAAAAGTATGTTTAATATTATACAATGCAAAGTCGTAGAAAGGAATATGTTACAAATGGTGGTTTGAGATAGGACTCCACCAAACTAGTTTGAAATGTTGAAATCTATTGTCCATAGAGCTCAAGACCCTTAAAAGTTGGTCAAAAGCTTGTGAATGGTCCTCAAGTAAGCATGAGTAAGTTTTGAACTATTGCAAAATAGAGTAGGGCCAATCCATCAAGAACCTTCCTTTAAATTCCTTCCCCTTCTTCTTTGCTTTGTCATGATGGCCTTCTTGGTTCTTATCAAACTTGAGATTTTTGTCATTGGGGATTTTCCGATCACTCCTATTTCTTCCAAAGTCGATGACAAAAATATTTGGACTAGACAATCCTTCAAGGATAGAAGGCAAACTTTTATTGCATTGATGATGGGGTGTCTTAGGAGTTGGGATAGTGGGTGCCAAATTTCCACATGTAGACTCCTTCTTAGCTTTGTCTTTGAGCTTCTTCACTAAGTAATTCCTGTATGATAATTTGACTTCCGTGAGAAGGTCCATAATGTCATCTCCAAGTATCATGAGCTCCATAGTGGGTTTGAAAAGGTTCTCTTGGAGGCATTCCTCCTCTTCATCGAAGCAAACCTCAAACTTCTCAAGGATGGGTTCCTCAAGCAAGTTTATTTCACAACTCCATTTATCATTTGAGCCTATCTTTCCCTCATCATCTTCTTATATAGGTGTGTCATCATTGCTTCCTCCATATGAATCATAAATAGGGGCTTCACTTCTCCTCAATAATTCTTCCTCTATCGTCTCAATGTTCACATCAAAAGTGACACCCTCATACTCACAAAGCCTAAGAGTATTTGGCTTACACAACCTTATATCTTCTTCCTCAAACACCACACTTTTGTACTCACAAGAGCTCAAGGAGATTGGCTCTCCCCATTGTACATTATCTTCATCAAAGGTCATCACCTCAAATTCACATTTATGGTCAATGCTCAAGGATTGGTGAGGAGTGGTTGCTTGGGTTGTTGCTTGGGTTTCCTTTATTTGGACAATTCGAATTGACAACTCCTCACCATAGGTAGCAATGCTTTGAAGAACATTTCTCCTATTTTGGTTCTCCTCTAGCACTTGTTTGAAGAAATTTTGTTGATCTCCCATCATTTGGAGAACCATATTTTGAATGTTAAAGTTGGGCTCATCTTCTTGTTGTGTGTGGGTGTGTAAGTGATTATATTGTGGTATTTAGAAATGGTTGCAAAGTGGGTCTTGGGTGTATCGTTATTGTGGATATTGGAAGTGAGGATTTTGGTGGGAATATTTGGGGTAGTAGTTAGGATTTTCATTGTATGAGTTGTAAGGTAGGTTTGTGTTGACTTGCTCCTCAAACTCCCCATACCCATAGTCATACTCAAAAGATCCACCACATTCTCCATGTGTCAAGTCTTTAACCATCATCATAGCTAAGACAAGGAAACAATTATAAGCATGGAAACTACAACAAAACGGTAAGAACGAACCTTGAGGAACAAGTTCCTCAAGGTAAAAGCACAAGAAACAAAATTCCCAAGGAACGGTGCCATTTTGGTGAGGCGTGTCGTTGTATGCCCTCAAACACATTTATACCCAACTACTAGCATAGCAAGCAAGTCGGGGTCGATCCACAGGACGGGGGTACTCAAATTGTTCAATCTAAATATGGTTGCACTTAGGGTTGTCACAATTGAAATGGGTTGATGATTCTAAACTAATGAAAGCAATGAAAGGTAAACAAGAAATAAAACAAAAGTGATTAAAAGCACTAGGATGTCATGGTTTCATAGGGGATTCATGGTGGTGATCATACAAACATGTTTCCATAGTTGCAAGCAATTAATGTTGTAGAGGAACCGAGTTAGTTTATGTCTTACGGTTCATAGGAATATTTGGGTCACGGAGCCGAGTCGTCTAGACTGTACAACACCTACAAGTCGACCTACTTTCTTCCTATTCACTTCTATGCATGGTCTAAAAAGACTCGAGTTGGTTTATATGTTATAAGTCTTGTTGAAAAGATAAGAGATGGGTAAAAAATGCAAGGTTTCATAGTCTAGCATTTCATAAAACATAACATGTGCATAGGTTAACATTACAATAAGCAAGCAATTATAATATAATATATTAGATTAAGTATGGATCTACCCCCATGTTATAGTTCCCCTAATCCCCCATTAATCCTAGTTAAGTAACTGCTCACTTATTATCATGGAAAACATGCTATTAATGGTGTCAATCATCACAACATGTATAAACATGATAAAAGAGTGAAGAAATAAGCAATAAAGATTAAAGAGTAAAGGAATTATACCAAACTTAAGATGAACAATTGGAAAGGAAAGAATAAATAGAAGAAAACTTGACTGATTGATGAAGAGTTGTCAATTTTCCAATAATAACCCAAATAATCTTCAATTACCCAATAATAAACTTGAACAATAACTAAGGAAAGATTAATGTGTAATTTTATGGAATGATTGAGATTAATCTATTCTAATATACTCCTAATGAAAGCTTTTCATCTACTAAGAGGGCTCTCCACTTGATTATTACAAATGGAGTATATATAGTGGTACATCATTAGGTTAAGCAAGGATAGATCAGTAAATAACATGCTTAAGTAATTAATAGAGCTTTGCAAGTCCCGAGGGACATGCGTGGATTAAGTAGCAACTCCTAAGAAAATTCGTGCATCCTGGCCTGAAGCACGCTTCGCCCTTTAAGGGGATCCGCTCATTCCGAGTAAAAGACGTGCGGACTGAGTATCAACCCGAGCGGGTTGTTCTTGATCCGAGCAGATTGAGCTACAGAATTCTCTTTCTTGCCTTTATGCCTAAGATGCTTCTATATGCTCCTTATTTCTAACATCTTTGGTCACCATTCTTGCCTTCCCTTCATATTAGTCCATCCAAGATCGTCAACAAGCTTCCGAAAATGCACAAGGGACGGGGATTCCGCCTCAATATCTTCTTTCCTGCAAGATATATAAAATGCAATAGGAAAGCAAAATAGGAAGGAATTGACGGATAAAATGGCCATGAAATGCTATATTAATATGCAAAATAGGTTCAATTAGGAGACTAAATGTGCGCAATTAAGAGTAACATCAATGTCCGTATCCGTGTCCGTTTTCGTGCAACCTAAGCCTACCCTTATATCCTTTTTTTATTTTAGTTTATTAAAAATAAAAATCTATCTAATCTTGTTAAGGGTACTTGAAACTTCGATTTCAATGCCACGTAAACATCGATTGAATGCCACATAAACATCGATAAATGCCACCTAACTTTTTCATAAAGCCCACATCACCTCCTACGTGTACACATATTGATATACTCTTGCTTTAAATTTTTGATTGATTATTTGGTTCTTTTAGAGCTTTCTTTTTTATCATTTGTATTCTTTGTGAGAGTATTTATGTAACACCCCGTCCCATACCCTTGGTCGCGAGTGGTCACTCACGGTAGTTTGCCATGTTGTGTACATGGCCGACATTTTATTATTTATATATCTATACAATATAGTTAAAAGGCTACACGGGTCAACACAGATCCTTTCAATACAATTTAAATTAAATGTAAATAAATAATTGGGACGTGAACATATATATATATATATATATATATTTATAACTCGAATAAAAGGCTACATAAAGCATCAAATTTTATTATTTATATATCTATACAATATAGTTAAAAGGCTACCTAAAACATTAAATTTTATTCCATGTGTCATTTTATTCGAGTTATAAATAAATATAATGAAAAAACAAGACTTTAAGATCTACTTGACATCTTAACAAAATCAGATTGTCTAGGTGGTAGCTTCAAGATAAGTTACTTATCTCATTCACTTTCATAATAGCTTATCTTCTATTGAATGAACCACGCCCTCTCCTTTTAATTTTTCTATCATAATATATTAATAACTAGAACCCTACATAAATTTTATGTGTGTCTTTCCATCTTTTCTAATTTTTAATTCTTTCATTAATTTGCCAAAGTTCAAATTTATCATCTTCTTTAAATGCTCAATCTTTAAGTTTCATCAAATAGTATATTAGCATGAGATATTATGCAGGGTCTCATGTGTCAACTTAATTTTTTTTTTTATTAATTCATTAATTAAACACTATAGTTATCAATTTGGAATCCGGATTTCCTATCCTACTTTCGCGTTCCATCTTGTGTCTCATTATGTCATTATTTGACACATAAGGATTGCACATTAAAAATAAGTATTTTCGTATTATAAAATGATGAGGTGTTGGAAGATTTAGGCAATAGGATAGAAGATGGGACACAAAAGTGGGACAGAGGATCTCGACTCATCAATTTGTGGATAAAGACGATGGACACCATTCTTTCAATTCTTTTAGTTTTGATAAATCATGTTGTTAAATGTTTTGATATATGTGTTTTATACTCCCTTTTTATATATTCCGATATGTAATTCATTATGATTATTTTCATAGGAACTTCTATGAATTTTTACTCTTTGAATGTTTTAATTGAAGTTACTTGACCTGGTTTGCGCTTTAGGTAACATTTTTCATTTCACTCTATTTGTATTTTATGTTTGGTTTTATTATAGTTTATTTTATTGAATCCCTCATTGTAATACCTGGATATTTAGAGACCATTAAGGGAACCTTTGTATACGTGAGAGGACCCTTAGGCTTGACGAGAGACTATCCTTGAGTATGACATAGCGGTGTAGTGGACCAAGTATAACCTATAAGAGACCTACTGGAGAGTTCAGTGGACTGAGTAGGTGGAACTCGGCCGATTACCAGTTGCACTCGATCGAGTGGGTGGCACTCAGCCGAGTACGGCGGTACTCGATTGAGTGGACTCGGCACTCGACCGAGTGCAGCCTGTCAGAAGGCGATATAACTTAAGACAGGGTTCCTTATCCACATAACCCTAAATAATATGGTGATGAGCGATGGACGAGTCGGGATTTCTTATGAGATTAGAATGCAAACTTTGTGTTGACCTTGTACCTTGACCTTTTACCAGAACATGCAAGCTACAGACCGTATTATAATTCTATGAGCTTAATTATGGAAACTAGGTTATTAAGGATGTATGTTCAATCGATAATGTACTGTTTATGGATTCAATTAGGAGGACCATGAGGGTTTTCATAAGGGCCCAATGGTGAATTTCAGGACGAAGTTCTCTTTTAGGGGGAGTAAATGTAATAACTCGAAAAGTTAAGGAAAGAGAGTACGAAATGAGAGCGGAACTAAAGAACTTTTGGATATTTTGTAAAACCCGTCCTGTTAGGGACCCGTTGACTGACCTTTTTGTTAGGATTCACTAATTCCATTCTTAACATATTCATATATGTGACATTTTAATTTAGTCATAAAATTAAAACTAGATCTTATGCATGCAAACTTGAACAAGATTAGAGAAGAAATCATCACTACTTGCTATTATAGTTTCGGATTTTTGGGCACAAATGAGTTCTCCTTCTCACTTGTTCTTGAGCTTTCTTATAATGGATGAACAAGGATCCAAAATAGAATCTCTCCCAAGAGTTTATACCCAAGGTAACCTCTTAAAAGACTAATATTATTAGATCTAGAACAATATTAATCTTACTAAAAATGACCCAAAATATTTATTTTGCTCTCTTGTTATTCGGCCAAGAGAGGAAGGAAGAAGGAGTAATTATCTCTCTAAAATTTCTATAAGTTTTTGGATGATAAAAAGAATGAATATATCACACTAGTAATTGTAGTGTATATTAGAAAAATAGAGTAAAAACCCGTGGCTTTTACCATGCAAAACCGGTTGGAAGGGAGGAGGGTGCCCAATGCATGAGCTAGTTTTTCTACCCAAGAAATCATAGGTATGCAAGGCTAAAACTTATGGGTAATCATTGTGTTTTCCACTTAAAAATAATTAACACAATTTAAATCTTATACTCCCTCCATTTTCGGCACTTATATAAAATGAGAGGTCCATTTTATATTTGTCATTTGTCAATTGTCACATGTTACAAGTCATGTGTAATTGTAATGTATTTTTAACATATTAAAAATCAACGTATTAATAAGAATACGTCATGTACAAAATCGACTTAGTAATTCATAATTACTTGTACCAAAACGGTTTATCAATTATAAATAACAACGTCTTATATTTATAATAAATTATTCATTCAATTTCAATTGTTTCATAAACAATAATTTTAGCTAAGTAATAAAACAATTTGATTACTTAGACCGTATCGTATTTAATCGAATTACAATAAGACACGTCAATAATACTCACAAAATCGTCCGTCAATTCTAAGCAATTTAATTAACCCGTATCGACATACGATCAATTAAATAATCAATTAAGTGTGTCACCCTTTAGGTATGGCCTAAGGGGATCAACTGATCACCACCGTCGCACGACAGTGATGTCAAACTCTAGTCAGCCTATCATTACCGATATGTGTGGACCAGTTGACTATAAAATATTACATCCCACATGTATTCTTAAAATGAGATTTAAACATGTGATCATCATGATCAACAGTTGTGATCGCATTATTGTCGAAGGACACATATTCCAACAATCTCCCACTTGTCCTCGACAAGTGTGCGTCACCAATTCTCTTGTCCTATTACTATCTCCCACTCAATGCAAGGTGTCTTTCAGGTCGTACTTGCAAGTGATCATATCGAGAGTGGTGTCCTCGATCTGGAGAATAACTGATTGACCGGAATTATCTACCATAGATACCTTCCGAGCGTGGCCACGCATTTCCAGTTCATTACTCCTCGAGTGGCCCTGAGATATTGGTATAATCCTGACAAAGGGTGGACAATTCCCATCGCACTTATTCCCTTCGACTAGCCACATCCATCATAACCCAAAATATGCCCATTTGACCCCATTTACGAAGGTCGTAGTAACATAAATCAAAGTTAATCTGAAACTGTACCACCTTAGGCGAACAGTCTTTAGTCAAAAGAATCGACTCATTAGAATACTATAGTAGCTCTTGCCACGACCAGGCTATATAAATTTGCCAGAACTCTATAAGCGTTCATTAGCCCGACAAAGTGTTCCTAACAGTTTGCCTATGTGATCGATTAGTCATCTCACATGACTCCATGGCACTTGAACTTGCCATCAATTGCATCACACTCTAGTCACTTCGAGACGTCACCTCATGTAAGTGACTATGGGCGAATACAATGCTAATCCATGTTCACTTTAACGGGGTTCAATTGTCCTTACAACCCGTTTGGATGTAACAGTTTATAAGATGAGTTAATAATAACTCAAACGACAAATGTGGGCATCACATTCGGGTAGTCAATACCATATTACCACCTTGTGATGTATATTGCAAGTGTGTAAACACTTAGTCGTTTGCAACAAGAGTTTAACACACTATGTGTCCATGTGTTCAAACTCTTGAATTGCATTTTCCTCTATTTTCATGTTTGTCTCACATAGCATGAATCTTACCAAGTACATATCAAGTTTCCCAAACTAGTTTTAGGTTCTTTATTTTGAAGGAACTTTCTTGTTGTTTATCACATAACAACCTTATTATGGTGGACGACATAACTCACACTAGTCAAGTGTTCTTCCAACTTATAATGATCTAGGTATATGTTTTGTAGGATCTTGAAACAATGGTCAAGATGATTAGCCTAGCACTTCTCATAAGTCCTAGCAAATTTTGAAAATACTAGTTTTGAGTAACTTCTTACTATAACCAAGTATCTTCACAAACTTCTTATTTCTCCTTTTAGCTTAAAGAGCTTAGGATTTTCATAAATCCTTATGCGTTTTCGAACTTCAATATGTGCAACTTCTTGTCATATAACAAAGTGTTCTGTCAAACACTAGAATAGCTCATTAGTTCTTCTCGAGAATTCATGACAATTCTTCTATGGCTTACCAATGACTCATCATGCTCTTAAGCATATGATTCATTATTGGAAATGTGCATGATTATCCTAATGGCGGAAATATTAGTAATTTTAATCATGTAATCAACCATTCTTAGGTTCAATGAATGACCATGACTACTTATGGTAAGTCCATTTTCATCGATAAGAATAACCTACGTTTCTCGTTGATTTGATGTGCATATCTCAATGCCTATCCAACATCCCATGATGTGATTGGATTCATCTTAGTCCATTTTCATCCAGAATTGAAAACTCAAATACTTCTTTGTGAAGATAGTACTAGCTCGTCATTCTCAATGAGTAATGAGTTATAAATTTTACAAGATGATAGCTCCCACTAAATTTCATGTCTTCACATGATAATTTCAAACTCCCACTCAATTCCACATGTTTCGTAATTGACTACTCAATCGAAACATTTCAAGAATTGAAATACATTTTGCTTTGCCAAGTTATTAAGATAAAACCATATATGCTCCCAACATATCTTTTCAAAATACCCTTTTGAAAAGGTTTCAATCTTAAACTTATGAAAAGAGATTTTAATCTCTAACTCATTCATTTTTATAATGATGCGTAGCAATGTCATTATTTAAAGGTGAAAACCCATTTAATACACGTCCTTCTCGAAATACCCTTTTCGGAAGAAGGTTTAACCATTTCATTTTCCTAATGAGGTTAAGTAATGACACTAGCGTGGTTAACAATTAACTTAGCTCTTGTAGACATCGGCATATCTTTCTTTGCAACTTTTAGTCATAAATCTCATTTATTTTCAAGGATGCAACTTTGTTTCATTTAGGCTCTTAAGTAAATATCAATATTGAAACTCTATTTATATCTAGGTCATAAACTAGCAAAATCTCTTGTTGAGACTTTTATTTAGTCATTTTTCTATCTTCTTTAGTCATTTTTTATCAAAACATTCTTTTCGTCTCCTCGTGTAGTTATCTTAAGAACATATTCTTTTGATTACTTCACTTGGTCTCTTTTGTCATGTACATCTCATCTATTCGAGACCATAGATCTCATCTATTCGTGTATACTATCTATTTTGGTATACAAATAATTCTTTCTTTCGTAGATCTCATTTACTCAAGTATACAAATTATTCTTTGTATTCATTGTGTCGTCATTTTTCTCCCACTCTATCTGTAGAATAAATACACTAGATATTCAAAGATAGCTTATGAGACACAAATAATGATTTTTGAAGTAGAAGGAGGACTATCTCATAGATTGACTAATATATTTTAGATTTGATGAGTGTACTTGGTAATTGAGATCTCTTTAGAAGAGTTCATCAACTCAACATCACTTTATAATTGATCATACACAAGCCTTAAACTTGTGGACATATAATGAATCCCATCATTACAGTTGTCTATTGGATCACTTTAAGTAGATGATCATATGTTTCTATGTGCAAGCATATAAAGACGAATTATTAGAACAAATAAATACGATAAAAGGGGTGACTTGGGGTGACTTGGGTTGTAAGCCAAGCCACCATAATCCAAAATACAACCATTGTTTAGAAAGGATCAACCATTTCCATGTCGAACACGGAAATCAAAATAGTTCTAAAAATTCTTAACATTAAAATAAAGACAATAAAAGCCAAGCTTCATCAGTAGCTACTCCTAGCTCCTTCATGATTTCTCAAGCTTGCTTCTCTTTTTCTTTGTCTTTGCTTGGTGGAGGCCCTATTTACAATAAAAAGGGGATACATTATCACAACTTTGTATCAAAATACCATAGTTGAATTAGAAACATAAAAGAAAGGATAGTCATTTACCTACTGGAGTGATCTTTCCAGTTTTGATGTCACCAAGATACTTGGAACAATTCCTCTTCCAATGTCCAACACCATTACAATAATGGAATTTATCAAGAGGACCCTTCTTGGTTTTGGAAGTGCTAGCTTCAAAAGTCTTAGCCTTGGTGGACATGGGAGCTTGCCTCTTACCCTTTTTCTCATTCTTCTTGAACTTCCCCTTGCTCTTAGTGCTTATATTAAACACATCCTTAGGTGGGTTAACATTTAGCCCCATGTCTCTTTCGGCTTGCACAAGTAACTTGTGCAACTCTTCAAGAGACACGTGCTTGTGTTGCATATTGAAATTCATCCGGAATTGTACATATGCTTTGACTTAGGATAAGGAATGAAGAATCCTATCAACAATGAGCTCCTTGGGGATTTCAACCTTTTGAAGTTTCAATGTCTCGACTAGCTCCAACAATTTGAGCACGTGAGGGCTAACCTTTTGGCCCTCCTTAAAATCGAGATCAAAGAATGCCGAGGCCGCCTTATATTGGACGATCCTCGGTGTTTGTGAAAACATTGTCACAAGTTTGGAATAGATTTCATTAGAGGTGCCCATTTTAAAGGCTCTCCTTTGGAGATCCGCCTCCATAGAAAAAATCAACACATTTTTCATAGCGGCGGACTCTTTGTGGTAAGCCTCATATGCTTCCCTAGTGGAGGCACTCGACCTAGCATTAGGTTAGGGTGGAGAGGCCTCGGTGAGGTAACGAAGCTTGTCGTCACCTTGGGCGGCTAATTTGAGTTGGGCATCCCAATCGGAGAAATTTGACCCATTCTTTTCAAGTTTACAATGATCCATGAAGGATCGGAGCCATGAAACATTACTGAGAGGTGCGGCGTTGGTGTTTCGTGCGGTCATTTGTTATGAGAAATAAAAGTGGTCTACAAAACAAAAATAGAAGGAATAAAACACTTGCCGTTTTAAAATAATAATAACACTCGTAAATATTTAATTTAAACAAGTTTTATTGCATTTATCTAGTGACCTCTACCCAACTTGATAAATGATTCCAAGACCCAAATTCATATTAACTTAGGCATCGGTAAAGCCGAATACAACCCTCATCAATATAAGTCGGTCGATTAACTCTTTAATCGATTCTACTCTTAGAACTCTTGGTCGATAAATTTACATTATAATTTATCTTTAGCCCGAAACACATCCGGCAACCGTCGAGAATACTTTCGCTGAGTTCAACCCAAATTTCGAATAAATGTGTCCATGATCCAAATTTACATCAACTTGGGCATCGGTAAAGCCGAATACAACCCTTATATTTATAAATTCGGTGGGTAGACATTTATCACCCACTTCCCCTACGTAGCAAGGTTTGTACCCCGATAAGGCCGAGTGCACTCACTCACGAAATAGGTTTTCATGGTTTCTAATTTTTGGTAAGGTTAAGTGTCAATTGTTTATTTAAGCGAGAGGTCATGTCAATTTATTATCTATCATGTTTTAAGTGAACTAAAGCGGTGAACTACGATAATTGTAATTGACACGGTCGATTAACTCGATTTAAAATGCATGTTTAGTTATGGCGATTTAGCGATGCATGCAACATATAAATAAAATGCAAAGCATAAAAATAAAAATCCTAGTATGGCCTTCCTAAAATAGTAAATCTAATAAACTATTACAAATTCGGAAACCAACTCCTTTGGTCCCTTGAACTTCGGTCTTGGCACGCATTTCAAGGCAACACTTTCTTTGATGGATCGCCTTCTCGAGTGGCACCGTCTTCAAGGTACTCCGGAATAAATAAATTACAAAATTGAATTACATAATTTCCTATTATACATTTGTAATTAAAATAAAAGTAAATCTATTAAATTACAAAACGGTGATACGAGATCACAATAATTACAACCGAATCGATATTCCCATACATTTCGGGTAATATCAATTAAAACTAAGGCCATACTAAGTAAAATTACATAATTCAAAAAATTACATAAAATTAAAATATGACAATCATAAATAAAATGCAGCATTATAATATGTAAGAGCATGCCAAATTTTATGCTAAATCGCCTTTAAGAGCCAATATCGTATATTAATCGGTTTTTACGGATTTGCGTGATTTAACTTATTAAAATCACAATAATTACATAAATTCATATTTATGTACAAGTTAATTACCCTAACCATCTTAGAACTCAAAATTAGTCTCCACTAACATTTGACAATAATTAAACTTAATTTCTTAATATTGTTCATAAATGGACCCAAAAATACAAAATTTATGCTATAAACCTCAAATTAAATCATAAAAATTTCAAATAATTTCAAAATTTGAAATTTAAACTCATGAACATTCTGGAAAAATACCATGACACTCATAATGTTCAAAACATAGGTTAAAAATTTCGAAATTTTATCGAGAAAAACAATGTTGCGGTTTATCGGTTTTAACAATTATTACCATAAAAATATGAGAAAAAATATATTCATCAACTTTTCACTTTTAGATCTGAAATATATGATAAAATGCAACATATGACGTTTTTCCTTTAGTCATGAAGTATGTTTTAGCATTATTACTAATTATAGTCACTATTTATGTGATTTTTCATCAAAAATTCATAAATCATGCATAAAGGCTTCATTATAGCCAAATATTTTACACACATCTTGTAAAATTTTATTTGACAACATACTAAATTTTCATGACCAGATTCGAAATATAACTCATATTAACCTATTTACCCATTTAAATACGATTTTAATTTGAAAAATCCGTATTTCGAGCAAATTTTATCATGAAAGTTTACAGACCATCAGTAGATAATATATGTGAAAACATATCCGAAAACCACTGAAAAAGTCGAAGTTTATCTATTTTTCGTCCAAAACGACATTTTTATCATAAAAATCACATTTTAATGCCAATATTATATAAAATGAACAATAAAATCCATAAAAAAACAAAAATGTCCTAAAAATCACTTAGGACCAGAAACTTTTAACATGGAAGGTTGTTTTTAGGTTTATCTTCATAAAACCAAATTAATTTGTTTTGTATGTTAATCATATAACTCGGAAAAACTATAAACCGATTTGCATGCAAACAACCTAAGGCTCAAGATACCGCTTGTTAGGATTCACTAATTCCATTCTTAATATATTCATATATGTGACATTTTAATTTAGTCATAAAATTAAAACTAGATCTTATGCATGCAAACATGAACAAGAGTAGAGAAGAAATCGTCACTACTTACTATTATAGTTTCGGATTTTTGGGCACAAATGAGTTCTCCTTCTCACTTGTTCTTGAGCTTACTTATAATGGATGAATAAGGATCCAAAATTGAATCCCTCCCTAGAGTTTATACCCAAGGTAACCTCTTAAAAGACTAATATTATTAGATCTAAACAATATTAATCTTACTAAAAATGACCCAAAATATTATTTTGCTCTCTTGTTATTCGGCCAAGAGAGGAAGGAAGAAGGAGTAATTATCTCTCTAAAATTTCTATAAGTTTTTGGATGATAAAAAGAATGAATATATCACACTAGTAGTTGTAGTGTATATTAGAAAAATAGAGTAAAAACCCTTGGCTTTTACCATGCAAAACCGGTTGGAGGGGAGGAGGGTGCCCAATGCATGAGTTAGTTTTTCTACCCAAGAAATCATAGGTATGCAAGGCTAAAACTTATGGGTAATCATTGTGTTTTCCACTTAAAAATAATTAACACAAATTAAACCTTATACTCCCTCCATTTTCGGCACTTATATAAAATGGGAGGTCCATTTTATATTTGTCATTTGTCAATTGTCACATGTTACTAGTCATGTGTAATTGTAATGTATTTTTAACATATTAAAAATAAACGTATTAATAAAAATACGTCATGTACAAAATCGACATAGTAATTCATAATTACTTGTACCAAAACGGTTTATCAATTATAAATCACAACCTCTTGTATTTATAATAAATTATTCATTCAGTTTCAAATGTTTCGTATGTTGTAATATGTGTCCTCTGACAATAATGCGATCACAACTGTTGATCATAATGATCACATGTTTAAATCTCATTTTAAAAGAATACGTTTGGGAAGTATTTTTACTGTCAACTGGTCCACACATATCGATAATGATTGGCTGACTAGAGTTTGACATTACTGTCGTGCGACGGTGGTGATCAGTTGATCCCCTAGGTCATACCTATAGGGCAACACTCTTAATTGATCATTTAATTGATCGTGTAACGTAACGAGTCAATTAAATTATTTAAAATTGACGGAAGATTTTGGAAGTATTATTTACGTATCTCATTGAAATTTGATTAAATGAGATACGGTCTGAGTAACCGGATTGTATCATTACTCAGATGAAATTATTGTTTAAGGAAACATTTAAATTTGAATGAATTATTATAAATACAAATTGTTGTGATTTATAATTGGTAAAATATTTTTGGTACAAGTAATTATGAATTACTAAGTCGATTTTTGTATATGACGTATTTTTATTAATACGTTGATTTTTTATATGTTAAAAATACATAACAAATTTATGTAACATATGACATGTGACATAAGACAAATTGACATTTTGACAAAGATAATATGGAGTCCATATTATCTATATGTACCGAAATTAAGGGAGGATTAAGGATAATATTGTGTTTATAATGTGAGTGGTAAACACAATGATTACCTACTAAACTAGCCATGCAACCCTAATGCACATTGTGAAGAACAACTCAAGCATCCATTGGCTCCCTCTAATCCCCCCTTCCACCCGGTTTTATGAGATGAAAAACCACTTTGGTTTTTCATCTTATTTTTACCTAATATACACTAAAATGTAGTTAGTGTATCATTCATTCTTCATTAACCTAAAATTAGAATTTTAGAAAGATAAAAAAACCTTCCTCTTCTCTTCTCTCTCAACCAGTTTTGGGAGATTAAAACCAAATTATTTTGGGTCAATTTTTCTACAAAAATTAATATTGTCTAGTATACATAATATTAATTTTATTAAGAGTGTGCTTTGGGTATTAATCCTTGGGAGAGATCCTACACTTGGGTCATTGTTCATCCAAAAGGAAAGCACAAGAACAAGAGAGAAGGTGATCTCTCTTGTGCCCATTTAAACCGAATTTCCAATGTAAGGATGAATGCTTCTTCTTTATTTTGTTTATAAGTTTGCATGCATAAGATCATTTATTAATTTTATGACAAATTAAAATAGAACATATATGAATATGTTAGGTATATAGATCTACTTTTCCTTCAATTGGTATCAGAGCCATGGTTGTTTGCATGCAAATCGGTTAAAAGTTTTTCCGAGTTATAAAGATTAACATATAAAACTTGTATAATTTGTGTTATTATGAAATATCACAAAATTAATTTTTGCATGTTAAAGTTTCTGATCCTAAAATTTTTTTAGGATATTTTGGTTATTTTATGGATTTTTATTGTTCATATTACACAATAATGGCATTAAAATATGATTTTATGAGTAAAAATGTCATTTTCGGACTAAAATTAGCTAAACTTCGAATTTTCCAGTGATTTTTGGATATGTTGTCACATTTATTATTTTGAGATGACCTGTAAATTTTCATAATTTTTGGACTTCTTATGCCCGAAAAATGGATTTTTCATTGTTAAAATCAGATTTAAGTGAAAAATAGGTTAATATGAGATAAATTTCGAATCTGGTCATAGAAATTTATTATGTTGTCACATGCAATTTTACAAGATGTGTGTAAAATAATAGGCTATAGTGAAGTCATTTTGCATGATTTATGGATTTTTGAAGAAAAATAGCATGAATAGTGACTTTATTAGTTAAAACCGATAAACCGCAACATTGTTTTTCCGGATAAATTTCGTAATTTTTAACTTAAGTTTTTGAACATTATGAGTTTCATGGTATTTTTACAGAATGTTCATGAGTTTAAATTTCAAATTGTGAATTTATTTGAAATTTTGTGATTTATTTGAAGTTTATAGCTTATTTTTATAATTTTTAAGTCCATTACTGAACAAATTTTTGAAATATGAGTTAATTATAGTCAAATAATTAGTGAAGACTAAATTTTGAGTCCTAAGAGGTTAGGGTAATTAACTTATGCATAAATATGAATTTATGTAATTTTTGTGATTATAAAATGTTGAAATCACGCAAATCCGTAAAAACCAAGTAATTTACGATATTGGCTAATTAAAGGCGATTTAGCATAAAATTGGGCATGTTCATACATATTATGATGCTGCATTTTCTTTATGATTGTCATAATTTTAATTTATGTAATTTTTGAATTATGTAATTTTTATTTAGTATGGCCTTAGTTTTTAATTGGTATTTCCCGAAATGTATGGGAATATCGATTCGGTTGTAATTTATTGTGATCTCGTATCACCGTTTTGTAATTTAATAGATTTATTTTATTTTAGTTACAAATGTATAATAGCAAATTATGTAATTTATTATGTAATTTTATTCATTTCGGAGTTCCCAAAGACGGATTTCTTCAAGATGGCGATATATAAAGACGGTGTTACCTCGAGATGCGTTTCACAACCGAAGTTCAAGGGACCAATGGAGTTGGTTTCCGAATGTGTAATAGTTAAATAGTTTTCTATTTTAGGAACGCCATACTAGGATTTTTTTTTTATGCTTTGCATTTTATTTATATGTCGCATGCATCGCTAAATCACCATAACTAAAACATGCATCTTCTTTCATCGAGTTTATCGACCGTGTCAATTAGAATTATCGTAGTTCACCGCTTTAGTTCACTTAAAACGTGATAGATAATAAATTGACATAACCCCTCGCTAAAAAAATTAATTGAGACATAGCCTTACCAAATAGTAGAAACCATGAAAACCTATTTCGCGAGGGAGTGCACTCGGCCCTAACGGGGTACAAACCTTGTTACGTAGGGGAAGTGGGTGATGAATGTTTATCCACCGAGTTCATGTTAATGAGGGTTTCATCGGCCATACCGTGCCCAAGTTGATGTGGATTTGGATCATGGACACATTTATTCGAAATTTGGATTGAGCTCAATGGAAGTATTCGTGACCGTAGTTGCATGTGTTCCGGGCTATAGATAATTATTAAAGTAATTTTATCGACCAAGAGTTCTAAAAGTAGAATCGATTAAAACGTTAATCCACCGGGTTATATTGATAAGGGTTTCATCGGCCATACCGTGCCCAAGTCGATATGAATTTGGGTCTTGGAATCATTTATCTAGTTGGGTAGAGGTCACTAGAAAAATGCATAAAACTTATTTAAATTATAAATTTTTACGAGTATTATTATTAAAACGACATTTGTTTTACTCCTATTTTTTTTTTGTAGACCACTTCTTTTTCTCATAACAAATGGCAACACCAACCCCTAACGCCACGCCTCTCGCTAATTCATCATGGCTCCGATCCGTCATGGATCGATGTAAACTTGAAAAGAATGGGTCAAATTTCTCCGATTGGGATGCCCAACTCAAACTAGCCGCCCAAGGTGACGACAAGCTTCGTTACCTTACCGAGGCCTCTCCACCCGAACTTACTACTAGGTCGACCGCCGCCACTAGGGAAGCATATGAGGCTTACCAAAAGGAGTCCGCCGCAATGAAAAATGTCTTAATATTTGCGATGGAGGCGGATCTCCAAAGGAGAGCCTTTAAAATGGGCAACGCTAATGAGATTTACTCCAAGCTTGTGACAATGTTTTCACAAACTCCGCGGATCGTCCAATATGAGGCAGCCGCGGCATTCTTTTATCTCGACTTCAAAGAGGGCCAAAAGGTTAGCCCTCATGTGCTCAAACTTATGGAGCTTGTCGAGACCTTGAAGATTCAAAAGGTTGAAATCCCCAAAGAACTCATTGTAGATAGGATTCTACACTCCTTGTCCAAAGTCAAAGCATATGTTCAATTCCGGGTGAATTTTAACATGCAAGACAAGGATGTGTCTCTTGAAGAATTGCACAAGTTACTTGTGCAAGCCGAAAGGGACATGGGGTTAAATGTGAACCCTCCAAAGGATGTGCTTAACATAAGCACTAAGAGTAAGGGGAAGTTCAAGAAGAATGGGAGGAAGGGTAAGAAGCAAGCTCCCACTTTCACCAAAGCTAAGGCTAATGATGCTAGCACATCAAAAATCAAGAAGGGTCCTCTTGATAAATGCCATTATTGTAATGGTATGGGACATTGGAAAAGAAATTGTTACAAATACCTTGGTGATATTAAGGCTGGAAAGATTACTCCAGTAGGTAAATGACTATCCTTTCTTTTATGTTTCTAATTCAACTATGGTATTGTGATACAAAGTTGTGATAATGTATCTCCCTTTTTATTGTAAATAGGGCCTCCACCAAGCAAAGACAAAGGAAAAAAAAAAGCAAGCTTAAGAAACCATCAAGGAGCTAGGAATAGCTTTCATGGAGCTTCGCTTTTTATTGTCTTATTTTAAATTATGTTTTGGATTTTTAGAACCTTAAGTTTCCGTGTTCGACATGGAAAGGTATTTTGGATAATTGGTTGTATTTTGGATAATGGTGACTTGGTTTTCAACCCAAGTCACCCGTTTTATCATTTTATCCTTTTGTTCTAAAAATCATGTTTAAATGCTTGTTCTTAGAGACATATAACTTAAAGTGATCTAATAGACAAATATAATGACGGGATTCATTATATGTCCACATGCTTAAGGCTTGTATATGATCATTTACAAAGTGATTTTGAGTCTATGAACTCTCTTAAAGGATTGTCAATCACCAAGTACACTTGCGAAATCTAAAACTATTAGTCGATCTATGAGATATTTCTCCTTATACTTCAACATCATTATTTGTGTCTCATATGCCATCTTTGAATCTATAGTGTATTTATTCTAAAGATAGAGTGGGAGAAAAATGAGGACACAACACACGATAAATTTGTGTACTTGTGTAAATGAGATCTACGCAAGAGAGAATGATTTGAATGAAGGTATATCTATTCACATAGTGTACCCAAATAGATGAGATCTATGGTCTCAAGTAAGTTCTATATGACTTAAGAGACCAAGTAATGTAGTCATAAGAGTATTTTCTCAAGATTACTACACGAGGAGACCAAAAGAAAGCTTTGGAAGAAAAAATGACTAATGTAAAATCTTAACAAGAGTTTTGACTAGTTTATGAAAAATTTTGACCAATAGTTTCAACCTTGAGATTTACTTAAGAGCCTAAATGAATCAAAGTAACATACTAGTTATGAACGAATTGCAAGGATTGATATACCGATATCCTCTATAGCTAAGTTTTTAACCTCACAAATGTCATTACTTAACCGCATTATGAAAATGAATTGGTTAAACCTCCTTCTAAATGGGATATTTTGAAGGACGTGTATTAGATATTACTTATATTTAATAAATGACATTTCCACACATCATTATGACATGAATGTGTTAGAGATTTAAAATCTCTTTCCATAAGGTTAAGATGAGACCTCTTCGAAATAGAAATTTTGAAAGGATATGATGGGAACATATATGGCTTCATCTTAATAACTTTGCAAAAGCAACATACATTCCAATTTTGAAATGTTTTCGATTAAGTAATCAATTTCGAAACATGTGGAATTAAGTGGGAGTTTGAAATTATCATGTGAAGACATGGAATTTAGTGGGAGCCATCATCCTTTGAATGTTTACAACTCCTCACTCATTGAAGAATGACGAGCTAATACCTTCTTTCACAAAGAAGTATTTGAGTTTTCAATTCTGGATGAATATGGACTATGATGAATCCAATTACATCAAGAAATATTGGATTAGTATTAAGAGATACACATCGTATGAACATACACATAGGTTATTCATGTAGATGGAATTGCCATTAGCAGTCATGGTCGTTCATTGAACCTATGAACGGTTGATCTCATGATTATTAGTAAGTAATGTTTCCGCCATTAGAATAATCATGCACATGTCCAATAGTGAATCATATGCATGAGAGCATGATGATTCATTGGCAAGCCATACAAGAAACGTCATGAATTCTCGAGGAGAATCCGATGAGCGATTTCAGTGTTTGACAGAATACTCTATTATGTGTTAAGAGGTTGCACATATTATAGAAAATCCGAACACACGTAAAGATTTATGAAAATCCTAAACTTTTCAAGTCAAAAGGAGAAATAAGAAGTTTGGAAAGATACTTAGTTGAATAAGAAGTTACTCAAAACTAATCTTTCCTAACTATGCTAGGACTTATAAGAAGTGCTAGGCTAATCATCTTGACAAATTGTTGCAAGACTCTACAAAACATATACCTAGTGCATTGTGTATAGATGGAGTACTTGATCAGTACAAGTTATATCCTTCACCACAAATTCGTTCGTTATGTGATAATCGATAAGGAAGTTCTTTCAAGATAAAGAACCGAAACAAAGTTCGGGAACCTTGATGTGTACTTGGTAAGGTTCATGCTATGGGAGAGAACATGAATGTAAAGGAAAGTGCAAGTATAAGAAGTTTGAACACATGGACACATGACATGTTAAACTTCTAGTGCAATCAAAAAGTGTTTACACACTTACGATATGCATCACAAGGTTGTAATATGTTATTGACTACCCGAGTGTGATGTCGACATTTGTCGTTTGAGTTATTATTAACTCACCTTATACATTGTTATATCCAACCGGGCTGTAGAGACAATTGAACCTCGATAAAGTGAACATGGATTAAAATTGAATTTGCCCATAGTCACTTGTATGAAGTGACGTCTCGAAGTGACTAGAGTGTGATGCGATTAATGGCAAGTTCAAGTGCCATGGAGTCATGTGAGATGACTAGTCGATCACATAGGCAGACTGTTAGGAACTTTTGTCAGGCCTTATGACCGCTTATAGAGTTTTGGCAAATTTATATAGCCTGGTCGTGGCGAGAGCTGCTATAGTATTCAAATGAGTCGATTCTTTTGACTAAAGACTATTCGCCTAAGATGGCACAGTTTCAGATTAACTTTGATTTGTGTTACTACGACCTTCGTAAATGGGGTCAAATGGGCATATTTTGGGTTATGATGGTTGTGGCTAGTTGAAGGGAATAAGTGCGATAGGAATTGTCCACCCCTTGTCAGGGTTATAACAATATCTCAGGGCCACTCGAGGAGTAATGAACTGGAAATGCATGGCCACGCTCGGAATGTATCCATGGTGGATAAATCCGGTCAATCAGCTATTCTCCAGATCGAGGAAACCACTCTCGATATGATCACTTGCAAGTACGACCTGAAAGACACCTTGCATTGAGTGGGAGATAGTAATAGGACAAGAGAATTGGTGACGCACACTTGTCGAGGATAAGTGGGAGATTGTTGGAATATGTGTCCTCCGACAATAATGTGATTACAACTGTTGATCATAATGATCACATGTTTAAATCTCATTTTAAAAGAATACGTTTGAGAAGTATTTTTACTGTCAACTGGTCCTCACATATCGGTAATGATTGGCTGACTAGAGTTTGACATTACTGTCGTGCGACGGTAGTGATCAGTTGATCCCCTAGGTCATACCTATAGGGCAACACTCTTAATTGATCATTTAATTGATCGTATAACGTTATGAGTCAATTAAATTATTTAAAACTGACGGAAGATTTTGGAAGTATTATTTACATATCTCATTGAAATTTGATTAAATGAGATACGGTCTGAGTAACCGAATTGTATCATTACTCAGATGAAATTATTGTTTAAGGAAACATTTAAATTTGAATGAATTATTATAAATACAAATTGTTGTGATTTATAATTGGTAAAATATTTTTGGTACAAGTAATTATGAATTACTAAGTCGATTTTTGTATATGACGTATTTTTATTAATACGTTGATTTTTAATATGTTAAAAATACATAACAAATTTATGTAACATATGACATGTGACATAAGACAAATTGACATTTTGACAAAGATAATATGGAGTCCATATTATCTATATGTACCGAAATTAAGGGAGGATTAAGGATAATATTGTGTTTATAATGTGAGTGGTAAACACAATGATTACCTACTAAACTAGCCATGCAACCCTAATGCTCATTGTGAAGAACAACTCAAGCATGCATTGGCTCCCACTAATCCCCCCTTACACCCGGTTTTATGAGATGAAAAACCACTTTGGTTTTTCATCTTATTTTTACCTAATATACACTAAAATGTAGTTAGTGTATCATTCATTCTTCATTCACCTAAAATTAGAATTTTAGAAAGATAAAAAAACCTTCCTCTTCTCTTCTCTCTCAACTGGTTTTGGGAGATTAAAACCAAATTATTTTGGGTCAATTTTTCTACAAAAATTAATATTGTCTAGTATACATAATATTAATTTTATTGAGAGTGTGCTTTGGGTATTAATCCTTGGGAGAGATCCTACACTTGGGTCTTTGTTCATACAAAAGGAAAGCACAAGAACAAGAGAGAAGGTGATCTCTCTTGTTCCCATTTAAACCGAATTTCCAATGTAAGGCTGAATGCTTCTTCTTTATTTTGTTTATAAGTTTGCATGCATAAGATCATTTATTAATTTTATGACAAATTAAAATAGAACATATATGAATATGTTAGGTATATAGATCTACTTTTCCTTCATCGTAAACAATAATTTTATCTAAGTAATAAAACAATTTGATTACTTAGACCGTATCGTATTTAATAGAATTACAATAAGACACGTCAATAATACTCACAAAATCGTCCGTCAATTTTAAACAAATTAATTAACCCGTATCGACATACGATCAATTAAATAATTAATTAAGAGTGTCACCCTTTAGGTATGACCTAAGGGGATCAACTGATCACCACCGTCGCACGACAGTAATGTCAAACTCTAGTCAGCCAATCATTACCGATATGTGTGGACAAGTTGACTGTAAAATATTACATCCCACATGTATTCTTAAAATGAGATTTAAACATGTGATCATCATGATCAACAGTTGTGATCGCATAATTGTCGGAGGACACATATTCCAACACTTTTGACGATGAGAGACTTTAGTAAGGGAGATAAGGGGAGATTATATTGCCATCGTAACTCGGTACTCAACCTAGTAAAGGTCACTCGGCCGAGTAACCGAGGTACTCGACCGAGTGCGGCGTACTCGGCCGAGTATCTCCCATACTCAACCGAGTAGCGCGTTTGACAGCGTGTTAACATAAAACACAGAGGCTAAGACGAAATTCATTTACACAATACCGTTTATCTTTTCTAAAAACTAATTTCCTCTCTCCCAATTCTCTCATCTCCCTCTACCAATCACGAGTTAGCCTCGTACACTAATATGAGAATGGAGATAGCTTATGCATAGAGTTACCGAGTCGGGTTATCTCCGCCGTCGGTATCTGTCTGTTCTTCAAGGTGAGTTTCTGAAAAATTGGTTATCTTTCAGTAGATCTTGAATAGCATAGTAATAGGGTATGATTGTTTTTTGTAGGGTACGATATGGAGTCGTGCTTGGTGTAGTATGATTGATGCATTTCTATGGAATGGCGAAAAGGTAGGGTTTCCCCACTCAGTCGGTTGTATAATTGAATATAAAACGTTATTTTTATTGATTGTTGGTAATATGATTATGATTGTGGATTGTGATTACATTGGTTACTCGATTGATTATGAAGCCATTTTTGGGAGATGGTTCTAACCCCATGTTCGCCCCTTGTGGCTCCCGTCACAAGGAGGATCTGCACATTAATGATCTGGGATTTGCTCGTTGAGATGAGCGGGGCTTAGTTGGCAAGACTGAGGTCCCCATGGGCGGTGTGGGTTTCCCGTTGCGATGGGAACCTGGCAGGACTGCATATTTCGGTTTGTAGTAGAATATTGGTGACTCTTGGAGGTTTGAGGATTGTTTGGTTATAGTTTTCTTGGATTATGTTATTGTGAGTTCTTATTTTTTAGTTGTGCAGTTGACAGACCCCGTTTATTGTTTTCAAAACTATGGTGATCCATTCGGGGATAGTGAGCAGTCCGCTTAGCAGACATTCTCAGTTGATGTAGCATGCGGAATATGGATGAGACAGAGCCATTACACTTTCTGTAGCTAGGTTCTCCTGTCACCTTATACTTTATTTTTTCATCTCAATTTATTTCGGAGTTGTAACTCCGTTTTTGTTTGGTTTGTAGTATTGCTTTTGATTAAACGGTATTGTACCTTTAATTGTTCTTTTATGGTCATCTTGATATACTTACCTCCGGCAACCGAGATGGTAACGCCCTTACTTATTGGAGAAGATCTTGTTAAGTGATGTTGAGCGAGTCGTTATTCACTCAATCGAACACATTTATATTCTCAACAAACAAAGTGGGTAAGTCGAGGTCGATCCATGGGATGGTGTGCTTTGGGTTCTAAGTCTATCTATCTCAATTTATGCTAATGTCACAATTGGTTTAGGTTGATGATTCTAAACTAATGAAAGCAATAAATAGCAATAGAAGGTAAAACAAGCAATAAAAACAAGGATGTGAACAAATGATTAACAAAACTAGGGAATCATGGGATCATAGGGAATCATGGTGAAATAGCATAAATGAATCATATAGATGCAAGCAATTATTATTGTTGGAATCGAGTTAGTTTCATCCACAATTGCTAATCTACTCCTAATCTAATCTAAGGACGTTTTTCCTATACTAAGGCTCTGTTTGGTAAAACTGACTGAAAAGGTACCTGAAACCTGATAAGGTGACTGAAATTAAAAAGGTACCTGAAAAGCTAGCTGAAAATTGGAAACTGATAAGGTAGCTGATTTGACCAAAGTAGCTTATTTGACAAAAATTTTGGCTACCTGATTTTTTTGCAATTGTTTGGCAAGTAGCTTATTTGGTCAAATAAGGTACCTGAAATGAAATGCTACCTCAGGTTGCATTTGAGAAATCAGGTACCTAAAATGACTTATTTTCTATTTTGTACCCCTTTATTCTATAATATTAAATAATTTTCATATCCTTTTACGTCATTTTACCAAAATCAGCTACCTTTTCAGCTAGTTTGCCAAACACATTTATATATAATCAGTTACCTTATCAGCTCCTAATTTTCAGCTACCTTATCAGTTGCCTTTTCAGGTTTCAGTTAGCTTTTTAGCTTTCAGCTACCTTTTCAGCTTTCAGCTACCTTTTCAGGTTTCAGCTACCTTTTCAGGTAATTTTACCAAACAGAGCCTAATTGTAAAGTGTTTGGTAAAACTAACTCAAACGGTAACTGATTTTTTTTAAAATGACATAAAATGACATTAATAATTATAATAAATTAATTTAAGTAAAAGGTAAATATGTAAAGTAGGACATTTCAGCTACCTGAAACTTTAAAAAGCTACTTAGAGTAACTTTTCATTTCAGGTACCTGAAAAGTCATTTCAGGTACCTGAAAAGTCATTACCAAACAACACTAGGTAAAAATACTACCCGAAATATTAGTCAAATCAGGTTGCTTGGTCAAATCAGGTACCTGAAATGCCTTAGCAAACATAGCCTAAGAGGGCTTAATCTAAACTAAATGGGCTTAACCCTCAATTTATTACAAAGAGGGTATATATAGTGATACAAGGATTAGGTTAACTAAGGGCTTAAATGACGATTAGACCCCTTAATTGACGTCCAAGGCCCTGCAATTCTTGGGAAGGGGACGCTCGACCTCTGCTTGAAAACAATCATCCTGTATGGGAAGACGCCCGACATGAGGAAGCCCGAACCGACTTCATGTCGCCCGTCCTCAAGTGTTTTTCTTCTTCTTCTTCTTGCTTGGCTGCCTTCCAATCCGTGGGGATCATTGAGGAGTCGTGGGGAACCTTTGTCATTGCCCAATTCCTTGTTTTATTGACTTAGGCCTTTAGTGGTGGTCTCCTCTTTGATGCTTGGTCGTTATATGTTATAAATTTAGCTCTGCTTCACTCCGTTTCGCCAAGTTAGTGCTCTTCTCCTACAAAGGACACCAAACCTCATAGTATATGCATAAAAGGAAGATAGAGACAAGAAACGACCCTAATACACACTAAAAAGCATAGTAACTAGGCTTGTTAGGGGACAAAATGTGCGTAAATAGGAGTCACATCAAATATCCCCAAAACCGAACCTTTGATCGTCCAAGTAAAGAGGTGACTAAAACTATGACCCTTATTTAAACTACTACTACTAACATAGCCGATGTGAGACAATTAGTGGGTCTCACTCTGCCCCTTCAACTCACAACAAGACATCCATGAGGTAAGATGCCTTCTTGCAAGGCAAGATTGGGCTTGCCAAAATGGCGATGCATCCAAGCATTAAGCACACAAAAACAAGTAAAAGGATGCATCTACAAAAGAATAGCCACTTTCCTCATCTAAGTGGCGGAAATCATCAACAAGGGAAGCAATTTAAGGGTACACACTCCATCATAGATATTAGTTCTCCAAGTTACTAAGTCCAAGAGGATACAAACAAATAACCTCCAAGTTGTGTTAAACTAGGCTACTTTCATCCTCAATTGCTAAATGCTTTCATCAAAAGCCAAATCGCTATGGTGTTAGAAAACACTGTAGGATAGCGGAATTCCCCCTCTTGCTTAGACAAGAAGAAGGGTCGTCCCCTCTCCACCATGAAACAAAGATAGGATCTTCAATCATAAAAGGGATTCAAAGTGTATGAGTTTCATGATAGTTATTTGCTTCTGGTTTTAGTTTTCCCCCCAGCTTTTTAGCATTTGACGATTAAGAACTTTTCATGCCATTTTTTATGTTTGCCATTTTGATACATGGCAACTTCAATTTTGCATTTTTGAACATTTTTCAAAGTAACCTCATTTGTTGCAAGGGTACTTCTGTTAAAGCATAGGAATCTATTTTTGCTCCTCATTTCATTTGATTCAATTGCAAACTTTTGACATTGATAACTTGAACTCAATTTGATATTTTTGTTCCCATTCCCTTTTTGTTTGACAAAATGATGATAGAAGTGAAAGAACGGTTACATGGTTTCAAAGGTCACCTTGGAATAAACAGTAGCCAAGGAGTTATCACACCACAAGGTACTCTTGACTAAGCCTAGACCATGGGGCAAAAGATACTAGTATGATACATCCTTGGGTGTCTTGAGAGTCTTCTAGCAAACAAAGTCTCAAGAAGAAAAATTATGTACAAGGGCCTTATATACACTTGTCAAGCTTCCCAAATAGGCATTTTCACAAAATTTTCTACCATGAAAACTACATGCCATGATGCAACTGACATAAATACAACTCTAATGCATATGCTTCTATCAACTAAAATGCCATATAATCTAGATGTAACTCCTAACATGACATAGATACACAAACCGAAACAACAAAATACACCACATTCTACTTGACATGTAAGCCCATCCTCCTCATATGAATAATGAAAATAAATGGAAGAAAAATAGGGATTAGATCGATCATACCAAGCAGTCTTCACATTCCCTTGCTAATGCCACAAATGAAGTCTCATATCTATGTGAGAGGAGAATAAAAACACAATTATATTCAATTCTACACCACTAAATTAAAGAACAAGTTTTTGGTTTTTGAAATTTTCAATTTTTTATGGTTTTTGTTTTTATGAAATTAAGGAACATATTTTTGGGTTTTTTCAAAAAAATTAAATTTTCATGTATTTTGGAATATAAATTCCCATCCCACACTTTATTTTGGACATTGTCCTCAATGTACATCTAGGAGTAGGAATAAAAAGGAAATACATGTTTTTGGATTTTTGGGTTTATGGAAATCTAAAGTACAAATGCAAATGCAATGATATGAATAAATGCATGCTCTAGGTAAATGCAATTCTATATGACATATATAATAAATAAATGCAATCTAAACTACAGTAGATGATGCATGTTTTCTATTAAGTTGGAAGCTATTTTAAATTAGCTTAGGTCACCTATGATCAAACCTCTCCAAACCGACTTAAACACTATTACAATGCAAACTAATCTAAAATGCAATGTAACTAATCTAAAATGCAATGCAACTATACATGAGAGGGAAAGAAGAGGTAACATACAAAGGAGGTGGAATGGCCAAGTATCTCTAGCCATTGTATCCTTCATCATCATCATCATTGGGTCCTCCATACCCGCTATGCCCGCCTTGCTCTCCATAACCTCCTCCTTGGCTACGGTTGTTGGAGTTAGTGTCCTCCACAATAGTGCGTTTACATAATAAATCTCATTAAAGTAATATCATCAGGATATTTATTATTTGATCCTCGTCAGTTGATTAACGTAAATCAATAACAATTGGCTGACTAGAGTTTGACGTTATTGTCGTGAGACGGGGGTGATCAACTGACCTCTTTCGGTCACACGTAAAGGAACGAACACCAATTGACAACTAATTAATTGTATTAGATACAATTTATTTAGTCTCTTGATTTATTGACAAATAGGTTAGTCGATTATTTTTAGAGAGATTTCGAGTTGCGAACTCGTGGCCCGGCAGTTATTATTTAATTATGCGATAATTATATATTAAGTTTTATGAGACGGTTTTTAGTTAATTAATTGTTAATTCACTAAAATTATATTAATTGCTTAATGTGATTAATATACGTAAATAATATGTGTAGCGGTACACGTATATTTACGTAGTGTTTTGAACAAAATTAATCGGGAAGTGTTTAAACATGAAACGATATTTAAATAAAAATTACACGTATTTGTGCGACAAATATAAGAACCGATTTGGACCCGTAAATGGGCATTGGACCGTGTAAAATAGAGTGTAGTGGATGATTAAAAATATAATCATTTCACTTTACTTTATACTCTTCCATAAGTTATCTTTTGTTCTTTTAGATGTGATAAAGGATTGGACATAAAATAAGACAAAATTCACTCCCACACTCCACCCCTCTCAACCGGTTTTTCCCTCCATATAGACCAAAATTTTGTTCATTTTCATACTACTCACTTATACACTTTTGCATGTGAGTTAAACTTGTTGGTCTTTCTCTCTAAAACTAATAAAAATAATTTACTAAGAAGTTAGTAATCAAAAATAATTACTAAGATTGTTAGTAATATTACACATATTATCAAGGGTATATCTTATCAAATATCTAGTTAATATTTGTAGGATATTGGGTATTTGTTCTTGGGTGCACATTGTTAGGAGATCTTTTCTTTGAAAATTTGGTAAGGAGGATCATCCTTAGTTTTAAGCTGAAGAACAATCAAGATAGGAGATCTTGATTGTGCCCTTACCATCAAAATCAGTGTAAAGAAATTATTTTTCCTTAATATTTATTATTATGCTTTTATATTAGCATGCATTATATATAGATCACTATAATAACATATTATGAGGTAATTTATTTTTAATTAGAGAGTCTAATTTAGATCTATGATCTTTCAAGTGGTATCAGACCAAGGCTTGTAATTTGCATGTTGATTTTGAGCATACTTAATAAATTATTAGATAATTTAAAAAAAAAACTCAAAAATTGTATTAGAAGAGGTTTTAGCACGGAAACTTTTGGGCATGCATACCTACTGATCTCAAAAGGTTTGTGGTAACATTTGGTGATTTGTGAAGTTATTTTGCTATTTTTAATGTTTTTTGTAGAAAACCGAGTCAAAAATATCGTATTTTGATTAAAAGTTAACTAAAAATAGTTAAATATTGATTCGGGTCATGAAATTTTTATATTGTTTCATGCATATTTTCTACAGTTTGTATGTAAAATTTCGAAGGTTGGTTTGAAGTTTTGCATGTTTATTGATTTTATGAGTTAAAAGTCGATAAAAGTGAATTAAATTAATCATATATTTGAAACATTTGATCCTGCCCTTGATAAATTTATGTACATTTAAAAACGTGATTTAAAAGTTAAAGGTGAAATTTAAAAAGTGATTTCACCTTGTTTTGATGTTTATTGGTTTTTGTGGTTAAAAACCGATAAATATCGATCTTTTTCTTCATAAAATTTATCCGAAATTTTTGGGCAATTTTTCTGTCTTTTTTGGCATTCTTGGGAGTGTTCCAGAATACTCAAAATTTTTTGTTTCATTTTTTGGTTATATTTTCAATTATTTTGGGTTTATTACTTAAAAGTTATGATTTTACCGATTAAATTAGCAAAATATCACCGAATCAAACTAATTATTCATCATCAAATTAGTGAGGACTAATTTTTGAGGTTCAAAATAGTTTGGACAATTAGTTTGGATTTAATTGTGATTTAAGAGTTCATTATTGATTTTTACAAGTTAAAAATCGATTAAATCCACAAAACCGAGATGGATACCAACGATTGTTAGATAGGGCGATTTTGGCATTTTTACAGCATTTTAAGCATATTTATTTAAGTTGAAGGAATGATTGTCATTTATTTAAAATATTTATTTTATGGTACCTAGTATGGCCTAGTTATTTTTAATCGTTATTACCAGAAATGAATGGCAATAGCGATTTGTTTGTAATTTAAATACGATCTCGTATCGTCGGTTTGTAATTAATTAATAGTTTTATTTATTTTATTAATTAATGTATAATATGAATAGCTATGTAATTTAATTGTAATAGTTATTCTTACCGGCGTTTCCAAAAGACGGATTTACATCGAGACGGAGTCTATTTTTGGAAAGGTGTTCCAAATCCCACTAGAAGAAGCCCCTTTTGGAAGATGTTCCTACGAAGAGGCAAGGGACCAAGGAGTTGGTTTCCAATATGTAATAGTCTAGTTTTTATTAACTAGGTGGTCATACTAGGATTTTTCACATGCTTGCTTGCTTTTATTTTTCGCGCATGCCAAAATCGCCATTCACATGCATTTTATTTTCGCGGTTGTCAATTCACGTCACTTACATTCACTGACTTAGTTCACTTATTGGGAATTTATGACTAAATCGACAATATCTCTCACATAACTAAAATTGAGATTAGCCTTACCAATTAGTAACGCCTATGAATCCCTTGTTTATTAAAGTCACGCTCGCCCAAGCGGGGTGTTTTCTTTTTACCTCGGGTAAGTAGGGTGGTAAACGGTTATCACGCGCTAAAGTTGGTTGGACTCAACAGAGTATAAGACTGTCTTGTATTCCGGGGCTAGTAGATGGATTTAAGGAAATTCGTCAACCAAGAGTTCTAGAGGTAGAATTAATTAGTCAACCGTTAACTTACCGAATTTACACGATTATGGGATATTTCGCCCAAGCGATGCTCATTTTTGTTTAAAATTTGGGTCTTGGAATCATTTATATAATATAGTGAGAGATCGTTATATAAATGTTAAAACTTGTTAAATATGTTTTCACAAGCACTACTATAGATACAGGCTATAACAACGGTTAAAAACCGTTGTTATATTAAAAAAGCGGACGTTGTTAAAGCGTCTGTTGTAAAAGGTTTTAACAACGGTTGGTTTTCTAAAGGAACCCGTTGTTAAAACTATTAACAACGGTTTTAAATATAAAAACCCGTTGTGGAAAGTGTGACTCAATTTTAGGGGGAAAGTTATAACAACGGGTTGTAATATACAAAACCGTTGTTATAACTAAAGACAACGGGTTGTTTCTCAATAACCGTTGTTGTTTGTTTTTAAAAAATAAAAAAACTTAAATTAAATATTACTAGATGCATGCATAATTACGGCCCGTTATAATTCCGATGCATGCATTATTACTGCCATCCCTGTGCATATGAATGGACAATATGGAATGAGAAGGGTTATAATAAGATTTGAAGCAGCAGAGAGTGATATGATGATAATTATGGCACAACTTTCTAACATATATATTAATTAAAAAACAACTCAAACCACACATTACTTAGTATAAATACATGCATTATCTCAACTAACATTCCATTATCTCACTATATATCTCCAAACCCTAACTGCTAAAACAAACTCCAAATAAACCCTAATTAATCTTTCAAACAAACTCCAAACTTCATCAACAAAATGAATGATATCATCCTTAAGAATCTTACTATGATCGATAACAACAACAGTTTCATCCGCCGGTTGCTCCACATTGAGGGCAGTTTCAGGAGCTACCTTGTGGATACTCGATCCGTACTGAAGGACGCCAAAATAGATGGCTTGACAGAGCAGCAGCAGTTGCAGCTATATGTCGATATAGAAACTGCTGAACGGAACCTCCAAATAGCTAAGGAGGAGAGGACAAATATCATAGAAGAGAATAAGACTCTCTATGAAAATATAAGAATTGCATTTTTATTAATGTAATCTTTTTTTTTTTTAATTTATGTACTTATATATATATATATATATATATTAATTAAGTTTATTATGCATTCCTCTCTATCATCTTGCTTATTCATTGTTTTATTTTATTTAATTTGTTTTACTAGCTAATTAAGCGAATAATACTTAGAGAAATAACATAATGATCGATAAAAACAAATACATGCAAATGAAATAATTAGAAACAGAAAATAATGACGATGAAAGACGATGAAACCAACGGTGGATTTGCGATTTACCTTACGATAATTAGAGAAAGTAAGAGACGATGAAATCAACAGTTACGGCGAGATGATAAAGCGACGATGTGAAAGAGAGAAAGAGACGACGAGAAAGTGTGTGTTTTGTGTTTGTGTTTGTCTGTGTTTGTGTTTGTGATAAGGTTTCTGTTTTGTGGCTGTTGTTAAAACGTTTGTTAAAAAAAAACCGTTGTTAAAACGTTTTAACAACGGTTGTAAAACAACAACCGTTGTTAAATAAGTTTTAACAACGGGTTTCAAAAATAACCGTTGTGATTACTTTTCACTAACTTTGCGCCAAATTATTAACAACGGTTGTGCATGTTTGACCCGTTGTTAAAACTTATAACAACGGTTATATAACCATACCCGTTGTAATTAATTTTAGTAAAATTCGCGCCATACATTCTACAACATCTATTGTGATTTTCGTGAATTAGCATTGTTAAAGGGGCGTTGTAGTTGCCTTGATTTGTAGTAGTGAAGTAATTTTAAAACAATGAATGTTAATTTTTCCTTATTTTGTTGTAGCATTTTAATTCGCAATGACAACTTCATCAACTCCATCGACTACTCCACTAGGCAAATATTCATGGCTAAGGTCCTTAATGGACAAATGTATCCTAAAAGATGACGGTAGTAACTTTCTTGAATGGGAATCCAACATCAAAAGTGCCGCGTTGTCCGACAACGTGCTCAATTACTTGACCAATGCCCCTCACATCGAGCCCGGTCCAAGGGCTTCATCGGCGGTGCGGACCGCCTATGATGACCATGTGAGGATGTCGAATGATATCAAAATTGTTTTGATATGGTCGATGTCCCCAAAGCTCAAACTTTCATGCATTTCTTTAAATGCGTACGAGATATTCACTCGTATGACTACTATGTTTTCACAAACACCTAATGTCCGTCAGTACGATGCGGCGGCACGCTCCAAAAGGTTGGTCCCCATGTGCTAAAAATGGTCGAATATGTCGACATCCTAGAGCGTCTAGGGTGTAACATTCCTAAGACTCTTGTGGTGGATGGAATCCTCCACTCACTTCCCACGAAGTTTGCGCACTTTAGGGTAAACTACAACATGAATGGCATGGATAAGAGTTATCATGAAATTCATGCACTCCTCACCCAAGCCGAGAGGGATATGGAAGCTAGTGGGAGTGAAAAAGAGGATGTTCTAACCATGAAGTTAAAGAAAATGTCCCTTGGAGTTAGGAAGGGTAAGGGGAAAGAGAAGTCCCAGTTCAAGAAATCGTCAAAGAAATAAGACAAGGGAAAGGGGAAAGCCGTTGAGAATGGCAATCCCAAGGCAAAATCTGTCAAACTCTTCGAGGCCGAATGTTTCCATTGTAATGGGAAGGGGCATTATAGGAGAAGTTGCCCCAAATACTTGGAGGATCTCAAGGAAGGGCGTGTGACGCCTATTTGAATGATTTCCTCTCTCTATGTGATAGACGTTAATTATGCTTGCACTTCCACTTGGGTACTTGATACCGGATGTGGCTCTCACCTTTGTAATCATTTTCAGGGTTTAAGGGACGTGCGAGCACTAGCAAAAGGTGATGTGGATCTCCGCATGGGCAATGGAGCTAGAGTAGGGGCCGTTTCCGTGGGGACCTATGTGCTCACTTTAGCTAGTGGTTTAGAGTTGTTTTGAAATAAGCGTTATTTTGTACCAACTTTAACCAAGAACATCATCTCCATTTCCGCGTTAGACACGAAAGGCTTTTGTTTTATGATTAAGGACAATTGTTGTACTTTTTCGTTAAATGTTTTGGTTTATGGCAAGGCCATTTCAATTGGAGGCATTTATATTTTAAATGATGGTAATGACGTTTATCATGTGGAAACTAAAAAGCTCAAAACAGGTGATCCAAATTAATCCTACCCTTGGCATTGTCGTTTAGGTCACATAAACAAAAGACGCATTAAGAGACTTGCTTCATTAAAAGTGATCAAACCATTTGATTTCGAATCTTTTGGTATATGCGAGTCTTGCCTTTTATGCAAGATGACTCGTGCACCTTTTGCGGGAAAAGGGACACGAGCTAGTGAGGTTTTGGCTCTCATACATACGGATGTGTGTGGACCATTAACCATCACCGCTAGAGGAGGTTTTCACTACTTCATTACTTTTACTGATGACTTGAGTAGATATGGTTATGTTTACTTGATGAAGAACAAGAGTGAAGCTTTTGACAAGTTCAAGGAGTTTCAGAATGAAGTAGAGAACCAATTGGATAAAAAGATTAAGACCCTACGATCCAATCGTGGTGGTGAATACTTAAATTCTGAATTTGATTCACACCTAAAAGATTGTGGTATAGTATCACAATGGACTCCTTCTGGCACACCACAACTAAATGGTGTGGCCAAAAGGAGAAAGCGAACTTTACTAGATATGGTTCGGACTATGATGAGTCTAACCGAGTTTCTTAGTTCATTTTGGGGTTTTGCCCTCTTGTCTGCAATATTTTCACTAAATCGAAGCCCGACTAAAGCGGCCGATAAGACTCCATATGAGATATGAACAGGGAAAGTCCCTCATTTGTCATTCATGCGAATTTGGGGTTGCGAAGCGTACGTCAAGATCAAGTCTGACAATAAGCTTCCACCCAGATCAGACAAATGTTTATTTGTAGGATATCCAAGGGAAACACGTGGCTATTACCTTTACAATAAAAACGAGAACAAAGTGTTTGTGGCTCGTGATACTGTCTTCCTAGAAAGAGAGTTTATTTCTAAAAGACAGAGTGGGAGAAAATTTGAACATGACGATGTTCGAGAGCCACAAACCAAGAATAAGGTAGAGGATAACGTTCCCTCCTCTTCTGAAACGGTAATTGTTCCTAGAAAGTCAAGTAGGATTTCTAATCCACCTAACCGCAACCTTGGTAACATCGAAGAGGATGGTGTTTTGTTACTTTTGGAAAGTGATGAACCCACTACCTACAAATCGGCGATGTCTAGTCCCAACTCCTCGCATTGGCTAGAAGCCATGCGGTCTGAAATGGATTCCATGTACGAGAACCAAGTATGGGACTTGGTGAATTTACCTGAGGGAGTGCAACCCCTTCAGTGTAAATGGATATACAAAATTAAGCTCGGCATGGATAAACATATAGATGTTTACAAATCTAGATTGGTGGCAAAAGGTTTCACCCAAGTTCATGGTCTACACTATGACGAAACCTTCGCTCCAATCGTTATGCTTCGGTCCATTAGGATAATCTTAGCGGTTGACGCATTTCATGATTATGAAATTTAGCAAATGGATGTCAAAACCGCCTTCTTGAATGGGATTCTAGAAGAGGAAGTGTAAATGATACAACCTAAAGGTTTTTAGGATACATCTAACCCTAAGAAGGTGTGTAAGCTCAAGAAGTCCATCTATGGTCTTAAGCAAGCATCTCGGAGTTGGAATCATCATTTTGATCATGTTATTAAACAATATGGTTTCACTATAAGTGTTGAACAACCATGTTTATACATGAAGTTTAGTGGGAGTAAGGTTGCATTCCTTGTCCTATATGTGGAAGACATATTGCTCATTGGGAATGATATTCCATCGCTCACTTCTATTAAGGAGTGGCTAGGGAAACACTGTAACACCCCCATACTCCAAGTGCCTTACCAGGACCACTCAGGTATAAGGATGCCACCATCTCGGTTACCCGAGGCATGATAATCATAAGACAATGAAGAAACATACTTTATTAAATAAGTTTAAGTGATTACATTACAAAACCAACTGTAAGCAAAATACAACTGTTCTCAAACTATAAACCAACTGAAAGGAACTTGTCCTAACAAACACAAATGGAAGACTAAGACTACGATATGTGATGACTCCATCCCCAGCTAGATCCCACGCGTATCCAAGATATACCTGCCAAGCAACTGCTCACCACCCCCGAATGGATCACCACAGTTTTTAAAACATTTAAACGGGGTCAGTACTAATCACACAACTCAATATACATCAACAATAAGATAAACAGACAATGAATCACACACACACACACACACACACCACCAACCAATTCCCATCATCTCAATCTCGACATCCCACTTTGGACCCGCCACCGATGGGGACCGCAGCCGTTCCCACCTAAGCCCCGCTCATCATACGAGCGATAACCCTGTCCATTAATGTGCACATCCCCTTTCGTGACGGGTTCCACGAAGGGCGAAACTAGGGCGTGAGATCACTCCCGCAAGTGACCCCACTCGGTAGAACGCATCTCGAGAACCATCAACAAACACAACCACAATCACAATCACAATCACAATCACAATCATCATATCAAACAACTAACTACAGCACATCACCAATATCCCATTATGGGACTAATACTGAGTAGGAAATCCTACCTGGAAAGCACAACACGCAGACGGTATCTACAGCTGTCTCAAAACGCCTCTTCTACAAATTCTCCTCCTAACAAATAACACATGAAGGCTACCAATTAATTACTATTCATAAAACCCCCAAATCCTAAATTAGGGTTTCACCAATCTTAACAAAACATTATAGAAATTATATTAAAAGCTTACCCTCGACGCATGGAATCCAACGACACGAACTACGATACGAACTGACCGTCTGAACTCCGGGAATTGTCAAGAACGCGATTAGGAAGAAGAACTAGTTGCTTTCTCTCTTAAACAGGTTTTAGGTTTTGTAAAAAGTGATTTAAAACAATGACGATTATGTTTAAATACCTTAATCGCGTAATTAACAAAACCCGAGAAAACTCCCCCATAAAACCGGACACTCGATCGAGTACCCAAGGTACTCGATCGAGTACCCCCTTACTCGATCGAGTACCCCAGCTACTCGATCGAGTACCCAACAGGTCAGAAACTATTTTACTTCGCAACTTGCCCATACTCGACAGAGTAAGGGCTACTCGATAGAGTACCCCCAAGACTATAAATACGGAGTATTACAGTCTTCCCTCCTTAAAAGGAACTTCGTCCCCGAAGTTCAACCCATACATAAAAACAACCATACTAACTCGACCAAGACACAACAACATAACTAAGAACTCAAGAACTCGATCAAACAGAAAACATGAACTTTTAACACCCACTCCACCAACTATGTTTACTTCCCTAACATGACTCACGATATCGTATCCACCACATGTATATCTCTCACGACACTAACTCCATACATAACCAACTACCGTCCTCTAACGCTGCTAGCTCCATAATATCATCCACTATCAAATCCAAAATCAAGACACTCATAGACATCAAACGGAATGTTACATTCTACCACCCTTAAAAGGAACTTCGTCCTCGAAGTTTACTCACGCTCATAATCTCATCATCCAACTGTCAACACTACCGAGGTATTCTCGCATTCCTAACATCAAACTACTACAAGCACGTCCGTGACCTTTTAACACTATCAACCACAACATATACAAATCAATATCTTATGCTACACCAACATTCTACTTCCAAATATACTACCATATGAACAACCATCAAAATCTCTTTTATCGCATCCTACTCCTCTTAAGATAAATGTTACGTCCTCGTAACCTACTAATACTATATCCTTAGTTATATCTTCTCATTATTCTCATCATCATCACATGTCATAGATAATCACCTATACTCTAAACACTCGCCATGCATGTATCCAAGGCTCTCTTACTTAAACAATTCTCATACTTCAATTCACTCGTCACACCACCTAACCTATACCTCAAAATCTCAATACTGACTGTCCACTGGACCAGCCCTGCCAGTGGGGGACCGCAGCCGTTCCCACCTAAGCCCCGCTCATCATACGAGCGATAACCCTGTCCATTAATGTGCACATCCCCTTTCGTGGCGGGTTCCACGAAGGGCGAAACTAGGGCGTGAGATCACTCCCGCAAGTGACCCCACTCAGCCGAGAACGCATCTCGAGAACCATCAACAAACACAACCACAATCACAATAACAATCACAATCACAATCATCATATCAAACAACTAACTACAGCACATCACCAATATCCCATTATGGGACTAATACTGAGTAGGAAATCCTACCTGGAAAGCACAACACGCAGACGGTATCTCACAAATTGTCTCAAAACGCCTCTTCTACAAATTCTCCTCCTAACAAATAACACATGAAGGCTACCAATTACTTACTATTCATAAAACCCCCAAATCCTAAATTAGGGTTTCACCAATCTTAACAAAACATTATAGAAATTATATTAAAAGCTTACCCTCGACGCAAGGAATCCAACGACACGAACTACGATACGAACTGACCGTCTGAACTCCGGGAATTGTCAAGAACGCGATTAGGAAGAAGAACTAGTTGCTTTCTCTCTTAAACAGGTTTTAGGTTTTGTAAAAAGTGATTTAAAACAATGACGATTATGTTTAAATACCTTAATCGCGTAATTAACAAAACCCGAGAAAACTCCCCCGTAAAACCGGACACTCGATCGAGTACCCCCTTACTCGATCGAGTACCCAACAGGTCAGAAACTATTTTACTTCGCAACTTGCCCATACTCGACAGAGTAAGGGCTACTCGATAGAGTACCCCCAAGACTATAAATACGGAGTATTACAAACACTCCCAGATGAAGGACTTGGGAGTGGCACAACAAATCTTGGGTATTCAGATCTATAGGGATAGGTCCAAAAGGATACTATCATTGAGTCAAGAAGCTTATATTGACAAAGTTCTTGACCGGTTCAATATGAAAGACTCCAAGAGAGGATTTCTACCTATGGGCCAAGGGATTACTTTGAGTAAGTCACAGTCTCCCTCTACCCCAAAGGAGATTGAACGCATGAATATCGTCCCTTATGCTTCTGCTGTTGGGTCTATCATGTATGCTATGATTTGCACTCGTCCCGACGTTGCGTATGCCTTGAGCATGACAAGTCGTTATCAACCCAAGCCTGGTGAGAGTCACTGGATAGCCGTAAAGAACATCCTTAAGTACTTGAGAAGGATTAAGGATTCGTTCTTAGTGTTTGGAGGAGAAACTGAGTTGCGTGTAAGAGGTTACACGGACGCAAGTTTCCAAACCGATCGGGATGATATGAAATCCCAATCCGGCTATGTGTCTATGCTAAATGGAGGAGCTGTTTGCTTGAAGAGCTTCAAGCAAAGCGTTACCGCGGATTCTACAACATAGGCTAAGTATCTTGCAGCGTCCGAGGATGCAAAGGAAGCTATTTAGATTAGGCAATTCATGAAGGGACTAGGAGTAGTCCATTCCGCCAAAGATCCGATCACTCTATACTGTGATAACAGTGGGCTATCACGACGCCAAATAAGACATCCAATAATTGTCAAATAATACAATTACCGTTATTAAATTTAAACACGGAACCGTTATTGCAACGACTGTTGTTAAATATATACCACAGTTGTATGACCGTTATATAACATCAATAATGGATCTATAATACCGTTATCACTACTCATGAACCGCTATAAAACTGTTGTTAATTATGTTTATGGCAACGGGTATACTTTTATGAAACCGTTATTAGATATTAATAACGGTTTCAAACCCGTTGTCCTAGTTTACTATTGACAACGGTTTAGTGCTTCCAAAACCGTTGTTAAATATTATCTATGATAACGGTTCATTTCGTTATCTTATTTAATTAAGTGTCAATATTTAACAACGGTTTTATTGCGTGATAAACCGTTGTTATATTTATTAATTGATGAAACTTTGACAACGGTTCTTCTTAAGTTAACCGTTGTTAAAATTTTGAAGTCGACAACGGTTATCGTTCGTTATCTTATAATTTTGGCGATTTTAATGGGGAAGAAAAAAATGTCACCGGTTTTTATCTAAATAACACTGTTGTCAAATAATTGTTTGCAACGGGTTGTTTTAACCGTTTTCGTTTATAAATATTTTTTTTTAAAAAAATATTTTTAGTTTGTAGCAGCTGCTGGGATGCTATTTTTCAGCTGCTGCTGAAAATAACATTCCAGGAGCTGTGCACTGCAAAAATTCAATTCTCATAAAAATATTACACCCCGTGATCAATTAAACCCAGTTTCAAAACAATACAAACAGGATGATCAAAAGCCAAAAAACAACTTCATCAAAAAAACAAAAGAAGCCAATACACAATGGCTCTATATATATATATATATACACACACACGTACAAAAGCATGAGCAAACTATTGAGACTCCGTTAATGAAACAACATAACTGGCCCACATATTTCTCATCCGATTGATGTCCTCTGGCGAATATTCTGGGGCTTTGTTGTGTATTAGTGGAAACTACAATTCAAAATATATATAATCAAAATAGATATAATATATGGAAGTATACAGAATTGAACTCAATTTACATCTGAAATAGTATTTAAATCACACTAACCCGTATCGGAATGGTAGAAAGTTTTCTGTCGATAACCTTCGACATGGAGTGACAAACGTAAAAGGCGCATTGTTTGTCGTCTGGTGCTTTAGGAGACTATTATATAAATCACACACAAATCAGCTGAATTAGATAATCAACCTCTCGCATAAACATTAACTAAACGGTACGAGTAATTATTAAGAATACACCTACTATTGGCGTGATAAAATTGAGATCAGTGTTGCTTTCATATTTCCCAAATGGACATAATCTTTTTTCTTGCTTCAAAAACACTAATTCATAAATTTACACACATGCCATTATTATTTGCATATATATGGCTCAAGTAATACAATAACAAATGACATTATTGAAGGTTGTAAACTTACTCAGTTATCATCCTTACACAACTGTCAAAGGGTTTGCCTTCGCGAGAGTCAATCCATTACACTGTTTTTGTTTCCACTTGGATTGCCTCTAGCACCCAATGCTTCCTATTCATTTTGAGACATTGAACTGTTAGTTCATTTACACGCATTTAAGCATGTTAATAATAAATTTATAGAACCGTGATTCATTACAATAATCACGTACTATACATACATATTCTCATTGTAGGGGGCACGCCATAGTTTTTTTGACGACATCAACCGACGAGCAATACTATTGATTTGTTCTTCGTATGAAATTCTGTTAACAGAGAACACCTTAGGACTCAAGAATCCGTAGGCGTGACTAGGGACCTTCCACTCAACGAACTGATTATTGAGGTACCTATTACGCCACATGGAACAAAGATTGTTATTGTAATTGATAATTTTAACAAACATCATTATTCGTAAATGGAAATGACTAAATAGTTATATTAATAAAATTTACTTCATCCAAATCAAAATGTGAACAGCATCTAAATTGTCAAGGTCGACAAATTCCATCAGTTGCTTCGGGTCCAGTATGGCTATATCAGCTGCGTCCATAACTTCCTTTTCAATGCTAATCATGACTACATCACCTGTAGGTGACCTCTTTACAGCCAGGTTGTGCATAGCCTTCAGCGAAGCAATTTTCATGTTTTTCTTAAATTCACACGATTCATAATAAGAATCATAAGCACGCTTGCCTGCAACAACTTTCGTTAACGTAGTAGTAATTGCTTTAACTGCCATCATGGCTTTGCTTAAGTTCAGCAATTGTAAAGATTAAAGTACTTACCATAAGTTAATATTCGTACCCTAATATATTTAAAGAACAAGTGACACCCTTAGTAAAGATTAACGTTGATGCATGTCTTTTATATGATGTTTTACACCCTATTTTACACACATTTCAGAGCTGATTTATGTAGTTTATGCTACCATTTTCCCCATTTCCGTCTACTATCGTGTTTTTGTGTAATATTGCAGAAATGTGAAGAATCCAGCGGGAAATGAGCCGAATCCGTCCCTAAGTACCTTGCATTGCATTTAATGTGAAGTAAAGACTCGGGAAGCGAACTTGGTGCGCGTATCGAAGCTCAAAAGACAAATTCACGAAGCTTTTGGAGCCAAGTACCTGTTGAAATGGTCGATAGACCGGTGCCCATGGTCGATCGACCAGAGTACAACTTTCAGAAGCTCCTGTACAGTGCAGTTCAGTCGAACGACTGGCATTAGTGGTCGATCGACCACACCGTAATTCTGATGTGAATTAAAAGGATTAGAATTCCGAAGCCCATTGTAATTAGGTTTGAGAATAAAGTTACGTATGTTTATCTATATAACGTAACCAGAGGCATCAAGTCTTCATCATCGAATTTTAGGAACTAATTAGGGTTCTACACAAAGGTTGAACTTTTGAATAGTTTTAGTTTAATTCTCTCTCAATAAAGTTTACTTTCCGCACTTGGTTTTGGTCTTTGCTATTCAATTCATCTTTACGGTATTCTCCTATTCCTGCATTCAGTTTTGTTGCTTTAAATCCTCCGTAATTAGAATTGCCAGTTTAGTTCTCCCAAAGCCATATTATCGTTTCATGTTAATTGCTTATTCAGTTAATTTAAGTATGAATTTGTTTGCTTTACTAGTTAATATTATTGCTGTTATTATCATAATCATGAGTAGCTAAACGTTGATTAGGTTAGTCTGGGTCGCGTCTTAGTCGATCGACCGCATACCCTGGTCGATCGACCAGCTCACGTGAGGTTTACTTCGTTTTAATTAATTTTATTGCTATATTTGACGAATCGAGTGCACGCGACTAGTTGAATGCTTAGGAATTGACCGACCCGATAAGATCGAAAGATAGGGGAGGAAAATAAACTACCTAATTAAGACGACTAAATTAATAAGATCGAGAGATAAGTTAATTTAGACTTTTAAATCACTTTTCAGGACGAAAGTTAGTATTAGTGATATTAGGGACCCGTAGCTTAGGCCGAAAGGTTGTTACCTGTTAAGAATGGACCGAGAGGACTTCTTATTTTCCCGTCTTACGTGATTTTATCGAACCTACCTAGGATACTGCCGTCGAAACTATACTAAACCGATCATCTTAGCATTCTTTTAATTTTTGATTTCATATATTTTCATTCATTGCTTAATTATTTTCTTAGTTTACTTTTAAATTTCGTTGCCATTAGTTATAGAACAATTCAAATCAAACTCCCTTACAACTGTTACCTTGGATTAAAATTAGACAACTAATAATTGCATCGCCTCTCTGTGGTTCGACCCTGACTGCCACTAGCTATAGTAGTAGTTTGGAATTATAAATTTATCTTTGGTACTCTACGACGGTATCAAATTTTGGCGTCGTTGCCGGGGAGGCAATTGTTTAAAATTTTTAGTTGTTCTATTTTTAGACTTTCTCTTAGTTTAAGGGACATCTGTTCCTTAAACTATTCTCATATTCTACTTGTATTTTCCTCTTATGCGCAGGTCACAGGGTGGTGAATTGCGACCATTAGATCTTGAGATCGAAAGAACTTTGCGCGAGTTGAGACGATCATCTAGAGTATTGCCGACAGAGGAAGAGCTGAGTACTCTGTCTAGTTACTACGAGAACGAGCTGTTTGCGGAGGATCCACCTTCATCACCGATTTCTACTTCCTCAGCTGAGACTGTCACATCTCTAGACATGGCTGTAGAAGCAAGTATAGCTAGTCACTCCGAGCCAACAACTGAGAATCTCTATAAGGAATTCGCATTACCAGGGACGGACGGAAAATTCGAACCAAAATCGTCTTATATTAACTTGGTTGAGAGAAACCATTTTGGGGGAGCTGCAAATGAAGATGCAGCTAAACATATGGAGACATTCATTGACTACTGCTGCTCCATACCCCCACCAGCAGGTGTGACCCAAGACCAGGTGAAGGAGACGATGTTCATATTCTCACTTCGTGATGCCGCAAGGGAATGGTACCGAGATCTGGATCGAGCTGCTAACGGGATCACTGATTGGAATTCGCTGGCCCTAGCATTCCACAAGAAATATTTCTCTGCCTCGAAGACCAATGCCATTAGAGCTCAGATCACGAGCTTTAAACAGGGTCCTGATGAGAATTTTCATGAGGCATGGGTCCGTTTCAAGAAGTTGGTGCGAACTATTCCGCACCATGGATTCGAGCAATGGAGCCTATGCAATCAGTTTTATAATGGGCTTTATGACGATAAGAGGGATATCCTGGATGCTGCAGCTAATGGCAGATTTCAGGAGAATGTTGAAGAAACTAAGGGGTGGAAAATCATTGATGATATGGCCACTCATAAAGCTGAGCATGGAAATTCCATGGGAAATCAAAGGAGAGCTGCTAAATCCCCTTCTGTAGCTGCATTAGAGGCTCTTACGGCGAGATTTGATAAGTACGAGCTTGGAAGAGGATCTCAAAAGGGAGGTATTTACCAAGTTAATGCTGTTTCAGACGGTCCCTTTACATGCAAAAGATGTGGAGCTGAGGGACATGTTTCGGATTTTTGTCCTAGTTCGAATGAAGTATGTGGTGCCTTTCAACATTAAAGACAGACAGGTACATATCCCGATTCATCTAATGTTCACCCCAATTTGATATGGTCTAACCAGAATGTCCTTAATCCGGGTCCACGGCAGCAGCAAAGTTATGTGCCCCCTCATAAGCAACAGCAGTTTCAAAAGCCTCCCTATGTGCCTCAACAGCAGCAATTTCAAATTTCTGACATTTCTGAGTTGAAAAACATGGTTCAAAATCTGTCGGGTTTGCTGCAAAAGGAGTCTCAAGATAGAGAGACTTCTACAAAAATGTTGGAGAGTCAAATTGCTCAACTGGCAAGCAAAAGTGAAACTCGAGCTCCAGGGCAATTACCGTCGCATCCGGATCAAAAAGAGACCCTAAATGCTATCACTTTGAGGAGTGGATCTACCCTTGATGGGCCCGCTATGATCGAAGATGTCACTGAAAAAATGAGGCGGAACCAAGCAAGAAAAAAGGCGGAGTGAACAATAGCAAGAAAAAGAAGATCAACATGTATATCAGTCGATCGACTGACATTCCCGGTCGATCGACCAGTCCGCGAAATAGTGCAGCTTCTAGTTCTGAGGAAGTCAGTCGATCGACTGACCTACACGGTCGAGCGACTGAAAACGCTGCTGATATTGAACCTTTTCGCCCTCCAATGCCAAGTAACTTCAGGGACCACTTGTTTCGGGGTACAACGACTCCGAAATTATTGAGGCAAGACCCAAATGCTGTTGGGTCTGTTCCGGTTCCAAAGTATGACCCAATGACGATTAATGGTTCATTCTTGAGACGGTCTGAAGAAGGTTCGATCTTCAACAAGGAGAAGGTAGTGGATTTTCAGCCTAAGTCAACTAATGCCGGTATGAGAGATCTAGAGGAGAGGGCTAAGTTGCTTCTTATAGCCCCTTATCCGGAGAGATTGATGCCAACAAAGGAACATGTATCGTTTAACAAATTTGAAAATGTTATTCGTAGTTTAAATGTGCAAGTTCCTTTCCTTGAATTAGTTAATCAAGTGCCTGCTTACACGAAATTTATGAAGCAGCTTTTGTCTAAAAAGAAGTCACTTGATACTGTGCATTCTGTCGCACTAACTGAGGAGTCATGTTCCTATTTGACTCATACTGCACCTCATAAGTTAGCTGACCCTGGTAGCTTTTCTGTTCCTTGTAATATTGGTACCTTCTCAATTAAGAAGGCATTATGTGACCTAGGAGCCAGCATTAGCGTTATGCCTTTGAGTCTAGCTAAGAAATTGAAATTGACTAGGTTTGCAGTTACTAACATGACAAGTCGGATGGTGATCGTTACATGCGGTCCGGCCTATAGGAGTCTTAGAGGACATTCCCGTGCAAATAGGAAAGTTCTTTTTCCGAGTTGACTTCGTTGTACTAGATATACCCGAGGATGCTCACATTCCTATCATTTTGAGTAAACCATTTATGCACACTGCTAGTGCAGTTATAGATGTTGGCTCAGGGACATTGACCTTTAAAGTAGGGAAACAGTCCATTATTTTTGCCCAGCCCACTAAGAAGAAAGATCCTATGTGGCCAGTCAGCTGTAATACGATTTCTGAGAAGAAATCTTATTTTGTTCTTTCTGATATGCCTGCCCCTATGCCTACTCCTGTTGTAACACCTCCGCCCCAGATTGGGAGCAAATTGGAGGAAAATTCTTCTGTTTTAGATATTGCAGGAGCTGGTTTGGGGAAGGAAGAGCCGCATGTTGCTCCAGCTGTGAAGGAGCCAATTTTTCAAAGAGGCGGTCTAGGATGTCTTAGCTATGGCACTGATGAGGAGCCTGATGAGGAGCCAATCAAGGTGAAGGAGTCCGATTTGGATTTTGACGAGCCAGGCGAGGTCATTGATTGGGAGGATGTTCAAGATGTCAATCCGTTGTGTTCGGCGGATATTGGAATTGATAGGAGTGCGACTCAGGAGATGAGCATTGTAGAGGCTACTTCTTGTAGCCAGAAGCCGAGCAAGTGGGCCATTCCGTGGCCATTCTTGATCAACTATTAGTTGATTAAGACTTTTCTAAAAAAACATTTTTATTGCTTTTGTTAGACTTTTTACTGTTTTGGTTTGCGCGAGACTTCGCTTTAATAAGTTTGCTTAGGATTTTAAAGACTTTAGACTTTACATTTGGGTTTTGCGCAATTTTGGGCGCGTTGTTATGTGTATTTGCAGGTTTATAGGCCATATTAGCTCAATTTATTGAGCTAATTCGAAGAAAATCAGAACTTACAGCAGGTATCACAGTCGATCGACTGATCTATATAGTCGATCGACTGAGCCGCGACTCCAGGAGCTTCTATTCCTGTTCACTCTAGTCGATCGACTGCCTGATATGGTCGATCGACCGCTTTCCGTTGCTGTACCTGTTCACGACCATTCCCCTGCTGTGTTTGGTCGATTAGCGGAGTTGAGGGAGTCTTTTCTCCACTTTATTCTCCGACTAATTTCTATTTTCTTCTATTTTTCTTATTTTGCACATAATTTTGCGTTTAGTAAATTGTTTTCTCGGAATTGTGCACGGTACTTTTGTTTGTCTTTTCAGGTACCTGTGGTAGCACTGCTGGCTACTGAAACCCCCTAGCTCATGCTGGTTTGGGGAGGTTTCCTTTTGTTGCGTTTAAATGCTTGTGATTTTCCGAGCTCCTATTCATGTCTTATTTAGTTATTATTTATCGCAAATTTCCGTTTCCCTTTATTTCATTACATGATTTTGCACAATGAGGACGTTGTGTGATTTGGTTTGGGGAAGGGTTCTGCATTGCATTCACATGTTTTATTGCATTTCTGTTTCACGTTTATTGCATTTCAGTTTGCATTTGTTGTTTAGTTTCCCTTATATATACAAAAAGTTGAAATTTTTTTAACAAAATTCAAAAAGCACGTTTATTTTAGCATATAGGTTGAGTCGGAACCGTAGTATTTCAATGATGACATTGGATTTTCAGCTGTTTATGCCTAAGCCTTGCTTAATTGACAAGTTATTAGTAGAATAATATGCATAATCTACGAGTTTTCGTTACATTTCTTGCTGAAACTTGAGACCTGACTTAGATTTATGGCAAACTAAATCATTTTCTGAGATTTAGAGCCTATAACTGGTGACATTCATGGCCGGTTTATTTAGGAATGTAAGTAGTTACTCCTTATGAGACGTGTTACATCAATATGCATAAATATGAACTTAATCTACTTAATACTTGTATGCATTCGGTTTGTGGTTTGTTGACACATGTGGAAGAGGTCACTCCTTATTCTTTTTGCCCATAAGCTCCACACTGCCAAAAATAGCCTTTTTGTCCCGTTACTACATCCTACATATAGCCTGCCCTTGTCAAGCTAGTAGTTTATGTTCTTGGGATTGTCATTTCGTTTTTGGTAGCTAATGCTCTTTATGAGAATGATGATGGGAAGATGAAAAGGACAAAGGAGAAAAGAAAGAAAGGAAAAAAACAGAATTGAAAAAAAAAAAGAAAAATGATTCGAACCAAAAAGAAGATCAGTCTATCGACCGACTACATTGGTCGATCGACTAAGTACTGCAGCAGAGAAAAAAAAAATAATTCGAAAAATCACATGTTGCAATTGTTATGAGTTGGTGATTTTGTACTCCCATGTATTATTTCTAATTGTTGGGGAGTTGACTATTTATGGAGTTTGTGAGTTTAGTGCTAGTTATAGCACTGTTTCATCGATTTAATCATGAGAAGGAAGTTGGATGTTGCTATAATTTGGTTCCCTTAGTTACTAGCTTGACTTTTAACTCTGTTTTTATCCAAATTTATCTTAGCCCTTCCTGTCCATAGCCTTACATATCCATATTTACCTCGGCATGTGTCATGGTCATTTGTTTGGTTGGAATGCATATGTACGGTTGTAGAGATTACTTTCATATTAGATTGCATGCATGTTCTTATAGGTCGTAGTTGGGTAAGTGTCACTACAAAATGAATTCTTTCTATCTTTTACATATATTCACCTGTGCTTATGTGTGATATGAGCGACCCGTGAGAGTCCATAATGATAAGTCTCTATAGTTGACGGTTCAGCAGTTTTTTTACGACTACATAACTCGTTTGCATGATTCATATTTCTAATTGACTGTTGATTTATAGCATTAAACTGGTTTAGGCTATTCGCTTTGCATTTCGCTCTGAGATTAAAATCGTTCCATTAGGTTTTAGGATTGAGTCTAGATCTTGCTTGGGGACAAGCAAGGATTTGGTTTGGGGAAGTTTGATGCGTGTCTTTTATATGATGTTTTAGACCCTATTTTAAACGCATTTCAGAGCTTATTTATGTAGTTTATGCTACAATTTTCCCCATTTCCGTCTACTTTCATGTTTTTGTGTAATATTGCAGAAATGTGAAGAATCCAGCGGGAAATGAGCCGAATCTGTCCCTAAGTACCTTGCATTGCATTTGACGTGAAGTAAAGACTCGGGAAGAGAACTTGGTGCGCGTATCGAAGCTCGAAAGACAAATTCACGAAGCTTTTGGAGCCAAGTACCTGTTGAAATGGTCGATAGATCGATGCCCATGGTCGATCGACCAGAGTAAGATTTTCAGAAGCTCCTGTACAGTGCAGTTCAGTCGATCGACTGGCATCAGTGGTCGATCGACCACACCGTAATTCTGATGTGATTTAAAAGGATTAGAATTCCGAAGCCCATTGTAATTAGGTTTGAGAATAAAGTTACGTATGTTTTTCTATATAACGTAACCAGAGGCATCAAGTCTTCATCATCGAATTTGAGGAATTAATTAGGGTTCTACACAAAGGTTGTACTTTTGATTAGTTTTAGTTTAATTCTCTGTCAATAAAGTTTACTTTCCACACTTGGTTTTGGTCTTTGCTTTTCAATTCATCTTTACGGTATTCTCCTGTTCCTGCATTCAGTTTTGTTGCTTTAAATCCTCCATAGTTAGAATTGCCAGTTTAGTTCACCAAAAGCCATATTATCGTTTCATGTTAATTGCTTATTCAGTTAATTAAAGTATGAATTTGTTTGCTTTACTAGGTAATATTATTGCTGTTATTATCATAATCATGAGTAGCTAAACCCCTTGTGCTAGGATGTAGGGGATCTGTAGTGTAGACGGCATAGATTAGGTTAGTCTGAGTCGCGTCTTGGTTGATCGACCGCATACCCTGGTTGATCGACCAGCTCACGTGAGGTTTACTTCGTTTAAATTAATTTTATTGCTATATTTGATAGAATCGAGTGCACAAGACTATTTGAATGCTTAGGAATTGACCGACCCGATAAGATCGAAAGATAGGGGAGGAAAATAAACTACCTAATTAAGACGACTAAATTAATAAGATCGAGAGATAAGTTAATTTAGACTTTTAAATCACTTTTCAGGACGAAAGTTAGTATTAGTGATATTAGGGACCCGTAGCTTAGGCCGAAAGGTTGTTACCTGTTAAGAATGGACCGAGAGGACTTCTTATTTTCCAGTCTTACGTGATTTTCTCGGACCTACCTAGGATATTGCCGTCGAAACTATAGTAAACCGATCATCTTAGCATTCTTTTAATTTTTGATTTCATATATTTCATTCATTGCTCATTTATTTGCTTAGTTTAATTTTAAATTTCATTGCCATTAGTTATAGAACAATTCAAATCAAACCCCCTTACAACTGTTACCTTGGACTAAAATTAGACAACTAATAATTGCATCGCCTCTCTGTGGTTCGACCCTGACTGCCACTAGCTATAGTAGTAGTTTGGATTTATAAATTTTTCTTTGGTACTCTACGACGGTATCAAGCGTCTTCATATAGGTACCTCGGGTATGACAACATTGATGAGTTTGTCAGGACATTGCACATAAGAGTTTAGGGCTTCTTTCAAATAAGTGACCCCCTCAGTAGAAAATGGCACTTTTACTTCCCCATACTCGTCTTTATATAATTGGGACACTTCCACTTTCCTGCAATTGTGACGAAGGGGTATACCATGAACCTTAACTTGCTGAAGCCGGTCGTAATTGATCACGTATCCCCTGGAAACAACAACTTTCTGTTTCCCCTGTAAATAGGACAGACGACAAGCCACCTTGTAATCGCCCTTCACGTCAGATTTAATCAATTAGTATACATACATTCACTACCTTTAATAAATTTCCTAAATAAAAAACGTGTATGATATGAATAATTATAAACTAATAGCTATTACCTTTTTCGGTGTTGAGAAGAACATTTGATCATCAACTACCTCCACTTCATCCTGTGTCACGGCCTTCCTAGCATCCTCTTCCTTTTCAACTGCCTGATATCGATTCTCGGATCCCACTTCAGTCTCCTTTCCCATTTCCTTCTCTCTTGTCATGTCATCCTCGGCTTCCTTCTGTACATAAACACTTGTCCATCTAACACATACTGATTTTCCAAATCGTATAACACACTTTATATAAGACAAATATTATTACCTCTTTTTCCTCCTCCTCCTCCTCCTCCTTCTCTACTTCCTTTATGACTTCTTGAACCATATCCAACTCCTTTTCTAATGGCTTTTCCCCAGTTTCCAACATTCTCATCATCAGCCTTGCTATTTTATGTAGCTGTGTAGTAGAAATTAATGTCATCATATATAGTTGTAAATTAATTACGTTGATTCAAATACAGTATTTATAGATTACCTTATTAGAATCATCACCACGTCGAGTAGTTTTCCCAAAATACTTAGTGATACCAACATGCGTTCCTACCCCTCTCACACGACCTGGATGCTCTGCTTTGCTGATTTCCCTAGCAAGAATGTCATCACGTCCTTCAGGCTTCCATTTTCCTTCCTCCACCTCCTTCTCACAGATCCTCTACATAAACATAAAACTATTAAGAAACTCACAATTATATAACTCCGACTACCAGTGGTAAGAGTGACATATTTATTCAAAGTTACGATTTTCTCTTTGATGTCCTTATCATATTCAGTTTCCGTCTTTCCATTCTTAGGAGTGTGACCTTCCACCCAAGCGTCGTGACGAGTGAATTTTCCAAGCTTCGCCTACAATTCATTCATCACATTGATATCCTCTCAAAATATATATAAATACTATGAATATATATAACATCCGACTAAAACACCTAATAGTCGAATACTATAACAATTATGTACTTACAAGTATCTTCTTAATCAATCTATAACCACCTCGGAAGCCGTAAAAGACGGTCTTTTTCTTTGAAATGTTCGCCATATTCCTCTCAATCATAGCATTCATCAAATAAATTGTATCAAGAAACGTAAGCATGACCAAACACTAAACTAAGTATACTTCTTTACTTATTATTATTATTAAGTTACATTAAACTTGTCAGACAGCCTATAAGCGATATAGCTATCCCAATGGTCTTGACTGACATACAGATACTTCTTTGTTGGTGGGTTCTTGTTCATCTCCCCGGTTTCCTTGCTGAACAAGTGTTTCTCAGCCATCTTTAACTTCCAAGATCTGAGGGCTTCCCCTGTCCTTTTTATTAGGTACTTATGATACATTTTGGGGACAACGTAAGCTAACTGCATATATGATGAGCATAGTTGGTATAAGTGTTTCGGCTAATACACATATCAAGTAGTAACTTAATTTCTGCTAAAACATTTATTATTGTATATACATACCTTTATTCTGTTTATTAGCATGGTGTCCCGTATTTGACTCAGGTCACAGATACGCGGTATACCGAGAGGCACATATTGTCTTACACAACAACTAATTCAACTCGCAAAATACCCGGCATACTCACCATATGGCAGCCCCGTATCTTTATCCCATTGTAAAGGATTAGGTATCTTTGAATTTATTGCTTCTAGGGAAACCCTTTGGCGCATTCGACCCGCAGTGTGTTGCAAATTATTCTCATCACCTGAGTCGTCGCCTGATGCATTTCCATCGTTTGTTTTGCACTTTTTGACCATATCTAAAGCATAAATTAATAAACAAATAATAACAATGCATATTTATAATAACAAACAAATCTCTAGAGAGGAGGGTTTATTACTTCTTTAAAGAGGAGAATCCGAATTGATCTGGCGGCGGCAATGGCGATGATGACGATGACTGCGATGGTGATGGGGTAGGCTGGTGGTTGAGTGGAAGCCTAATGTTTGAGAATATTATGTGGGGGAGGGGAAGCTCAGAGTATATATGTGTGAATAATACAACACTTGCAAGACCTTGTTTATTTGAAAGTAATAAACACGGTATAAACCAAGTGGTGTTAGTCCAGTGGTAGCCGGGTTAAACCTTGAAGCTTGCATAAGTGCAGGAGTTGAGAGGTCCCGGGTTCGACTACTAGCTGGGGCGATGATCACATGGCCACTGCAGCCCCCGAAGTGGGTGGCTTACATGGTCCATGTGGTGGTGCTGGAATGCATGGACCCGGGGGATTCAACCCCTGATCATCATCAAAAAAAAAAAAGCCACGGTATAAGAAAAACCGTTATATTTTGTTTCCAAATAGACAACGATTTTTTTGAAACCGTAATTGATTAGTACTACTTACAACGGGTTAGAAATAACCGTTGTCTGAAATATTATGATTTTGTTTGATTTTCCCGCCATGAAATAAAGCAACATTTTTATATACAAAACAACGGCCTCAACCGTTATAACTGTACACGTCCAGAACAACGGTTTGGGTATACCCATTTTACTTTATATTTCATTTTGTTTGATTTTACTGCCAAGAAATAAAGCATCATTTTCATATAGATAAAGCATCATTTTGTTTTATACGATTATTCCCTAACCCGACCGCTGCAACAGCAGAAAAAGTTTACAACAGCAGTTTGATATATATAACAGCAAGACAATAATTACACATAACGTAAGATATCCCGATTGGATTGCTGATATTTTCACGGCTGCCGGGAACGTTTTTCGGATTTGCTAGTCTCTTCATTAACCCAAATACCTTCATCTTGATCATCCCGTGTATATATGTTGGAATGTTAACATTTTCAGCATCATTACCAAATTGCGATATAGCAATGTGATCAAGTCCTTCAAATTTGACGTCTTCATCATCTGGAATTTGGCGATGGCAAGATAAAACAACTGACCACTTCTTATCCATAGGATCGGTAACATAAAAAACTTGTTTTGCTTGTGACGCTAATATAAAAGGATCGTCCTTGTTTCCAACCTTGTCAAAATTTACTAATGTAAATCCTAAATCATCCTTTCTAACACCATTATTGTTGTCAACCTACTTGCACCGAAATAGAGGTATCTCAAAATCCATGTAGTCTAAAACCAATATCTCTACAATAACTCCATAATATTGCATTGTACCCAAAAAATAGGAATTTTATCCATTGAACTAGCAACGTATATTGTAACACCCCGATTTATGAAGGAGCCTTTAGCAAGACATTCCCTAATAAACCGGACTGTTACCATCTCGGTTTCCCGAGGTAGTGAATAACAAATTAAACTCCAAGGCAAAATATATAATTACTTTAACTTAATTATTACAAAACCTCTTTTACATCAAATTAAAGGGAACTAACATAAATGAAAGTGAAAGTCTTCTAAATGATGATCTAGCTACTAAGTCTTCGATCCAGTGTCTCACGCCCATCAAGCTCCCACCTATCTCATAAACTCCGTCAAGCCCGCTCCCCAATATTTGGATCGTCACAGGTGTTCACGAATACACGGGGTCAACCACGAGGTTGAGTAGGGAATACAATGAAACAACAAAATATGATATGCATGCTCCTCCGTCACCTCCATCTCCATCTCAACTCATATCTCATAACCCGAACACCCACCATACCGATCCCCTGGTAGACTATATATCGACCGTAGCCGATCCGCATTTCCTTGTTGAGGACACCAGGGCAAGTCTGCAGAACCCGCCGGGCCTTATCACAACATCATCTTCACCACACCACATCACCACAACATCCTCCATCTCCAATGCATATGAATGCTCAAAAGAAATTAATGCAACACAATATATATATCTTTGAACTGATCAATCATAAAATCATGTCGGTTACAAATGTTGTGATAACATACTCAATACGATCAATTCAGTCAATCACCTTCCAAAGATATGAATCATAACGTAAATCAACAGCCACGAAGCAAGTCAACGTTCACCGTTTGGTCATACGAAACACAAACAAGTCAACACAATTCAACATCAACGATAATAAGTCAAGTGTATTTCCCTACCTTTTCGCAATCCAAGCACACACAAGCAATCACTTATGATCCTTCACTTATCCATCACCTACATAACATAATTATGTATAATTACCATCTACTCAGTCAATTAATCATGCACATAACCTAGACTCATCATAACTTAATAGGAATATCAATTTAAAGAACAAACACGACTTTTCTTGATTTTCCTGCTCATGGCAGACTCGGTATAAAATGAATAACTAATTCCAGAAAATTCGAATTGATGCAAGGCCAATTGAATTGGAACCCCATGAGTCTTAGCTACAATTTATATCTAACGTGTTTTTCTCAAATTCCAAACTTATCAAGAGTTTTCAGACTGATTTCCAAAAACTGACAGAAACCGTCGCATAAAAAGTATTGATTCATAAAACGAGTTTGACAAATGATTCTTAAGTAAAACCAACGCCTAACTCATCTAAACTCTTTAAATTAAATATATGAAAAAGACCCAGCACCAATTCAATATCTAAATTATGTTTTAGAAGTAATCTTTCAGCCTCTACTGATTTGCGGACTTTTTAGATAGACGTTCACAAATAATTTTTTCAGGAAAAACTACACGGTGAAATACTACCAATTTTTACAGGCATAAACTAGGCTTGGAATAAACATGAGTCTCTTTTTTAACTTTTTGCATCCCACGGCTTTAAGATAGGTAAAACACTCAAATAACACAGACCAACGAATCTGTAAATTGCTGTAACTATTCCATTCATTTATCTCATACAATTTATAATCAAAAACCCCCAAACCAATTCTAGGGTTACGAAAATTATCCCAATACTACTATAATTATGCTAATAATTGAATAAAGAGGTAATAGGATAGTCTACTTACGAAATAGGATGAGAATAGGCTGAGAAATCGCCTCGCAATTCCTCACGCGGCTCCCTTCACACACGGCTCCCTCTTCTCTCTTTTCTCTCTTTTCTCATGGTTAAAATGAATATGGTGATAGGGAGATTAGGGTTTGGTTAGATGGGTTATACATATAGGATAGGTGCTATTAAGACTATACGGGCCTAGCCTAGTTAGATTAATTAAAACCCGAGTCACATAATTACCCGAGTCACAAATACACTACACGACCCAGCTGGTAACTCGGCCTAATATAATATCATATTAAAATACCGGGTATTACAGTCTACCCTCCTTAAAAGAAACTTCGTCTCGAAGTTTAACCATAACAGAAACACATCATGTAACACTCCAACATAACCCACACAACGCATAACCAATATAGCCAAACTGAGAAATCACACATGAAAGTATAAAGATTTTACAATCCTACCCTCCTTAAACATGGTTACGTCCCCGTAACCTTCATTATTATAACAAAATTTCTCAAACTACTACTAACAACTGAAAGAGGATAAAAGATTCACAACTCACGTTCAAGTTAACTAATCCCTACTAAAGACAATCAATATACAAGCTCTCTCAAGGAAGCTACGATTCACTATCCGCTTTCAAAGACATCGCCACGGATCGGAGCAAAAGCCACGTTGAATAACTTAAGACATTTCAGTATTAATCTAAACACTCTTCATATCAATCAATACATGCAATAACATTCACAGGATCTGCTTGTCAATCTAATTTATACATTACTACTCAGGTTACAAAGATGAAGATGCTTAGGTGCTCACATATGGTTCATGTCAAATAGCATATTTTCCAAGAAATATTGGTCGAATGACGAATGACGAATGCACATTGATTGGCAAATTTTACAAGCTTATTGGTCGAGTCAGTCAAGCGAGTAAACAAATGATATTGGAAAGTTAACATACAATACTATCATACATAAAATTTCATTCTTGGTGCTAAATATATTTAAACCGCACCCAACACCATGACATAAAAGATTAAATGTATTTAACTACACCAATTTTACAAATATTCATTATATATCATGCTAATATCAACATACCATGTTAACACACAACTCACTTAAATCACCACATTACATTTCCCGTTTTGACATTCGTAACTAACCACAACCCACTAATTCACTACATGAACGAACAACATGACTAAATTAACCCACTATTTGTGACTCCGTTCTAGCTTCATTCCCCCAGACTAGCAAATATCATGAAACCATACAACCAGACAATCGGGCCGAAATCTCATTCAAATTTATACTCACACGACAAAATTTAACTTCATTTTCAAAACTTTTACTTTCATATTGGACGGTGAATAACTTTCTTAACATAAATCTTATAACAGAGCCGTCCATAGAATCCATTTAACTCAAAATCAGATAAACTTAACTCAATTCCTTCAAACAATACAAGCTTAGGTGTCGACTCATATTTCGTAATTTACAGGTTCATCTTATTCATTTCAGTCCTATCTTTACTAATGAACGACTATTACCTCAACATCAGGATTTTAGTTGCACTTCTTTACTCGATTATATTCACGGCTAACACGACTACAAAGATTTAATCGGAGACCTTTTAGATAGTACACATTCCCTGGTGACGTCTCATCAAAGCATACGATTCGTACCATGATGTAAAGCAAGTAACTACAAATTAACTGTGTTCAATCAAAATTTTACCTCTTTATTACAGATCTATTTATCACGGGTTGCATGGTCACACAAAAGTATAAGTACCAACTCAATCACATGTTAAATTTTAAAACGATTTATCACGTCATAAGAACTAGACAAGAGTCTAACCATATAGTCAATATAAGAAGATTATTAGTTTAGATCGGAGGCACATTATAAAATTCCTGTTAAACTCCTTACGAACAATCGATGTCGTCATGAGTAATTAACTTAATAATGTAGAAGTCAAACGACTGAAATTACAATTGAGTATTAATGGTTATATGATTCACAATAACAACAAAATTACGTCCATATCACACATATGTTTAACATTTTAGCAACCATACCATTCAATTGTATCCATCAACTCAGTATAATTCATTTTCAGCAAAATAAAAGATATCGCATAAACAACTTAAACATGTACATATACCATCATATAACTTGTAAAACATTATCTATGACAAAAGATTAGCAAGGTGAACAAGTTCTCTGGTTTGCACGGTTTGAACAAATAGGCAACTCGCGACTCAATTAAACGTAACTATAACGACTATCATTTAAACATACGCATAACATGTGAATCATCAAAGGGTTATCTCATTATAATTCATAGCGACGGTTCGAGAATATATTTCAAATATCGTAACTATATCGTAACTATATCAAACTATATTTCAAATATCGTGAAAATTGCAACAATCACCTTAGCATTTCATGACAATACAACTATGAACATATCCAATAAGGAGCAACAACACTATTTTATTATCATATCATAAGTTTAGGTTCAACTGAAATAAATTAATGCAATGAAAGTAATAAGTATAACTATAGGCACACAGACTCACATAAAAGACATTAGAACTCAGATGACATCCTACATGTGTGAATATTTAGACATACTCATTACTACCATCCATGTGTAAACATTTAAACATAATTATTATAAATATTCATGCGAGTATATTAGAACAATCAAGTTAACATTTAACGCCACCAACTTTACCAAGATATAACAATATAGTTTTATATTTATATATATCCGACCACTATACAAATATGATGAACACACCAGAGATATTATAACATGCCAAGCATAAAATATGCAAACAACTGGACTCGTATAAAATATTTCACCCTCGATTAAGAATCAAATTAAGCTATTCAATTTCACTCATACTATCATGCCAACAATGTTATAAACTAAACTTTATTTTTTTTTATCACTAGTTAAGATACATAACCTATGAATATGTGTGCTACTATCATCATATAAGGACAATATAATTTCACATTAATAAGGCTCATGAAATAATCGAACAACTGCATGAAAACTCAACATAGCATTCACATTTTAAAAGTTATGATTCACGTTGTAACTTCCAAAAAAAATCACGAATAAATAACCGTTCAACGAAAACTTGAGTTATATTACTTTTTATAACATACAGAGAGTTAATAATTCGTGAGAAAAAGAATGAGGTCCAAAGCTCAAGAATTCAATTTTTAAAGGATTTTACAACTCAGTTGGTCCAAACAAGTATGTGACAGCAATTGGTCCGAAACTTGGGTCAGTTTGCAAAACTTACCATTTAATATAGAGACATCAATAATTTTCGTGGCTTATCAATTTGAAAACATATGCGAATCTTCTGATCGATGGAGTTGGAATTATGCAAAAATTATTTATACAATTTAAATGAGGATTTTTACAAAATCATTGGTCGAAACATCACTGCACAGGAACTTCCTGACCACCGCCCACTAAAATATTTATTACTCCTAATCTGTATATCCTATAAGCATGAAACCAACGCCAAATGAACCCTAACTCACGAGGCTATCTCTCATAAAATTTTCATCCATAGGAAATAAACAGAAAACAAATGGCAGTAAGGTCAATTAAAGAGTAAAATCAAACAACACGAGTTTCAGCACTAGGTCATTCTTTACTATGTTACAAGCTCTTATGAACATACTATGTATACTAACCCATCCCAACTTAAATCTCACACTTTGTACTTACGTAAACATCTATCCCATAGAATCTCTTCGCATCTCGATCTACTCCTTACATCTAAATCACGATTGCTATGACTAGAAACAAGCAATTCAATAGTGTTTCTGATTACTATCACAATACTATACTAGCATGGCTTCGGGATCACATAACCGCATATCACTAGACATAATAGCACTATCAACACGTCATTTATATCCATCCAGATAAATATCATCAATTCGCAATTATTTTCACGCTCACGATTACCACAATCCAACACTTCATTGATTATCAATCTGAACACGAAAATTTATTTCTCATCTCCACAACATCATATGATCACGTCATCATTCATACAAAATAGTTACCGTAACGTTGTCATGCAGAATGGTTAAAATATATGGGTCTCAAGGTATACATCAACTCGATTATATCCAAGGTTTTCCTTCTAACTACCCCATTCACTCAATTTTCTCTCGGGTTACCTGGTTCAAAACTGAGAGGGCAAAAGAGCACGTATCAAGGGCGCCTTCTTAACCGCACTGTGAGCTCCTAACAGTTTATTCCCAGGGGTTCATTTTATTTAGACACATCCTACGTTCATTGGGTTCATTGGTTTAAGCCTGAGGATCGTTCGCTCTGATACCACTTTGTAACACCCCGATTTATGAAGGAGCCTTTAGCAAGACATTCCCTAATAAACGGGACTGTTACCATCTCGGTTTCCCGAGGTAGTGAATAACAAATTAAACACCAAGGCAAAATATATAATTACTTTAACTTAATTATTACAAAACCTCTTTTACATCAAATTAAAGGGAACTAACATAAATGAAAGTGAAAGTCTTCTAAATGATGATCTAGCTACTAAGTCTTCTGATCCAGTGTCTCACGCCCATCAAGCTCCCAGCCTATCTCATAAACCTGTCAAGCCTGCTCCCCAATATTTGGATCGTCACAGGTGTTCACGAATACACAGGGTCAACCACGAGGTTGAGTAGGGAATACAATGAAACAACAAAATATGATATGCATGCTCCTCCGTCACCTCCATCTCCATCTCAACTCATATCTCATAACCCGAACACCCAGCCATACCGATCCCCTAGACTATATATCGACCGTAGCCGATCTGCACATTTCCTTGTTGAGGACACCAGGGCAAGTCCTGCAGAACCCGCCTGGGCCTTATCACAACATCATCTTCACCACACCACATCACCACAACATCCTCCATCTCCAATGCATATGAATGCTCAAAAGAAATTAATGCAACACAATATATATATCTTTGAACTGATCAATCATAAAATCATGTCGGTTACCAAATGTTGTGATAACATACTCAATACGATCAATTCAGTCAATCACCTTCCAAAGATATGAATCATAACGTAAATCAACAGCCACGAAGCAAGTCAACGTTCACCGTTTGGTCATACGAAACACAAACAAGTCAACACAATTCAACATCAACGATAATAAGTCAAGTGTATTTCCCTACCTTTTCGCAATCCAAGCACACACAAGCAATCACTTATGATCCTTCACTTATCCATCACCTACATAACATAATTATGTATAATTACCATCTACTCAGTCAATTAATCATGCACATAACCTAGACTCATCATAACTTAATAGGAATATCAATTTAAAGAACAAACACGACTTTTCTTGATTTTCCTGCTCATGGCAGACTCGGTATAAAATGAATAACTAATTCCAGAAAATTCGAATTGATGCAAGGCCAATTGAATTGGAACCCCATGAGTCTTAGCTACAATTTATATCTAACGTGTTTTTCTCAAATTCCAAACTTATCAAGAGTTTTCAGACTGATTTCCAAAAACTGACAGAAACCGTCGCATAAAAAGTATTGATTCATAAAACGAGTTTGACAAATGATTCTTAAGTAAAACCAACGCCTAACTCATCTAAACTCTTTAAATTAAATATATGAAAAAGACCCAGCACCAATTCAATATCTAAATTATGTTTTAGAAGTAATCTTTCAGCCTCTACTGATTTGCGGACATTTTAGATAGACGTTCACAAATAATTTTTTCAGGAAAAACTACACGGTGAAATACTACCAATTTTTACAGGCATAAACTAGGCTTGGAATAAACATGAGTCTCTTTTTTAACTTTTTGCATCCCACGGCTTTAAGATAGGTAAAACACTCAAATAACACAGACCAACGAATCTGTAAATTGCTGTAACTATTCCATTCATTTATCTCATACAATTTATAATCAAAAACCCCCAAACCAATTCTAGGGTTACGAAAATTATCCCAATACTACTATAATTATGCTAATAATTGAATAAAGAGGTAATAGGATAGTCTACTTACGAAATAGGATGAGAATAGGCTGAGAAATCGCCTCGCAATTCCTCACGCGGCTCCCTTCACACACGGCTCCCTCTTCTCTCTTTTCTCTCTTTTCTCATGGTTAAAATGAATATGGTGATAGGGAGATTAGGGTTTGGTTAGATGGGTTATACATATAGGATAGGTGCTATTAAGACGATACGGGCCTAGCCTAGTTAGATTAATTAAAACCCGAGTCACATAATTACCCGAGTCACAAATACACTACACGACCCAGCTGGTAACTCGGCCTAATATAATATCATATTAAAATACCGGGTATTACATATATTGCCTAAGAATCTACGCAAACTCCACTGTTTTGCATTGTGCTCGCCTCATCTTGAATGCGGGTGTAGAAATTGTACCCATTGATCGCATACCCGCTATAAAAAGTTGCACGAGCATCAGGACCGAAAGCGAGATGTCGTAGGCTGGTTGAGCAATCACCAATTGGGTTGTCATAATCGTAAATAGTATCCTTAAACCAGTCACTAAATTGCTTGTAATGCTCATTTGCATACCACCTTTCGTTCTTATGAGGGTGTTTCCCCTTAAGGTAACTCTGGTGTTCCATAGTGTAAGGCTGGACATGATCATCGTTAAATAGAATGTATGTATAAGCTCTATGTCGCATGTCAGATGACATATCCTTGGAAACACGGCCCCTTACACCTTCTCCATTCATCCAGTCACTATGAAGATTCGTAGGAGCTCAAATTAACTCATCGAAGGAGAGGTACGCGTAACAATACAAAAGAGCTTCATCGATAATTACTCGCTCAGCAATACACCCCTCTGGACGATACCTATTAGATGGGTAATCCTTGTAAACATTCATCAATCGTTCGAATGGGTACTGATATCTCAAATACACTAGTCCGAGATACAAAACCTCCTGGACAAGGTGGACAGTCAAATGAACCATGATAGTGAAAAATGAGGGAGGAAAATACATTTCAAACTGACAAAGACTGGTGACGAGGATCTTCTGCAAAGTTTCCGCTTCATCGGGATCAATGACTTTACTGTTGATTGATTTGAAGAAATAGCAAAATCTAGTTATAGCATGTCGAACCTTTGGAGGTAGAATGGAACGAACGACCACAGCTAGTAGTTGTTGCATCAATGTATGACAGTCATCTGACTTTAAACCAGTAAGTTTTAGGTTCTGCAATGAAACAAGGCTTCTAATATTAGATGAGTAGCCCTCTGGCACCTCAATAACCTGCAAGCATTCGCAAAACTCTTTTTTCTCCATTTTTGAAAGAGTGTGAGCTGCAAGCGGCAAAAAAATCCGATTTCCTTTTCTTTTAGCTGCCAGCTCGGGCCTAATACCCATCTCAACCATATCATCCCTAGTTGCCTTGTTTTTCTTTATCCTACGCGGGACCTTCAGCAGAGTATTGATTATATTATCACAAATGTTCTTTTCAATGTGCATAAAATCTAGGCAATGTCAAACCGGGAGGTCACGCCAGTACGAAAGTTTGGTAAAAAATATGGTTTTTTTATAACCCCGAGTAGACAACTTAGGTCCCTTCTTCCCATACGTTCTCAATATCTTTCACTTTCTCATACACTTCATGACCATTCAAAATCTGAGGACTCCCACGTTGCTCAGGACATCCATTAAATGCCTTGTGAAGCTTACGATAATGATGATCAGGGCATAACCATCGACGATTTCACATGTACACATGCTTGCGAGAATGGTTCAAATATTCTGATTCAACATCCCCCCCCCCCCACACACACACACAATGGGCAAGCCTCTTTCCCATGTACAGTATGTCCAGAAAGATTGCCGTATGCCGAAAAGTCAGTTATTGTACACAATAACATAGCTCTCAGATTGAAACTTTCCTTCTTATAACCATCAAACACCGGTATCCCTCTTTGCCACATAATCTTCATATCATCTAGAAGTGGTTCCAAAAACACATCTGTGTCATTTCCAGGTTGTCGAGGGCCAGATATCAACAAAGACAACATCAGATACTTCCGTTTCATGGAAACCCATAGGGGCAAATTATAGATGGCCAACACAACTGGCCAAGTACTGTGTTGGGTACTCATGTTTCCATGAGGGTTCATTCCATCTGAGAGCGCTAGACGCAATTTTCTTGCTTCTTTGGCGAAGTTAGGATATTTAGCGTCACTCTTTCCACGGTTGACCATCTGCTAGGTGTCTTAACTTTCCATCTTTAATCCTTCCACTATTACACCAAGTCAACATTCTTGGATCTTCTTCATTCAAATAAATCCTTATGAATCTTGGTATTACTGGAAAATACAAAACCTTAGCTGGGATCCCTTCCTTAGTCTTATAACGCCATACAGAGCAGCATAGACAATATGATAATTTCTCATAATCTTTACCGTATAATATGCAGTCATTGGGACAAGCATGTATTTTCTCATATTCCATGCCCAATTCTCTATTCATTTTTTTTAGCATCATATGTGCGACTCGGAAGAACATTACCGTCAGGTAGCATGTCACATAGCAAAGCGAGAAGTGTAATACTCCGTATTTTGATAATAATTTATGAAAGTAATTTATGTAAATTAATAATTGATGAAATGACATTTCTAATTTCTAATAATAAATACAAGTAAGACGATCATTAGTTAATAAATTAATAATCTAAGTCGGGAATTAGGTTAAGCTTATAAGTGGATCTTGGGCTGTGTGCCATTGGTAATTGGACCGAAATTTATTGAATTGGTGTAAGTGTAATCGGGATTTATATCGGGAATTAATAATAATATAATATGGAAAAGTAATAATGATTATATCAATAATAATAATAAGTTATGACAAATAATAAATTAGTAAATATTTTATGAGGAAATCCTATTTATGGTAAGATTAACATATAATAATAATAATAATAATAATAATAATATAATGGTAATTATAATAATGATAATTCCTATACTAATTAGAATAAGGTAAATTATGTAGTTTCCTAATTGACCTCGCATTCTCTATAATCCTACCCTATAAATACCCTATTAAATCTGAGAAATAAATCACAAATTAAGAGGAGGAGCTTTTGGAGACGGAATTAGCAAGCGGTAATTAATAGGTAACAATTTCTAATCTTGTTTTATTTTCTTATACAAAAACAATGTCGACGATCTTAAGACGCTTAGAAACTGACCCAAACCTTGACGGAATGAGACCAAACTTTGGGAGGTAGTTCGTAGGGTTGCAAGGGTTGGAATGGGTGTAGTGGTGGTGTCTGGGAAGGCCTAGGGTGGCGGTGGCAGGCGCCTAAAGGTGGCTGGTCAGAGGGGGTTATGGGTTTTGGTCGTGGGGTTTTGGATGGGTAATTGGACCCATAAACGGGACTGACTTGACCTGGGTTGTGGTGGGTTGGCTTCAGGGTATTGGGTCGACAACGGTGGGGGCATTGCCAGGGTAGCTGGTGGTGGTTGGTGTTGGTGGTGGTCGGGATTTCGCGAAACAGGGGAGAGCAGGGGGTAGTTGTCGCGGGGTTTAGGGCGTGAGTTTGTGGGATGGTGGTGGTGCTTTTGCTGGTGGGTGTTGGTTGTAGGGGTGCATCGGGTTGCAGGCTATTAGTGTCTAGGTTGGGTGGAGTCAATGGAGGCTGGTGGTGGTCGTAAGAAGTGGTTAAACGAGGAGTTGTACGTGTCGGGTTTTCGGTATTATTGGTAATATGTGTGGTTGTTGCACGTAGTAGGGCCGTGGGTTGCTCATTGTCTGAGGTTGTCGTTGCAGGTGGTTGGGGGTTGGTGGTAGGGACTCACGGTGGGGCTGAGGTGGTTGTGTTGCCGTGGGTTGGTTGAGGTGTGTGTGTGAATGGTTGTGAGGAAGTTTATACGGGTTAAAGGGAGGGATGTTCATGGTTACGTGGGTGTTGTATGGAGATGGGTTGACTTCTTGTTTAAAATGGGTTTTTGTTTGGTGACTCGGGTTTGTTTAAGTAATCGGGTTTTACACAATAATTATAATATCGTAATCTTTAATTATAATAAATAATTAGTTTGAATAATTAAAATAATAAAAGGAATAAATAAATAAATGAATAAATAAGTTAGTAATTATAATTGTTGTAATTGTTATGATTATATAGGTGACGGAAATTGTGAAGAGTTTATAATCGGATTTGTTCGCTTTAATTATTGGATTGCGTAATTGGAGTGCTTGCTTGCCAGGTAGGGATAATCCTACTCAACTCGACTTTTAATTATCTATGTTTGGTATGGTGGATTACTTACGTTAAAGTGAATTGATCGTGTTGGTTGATATAAACGTAATTGTTGGAAGGGAGATTCATATTGTATATGTTGGTTGATAATATCATAATGGTTGGAAGGGCGACTTATGTTGATTTGTGTCGGTTATATTGATGAGGTGAATTGAATTGTTATCGTTGATTGGAATTTGGTTATTATAAAAAGCTGTGCGACAGTCATTTATACGTTGTTGAGGGAGTTTGTACACTGGGGTGATGATAATATGTACATTGTGAGGGAGGGGTACTATTACATATTGCGGTACGTTGTTAAGGGAGGGGTACCAAAGTAATGAGAGCACGTTGTTAAGGGAGTTGTGCTAAGTAAAGGAAAGGAGCACGTTATCAGGGGGTTGTGCAATGAAAGTGAATTGAATTGGATTGATAATTGTATGTTCTTGTTGTTTAGTTTTATTTCTACTCAACCTCGCGGTTGACTATGTATTCGTGAACACCTGCGGTGAACCGTTTTATGGGGAGCATATTTGACAGATACAAAAGATTAGCTGACTTGGGAGCAATGGGATGAGAGCTCGACATGGACCATAGTTGAAGTCTAGATCATATAGATTAATTATATCACTTTATTTATTTCCGCTGCGAGCTGTAAATATTTTTATATTAAGTTTTAGTTGATTCATTTGTATTAAACCTGTGATCGCTAAGTTTTAATTTAAAGTACTTTGGTATTGTTGTACTTTGTTATTCACTACCTCGGGAAACCGAGATGGTAACAGTCCTATTTATTTGGGAATGTCTAGCTAAAGGCTCCTAAATAAATGGGGGTGTTACAAAGTGGTATCAGAGAGAAACGATCCTCAGGCCTAACCAATTAATAATAATGAACTTAGGACGTGTCTAAATAAAATGAACCCCGGGTAGAAACTGTTAGGAGCCCCTCTTAGTACTGTTAGGAAATCGCGCCTAATTCGTACCTTGGCCCTTCCAGTTTTGAACCGGGTACCTTGAGAGATATTCCAGTGTGGGATTATTAAAAATGAATATAGTATATTTGCCTTAGGAATTTGTTTGTCTTGTTTGAATGACTGTAGTCGTTAATGATTGCGGATGATTTCTTTTTAAGCATTGTGATGAGTATGTTGGTATGGGGAAGTATGTTGGCATGTATGTGGGAGGTGTGGGTATGATTAATATGTGAAGTGTTAAAGGAATTGCGTGAAATTGTGAAGAATGTGATTTTGGTTGATTTCTCGAAATTTTACCCTTGATTGCGTTGGCTGCCACTTATTTCCTGTTTGAAATCCTTGTTCGAAAGTTTTATGAGTAATAGCCTTATGAGTTAGCTTTCATATGCCACTAGTCTCATGTTCAAATAACAAACAGTTTAGGAGAAATAAATATTTTAGTGAACAGTAGTCGAAATATTCCTGTACAGTGATGTTTTCGCGCCATGCTTTTGTAAAATTTGCCATTTAAAAACTACATAATTATTTGTTATAATTCCAACGCCACTGTTTAATAGACTCATGTAAGTTTCCAAATTGATAAGCCACGTTGCAATTTAAATTTTTGACAATTAATAGTGATTTTTACAAGTTGACCTAAGTTTATGACAAGTTGTTGTAAAATTTCTGTTTCAACCAAACAATTTGTAAAATGTATTATAAATTGACTTTTTGACTTTTTGACTTGATTCTTTCTCTCATGCATTTTTAACTCGCTGTATTTTCTAAAAAGTAAAGGTTCTCAAGAAGTAATTGTGTCATTAGGTATTTATGATTTTTAGAAGTGGTGACATGTTTCCTTGGTCTTGAATAAATGAAATTTTTTTTTTTTGATATTTTTGAATTGTGAGAAGTAGGTTACCATGTCTAGTGATATGCGGGATGTGTTGCCCTAAGCCTATATATACGTTTAGAATAATTGCATCCATGTTTAAGTTAGATATCATTATTAAGAAAAGATTAATTAATTAAATAGTGATGCGTATCTTTCGTTATAGATTATTATTTATTTGGCAATGTATTCGCCAATAGTTAAGTAAGAAATTGAAATAAAGTTTAGTTCGAAATTTAAAATGATGTGACTTGCTGTTAAATCAAAGATTTTGTTATTCATTTAATCATTACTTGGAGTTGTGTTTGAAATAATAATTGACTTGTGTTACGGTGTGCATTCTTGATTTTGTGGCATTTCAATAAGGATTTGGTTTTTCCTATTGTTTGTTATTTCGAACTTCGAGGACGAAGTTTATTTTTAGGGGGAAGGAATGTGATACTTCAAAATATTTTGAGTTATTGTTGAGGCATCTTTTGATAAGTTGATATGGTTTGATAAAAATTAAGTAAAATTATTATGTTGCAGTGATCATAAGTTGGAATGAGGTTTAGTTGTGAAGATGTTTGTAAATGTTGTTGTGGTAGTTGTGGGCGAACTTCGGGACGAAGTTCATTTTAAGGGGGGAAGACTGTAATACTCCGTATTTTGATAATAATTTATGAAAGTAATTTATGTAAATTAATAATTGATTAAATGACATTTCTAATTTCTAATAATAAATACAAGTAAGACGATAATTAGTTAATAAATTAATAATCTAAGTCGGGAATTGGGTTAAGCTTATAAGTGGATCTTGGGCCGTGTGCCATTGGTAATTGGACCGAAATTTATTAAATTGGTGTAAGTGTAATCGGGATTTATATCGGGAATTAATAATAATATAATATGGAAAAGTAATAATAATTATATCAATAATAATAATAAATTATGACAAATAATAAATTAGTAAATATTGTACGAGGAAATCCTATTTATGGTAAGATTAACATATAATAATAATAATAATAATAATAATAATATAATGGTAATTATAATAATGATAATTCCTATACTAATTAGAATAAGGTAAATTATGTAGTTTCCTAATTGACCTGGCATTCTCTATAATCCTACCCTATAAATACCCTATTAAATCTGAGAAATAAATCACAAATTAAGAGGAGGAGCTTTTGGAGACGGAATTAGCAAGCGGTAATTAATAGGTAACAATTTCTAATCTTGTTTTATTTTCTTATACAGCTGAATGTCAGACAATCTTAAGACGCTTAGAAACTGACCCAAACCTTGACGGAATGAGACCAAACTTTGGGAGGTAGTTCGTGGGGTTGCAAGGGTTGGAATGGGTGTAGTGGTGGTGTCTGGAAAGGCCTAGGGTGGCGGTGGCAGGCGCCTAAAGGTGGCTGGTCAGGTGGGGTTTGTTGGAATATGTGTCCTCCGACAATAATGCGATCACGACTGTTGATCATGATGATCACATGTTTAAGTCTCATTATAAAGAATACAATTGGGAAGTAATATTTTACTGTCAACTTATCAACATATATCTTTAATGATTGGCTGACTAGAGTTTGACATTACTGTCGTGCGACGGTGGTGATCAGTTGATCCCCTAGGTCATACCTATAGGGCAACACTCTTAATTGATCATTTAATTAATCGTATAACGTTACGAGTTAATTAAATTACTTGAAAATTGACGGACGATTTTGGAAGTAAAATTTACGTATCACATTGAAATGTGATTAAATGAGATACGGTCCGAGTAATTGAATTGTATCATTACTCGGATGAAATTATTGTTTAAAGAAACAATTAAAATTGAATGAATTATTATAAATACAATTTATTGTGATTTGTAAATTGGTAAAATATTTTGGTACAAGTAATTATGAATTACTAAGTCGATTTTTGTATATGACGTATTTTTATTAATACGTTGATTTTTAATATGTTAAAAATACATAACTAATTTATGTAACATATGACATGTGACATAAGACAAAATTGACAAAAATAAAATGGATTCCATTTTATGTATGTACCGAAATTAAGGGGAGGTTTTGGCTAAAATTGTGTTGTTTAAATTAGTGGAAAACATAATCATTCACTAATAGCCTAGCCATGCAACCCTAGTTTGCATTGTGAAGGCAAACAAGAGCATGCATTGGGTCTCCTTTCTTCCCTCCTCTTCCCTCCTACCCGGTTTTACCAATGAAAAGGCCAAGGGTTTTTGTCTTATATTTTTTGATATACACTACATGCATGAGTGTGCATTATTCATTCATTCTAACTTATCAAAAATTAAGATTTTAGAAAGAGAAAATACTTCCTCTCCTATTCTCTCCCAACCGGTTTTTAGGAGATTAAAAACCAAATTGTTTTGGGTCATTTTTCTACAAGATTAATATTGTACTAGTATCTATAATATTAATTTTAATTAAGAGAAAGTTTTGGGTATAAATCCTTGGGAGAGATCCTACACTTGGGTCTTAGTTCATCCAAAAGGGAAAGCTTAAGAACAAGAGAGAAAGGTGATCTCTCTTGTGCCCATTAAACCGAAAATCACAATGTAAGAACAATGTTTCTTCCTTATTTTGTTTTAATGTTTGCATGCATAAGATCAATCATTAATTTTATGACAAATTAAATTATAACATATATGAATATGTAAGTATATAGATCTACTTTTCCTTCAATCGGTATCATGAGCCAAGGTTGTTTGCATGCAAATCGGTTAAAAGTTTTTCCGAGTTATAAAGATTAACATATAAAACATGTAAAATTTGTGTTATTATGATATATCACGAAATTAATTCATGCATGTTAAAATTTCTGGTCCTAAAATGTTTTAGGATATTTTGGTTAATTTACGGATTTTTATTGTTCATATTATACAGTAATGGCATTTAAATATGATTTTATGAGTAAAAATGTCATTTTCGGTCTAAAATTAGCTATACTTCGAATTTTCCAGTGATTTTTGGATATGTTGTCACATATATTATTTTGAGATAACCTGTAAATTTTCATAATTTTTGGACTTGTTATGCTCGAAAAATGGATTTTTAATTATTAAATTCGGATTTAGGTGAAAAATAGGTTAATATGAGATAACTCGAATCTGGTCATAGAAATTTATTATGTTGTCACATGCAATTTTACAAGATGTGTGTAAAATAATGGGCTATAGTGAAGTCTTTTTGCATGATTTATGGATTTTTGAAGAAAAATGGCATGTATAGTGACTTAATTAATGAAAAAAAAATTAATAAAACATACTCTATGACTAAATAAAAACATCATATGTTGCATTTTATTATCTTTTTTTAGATCTAAAATTGAAAAGTTAATGTATATAATTTTTCACATGTTTTTATGATTATTTTGGTTAAAACCGATAAACAGCAACATTGTTTTTCCGGATAAATTTCGAAATTTTTTTGAACATTATGAGTGTCATGGTATTTTTCCAGAATGTTAATGTGTTTAAATTTCAAAATTTGAATTTATTTGAAATTTTGTGATTTATTTGAAGTTTATAGCTTATTTTTGAAATTTTGAGTCCATTAATGAACAAATTTAGAAATATGAGTTAATTATGGTCAAATTATTAGTGAAGACTAAATTTTGAGTCCTAAGTGGTTAGAGTAATTAACTTATGCATAAATATGAATTTATGTAATTTTTGTGATTATAAAATGTTGAAATCACGCAAATCCGTAAAAACCGAGTAATATACGATATTGGCTAATTAAAGGCGATTTAGCATAAAATTGGGCATGTTCATACATATTATAATGCTGCATTTTTCCTTTATGATTGTCATAATTTTATTTATGTAATTTTGAATTATGTAATTTTACTTAGTATGGCCTTAGTTTTAATTGGTATTTCCCGAAATGTATGGGAATATCGATTCGGTTGTAATTTTATTGTGATCTCGTATCACCGTTTTGTAATTTAATAGAATTATTTTATTTATTTTAGTTACAAATGTATAATAGGAAATTATGTAATTTGTTATGTAATTTAATTTATCTCGGAGTTCCCAAAGACGGATTTCTTCAAGATGGCGATACATAAAGACGATGTTACCTCGAGATGCATGCCACAACCGAAGTTTAAGGGACCAATGGAGTTGGTTTCCGAATATGTAATAGTTAAATAGTTTTTCTATTTTAGGAAAGGCCATACTAGGATTTATTTATTTTATGCTTGCATTTTATTTATATGTCACATGCATCGCTAAATCGCCATAACTAAAACATGCGTCTTCTTTCATCGAGTTTAATCGACCGTGTCAATTAGAATTATCGTAGTTCACCGCTTTAGTTCACTTAAAACGTGATAGATAATAAATTGACATGACCTCTCGCTAAAACAATTAATTGAGACATAGCCTTACCAAATTGTAGAAACCATGAAAACCTATTTCGCAAGGGAGTGCACTCGGCCCTACCGGGGTACAAAACTTGTTACGTAGGGAAAGTGGGTGATAAATGTCTATCCACCGAATTCATGTTGATAAGGGATGAATCGGCCCTATCGTGCCCGAGTTGATGTGGATTTGGATCATGGACACATTTATTCTAAATTTGAATTGAACTCAACAAAAGTTTTTCGATAAGGGTTTCATCGGCCATACCGTGCCCTTTTCGGATGTGTTTTGGGCTATAGATAATTATTAGAGTAATTTTATCGACCAAGAGTTCTAAAAGTAGAATCGATTAAACGTTAATCCACCGAGTTATATTGATAAAGGATGAATCGGCCCTACCGTGCCTAAGTCGATATGAATTTGGGTCTTGGAATCATTTATCTAGTTGGGTAGAGGTCACTAGAAAAAATGCACAAAACTTGTTTAAATTAAAATTTTTACGAGTATTATTATTAAAACGACATTTGTTTTACTCCTTTGTTTTGTAGACCACTTTTTCCTCATAACAAATGGCAACACCAACCCCTATTGCAACGCCTCTCGCTAGTTCATCATGGCTCCGATCCTTCATGGATTGATGTAAACTTGAAAAGAATGGGTCAAATTTCTCCGATTGGGATGCCCAACTCAAACTAGCCGCCCAAGGTGACGACAAGCTTCGTTACCTTACCGAGGCATCTCCACCCGAACCTACTACTAGGTCGACCGCCGCCACTAGGGAAGCATATGAGGCTTACCAAAAGGAGTCCGCCGCAATGAAAAATGTCTTGATATTTGCGATGGAGGCGGACCTCCAAAGGAGAGCCTTTAAAATGGGCAATGCTAATGAGATTTACTCCAAGCTTGTGACAATGTTTTCACAAACTCCGCGGATCGTCCAATATGAGGCGGCCGCGGCATTCTTTGATCTCGACTTCAAAGAGGGCCAAAAGGTTAGCCCTCATGTGCTCAAACTCATGGAGCTTGTCGAGACCTTGAAAATTCAAAAGGTTGAAATCCCCAAAGAACTCATTGTAGATAGGATTCTACACTCCTTGTCCAAAGTCAAAGCGTATGTTCAATTCCGGGTGAATTTTAACATGCAAGACAAGGATGTGTCTCTTGAAGAATTGCACAAGTTACTTATGCAAGCTGAGAGGGACATGGGGTTAAATGTGAATCCTCCAAAAGATGTGCTTAACATAAGCACTAAGAGTAAGGGGAAGTTCAAGAAGAATGGGAGGAAGGGTAAGAAGCAAACTCCCACATTCACCAAAGCTAAGACTTGTGAAGCTAGCACTTCAAAAATCAAGAAGGGTCCTTTTGATAAATGCCATTATTGTAATGGTATGGGACATTAGAAAAGAAATTGTTCCAAATACCTTGGTGATATTAAGGCTGGAAAGATTACTCCAGTAGGTAAATGACTATCCTTCTTTTATGTTTCTAATTCAACTATGGTATTATGATGCAAAGTTCTGATAATGTATCTCCCTTTTTATTGTAAATAGGGCCTCCACCAAGCAAAGACAAGGGAAAAGAAAAGCAAGCATGAGAAACCATCAAGAAGCTAGGGATAGCTTTCATGGAGCTTTGCTTTTCATTGTCTTATTTTAAATTATGTTTTGCATTTTAGAACCTTAAGTTTCCGTGTTCGACATGGAAAGGTATTTTGGATAATGGGTTGTATTTTGGATAATGGTGACTTGGTTTGCAACCCAAGTCACCCGTTTTATCATTTTATCCTTTTGTTCTAAAATTCATGTTTAAATGCTTGTTCTTAGAAACATATAACTTAAAGTGATCTAATAGACAAATATAATGACGGGTTTCATTATATGTCCACATGCTTAAGGCTTGTGTATGATCATTTATAAAGCGATTTTGAGTCTATGAACTCTCTTAAAGGAATGTCAATCACCAAGTACACTTACGAAATCTATAACTATTAGTCAATCTATGAGATAGTTCTCCTTATACTTCAAATCATTATTTGTGTCTCATATGCTATGTTTGAATCTATAGTGTATTTATTCTAAAGATAGAGTGGGAGAAAAATGAGGACACAACACACGAGACAAGATAAAAAGTAGATCTATTGTGTAAATGAAGATCTACGCAAGAAAGAATGATTTGAATGAAGGTATATCTATTTACATAGTATACCAAATAGATGAGATCTATGGTCTCAAGTAAGTTCTATATGACAAAAGAGACCAAGTGAAGTAATCAAAAGAACATATTCTTATGATAACTACACGAGGAGACCAAAAGAAAGTTTTGGAACAAAATGACTAATGTAAAGTCTTAACAAGTTTTTGACTAAGTTTATGATAAATTTTGACCAATAGTTTCAACCTTGAGATTTATTTAAGAGCCTAAATGAATCAATGTAACATCCTAGTAATAAGCGATATTTATCACTAGAAGTTGCAAGGATTGATATACCGATATCTCCAATAGCCAAAGTTTTAAACCACGCAGATGTCATTACTTAACCTCATTATGAAAATGGATTGGTTAAACATCCTTCTAAAAGGGATATTTTGAAGGATGTGTATTAGATATTACTTATATTTAATAAATGACATTGCCACACATCATTATGACATGAGTGTGTTAGAGATTTAAAATCTCTTTCCGTAAGGTTAAAATGAGACCTCTTCGAAATAGGTATTTTGAAGGGATATGATGGGAACATATATGGTTTTATCTTAATAACTTGGCAATGCAATTTATATTTCAATTCTTGAAAAGTTTCGATTGAGAAGTTAATTTCGAAATATGTGGAATTGAGTGGGAGTTAGGAAATTATCATGTGAAGACATGGAATTTAGTGGGAGTTATCATCCTTTGAATGTTTACACCTCACCACTCATTAAAGAATGACGAGCTTACACCTTCCTTCATAGAGGAAGTATTGAGTTTTCAATTCTGGATGAAAATGGACTACGATGAATCCAATTACATCAAGGGATGTTGGATAAGTATTGGGAGATACACATCGGATCAACAGAAACATAGGTTATTCATCTAAATGAAATGGAATTGCCATTAGCAGTCATGGTCGTTCCTTGAACCTAAATATAGTTGATGACATGATTATAAGTTACTAATGTTTTCGCCATTAGAATGATCATGCACATGTCCAATGGTGAATCCTATGCATAAGAGCATGATGATTCATTGGTAAGCCACAATAGAAACGTCATGAATTCTCAAGTAGAATCCGATGAGCGATTTCGGTGTTTGTCAGAATGCTCTTATATTTGTCAAGAGGTTGCGCATATTAATGAAAATCCGAGCACATGTAAGGATTTATGAGAATCCTAAATCTTTCAAGCCTAGAAAGAGAAATAAGAAGTTTTGGAAAGATACTTAGTTGAATAAGAAGTTACTCAAAACCAATCTTTCCTAACTATGCTAGGACTTGTGAGAAATGCTAGGCTAATCATCATGTCAAATTGTTGCAAGATTCTGCAAAACATATACCTAGTGCATTGTGTGTGGATGGAGTACTTGATCAGTACAAGTTATATCATTCACCACAAATTCGTTCGTTATGTGATAATCGATAAGGAAGTTCTTTCAAGATAAAGAACCAAAACCGAGGTCGGGAACCTTGATGTGTACTTGGTAAGATTCATGCTATGAGAGAGAACATGAATGTAAAGAAAATGCGATTATAAGAAGTTTGAACACATGGACACATGGCATGTTAAACTTCTATTGCAATCAATAAGTGTTTACACTTACGATTTGCATCACAGGGTTGTAATATGGTATTGACTACCCGAGTGTGATGTGGACATTTGTCGTTTGAGTTATTATTAACTCACCTTGTACATTGTTATATCCAAACGGGTTGTGGAGACAATTGAACCCCGTTAAAGTGAACATGGATTAACATTGTATTTGCCCATAGTTACTTACATGAGGTATGAAGACATTACCATCTCGGTTACCCGAGGCAATGATAATCAAACAACAATGAAGAAACAACGTTTATTATAAATAATTTAGCGAATAGTTACAATCCTCAAAACCAAACCAAAAGTACGATACATGTTCTCAAACTGACTGTTCTAACTGAAATGTAAATAACTAATAAGCTACAGCGGAAGACTCCTATCATCATGTCGTGGCATCCCAGCTATCCCAGTACTCATCTCAATACCTGCTCAATATCTGCTCACCATCCCCGAATGGATCACCGCAGGTTTACAAAACAACACCGGGGTCAGTACTAATCACACAATCAATATAAACAACAATGATAAGACAAACAGATGACCTTAACATCACACACACACACAACCAACCAATTCCCATCATCTCAATACTTGACCGTCCACCTTTGGACCGGCCTTGCTAGTGGGGACCGCACCGTGCACCCACCAAATCCCCGCTCCACATAGTGAGCGATAACCCTGTCCATTAATGTGCACATCCCTTCTGTGGCGGGTTCCACAGAAGGCGAAACTAGGGCGTGAAGCCACTCCCGCAAGTGACTCCACTCAGCCGAGGCCACGTCTCGCGAACCATCAACAACGATCACAACCACAAACACAGTACAATTCTTATATCAAACAACCAAATACAATAGATCAACCAATATCCCATTATGGGACTAATACTGAGTAGGAAATCCTACCTGGTATGCACACAATTAGACGGTCTCTACTGCTGAGTCAAAAAGCCTCTTCTATGAACCCTCCTCCTATCATACAATACATAGAGGCTACCAAATCACATACTACACATAAAACCCCCAATCTCTAAATTAGGGTTTAACCAAATCAAAGGAAAGACAATAAAAAGGGTACATAGATCTTACCCTCGACGCAAGGAACTCAACGGTATAATCAACGACAAGAACTGACCGTGTGAACTACGGGAATTGCTAAGAATGCGATTAAGAAGATGAACTTGTTTGCTTTCTCTCTTAAACAGTAATTTAGGTTTTGTAAAAGTGATTTAGAATAATGACGACGAAGCTTAAATACCTTAATCGCATAATTAACAAAACCCGAGAAAACTCCCCGTAAAACCGGACACTCGATCGAGTACCCAAGGTACTCGATCGAGTACCCCCTTACTCGATCGAGTGCCCCAGCTACTCGATCGAGTACCCAACAGGTCAGAAACTTTTCTAAAGCGCCACTTACCCTTACTCGACAGAGTAAGGCCTACTCGATAGAGTACCCCAAGACTTATAAATACGGAGTATTACAGTCTTCCCTCCTTAAAAGGAACTTCGTCCCCAAAGTTTAAACCACTACTAAACAAAGGTACTCCCACAACATTCCCGACTCAACCATCAAACAAAATTCAACATAAAACATGATACTAACCCAACTCATCCCGACAAACATACCGACACAACATATGAAAGGGGTATAAGACTCTTAAAACTATTCGCGATCATCTCCTACCCCGCTAAAAGAAACAAGGTTACGTCCCCGTAACCATACATACCTGATCAAAAAGGAAAGGGTAACGCTCTTTCATAGCTTCCTCTGGCTCCCATGTAGCTTCCTTGGTCTCGTGGTTAGACCACAGGATCTTAAGCAAAACCGTCTCACCACTCCTAGTCTTTCTAACCTTTCGGTCTAGAATCTGCTTCGGCACCTCAAGGTATGATAAAGACTCATCCAGCTCTAAGCTCTCTGCCTCTAACACATGTGACGGGTCACTCACATACTTCCGCAGCTGCGATACGTGAAACACATTATGCACTTTCTCTAATGCAGCTGGTAAAGCCAGACGATAAGCAACTTCCCCAACTCGCTCTAAGATCTCATAAGGCCCTATAAACTTCTTACTTAGCTTGCCTTTCTTCCCAAATCTCATAACCCCACGCATAGGAGACACTTTCAAAAGAACCTTGTCCCCAACTTGAAACTCTATGTCCCGGCGATGTAGATCTGCGTAACTCTTTTGTCGATCCTGAGCTACTCTCATCCGTTCCATGATCATCTTAATCTGTTCCACCATCTCATGCACCATCTCTGGTCCTAAAACTACTGCCTCAACACTATCGTCCCAACAGATTGGACTCCTACATCTCCTCCCATACAAAGCCTCAAACGGTGCCATACCTATACTGGTGTGATAGCTGTTATTGTAAGAAAATTCCATCAAGTCCAACCTCTGCTCCCAGCTACCACCAAAATCCATCACACAAGCTCGCAACATATCCTCAAGAGTCTTGATTGTTCTCTCAGCCTGCCTGTCTGTCGCCGGGATGAAATGTCAGTACTCATCTTCAAAGTTGTTCCCAACGATTCCCGCAACTCCTTCCAAAACCTCGATATAAACCTCGCATCTCTCGTCGACACTATGTCCTTAGGGACTCCATGTAACTTAAGCACGTTCTTTCGATAGGCCATAGCCAATTGTGCCTTAGTCCATGTATCTTTCATTGAACAAAGTGAGTCGACTTGGTCGACGATCCACTATCACCCAAATCATGTTGTTACCTTGCTGACTCTTTGGCAAACCCACAATAAAATCCATGGAAATGGATTCCCACTTCCACTCAGGTACCTCTAAAGACTGAATCTTACCTTGTGGTCGTCGCTGTTCCCCTTTAACTCTCTGGCATGTCAAACAACGGGCTATAAACTCAGCTGTCTATTTCTTCATCCCAGGCCACCAAAACGTTTTCTTCAAATCCTTGTATAGCTTGTCTCCACCTGGATGAACTGAACATGGTGTACAATGTGCCTCTGTCATGATAGTCTTTTTCAACTCCTCATCATTAGGAACACACCACCTACCATCAAACCTCAAACTACCATCTGTATGAATAGAAAACCGGGACACTGTCCCTTTCTCTACTCCAACTCTCCACTCCACTATCTTAGGATCCAAAGCCTGCTTACCTCGAATATCATCATAAAACTCAACATGTACTGTCATATCACCCATGGAATCTCCTTTCTGCATCATATGTATCCCAAAACTCGCTACCTCATCCCTCAGCCTCATCAAGGATAGAGCTGTACACAGAGAATGTACACTCTTCCTACTCAAAGCATCGGCAACAACATTGGCCTTCCCTTCATGGTAGATGATTTCCATGTCATAATCGCCAATCAGCTCCATCCACCTCCTCTGTCTCATGTTCAACTCCTTCTGCGTGAAGATGTACTTGAGACTCTTGTGATCAGAAAATACCTTAAAGATTGCTCCATAAAGGTAATGTCTCCAAATCTTGAGAGCAAACACCACTGCACCCAACTCCAGATCATGAGTAGGGTAGTTCTCCTCATAAGGCTTCAATTGCCTAGAAGCATAGGCAATCACTTTACCATTCTGCATCAACACACATCCCAGCCCATTCTTTGAGGCATCTGTATAAACCTCAAAGTTCTCGGCCCCTTCAGGCAATGCTAAGACAGGAGCCGTGGTCAAACGCTCCTTTAATGTTTGGAACGCCGTCTCACAACTCTCATCCCAACGAAACCTGTTCTCTTTCCTCATCAACGCTGTCATAGGTCTAGCTATCTTGGAGAAATCCTTCACGAACCGTCTGTAGTATCCAGCTAAACCCAAGAAACTCCTAACCTCGGCAACATTCTTCGGTGCTTCCCACTTTGTCACTGCCTCTATCTTTGCCGGATCCACAGCTACCCCATCTTTAGAGATTACATGCCCCAGAAAAGCAACTTTCTCTAACCAGAACTCACACTTGGATAGCTTAGCATACAACTCATGATCCCTCAAAGTCTGCAACACGATCCTCAGATGCTCCTCATGCTCCTCCTTAGTCTTAGAGTAGACTAAGATGTCATCGATAAATACCACCACAACCGGTCCAAGAACTGTCCTCAAGATTCTATTCATCAAATCCATAAACACTGCTGGCGCATTAGACAACCCAAACGGCATTACCACATACTCATAATGACCATACCTCGACGTGAAAGTTGTCTTTGGTATGTCCACCTCTCTAATCTTCACCTGATGGTACCCCGACCTCAAATCAATCTTAGAAAAGACTGATGCACAACTAAACTGATCAAATAGGTCATCTATCCTTGGCAAAGGATACTTGTTCTTTATCGTCACTCGGTTCAGCTCCCTGTAATCTATGCATAACCCCAAACTCCCATCTTTCTTCTTTACGAAAAGAACTGGTGCTCCCCACGGCGATACACTTGGTCTAATGTATCCCTTCTCTATCAGATTGTCCAACTGCTTCCTAAGCTCCTCCATCTCCTTAGGACCCATACGGTACGGTGCCTTAGAGATCGGCCCCGTCCCTGGCTTCAACTCAACGGTGAAATATATCTCCCTCTTCGGTGGCAACCCCGGAATATCCTCTGGAAAAACATCTGCAAACTCTCCCACCACTGGTATCTCATCAACTGTCGGACTCTCTATCCGGTCATCTCTCACATGGCACAAGATCAAAGGACATCCCTTCCTCAGATAAGACTTCAAGGTGACAGCTGCAATCAACTTAACTTTGGGTTTGACTAGAAACCCACGATAAGACACACTAACACCCTTAGGACCTCTTAAAGACACTTTCTTTTGATGACATTCTATCTTAGCTTTATACTTTCCTAACCAATCCATCCCGACTATCATCTCAAAACCGTTAAAGGAAACTCCAAAGCAAGTCTACAGGAAATCAACTTGCCCAACTATCATAGATACATCTCTAAACAATCTCCCACAAGATACAGACTCACCCGAAGGTATGAAAACTTGCTCACTAACAGACTCATATACTCTCAAACCCAACTGTTTAACATGACTCGAAGACACAAACGACTGAGAAGCCCCCGAATCAAACAAAACAAAGGTAGGAATACCATTAACAAGGAATGTACCTATGATAACGTGCGCATCTTCCTCACCGCTTTCTTCTCCATCATGAATAACTTGCCATCGGTCTTCCGCCCACCTCCCCGGACAAGATCGGCCGAGGTGGTCGTCTTAGCACCCGACCCTTGATTGTTGTTGTTGTTCGTTGGTGGTTTCGGATAAGAATTACCGCCGTTGCGGTTGCCTCCACTCTGTAACTCGACTTAACCGGTTTGGCCATGATCCAGCCCAGTCTGCATTTGCTCGCGAAGCTCTCACGCAGTCTCCGGAAAGATCCTGGTGCACTTGTGCACTCATGTCTCTTGTGGCCTACACCACCACAGCTATAGCAAGTCACTCCCCAACTATTACTCACACTTCCACGGCCACGCCCAAAGGAAGCCCCAAAGATCGAACCCGCACCCGTAAGAAAATCCCTTAGATTGATTGTGGTTGCCTTTCTTGTGATTCGATTAGCCACCACCCTCGCTCTCAGACTTCCTCTTCTCACCACCTAACCTCTCCTGAGCCATCTCCACCAACCTCTCAGCTCTCCCAGCCCTCTCATAAGCTTCCTTAACATCATTAAGGACTCCCACGGGTAACTTATCCATAATCTTAGAGTCAACCCCTCTCAAACCTCAATGCCGATTCTCCTCACTCAAACCCATATCCTCAAAGATACCTAGACTTCTCATTGAACAGCTGTAGTACTCGGCCACGTACATCTCGGCGGTCATCTTAAAACCATCAAACTCTTCTCTCAACTTACTCCTCACATGTTTCGGTACAAAAACTCCTTCCTCACGCGACCCTACGAAACTCCTCCAAAGGTATAGCAGGTAAGCCTTGGTTTGTATATATCTCCTTAGCACTCACTTTCACTAAATCCCACCACTAGCCACCGCCTCCCTCGGATAGAACGCAGCTGTTCCACCCTCATCTCATCGGACAAGAACCAAGTCTAATATGTTCTCCATCTCTCTCAGCCAACTATCAAGAAGATTAGGCTCCCCAACTCCCTTGTACTCTTTCGGGTTAAACCTCGCAATGTAGAGGCTGATTTTAGAATGGTCAACCTCCTTCTCCTTATCCTTATTCTTATCCTCATTCACTTTCTTTAGGGTCTCAGTAAGAGCATCCTGGTGCTCTAACATCTTAACGATGTCATCCATGGTCATAAGCTCAGCTCTCGCATACAAAGCAGTCTTCTTGGGCGGCATCTTGAAACTATACATATATAAGAAAGGGTAGATATGAACACACGTACTAAACTTCAAAACACGAAAACACGCCACCCAGGACCTACTCGATCGAGTTCCCAAACACACTCGATCGAGTAACGGGCTACTCGATCGAGTGCCCAACATACTCGACCGAGTACCCAAACATCAGACCCCTAACAGACCTTCTGATCTCTTACCTACTCGACCGAGTAGCTAGGCTACTCGATCGAGTGACCCCCTACTCGATCAAGTACCCCTAGTTACTCGATCGAGTACCCAAAAACACGATTCTGGACTCAAAACCGTCAAAAACCCACCCGATCGAGTCAGTCCCACTCGATCGAGTCATGCCAATTCATAAAAGCTACCCGCATGTTACGTCATATGCTAACATGCTAAAATTTATAAACCACATTATATCATAATAAACATGCTACGCATCTTTTCTACTATCTAAGAGATCATTTCATCAGGTTATTAAATGTCACGTTGTAAAACATTCAACATGCTATCATCCCATTAACAGTTTCCACATATTTCATTAGCCTTTAACATTCTCAACCTTCAACTTCGAACATCCAACAATTAACACACTTCATCACATTCTTACACAAGTTAACCAAACACATACACGACTCGACAAACACTCCCCCCACGTGACCGGTTCAAAGTTGTAGGGCGACCCCGCGACTTTAGGACGTCTCCCAAGCCTTTGCATTAGCTCCTACAACTTTTACCCCGGGTTCATTTTAATCGACTCCCTATGTTCATTAGGTTCATTGGTTACAGGTTTCAGGATCGTCGCTCTGATACCATTTGTAACACCCCCATACTCCAAGTGCCTTACCAGGACCACTCAGGTATGAAGACATTACCATCTCGGTTACCCGAGGCAATGATAATCAAACAACAATGAAGAAACAACGTTTATTATAAATAATTTAGCGAATAGTTACAATCCTCAAAACCAAACCAAAAGTACGATACATGTTCTCAAACTGACTGTTCTAACTGAAATGTAAATAACTAATAAGCTACAAATGAAGACTCCTATCATCATGTCGTGGCATCCCGGCTATCCCAAGACTCATCTCAATACCTGCTCAATATCTGCTCACCATCCCCGAATGGATCACCGCAGGTTTACAAAACAACACCGGGGTCAGTACTAATCACACAATCAATATAAACAACAATGATAAGACAAACAGACAGCTTAACTGTCACACACACACACACACACACACACACACACACACACACAACCAACCAATTCCCATCATCTCAATACTGACTGTCCACTGGACCAGCCCTGCCAGTGGGGGACCGCAGCCGTACCCACCAAATCCCCGCTCCACATAGTGAGCGATAACCCCGTCCATTAATGTGCACATCCCTTCTGTGGCGGGTTCCACAGAAGGCGAAACTAGGGCGTGAAGCCACTCCCGCAAGTGACCCCACTCAGCCGAGGCCACGCCTTGCGAACCATCAACAACGATCACAACCACAAACACAGTACAATTATTATATCAAACAACCAAATACAATACATCAACCAATATCCCATTATGGGACTAATACCGAGTAGAAATCCTACCCGGTATGCACACAATCGACGGTCTCTCTCTGCGAGTCAAAAAGCCTCTTCTATGAACCCTCCTCCTATCATACAACACATAGAGGCCACCAAATCACATACTACACATAAAACCCCCAATCTCTAAATTAGGGTTTAACCAAATCAAAGGAAAGATAATAAAAAGGGTACATAGATCTTACCCTCGACGCAAGGAACTCAACGGAATAATCAACGATAAGAACTGACCGTCTGAACTCCGGGAATTGCTAAGAATGCGATTAAGAAGATGAACTTGTTTGCTTTCTCTCTTAAACAGTAATTTAGGTTTTGTAAAAGTGATTTAGAATAATGACGACGAAGCTTAAATACCTTAATCGCATAATTAACAAAACCCGAGAAAACTCCCCGTAAAACCGGACACTCGATCGAGTACCCAAGGTACTCGATCGAGTACCCCCTTACTCGATCGAGTGCCCCAGCTACTCGATCGAGTGCCCCAGCTACTCGATCGAGTACCCAACAGGTCAGAAACTTTTCTAAAGCGCCACTTACCCTTACTCGACAGAGTAAGGCCTACTCGATAGAGTACCCCAAGACTTATAAATACGGAGTATTACATGCCAGCCATGGGGCTTATATGAGGAGGGCTCGCCAACCGCGATGCGTTGTAAGGCTCGCCAGCCATGGGGCGTATATGAGGAGGGCTCGCCAGGCGCGACGCGTTGTAAGGCTTGCCAGCCATGTGGCGCATTCGAGAAGGGCTCGCCAGCCGCGGCGCGTTGTAAGGCTCGCCAGTCATAGGGCGTATATGAGGAGGGCTTGCCAGCCGCAGCGCGTTGTAAGGCTCTCCGGCCATGGGGCGTATAAGAGGAGGGCTCGCCAGCCGCGGCGGGTTGTAAGGCTCGCCAGCCACGGGGTGTATATGAGGAGGGCTCGCCAGCCGCGGCGCATTGCAAGGCTCGCCAGCCATGGGGCGTATATGAGGAGGGCTCGCCAGCCGCGGCACGTTGTAAGGCTCGCCAGCCATGGTGCGTATATGAGGAGGGCTTGCCACCCGCGATGCGTTGTAAGGCTCGCCAACCATGGGGTGTATATGAGGAGGGCTCGCCAGCTGCGGCGCGTTGTAAGGCCCGCCAACCATGGGCGTATATGAGGAGGGCTCGCCAGCCAAAGGGCGTATATGAGGAGAGCTCGCCAGCTACAATGCGTTGTAAGGCTCACCAACCATGGGGCGTATATGAGGAGGGCTTGCCAGCTGCGAGGAGTTATAAGGCTCTCCAGCCATGGGGCGTATATGAGGAGGGCTCGCCAACCGCGATGCGTTGTAAGGCTCGCAGCCATGGGTCGTATATGAGAAGGGCTCGCCAGCCGCGGCACGTTGTACGGCTCGCCAGTCATAGGGCGTATATGAGAAGGGCTCGCCAGCCGCAGCGCGTTGTAAGGCTCGCCGGCCATGGGGCGTATAAGAGGAGGGCTCGCCAGCCGCGGCGGGTTTTAAGGCTCTCCAGCCACGGGGCGTATATGAGAAGGGCTCGCCAGCCGCGGCGCGTTGCAAGGCTCACCAGCCATGGGGCGTATATAAGGAGGGCTCGCCAGCCGTGACACGTTGTAAGGCTCGCCATCCATGGTGCGTATATGAGGAGGGCTTGCCACCCGCGATGCACTGTAAGGCTCGCCAACCATGGGGAGTATATGAGGAGGGCTCGCCAGCTGCGGCACGTTGTAAGGCATGCCAGCCATGGGCGTATATGAGGATGGCTCGCCAGCCGCGGCGTATTGTATGGTTTGCCAGCCATGATGCGTTGAAAGGCTCTCCACCCATATGGCGTGTATGAGGAGGGCTCGCCTAAGGCTCGCCAGCCGCGGTGCGTTGTAAGGCTCGCCAGCCATGGGGCGTATATGAGGAGGGCTCGCCAGCCGCGGGGCGTTGTAAGGCTCGCCAGCCATGGGGCGTATATGAGGAGGGCTCGCCAGCCACGGCGCGTTATAAGGCTCGGCAGCCATAGGACGTAAATGACGAGGGCTCGCCAGCCGCGATGCGTTGTAAGGCTCGCCAACCATGGGGAGTATATGAGGAGGGCTCGCCAGCTACGGCGCGTTGTAAGGCTCGCCAGCCATGGGCGTATATGAGGATGGCTCACCAGCCGGGGCGTATTGTATGGTTCGCCAGCCATGATGCGTTTAAAGGCTCTCCAGCCATATGGCGTATATGAGGAGGGCTCGCCAGCCACGGCGCGTTGTAAGGCTCGCCAGCCATGGGGCGTATATAAGGAGGGCTCGCCAGCCACGGCGCGTTATAAGGCTCGACAGCCATGGGGCGTATATGACGAGGGCTCGCCTGCCGCGATGCGTTGTCAGGCTCGACAGCCGTGGGGCGTATATGAGGAAGGCTCGTCAGCCGCGATATGTTGTAAGGCTTGCCAGTCATGGGGCATATATGAAGAGGGCTCGTCAGCCGCAGCGCGTTGTAAGGCTCGCCGGCCATGGGGCGTATATAAGGAGGGCTCGCCAGCCGCGGCGCGTTTCAAGGCTTGCCAGCCATGGGGCGTATATGAGGAGGGCTCGCCAGCCGCGGCACGTTGTAAGGCTCGCCAGCCATGGTGCGTATATGAGGAGGGCTTTTCACCCGCGATGCGTTGTAAGGCTCGCCAACAATGAGGAGTATATGAGGAGGGCTCGCCAGCTGCGACGCGTTGTAAGGCTCGCCAGCCATGGGCGTATATGAGGATGCCTCGCCAGCCGCGGCGTATTGTATGGTTCGCCAGCCATGATGCGTTGAAAGGCTCTCGAGCCATATGGCGTATATGAGGAGGGCTCGCCTAAGGCTCGCCAGCCATGGGGCGTATATGAGGAGGGCTCGCTAGCCACGGCGCGTTATAAGGCTAGCCAGCCGCGGCGCGTTTTAAGGCTCGCCAGCCATGGGGCGTATATGAAGAGGGCTCGCCAGCCGCGTGGCGTTGTAAGCCTCGCTAGCCATGGGGCGTATATCAGGAGGGCTCGCCAGCCACGGCGCGTTATAAGGCTCGGCAGCCATGAGGCGTATATGACGAGGGCTCGCCAGCCGCGATGCGTTGTAAGGCTCGACAGCCATGGGGCGTATATGAGGAAGGCTCGCCAGCCGCGATATGTTGTAAGGCTTGCCAGCCATGCGGCGTATATGGGGAGGGCTCGCCAGCTGCAGCGCGTTTTAAGGCTCGCAAGCCATGGGGCGTATAAGAGGAGGGCTCGCCAGCTATGGTGGGTTGTAAGGCTCGCCAGCCATGGGGCGTATATGAGGAGGGCTCGCCAGCCGCGGCGCGTGGTAAGGCTCGCCAACCATGGGGCGTATATGAGGACGGCTTGCCAGCCACGGCGCGTTGTAAGGCTCGCCCGCCATGGGGCATATATAAGGAGGGCTCACTAGCCGCGGAGCATTGTAAGGCTCGCCAGCCATGGGGCGTATATGAGGAAGGCTCGCCAGCCGCGATGTGTTGTAAGGGTTGCCAGCCATGGGGCGTATATGAGGAGGGCTCGCCAGCCACAGCGCGTTGTAAGGCTCGCCGGCCATGGGGCGTATAAGAGGAGGGCTCGCCAGCTACGACGGGTTGTAAGGCTCGCTAGCCATGGGGCGTATATGGGACGGCTCGCCAGCCGCGGCGCGTGGTAAGGCTCGCCAACCATGGGGCGTATATGGGGACGGCTCGCCAGCCGCGGCGTGTTGTAAGGCTCGCCAGCCATGGTGCGTATATGAGGAGGGCTTGGAACCCGTGATGCGTTGTAAGGCTCGCCAGCCGTGGTGCGTATATGAGGAGGGCTCGCCAACCGCGGCGCGTTGTATGGCTCGCCAGCCATGGGGCGTATATGAGGAGGGCTCGCCAGCCGCGATGCATAGTAAGGCTCGCCAGAAATGGGGCGTACATGAGGAGGGCTCGCCAGCCGCGATGCGTTATAAGGCTCGCCAGCCATTGGGCGTATATGAGGAGGGCTCGCCAACCGCGATTCGTTGAAAGGCTCGCCAGCCATGGGGCGTATATGAGGAGGGCTCGCCAGCCGCGGCGCATTGTAAGGCTCGCCAGCCATAGGGCGTATATGAGGAGGGCTCGCCAGGCGCGACGCGTTGTAAGTCATGCCAGCCATGTGGCGCATTCGAGAAGGGCTCGCCAGCCGCGTCGCGTTATAAGGCTCGCCAGTCATAGGTCGTATATGAGAAGGGCTCGCCAGCCGCAGCGCGTTGTAAGGCTTGCCAGCCATTGGGCGTATAAGAGGAGGGCTCGCCAGCCGCGGCGGGTTGTTAGGCTTGCCAGCCACGGGGCGTATATGAGGAGGGCTCACCAGCCGCGACGCGTTGTAAGGCTCGCCAGCCATGGGCGTATATGAAGATGGCTCGCCAGCCGCGGCGTATTGTATGGTTCGCCAGCCATGATGCGTTGAAAGGCTCTCCAGCCATATGGCGTAGATGAGGAGAGATCGCCTAAGGCTCGCCAGCCATGGGGCGTATATGAGGGGGGCTCGCCAGCCACGGCGCGTTGTAAGGCTCGCCAGCTGCGGCGCGTTGTAAGGCTCGCCAGCCATGAGGCCTATCTGAGGGGGGCTCGCCAGCCGCGGGGCGTTGTAAGGCTCGCCAGCCATGGGGCGTATATGAGGAGGGCTCGCCAGCCACAGCGCGTTATAAGGCTCGGCAGCCATGGGGCGTATATGAGGAGGGCTCGCCAGCCGCGACGAGTTATAAGGCTCGCCAGCCATGAGACGTATATGAGGAGGGTTGGCCAACAGCGATGCGTTGTAAGGCTCGCCAGCCATGGGGCGTATATGAGGAGGGCTCTCCAGGCGCGACGCGTTGTAAGGCTCGCCGGCCATGTGGCGCATTCGAGAAAAGCTCACCAGCCGCGGCGCGTTGTAAGGCTCGCCAGTCATAGGGCGTATATGAGGAGGGCTCGCCAGCCACAGCGCGTTGTAAGGCTCGCCGGCCATGGGGCGTATAAGAGTAGGGCTCGCCAGCCGCGGTGGGTTGTAAGGCTCGCCAGCCATGGGGCGTATATGAGGAGGGCTCGCCAGCCGCGGCACGTTGTAAGGCTCGCCAGCCATAGTGCGTATATGAGGAGAGCTTGCCACCCGCGATGCGTTGCAAGGCTCGCCAACCATGGGGAGTATATGAGGAGGGCTCGCCAGCTGCGGCGGGTTGTAAGGCTCGCCAGCCATGGGCGTATATGAGGATGGCTCGCCAGCCGCGGCGTATTGTATGGTTCGCCAGCCATGATGCGTTGAAAGGCTCTTCAGCCATATGGCGTATATGAGGAGGGCTCGCCAACCGCGATGCATTGTAAGGCTCGCCAGCCATGGGGCGTATATGAGGAGGGCTCGCCAGGCGCGACGCGTTGTAAGTCTTGCCAGCCATGTGGCGCATTCGAGAATTGCTCGCCAGCCGCGGCGCGTTGTAAGGCTCGCCAGTCATAGGTCGTATATGAGGAGGGCTCGCCAGCCGTAGTGCGCTGTAAGGCTTGCCGGCCATGGGGCGTATAAGAGGAGGGCTCGCCAGCCGTGGCGGGTTGTTAGGCTTGCCAGCCACGGGGCGTATATGAGGAGGGCTCGCCAGCCGCGACGCGTTGTAAGGCTCGCCAGCCATGGGCGTATATGAGGATGGCTCGCCAGCCGCGGCTTATTGTATGGTTCGCCAGCCATGATGCGTTGAAAGGCTCTTCAGCCATATGGCGTGTATGAGGAGGGATCGCCTAAGGCTCGCCAGCCATGGGGCGTATATGAGGAGGGCTCGCCAGCCACGGCACGTTGTAAGGCTCGCCAGCCGCGGCGCGTTATAAGGCTCGCCACCATGAGGCGTATATGAGGGGGCTCGCCGGCGCGGGCGTTGTAAGGCTCGCCGGCCGTGGGCGTATATGAGGAGGGCTTGCCAGCCACAGCGCGTTATAAGGCTCGGCAGCCATGGGGCGTATATGAGGAGGGCTCCCCAGCCGCGACGAGTTATAAGGCTCGTCAGCCATGAGGCGTATATGAGGAGGGCTCGCCAACAGCGATGCGTTGTAAGGCTCGCCAGCCATGGGGCGTATATGAGGAGGGCTCGCCAGGCGCGACGCGTTGTAAGGCTTGCCAGCCATGTGGCGCATTCGAGAAGGGCTCGCCAGCCGCGACGCGTTGTAAGGCTCGCCAGTGATAGGGTGTATATGAGGAGGGCTCGCCAGTCGCAGCACGTTGTAAGGCTCGCCGGCCATGGGGCGTATAAGAGGAGGGCTCGCCAGCCGCGGCGGGTTATAAGGCTCGCCAGCCACGGGGCGTATATGAGGAGGGCTCGCCAGCCACGGCACGTTGTAAGGCTCGCCAGCCATGGTGCGTATATGAGGAGGGCTTGCCACCCGCGATGCGCTGTAAGGCTCGCCAACCATGGGGAGTATATGAGGAGGGCTCGCCAGCTGCGGCTGGTTGTAAGGCTCGCCAGCCATGGGCGTATATGAGGATGGCTCGCCAGCCGCGGCGTATTGTATGGTTCGCCAGCCATGATGCGTTGAAAGGCTCTTCAGCCATATGGCGTATATGAGGAGGGCTCGCCAACCGCGATGCATTGTAAGGCTCGCCAGCCATGGGGCGTATATGAGGAGGGCTCGCCAGGCGCGACGCGTTGTAAGTCTTGCCAGCCATGTGGCGCATTCGAGAATTGCTCGCCAGCCGCGGCGCGTTGTAAGGCTCGCCAGTCATAGGTCGTATATGAGGAGGGCTCGCCAGCCGCGGTGGGTTGTAAGGCTCGCCAGCCATGGGGCGTATATGAGGAGGGCTCGCCAGCCGCGGCACGTTGTAAGGCTCGCCAGCCATAGTGCGTATATGAGGAGAGCTTGCCACCCGCGATGCGTTGCAAGGCTCGCCAACCATGGGGAGTATATGAGGAGGGCTCGCCAGCTGCGGCGGGTTGTAAGGCTCGCCAGCCATGGGCGTATATGAGGATGGCTCGCCAGCCGCGGCGTATTGTATGGTTCGCCAGCCATGATGCGTTGAAAGGCTCTTCAGCCATATGGCGTATATGAGGAGGGCTCGCCAACCGCGATGCATTGTAAGGCTCGCCAGCCATGGGGCGTATATGAGGAGGGCTCGCCAGGCGCGACGCGTTGTAAGTCTTGCCAGCCATGTGGCGCATTCGAGAATTGCTCGCCGCCCGCGGCGCGTTGTAAAACTCGCCATCATAGGTCGTATATGAGAGGGCTCGCCACCGTAGTGCGCCGTAAGGGTTGCGCCTGGGCGTATAAGAGGAGGGCTCGCCACCGTGGCGGGTTGTTAGGCTTGCCCGGCCACGGGCGTATATGAGAGGGCTCGCCGGCCGCGACGCGTTGTAAGGCTCACCAGCCATGGGCGTATATGAGGATGGCTCGCCAGCCGCGGCTTATTGTATGGTTCGCCAGCCATGATGCGTTGAAAGGCTCTTCAGCCATATGGCGTGTATGAGGAGGGATCGCCTAAGGCTCGCCAGCCATGGGGCGTATATGAGGAGGGCTCGCCAGCCACGGCACGTTGTAAGGCTCGCCAGCCGCGGCGCGTTATAAGGCTCGCCAGCCATGAGGCGTATATGAGGGGGGCTCGCCAGCCGCGGGGCGTTGTAAGGCTCGCCAGCCGTGGGGCGTATATGAGGAGGGCTTGCCAGCCACAGCGCGTTATAAGGCTCGGCAGCCATGGGGCGTATATGAGGAGGGCTCCCCAGCCGCGACGAGTTATAAGGCTCGTCAGCCATGAGGCGTATATGAGGAGGGCTCGCCAACAGCGATGCGTTGTAAGGCTCGCCAGCCATGGGGCGTATATGAGGAGGGCTCGCCAGGCGCGACGCGTTGTAAGGCTTGCCAGCCATGTGGCGCATTCGAGAAGGGCTCGCCAGCCGCGACGCGTTGTAAGGCTCGCCAGTGATAGGGTGTATATGAGGAGGGCTCGCCGATCGCGGACGTTGTAAGGCTCGCCGCCATGGGGCGTATAAGAGGAGGAGCTCGCCGCCGCGGCGGGTTGTAAGGATCGCCGGCCACGGGCGTATGAGGAGGGCTCGCCAGCCACGGCACGTTGTAAGGCTCGCCAGCCATGGTGCGTATATGAGGAGGGCTTGACACCCGCGATGCGCTGTAAGGCTCGCCAACCATGGGGAGTATATGAGGAGGGCTCGCCAGCTGCGGCGGGTTGTAAGGCTCGCCAGCCATGGGCGTATATGAGGATGGCTCGCCGGCGCGGCGTATTGTATGGTTCGCCAGCCATGATGCGTTGAAAGGCTCTTCAGCCATATGGCGTATATGAGGAGGGCTCGCCAACCGCGATGCATTGTAAGGCTCGCCAGCCATGGGGCGTATATGAGGAGGGCTCGCCAGGCGCGACGCGTTGTAAGTCTAGCCAGCCATGTGGCGCATTCGAGAATTGCTCGCCGGCCGCGGCGTTTGTAAGGCTCGCCGATCATAGGTCGTATATGAGGAGGGCTCGCGCCCGTAGTCTTTGTAAGGGTTGCGCCATGGGGCGTATAAGAGGAGGGCTCGCCAGCCGTGGCGGGTTGTTAGGCTTGCCAGCCACGGGGCGTATATGAGGAGGGCTCGCCAGCCGCGACGCGTTGTAAGGCTCACCAGCCATGGGCGTATATGAGGATGGCTCGCCGGCCGCGGCTTGTGTATGGTTCGCCGGCCATGATGCGTTGAAAGGCTCTTCGACCATATGGCGTGTATGAGGAGGGATCGCCTAAGGCTCGCCAGCCATGGGGCGTATATGAGGAGGGCTCGCCAGCCACGGCACGTTGTAAGGCTCGCCAGCCGCGGCGCGTTATAAGGCTCGCCAGCCATGAGGCGTATATGAGGGGGGCTCGCCAGCCGCGGGGCGTTGTAAGGCTCGCCAGCCGTGGGGCGTATATGAGGAGGGCTTGCCAGCCACAGCGCGTTATAAGGCTCGGCAGCCATGGGGCGTATATGAGGAGGGCTCCCCAGCCGCGACGAGTTATAAGGCTCGTCAGCCATGAGGCGTATATGAGGAGGGCTCGCCAACAGCGATGCGTTGTAAGGCTCGCCAGCCATGGGGCGTATATGAGGAGGGCTCGCCAGGCGCGACGCGTTGTAAGGCTTGCCAGCCATGTGGCGCATTCGAGAAGGGCTCGCCAGCCGCGACGCGTTGTAAGGCTCGCCAGTGATAGGGTGTATATGAGGAGGGCTCGCCAGTCGCAGCACGTTGTAAGGCTCGCCGGCCATGGGGCGTATAAGAGGAGGGCTCGCCAGCCGCGGCGGGTTGTAAGGCTCGCCAGCCACGGGGCGTATATGAGGAGGGCTCGCCAGCCACGGCACGTTGTAAGGCTCGCCAGCCATGGTGCGTATATGAGGAGGGCTTGACACCCGCGATGCGCTGTAAGGCTCGCCAACCATGGGGAGTATATGAGGAGGGCTCGCCAGCTGCGGCGGGTTGTAAGGCTCGCCAGCCATGGGCGTATATGAGGATGGCTCGCCAGCCGCGGCGTATTGTATGGTTCGCCAGCCATGATGCGTTGAAAGGCTCTTCAGCCATATGGCGTATATGAGGAGGGCTCGCCAACCGCGATGCATTGTAAGGCTCGCCAGCCATGGGGCGTATATGAGGAGGGCTCGCCAGGCGCGACGCGTTGTAAGTCTTGCCAGCCATGTGGCGCATTCGAGAATTGCTCGCCAGCCGCGGCGCGTTGTAAGGCTCGCCAGTCATAGGTCGTATATGAGGAGGGCTCGCCAGCCGTAGTGCGCTGTAAGGGTTGCCGGCCATGGGGCGTATAAGAGGAGGGCTCGCCAGCCGTGGCGGGTTGTTAGGCTTGCCAGCCACGGGGCGTATATGAGGAGGGCTCGCCAGCCGCGACGCGTTGTAAGGCTTACCAGCCATGGGCGTATATGAGGATGGCTCGCCAGCCGCGGCTTATTGTATGGTTCGCCAGCCATGATGCGTTGAAAGGCTCTTCAGCCATATGGCGTGTATGAGGAGGGATCGCCTAAGGCTCGCCAGCCATGGGGCGTATATGAGGAGGGCTCGCCAGCCACGGCACGTTGTAAGGCTCGCCAGCCGCGGCGCGTTATAAGGCTCGCCAGCCATGAGGCGTATATGAGGGGGGCTCGCCAGCCGCGGGGCGTTGTAAGGCTCGCCAGCCGTGGGGCGTATATGAGGAGGGCTTGCCAGCCACAGCGCGTTATAAGGCTCGGCAGCCATGGGGCGTATATGAGGAGGGCTCGCCAGCCGCGACGAGTTATAAGGCTCGTCAGCCATGAGACGTATATGAGGAGGGCTCGCCAACAGCGATGCGTTGTAAGGCTCGCCAGCCATGGGGCGTATATGAGGAGGGCTCGCCAGGCGCGACGCGTTGTAAGGCTTGCCAGCCATGTGGCGCATTCGAGAAGGGCTCGCCAGCCGCGGCGCGTTGTAAGGCTCGCCAGTCATAGGGTGTATATGAGGAGGGCTCGCCAGCCGCAGCACGTTGTAAGGCTCGCCGGCCATGGGGCGTATAAGAGGAGGGCTCGCCAGCCGCGGCGGGTTGTAAGGCTCGCCAGCCACGGGGCGTATATGAGGAGGGCTCGCCAGCCACGACACGTTGTAAGGCTCGCCAGCCATGGTGCGTATATGAGGAGGGCTTGCCACCCGCGATGCGTTGTAAGGCTCGCCAACCATGGGGAGTATATGATGAGGGCTCGCCAGCTGCGGCGCGTTGTAAGGCTCGCCAGCCATGGGCATATATGAGGATGGCTCGCCAGCCGCGGCGTATTGTATGGTTCGCCAGCCATGATGCGTTAAAAGGCTCTCCAGCCATATGGCGTATATGAGGAGGGCTCGCCTAAGGTTCGCCAGCCATGGGGCGTATATGAGGAGGGCTCGCCAGCCACGGCGCGTTGTAAGGCTCGACAGCCATGGGGCATATATGAGGAGGGCTCGCTAGCCGCGGAGCATTGTAAGGGTCGCCAGCCATGGGGCGTATATGAGGAAGGCTCGCCAGCCGCGATGTGTTGTAAGGGTTGCCAGCCATGGGGTGTATATGAGGAGGGCTCGCCAGCCACAGCGCGTTGTAAGGCTCGCCGGCCATGGGGCGTATAAGAGGAGGGCTCGCCAGCTACGGTGGGTTGTAAGGCTCGCCAGCCATGGGGCGTATATGAGGACGGCTCGCCAGCCGCGGCGTGTTGTAAGGCTCGCCAGCCATGGTGCGTATATGAGGAGGGCTTGGAACCCGTGATGCGTTGTAAGGCTCGCCAGCCGTGGGGCGTATATGAGGAGGGCTCGCCAACCACGGCGCGTTGTACGGCTCGCCAGCAATGAGGCGTATATGAGGAGGGCTCGCCAGCCGCGATGCATAGTAAGGCTCTCCAGCCATGGGGCGTACATGAGGAGGGCTCGCCAGCCGCGATGCGTTATAAGGCTCGCTAGCCATTGGGCGTATATGAGGAGGGCTCGCCAGCCGCGGTGCGTTTTAAGGCTCGCCAGCCATGGGGCGTATATGAGGAGGGCTCGCCAACCGCGATTCGTTGTAAGGCTCGCCAGCCATGGGGCGTATATGAGGAGGGTCCGCCAGGCGCGACGCGTTGTAAGTCTTGCCAGCCATGTGGCGCATTCGAGAAGGGCTCGCCAGCCGCGGCGCGTTGTAAGGCTCGCCAGTCATAGGTCGTATATGAGAAGGGCTCGCCAGCCGCAGCGCGTTGTAAGGCTTACCGGCCATTGGGCGTATAAGAGGAGGGCTCTCCAGCCGCGGTGGGTTGTTAGGCTTGCCAGCCACGGGGTGTATATGAGGAGGGCTCGCCAGCCGCGACGCGTTGTAAGGCTCGCCAGCCATGGGCGTATATGAGGATGGCTCGCCAGCCGCGGCGTATTGTATGGTTCGCCAGCCATGATGCGTTGAAAGGCTCTCCAGCCATATGGCGTATATGAGGAGGGATCGCCTAAGGCTCGCCAGCCATGGGGCGTATATAAGGAGGGCTCGCCAGCCACGACGCGTTGTAAGGCTCGCCAGCCGCGGCGCGTTGTAAGGCTGACTCAACAAGACGAGGATGACCGTGTGTGGTACCTCGGTGCTGACTCGATTTATGACGTGACGGTGTTGACCGAAATTTTGACACGAGTCCAACGTAGCGGTGTGACACCATTGGATGAGTCTCGTGGTGAGACGACTCATAAGTAAAGACCCACTAGTACGTTTGCTTCGACTTGATAGATACGAGGCGGAATTGGAATGGTGGACTGAAGTTTTCAAAAATAGAAATTTTCAAAAAGATTCATTTGTCGCTTTTGAGACGACTTTCGAAGATAGAGATCTCCGCAAGTCGGTCAGTTGAAATGGTTGTCTTAAGTTTGTTTTCAAAAGACGGTTTGAGTTTGAGTCAGCTCGGAAGACAAAGTTCTGTTTCCCAAGACGGTTTTTGAAATTCAAAATTGTATGTTTTGAAAATTGAGTTTGAAATGTCTGAAGAGATCTCGGGGACGGTGTATGGTCCTCGGGATCTCGAAAGTGTCTCGAGAAAAGGGTGTGTGCTTTTTTTGGGTTTTGAAGGAGCCATTGTCGGTGTAAAACGGGTTAAAATCCGTTTCTAAACGCGGCGATTATAACGGCGTAAAAACGTGATTTGAAATGGTTGTAAAAACCGAGTTTGAAAATCGTCATTATGACGGTCTAGAAAGGCGTGTTGAAATGGTCATAAATACCGTGTTTGAAAATCGTCATTACGACGGCCTAGAAAGGCGTGTTGAAATGGTCATAAAAACCGGGTTTGAAAATCGTCATTACGACGGCCTAGAAAGGCGTGTTGAAATGGTCATAAAAACCGGGTTTAAAAATCGTCATTATGACAGGCTAGAAAGACGTGTTGAAATGGTCATAAAAACCGGGTTTGAAAATCGTCATTACGACGGCCTAGAAAGGCGTGCAACGGTCGGCAAAAGACCGAGGTTTGAAACGGCCATCATAATGGCGTAAAAAGGTGATTTTAAAAGTTTGAAAATGACACGGAAGGACTTATGATCAACTATCACATAAGCACTCACAGTTCATTATATTATGCATAATGCTGACACGGGTTTTGGCTTAAAAGGGTGGGTTACACACCAAGCAATCAAACCCCTATTTGCGAGAGGGATAACAATCCAAACAAAATGTGTAAGGAGGGTGCCCTAGCCTCGTGCTCGAGAGTAAAGCTCTTTGACGAAACAGAAATGTGTAACGTCAATGGTATGCTTGACTCAATCGCGATTCGAAACCTGGGGATGAGAAAACTCACGCCGACGAGACGAGCCAATTGGTCGAAAAGGAGTAGGTTATGGGCCCGGACAAGGAACCCGACCATGACCGTAATATCAATTAATGCATTCTAACCAAAACCTCGTGGAAATGAGCCCACCTGCATATGCCCAGCCGATCTGTGGACAATGGCAGCGGGATGCTTGGAACCCGTTCGAATCCACTTATAGTGTTTGACATAAGTAATAAAGATAAGAAATCGTCCCTCTTTACCATCCCATCTCTAGAATGACTCTCGTACGCCCTGGATAAGGTCGTCCACTATCCAAAGTTTCTGAGTAAAAGGTGAAGGTACGTATTGGGAAGCCCTTTAATCAGACACCCAATCCTGCCCGCGGTAGCGGCCTCTACTGATCGATCATGGTTGGTTGAATACAAAAGTTGAGAAAACGGTTTAAATGCATGAATGCGCATCCAATAATTTAAACCTAACATGTGAGAGCTTTCAAAGCCGGTTGATTTAATCCAAGTATCAAGTATAAGATGTCGAGTTGGATTTATGATTGATTTGCATGCAAGACGGAAATTTAACATCCATTTACCGAGATAGGTTTATGGTGCATAACGCGATCCATTTGTCTTAGTAATGCATTTTTGCAAATATGATTTTTGAATGAGCAAATTAGTCATCTGATCCGTCCTATATCCAGGTTAACCGGAGTCGGGGACATCCTAGACTAATGCTGGAAGGGGAACAGACCCTGCACCAGGCAGTCATATGAGGCGCGAGCCTGTTGGCGGTGTAAGGGGGTCTCCCCTGGTTTGAAAATAGAAAAGAAATGGCCTGTTTAGGCGCGGGTCAGTCAACGGTTTAAGACGCATTCTGACCATTGAAAAACGTATATAAAACGTATTGAAAATGGGTATTTGGACCCGTTTTGGTTTGAAAGGACCGTTTAGGTCGTATTTGTGTTGATTTGCAGAACGAGACTCGAATAATCATCATTATTCTGATGATATTCGGTGTCGGTTCGACTTTATGAGCTTGACATGAATAGTTTTGAAAAATGAATATGAACTAATTGTTTTAAGTTCATTTGAATATAATTAGTCAACACTCATCATCGTACTCGAGTTAAAATCCGACATTCTATGTAGAACCAAGGATGAGTTTGTGTTGGTGACTAATACATTTATTTTGGAAATGTAAAGTAATGATGAAAGGCTTTAAAATACCTTCCAAAATGTAAAGAAATTAAATAAAAGGTTTTAAAATAATTTTAAATATAATTAACCAAATATTATCACCGAAACACGCATTAAACCGTCATGGTATTAAGAACCAAGGGTGAAAAATGTTTTATGGTTAAAAACTTGTAAAAATAAATAAAAGGGTATGAAAATATTTGAAATGGCAAAAACCGATTACAAATATGAAAATAGATTAAAGAGGAAAGACGACAACAAACACGGTTGAGTGTAAACTGGACACCCCATTGACGTGCGAGCCTCTGTGCATAACAAGGGGCTTCTGTCTCAGACCAAAACTCAGTTTTGGCTCATCTAACCTATATTTGGATCGTGTTATGCGTAATTTAGCATGTTATGGTCATGAAATAAGTAAAGACATGATAAAAGAAGGATTTTTACACCCTCATACTTACATGTTTGGTTATGGCGAGAAACCGACGTAAGTGTATCAACTCGTTCGGTCGGAAAAGACTCGGTTTAAAACCGTTTTAGTAAGTAAAAAGAGTGTTTTATTAAGTTTAGTGATGGTGTAGTGGTCGAGATGGTCGGTCAAGTGAATTAATGCACGATGACGGTACCAAACAATGTGTATGGCTTGTATTTACGATTGGTAGGTCGTAAATACGCGTCGGATTGTGACTTAGCAAGTCGAGTCTAGAATTTTAAGGGAGAAAGAGGGGGCGGACACTCGCATCAGTTCTCAAATGGGGGCATTTGAGGGGTATTTATAGGAAAATGAGTGGTTGTGTGAGTTTTGAGCGATGTGGCCACTTGGGCTGCTCAAAGAGGCGCGAGCCACGTCGCGGGTCTTCGAGGTGTCTTGTCGCTTTCACACAAATGCAATCATGATTTGTTCAATCCTAAAATTTGTATGCACATGTTTGGTACTTGACCATACATGAATCCGGGAAATCTTAACATGGATGCATTTGAATGGTTTGTTTTTTGTGTTTGACTCGGTTTGACTCGTTGTTGGAGTCGGGATTTGAATTTTTGAGTCGGTTTTTGGTCTGGTGTCGGTTTTGACTCTAGTTAGTGTCATTGCGACCCCGTCGTCATGCATTAAACACTCCAGGTACTTTTTAAAAGTTTTGAAATGTTTTATTTTCGAAATCGGTTTAAGTTTTCCGACGTAAAGTTGTACACAAACTGTCGATCAAACGCCGCGATTCCAAAGCATGTTATAGTCCGATAATCACCAGGTGTTTTTTGAAGTCTCAGCAGATACTGGGTATCTACAACATTCAAGTAGGAGTCGAGGTAAGTCAAGTCTAGAATGGTGCACTTGTCTTGATCTACCCTTCCAAGAATGGTCTCGGATATGAATCTTTCACTAATACGAACCACCGGGTGTTGGATAGCAAAAGTGTAGCATCGTTTGAAAGAACTAAATTCTCTCCCAGAAATGGCCCTCCAAAGGTGGCCGATAGAGAGCTCGGAGGGTTTGTCGGTGTCTTTCTTTGGTACCTCAAGACCAAAGTGAAAGATTCATTAATCTCTTATTAGACCCATCTAATAACTAAGTGTTTATTAGTTTAATCATAAACTGAAAGGAACTTATGCATGCAAAACAAACTAACAAAGTAAAAAGAAAAATCAATTATTCTTATAAGGAGGGCCAAGTGGTTTATACGAATTTGGTCTCCTACCAAATTAGTCTACTTAAAGAATAATCCAAATGCCCCAAAAACCCTAGACCTAATTGCAAGATCTGCTCCTTAAGGATTTGTACCAAGGAAATCCTTTTTAATACAAATATTAATTTTAATTAAGAGAAATTAATATTTGTGACCTTAAAATAAGACTTAATATTATTTTAGTTACTACAACTAGTAATAATAATATAATAGATTTTGTGAGGTTCTTCTTCTTTAAGAAATGCATCAATAAGAGAGAATAAGATTAATCCTCAAGATGATGAGTAAGAATGAATTAGTGTGTGTAAGAAATACACTACTTGAGTGTGTATTGAGGAGGCCACCGGTTTTGGCATGGGTAGAGTGCCCAATGCTTTTGCATTTTTCTCTTCTCAAGAGTGTAGGTATGCATACCTATGATTAGTAGGTAATCATCATGTTACCCACTTATTTATATTAATTAAGGCACAAATCCTCCTACCTCTTCCATTTAGACGGCACATACATGCCTAATATGGATCCATTTTAACTTTTTCAATATGTTATATTGTATTGTGTGACAAATTGGACATGTTACTAGACATGTCATTTAAATAATGCATTTTTAAGAAATTAAAAATCATTATATAAATGAAATAAATCACATACAAAAATTAACTAATAATTCACAATTACAATTTCTTAAAACGGGTCATAGAGTTATAAATCACAACTTTTTGTATTTATAATAAACAATTCATTCTTTATTATAATTGTTTCATAAACAATAAATAACCTAAGTAATAAAACAATTTAATTACATAGTACGAATCTTATTTAATCGAATTACAATAAGATACGTATTATTACTCACAAAATCATTTGTTCAATTTTAAGGAATTAATTAACTTGTATCGTCATACAAGTAATTAATTAATTAATTAAGAATGTTTCCCTAGAGGTATGACCTTAAGGGATCAACTAATCACCACCGTAATACGACAACAATGTAACTCTAGTCAGCCAATCATTACCGATTAATGTGGACCAGTTGACAATAAAATATTAGTTTCCCTTTAGCATTCTTAATTTGAGATTTAAACATGTGATCGCATTATTGTCGAGGACACATACTCCAACAATCTCCCACTAGTCCGCGACAAGTGTGCGTCACCAATTCTCTTATCCTATTACTATCTCCCACTCAATGCAAGGTGTCTTGCAGGTTGTACTTGCATTTGATCATATCAAGAGTGGTTTCCTCGATCTGGAGAATAACAGTGTGACATGAATTATCTAACATAGATACCTTCCGAGCGTGTCCATGCATTTCCAGTTCATTACACCTCGAGTCGTCTTGAGATATAAGATAACCCTGACGGGGATGGACAATTCCTATTGCACTCTTCCCTTTGAATAGCCACAGCTCATCATGACCCAAAACATGCCTATTAGACCGCAATTACGAAGGTCACAGAACATAAATCAAAGTCACTCTGTAACTGTGCCATCTTAGGTGAACAGTCATTAGTCAAAGAATCGACTCATAAGAGTACCATAGTAGCTATCGCCACGACCAGGCTATAAAAATTTCCAGAACTCTATAAGCGGTCATAAGTCCGACAGAGTGTCTCTCACAGTCTGTCTATGTGATCGACTAGTCATCTCTCATGACTCTATGGCACTTGAACTTCCCATAAATCGCATCACACTCTAGTTACTTCGAGATGTCACCTCATGTAAGTAACTAGGAGCGAATACTATGTTAATCCAGTTCACTTTAATGGGGTTCGATATTGTCTCAACAACCGATTCGGATGTAACAAGGTACAATATGAGTTAATGATAACTCAAACAATAAATGTGACTATCACACATGAGTAGTCAATACTATATTGCTACTCAATGTCTTATAATCTTAAGTGTACTTATGCACTTGCCAAACGCAATAAAAGTTCAGCTGTGAACATACCATGTGTCCAAGTGTTCAAACTTTGTAAATTGCGATTTCCTTCAATTTCATGTTATCCCTTATAGCATGAATTTCACTAAGTACATATCTAGATTTCATACTAGACTTAGGTTCTTTGGCTTAAAACAAGCTCTTACTGTTATCATATAACTTGTGATGTGCGTTTTGGTGGACAAAACTACTTGTAGTTTTAATGTGCACCCCTTAATCACAACGTGCTTAGGTTCATTTCGTAGAATCTTGCAATGGATGACTATAAAACACCTTTTCTAGTCATTTACTTCTTAGGTCAATAAAATCAGCTTAGGATTTTTCATAAATTCTAATGAGTTCGGAAACTTGAGTTTGTGTAACCTCTTAACACACAACTAAGTATCCTTCCAAACTCTAGAACAGATCATTTGTTCTCCTTGAGAATTCACGACGGTTCCTTGAGACTTACTAATGACTCCCATATGGGTTAACTTGTTATTGACTTATCATGCTCCAAGAATTTAAATCATCTAGGACATGTGCATAATGGCATTACATGATAATATCAATGGCGGAAACAGTGGTTATCGAATTCATGTAGACAACAGTTCTTAGGTTTAGTAAATAACCATGACTCTATCATGGTAATTCTATATTCATCGACATGAATTACCTACTTAACTGGTTGATATCTTTAAGATGAAGGATCATTATCAACATAAGATACCTATTTAAGTGCCAATCCAACATCCCATGTTTTAATAGATTCACATGATGTCCAATATCATCCAGAATAGAAAACCTAAATACTTCTTTATAAAAGACATTATATGCTCGTCATTCCCAATGATTAATATGTTATGCAATTCTTGAAGGATGATTGCTCCCACTAAACTTCATGTCTAAGCATAACTGTCATCGACTCCCACTCAATTCCACATGTTTCGTTTTTGACAACTCATTCGAAACATTTCATGAATTGAAATAATCATTGCTTTACTAAGTATTTAGATAAAACCATATTTGTCATTCACACATTTCTTTCAAAATACCCATTTGGAAAGACGTTTTAATATCTAACTTATTTATTTTCATAATGAGGTATAGCAATGTATTTGAATCTTTAGCATATCTAACAATTAACTTAGCTTTCGTAGACATCATGCAACTCTTAATTATAAATTTCTATTTACTTTGGATTGGTCTCAACAATCCCAAACAAATCCATTTACTTGCATAGATATCATTTTGGTTTCATAAGGCTCTTAAGTAAAATGTCGAATTTTAAAAATCTCTAGTTATATCCCTTCATAGATCAAAATTTTACATTCCAAGAACATCTTCTTTTGGTCTCCTCACGTAGTTCCCTTAAGAACATCTCCTTTTGGTCTCCTCACGTAGTTTTCTTATGAACATCTTCTTTTGGTCTCCTCACTTAGATCCTATCTAGTTGAGGTTTGTTGCTAAATTTACTCCCATTCTATCTTTAGGAAAAAATGCCCTTTTTCTTCAAAGATAGCTTTTGAGCCACAAATAATGATGGTGAAGGAGGAAAAACATATCACATATCAACCTTATGGTGATTTATTCGATTCATGTTAAAAGCATATCATAGACAAGACGATTTAAAATTGATAGGTTTATCAAATAATGTTATTAATGTTCCCTAGTATGAGTTCAACAACTCAATCATAACTTCATAACTGATCTTACATAAGTAAGTTGTGATTTTAGTCACAATGGCATAAAGAGAATCAAATTCATAGCTTATGGACGTATAATGACTCAATCATTATAATTGTCAATGTGATCAATTTAAGTCAATAATCTTATGTTTCTAGATGCAAGTAGTGTATGATGACAAATTTTTGAACAAACGATACGATAAAGTAAGTGACTTGGGTTGCAAGCCAAGTCACCAATATCCAAAATACAACCATTGTTTAAGGAAACAACCAAATTTTCAAGTCAAACGAGGAAATCAAAATAGTTCTAAAATTGCAAAATACAATATGAAAATAAAGACAAAACAAAATAAAGCCAAGCTTCCATCGATCTAGCATCATGGGCGGCTACATCTACCTTCCCTCAAGATCTTCTAGGCTTGCTTTTCTTTGCCCTTATCGTTGCTTGGATGCCCTAATTACAATAAAAGGGGTAAATATCACAACTTGTATAAAAATACCAAAGTTGAGATCGAAACATGAAAGATAGGGATAGTAATTTACCTACTGTAATAACTTTTCCAGCTTTGATATCGCTAAGGTACTTAGGAAAATTTCTCTTCCAATGCCAAATACCATTACAATAGTGGCATTTGTCCTCGGACGGGGCACCTTCTTGGGCTTAGAGGATCTAGCTTCACAAGCCTTTCCTTTGTTCTTGTTGGGAGTTTGCTTCTTTCCCTTGTTGCCACCTTTCTTGAAATTCTCTTTCCTCTTTTTATTAATGTTGAGCACATACTTGGTGGTGCTAACACTTAGCCCCATGTCCCTTTTGGCTTGCACAAGCATTTTGTGCAATTCATCGAGGGAAACTTTCAAGTTTTGCATATTAAAATTCACCCTGAATTGAACATATACGTTAACCTTGTTCAAGGAATAAAACCCATTCGGATACGACAAGGTAGCGGGTGAGTTTAATAAAACTCAAACGATAAATGTGATTATCACATATGAATAGTCAATACACTATTACTACTTCATATTCTATAATCATTAGTGTATTATTAACACTAGTTAAAATGCAATACAAGCTTAATTGGCTAGTGGATATACCCGATATCCATATATTCCAACTTTCTTAATTGCTATTTCCTTCCATTCTATGTCATCTCTAATGACATGAATTTATCTAAGCATATGTCTAGACATCTTACTAGAATTGGACTCTTTAACTTGAAAGATGCTCCCACTGTTATCACATAACATGTGACAAAATCATTTGTAGAGGGATTTACTCTTAATCCCTACATTGATGATTTTATCACAATTTACTTAGATTCCTTTTGTAGAATTTGCAACGCGCGAAACTAAAACACTTTTGTTAGTCTCTTACTCCTTAGTCAATAGGTCACCCTAGGATTTTAACAAATCCCTTTTGAGTTTGAAAACTAAAGTTTGTGCAACACTACAACACCTAACTTAGTTTGTCATCCAAACATGTGAACGAATCCCTAATTCTTCTCAAGAATCTCAAGGATGTTCTTTAAGGCTTTCACAAGCCATATTATGGGAATTATCCCTTTTATTGACTTATTATGCTCTCAGCATATATCACATCATGGTATGTGCGTCTGTTGGCATACATGATTATTCTAATGGCGGAAACATTAGCAATCGATTTCATGCGATCAACAACTTAATAGGTTTAGTGAATGACTATGACTCTATCATAGTATTTCCACTTCTATTAACTTTAATAGCCTATTTAACCTTGTTGATGTACAACAGATGTGAAATATCTTATCCTCATAAGATTCTCAACTCTATGCCAATATACTTTCGCATAGATTCGGTAATCTAAAGTATATTGCACCCTTTCCAAGTCTCCCAATCACTCTTGCCAGAAGAGAGCATTGGTACATTATTCTCAATAAGTAATATGTTATCAACATATAAGACATGGAGAAACAATTATAGCTCCCACTTAACATCATGTATAATCTTGATTCTTCAATCATGTGAATGAAACAATTCACTATTATCATATGAACGAAAAGTATAATCCTTTAATGCTTGCTTAAGATCATTCTAAGATCACTCAAGAAAGCTACGCATAATGTGTTAGGATTCTTAGATCTTCAACTAAGATTTTGTGTTTCAAACACTTCATTCTCTAAATTCCCATTTTAGAAAAGCGAATTCAATTTGCCATCCTTCATTTAAATGAAATGCGGCAATTTCTAACATAATTTATCTTGATCAACATCTTCATGTAAATCTTATGCATTTATGTACTCTGAAGCTCTATTTACTTTTGAGGAGACCCTCGCCTTAAAGTAAATCTACTCTTGAGTACAATTTTCGGATTGTAATGCGATGGCTCGTATGTAACAAGGTCATGATACTATCACTTTCACAAAGTAATAAGACATGTGCGATAAACTCCCACTAAACTATGCTCTCATTCTATCTTCATAGACTATAGTTCAATACCAACTCCCACTCTATAATTCTATTACTTTCACAAAGTAACATTTCAACTATAAGAGATGTTTGTGACGATTCAATCTACTCCCACTCTATCTCTCAGAAATACATCTATATTCTTGAGAGATAGCTTTGTGAGTCACAAACATATATATTTAACGGAGTATTAGGAGTTTATCTAGACTATGTATTAGCTTTCAAAAGGCCATCCTAACATGGCAGCTTGATAATATACGAGTCTTATCCATGTCATCTGTTTAATATACTCTCTATTCTAGGTATCTCATGGTTGACCATCCGTTTAGAATTACTTGTCCGTATTGGATTGCAAATTCCCAAAATTGAGTTCAACAAATCAAACCAACTCATATTAGTTTGATCTTATGGGTAGTGACACTAGGTCATAATCCATCTTTAATAAATCAAATTTATTACTTAGATCTTTGCTACTACGATCGGATCGTAATGCTTTCGTCTTTTCTTCAATTGGTTCTCTACACCATTTAGAAATTTCTCAAATTTCTTAAATGCTTCACTTTATATTTGATTAAGTAAATATATACCCATATCTACTTATATCATCGAAAAAAGTGACGAAGTAGTCATAATTCCCCTTGCGGTGATGCATATTTAGAACATATACATCGGCATGTATTAGTCCCAACAAATCACTTGCTCGTGTTCCCTTACCACTAAAGGAAGTGCAAATCATTTTGCGATGGAGACAAGATTCGCATATTCCATATGATTGAAAATCAAATGGTTCAATAAATCTAGTCGACACTAGCCTTTAATGCGTTTCTCTTTTACGTAACCAAATTGAAAAATCAAATGTACAAATCATTTGGATTACTAGTTATGAGTCTTTTTTATCGTATTATGTAGATATCATTGCTGGAGTTGGAGGTGTCTAAAACTTGTATATTATAAAGATAAGTGGCATGGCTCACATCCATGTCTAATTTCAATAAAATACAACAATTGTCTTTGATGACAAAATATAAATCCTTTCATGTCTCACATAGAAATGGAAAAAATGTTTTAGACTAAGCGGGTACATAATAACAATTTTGTAAATTATAACTCAAAGCTATTAGCAAAAACAAGAACATAACCCCCTCTTGAAGTGGCGGCTACCCTAGCTCCATTTCCTTGTCAGAGATTCATATCACTCTTGTTTAGCTTTCCACATTTCCTAGTCCCACTTGGAGTAACAAGCCCAGCTTTGATATCTTCCAAATACTTGGGGCAATTTCGCCTCCAATGGCCCATGACATTACAATAATGAAATTCCTCATAGGATTTGGAACCGTTCTTGGTCTTGGTCTTGGTAGTCCCACTATCCATTTCCAATTTATAATCAGGTTTGGGTTTCTCGCCCATTTTTGCCTTCCCTTTATTAATACCAATACTCCTTTCATTTGCAAGGACAATCTTGCTAGAACTCCCACTCAATTTGATATTTCTCCTTGTTTCTTCAAATAAGGATGCCTTGGGTTTTGTAAGATTTTCTTTCCAAGGTGGTGGGCAATAATATTGGAGTGGGTGGAGTGGAGGTGGTAAAGAAGCAAAAATTTTCATCCTGACCAATGCCAATGCGTAATTCTCTAACCGTGTCATTGTCATACTCGGAGCATTTTTCATCGAATGATTGGAGCCATGTATCAACGGTGATTGGTGTTGGAGTATTAGATGAATTCATTGCGAATAATTAACTACAAAAACGGAAATGAAGGAAATAATTAACATCTATCGTTTTAATAATACTCGTAAATTTAACTACAAGTATTGCATTTATATAGTGACCTCCACCCAACTATATAAATGATTCCGAGATCCAAATTCATAATAATACGGGCACGGTGAGCCGATTCATCCCTTATTAATATAACTCGGTGGATTAACCTCTTAATCGATTCTACTTTAGAACTCTCGGTCGACAAAAATTACTCTAATTCTCATCTTTAGCCCGGAACACATGCGACTACGGTCACGAATACTTCAGTTGAGCTCAATCCAAATTTCGATGTAATAACATTTTACTACCCCACTTCGCCAACGTAACAAGGTTTGTATTACGGTGAAGCCGGATTAACTCCCTTATGAAATTGGTACTTCATGGGTTCTACTATTTGGTAAGGCTATATCTCAATTATTATATGTGAGAGGTCTTGTCAATTTATTATCTATCACGTTTTAAGTGAACTAAAGCGGTGAACTACGATAATTATAATTGACACGGTCGATGACTCGATATGATATGCATGTGTAGCTATGGCGATTTGGCAATGCATACAACATATTAAAAGAAATAAATAAAATTCCTAGTATGGCCTTCCTAAAAATAGAAAATCAAATAATCTATTACATATTCGGAAAACAACTCCTTTGGTCCCTTGAATCTTCAATTGGCACGCCTCCCAAGACACCGTCTTCGTCGGATTACCTTTCCGAATGGCACCGTCTTTGAAGATACTCCATAATTACAAATAATAATAAAAATACAAAACTATTCCTATTATGCAATTGTAAAATGGAAAAACTAATAAAATAAAAATAAAAGTGATACGAGATCACATTAAATTACAACCGAATCAATATTCCCTTTCATTACGGGTAATATAGATTAAAACTAAGGTCATACTAAGATAAAATTACATAATTCAAAATTATATAAATAAAAGACATTCAACAATTGAAATATGCAGCATTATAATATGTACCTATCATGCCAAATGATGTGCCAAATCGCCCTATTTAACTTATGTCGTGCATATAACCCGGTTTTATGGAAATGCGTGATAATAACCTTTTAAAATCACTAATTAACACTTAAATCACATTTAAGCTCAAATTAATTATCCGAACACCTTTTAGGACTCAAAAATTAGTCATCACTCAATTTTTGACAATAATTCAACTTGATTTAATTTTATGCTCATTTTTTACCTTAAAAAGACAATATTTATGAAATAAATCCAAATTAAATTACAAAAATTTCAAAATTTGAATTTTAAATTTTTGAACATTCGGGAATAATTCCATGACACTCATAATGTCAAAAATCATGGTTAAAATTTTTGAATTAATTTTCAGAAAATATAATTGCATTTTATTTGTTTTTTATCTCATAAAATATTTAAAGTATCCAAAAAGTATCCAAAAATTACTCCAAAAATTATTCCATGACACTATTTATGCCATTTTTACTCTAAAAATCCATAAATCTTGCTAAAAAAGATTTTTTAATCTCAAAATTTACATACACTCCGTAAATTATGCATGTGACATCATATTAAAAAATAATGACTTAATTCGAAATTTAACTATTTTTAACCTTTTTACCTCTTTTAATCCATTTTTATCTCATAAAAATCATAAATCATGCAATATTAATCAAATTAATACGAGTTTTTACACACAACTTGTAAAATATGCATGTGAGGTCATATAAATTTTTTAAGGTCAGAAAGTAAGTTTAACCAATTTTAGTCATTTTAATCTCTATTTATGCCATTTTTACACTAAAAATTCATAAATCATGAAATATTAATCACATTAATATAATATTTTACATGCAATAGATAAAATATTCATGTGAGTTCATACTAAAATTCCACGGCCAGTAGTGAAGGTTAACTTATTTTAGTGAATAAAAGTTCATTTTAATCATAAAAATGTAATAAAATAACTAAAAATCATTAAAATGAGCAATAAATTTCCATAAATCATAAAAATGACCTAAATACATTTTAGGACCAGAATATACAACATGCATGGTGATTTCATGGCTTATACTTATAAATCACAAATTTTTAGTTTTATATGTTAACCTTTTAACTCGGAAAAACAATAACCGATTATGCATGCAACATCCTTATGCTCTGATACCACTTGTTAGGTTAATATACATATTATTAGATTCCTCTAATAATGAACTAATTAACTTGTTAATTATTTGTTCTTTAGATCTAGTGCATGCATAACAAAATGAAAGATTTATAAGAAAAACAATGTCCCTTACTTTGATGCTAGGTTCGAAAATATTAGAACAAGTAAGGTGACCTTCCTCCACTTGTTCTTGAGCTTAATTTGATGGATGATCCTCCTAGGACTCCAAGTATAGAAGACACTCCAATAAGTTGCACCCAAGATTAATACCAAAAATTCCTACTAATATTAACTAGATATATAGTAGAAATGTTCTCTTAATATTACTAATATTTCTAATATTACTACCTCTAGTAATAGTTTGGAGAGTATTAGTATTTTAGAGAGTTTAGTTAATTTTGCATGTGAGGAGATATGGAATGAAAAACAAGCAAAAACAAGAGTAGTGAAAAATGAGCAACAAGTGCTCATTTTAAGAGCACCAAAACCGGTGGCTTTAGCATGGGGGAATATATCCCTTTTGTTTTTACTTGTTTATTCATCATGGGTAGAGTGTAGGAAACATGTTTGTAGGATTTGTCATAGAAGTGTCTCAATCACACTTTATTCTAACACAAATGAACAAGACAAAACTTGAGCATCTTTTGCTCTCTCATATGGCCGAAATAATGGACCCATTTTGGTCCATTTTTGCCTTTTGTCATTTATCCCACAAATTCTTATAAGTCATATGTTCAACTGTCTTACATAATTAATTATTAATGTAATCATTTAACACTTAAATATTACAATTAATAATATAATATACACTCCACTTTTTGAGTAGTATACTACCATTATATCAACATATAATGGGTCCCATAATTACTAGTTAGTTAAAATTACAACTTCTTGTAACTTAAATAACTAATTACATCTACCTCAAAACTTATATAAAACCTCAACTAATTTAGTAATTTAACACTTAATCACTAAATTAAATCTTATTTAATCACATTACAATAAGACGCAAAATTACATTCCCATAATTAAGGAATTAATTAATCTACATCACATACAATTAATAAAATATATATTTGGGCCTCATCCTATAGGTGTGACCTAAAGGGATCAACTGACCACCACCGTCACACGACAGTAATGTCAAACTCTAGTTAGCCAATCATTACCGATTAATGACGGTCAGTCGACTATATAAAGAATCATCCCTCACGTATTATTGGTATGAGATTTAATTATGATATTAAATCATGTGATCGCACTATTGTCGAGGACAAATTTCCCAATAGAATGATCCTCGGATCTTGTGAAAACATGGTCACAAGTTTCGTATAGATCTCATAGGCGGTGTTAATCTTTATAGCACTCCTTTGGAGTTCGGCCTCCATAGAGAAGATCAACACATTTTTGACCGCGGCCGACTCCTTTTGGTAAGTCTCATAGGCTTGCCTAGCGGAGGGGGTAGACCTAGCGGTAGGTGCGGCGGGAGAGGCCTCGGTAATGTAACGAATCTTATCGTCGCCCTCCGTGGCCAAGCGAAGTTGAGCGTCCCAATCGGCGAAGTTGGACCCGTTCTTTTCTTATTTACAACGATCCATGAAGGATCGGAGCCATGAAACATTGGTGAGAGTGTTTGAGCTAGTGGTCGCGGATGAAATTGGAGTTGCCATTGCAATTGAGAAAACAATTTCGACTACAAAATAGAAGGTGAAGGAATTAATAAACATCTATCGTTTTAAAATTACTTGTAAACATTTTAAACAAGTTTTAAGCATTTATATAGTGACCTCTACCCAACTATTATAAATGATCTTGAGATCCAAATTCATATTAACCCGGGCACTGTGAGCCAATTCATCCCTTATCAATATAACTCGGTGGATTAAGTTTTTAATCGATTCTACTTCTAGAACTCTCGGTCGATAAAATCACTTTAATATTTATCTTTAGCCCGGAACACATGCGACTACGGTCACGAATACTTCCGTTGAGCTCAATCCAAATTTCGATGTAATAACATTTTACTACCCACTTACCCAACGTAACAAGTTTAGCACCCCGATGAGCCGAGCCTACTTCCTTATGAAATTGGGACACATGGTTCTACTATTTCGTAAGGCTAATTCTCAATTATTATTTAGTGAGAGGTCTTTTCAATTTATTATCTATCACGTTTTATGTGAACTAAAGCGGTGAACTACGATAATTTTAATTGACACGGTCGACGACTCGATAATATGTTATGCATGTGTAGCTATGGCGATTTGGCTATGCATGCAAACATATAAAACAAATGCAAAGCAAAAAAAAAATCCTAGTATGGCCTTCCTAAAATAGTAAATCAAATAAAATATTTACAAATTTTGAAACCAACTCCTTTGGTCCCTTGATCTTCAATTGGCACGCACTTCAAGGTAACACCGTCTTTGTCGGACCACCTTCTCGAATTGCACCGTCTTCAAGGAACTCCGAAATAAATAAATTACATAGCTTTTCCGCTGTATACCATATAAAAGAAAAACCAAAATAAAATAAAATAAAAGTGATACAAGATCATATTAATTACAACCGAATCGATATTCCCATTCATTTCGGGAAATACCAATGAAAACTAAGGCCATACTAAGTACAAATTACATAATTCAAAATTATATAAAATAAAATATGACAATCATACTAAAAATGCAGCATTAATATATGTATGAAACATGCCATGTGATGTGCCAAATCGCCCTATTTAAGCTAATATCGTATATTCGGTCCGGTTTTATGGACTATTGTGACAATTAACCTATTAAAATCACAAAATATTACATAAATCACATCTATGTCCAAGTTAATGACCCCAACCATCTTAGGACTCAAAAATTTAGTCTTCACTAAACATTCGACAATAATTCAACTTAATATTTTATTATTGCTCTTTAAACATCTATTATTCATAATAATAAAGAAATAATTCCCAACTAAGTCACAAAAATTCGAAAATTTTAAAATTTCAAAATCATAATTTTTTATATTCTTGAAAATTACTAACATTCCAAAACTTTAATAAAATCTGCCTTTAGATTATTTTAATTTATTTCACAAATAAATCGTATAAAACATGATTTTAACCCTTTAATTCAAAATTAAACGTAAAATTATGCAATAAAACAAAATTAAAATTTTTAATATTCTAAATAAGTTTCTTGAACTTGGAAATGACAAATTTTAAGCCCAAAATCGAATTTTTATATTTATGACTATTAAAGTTGCTATTTATCAATTTATATATCATAAAAATTAATAACCACTTAAATCATACGAAATTTAACATGCAACTTTAAATCTTATATTAATATCATATATACAACACTGGGAGAAAATTTGATGCTATAAAATTCAATTTAGCTATTTTTGCTAAAATAGTCACTATTTATTCGATTTTTACATCTAAAAATCATAAATCATGCAAAATAAAACGATTTTATTTCAAAATTTACATACAGTGTGTAAATATTTCATGTGACAACATACTAAAATTTCATGGTCATTAACGAAATCTAAGATTTTTTTAACCAAAATACCTCTATTTAATCGATTTTTATCATGTAAAAATCATAAATCATGCTATATAAAACCATTTTATACGAAATTTTACATACAATGTGTAACAAATGCATGCGAGGTCGTGTAAAAATGTCAAAGTCAGAATCATAGTCTAACTAATTTTAGCATTTTAAGTGTCATTTTATACAATAAAATGTAATAAAAATACTAAAATCATATTAAAGAGCAATAAAATACCATAAATCATCAAAAATGACCTAAAATAAATTTAGGACCAGAATGTTTAACATGCAAAATTTTCGTGGCATTTATCTTCATAAATCACAAATTTTTAGTCTTATATGTTAACATATTAACTCGGAAAAACAAAACCGATTATGCATGCAACAATTCTTGCTCTGATACCAATTGAAAGATTCATTAATCTCTTATTAGACCCATGTAATAACTAAGTATTTATTAGTTTAGTCATAAACTAAAAGGAACTTATGCATGCAAAACAAAATAACAAAGTAAGAAGAAAAATCAATTATTCTTACAAGGAGGGTCGAGTGGTTTATACTAATTTGGTCTCCTACCAAATTAGTCTTCTTAAAGAATAATCCAAATGCCCCAAAAACCCTAGATCTAATTGCAAGATCTACTCCTTAGGGATTTGTTCCAAGGAAATCCTTCTTAATACAAATATTAATTTTAGTTACTAGAAATTAATATTTGTGACCTTAAAATAAGACTTAATATTATTTTAGTTACTACAACTAGTACTAATAATAATATAATAGATTTTGTGAGGTTTTTCTTCTTTGAGAAAATGCATCAATAAGAGAGAATAAGATTAATCCTCAAGATGATGAGTAAGAATGAATTAGTGTGTGTGAAAAATACACTACTTGATTGTGTATAGAGGAGGCCACCGGTTCTGGCATGGGTAGAGTGCCAAATATTTTTGCATTTTTCTCTTCTCAAGAGTGTAGATATGCATACCTATGATTAGTAGGTAATCATCATGTTACCCACTAATTTATATTAATTAAGGCACAAATCCTCCTAACTTTGTCAATATGTTAATTTGTATTGTGTGACAAATTGGACATGTTACTAGACATGTCGTTTAAATAATGCATTTTTAACAAATTAAAAATCATTATATAAATGAAATAAATCACATACAAAAATTAACTAATAATTCACAATTACAATTTCTTAAAATGGGTCATAGAATTATAAATCTCAACTTTTTGTATTTATAATAAACAAGTCATTCTTTATTATAATTGTTTCATAAACAATAACTAACCTAAGTAATAAAACAATTTAATTACTTAGTACGAATCTTATTTAATCGAATTACAATAAGATACGTATTATTACTCACAAAATCATTTGTTCAAATTTATGGAATTAATTAACTTGTATCGTCATACAATTAATTAATTAATCAATTAAGAATGTTTCCCTAGAGGTATGACCTTAAGGGATCAACTGATCACCACCGTCATACAACAGCAATGTCAAACTCTAGTCAGCCAATCATTACTGATTAATGTGTATCAGTTGACAATAAAATATTACTTTCCCTTTAGCATTCTTAATATGAGATTTAAACATGTGATCGCATTTTAGTCGAGGACACATACTACAACACAAAGATTTCCGCAATGTTCTCTAAGGTTATCCTATGAGACATATTGAAAAGGCGGAATTTCATACCGACATCTTTTCGTCGATTAGTAACAACATGGAGGTTGCATAGAAATTCTAACGTGAGGCTAAGGTAGGTGTTTTCATGAGCGTAAAAAATCCTTTCAAGACCCAAGCCATTGAAAAATAACTCTCTTTGTTGCCTTATTCCAAGTATTTCCAACACATCAAGATCAATGAATTGAGTAGGTTCGTAACTCTTACCTAGCAACTCCAGAAATCATTGACGGTGTGTATCTTCGACGAAATGCACGTCCGGGAAATACTCAAGTTGTTCAACAACAGGTATCTCTTCATTTTATTGGACCCTTGAATTTCGTGAGGCGGTTGAGGTAGTCCTCTTTCGGCGTTTGGATCCCACCTCGCCGGTATTCTTCCTTTTGTTCCTTAGAAACATTCTTGCTTGATGTGGTTGGTAGGAAGTTGATCAAAAACCTTCGATTAATGTTTTTGTGATGGGGTTTCTGTGTGGAGATTTAGAAGGGATGATGATGTTGTTGGTTGTGTTGATGTTAAGATAACGGAATAGGGATGGTGGGGGCGGATTTATCAAAGAAGCATGCTGGGACGAGCAGGCTGGGGGTCGGGTTTGGGCCTGCTGTAGTTCAGCTCTGCATTTTTCTTCATGTGACCCGTGCGTCATGAAGTCGGCTCGAGCATCCCTCTGTTTGGGACGGGCGTCCTAAGAACAGGTCGAGCGTTTTTTTGTGTTAGGACCCTTTCTTTGTTTCCCCCATCCATGGGTCGAGCGTCCTCTGAATGGGACGGATGTCCTGCCTATGCTTTCAAAATTAAGGCTTAGATTAAGCCTTTCCCTTGCTCCCTTTGTGAACCCTTCTTATCATCGTACCCTTTCCTGAAAAATGGCTTAAAGACTAGATAGGAACTCTCCCTCACAACTCTCATGTAAGGACTAAAGGATACATGTCACTAATCTAAAATCCAACTACTATTATGATACAATGTAAGGCATAGAAAGAATATATTACAAATGGTGGTTTGAGATAGGACTCCACCAAACTAAGTTGAAATAACAAATTCCATTATCCATGGAGCTTAACGCTCTCAATAGTTGATCAAAAGCTTGTGAACGGTCTTCAAGTAAGCATGAGTAAGTTTTGAACCATTCAAAATAGAGTAGGGCCAATCCATGAAGGACTTCTCTTTGAACGCCTTCCCTTTCCTCTTTGCTTTGTCTTGATGGCCTTCCCGGCTCTTACAACTAGCAAACTTGAGATTCTTGGCATAGGAGGTTTCCGGGTTGCTCCTATTTCTTTCAAACTTGATGACAAATGTACTTGGACTAATCAACCCTTCAAGGGTAGAAGGTGAACTTTCATGGAATTGATGATGGGGTAACTTGGGAGTTGGGATTGTGGGCGCCAAGTTTTCACAAGTAGGTTCTCTCTTAGATTTGTCCGTGAGCTTCTCCACCAAGTAATTCTTGTATGATGATTTGACTTTCATGAGAAGGTCCACAATGTCATCTCCAAATATCATAGGTTCCAAAGTAGGTGTAAGAAGGTCCTCATGTTCAATAAAGAAGAGACATTCTTCCTCTTCATTGAAGAAATCTTCAAACTTCTCAAGGATGGGTTCCTCAAGCAAGTTAATCCCACAACTCCATTCATCATTTGAATTTGAGTCCATCTTCCCCTCATCATCTTCTTCCATAGTTTCGTCATCATTGTTTTCCTCATATGAATCATAAATAGGGGCTTCACCCCTCCTCGTTAAATCTTTCTCCATAACCTCAATGTTCACATCAAATGATACACCGTCATACTCACAAAGGCTAAGAGTATTTGGTTTGCTCAACCTCATATCTTCTTCATTAAATACCACACTTTCATATTCACAAGAGCTCAAGAGAAATGGTTCTTCCAACTTCATATCATCCACATCTAGGGTTATTTCTTCATATTTACATTCATGATCAATGTTTAAGAATTGGTGAGAAGTGGTTGCTTGGGTTTCCTTTATTTAGGCAATTCGAGTTGCCAACTGCTCACCTTGGGTAAAAATGCGTTAAAGAACATTGTTCCTATTTTGGCTCTCTTCTAGCACTTGTGTGAAGAAATTTTGTTGGTCTCCCATAATTTGGAGAACCACATTTTGAAGGTCAAAGTTATACTCATCTCATTGTTGTGTGTGGGTGTGAAAGTGGTTATATTGTAGCATTTGGCATTGGTTGTAATATGGGTTTTGGGTGGGTGGTTGTTGTGGATATTAGATGTGCGAATTTTGGTGGGAAAAGTTGGGATAGTAGTCAGGATTTTCATTTTATGAATTGTAAGGTAGGTTTGCGTTGGCTTGCTCCTCAAACTCCCCATACCCATTATAGTTATACTCAAAAGATCCACTATATACTCCATATATCAAATCTTGAGCCATCATGATAGCTAAGACAAGGAAACAACTAAAAGCATGGAAACTACAGCAAAACGGTAAGAACAACCTTGAGGAACAAGTTCCTCAAGGTTAAAGCACAATTAAAATAGACAAACATACAAGAACTTAATCACAAAACACCGTCCCCGGCAACGGCGCCATTTTAATGTTGAGCGAGTCATTGTTCACTCAATCAAATACATTTATATTCTCAACAAACAACTAGATAGTGGGTAAGTCGAGGTCGATCCACGGGACGGTGTGATTTGGGTTCTAAGTCTATCTATCTCAATTTATGCTAATGTCACAATTGGTTTCGGTTGATGATTCTAAACTAATGAAAGAAGTAAATAGTAATGGAAGGTAAAACAAGAAATAAAAACAAAGATGTGGACAAATGATTAACAATACTTGGGAATCATGGGATCATAGGGGAATCATGGTGAAATAGCATAAATGAATCATATAGATGCAAGCAATTATTATTGTTGGAATCGAGTTAGTTTATATCTTACAATTCCTAGGAAGTTTTAGGTCTCGGAGCCAAGTCGGTCAAGATTTTACAACACGTGCAAATCTACTTAATTCTTCCTATTCAACTATATGCATGGTCTAACAAGCCTTGAGTTGGTTTATGTCTTACAAGTCTTATTGAAAGGATAAGAGATCGTCCCTCTCTCCCCGTTTTAGCACCTCGTTTTAGCACCGCAACTCCTGGTTGCGAATGGTGAGTCCATGCTCCTGTGTCTGGATCGTCCGTCTCGCCTCGTCCAACACAGCACAGATCTGAGCGAACTCCACCGGATCTGCGGTACTCTGCTAATTGAGTTTGAACCATCAAACTCAAAATCGCACAAGCAAAATCAAAGAAACGACAAAGTACAAGGAAAAGCAATACCTGGACAAAACGGGCCTTCCTCACGGCTAAGTCCCCAACGAGCGTCCTCTAACAGTTGGATGTCCGCCACAAAGCCTGGTAACTAACGGTCGACACCAGCAAAGCAAATGATCGTCAGCCAGAGCACACAAATGCAAATTCAAAAACAAAGGACATGTTGGGTCAACAGCTCATCCTCAAGACCCTCAGTCTCCACTCGAGACCAAGGTCAGTCACCTCTGGAGCAGGCGACTACAAAAGACACAACTACAAAACCTCGTTGCAGGACGCCGAATAAGTGGACTGTGTAGCGAACTATGGGGGTTGAGTCGTTACGAGGTGGTCAACACCTTGAAAAAGCATCACATCAGCAAAAACACACGGCAAAAACCAGAGATAAAAATGAAACGGTAACCTACCTCCATTGGATACCAAGAAAGCTTCGACAGACAGAAGGCCTCGTACGACTCTCCTGTCAGCAAAAAATCCTCACATCCACAGTCGTGAAGGTACACCACAGCCTCTGTAGGCGTCAACTCCTAGAAATTCACCTTAGAAGGGTCGAGGGGCACAACGAAGGTCTCTATAACGCACTGCCATGCCAAACGCTCTCAGAGATTACACACCGTCTCTATCGCCGTCTCCAAGTACAGACATGACTAACAAAGAGGACTCAAACACTCTACTAGAAGGGTTGGCACCCCCTAGTGCGCAGTCCAAGGCTTCGCGACAAACTGAAATGCAAGGAAAGCGGTCAAACAACGACCTAAGAATGAAAAGGCAAGGGTCTGGGAGCTAGCTAGTCAACCTATTTCTATATATGTTATCTTATCCCATAAACAAAAGATGAGAAGAAGACTCATGTCGCCTCCTCAGATGGCGTTCGCTCGATGTATGCAGTCAAGGTAGGTGGACTTTGACACCTTGGCCTGAGCGACCACGTTATCTCTCACGGTTGGGTACGTCCTCGGTGGTACAACCACGGCCCTCGGACGCAACGCGGGCAAGTAAGAGTATACCAAGGCCTTTAAAAAAAAAACAAGCAACAATGAATTTTCAAACATGTAAACAAATAAAAAAGCACAACAACAAAAGACACAACCACAAAAACAAAACACAAACAAAACATTCAAAAAAATATCCATACCTCCAAGATGATGCCCGGACCAACCAATGCAGGCTCGTTCCCCTCATCCATTGTCTCCGGGCGACCGGCGCCCTGAAAGCAACGAGTAAACTAGGGCAAAGCAGGCGTCACCCAGTTGTACTGGCTCAAGGCACCAAAGTTGGCGAACAAAGGAAGGAGCTTGGAAGACAAACGCTCCGGCTATTCACCGAAGTAGGTGGAGCACAAGATATACCATAACCACCGGCGTGCCTCCTCCTCGTCGGCCGGAACCTTCTCCTCATCACTACCGATCAGTGTTGCAGCTACACCGCCAACACTCGGCCTGAAGAGATCCCTCACGTAGGAACTCGTCATCAAGAAAGGACTCACGTCAGTCGGCGGAGGCAAAACGTCGCCGATCAACTTCTTGATCGCCGTAGAAGACACCCACTCCGGTGCCTCCGAACTCGACCGACCCGTTGCCGTAAGGAAGATCGGACACCACAACAAAGTACTCTAGAGTGATGCCGATATCCCTAAAATGCATGTGAAACAACGACGTTGTATCCCAATATCGATCGATCATCGTGCGAATCATGCACATGTTCGATCGAATCTGATACCTGTGGATATCACTCCAAGTAGCCACAACAGGCCCAACCATCCCTCTATCAGCGCCCTCGAGCCCTCTCGCATGGCATTTTTGAACCACAAACAGGTCGAGTAGTCTAAGAATATCCTCATACCCGCAGTCTCCTGAAATCAAAACAAGACAAGATCAAAACGCCTATTCAAGCCAAATAACCAGAAAATGACTACGAAAATCAAAGTAAAAGCTAGCAGACTTATCAAGCCCTCATGGGCATGGTAAGAGATGTCGGTGTCAACACGCAACAACAACTGGCATCTGTACCAACATTGGGCCCACTCTTGATCATCACGTAAGTTCAGGCCTCTCGGAGCCTGAACCCGTCGAGCCTCCCAACTACTTACAAAGGCGTCGTCTGCCACGGTCTCCACTCTCCGCCTCTTAGCCCCGTGGGACCGTACAGGCTGGCGGACAACCCCTCTAGTGCCCTCCTAGTACCTCGGGGTTCCCTCCGCGTACGGCTAACCCTCTTCCTAGAGGGACTAGCCTCAGATTCCTCCCGAGTCCCGCCACAACCACTAGCCCTCCTAGACTTCTCCCGATTCTCTACAGCTCCCAGAGTCATCGCCGCAACCTCCTCGGTAACCACCTATGGCACGCTAACCGACGTACCCACCTGCCTAGTCTAGGCCAAACACTCCAAGGTCCTCACGACCTCCTCCTTCTCCCGAGTCCCAAACTCGCGGCCAGGAAACTCATCAGCCCTTGAGCACACCCCTAAAATCAGGAAAAGGCGTCAAGCCAACACAAAATTGGACATTATGACTGCACAAAATAAGCAAATCCCTAAAAAAAGCTTGTAAAAGACCGACAATGACCAAAAACAGGGCAAATCCGCCCAAACTCAGCAAAACGGCAAACTACCAAAAGCAAAATCCCTCGACTCATTCCTTTTATACAGAAGATGAGTCAGCGGCCCTCAAGAAACACCCATGGCCCACAAGGCCCACAAAGACACCCCTTCTCTCAAAACAATCAAAAATGTCCAAATAGGGCAGAAACTGAAGCACATTTGGACAAATAAAAGCAAAAATTCAAGTTCTGGCCATAGCAAAGCAACATGGCTTAATCATGTCTCAAAATGACCTAAACGATGTTTAGGAAGCATGTCAAAGTCAGATGACCCAATTCGAGTCCAAATCAACATTATTTTCTTGAGCATAAAACCGTCTAACGAGGGCAAAATGCAAAAACGACCCCCTTTTTAAGTAACAAGAGCCCCATATAGCAAAGATGACATTCTCCGACAAAAATGCATCCTATATGGACCCATGGCTTAAGCAAGACAACACATTTTACGAAAATGAGACATTTTTCACGCCTTATTCACGTTTTTCAAACAAAAGAAACGGAAACGAGGATCAAAATGCCAACTAAAGGCATCCCTTTACTTCTAATTGGGTTTCTAATCTAATTACACCATCATTTGCATAGAAAATGGAGCCAAACAAAAAGCCCCAATTCGACATTAAGGCAAATTAGGGTTTCCTAATCTATAAAATTCAATCAACGAAAACAAGAACAAAAGTAAGAGGAATCGAGAGGATTTACATACCTTGAGATGACATGATGACTGTGGGATGAATCCAAGCAAAAGACAAGAATGAAAATGGCGATTATGAGAGGTGGTTTTTTTGAATTTTGTCGAGCAAGACGGAGTAAATGACGAGCCACTATGCTCGCGTCTACTTCAAAGGAAAAATGGAGGCCCCTGGCATCGCCACTATGCTCGCACCCTTAAGGGCTTCCCGACTTTTTACCGTAGAGTTTTAGGCCTTCCTTTTTGGCCTAAATCTCCCTTAATTATTATCATTATCTTTTGTGTTAACGATATTGTCATAAAATTGAAACTCGGAAGCCGTGGCATCAAAATTCCAAATTGAAAAATCTCGGATTGCGAAAATTCGAGTCGCAATTACAACTACAAATTTCAAAATTGCGAATTACGAATTTCAAACTCGTAAATCGATGTATCCGAATTTCAAATTGCAAAATTTCTAATCACAAATTGCAATCCCAACTGCGAGATTCAAATTGTAAAATTTGCAATTACAACCTTTCAAATTACGAAATTCGGATTCCAATCACAACATCCGAGTTGCGAAATTTAAAATTTCAAAACTGCAAAATGCAAATCGTAAAATCCAGCGAAAATCGAAAGCACGTGTCCGATTCGTGAGAGGGACGGACTCTCACCTTGGTCCCTTCTAGGCATCCCCTGCGGACCTACATATCAAGAGGTCCCGATCAAGCATCCCTACCAAGATCATCTACCGCGGGTCCGCCTAATCCAACCCTAAACCCTTTCCCTTGCTATTGTCATTCGAACAAGAAGAAAACCGCAAGGCATGGTTGTTTAATGCATATGGATTGTTTTTTTTATGCATCTACAACGCTACTTGATGCATTCATAAGGGTATTGCACCTTAAACCATCACCATTAATATTCGAACAAACGACATATACTAGAAAACTTTAAAAGGGACAAGAAAAGGTAAACCCTCACCATTGTTGTTACCAGAAAGCATATCTGGTGTTACTTGCTCAGTAACTTTTGGTTGGATACGTGGACTCTGTCGACGTGGAGGAGTAATTTGTTCTGGCTTTACAGCTGTAGTACTTGGGTTGGGAGGATTATCTGACATATACAGGGGTATTTTAATGCGCTAAGATTATTTTTTGATGCATCTACAAGGCTGTTCCATAGATCCAAAAACTTCATGTAATTATGAAACAATGAAAGCTCGATGATTAACAAAATAAGGAAAAGAAACTTCATTAATAAAACATATCATCCATACATGACAAAGCTTTACAACATTGAAAATGGAAAAACCCGACTACATAATTATACAAAGGTGGCTTAATACATGGAATTATACAAGAGTACCACAAAAGACTAAAAATAGGGCAACTTTAAGACCTAAACCGTTAAAGGCCTAAATACACAGACGTCAAAATGCTAAAAACTGTCAAACTTGAGTTACATATAGAGGAAAAAACCGAAAAAAGGCAAACTGGCCCGAGTTGCTAAGTCTGTTGAAATGGCAACTGTTGTGTCACGTGCAGGAGATGGCGTGGCTAAAGCATGAAACAACTCATTCACATGTGCACGTTCAGCGTCATCAAGAGCGTTAAGATGTTCTCTTTGGAAAATATTTTTCTCTTGTTGATGATGCAGGAGCAATTTAGCTGCCAAATCTTCAGTCATAAAGCATTTGCATCTTTTATAAATTATTTTAGGACCCCTACGAACAATTCTTACACCATTGATATCATTGGTCCGTAGGGAAATGCCATATGCATGTTCAATGCGAGGTGCACTTGGGTGTATGAGGAAAAGCTTAGACCAATTCCTACAGACCAACGCCATATTTGCCTTATCTTCGTTAAAATCTAGTTGGTAAAATATGTTAGTCACTAGATCTTGCTTATTGAAAACATCATCAAGTTGGGCTTCATAACAGTTGTCGGTAAACTGAACTTTGTCTAAGGGAGCAAATGACAAACCCATAGCCTCTTTTTTTTCTCTTACGTAATTCTTGACAAAAAGTGCTTTATCTTCTTCAAATATTTTGACTACCCACCCGTTGCACCAATTGGCCATACTTGGCTATGTATAAGTAATTGACCAGTAAGAGAATGACCTACAAGCATCACAAATTGAACTCTCGAATGAAAAAACTAGAAATAGGAACTAGTAAGGAAAAGAGTACAAGCAGTCCGTTATTTGAAAATCACATAAAGCATGAAGAAAAACACTAAGATAAATTCAGGAAATATCACATTAAGCAAGCAATACAGGTATTGCATCCAAGTTTAGAGAGAGCATTAAAATGTAGTCTATCATTATTTTGGGGTAAGGAAGGGATGAAACATAAAAACAGACAAAGCTATGCAGATTTTCTTACAACATACTTTGGTCAACATCATTTAGAGTTTAATTTGTTGGGTTTGGTGGGAAATAATCTTTCACTGATCTACCCCCTTTTATTTGTGAATGTACTGGTGTATTTTTCTTTCTTGCAACAGTCTTTCGCCTCATATCTATGAATGTATTGACTGATGTTAACACAGGTGAAAATAGAAATTTCGGCCAATGCACAACCGAGAGCATTTAAATTTTGGAAAATATGCAGATTTTCCGAGTCAAGGGCCCTCTACTAATTAAGCATTGGCACCTTATCGACAATGAACCTACTGCTAGTTTTAAAGTGACGCCGTGTTTGATGCGGACAGGGCCTTATTTGATGCACATTGAACTCTATTTTATGCACGCTGGACCTTATTTCATGCACGGACAGAGGACGGGGATCCTAAAACCTAAGCTTACTTGGCTAAAAAAAACTGAAAACAACAAGCAACTACCAGCTCGACTATTCTTTCAGATCCAAACAATATAGATCATTTAAAACCTAAAGACCCTCACAAAATACGCAAATTCAATTATTTAAAAGTACTTGAACATGCAATCAGAATAAAAACTCACAAATCCGCAAATTCAATTATTAAAAATTACTTGAACATGCAATCAGAACAAAAATGCAGAAATCGCTAAACTATAAGCAACGTATAAACTCTGATTTTCTATGCAAATGTGTTCAATATATTAAAACTCTGAATTTCTGTCCCGAATCTAAGAATTCATTATAGAATAACAATTAAAGGCCTTAATTAGGGAAATTACAGCAAATTAGGGTTAATAGTTTAATATGAATTGATGAATGTCGGGGGAATTGATGAATGTCGAAGGAAAAAATACATGCATGATAAAATTACAGTACAATCGCCATTATCCGAAGCATAGTACCTGAATTTGTAGGAATGAGATTGACAAATCTCGCGAAAATGCTCCTGATGAATGGATTGAACCGTAATATGAGAAGCATATGATCGGAAACGATGAAGGTAGGATAGAGATGAGCAGCGACGACGATCGGAGAAGATGAACGGAAATGGCGACGATCGAAAACGGGGATGATGAGGGTCGTAGAGAGAGAAGAAGATGAGAGAGAAAGGGAAAATTGGGAAATGAATGAAATTGAAGGGTTTGGGGAGTTGAGCGCGTAAAGTTGAAATATTATTAGTAATATTAATTAGTAATGTTAATATTAGTAGTATTATTAGTGCTTCTCATGGTTCTCATCATCCTAGTGGTTCTCATATGATCCTGAATATATATATATATATATATATATATATATATATATATATATATATATATATATATTGAAAAGGCTACATAAAGCATCAAATTTTATTATATATATATATATATATATATCTATACAATATAGTTAAAAGGCTACCGAAAGCGTTGACTTTTTTTCCATGTGTCATTTTATTCGAGTTATAAATAAGTATAATGAAAAAACAAGACTTTAAAATCTACTTGACATCTTAAGAAAATCAGATAGTCTAGGTGGCATCTTCTAGATAAGTTACTTATCTTTTTGACATTCATAACAGGTTATCTTCTATTGAATGAACCACGCCCCATCCTTTTAATTTTTCTATCATAATATATTAATAACTAGAACCCTACATAAATTTTATGTGCGTCTTTCCATCTTTTCTAACTTTTAATTTTTTCATTAATTTGCCATAAGTCCAAATTAATCATCCTCTTTAAATGCTCAATCTTTTAGTTTCATCAAATATTATATTAGCATGAGATATTGTGCAGGGTCTCAAGTGTCAACTTAATTTTTTTTTGTCAACTCATTAATTAAACATTATAGTTATCAATTTGGAATCCGGATTTCCTATCCCACTTTCGCTTTCCATCTTGTGTCTCATTATGTCATTATTTGACACATAAGGATTGCACATTAAAAATAAGTATTTTCTTATTATAAAATGAGCTGACTTGGCCAGTCTATCCACAATAACCCATATCATGTTGTTACCTTGTTGACTCTTGGGTAAACCCACAATAAAATCCATAGAAATGGACTCCTACCTCCACTCAGTTACCTCACGAGACTGAATCTTACCTTGTGGTCGACGCTGCTCCCGTTTCACTCTCTAACATGTCAAGCAACGAGCCACGAACTCAACTGTTTCTTTTTTCATCCCAGGCCACCAAAAAGTCTTTTTCAAATCCTTGTATAGCTTGTCACCGCCTGGATGTACTGAGTATGGTGTGCAATGACCCTCTGTCATGATCATCTTTTTCAGCTCCTAATCATTAGGAACACACCACCTCTCATCGAACCTCAGACTACCATCTGCATGAATAGAGAATCTAGACACTGTCCCTTTCTCTACTCCAGCTCTCCACTCCACTATCTTGGGATCTAACTCCTGTTTACTGCGAATATCATCATAAAGATCAGGCTTCACTGTCAAATCTCCCATAGCATCCCTTTTCTGGATCATATGTATCCCGAACTTCCCCTCCTCATCTCTTAATCTCATCAAAGATATAGCTCTGCATAGAGAATGCCAAGTGAAGGTACGCCACAGCCTCCGTAGGCGTCAACTCCTAGAACTGCACCTTAGAAGGGTCGAGGGGCACAACGAAGGTCTCTGTAACGCACTGCCATGCCAAACGCTCTCAGAGATTACACACGGTCTCTATCGCCGTCTCCAAGTACAGACATGACTAACAAAGAGGACTCAAACACTCTACTACAAGGGTTGGCACCCTCTAGTGCGCAGTCAAAGGCTTCGCGACAAACTGAAATGCAAGGAAAGCGGTCAAACAACGACCTAAGAATGCAAAGGCAGGGGTCTGGGAGCTAGCTAGTCAACCTATTTCTATCTATGCTATCTTATCCCATAAACAAAAGATGAGAAGAAGACTTCTGTCGCCTCCTCAGATAGCGTTCACTCGACGTATGCAGTCAAGGTAGGTGGACTTCGACCCCTTGGCATGAGCGACCACGTTATCTCTCACGGTTGGGTACGTCCTCGGTGGTACAACCACGACCCTCGGACGCAACGCGGTTAAGTAAGAGTATACCCAGGCCTTTAAAAAAAAAACAAGCAACAATGAATTTTCAAACATGTAAACAAATAAAAAAGCACAACAACAAAAGACACAACCACAAAAACAAAACACAAATAAAACCTTCAAAAAAATATCCATACCTCTAAGATGATGCCCGGACCAAACAATGCAGGCTCGTTCCCCTCATCCATTGTCTCCGGGCGACCGGCGCTGTGAAAGCAACGAGTAAACTGGGGCAAAGCAGGCGTCACCCAGTTGTACTAGCTCAAGCCACCAAAGTTGGCGAACAAAGGAAGGAGCTTGGAAGACAAACGCTCCGGCTATTCACCATAACCACCGGCGTGCCTCCTCCTCGTCGGCCGGAACCTTCTCCTCAACACTACCGATCAATGCTGCAGTTACACTGCCAACACTCGGCCTGAAGAGTTCCCTCACGTAGGAACTCGCCATCAAGAAAGGTCTCACGTCAGTCGGTGGAGGCAAAATGTCGCCGATCAACTTCTTGATCGTCGTAGAAGACACCCACTCCGGTGCCTCCAAACTCGACCGACACGTTGCCGTAAGGAAGATCGGACACCACAACAAAGTTCTCTAAAGTGATGCTGATATCCCCAAAATGCATTTGAAACAACGACGTTGTATGCCAATATCGATCGATCATCGTGCGAATCATGCACATGTTCGATCGAATCTGATACCTATGGATATCACTCCAAGTAGCCACAGCGGGCCCAACCGTCCCTCTATCAGCGCCCTCGAGCCCTCTCGTAAGGCATTTTTAAACCACAAATAGGTCGAGTAGTCTAAGAATATCCTTATACCCGCAATCTCCTGAAATCAAAACAAGACAAGATCAATACGCCTATTCAAGCCAAATAACTAGAAAATGACTACGAAAATCAAAGTAAAAGCTAGCAGACTTACCAAGCCCTCGTGGGCATGGTAGGAGATGTCGGTGTCAACACACAACAATAGCTGGCGTCCGTACCAACATTGGGCCCACTCTTGATCATCACGTAAGTTCAGGCCTCTCGGAGCCTGAACCCGTCGAGCCTCCCAACTACTTACAAAGGCGTCGTCTGCCACGATCTCCACCCTCCGCCTCTTAGCCCCGCGGGACCGTACAGGCTGGCGGTAAACCCCTCTAGTGCCCTCCTAGCACCTCGGGGTTCCCTCCCCGTACGGCTAACCCTCTTCCAAGAGGGACTAGCCTCAGATTCCTCCCGAGTCCCGCCACAACCACTAGCCCTCCTAGACTTCTCCCGAGTCTCTATAGCTCCCACAGTCGTCGTCGCAACCTCCTAGGTAACCACCTATGGTACGCTACCCGACGTACCCACCTGCCTAGTCTGGGCCAAACACTCCAATGTCCGCACGACCTCCTCCTTCTCCCGAGTCCCAAACTCGCGGCCAGGAAACTCATCAACCCTTGAGCACTCCCCTAAAATCAGGAAAAGGCGTAAAGCCAACACAAAATTGGACATTATGACTGCACAAAATAAGCAAATCCCTAAAAAAAGCTTGTAAAAGACACACAATGACCAAAAACAGGGCAAATCCGCCCAAACTCAGTAAAACGCCAAACTACCAAAAGCAAAATCCCTCGACTCATCCTTTTATACAGAAGATGATTCAGCGACCCTCAAGAAACACCCATGGCCCCCATAAGGCCCAAAAAGACACCCCTTCTCTCAAAACAATAAAAAATGTCCAAATAGGGCAGAAACTGAAGCACATTCAGACAAATAAAAGCCAAAATTCAAGTTGTGGCCATAGCAAAGCAACATGGCTTGATTATGTCTCAAAATGATCTAAACGATGTTTAGGAAGCATGTCAAAGTCGGATGACTCAATTCGAGTCCAAATCAACATTATTTTCGTGAGCATAAAACCGTTTGACGAGGGCAAAATGCAAAAACGACCCCCTTTTTAAGTAACAAGAGCCCCATATAGCAAATATGACATTCTCCGATAATAATGCATCCTATATGGACCCACGGCTTAAGCAAAACAACACATTTTACGAAAATGAGACGTTTTTCACGCCTTATTCACGTTTTTCAAACAAAAGAAACGGAAACGGGGATCAAAATGCCAACTAAAGGCATCCCTTTACTTCTAATTGGGTTTCTAATCTAATTACACCATCATTTGCATAGAAAATGGAGCCAAACAAAAAGCCCCAATTCGACATTAAGGCAAAGAGGAATCGAGAGGATTTACATACCTTGAGATGACATGATGAATGTGGGATGAATCCAAGCAAAAGACAAGAATGAAAATGGCGATTATGAGAGGTGTTTTTTTTGAATTTTGCCAAGCAAGACGGAGTAAATGATGAGCCACTGTGCTCGCGTCTACTTCAAAGGAAAAATGGAGGCCCCTGGCATCGCCACTATGCTCGCACCCCTAAGGGCTTCCCGACTTTTTACCGTAGAGTTTTAGGCCTTCCTTTTTGGCCTAAATCTCCCTTAATTATTATCATTATCTTTTGTGTTAACGATATTGTCATAAAATTGAAACTCGGAAACCGTGGCATCAAAATTCCAAATTGAAAAATCTCGGATTGCGAAAATTCGAGTCGCAATTACAACTACAAATTTCAAAATTGCGAATTACGAATTACGAATTTCAAACTCGTAAATCGCTGTATCCGAATTTTAAATTGCAAAATTTCTAATCACAAATTGCAATCCCAACTGCGAGATTCAAATTGTAAAATTTGCAATTACAACCTTTCAAATTACGAAATTCGGATTCCAATCACAGCATCCGATTTGCGAAATTTAAAATTTCAAAACTGCAAAATTCAAATCGTAAAATCCAGCGAAAATCGAAAGCACGTGTCTGATTCGTGAGAGGGACGGACTCTTACCCAGGTCCCTTCTAGGCATCCCCTGTAGACCAACATATCAAGAGCTCCCGATCAAGCATCCCTAACAAGCTCATCTACGAACAACTTTGCAATTACGATCCCCCAACAGATCCCTCTATCGAGGCATGGCCAATCTCAGCATCTCTAGTAGAGTCGTATGAGAAATATCAATCTCCAACATCCCTGTCGTGTTTAGACCAAAACTAAGCACCATTCCCCATGAAGCTTTTCCTCTTACGAATGGCGAGTCCACACGCTGAAGCAAACGATAATTTGGCAAAGAGACAAGCATACTCTCCACAAAACTCCCCAACGAGTCCCGAATAACCTGGTTGGAAGTCATTACCAGACACATTCTTGAAAGTGGACCCGAGAAATCGGCCATTTCCTGCAGTCAACCTGTCTGGTTGGCAATCATTAGTAGGCAGAATTCTTGAAAATGGGCCCGAAAAGTCGCCAATTTCTCGTAGTCAATCAATTAACCTTCAAGGGCTGGCGAGTCTATACGCACGGGCAACTTCAACCGAGAAACTCAATCCCCCTCTATAACAACCCGGTACAAACCCTGCATCGGGAGGGGTCACTCACAGTAGCTCGTGAGGCTGTGTACATGGCCCACAGATCAACATAGGTCCTTTCCCGCACTTTTTGTCCTCACTCATACACATCCCGACAAACTTCCCAGAAGGTCACCCATCCTAGGACTACTCTCAGCCAAGCGAGCTTAAATGTGGAGTACTTTCTCATGGATAACCAGAAAACAAAGTGCACTTTGTTGATATGAGTAGTACATAATCCCTTTAACCACAACTCAGATTTTAAGCCTATGAATGAACCTCTTCAAGGGGTTACCCCACCCGAATAAGGTCTTTGGTTCAGTAAAGTATTACACACCCCCACTTGAAGAACGTAACGTACTCGTTGTACCAGGCAGCATCTGACCACACTCAATTAGCCAAGCCCAGAATCCTCCCCTTCTAGGTGGGTGACCTCTTGGGAAGGTTCCCGGGATGCATATGAGTGAGGTCATAATGAGTTGAAAAGGAACCGTGATGATCTGTGGTCCATTTACATAGGTTGGCGAGCTACCGTGAGTGGCCGCTCCCGACCCAGGGTTTTGGCCAGGGTGTTACACCCTCGAAGGACATACCCCGATGATCCCTTAGGTATGGCTTCTTCCTATGGCTCGCGAGCCTTTATATGTAGTCTGATGGACTTTAAAAAACCCTCCCCGGCAGTTGACAGACTCTAAAATGTTCCCGATATTAGGTCCTTGACTCGGACCCCTTGAGTCACCTCGATGTCGCCTTAGCCTTCGATTTGTAATCTTCGATTAACCTGGGGGCTATACTTTGAATTTTGCCTTGTTCAAGCCTCACTCAAAGTGGTGGCTCTAAAGATACTCAGTATTTGCGGAATCCTAACAAACATCCGATGATTATCAGACTACAACATTTCCCGGAATCACAATGTCTAATCGACATTCATTATGACAGTATGACAGTGCGTCGGAAAACTCAAAAACCGATTAAAAAAATGAAAAACATTTTAAAAATACCTAGAATATTTTATGCACATCGACGACATTGAAATAACACTAATTAGAGTCAATTCCGACTTGGGGTCGAAAACCGACTCAAAATTCGAAACCCGACTCAACCAAATTTAAAACTGAGTTCAACACACAAAAAAACCACCCTAAATAACACCTAAATACTAGGTTACATGGTATTAAGGTATAAACCACAAATCATATCCATCAAATTAGAGGATAAAACAAAAGAGGAAATACAAATTTTTGAAAAGGATAGAACACGCCCTTGTGTCGTATATATGCTCAAGCCCAAGGTGAGCTAAACTCAACCCAAAGGAACTAACACCACACAATCTTCTATAAATACCCCCCTTCGTGCCTCATTTGAAGTTACGCGAGAGTCCGCCCCGTCTTTTCTCCTTTAATATTCTCGACTCGACTTCTTAAGTAAAAAACCGACGCGTGTTTTGGACCTACCAATCCAAAATACGAGCCTTACACACTTTTTTTTTGGTACCACCATTGTGCATTAAAAAAATTTGACCTACTATTTCGACCAACTAAGCTCAATCAATAACTAAAAGAAACACTCTTTTCTTACAAAGTTTGGTTTTCAAATCGAGTTTTCCAACCCACGAGTTTTATACTTTGTCAATTTCTCATCTAGCAACCGAACGTGTGAGTATGAGGGTGTAAATAACTCTTTTATTTCATGTTCTTAATGTTGTTATGACATGACAAACGTAAATAATGCATAAGACGATTTAAATATGGGTTAGACGAGTCAAAACCGGACTTTTGGTCTGAAACATATGTTGCTTGGTTTGCCACAGGCTCGCGCCCATAGGGCCTCTCAAACCTAGTCCAAAACGTGTTTGAGTTCATTTCCCTCTAACACTTTCTTTTTTTTCTTTCTTTTCTTTTATGGTTTTTACCACTTCAATGTCATTTCCTCATGAAAATTATTAACCAATGCCGAAATCATACTTGGTTATTTATGCCATGATGGTTTTATCCCGTGTGACGATGATATTTGTTGGTTAGTTACAAACTAATGGGTATTTACACACCCTTTTCATTTATTTACCATTTTGCACTTTTTTTACACTCCCAAGAATTTTTAGTCATATCCATAATCATCCATGGTTTACACCTACCATGTCGATTTAATCCCGAGTACGATGATACATGTTGACTAATTACATAGCAATGAACTTAATATAATTAGTTCATCTCAAGCATTTTTCATTTTTACTTATTTTCGTTTATTTTCATCTTATTTCACTTTCTCTTATCTTGACCATATTGCATGTCATCTTTGGTTAATACACATTCCATGTCTACTTAACTCGAATTTCATGAAGAAACGGTTAAGTATACACATTTTTCACATTTATTTGTAAACTATTCATATCAAGCTTGCAAATTCATACCCGACAGGGAATGCTACTAACACAATGGTAGTTATTTCGAGTCATGCAAATCATATTTAAAAACATTCATACAAAAGTGGTTTTAATAAAATTTTCAACAAAAGCGGGTTCAAAAACCTTTTAAACATCCAGAGACGCCCCTTGGACCGCCCTATGGCTCGCGCCCCAAAAGGCCACATGTCTTTATCTTTTACAAACCAAGGATGAGCCCTTCTCATCGCTAATAGGCTCGTGCTCTTAATGGGTTGCCTGATGCTGTTTTGTCACTTATTCGACATTTTTCTTGAACATTCCTAATTACGGATGACCCGAAGGCATCGTGGATCAGATTGACGACTTTACATTTTACACGTTGTCATTTAAGCACTCTTTCAAACAATTGGATTGTGTTAACCACCATAACCCTAATTTGGCAATGGATGTTTAATTTTCGCTTATGCATGCAAATCAACTTTAAATTCAACTTTGACATAAATTTCTTGATATTTAGATTAACAAACCGAATTAGCAAATCCTGACATGTTAAGGTTAAACTAATGGATGCGCATTCATGCATTAACCCATTTTATCAACTCTTGCACTTAACAACCATGATCCATTAGTAGAAGCCGCTAGAGCGGGCAGGATTTGGTGTTCGATTAAAGAGCTTCTCAATATGTACCCTCACCCCTTACTTAAAATTTTTGGATAGTGAAAGGCCTTTTCCACGGCAATGAGAATCATTCTAAGTATATAATGATATAAAGGGATGAGTCTTTATCTTTATTATATATGTCAAGCACCGCTTCATGCATTGTTTGACGAAGGTATAAAGTGGATCTCGAATGGTGTCCAAGCACTCCACAATCTTTTGGTGGCAACTCTGAACATCTTTCACTCATTTCGAAGACCTTCATTGAGACGAAACCAACCGATATTAAGCGATACAATCAAAGAATTTTTTTCCCTACGTCCCCTAGTATGGCATTAGACAGCCGCATGTTCGCAGACTGTCGCACGAGTGGCCTATTTTTACACCCTCCGTTTATCATAAGTCGAAGAAAAAGAAGAAGTGAAAGGTTCTCCTGGCCGGCCACCCGGCAGGGGAAATTGTTTTGCCATTTTTTCCTCCGATTTGGCCGGTGGCCGGGTGACCGGCACCGGCAGTAGAAGTCATTTTTTTGTAATCTCTCCATTTTTACCACCTAATCTATAAAATACTATAAATACTCCCTCATAACTTTTCTTAGCACACAAGCATAGATCTAGATTTTATTTTGCTTAAGCTTTAATCTATCCTTAATCAAGTTTGATTCTTTTATTTATTTAGCCTTATTTACTCTAAAAAACAGTATAGATCAACTCTAGTTAGTTACTTATTACTACATAAATTGGGTTTTTAAGAAGATTTGAAGAAATTCTGCTTCATTATTAATTCAAGTTTGTACCTTTCTTATTGTTGGTATCATCTTCCTCTCTTTAATTTTTTTTAATCTTGTACTAATTTTTGTATTATCATAATTAGTTGAGTAGCTTTAAATATCACGTTTACATTTCTTTGTGATTTGAATATCAACATGTTTACTTTTGTTATTGGTAGTATGTGTGAGTAGTCTTGTACTAGGGTCTAGGGGGTCCTGTGTAAGGTTATTTGGGTTGATTGATGTTTGGATTAATTAGGAACTTATTGTGGAAATTGTCTTCTTATTTATGCATATGTAGTGTTTGATGGAATACTAGAGTGGAAGCTCTAACCTTTGCTTATTTTATCAACTTGTTTTTGGTGAAAACCTTGACTTGTTCTTAGATTATACATAAATGTTGGGGTTTGGTTGGTTTAAGTGAAACTTTACTAAGCTTGACCTTAAGACTGTCTCACATCGAAAGGTGGAGACTAATCGTGACTTTAACCACACTTTCTCAATAATCTCAGTTTAGATCGACCCGTTTCTACTTAGGTGAACCCGACTACCCTAGTTTCTCTTTAATTTACTAAACCTTCTCTAATTATTGCATTTAGTTTAATATCTATTCGTTTATCGTAGTTTTAATATCAATCAAATTCCATTGTTAGACTAAACTAGACCCCAAACGAGCTAAGTAGTAACCCCCACCATCCTTGTGACCGACCACAGGTAGTATCAACATTAGTTAAGTATAAATTCTTGTTTGACTATAAGTGACACAATGAAATCTATATCACTTATGCAATAATTACTGTAGAAAGTTGAAAGATAAGATTGTCAATGGAAAAGAACACAAGAATCAAGAAAGATAAAAGTATACTTAAAAGTTATGACTGGTGTGTACTTGTGAACTACTAACTCGTAGTTTACGGACCAATTAAATAACAGAAAAAAAAGCAAAGAATTTAGGGAAAGTGGGAAACAAAGAGGATATGCGTATAGTACATTGTGTATTAATATTTGACTGTTTGTAGGGATTGGGTACAAAATTTTGAGGCCCTATTTTTCCTTGTGCCCCAGTGCAGATAGCTGAAATGTTCACCATCTTGGCCTTCCCTGGATATGGATCATATCGGATATTCATCATTTAATCGAGATTCAGACCCTACCTCTAGGTTGCACGGACCCGGCTCCTTTATAGCCTCCGCGGAGGCGAGGAGTATAGTACACCATGTAATAATATTTGATTGTTTGTAGGGATGAGCCTCAAAATTTTGGGGCTCTATTTTTCGTTGTGCCCAAGTGCGGATAGTTGAAATCTTCACCATCTTGGCCGTCCCAGCATATGGACAATATCCATATATTTAAAGACGAATCAGGATATTAATCATTTAATCGAGATTCAAACCTTACCCCAAGGTTGCACGGACCCGACTCCTTTGTAGCCTCCGCGTGTCCGACACGGCGTCGGACACAGACACGCCTGGGACACGGCTTTAAACATGCCCGACACCTCAAAAACCGTGTCATCGATATTATTTTAATTTACGACGTGTAAAACATGATCAAAAACTAGCGGACACGGTGCGTATTTGGTGGACGCCACATTTTATGCCTTCTCAAAACAACAAAACCCAATAATTTGTCTCCATAATTGTGTTGACGAGAACGCCAAACATGGCCGCCATCCACGAACCTACAACACCAAAGTCCCCACTCGCCACCACCGCCATCGAACCGTACCCCACCTTTTCACCATTTACTTCTTCCCTATGCCTCCTTTGTCATTGTGTTGATGGAGCATCATCTGTGTCTTTCCCTGCCACCACCGTTTTCCCCCTCTTCTGCCGGCCGTCGCACCACTTTCATGCACCAGTCTCGGGTTGTTTCCAAGAAACCAATCCCAAAATTGGTTTGGGGCTTTTAATCTTAATTTAGGAAAACGAGAATGTTAGCTTTAAGTATGTGACTTAAGGGAAAACACGGGTTGGAGTGATTGTGGGTGTGATTTTATTAGACACATTCGAGATTGGTAATAAGAATTCGTTTTTGAATCTCTTTTGCATTATAATAAGGGACGTGTGAAGTGAGACAGTATTTTCATTGGGGCTTGTTTTTAACACTACCTGAAGTGAAAAAGGAATAGGTGAGTTTGATAATAGTGCGTTGCATAATGAGGCTTGATAGTGTTGTAAGACTCGAATTCGGGTTTGTTATTTGGAACCTTTAATACTTTTTATTTATTTTGTAAGACTTGAATGTTCATTTAAATTTGGATTTGTTACTTGGAACTTTTTACTTTGTAAGAGATGTTTAATTTTGACGTATAAGACATTAATATTGTTTGTCATTTTACGACTTTGTGGACTTTAAATAACCAAAGTTTAGATGTTGGTTATAATGATCTTCAAATTACCTTTATATTAATATGTATATTGATTTTTTTTTTTACCGTGTCAGTGTCCTAAAAATTTCAAAGTGCCATGTTGCGTGTCCGTGTCCGTTTTCGTGCAACCTACGCCTACCCTTATATCCTTTTTTTTATTTTAGTTTGTTAAAAATAAAAATCTATCTAATCTTAATAAGGGTACTTGAAACTTCGATTTCAATGCCACGTGAACATCGATTAAATACCACATAAACATCGATAAATGTCACCTAACCTTTTCATAAAGCTCACATCACCTCTTACGTACACATATTGATATACTCTTGCTTTAAATTTTTGATTGATTATTTGGTTTTTTTAGAGCTTTTTTTTATCATTTATATTCTTTGTGGGAGTATTTAAGTAACAGCCCGTCCCAAACCCTTGGTCGCGAGTGGTCACTCACGGTAGCTTGCCATGTTGTGTACATGGCCCACGGGTTAACACAGATCCTTTCTAGCGCATTTTGTCCTCACTTTCAATCCCTTTAAGCACTAGTCATATTTTAAACCTATCAATAGACCTCTTCAAGGTGGTACCCCACCCGAATAAGGTCTTCGATTCAGTTGAGTAATACAATTTAAATTAAATGTAAAAAAATAATTGGGACGTGATCGTATACACACACACACACACACACTCACTCACACACGCACAAGCATATATATATATATATATATATATATATATATATATATATATATATATATATATATATATATATTTATTTATTTAAAAGGCAACATAAAGCATCAAATTTTATTATATATATATATATATATATATATATATATATATATATATATATATATATACAATATAGTTAAAAGGCTACCGAAAGCATTGAATTTTATTCCATGTGTCATTTTATTCGAGTTATAAACAAGTATAATGAAAAAACAAGACTTTAAAATCTACTTGACATCTTAAGAAAATCAGATTGTCTAGGTGGCAGCTTCTAGATAAGTTACTTATCTTTTGCACATTCATAATAGGTTATCTTCTATTGAATGAACCACGCCCCATCCTTTTAATTTTACTATCATAATATATTAATAACTAGAACCCTACATAAATTTTATGTGTGTCTTTCCATCATTTCTAACTTTTAATTTTTTCATTAATTTGCCATAAGTCCAAATTAATCATCCTCTTTAAACGCTTAATCTTTTAGTTTCATCAAAGATTATATTAGTATGAGATATTGTGCAGGGTCTCAAGTGTCAACTTTTTTTTTTGTCAATTCATTAATTAAACATTATAGTTACAATTTGGAATCCGGATTTCCTATCCCACTTTCGCTTTCCATCTTATGTCTCATTATGTCATTATTTGACACATAAGGATTGCACATTAAAAATAAGTATTTTTATATTATAAAATGATGAGGTGTTGGAAGATTTAGGCAATAGGATTAAAGATGGGACACAAAAGTGGGAAAGAGGATCTGAACTCATCAATTTGGGGACAAAGACGATGGACACCATTCTTTCAGTTCTTTTATTTTTGATAAATCAAGTTGTTAAATGTTTTAATATATGTGTTTTATACTCCCTTTTTATATATTCCGATATGTAATTAATTATGATTATTTTTATAGAAGCTTCTATGAATTGTTACTCTTTGAATGTTTTAAATAAAGTTATTTTGCCTGCTTTGCGATTCAGGTAACATTTTTCATTTCTCTATATTTGTATTTTATGTTTGGTTTTATTATAGTTTAGTTTATTGAATCCTTCATTGTAATACCTGGATATTTAAAGACCGTTAAAGGAACCTTGGTATACGTGAGAGGACCCTTAGGCTTGACGAGATACTATCCGGGAGTAAGACATTGTAGTGTAGTGGACCAAGTATAACCTATACGAGACCTAGTAGAGAGTTCAATGGACCGAGTAGGTGGAACTCGACTGATTACTTGTTGTACTCGACCGAGTGGGTGGCACTCGGCCGAGTACGGTGGTGCTCGATTGAGTAGACTCGACACTCGACCGAGTGCAGTCTATCAGATGGCGATATAACTTAAGACGGGGCTGGTTGAGCATCACCTACGTCTGTCACCCCCATACTCCAAGTGCCTTAACAGGACCACTCAGGTATAGGACGTCACCATCTCGGTTACCCGAGGCAATGATAATCAAAAGACAATAAAGAAACGTACTTTAAAAGTAAATATAATTTAAGTGATTACATGTCTCAAACCAAAACTGTTAAATGAAATACAAACGTCACCAAAACTGTTTACTAACAAAACTGAACAACTAAAGGACATCGTCTGACACAGCGGAAGACTCTTCTAACTGCCAAGTGATGACTCATCCCAGCTAGCCCATATGCATCATATCAAACCTGCTCAACAACTGCTCACCAACCCCGAATGGATCACCACAGTTTTTAAAACAATTTAACGTGGTCAGTACTAATTACACGATACAAACCAATAGAAAGCAAATGCCAAACAGCTCAATCAACACATTAATCCACAGTCTCCATCACCAATCTCCACACAACTGACTACACACTAAAGTGTGTAGCCCTGCCAGAGTACCCACCACAACAGGTACTCCACACCACCAGTGGGGGACCGCAGCCGTTCCCACCTAAGCCCCGCTCATCTCCATCGAGCGATAAACCCATGTTCATTGATGTGCACATCCCTTCTATGGCGGGTTCCGTAGAAGGCGAATCAAGGGCGTGAAGCCACTCCCGCAAGTGACTCCACTCAGCTAGGGAGGCACCACGAAGACCACAGACAGATACAACAACAATCAACGATATTAGTCAACAATACAACCAACAATATAACCAACAACCGTCACAACCACCAACAATATACTTTAACAATGATCACAATGAAACCACCAAACACATCATGTAATTAATACTGAGTAGGGAAACCCTACCTGGAATGTAATCACAAAATCAGACAATCTAGCAGCTGGCTCAAAACCCCTCTTCTACGAACCCTCCTCCTATACATACATTCATACAATTACTACTTTAACCATACAATCATAAAAACCCCAAAATCCCCAAATTAGGGTTTAACCAACATTAACCAAATGCTATAAAAATGATACGTAGAACTTACCCTTGACGCAAGGATCACAACGGTATAAAGAACAACGGAAGAACAGTGCAACGTAACTTGAAATCTCTCTTAACAGTGAATTAGATTTTGTAAAAGTGTTTAAAGAAGATGACGAAACTTGTTATATATTAATCCGCGTTATTAACAAAACCCGTCAAATAACACCCGTAACCCGACTTACTCGATCGAGTAAGTCACGTACTCGATCGAGTGCCACTTACTCGATTGAGTGCCAAGCCTACTCGATCGATTACCCTACAGGCAGACTACTGATTCGTATACCAAACATACTTACTCGACAAAGTAAGCCCCACTCGATAAAGTACCCAAAGACTCATAAAACCGTAGTATTGCAGTCTTCCCTCCTTAAAAAGAACTTCGTCCCCGAAGTTCAAACCACAACAAAACAAAACAAACTAACACTCTCCCGACACAACAACAAAAACAAAAATCAACATAAAACTCCAAAACATACTTACCAAACCAAACGCAATCCGGCTCAAACAACTACTAACTATAACAACATCAACCTAAAAAACATGTAAAAACTCTTCGCGACCATCTCCTACCCCCCTAAAAGAAACAAGGTTACGTCCCCGTAATCATACATACCTGATCAAAAAGAGATAGGTACCGCTCCCTCATAGCCTCTTCCGCCTCCCACGTAGCCTCCTCAACCTCATGATTAGACCAAAGAACCTTAAGCAACAATGTCTCACCATGTCTGGTTTTCCTAACCTTTCTGTCAAGAATCTGTTTAGGCACCTCGAGATAAGGCTAGGACTCATCCGGCTCTATGTTATCTACCTCTAACACATATGACGGATCACTAACATACTTCCACAACTGAGATACATGAAACACATTATATACCTTATCCAGGGCAGACGGTAAAGCCAACCGATAAGCAATCTCACCCACACGGTCTAATATCTCATACGATCCTATGAACTTCTGGCTCAACTTCCCTTTCTTACCAAATCTCATGACCCCACGCATAGGAGACACTTTAAAAAGAACCTTGTCCCCAACATGAAACTCTATATCCCGTCGATGTAGATCAGCATAACTCTTTTGTTGATCCTGGGCCGCTCTCATCCTCTGTCTGATCAGCTTAATCTGCTCCACCATCTCATATACCCTCTCTAGTATTAAAACCACCGCCTCAGCACTATCGTCCCAACAGATCGGACTCCTATATCTCCTCCCATATAAAGCCTCAAATGGCGCCATGCCAATACTGGTGTGATAGCTGTTGTTGTAAGAAAACTCAATCAGATCTAACCTCTGTTCCCAGCTACCACCAAAATCCATAACACAAGCTCGCAACATATCCTCTAGTGTCTTGATGGTCTTCTCCATCTGGCCATCTATCGCAGGATTAAATCTTGTACTCATCTTAAAGGTAGTTCCCAAAGACTCCTGCAACTCTTTCCAAAACTGTGAGATAAACCTCGAATCTCTGTCAGACACTATATCTTTAGGCTCCCCATGCAACACATTCTTCCGATAAGCCATAGCTAATTGTGCCTTACTCCATGTATCTTTCATTCGCACAAAATGAGCTGACTTGGTCAGTCGGTCCACAATAACCCATATCATGTTGTTACCCTGTTGACTCTTGGGTAAACCCACAATAAAATCCATAGAAATGGACTCCCACTTCCACTCAGTTACCTCAAGAGACTGAATCTTACCTTGTGGTCGACGTTGCTCCCCTTTCACTCTCTGACATGTCAAGCAACAAGCCACGAACTCACCTGTTTCTTTTTTCATCCCAGACCACCAGAAAGTCTTTTTCAAATCCTTGTATAGCTTGTCACCGCCTGGATGTACTGAGTATGGTGTGCAATGAGCCTCTGTCATGATCATCTTTTTCATCTCCTAATAATTAGGAACACACCACCTCCCATCGAACCTCAGACTACCATCTGTATGAATAGAGAATCTAGACACTGTCCCTTTCTCTACTCTAGCTCTCCACTCCACTATCTTGGGATCTAACTCCTATTTACTGCGATTATCATCATAAAGATCAAGCTTCACTGTCAAATCTCCCACAGCATCCCCTTTCTGGATCATATGTATCCCGAACTTCCCCACCTCATCTCTCAATCTCATCAAAGATATAGTTGTGCATAGAGAATGCACATTATTCCTGCTCAAAGCATCTGTAACCACATTGGCTTTTCCTTCATGGTAGATAATATCCATTTCGTAATCGCCAATCAACTTCATCCACCTCCTCTGTCTCATGTTCAACTCCTTTTGAGTGAAGATGTACTTGAGACTCTTGTGATCTGAAAATACCTTAAATGTCGCCCCATTTAAGTAATGTCTCCAAATCTTAAGAGCAATCACAACTGCACCCAACTCTAGATCATGAACAGGGTAGTTCTCCTCATAAGGCTTCAATTGCCTAGAAGCACAGGCAATCACTTTCCTATTCTGCATCAACACACAACCCAACCCATTCATTGAAGCATCCGTATACACCTTAAATTTCTCACTCCCTTCAGGCAATGCTAAGATTGGAGATGTGGTCAAACGCTCCTTTAATTTATGGAACGCCGTCTCACAACTTTCATCCCAACGAAACCTATTCTCTTTCCTCATCAAAGCTGTCATAGGTCTAGCAATCTTGGAGAAATCTTTCACGAACCGTCGATAATACCCTGCTAAACCCAAGAAACTCCTGATCTCAGCTACATTGTTCGGTGCTTCCCACTTGGTAACTGCTTCAATCTTTGCAGGATCCACAGCTACTCCTTTCTTTAAAATCACATGCCCCAGAAAAGCAACTTCCTCCAACTAGAACTCACACTTGGACAACTATGCATACAACTCATGTTCCCTCAAGGTCTGTAACACAATCGTTCGATGCTCCTTGTGCTCCTTCTTAGTCTTAGAAAAGACTAAGATGTCATCTATGAAAACCACCACAAACTTGTCCAAGAACTGATTGAAGACTCGGTTCATCAAGTCCATAAACACAGCTGGTGCATTAGATAATCCAAACGGCATCACCACATACTCATAATGACTATACCTCGGCGTGAAAGCTGTCTTTGGTATGTCCTCCTCTTTAATCTTCACCTGATGGTAACCCGACCTCAAATCAATCTTAGAAAAGACTGCTTCACCACTCAACTGATCAAAAAAGTCATCTATCCTTGGTAAAGTATACTTATTCTTCACTGTCACTCTGTTCAGCTCTATGTAATCTATGCACAAGCTCAAGCTCCCATCTTTCTTTTTCACAAACAAAACTAGTGCTCCCCATGGTGATACACTAGGTCTAATGTATCCCCTCTCAATCAGATCATCCAACTGCTTCCTTAGCTCCTCCAACTCCTTAAGACCCATCTGGTACGGTGCCTTAGAGATTGGCCCCGACCCGGTTTCAGCTCAACACTGAAATCTATCTCCCTCTTTGGTGGCAAACCTTGAATCTCCTATGGAAAGACATCTGGAAACTTCCCCACAACTGGTATCTGCTCAACTGTCGGACTCTCCACTCTGTGATCCCTCACATGGCACAAGATCAACGGGCACCCCTTTCTCAGATAGGACTTCAAGGTCACTGCTGCAATCAACTTTACTTTGGGTTTGACAACAAACCCACGATAAGACACACTAATCCCCTTAGGACCTCTCAGAGAAACTTTCTTTTGATGACAATATATCTTAGCTTTGTACTTTCCCAACCAATCCATCCCGACTATCATCTCAAAACAATCTAAAGGAAACTCTAGCAAGTCTACAGGTATATCAACTTGCCCAACTATTATGGATACATCTATATACAACCTCCCACAAGATAGAGACTTACCCAAAGGAATAAAAACTTCCAGTCTTACAGACTCATACTCACTCAAACCCAATTGTTTAAAATGACTCGAAGATACAAACGACTGTGACGCTCCCAAATCAAACAAAACAAAGGTATAAACACCATTAACAAGAAATGTACCAGTGATAACATGAGCGTCGTCCTCAGCTGCTTTTTTTTCCATCATAAACAGCTTGCCACTGGTCTTCTGCCCACCTCCCTGGACAGTACTAGATGAGGTAGCCGGTTTAGCACCCGACCCCTGGTTGTTGTTGGTGTTCGTAGCTGGTTTCTGATAAGAATTACACCCATTGCGGTTACCCCCACGGTTGTTGTTTTGACCTCCCTAGTTGTTCCATGACCCAACCGGCCTGTTACTAGCATAACTCTGTGCAGGACCCTGTAAAAAGATCCCTTGTAACAGTCTCTGAAAACCCCCACTCATCGCACTGGTGCACTCATGTCTCTTGTGGCCCACACCGCCAAGTTAAAATAGGTCATACCCCAACCACTACTACCACTCCCTCGGCCACGCCCATATAAAGCCCCAACACTAAACCCTGAACCAGATGAATATGCTCTCGCCTGATTATGATTACTCTTCTTATAACTGGACTGACCACCCCCTTCGCTCTAAGCTTTCCTCTTCTGAGCACCTCTCTCTTTGGTCATCTCAACCAACCTCACAGCTCTCCCAGCTCGCTCATAGAATTCCATTACATCTGTAAGGACTCCCACCGTTATCTTCTCCATAATCTTGGGGTTCAACCCCTTCTCAAACCTCAAAGCTAGATTCTCCTCACTCATCCCCATATCCTCAGCGTTTCTGGACTTCTCATTAAACTTACGGTAGTACTCAGCCACCGTCATATCAGATGTCATCTTAAACGCATCGAACTCCTCCCTCACCTTACTCCTCACATGTTCCGACACAAACTCACGTCTTATAGGTCTCCTGAAATCATCTCAAGGTATTGAAAGTAGTCCCTGCTTCATGTACATCTCCCTAGGACTCACCTTGACCTTATCCCACCACTCACCTGCCGCTTCCCTCAAGTAGAACGCAGCTTGTTCCACTTTCAACTCATCCGGGCAACTAACTAACTCCAGGATATTCTCCATCTCCCTGTGCCAATTATCCAGAAGAATTGGCGCCCCAGTTCCCTTATACTCTTTCGGGCTGAACCTAGATATGTGGATACTGATTTCGGAGTGATCAACCTCCTTATCCTTTCCCACTCTCTTCAAATCTTCCGTAAGAGCATCTTGGTGCTCCAATATCTTTACTATGTCGTCAACTGTCATACTTTCAGCTCTAGCATACAAGGCGGTTTTCTTTGGCGGCATCTTGTAACTATATAAGAGAAAGGTAGACATAAACACTTATAATATAACCCAAAACATGTGTATGACCTGTATAAAACCCACTCGATCGAGCCCCTCAAACCACTCGATCGAGTTGAGGCCACTCGATCGAGTCACCCCACTTACTCGATCGAGTGCCTCGACCCCAGAATCTGACCAAAAACTTATCTAACACATAAATGATTGAGCCTCTAACCCACTCGATCGAGTGCCCCTACTTACTCGATCGAGTGCCCAAAATCTCCCTTCTGCCCAGAAAACGTAAACTACCCACTCGATCGAGTCAGACCCACTCGATCGAGCCATGCTGACTCGTAAACACTACCCGCATGTTCATCTTACTTTCCCAACATTATATACAACTTCTATACTTTCAACAAAACAGCAACAACTATACATACATATATACACAACTCTTTATATACTCAACAAAACAATTTCACCTCCGTATTTCTAACATGCCACATTGTAAGACAATCAACATGCTTCATTCATCCAACATACAAATTGCATATCTATCAACTTTCATTCCATACCTCCTATTGTCCATATTCACACGTCCGCCGATTCACATCACATGTTACTATATAGACACTCAAGCAAGGAGACAACACATACGATCCCGACACGTACCCCATGTGGCCGGTTCAAAATTGTAGGGCGAGTTTGTGACTTTAGGACGTCTCCCAAGTCTTTGCATTAGCTCCTACAACCTCTACCCCGGGTTCATTTTAATTTGACTCCCTATATTCATTAGGCTCATTAGTTACACGTTTCAGGATCGTCAATCCGATACCACTTTGTGACACCCCCATACTCCAAGTGCCTTACCAGGACCACTCAGGTGTAGGAACGTCACCATCTCGGTTACCCGAGGCAATGATAATCAAAAGACAATAAAGAAACGTACTTTAAAAGTAAATATAATTTAAGTGATTACATGTCTCAAACCAAAACTGTTAAATGAAATACAATCCAAAACCAAAACTGTCTACTAACAAAACTGAAAAACTAAAGGACATTGTCTGACACAGCGAAAGACTCTTCTAACTGCCAAGTGATGACTCATCCCAGCTAGCCCATATGCATCATATCAAACCTGCTCAACACTTGCTCACCATCCCCGAATAGATCACCACAGTTTTTAAGACAATTAAACGGGGTCAGTACTAATTACACGATACAAAACAATAGAAAGCAAATGCCAAACAGCTCAATCAACACATCAATCCCCAGTCTCCATCACCAATCTCCACATAACTGACTACACATTAAACTCTGTAGCCCTGCCAGAGTACCCATCGTAACAGATACTCCACAACGCTAGTGGGGGACCGCAGTCGTTCCCACCTAAGCCCCGCTCATCTCCATCGAGCGATAAACCCATGTTCATTAATGTGCACATCCCTTCTGTGGTGGGTTCCACAGAAGGCGAATCAAGGGCGTGAAGTCACTCCCGCAAGTGACTCCACTCAGCCAGGGATTCACCTCGAAGACCACAGACAAATACAACAAAAATCAACGATATTAATCAACAATACAACCAACAATATAACCAACAACCATCAGAACCACCAATAATACACTTTAACAATAATCACAATGAAACCACCAAACACATCATGTAATTAATACTGAGTAAGGAAACCTTACCTGGAATACAATCACAGAATAAGACGATCTAGCAACTGTCTCAAAACCCCTCTTCTACGAACCCTCCTCCTATACATACATTCATACAATTACTACCTTAACCATACAATCATAAAAATCCCCAAATTAGGGTTTAACCAAAGTTAACTAAATGCTATAAAAATGATACGTAGAACTTACCCTTGACGCAAGGATCACAACGGTATAAAGAACAAAGGAATCCGACACCTCTAGCTCCGGGATTTGCTAATAATACGGAAGAAAAATGCAACGTAACTTGAAATCTCTCTTAACAGTGAATTAGGTTTTGTAAAAGTGTTTAAAGAAGATGACGAAACTTGTTATATATTAATCTGCGTTATTAACAAAACCCGTAAAATAACACCCGTAACCCAACTTACTCGATCGAGGAAGTCACGTACTCGATCGAGTGCCACTTACTCGATCGAGTGCCAAGGCTACTCGATCGAGTACCCTACAGGTAGACTACTGATTCGTATACCAAACATACTTACTCGACAGAGTAAGCCCCACTCGATAGAGAACCCAAAGACTCATAAAATCGTAGTATTACACTACGTCTTTAACTTCCGCCGTCGTTTTCCCCCTCCCTCTGCCGGTCATCGCACCACTGGTATGCACCAGCTTCAGTTGGTTTCAAAGAAACCAATCCCAAAATTGGTTTGGGGCTTTTTATCTTAATTTAGGGGAAACGAGAATGTTAGCTTTAAGTATGTGACTTAAAGGAAAATCCGTGTTGGAGTGATTGTGGATGTGATTTTATTAGACACATTCGGAATTGGTAATAAGAATTCGTTTTTGAATCTCTTTTGCATTATAATAAGGGACATGTGAAATGAGACGGTATTTTCATTGGGGCTTGTTTTTAACACTACCTGAAGTGAAAAAGGAAAAGGTGAGTTTGATAATAGTGCGTCGGGTAATGAGCCTTGATAGTGTTGTAAGACTCGAATTCGGGTTTGTTATTTGGAACCTTTAAGGCTTTTTATTTATTTTGTAAGACTTGAATGTTCATTTAAATTTGGATTTGTTACTTGGAACTTTGTACTTTGTAAGAGATGTTTAATTTTGACGTATAAGACATTAATATTGTTTGTCATTTTACGACTTTGTGGACTTTAAATAACCAAAGTTTAGATGTTGGTTATAATGATCTTCAAATTTCCTTTATATTAATATATATATTGATTTTTTTTACCGTGTCCGTGTCCTAAAAATTTCGAAGTGCCATGTTGCGTGTCCGGGTCCGTTTTCGTGCAACCTACGCCTACCCCTATATCCTTTTTTTTATTTTAGTTTGTTAAAAATAAAATTCTATCTAATCTTAATAAGGGTACTTGAAACTTCGATTTCAATGCCACGTAAACATCGATTAAATGCCACGTAAACATCGATAAATGTCACCTAACCTTTTCATAAAGCTCACATCACCGCTTACGTACACATATTGATATACTCTTTCTTTAAATTTTTGATTGATTATTTGGTACTTTTAGAGCTTTTTTTTTTGTCATTTATATTCTTTGTGAGAGTGCTCACTCACGGTAGCTTGCCATGTTGTGTACATGGCCCACGGGTCAACACAGATCCTTTCTAGCGCATTTTCTCTTCACTTTCAATCCCTTTAAGCACTAGTCAGATTTTAAGCCTATCAATAGACCTCTTCAAGGCGGTACTCCACCCGAATAAGGTCTTCAGTTCAGTTGAGTAATACAATTTAAATTAAATATAAAGAAATAATTGGGACGTGAGCGTACATATATACATACACACACACGAGATATATATATATATATATATATATATATATATATATATATATATATATATATATATATATATATATATATATATATATATATATATATTTAAAAGGCTAGATAAAGCATCAAAATTTATTTTATATATATATATATATATATATATATATATATATATATATATATATATATATATATATATATATATATACAATATAGTTAAAAGGCTACCGAAAGCATTAAATTTTATTCCATGTGTCATTTTATTCGAGTTATAAATAAATATAATGAAAAAACAAGACTTTAAAATCTACTTGACATCTTAAGAAAATCAGATTGTCTAGGTGGCAGCTTCTAGATAAGTTACTTATCTTTTTCACATTCATAATAGGTTGTCTTCTATTGAATGAACCACACCCCATCCTTTCATTTTTACTATCATAATATATTAATAACTAGAACCCTACATAAATTTTATATGTGTCTTTCCATCTTTTCTAACTTTTAATTTTTTCATTAATTTGCCATAAGTCCAAATTTATCATCCTCTTTAAACGCTCAATCTTTTAGTTTCATCAAATATTATATTAGCATGAGATATTGTGCAGGGTCTCATGTGTCAACTTAATTTTTTTTATCAATTCATTAATTAAACATTATAGTTATCAATTTGGAATCTGGATTTCCTATCCCACTTTCCCTTTTCATCTTGTGTCTCATTATGTCCTTATTTGACACATAAGGATTGCACATTAAAAATAAGTATTTTCATATTATAAAATGATGAGGTGTTGGAAGATTTAGGCAATAGGACAGAAGATGGGACACAAAAGTAGGACAGAGGATCTGGACTCATCATTTTGTGGACAAAGACGATGGACACCAGGCCATTCTTTCAATTCTTTTTTTTTGATAAATCAAGTTGTTAATTGTTTTGATATACGTGTTTTATACTCCCTTTTTATATATTCCGATATGTAATTCAATATGATTATTTTTATAGGAACTTCTATGAATTGTTACTCTTGGAATGTTTTAATTGAAGTTACTTGGCCTGGTTTGCGCTTCAGGTAACATTTTTCATTGCACTCATTTGTATTTTATGTTTGGTTTTATTATAGTTTAGTTTATTGAATCGCTCATTGTAATACCTGGATATTTAGAGATCGTTAAAGGAACCTTGGTATAGGTGAGAGGACCCTTAGGCTTGATGAGAGACTATCTGTGAGTAAGACATAGCGGTGTAGTGGACCAAGTATAACCTATATGAGACCTAGTGGAGAGTTCAATGGACCGAGTAGGTGAAACTTGGCCGATTACCAGTTGTACTCGACCGAGTGCAGCCTGTCAGAAGGCGATATAACTAAAGCTGGGGTTCCTTATCCACATAACTCTATATCATATGGTGATGAGCGATGGACGAGTCGGGATTTCTTATGAGATTAGAATGAAAACTTTGTGTTGACCTTGTACCTTGACCTTTTACCAGAACATGAAAGTTACAGACCGTATTATAATTCTATGAGGTTAATTATGGAAACTAGGTTGTTAAGGATGTATGTTAAACCGGGATATTTACTATTTACAGATTCAATTAGGAGGACCATGAGAGTTTTCATAAGAGCCGAATGGTGAATTTCGGGTCGAAGTTCTCTTTTAGGGGGAGTGAATGTAATAACTCGAAAAGTTAAGGACAGAGACTACGAAATGAGATGTTTTGTAATACCCTTCCTGTTATGGACCCGTTGAGTGACCTTTTATGCACCACCCCCATACTCCAAGTACCTTACCAGGACCACTTAAGGCATGAAAATGCTACCATCTCGGTTACTCGAGACAATGTATATCAAATAGACAATAAAGAAACATACTTTAATAAATGAGTTTAAGGGGATGCAAGTCTAAATCCCAAAACTGATAACGTAAATACAACTGTTTCTCAAAACTGTCAAACCAACTGAAATAATGTAAAATAAGTTCATGACACAGTGGAAGACTCTAGTGACTCATGTGATGACTCCATCCCACTATCCCTTGTGCCAACCAACTCATACCTGCTCAAGAACTTTTCACCATCCCGAAATGGATCACCACAGTGTTTGAAACAATTAAACGGGGTCAGTACTGATTACACAAAACAACACAGCTGAAAACAATATACAATCCAAACCATTCACCCAATCTCCAACATAACTCCACACACCTGACTACACACTAATGTGTGTAGTCCTGCCAGAATACTCATCGTAACAAGTATTCCACACCGCCAGTGGGGGACCGGAGTCGTTCCCCCCTAAGCCCCGCTCATCTCATCCGAGCGATAAACCCAAGTTCCTAAATGTGCCCATCCCTTCAGTGGCATGTTCCACAGAAGGCAAATCAACGGTGTGAAGCCACACCCGCAATTGACTCCACTCAGCCGAGGACGCACCTCGCAAACCACAGACAACTATACAACAACCACATTATACAATCAACAATCACCAATTCCAAATCCGATACGTTATAACCAACAACAACGATCAATCATCAACAAAGCCATGTAAACAATACTGAGTAGGGAAACCATACCTGGAACAGCAATCACAAGACCGTCACAGCAGATAATCAAAAACGTTCCTCTACGAATCCTCCTCCTATAACACATATGTATACAATTATCACCCAATCAATATAATCCTCCCAAAACCCTCAAATCTACCCAATTAGGGTTTTAACCAAACTCAATGAAACATAATATGTAACACCCCCATACTCCAAGTGCCTTACCAGGTCCACTCAGGTATAAGGATACTACCATCTCGGTTGCCCGAGGTACTGAATATCATAAGACAATAAAGAAACGTACTTTTAAAGTAATTATAGATTAAGTGATTACATGTTCGAACCAAAACTAATAAAAGGAATTACAAGGTTCTCATACGGTCTACAGCTAAAACTATCAAAGCTACTAGACTTCGTCCGACACAATGGAAGACTTCTAACTGCCACGTGATGACTCATCCCGGCTATCCCATACGCGTCATATCACACTCGCTCAATAATCGCTCACCACCCCGAATGGATCACCACAGTTTTTAAAACATTTAAACGGGTCGACTAATCACACAATTCAATACATATATCAAAAATAAGATAAACAGACGACTTAACCGTCACACACACACAACCAACCAATTCCAATCATCTCAATCATTGATCCCACCGGACCATACCCAGCGTGGGGGGACCGCACCGTTCCCACCTAAGCCCCGCTCATCATACCGAGCGATAACCCCGTCCCATTAATGTGCACATCCCCTTCCGTGGCGGGTTCCACGAAGGGCGAAACTAGGGCGTGAAGTCACTCCCGCAAGTGACCCCACTCAACCGAGAACGCATCTCGAGAACCATCAACAACAATCACAACCACAAACACAATGCAATCATCATATCAAACAACTAACTACAAAGACATCACGAATATCCCATTATGGGACTAATACGAGTAGGAAATCCTACAGGAAAGCACAACAATCGACGGTATCAACAGATGTATCAAAAAGTCTCTTCTACGAACCCTCCTCCTATCATATAACACATAGAGGCTACACATCACAAACTACACACAAAACCCCAATCTCTAAATTAGGGTTTAACCAAACTTAACAAAACATTATAAAAATTATATTAAAAGCTTACCCTCGACGCAGGGAACTCAACGATACGAATAACGACAAGAACTCGACCGTCGAACTCCGGAATTGCTAAGGATGCGATTAGGAAGATGAACTGGTTGCTTTCTCTCTTAAACGGGGTTTTAGGTTTTGTAAAAGTGATTTAAAACAATGACGACTATGTTTAAATACCTTAATCGCATAATTAACAAAACCCGAGAAAACTCCCCATAAAACCGGACACTCGATCGAGTACCCAAGGTACTCGATCGAGTACCCCTTACTCGATCGAGTACCCCACTACTCGATCGAGTACCCAACAGTCGAAACTATTTTATCTCGCAACTTACCCTTACTCGACAGAGTAAGGGCTACTCGATAGAGTACCCCAAGACTTATAAATACGGAGTATTACAGTCTTCCCTCCTTAAAAGGAACTTCGTCCCCGAAGTTCAACCCATACATAAAAACAACCATACAGACTCGACCAAGACACAACAACTTAGCTAAGGACTCAAGAACTCGACCGAACATAGAACATGAACTCTTAACACCCACTCCACCAACTATGTTTACTTCCACAACATGACTCACTATATCGTATCTACCACATATATATCTCTCACGACACCAACTCCATACATAACCAACTACCATCCTCTAATGCTGCTAGCTCCATAACATCATCAACTATCAAATCCAATACCAAGACACTCATAGACATCAAACGGGATGTTACATAATAAAACTTATACAAGAAGCTTACCCTTGACACGACGATCTCAACGGCATAAAGAACAAGACAATATGACGATCCTAGCCTTGGGATTTGTTAACAACTCGAAGAAAGCGAACTACGTTACTCTTTTTCTCACTTGAAAGGTTTTAGAAAAGTGTAAAGATGATTAAGAAGAATGACGGAAACCTTTTATATTAATCACGCGTCATTAAAGTATCCCAGCTAAAATAACCCATAAGACTCACTTACTCGATCGAGTAAATGACTTACTCGATCGAGTGCCCCTTACTCTATCGAGTGTCACACGTACTCGATCAAGTACCCATCAGGTCAGTTACTGTTTTGCTTAAAAACTTACTTACTCGACAGAATAAGCCCCACTCGATAGAGTACCCATAGACATAGAAAACCGTAGTATTACAGTCTTCCCTCCTTAAAAAGAACTTCGTCCCCGAAGTTCAATCCATACACAAAAACAAAACATACTATCTCAACTCCGACACAACCACCTAACCATAACTCAGCACAAAACTCAAAACAAAACTCCCAACCAACACTCAAACCGACTCAAAGCAACTACTAACTGTACTAAAACCAATATAAAGCATATAAAAACCTTATGCGACCATTTCCTACCCCCTAAAAGAAACATGGTTACGTCCCCGTAACCACACATACGTGATAAAAAAGAGACGGATACCACTCCCTCATAGCCTCTTCCGCCTCCTAAGTAGCCTACTCAACCTCATGGTTAGACCAAAGAACCTTAGGCAACACCGTTTCCCCATGTCAATTTTTCCAAACCTTGCGATCAAGAATCTGTTTTGGCACCTCAAGATAAGACAAAGACTCATCCAACTCTATGTTCTCCACCTCTAACACATGGGAAGGGTCTCTCACATACTTCCGTAACTAGGACACATGAAACACATTATGGTCCGATAAACTTCTGGCTTAGCTACCCTTTCTTACCAAACCTCATGACCCCGCGCATAGGAGACACTTTCAAGAGAACCTTGTCCCCAACCTGAAACTCTATTTCACGGCGATGTAAATCTGCATAAATCTTTTGTCGATCCTAGGCCGCTTTCATCTTTTGTCCGATCAGCTTAACATGTTCTACCATCTCTTGTACCATCTGTGGTCCTAAAACTACTACCTCAGCTCTATCATCCCAGCAAATCGGACTCCTACACCTCCTCCCATACAAAGGCTCAAACGGTGCCATCCCAATACTTGTGTGATAGGTGTTGTTATAAGAAAACTCAATAAGATCCAATCTATCCTCCCAGTTACAACCAAAATCCATCACACAAGCTCGCAACATATCATCCAAAGTCTTAATGGTCCTCTCTGTCTGTCCATCTGTCGCAGGATGAAATGCAGTACTCATCTTCAAAGTAGTTCTCATCAACTCTTTTAACTCTTTCCAAAACCGTGATATGAACCTCGCATCTCTATCTGACACTATATCCTTAGGCAGCCCATGCAAACTAACCACATGCTTCCTATAAGCCAAAGCTAACTGTATCTTGGTCCAAGTATCTTTCATCGGAACAAAGTGAGTTGACTTGGTCAACCGATCAACTATTACCCATATAATGTTGTTACCCTGTTGACTCCTCGGCAAACCCACTATAAAATCCATAGGGATAGACACCCATTTCCACTCAGGCACCTCGAGAGACTGAATCTTACCTTGTGGTTGTTGCTGCTCTCCCTTAATCCTATGACATATCAAACATCGAGCCACGAATTAGCTGTTTCCTTTTTCATCCCAGGCCACCAGAAAGTCTTCTTCAAATCTTTATATAACTTTTGTCACCGCCTGGATGTACCGAATATGGTGTGCAATGAGCCTCTGTCATGCTTACCTTTTTCAACTCTGCATCACTAGGAACACACCATCTCCCATCAAATCTCACACTGCCATCTGTATGAATAGAAAACCTAGACACTATCCCTTTCCCTACTCCAGCTCTCCACTCCTTAATCTTAGGATCCAAAGCATATTTCCTGCGAATGTCATCATAAAGATCTGGCTCCATTGTCAAGTCCCCTCTAGCATCCCTTTTTTGTATCATATGTATACCCATCTTCCCCACCTCATCTCTCAACCCCATCAAAGACATAGTTGTGTATAGAGAATGCACACTCTTCCTTCTCCGCGCATCTGTAACCACGTTTGCTCTGATACCACTTTGTAACACCCCCATACTCCAAGTGCCTTACCAAGACCACTTAAGGCATGGAAATGCTACGATCTCGGTTACCCGAGGCAATGTATATCAAATAGACGATAAATAAACATACTTTAAAAATGAGTTTAAGGCGATGAAAGTCCAAATCCCAAAACTGATAACGTAAAAACAACTGTTTCTCAGAACTGTCAAACCAACTGAAATAATGTAAAATAAGTTCATGACACAACGGAAGACTCTAGTGACTCATGTGATGACTCCATCCAAGCTATCTCTCGTCCCAGCCAACTCATACCTGCTCAATAACTGCTCACCATCCCCAAATGGATCACCATAGTTTTTAAAACAATTAAACGGGGTTATTATTGTAACACCACCTCATACCAAGGTACCTTACTAAGGACTACCCTAGCATGAAAGGTTGTTACTATCTCGGTCGCCCGAGGTAAGTATATATCAAAAGCAACAATCCAAAAACGCATTTATTAAAGTATAAAGAGTTAGCGATTATATTATCTCAGACCAACACAAAATTAAAGTATAAGGTCTCAATACAACTGAAATCAAAGACAGCTAAACTTGTAACAGTGGAAGCTAGACTCGAAGTGGTGATTCCCCATGACTGCCCCATAGCTAAACATCTGGATCACCTGTCATAATCTGCTCACCATCCCCAAATGGATCACCACAGATTTTATAAAACAACACGGGGTTAGTTACTGAATAATCAAAGTAAGACAAGTAAGATAAGGTAATCAGCTGATAAACATCCACCTCCGTCTCCCAATCACACACAATCACTGACTATACACCGAGGTGTGTAGCCCTGCCAGATTACCCATCGCAACAGGTAATCCTCGTCGCCAGTGGGGGACCGCAGCCAATCCCCACCTAAACCCCGCTCATCAACGAGAGATAACCCTGTCCCATTAATGTGCACATCCCCTCCCGTGGCGGGTTCCACGGAGGGCGAAACTAGGGCGTGAAGCTACTCCCGCAAGTGACTCCACTCAGCCGAGGACGCAAAGCATCATCATCATCAATCACCACAACACCACCACCAACTCCAATACTCCAACAACAACAACAGATAATCACAACAACAGTTACCACAATCTCATTACAAACTTAAATCAATTAAACAAGAACTGAGTAGGGAAACCCTACCTTTTCGTAAACCGCTATGCTGCAATCAATCATACAATGTGCATAACAAATACCACATCATCACCTACAACAATTATAATCAAAAATCCCTAAATTAACCCAAAACAATCATTAGGGAAAACCCTTAAAGACAATCTATTAGCTGATTACAAAGCACCAGAGACTCACCAACAAATCGAGACAAAAGATGGAAGTGTAGATTTGCGACCGAACAATTTGCCTTGAGAGTGATTAGGGTGATTAGAGAGAGAGATTAACATCGTTAGGTTTTGGTAAAAATTATTTAGAAACTGTAAACATAATTTATATAATCTCTAATCACCTTAACCAAACCACGGAAAATAACACCCGTCAGAACGGATACTCGGTCGAGTATGTCCCATACTCAATCCAGTAGCACGTCGGACAGCGTGTTAATATAAAACACGGTGGCTAAAACGAAATTCATTTCCACAATACCTTTTATCTTTTCTAAAAACTAATTTCCTCTCTCCCAATTCTCTCATCTCCCACTACCAATCACGAGTTAGCCTCGTACACTAATCTGGGAAGGGAGATAGCTTATGCATAGAGTTACCGAGTCGGGTTTGTTAGGTTCATATACCTATTATTAGACCCCTCTAATAGTGAACTAATTAACTTCTTAATTATTTATTCTTTAGATCTAGTGCATGCATAACAAAATAAGAGATTTATAAGAAAATAATGTCCCTTACATTGTTAATTTCGGTTTTGTGGGCACAAGTAAGGTCTCCTACCTTTACTTGTTCTTGAGCTATTATGAGTATTAGGAAGATACTCCAAAGACTCCAAGTATAGAAGCCACTCCTCTTGATTGCACCCAAGATTATCCCTTATCTCTACTAAATAATATGTCCTAGATATTTGTTTAGTAGTTTACCTTAAAATTTATTACTAATACTCATATATTACACTAATAATATTAGTAATGTGATTGAACAATTTGGATCATCATTTCTCAAGTTTTTGAGAAAGATGAACAAGAATATATCAGAGAGAGAAAGGTTTTGCATGTGTAATGAATACCATAAAATTGAGAGAATAAAATTATCTCCACTAACATACACACAACCGGTGGAGGGAGCATATAAAAGACAATGCATGGTCTTTTAATTTACCTTTTGTTCTTCTCAAGTTAATAGGTATGTAAGAAGGTAGTGTAGGCTTTTAAGGCTAATCTACAATAGCCATAATAATATATTATTTATCACATAAAATAATATAATCCACAATCCACTATTGTCCCTCCATTTTTTCGGTCATATGTGTAAAATGGACCTCCATTTTATTTTGTCAATTTGTCATTTGTCACACAATATGTCACATTTAGTATGTTACATGTTATTAATTAATTTAATGCATATTTATCACATAAATATCATTTTATTAATTTACATTCAACAAATTGACTAGTGATACTTGATCACATAAATAAAATGGGTCATATAATTATAATTCACAACATCTTGTAATTATAATTAACCATTCATTCTCATCTCTATTGTTTCTCAAACAATAAACATTTTTAGTAATAAAGCATTTTTACTACTAAAATAAATCTTATTTAATCCCATTACAATAAGATAAATATATTCTCTTTCACAAATGAATTGTTCAATTTTAAGGAATTGATTAACTCGTATCGTCATACAATTAATCAACTTTACAGATAAGGGCATCATCCTTTAGGTGTGACCTTAAGGGATCAACTGACCACCACTGTCCCACGACAGTAACGTCAATCTCTAGCAAGCCAATCGTTACCGATTAATGTTGATCAGTTGACTATATAATGAACCATCCCTTACGTATTCTTTATATGAGATTTAGTTATGATATTAAATCATGTGATCGCACTATTGCTGAGGACACATTTTCTAACAATCTCCCACTTGTCCGAGACAAGTGTGCGTTGTTGGGAAATGTGTCCTCAACAATAGTGCGATCACATGATTTAAATATCATTATTAAATCTCATTTTAAAGAATACAATTGGGAAGTAATTTTGTTCTTCACAACCGGTCAACATATATCGGTAATGATTGATGACTAGAGTTTGACATTACTTGTCGTGTGGTGACGGTGGTGATCGATTGACCCCCTAGGTTATACCTATAGGGCAACACTCTTAATTGATCATTTAATTAATCGTATAATGTTACGAGTTAATTAAATTACCTGAAAAATTGACGGACGATTTTGGAAGTAAAATTTACGTATCAAATTGAAATGTGATTAAATGAGATACGGTCTGAGTAATCGAATTGTATCATTACTCGGATGAAATTATTGTTTAAAGAAACAATTGGATTTGAATGAATTATTATAAATGTGATTTATAAACGGTAAAATATTTTGGTACAAGTAATTATGAATTACTAAGTCGATTTTTGCATATGACGTATTTTTATTAATACGTTGATTTTTAATATGTTAAAAATACATAACAAATTTATGTTACATATGACATGTGACATATTGACAATTGACAAAAATAAAATGGATTTCATATTATCCATTTGGACCGAAATATTGGACTTAATTAACATATTCTTATAATGTTAATTAAGTGTAGTGGAAGATGTAATCATTCTTTTTACACTAGGCTTGCATACCTAGTGCTTCTTGTGGAAGAGCAACTAGCCCATGCATTGGCCTTCCTCTTCCTCCCAACCGGTTTTCCCTTGGAAAGAACAAGGGTGCTTTTTGCTTAAATTATTATCATTCACTATATGCATGGGTTGATAATAATATTATTCATTCACTTCATATTATAATTTTTAGAGAGATAAAAATTACATTCTTCCTTACCTCTTCTCCTACCCGGTTTTAGGAGCAAAACCAAACAATTTTTGGTTCAATTTTTCACTAGATTAATATTATACTAGCTCAAATAATATTAATTAGATTAAGAGTTAGCTTTGGGTATTATTCCTAAGGAGAGATCCTACACTTGGATCTTGTTCTTCCATTAAAGGAAAGCTCAAGAACAAAAGAAAAGGAGATTTCTTTTGTGCCCATTTGAACCGAAATTTCAATGTAAGGATATGATTTCTTCTCTATTTTATTATATTGTTTGCATGCATAAAATCCGTGTTTAATTTTATGACAAATAAATTTCGACATATATGAGTATGTTAAAGTGTATATAGATCTACATTTCCTTCAATCGGTATCAAGAGCCACGGTTGTTTGCATGCAAATCGATTAAAAGTTTTTCCGAGTTATAAGAATAACATATAAAACTTGTAAATTTTGTGTTATTATGACATATCACGAAATTAATCCATGCATGTTAATATTTCTTGTCCTAAAATGTTTTAGGATATTTTGGTTAATTTTTCGGATTTTTATTGTTCATAATTTACAATAATGGCATTTAAATGTGATTTTATGAGTAAAAATGTCATTTTTGGTCTAAAATTAGCTATGCTTCGAATTTTCCATTGATTTTTGGATATGTTGTCACATATATTCTTTTGAGATAACCTGTAAATTTTCATAATTTTTGGACTTGTTATGCTCGAAAAATGAATTTTTCATTATTAAATTCGGATTTAAGTGAAAAATAGGTTAATATGAGTTAAATTTCGAATCTGGTCATAGAATATTAATATGTTGTCACATGCAATTTTACAAGATGTGTGTAAAATAATTGGCTATAAAGAAGTCTTTTTGCATGATTTATGGATTTTTGAATAAAAATAGCATAAATAGTGACATTATTAGTGGAAAATTAATAAAACATAATCTATAACTTAGAAAAAACGTCTAATGTTGCATTTTATTATCTTTTTCAGATCTAAAATTGAAAAGTTAGTGAAAATAATTTTTCCATGTTTTTATGATTATTTTATTAAAAATCGATAAACCGCAACATTGTTTTTCCGGAAAAATTTCGAAATTTTTTAACCTAAGATTTTTGAACATTATGAGTGTCATGGTTTTTTTTTTCCAGAATGTTCATGAATTTAAATTTTGAATTTTGAATTTATTTGAAATTTTGTGATTTATTTGGAGTTTATGGCTTATTTTTGTAATTTTTGGTCCATTTATGAACAATTTTATAAAATATGGGTTAGTTATGGTCAAATTATTAGTGAAGACTAAATTTTGAGTCCTAAGAGGTTAGGGTAATTAACTTATGCATAAATATGAGTTTATGTATTTTTGTGATTATAAAATGTTGAAATCACGCAAATCCGTAAAAACCGAGTAATATACTATATTGGCTAATTAAAGGCGATTTAGCATAAAATTGAGCATGTTCATACATATTATAATGCTGCATTTTCTTTATGATTGTCATAATTTTAATTTATGTAATTTTTGAATTATGTAATTTTACTTAGTATGGCCTTAGATTTTAATTGGTATTTCCCGAAATGTATGGGAATATCGATTCGGTTGTAATTTTATTGTGATCTCGTATCACCGTTTTGTAATTTAATAGATTTATTTTATTTTAGTTACAAATGTATAATAGGAAATTATGTAATTTATTATGTAATTTTATTCATTTCGGAGTTCCCAAAGACGGATTCCTTCAAGAATGGCGATACATAAAGACGGTGTTACCTCGAGATGCGTGCCACAACCGAAGTTCAAGGGACCAATGGAGTTGGTTTCCGAATATGTAATAGTTAAATAGTTTTTCTATTTTTAGGAAAGGCCATACTAGGATTTATTTATCTTTATGCTTGCATTTTATTTTATGTCACATGCATCGCTAAATCGCCATAACTAAACATGCATTGTCATTTTATCGAGTTTATCGACCGTGTCAATTCGAATTATCGTAGTTCACCGCTTTAGTTCACTTAAAACGTGATAGATAATAAATTGACATGACCTCTCGCTAAAACAATTAATTGAGACATAGCCTTACCAAATAGTAGAAACCATGAAAACCTATTTCGCGAGGGAGTGCGCTCGGCCCCACCGGGGTACAAACCTTGTTACGTAGGGGAAGTGGGTGATAAATGTTAATCCACCGAATTCATGTTGATAAGGGATGTATCGGCCACACCGTGCCCAAGTTAATGTGGGTTTGGATCATGGACACATTTATTCGAAATTTGGATTAAACTCAACAAAAGTTTTTGATAAGGGATGTATCGGCCCCACCGTGCCCTTGTCGAATGTGTTTTGGGCTAAAGATAATTGTTAATGTAATATTATCGACCAAGAGTTCTAAAAGTAGAATCGATTAAACGTTAATCCACCGAGTTATATTGATAAAGGATGTATCGGCCCCACCGTGCCTAAGTCAATATGAATTTGGGTCTTGGAATCATTTATTATAGTTGAGTAGAGGTCACTATATAAATGTTCATATCTTGTTAATTTGCAAGTATGATTTAAAAAGACAAATGTTAATATTTCCTTTTCCTCCATATTTGTAGTTTTTTGCAATGAATCCATCAAATGCTACCGAACCGATAACTATTGAGTCATATCACAATGTTCTTGACGACGTATGCTCCAACAATAATTTCGATACAACTAGAGAACTTCATTTTGGGATAGGTTCGGATGGAAACCTTAACTTCATCACCTCTTCTAAACCACCCACTTCTACTAGACCTCGTGTGATTCCGTCTCAGGAAGACTACCTCATGCGATCTATAGGGTCTTTGTCTCTGGAAGATAAAGATGCCAAAGCTAGTGGGAGCTCTAGCAATCAAGTTCTTGCTTCAAAGGGCAAGAGGTTCAAGAAGAAAGGAAAGAAAATCAAAAACTTCAAGCAAGTTAATGATGAGTGCCATTATTGCTATGGCATGGGACATTGGCTTAGGAATTGTCCCATGTATTTGCGAAATATAAGGGAAGGACTCATTACTCCAAAAGGTACAATTCCTAAAGAAATTTATGTTATTGATATAAATTATACTTCCACTACAACATGGGTACTAGATACCGGTTGTGGTTCTCACCTTTGTAATCATTTACAGGGTTTAAGAGATGTGGAGAGGCTTAGCAAGGGAGATGTGGATCTACGCCTTGGAAATGGAGCTCGGGTAGCGGCCGAATCCAAGGGAACTTATGTTTTAGCTTTGCCAAATGGATTTGAGTTGTATTTGCATAATTGTTTTTATGTGACTACGCTCTCTAAAAACATTATTTCAATCGCCATGCTAGACATGGACGGTTTTTGTTTTGTCATTAAGAACAATCGTTGTACTATTTCTAGGAATGATTTGGTTATTGGCCAAGCTTCTTCCATTAATGGCATTTACATTTTAGAGACCTCAAATCCAACGAATGATATTTATAACATTCAATCAAAGAAACCCAAATCAAGTGACCCAAGTGAAGCGTTCATTTGGCATTGTCGATTAGGTCACATAAACGAGAATCGCATCAAAAGATTAATTTCAACTAATGTGATTACACCATTTGATTATCAATCATTTGGTACATGCGAATATTGCCTACTTGGCAAAATGACTCGTAATCCTTTTAGTGGTAAAGGGACACGAGCTAGTGAGCTATTGGGACTCATACACACCGATGTATGCGGACCAATGAGTATCACCGCTCGTGGTAATTATGACTACTTTATAACCTTCACCGATGACTTGAGTAGATATGGGTATATCTATTTAATGAAACACAAAAGTGAAGCGTTTGAGAAATTCAAGGAATTTCAAAACGAAGTAGAGAACCAATTGAACCAAAGGATTAAGGCACTACGATCCGATCGTGGTGGTGAATACCTTAGCCTTGAATTTGATTCACACTTGAAAGGTTGTGGTATTATATCACAACTTACTCCACCCGGAACACCACAACTTAATGGTGTTGCCGAAAGGAGGAATCGAACCTTACTTGATATGGTTCGATCCATGATGAGTCAAACCGAGTTACCGAACTCGTTTTGGGGATTTGCGATTCAAACCGCAATTCGATCTTTAAATAATAGTCCCACTAAGTCCACCGAAAAGACTCCATATGAGATGTGGACGGGAAAAATTCCCAATATATCCTATATGAAGATTTGGGGATGTGATGCTTACGTCAAAACTAAGAACGACAACAAGCTTGCCCCAAGATCCGAAAAATGCATCTTTGTAGGTTACCCCTCGACCTCTCGAGGATATTACTTCTACAAACCTCAAGATCATAAAGTGTTTGTGTCTTGCGAGGCTGTCTTCTTAGAAAGAGAATTTATTTCTAAGAGACAGAGTGGGAGAAATTTTGAACTTGATGAAGTTCAAGAGCCACAAACCGAGATAGAGACGCAAGAATATGTTCCTTCGTCGTCTAACACGGTTGTACCTCCTCCACTAAGAAGGACGGGCCGAGTAATTCGCCATCCCGATCGATATGTGGGACTTATCGAGGAAGATGGAACACTCGATGTGTTACTTCTGGAAAGTGACGAGCCCGCCACCTACAAGGCCGCAATCTCTAGTCCAAATTCCTCCTTATGGCTTGAAGCCATGAAGTCCGAAATGGATTCTATGCATGAAAACCAAGTTTGGGACTTGGTAGATTTGCCTAAAGGGGCAAGACCCCTCCAATGCAAATGGATATTCAAGGTCAAGAATGGCATAGAAGGACATGACGATGTCTACAAAGCTAGGCTAGTGGCAAAGGGATTTACCCAAGTCCAAGGTCTACATTATGATGAGACCTTCGCCCCCGTAGCCATGCTAAGATCCATACGGATTTTGTTAGCGATCGCCGCATTTCATGATTATGAAATATGGCAAATGGATGTCAAAACCGCTTTTCTAAATGGGCATTTAGAAGAGGAGGTGTACATGATACAACCCGAAGGTTTTGTTGATTCTAAAAATCCTAACAAAGTGTGCAAACTTAAGAGATCCATTTATGGTCTTAAGCAAGCATCTAGAAGTTGAAATCATCGATTTAATCATGTTATAAAGGAAAGTGGTTTCACTCGAAGTGTTGAGGAACCATGTTTATACATGAAATTCAGTGGGAGCAATGTTGTGTTCCTGATCTTGTATGTCGATGACATACTACTCATTGGAAATGATATTCCAATGTTGTCTTCTGTTAAGAAGTGGTTAGGTAACCACTTCCAAATGAAGGATTTTGGAGAGGCACAACGCATATTAGGTATCCGGATCTATAGAGATAGATCCAAGAGGATATTGGCACTAAGTCAAGAGTCTTATGTCGATAAGATTCTTCGACGGTTCAGCATGGACAAATCCAAAAGGGGTTTGGTACCCATGGTAACCGGGACGATATTGAGCAAGACTCAATGTCCCTCCGAACCCCATGATGTTGAATGCATGAAGTTTATCCCTTATGCTTCCGCTGTTGGATCAATCATGTATGCCATGATATGCACACGTCCTGATGTCTCGTATGCCTTGAGCATGACGAGTAGATATCAAGGAAATCCAGGTGAGAGTCACTGGATTGCTGTCAAGAACATCCTTAAGTACTTGAGAAGAACTAAGGATTCTATCCTTGTGTTTGGAGGAGACACTGAGTTGCGTGTTAATGGATACACGGACTCAAGTTTTCAAACAGATAGAGACGACTTGAAATCACAAGCTGGTTTCATGTTTATACTCAATGGTGGTGCCGTAAAGTGGAGAAGCTTCAAGGAAGGCAGAATCAGGGATTCTACAACGGAGGCCGAGTACATCGCGACATCGAAGCTGCTAAGGAAGCTGTTTGGATCAGGCAATTCACGGAAGGTCTAAAAGTAGTACCTACCGCCAATGATCCCATCACTCTCTATTGTGATAATAGTGGGACGATCTTCCAAGCTAAGGAGCCAAAATCTAGTAATAGATCTAGACATGTACTTAGAAAGTATCATGTAATAAGAGATTTCATTGAAAGAAAGGAAATTGCGATTTGTAAGGTTGGGACGGATGACAACATAGCCGATCCGCTCACCAAGCCTTTATCGCAGGCTAAGCATGATGGACAAGTTACGTCCATGGGACTTAAATGTGTACCAAGTTTTTGTTAGATTTTGAAATGAAATAAAAGTGTTGTTTTTGTTCATGTTCATAATCACATTTGTCTTTTATCTTTAATTTATACATTGTTACATCCAAACGGGTTGTAGAGACAATTAAACCCCGTTTAAGTGAACACGGATTAACATAGTATTTGCCCATAGTCACTTGTATGAGGTGACGTCTCGAAGTGACTAGAGTGTGAGGCGATTGATGGCAAGTTCAAGTGCCATAGAGTCATGTGAGATGACTAGTCGATCACATAGGCAGATGTTAGGAACACTTTGTCGGGCCTTATGACCGCTTATAGAGTTCGGCAAATTTATATAGCCTGGTCGTGGCGAGAGCTACTATAGTATTCTAATGAGTCGATTCTTTTGACTAAAGACTATTCGCCTAAGATGGCACGATTTGATTAACTTTGATTTGTGTTACTACGACCTTCGTAAATGGGGTCAAATGGGCATATTTTGGGTTATGATGGCTGTGGCTAGTCGAAGGGAATGAGTGCGATAGGAATTGTCCACCCATAGTCAGGGTTATAACAATATCTCAGGGCCACTCGAGGAGTAATGAACTGGAAATGCGTGGCCACGCTCGGAAAGTATCTATGATAGATAAGTCCGGTCAATCAGTTATTCTCCAGATCGAGGAAACCACTCTCGATATGATCACTTGCAAGTACGACCTGAAAGACACCTTGCATTGAGTGGGAGATAGTAATAGGACAAGAGAATTGGTGATGCACACTTGTCGAGGACAAGTGGGAGATTGTTGGGAAATGTGTCCTCAACAATAGTGCGATCACATGATTTAAATATCATTATTAAATCTCATTTTAAAGAATACAATTGGGAAGTAATTTTTATCACAACTGGTCAACATATATCGGTAATGATTGGGTGACTAGAGTTTGACATTACTTTATCGTGTGACGGTGGTGATCGATTGACCCCTAGGTCATACCTATAGGGCAACACTCTTAATTGATCATTTAATTAATCGTATAATGTTACGAGTTAATTAAATTACCTGAAAAAATTGACGGACGATTTTGGAAGTAAAATTTACGTATCAAATTGAAATGTGATTAAATGAGATACGGTCTGAGTAATCGAATTGAATCATTACTCGGATGAAATTATTGTTTAAAGAAACAATTGGATTTGAATGAATTATTATAAATGTGATTTATAAAAGGTAAAATATTTTGGTACAAGTAATTATGAATTACTAAGTCGATTTTTGCATATGACGTATTTTTATTAATACGTTGATTTTTAATATGTTAAAAATACATAACAAATTTATGTTACATATGACATGTGACATATTGACAATTGACAAAAATAAAATGGATTTCATATTATCCATTTGGACCGAAATATTGGACTTAATTAACATATTCTTATAATGTTAATTAAGTGTAGTGGAAGATGTAATCATTCTTTTTACACTAGGCTTGCATACCTAGTGCTTCTTGTGGAAGAGCAACTAGCCCATGCATTGGCCTTCCTCTTCCTCCCAACCGGTTTTCCCTTGGAAAGAACAAGGGTGCTTTTTGCTTAAATTATTATCATTCACTATATGCATGGGTTGATAATAATATTATTCATTCACTTCATATTATAATTTTTAGAGAGATAAAAATTGCATTCTTCCTTACCTCTTCTCCTACTCGGTTTTAGGAGCAAAACCAAACAATTTTTGGTTCAATTTTTCACTAGATTAATATTATACTAGCTCAAATAATATTAATTAGATTAAGAGTTAGCTTTGGGTATTATTCCTAAGGAGAGATCCTACACTTGCATCTTGTTCTTCCATTAAAGGAAAGCTCAAGAACAAAAGAAAAGGAGATTTCTTTTGTGCCCATTTGAACCGAAATTTCAATGTAAGGATATGATTTCTTCTCTATTTTATTATATTGTTTGCATGCATAAAATCCGTATTTAATTTTATGACAAATAAATTTCGACATATATGAGTATGTTAAAGTGTATATAGATCTACATTTCCTTCATGCGTCACCAATTCTTTTGTCCTATACAATCTCCCACACAATGTAAGGTGTCTTGCAGGTCGTACTTATACTTGATCATATCTTGAGTAGTTTCCTCGATCTGGAGAGTAACTGTCTGACCGGAATTATCTACCATAGATACCTTCCGAGCATGGCCACGCATTTCCATTTAACTACTCCTCCAGTGGCCTTGAGATTTCAAACAACCCTGACAATGGGTGGAAAATTCCTATCGCCCTATTCCCTTCGTTCAGCCACAGTCCATCATAACCCAAAATATACCCAGTTTGACCTCATTTACGAAGTCTTAGAGTATAAATCAAAGCTAATCAGAAATTTGTGCCAACTTGGGCGAATAGTCTCTAGTAAAAAGAACTGACTCATATGAATACTATAGTAGCTCTTGCCACGACCGGGCTTTATGAATTACCAGAACTCTATAAGCGGTCACTGCCCGACAAAGTGTCCCATACAGTCTACCTATGTGATCGACTAGTCATCTCATATGACTCTATGGCACTTGAACTTGCCATCAATCGCATCACACTCTAGTCACTTCAAGACGTCACCTCATATAAGTAACTAGGGTAGAATACCATGTCATTCCAGTTCACTTTAATGGGGTTCAATTTGTTTCTACAACCCACTCGGATACGACAAGGTAGTGGGTGAGTTTAATGAAACTCAAACGATAAATGCGATTATCACATATGAATAGTCAATACACTATTACTACTTCATATCCTATAATCTTTAGTGTAATATTACCACTAGTTAAAATGCAATAAAACTTTGGCAAAACGGATATACCCTATATCCATATATTCCAACTTTATCAATTGCAATTTCCTTCAATTCAATGTTATCTCTAATAACTTGAATTTTTCTCTAAGCATTTGTCTAGTCGTCTTACTAGACTTGGTCTCTTTAACTTGAAAAATGCTCCCACTGTTATCGCATAACTTGTGATAAAGTCATTTGTAGAGAGATTCACCCTTAAACCCTACATTGACCATTTTATCACAATTTACTTAGATTCCTTTTGTAGAATTTGCAATGCGTGAAACTAAGACACTTTTTTAGTTTCTTACTCCTTAGTTAATAAGTCATCCTAGGATTTCAACAAATCCTTTTTGGTTTGGAAACTAAAGTTTGTACAACCCTTTAATACATAACTTAGTTTATCATCCAAACATATGAACGAATCCTTAATTCTTCTCAAGAGTCTTAAGGATGTTCTTTAAGGCTTTCACAAGCCATATCATGGGAATTGTCTTATTATTGACTAATCTTGCCCTAGGCATATATCACATCATGGCATGTGTGTCTGTTCGCATACATGATCATTCTAATGACGGAAACATTAGAAATCGATTTCATGTAAATAAAAAACTTAATAGGTTCAGTGAGCGACTATAACTCCATCATAGTAATTCCACTTTCATCAATATGAATAACCTATTGAACCTTGTTGATGTACAAAAGATACGAAAGATCTTATCCTTATAAGATTCTCAACTTTATGCCAATATTCTCTCTCATAGATTCAAAAATCTAGAATACTTTGCACCCTTTTCCAAGTCTCCAATCACTCTTTCACAGAAGAGAGGATTGGTACATTATTCTTAATAAGTAATATGTTATCAACATATAAGACATTGGAAAAATGATTCTGGCTCCCACTTAACTTCATGTATAATCATGATTCTTCAATCATGTGAATGAAACCATTTACTATTATCACATGAACGAAAAGTATAGTCCTTTAATGCTTGCTTAAGACCATTCTAAGATCACTTAAGAAAGCAACGCATAATATGTTAGGATTCTTAGATCTTCATCTAAGGTTTTGTGTTCCAAATACTCCCTTCTCTAAATTCACATTTTAGAAAAGCGTATTTTTAATATCATTTGCCATTCATCATTAAAATGAGATGCGGCAATTCCTAACATAATTAATCTCGATCAACATCTTCATGTCAATCTTATGCATTTGAGTACTCTAAAGCTCTATTTACCTTTAAAGAGAACCTTGCTTTAAAGTAAATATACTCTTGAGTAACAATTTTCGGATTGTAATGTTGTGGCTCGTATGTAACAAGGTCGATTTGGGACCAGGTCATAATACCATTACTTTCGCAAAGCAATATTTTAATCAATAAGACATGTACGATAAACTCCCACTAAGCTATACTCCCACTCTATCTTTATAGATTATAGTTCAACTATACTCCCACTCTATAGTTCTATTACTTTCACAAAGTAACACTATAAGACATGTTTGTAACGATCCAATTTACTCCCACTCTATCTCTCAGAAATACATCTATCTTCTTTGGAGATAGCTTTGTGAGTTACAAACATATATATATGGTGGAATATTAGGATTTTATCTAGACTATGTATTAGCTTTCAAAAGGCCATTCCTAACATGGCAGTTTGATTCATGTAATATACGAGTCTTATCCATTTCATCTGTTTAATAGACTCTCTATTCTAGGTATCTCATGGTTGACCATCCGTTTAGAATTACTTGTCCGTTTTGGATTGCAAATTTCCAAAATTGAGTTCAACAACTCAAATCAACTCATATTAGTTTGATCTTTGGGTAGTGACACTAGGTCATAATCCATCTTTAATATATAAAATTTATTACTTAGATCTTTGCTACTACGATCGGGTCGTAATACTTTAGTCTTTTCTTCAATTGGTTCTCTACACCATTTAGAAATTTCTCAAATGCTTCATTTTATATTTGATTAAGTAAATATACCCATATCTACTTAAATCATCGGTAAAAGTGACGAATTAGTCATAAATTCTCCTTGTGGTGATGCTCATTAGAAAACATACATCGGCATGTATTAGTCCCAACAAATCACTTGTTCATGTCCCTTTACCATTAAAGGAAGTACAAATCATATTGCAAAGGAGACAAGATTCGCATATTCCATATGATTGAAAATCAAATGGTTCATTAAATCCAGTCGACACTAGCCTTTAATGCGTTTCTCATTTATCTAACCTAATTGAAAAAATCAAATGTATAAATCATTTGGATTAATAGTTTGAGTCTTTTGGATCGTATTATGAAGATATTTTTGCTCGAGTTGGAAGTGTCTAAAACTTGTATATCATAAAGATAACTGACATGGCTCACAGCCATGTCTGTTTTCAACAAAATACAAATCCTTTCATGTCTAACATAGAAATGGAAATAATATTTTAGACAAAATGGGTACATAATCACCATGATGTTGATTACAACTCAAAGTTATTAGCTAAAAAAAGTACACAAGTCCCTCTTGAAGTGGCAGCTACCCTAGGTCTATTTCCTTGTCGGAGATTTACATAACTCTTGTTTAGCTTTTCCGCATTTCCACGTCCCACTTGGAGTAACAAGTCCAACTTTGATATCTCTCAAATACTTGGGGCAATTTCGCTTCCAATGGGCCATGACATTACAATAATGACATTCCCCATAGGATTGGGCACCCTTCTTGGTTTTGGTTTTGGTAGTCCCACTATCCATTTCCAATTCATTATCAGTTTTGGGTTTCTCACCCATCTTTGCCTTCCCTTTAACAATCCCAATACTCATTTCATTTGCAAGGACAGTCTTGCTAGAACTCTCACTGAATTTAATATTTCTCCTTGTATTTTCAAACAAGGATGCCCTTGGTTTACTGAGATTTTATTCAGAAGATTTTCTTACCAAAGGGGTGGGCATTAATATTGGAGTGGGTGGTGTGGAGGTGGTAAAGAAGCAAAAATTTCCATCCTGACCAATGCCAACGCGTAATTCTCTAATCGTATCATTGTCATACTCGTAGCATTTTTCATCGAATGATTGGAGCCATGAATCAATGGTGATTGGTGTAGGAGTATTAGATGAATTCATTGCATATAATTAACTAAAAAAACGGAAATGAAGGAAATAATTAACATCTATCGTTTTAAAATTACTTGTAAACAAGTATTGCATTTATATAGTGACCTCTACCCAACTATTAAAAATGATTCCGAGATCCAAATTCATATTAATACGGGTACGGTGAGCCGAGTCATCCCTTATTAATATAACTCGGTGGATTAACCTCTTAATCGATTCTACTTCTAGAACTCTCGGTCGATAAAAATTACTCTAATTTTCATCTTTAGCCCGGAACACATGCGACTACGGTCACGAATACTTCCGTTGAGCTCAATCCAAATTTCGATGTAATAACATTTTATCACCCACTTACACAACGTAACAAGGTTTGTATTACGGTGAAGCCGGATTAACTCCCTTATGAAATTGGGATTCATGGTTTCTACTATTTGGTAAGGCTAATTCTCAACTATTAATTTAGTGAGAGGTCATGTCAATTTATTATCTGTCGCTTTTTAAGTGAACTAAAGCGGTAAACTACGATAATTATAATTGACACGGTCGATGAGTCGATATGATATGCATGTGGCGATTTGGCAATGCATGTAACATAGTAAAAGAAATGCAAAGCAATAATAAAATTCCTAGTATGGCCTTCCTAAAATAAAAAATCTAATAATCTATTACATATTCGGAAACCAACTACTTTGGTCCCTTGAATCTTCAAGTGGCACGCCTCCCAAGAACACCGTCTTTGTCGGATCACCTTTATGAATGGCACCGTCTTGAAGAAACTCCATAATTACAAATAATAATAAAAATACCAAACTATTCCTATTATACATTTGTAAAATGGAAAAACTAATAAAAATAAAAGTGATACGAGATCACATTAAATTACAACCGAATCAACATTCCCTTTCATTACGGGTAATATCGATTAAAACTATGGCCATACTAAGATAAAATTACATAATTCAAAATTATATAAATAAAAGACATTCAACAATTGAAATATGCATCATTATAATATGTGTCTATCATGCCATATTACGTGCGTAATCGCCCTATTTAACTTGTATCGTTTATATAACCCAATTTTATGGAAATGTCTGATAATAACTTCTTAAAATCAGAAATTAACACTTAAATCATATCTAAACTGAAGGTAATTATTCTAACACTCTTATGACTCAAAAATTAGTCATCACTCAATTTTTGATAATAATTCAACTTGATTTAATTTTTATGCTCATATTTGACCTTAAAATCATAATATTTATGAAATAAATCCAAATTAAATTACAATAATTTCAAATTTTAAATTTTAAATTTTTAAACATTTTGTAATAATTCCATGACACTCATAATGTCAAAAATCATCGCTAGAATTTTTTAATTAATTTTGAGAAAATATAGTTGTATTTTATCAGTTTTATCTCATAAAACATCTAAAGTATCCAAAAATTACTCCCATTAATTTTACAACATTATATCTGATAAGTGGGATATTTATGCAACTTAAAATAATTTTCTCATGCCATGCAATTCGTTTTAGCTATTTATGCTAGAATAGTCACTATTTATGTCATTTTTACTCTAAAAATTCATAAATCATGCTAAATGAGATCATTTAATCTTGAAATTTACATACACTCTGTAAATCATGCATGTGATTAGATATTAAAGTTTCATGGCCCAATTCAAAGTTTAACTATTTTTCACCATTTAACCTCCTTTAATCCATTTTTATCTCATCAAAATCATAAATCATGCAATATTAATCCAATTAATACGACATTTTATTAAAAAACTTGTAAAATATGAATGTGAGGTCATATAAAATTTTCAAGGTCAGAGAGTAAGTTTAACCATTTTTAGTCATTTTAACCTCCATTTATGCCATTTTTACACTAAAAATTCATAAATCATGAAATATTAATCACATTAATATCATATTTTAATGCAATACATAAAATATTCATGTGAGGTCATACTAAAATACCATGGCCAGTAGTGAAGGTTAACTTATTTTAGTGAATAAAAAGTTCATTTTAGTCATAAAAATGTAATAAAATCACTAAAAATCTATAAAATGACCAATAAATTTCCATAATCATAAAAAAGACCTAAAAACATTTTAGGACCAGAATATATAACATGCATAATTATTTCGTGGCTTACTCATATAAATCACAAATTTTTAGTTTTATATGTTAATGATGCGTGCCATTTATATGATGTTTTACACCCTATTTTACACGCATTTCAGAGCTCATTTATGTAGTTTATGCTACTATTCTCCCTATTTCCGTCTACTTTCGTGTTTTTGAACATTATTGCGGAAATGTGAAGAATCCAGCGGAAATCAAGCTAAATCCGTCCCCCGAGTACCTTGCATTGCATTTGACATGAAGTATTTACTCAAGAAATGAACTTGGTGCGCATTTCGACGTCTGAAAGATAATTTTATGAAGAATTAGAAGCGCAGTACCTGCTACTCCATTCGATCGACTGACCTCCATAGTCGATCGACCAGAGCACGACATACAGAAGCTTCTGTTCAGCGCAGTCCAGTCGATCGACCGGTCACAGTGGTCGATCGACCAAGCCGTTATTTTGAGGTGAATTAATAGAGCGAGGATTAGGAAGCCCATTGTGTTTTAGGTATTGAGAATAAAGTTACGTGATATTTCTATATAACGTAACCTGCTCATTCAGATACATTCATTCAGTTTTTCATCATCAGTAATTAGGATTCTCAAGATTGTTTCGTTTTCAATACAATTTACTTTTGCATTCGGTTTCCGGATCTTTGTTCTGCAATTCTTCTCTCTTGTTTTCATACGGTATTTCTGCTGTTCGTTTAATCAGTTTTATTGCCTTTATTTCGTTCATAGTATAGAATTGCTAGAATAGTTTCCCGGAAGCCAAATTATCGTTTTATGTTAATCATTTGTTCAGTTAATTTAAGTATGAATTCGTTTGCTTTATTTGATAATCTTATTGCTGTTTTTATCATGAGTATGAGTAGCTAAACCCCGTGTGCTATAATGTAGGGAATCTGTAGTATAGGTGGCATTAGAATAGGGAGACCTGGAATCACGCCACGGTCGATGGACCGCACACCATGGTCGATCGACTGGCCACGTGAGATATGCTTCGTTTTAATTAATTTAATTGCTTTGTTTGACGAATCGAGTGCACGCGACTAGTTGAATGTTTAGGAATTGACCGACCTAATAAAGATCGAAAGATAGGGAAGGGAGATAGCCTACCTAATTAAGACGACTAGATTAATGAGATCGAAAGATAAGTTAATTTAGCCTTTTAAATCACTTTTTAGGACGAAAGTTAGCATTAGTGATGTTAGGGACCTGTAGCGAGATCGAAAGATGCTACCTGTTGAGAATGGACCGAGAGGACTTCTTATTTTCCCGTCTCACGTGTTTGTTTTAGACCTATCTAGTATATTGCCGCCGAAACTATAGTGAACCGACCATCTTAGCACCCTTTTAATATTTGATTTCATCCGTTTATTTAGTTTACTTTTCATTTATTTGCCTTTAGTTATAGATCAGCTCAAAACAAACCCCCACACACTGTTACTTTTAGACTAAAATAAGACAACTATTAATTGCATCGCCTCCTTGTGGGTCGACCCTGACTGCCACTAGCTATAGTAGTAGTTTGGACTATAAATATTATTTTTGGTGAACACAACGACAGGCATCAAATTTTGGCGCCGTTGCCGGGGAGGCAATTGTTTAAAATTGTTAGTTGTTTCTATTTTTAGTCTTTCTCTTAGTTTAAGGGACATATGTTCCTTAAACTATTCTCATATTCTACTTGTAGTTTCTTCTTATGCGCAGGTCACAGGGTGGTGAATTACTACCGTTCAATCCTGAGATTGAGAAGACTTTGCGCGAGTTGAGACGATCATCTAGAGTATTGCCGATAGAGGAAGAGCTGAGTACTCTGTCTAGTTACTACGAGAACGAGCTGTTTGAGGAGGATCCACCTTCGTCACCTATTTCTACTTCTTCAGCAGAGACCGTCACATCTCCAGACATGGCTGAAGAAGCGAGTATAGCCAGTCACTCTGAGCCGACAGCTGAGAATCTCTATAAGGGATTCGTATTACCAAGGACGGATAGAAAATTCGAGCCGAAACCGTTCTATATCAACTTGGTTGAGAGAAACCAATTTGGGGGAGCTGCAAAAGAAGATGAAGCCAAACATATGGAGACATTCATTGATTATTGTTGTTCCATACCCCCACCAGCCGGTGTGACCCAGGACCAGGTGAAAGAAACTATGTTCATATTCTCTCTTCGTGATGCTGCAAGGGAGTGGTACCAAGACCTGGATCGAGCTGCTAATGGGATCACGGACTGGAATTCGCTGGCCTTAGCATTCTACAAGAAATATTTCTCTACCCCGAAGACCAATGCCATTAGAGCTCAGATCACGAGCTTTAAATAGGGTCCTGATGAGAATTTTCATAAGGCATGGGTCCGTTTCAAGAAGCTGGTGCGAACTATTCCGCACCATGGGTTTGAGAAGTGGAGCCTATGCAATCAATTTTATAATGGGCTTTATGACGATCAGAGGGCTATCCTGGATGCGGCAGCTAATGGCAGATTCCAGGAGAATGTTGGAGAATCTAAGGGGTGGAAAATTATTGATGATTTGGCCACCCACAAAGCTGAGTATGGAAATTCCAGGGGAAATCAAAGGAGAAGTGTTGAATCCCCTTCTGTAGCTGCATTAGAGGCTCTTACGGCGAGATTTGATAAGTACGAGTTAGGAGGAGCTTCAAAAGGAGGGATCTATCATGTGAATGTTGTTTCAGACGGTCCTTTCGTCTGCCAGAGATGTGGAGGAGAAGGACATGTTTCAGACATGCAGCATTCCCTATGAGTCATGTGCTGCTTTTCAACATTATAGGCAGACAAATACTTATTTTGAGTCGAATATCCATCCGAACTGGAGGTGGAGTAGCCAAAATGTCCTAAATCCGACTCCCCCTCCACAAAGAGCCAGCAGAGCAGATTATGTGCCCCCTCATAAGCGGCGGCGGCCATATCAAAAGCCTTCGTATATTCCACAGCAAGCGAGCGGTCCCAAGGTTCGAATTTGCCGAGTTGAAAAATTTGTTCTGAAAGAGTCTCAAGCTAGAGAGGCCGGGATGAAGATGTTAGAGAGCCAAATCGCTCAATTGGCTAGCAAGAGTGCAACTCGAGCTCCGGGACATTTACCGTCGCAGACGGATCAGAAGGAGACCCTTAGTGCTATTACTTTGAGGAGTGGGTCCACCCTTGAGGGGCCCGCTATGGTCGAGGAAGCTACTGGAAAGGATGAGGCGGAACCAAGCAAGAAGAAGGCTGTAACGAATAATGGCAAGAAAAAGACGATCAGCAGGTATGTCAGTCAATCGACTAACATACCCAGTCGATCGACCAGTCCACGAAGTGACACAGCTACTGTTCCTATAGAAGTCAGTCAATCGACTAACATGCATGGTCGATCGACTGACAGCGCTGCTGATATTGAGTCTTTTCGTCCTCCAATGCCAAATAACTTGAGGGACCACTTGTTTCGGGGTATGACTACTCCGAAAATTTTGAGGCAAGACCCAAATGCTGATGGGTCAGTCCCAGTTCCAAAGTATGACCCGATGATGATTAATGGTTCATTTTTTAGACGGTCTGAAGAAGGGTCAAGCTACAACAAAGAGAAGGTAGTGGATTTCCAGCCTAAATCCACCGATGCCGGTATGAGAGACTTAGAGGAGAGGGCTAAGTTGCTTCTTTCAGCCCCCTATCTGGAGAGATTGGTGCCGACAAAGGAACATGTACCGTTTAATAAATTTGAAAGTGTTATTCGCAGCTTAAACGTACAAGTTCCTTTTCTTGAATTAGTTAATCAAGTGCCTGCTTACATGAAATTTATGAAGCAACTTTTGTCTAAAAAGAAGTCACTTGAAACTGTGCAATCTGTCGCACTAACGGAGGAGTCATGTTCTTATTCGACCCACACTACACCTCATAAGCTAGAAGACCCAGGTAGTTTTTCAGTCCCCTGTAGTATTGGCACCTTTTCTATTGAGAAGGCCTTGTGTGACCTAGGAGCCAGTATTAGTGTAATGCCCTTGAGCCTTGCTAGGAAGTTGAAATTGACTAGGTTTGCAGTTACCAACATGACAGTACAGATGGCTGATGGTTCTGCGGTCCAGCCTATAGGAGTCTTCGAAGACATTCCCGTGCAAATAGGGAAGTTCTTTTTCCCTGTTGACTTTGTTGTACTAGATATGTCCGAGGATGCTCACATTCCTATCATATTGGGTAGACCATTTCTGCACACTGCTGGTGTATTTATAGATGTTGGTTCAGGGACATTGACTTTTAAGGTAGGGAAACACTCCATTGTCTTTGCCCAGACAGCTAAGAAGAAAGACTCCATATGGCCCGTCACTTGTAATACGGTTTCTGAAAAGAAATCTTATTTTGTGCTTTCTTATATGCCTGCCTCTATGCCTGTTTCTGCTATAACACATCCGCCCCAGATTGGGAGCAAATTGGAGGAAGATTCTTCTGTTTTGGATATTGCAGGAGCTGGTGTGTGGAAGGAAGGGCCGCATGTTGCTCCAGCTGTGAAGGAGCCAATCTTTCAAAGAGGCGGCCTAGGATGTCTTAGCTATGGCACTGATGAGGAGCCTGATGAGGAGCGAGTCAAATTGACGGAGTCCGATTTGGACTTTGATGAGCCAGAGGTGGTCATTGCTTGGGAAGATGTTGAAGCTGTTGATCCGTTGAGCTTTGCGGATGTTGGAGTTGAGAAGAGTGCAGCTGAAGAGATGAGCACGGTAGAGGCTACCTCTTGTAGCCAGAAGCCGAGCAAGTGGGCCATTCCGTGGCCGTTCTTGATCAACTATTAGTTGATCGAATGCATTATAAAACGTTTTATTGCTTTCGTTAAACTTTCTCTTTTATTGCTTTTGTGTGCGCGAGACTTCGCATTTTAATAAGTTTGCTTAGGATTTTAAACACTTTAGACTGTTACTTTGGGTTTAGCGCAATTTTGGGCGCGTTTTTATTTGTATTTGCAGGTTTATAGACAATGTTAGCTCAATTTATTGAGCTAATTCGATGATATCAGAACTTACAGTAGGTTTTCCAGTCGATCGACTGCCTCCTATGGTCGATCGACTGAGCTGCGACTTCCAGGAGCTTCTGTTCTTGTTCACTCTGGTCGATCGACTCGGTGATGTGGTCGATTGACCATGTTCCCTGTTGTACCTGCGATCATTCCCCTGCTGTGTTTGGTCAATTTGCGGAGTTGAGGGAGTCTTTTCTCCACTTTATTCTCCGACTCATTTATGTTTTCTTCCGTTTCTTTATTTTACACATAATTTTGCGTTTCATAAATTGTTTTCTCGGATTACGCGTGGTATTTTATTTCTTTTCAGGTACTTATGGTAGCACTGCTGGCTAGTGAAACCTCCTAGCTCACGCTGGTTTGGGGAGGTTTCCTTTTGCTGCGCTTAAAGTCTTGTGAGTTTCCGAGTTCTTACTTCCTGTCCTTGTTTAGTTAATTTATCGCAAATTCCCGTTTTCCTTTTATTTCATTACATGATTTTGCACAATGGGGACATTGTGTGATTTGGTTTGGGGAAGGATTTTGCGTTGCATTTCATTTGCTTGCATTCACGTTTACATTTTTGTCTTCCATTGTTGTTTATTTTCTCTTATATACAGAAAATTCAAAAAAAAATTAACAAATTTCAAAAATTCAAAAAAAAATTCACGTTTATTTTAGCATATAGGTCGAGTCGGAACGGTAGTATTTCAATGATGACATTGCATTTTCAGCTGTTTTATGCCTAAGCCGTACTTAATTAACATGTTATTAGTAGAATCATATGCATAGTCTACGAGTTTTCGTTAAACTCTTGCTGAACTTGACACTTGACTTAGATTTTTGGCAAACTACATCATTTTCTGAGATTTAGAGCCTATAACTGGTGTCATTCATGATCAGTTTATCTAGGATTGTAAGTAGTTACTCCTTATGAGACATGTTACATAAATGTGCATAAATATGAACTTAATCTGCATAATACATGTATGCATTCGGTTTGTGGTTAGTTGACACATGTGGAAGAGGTCACCCCTTTATTCATTTTGCCCATAAGCTTCATACTGCCAAAAATAGCCTTTTTGTCCCGTTAACCACATCCTACATATAGCCTGCCCTTGTCAAGCTAGTAGTTTATGTTCTTGGGATTGTTACTTTATTTTTGGTAGCTAATGCTCATTTTGAGATAATGTTGGGAAGATGAAAAAGGAAGGAAAGAAAGAAGAAAAAAATAGAATTGAAAAAAAACAAGAAGAAAGATGATTCGAAAAAGAAAAAAAACGCATGTTGTACTGTAGAGGGCGGTCGATCGACTGCCCATCTTGGTCGATCGACTGAAACCCGAGAAAAAGAGAAAAATCAAAATCACGTGGTTGGAGTTTTGATCAGTTGGTGATTTTATTCGCATGCTTTATTATCATCATTTGAGGAATTACAATTATTTCGGAGATTGTGAGTTTTGTACTTGCTATTAGCACCAGGTTTATTGTTGAATTTTGAGCAAGAAGTTGGATGTTGTTGTAATTTGGTTCCCTTAGTTACTAGCTTGGCTTTTAACTCCGTTTTTATCCAAATTTGTCTTAGCCTCTTCTTACCCATTACCTCACATATCCATATTTACCTCGGCATGTGTCATGGTCATTTGATTGGTTGGAATGCATATGTACGGTGGTAGAGATTATTTTCATATTAGACTGCAGACATGTTCTTATAGCTCGTAGTTAGGTGAGAGTCATTACAATATTACTTCTTTCTATCTTTACATTTCTCACCCGTATTCATTGAGTAATATGAGCGACCCGTGAGAGTCCAATTTTAAAGGTCTTACAAGGTTGACGGTTCAGCAGGTTTTTAACGACTTCATAACTCGTTTGCATGATTCTTATTGCTAATTGATTGTCAGTTGTTGCATTAAATTGGTTTAGGCTATTCGGTTTGCATTTCGCTCTGAGATTGAACTCGTTCCATTAGGTTTTAGGATCGAGTCTAGTTCTTGCTTGGGGACAAGCAAGGGTTTGGTTTGGGGAAGTTTGATGCGTGTCATTTATATGATGTTTTACACCCTATTTTACACGCATTTCAGAGCTCATTTATGTAGTTTATGCTACTATTCTCCCTATTTCCGTCTACTTTCGTGTTTTTGTACATTATTGCAGAAATGTGAAGAATCCAGTGGAAATCATGCTAAATCCGTCCCCCGAGTACCTTGCATTGCATTTGACATGAAGTATTTACACAAGAAATGAACTTGGTGCGCATTTCGAGTCCTGAAAGATAATTTTACGAAGAATTAGAAGCCGAGTACCAGCTACTCCAGTCGATCGACTAACCTCCAAAGTCGATCGACCAAAGCACGACATACAGAAGCTTCTGTTCAGTGCAGTCCAGTCGATCGACCGGTCACAGTGGTCGATCGACCAAGCCGTTATTTTGACGTGAATTAATAGAGCGAGGATTAGGAAGCCCATTGTGTTTTAGGTTTTGAGAATAAAGTTACGTGATATTTCTATATAACGTTACCTGCTCATTCAGATACATTCATTCAGTTTTTCATCATCAGTAATTAGGGTTCTCAAGATTGTTTCGTTTTCAATACAATTTACTTCTGCATTCGGTTTCCGGATCATTGTTCTGCAATTCTTCTCTCCTTTTTTCATACGGTATTTCCGATGTTCCTTTAATCAGTTTTATTGCCTTTATTTCGTTCATAGTATAGAATTGCTAGAATAGTTTCCCGGAAGCCAAATTATCGTTTTATGTTAATCATTTGTTCAGTTAATTTAAGTATGAATTCGTTAGCTTTATTTGATAATCTCATTGCTGTTTTTATCATGAGTTTGATTAGCTAAACCCCGTGTGCTAGGATGTAGGGAATCTTTAGTATATGCGGCATTAGAATAGGGAGACCTGGAATCGCGCCACGGTCGATCGACCACACACCATGGTCAATCGACTGGCCACTTAAGATATGCTTCGTTTTAATTAATTTAATTGCTTTGTTTGACGAATCGAGTGCACGCGACTAGTTGAATGTTTAGGAATTGACCGACCCAATAAAGATCGAAAGATGGGGAAGGGAGATAGCCTACCTAATTAAGACGACTAGATTAATGAGATCGAAAGATAAGTTAATTTAGCCTTTTAAATAACTTTTCAGGACGAAAGTTAGCATTAGTGATGTTAGGGACCTGCAGCGAGATCGAAAGGTGCTACCTGTTGAGAATGGACCGAGAGGACTTCTTATTTTCCCGTCTCACGTGTTTGTTTTAGACCTATCTACTATATTGCCGCCGAAACTATAGTGAACCGACCATCTTATCACCCTTTTAATATTTGATTTCCTTCGTTTATTTAGTTTACTTTTCATTTATTTGCCTTTAGTTATAGATCAGCTCAAAACAAACCCCCACACACTGTTACTTTTAGACTAAAATCATACAACTATTAATTGCATCGCCTCCTTGTGGTTCGACCCTGACTGCCACTAGCTATAGTAGTAGTTTGGACTATAAATATTATTTTTGGTGCACACAACGACAGGCATCAGTTAACTTTTTAACTCGGAAAAACAATAACCGATTATACATGCAACATCCTTATGCTCTGATACCACTTTTTAGGTTCATATACCTATTATTAGACTCCTCTAATAGTGAACTAATTAACTTCTTAATTATTTATTCTTTAGATCTAGTGCATGCATAACAAAATAAGAGATTTATAAGAAAACAGTGTCCATTACATTGTTAATTTCGGTTTTGTGGGCACAAGTAAGGTCTCCTACCTTCACTTGTTCTTGAGCTATTATGAGTATTAGGATGATCCTCCAAAGACTCCAAGTATAGAAGCCACTCCTCTTGATTGTACCCAAGATTATCCCTTATCTCTACTAAATAATATGTGCTAGATATTTTTTTAGTAGTTTACCTTAAAATTGATTACTAATACTCATATATTACACTAATAATATTAGTAATGTAATTGAATAATTTGGATCATCATTTCTCATGTTTTTGAGAAAGATGAACAAGAATATATGAGAGAGAGAGAGAGAGAGAGAGAGACAAAAAAAAGGTTTTGCATGTGTAATGAATACTACAAAATTGAGAGAATAAAATTTCTCCTCTAACATACATACAACCGGTGGAGGGAGCTTATAAAAGACAATGCATGGTCTTTTTATTTACATTTTGTTCTTCTCAAGTTAATAGGTATGTAAGAAGGTAGTGTAGGCTTTTAAGGCTAGTCTACAATAGCCATAATAATATATTATTTATCACATAAAATAATATAACCCACAATCCACTAATGTTCCTCCATTTTTTCGGTCATATGTGTAAAATGGACCTCCATTTTATTTTGTTAATTTGTCATTTGTCACACAATATGTCACATGTACTATGTTACATGTTATTAATTAATTTAATGCATATTTATCACATAAATATCATTTTATTAATTTACATACAACAAATTGACTAGTGATACTTGATCACATAAATAAAATGGGTCATATAATTATAATTCACAACATCTTGTAATTATAATTAACCATTCATTCTCATCTCTATTGTTTCTCAAACAATAAACAATTTTAGTAATAAATCTTTTTTATTACTAAAATAAATCTTATTTAATCCCATTACAATAAGATAAATATATTCTCTCTCACAAATGAATTGTTAAGGAATTGATTAACTCGTATCGTCATACAATTAATAAACTTTACAGATAAGGGCATCATCCTTTAGGTGTGACCTTAAAGGATCAACTGACCACCACCGTCCCACGACTGTAACGTTAAACTCTAGCAAGCCAATCGTTACCGATTAATGTTGATCAGTTGACTATTTAATGGATCATCCCTTACGTATTCTTTCTATGAGATTTAATTATGATATTAAATCATGTGATCGCACTATTGTTGAGAACACATTTTCCAACAGGGTTGTCACCGTCGTTGGCATCTGTCTATTCTTTAAGGTGAGTTTGTGAAAAAATTGGTTATCTTTCAGTAGAACTTGAATAGCATAGTAATAGGGTATGATGTTCTTTGTTGGGTATGATATGGAGTCTTGCTTGGTGTAGTATGATTGATGGATTTATATGGAATGGCGAAAAGGTAGGGTTTCCCTACTCAGTCTGTTATATAATTGATTATAAGACGTGATTTTTATTGATTGTTGTTAATATGATTATGATTGAGGATTGTGATTACATTGGTTACTGGATTGATTGTGGAGCCATTTTCGGGAGATGGTTCCAACCCCATGTTTGCCCCTTGTGGCTCCCGTCACAAGGAGGATCTGCACATTAATGATCAGGGATTCGCTCGTTGAGATGTGTGAGGCTTAGGTGGCAAGACTATGGTTCCCACTGGTGGTGTGGGTTTCCCGTTGCGATGGGAACCTGGGAGGACTACACATTTTGGTGTGTACTAGGATATTGGTGACTCTTGGTCGTTGGAGGATTGTTTGGTTACAGTTTGCTTGGATTATGTTATTGTGAGTTCTTATTTTTTAGTTGTGCAGTTGACTGACCCCGTTTATTGTTTTCAAAACTATGGTGATCCATTTGGGGATGGTGAGCAATCGGCTTAGCAGGTATTCTATGTATATGTAGCATGCGGGATATGGACGGGGCAGAGTGATTACACTTTCTTTAGCTAGCTCCCGCTGTCACCTTATACTTTATTTTTTCATCTCAATTCATTTCGGAGTTGTAACTTGTTTTTGGTTTGGTTTGTAGTATTGCTTTTGATTAAACAGTATTGTACCTTTGATTGTTCTTTTATGGTCATCTTGATATACTTACCTCCGGCAACCCAGATGGTAACACCCTTACTTATTGGGGAAGGTCTTGTTAAGTGATAATGAACGAGTCAGTGTTCACTCAATCAAACACATTTATATTCTCAACAAATAACTAGATAGTGGGTAAGTCGAGGTCGATCCACGGGACGGTGTGCTATGGGTTCTAAGTCTATCTATCTCAATTTATACTAATGTCACAATTGGTTTGGGCTGATGATTCTAAACTAATGAAAGCAATAAAAAGCAATGGAAGGTAAAACAAGCAATAAAAACAAGGATGTGAACAAATGATTAACAATACTAGGGAATTATGGGATCATAGGGGAATCATGGTGCATTAGCATAAATGAATCATATAGATGCAAGCAATTATTATTGTTGGAATCAAGTTAGTTTATGTCTTACAATTCCTTGGAAGTTTTGGGTCTCGAAGCCGAGTCGGTCAAGACTTTACAACACCTACAAATCGACTTAATTCTTCCTATTTAACTATATTCATGGTCTAACAACCCTTGAGTTGGTTTATATCTTATAAGTCTTATTGAAAGGATAAGAGAATCATGCTAGGTTGTCAATCAAGCATTTCATCAAACATAACATGTGCATAAGTTGAAAATTTAATAAGTAACGATTCATATGGCTTCATTAAGCATAGATTTATCCCATAATTGCTCCCCTAATCCCTCACTAACCCTAGCTAAGAGACTACTCACTCATTATCATGGTGAACATGTTAGCAATGGTGTCAAACTTCACAACATAGTTGAACATGATGAATAAGCAAGGTAATAAAATAAGAGAATAACAAGTAAGTAAAGAGGGATTAAGAAAATCACCAACTTGGAAAGTAAAGATGAACATAAATAAAGAAGAATCCTTGAATAAAGATGGAAACTTGTCACTTAGTCTTCAAATGTATACTCAAGAGATCCAAATGTAAATAACTTGATATTGAAAGAACAATTGTTGAAGATTGAAGTGCTTTGTGGAAAGATTAAAGACTAATCTACTCCTAATCTAATCTAAGGAGGTTTTTCCTATACTAAGAGGGCTTAATCTAAAATAAATGGGCTTAACCCTCAATTTATTACAAAGAGAGTATATATAGTGATACAAGGATTAGGTGAACTAAGGGCTTAAATGAGGATTAGACCCCTTAATTGATGTCCAAGGCCTTGCAAGTCCTGGGAAGGAGACGCTCGACCTCTGCTTGAAAACAATCATCCTGTATGGAAGACGCCCGACCTGGCATGGGGACGCCCGTCCTGAGCATAGGGACGCCCAGACCAACTTCAGGTCGCCCGTCCTCAAGTGATTTTCTTCTTCTTCTTGCTTTGCTGCCTCCCAATCCGTGGGGATCATTGAGGAGCCGTGGGGATCATTGATGAGCCGTCGGGGTTCTTTGTCATTGCCCAATTCCTTGTTTTATTGACTTAGGCCTTTAGTGGTGGTCTCCTCTTCGATGCTTGATCGTTAAATGTTATGAATTTAGCTCCCCTTCACTCCGTCTAGCCAAGTTAGTGCTCTTCTCCTACAAGGACACCAAACCTCATAGTATATGCATAGAAGGAAGCTAAAGACAAGAAACGACCCTAATACACACTAAAAGCTTAGAAACTAGGCTAGTTAGGGGACCAAATGTGTGTAAATAGGAGTCACATCATTAAGGCTTCTTGGTAAGCGGAGGTGTTATAAAGTGGTATTAAAGCGACGATTTTAGAACATGAACCAATGAACCAAATGAATGTAGGGTGTCAAATTAAAATGAACCTCGTGTGTGTATTGGGAGCCCTCTTATGTCGGTTTTAGGTGAGAAGGTGCCCTCATTTCAAAATCCCGGCCCCAACATGCTTATGCCAGCAACTTCGCGTGCGGTAAATATGTGGGTTTATGTGTGTGTATGTGTGTGTGTGTGTGTTGGTTGTATGATGTATGGCTATTTTGATTTTTTCCTATCGTATGTTGGTATGAAAGTTAGATCGGTTATGAAACAATGGAAGTATATGTGAATGTGTCTGTGCACGAGCATGTATGCTTAACTTGGGCTTTATGTGTGTTAACTGTGACGCGAGGAGGAACGTATGATGTCAGCGGTATTATATGTAAATGTGCTTATATTGTGTATGAATGGCATGTGATGGTGTTTCATGCAGAAATTGAGTGAATACTTAAAAGCATATAACAATGTTGGTGAACTAATCAAGCTTGACTATTATTCTGTGTGCATAACATGGTAAATCTTGTGAAAAGAATTACACGGAATACGATGTATGATGTGCAGTTAGGTTGAAGAGGTTTGCGTAATTGATAAGTTGCTTGGTGTATGTTAGAAATAGGGCCTAACTGTGACGAGTTCTGAATAAGTTTAGACTCCGAACAATGTTTATCGTTTTGCAGGGACGATTCTATGTAAAATTTGTAATTTCCGTTATTGATAAAGGGTACTCAACCGAGTAAATAGGGTACTCGACCAAGTACGTCTTACTCGACCGAGCATGTTTGTACTCGGCTGAATACTTAGAAGATAGTAGCTGATGTAATATGCAATTCTAAGTACTCGACCGAGTAGGCATGGGTACTCGACCGAGTAGAGGCTACTCGGCCGAGTAGGTCCAGTACTCGACCGAGTAAACCTAATTTTGCCGATTCAACGATAGGATTTTCGGAACTATATAATCACACAACTCTTCATATTTTCGACTAATACTCTTCATTATTCTCTCAAAATTTCTCAAAACTTTCTCTCACAACACCACCCTTGGTGATTTTGCTAGTTTGCTCTCGGGTTCACCCCTTGCCTTTCTTTCTTTCAATCAATTTCCAACATAAGGTAATGCATCTTGAAAGCTTCATAGTCTCAATTAATTGAATGTGTAGGTTGTTTAGATCTAAAAGTTTTGGTTTTAAATTCAAAGAACCATGTTTGAATGTTGTTAATTTGGTGGTAATTACTTCATGTAATCGGTTTGCATATGAAAAAGATGATTTTTAAGCCCAAAATCCCCAATTTTGTATCGAAAATTTTCTAGGGTTTGCCCCAACATTTTGATTTTTGCCACTTAAAACTTTTGTAGCATGTGTATAGAAGTTCAAATGATGCTAGTAATACTTAACAAAGTGTTTACCTTCTGTGTTTTGATAAAAAAATCCGTCTTAAACTTCGGCTTAAAAGAGAATAAAAATGAAATTACCCTCTTGATATTGTGTGAATTCCGGAAAATTCTTGTTGAACTTGTATTCTTGCAGCATGCCGAAAGCTAGAGTACCTTCGAAGAAGAGGACCTGCGCCAATACCGTGGTGGAGAAAGGACAATCGAGCGAGGAGCCGCTTGTTCTTCCGGTTGACCAATATCTGACGGTAATATTTGCCGATTTTGAACAGCGGGCCGCTTTTGTCACTTTAATGGGTCATACCATGAGGCCAACGCGATGTGTGGATCCGGGTATCTTGAAAGACTTTGGAGTTGAGTCGGATATAACTCATATATTCGAAATTTTGGGTATAGAGGGGTTGTAAGATCTCCGTAAGAAGTCCTATCCTTTCCTTACTTTTGAATTCTTGAGTTTGTTTAAGTATGATGTGGGTGGAAGGACCGTCCGATTCTGTCTCATGAACACCGACCTTTCTTTGACCCTTGACCAGTTTGCTGAGCATTTGGGGTTGGAACCCAAGAAGGAGTGGTATTTGAAGGATGTGGCGACGAGGAGCGGGGCTCCTAACTACCTTTCTTACATCCCAGGCCGACCTGCCCCTACCTCTAGTGCCATTTTGATTAACGATGTCCAACACGTTTCTCATCGCATCTTCTTAAGGATGATGACCTGCTTGCTGTACGGCCGACAGGATGTGAGCAAGCTTAACACCCATGAGGTGATGCTCTTGATGTCTTACCATAACCCTCTCCGGAGGGAGCGATTTTACTACAGTGCTCCCGGTGTGGTATGTCCTAGCTTGGAACTTATGGTCCATTAAAAGACTTGTTACCTTAGTTGCGGGGCCATAGTATCCTGTTTTGCTCAGAGATTGCCCGACTTTGAAGCCATTGCCGAGTCGACCTCTGCCTTGTTTGAGACGGCCGCTACCATAGACGAGGGTTACTTGTGCAACACCAAGTGGTTGAGGATGTTGGATGATGGAGCCTTAGCTTGGAGGATGAAGGGAACTAGATGGATGAGATTTATCGCTCTAGAGCACCTACTCGTAGTTGATCATTTGAGGGAGTATAACCCGGAGAGTGGGGAACCCGAGCCTCAGCCAAAATTTTATCTTATCGCTCTAGAGATCCTTGAGGACTTGCCTGAGCCGATTATTGCTTCTAGTAAGCAGAAGGCTCTCCCTACACCTCGTGAACCCCGTAGGGTGTGGCTGACTGGAGAGGTGGCGACCGAGCCTCCTTACACCACACTGAGCTTCTACCCGTACTAGTACCTATCCTATCCTAGGGTTCATGACCCTAGTATGTGTTGGAATATGTGTCCTCCGAAAATAATGCGATCACAACTGTCGATCATAATGATCACATGTTTAAATCTCATTTTGAAGAATACATGTGGGATGTAATATTTTACAGTCAACTGGTCCACATATATCGGTAATGATTGGCTGACTAGAGTTTGACATTACTGTCGTGCGACGGTGGTGATCAGTTGATCCCCTTAGGTCATACCTATAGGGAAATATTCTTAATTGATTATTTAATTAATCTTATGCCGATACGAGTTAATTAAATTGCTTAAAATTGACGGATGATTTTGTGAGTAAAGTTAACGTGTCTTATTGTAATTCGATTAAATTAGATACGGTCTAAGTAATCGAATTATTTTATTACTTAGATAAAATTATTGTTTACGAAACAATTGAAAATGAATGAATAATTTATTATAAATACAAGACGTAATTTATAATTTGATAAACCATTTTGGTACAAGTGATTACGAATTACTAGTGGATTTTGTATATGACATATTTTATGAGTATGTTGATTTTTAATATGTTAAAAATACATTACAATTTCACATGTCAAGTAACATGTCACATATGTCAAAATTGACAAATGACAAAAATAAAATGGACTAACCATTTAATGCATGTACCGAAAATAAGGGTGGGAGGATAGAGTTTATATTGTGTTGTTTATATTTAAATGAAAACACAATGATAACAACCCTACTTCTAGCCTTGCATGCCTAGTCTCATCTTGAGAAGAACAAGATCATGCATTGGCTCCCCAATTGACCCTCCCACCGGTTTTCCATTATGAGGAACCAAATTGGATTCCTCTAATTATTCATTCACAACTATTCTATTTTTCTAGTGTTAGAAAATAGATATTCCCTCTACAATTTGTAAAAATTTAGGGAAATAAAAATCTCATAAATCATTCCCCTCTTAGACCGAAATATTCAAGAGAAATTACAAATTATTTTGTGTCAAATTTTAAGTAAGACTAATATTATTACTAGTTCATAATAGTATTGGTTATTAAGAGTATTCCTTGGGTATATGCTTTTGGGAGAGGTTCTAATTTGAACCTGGTTCATCCATTGTTGGAAAGCTCAAGAACTAACAAGAAGGAGATCTTGTTGGTGCCCAAAAATCCGAAACCTCAATGTAAGAAGTGACGGTTTCTTCTCTATTTTGTTTTATGTTAGCATGCATAAGATCTTGTATTTATTTTATGACTAAATAAATTAATTAATATATGAATATGTAAATTAATGAGATTAATGAATTCTAACAAGCGGTATCATGAGCCTTAGGTTGTTTGCATGCAAATCGGTTTATAGTTTTTCCGAGTTATAAGATTAACATACAAAACTAATTAATTTGGATTTAAGAAGATTAACCTATAAATAACATTGCATCTTAAAGTTTCTGGTCCTAAAATGTATTTGGGATATTTTGGTTCATTTATGGATTTTATTGTTCATTTTATATATTATTGGCATTAAAATGTGATTTTTATGATAAAAATGTCATCTTTGGACGAAAAATAGCTAAACTTCGAATTTTCCAGTGGTTTTTGGATATGTTTTCACATGTAATACATACTGATGGCCTGTAAATTTTCATGTTAAAATAAGTTGTTTTCCTCGAAATATGAATTTTATAATTTAAAATCGTATTTAAATGGGTAAATAGGTTAATATGAGTTATATTTCTAATCTGGTCATGGAAATTTAGTGTGTTGTCACATGCAATTTTACAAGATGTATGTAAAATATTTGGCTATAATGAAGTCTTTTTGCATGATTTATGAATTTTTGATGAAAAATCGCATAAATAGTGACTATAATTAGTAATAATGCTAAAACATACTTCAAGACTAAGGGAAAAACGTCACATGTTGCATTTTAGCATATATTTCAGATCTAAAAGTGAAAAGTTGATGAAAATAATTTTGTCTCATTTTTTATGGTCATATTTGTTAAAACCGATAAACCGCAACATTGTTTTTCTCGATAAATTTTCGAAATTTTTAACCTAAGTTTTAAATATTATGAGTGTCATGGTATTTTTCCAGAATGTTCATGAGTTTAAATTTCAAATTTCGAAATTATTTGAAATTTTAATAATTTAATTTGAAGTTTATAGCGAAATTTTGTATTTTTGGGTCCATTTATGAACAATATTAAGAAATCAAGTTTAATTATTGACAAAATGTTAGTGAAGACTAAGTTTTAAGTCCTAAGATGGTTAGGGTAATTAAATTGTACATAAATATGAATTTATGTAATTATTGTGATTTTAATAAGTTAAATCACGCAAAACCATGAAAACCGATAAATATACGATATTGGCTCTTAAAAGGCGATTTATCATAAAATTTAGCATGTTCATACATATTATAATGCTGCATTTTATTTATGAATGTCATTTTAATTTTACGTAATTTTTGAATTATGTAATTTTACTTAGTATGACTTTAGTTTTTAATTGGTATTACCCGAAATGTATGGGAATATCGATTCGGTTGTAATTATTGTGATCTCGTATCACCGTCTTGTAATTTAATAGATTTATTTTTATTTTATTACAAATGTATAATAGGAAATTATGTAATTCATTTTATAATTTAATTATTCCGTAGTTCCTTGAAGACGGTGTCATTCGAGAAGGCGGTCCATCAAAGAAAGTGTTACCTCGAGTGCGTGCCAAGACCAAAGTTCAAGGGACCAAAGGAGTTGGTTTCCGAATTTGTAATAGCTTATTAGATTTACTATTTTAGGAAGGCCATACTAGGATTTTAATTTTATGCTTTGCATTTTATTTATATGTTGCATGCATCGCTAAATCGCCATAACTAAACATGCATTTTTATACATCGAGTTCATCGACCGTGTCAATTTAAATTATCGTAGTTCACCGCTTTAGTTCACTTAAAACGTGATAGATAATAAATTTACATGACCTCTCGCTAAAATAAACAATTGAGACTTAGCCTTACCAAAAAGTAGAAACCATGAAAACCTATTTCGTGAGGGAGTGCGCTCGGCCAAATCGGGGTACAAACCTTGTTACGTAGGGGAAGTGGGTGATAAATGTCTATCCACCGAATTCATGTTGATGAGGGTTGTATCGCCAAAGCGTGCCCAAGTTAATGTGGATTTGGATCATGGACACATTTATTCGAAATTTGGATTGAACTCAACAAAAGTATTCTCGACCATAGCCGGATTTGTTTTGGGCTAAAGATAAATATTAATATAATTTTATCGACCAAGACTTCTAAAAGTAGAATCGATTAAAGAGTTAATCCACCGAGTTATATTGATGAGGGTTGTATCGCCAAAGCGTGCCCAAGTTAATATGAATTTGGATCTTGGAATCATTTATCATAGTTGGGTAGAGGTCACTATGTAAATGCTTTACTTGTTAAATTATTTACAAGTATTCTTATAACGATAAATGTTTTGTTTTCATTATTTCCGTTATCATATTGTTCTATTTCTTTACCTCAATTTATACGATATCATTTCGATGTTAGTTCAAATCTCCATTAAAACATCGTAACTAAAGACAAATATGAATTTTCTTCAAAAAACCTCATATTATCCATTGCAAGGATCTCTTGTGAAGAGTATAGATAAAAGTTATTTGTGATCAAACTTTCTTTAGCTAGCTTCCCCTGTCACCTTATAATTTAGTTTCATCTCATTTCATTTCGGAGTTGTAACTCAGTTTTGGTTTGATTTGTAGTATTAGTTTTGATTAAACAGTATTGTACCTTTAATTGTTCTTTTATGCCCTTCTTGAAATACTTACCTCGGGCAACCGAGATGGTAACGCCCTTACTTATTGGGCAGGTCTTGATAAGGCTCCTTGGTAAGTGGGGGTGTTACATTTTTATGATGAGAATAAGGGAGTGAACCTTGTAAGAGAGTTTATAGTGGCGATATGGCAAGAGAAGTTCAGCGTTCGGTAAAAAGGAGAGTGAGGCCAATCTCGGACGCGAAGTTCATTTTAAGGAGGGAACATTGTAATACCCAGATATTTAGAGACCGATAAAGAAACCTTGGGATGCGTGAGAGGACCCTTAGACTTGACGAGAGACTATCCGTGAGTAAGATACAGCGGTGTAAGTGGACAAAGTATAATCTATATGAGACCTAGTGGAGAGTTCAGTTGACTGAGTAGGTGTGTAACACCCCCATTTATCCAAAAGCCTTAACTAGGCATTCCTAGATAAAAGGAGCTGTTACCATCTCAGTTTCCTGAGGCAGTGTATACAAAGATAAATGGAACCAAAGTACTTTAAATAAAATTAATGCGTAATGGTCTTATTACAACTTAACTGAACTGAATAACTGAAATAATAAGAAATTACAACCCGTAGCGGAATTAAATAAAGTGATTAACATAATTAATAACTGTCTGAAACTAAGTGGTCTATACTTCTAAGTAGCATGCTGATTTCCTCACGAACCCCTGAGCTCTCGAATCAGCAAACTCAAGTACCTGTTATTTAATCTGCTCTCCAATTAACCGAAATTATTAATTGGTTCATTATAGGACGCCATCAATTAAAGCAGGCATCAATTTTATTTTAACAGGACAAACGCACAAGTCAACCAAAAGGTCGAGTAGGATAAATAAACAACAGATATAAGATGAACACAATATATATGATATGCAATGCAAATGCGAATGAAACTGGGCTCTTTAACCCGAAACACCCATCATCCCGCCGTTCCCTGGCCGGGGAAATAAATCACCTCAACCTTTAGTTAAGAATTCACAAAATATCCACCAGAGACAAGCCTGCAGCAAGAGCCTAGGGCCTTCCAATTCACACACACTATCCACCAGAGACAAATCTGCAGCACCAGCCTGGGGCCGTCCAATATATATATCCACACAACAATAATGATACTCTTATTTAATGTATATATTCCACACCATAGTTCAGCCAAAGGCTATCATTCATTTACCATATAATGCTCACAAGATTAATATAACACAGTAAGGTGATCTAACTCAATAGTTATCCTACTTTTTCAGCAATTACTCCAATTAGCAATCCAAGCAAATTAATTAAGGGTACTCTTCAACCAAAACCGTCACCTAAGACAAGCAATAATTATAATCACTAACTTATTCATTCACTAATTATAAATTAATTACATTTTATTAGTTATAATATTGTAGTCCCCCTATTTAAGACGGTAGAATTACATTAAAATGAGTTTTAAATGGTATTTAATAATTAAATAGATTGGATAACTAAGTTGTAAGACCGTAGTAAAATAATTAAATAATATTGAGACGATAATGGTTGGAGCTCACGTGTAGCACCTGTGACTCGTGTAAGATGGGGTTGTATGACGGAACTATAGTTGTAGAATACTACTAATAATATGTAATAATAATAAAAGTAAAACAATAATAAGGGAGTTGGAAATTAGGAAGTTTCCTTCCTCTTTCCTTCCTACAACTATATAAGCTAATATTATCTACCCCATAATCATATACAATCATAAAAACACAAAATAATCTACCAAAGGCAAGGGAGAAAGATCTAAAGGGAGAAAAGTAGAAGGATTTTATAAAGGTTATCGTCTCAAGGTAAGATCATCGTATTATATCTTTGTCTCGCGCTATTCAAATAAAATATCATTTTACCACCGTGAATTGCACCAATGACCTTAGCAGCTGTCGTTGACTACCGTGACTTTAGTACGACCAATCGTGATCGTCGTTGACCATCGTGGATGGCGTATTGGGCATCTAAAAGGGTGGCTGTCGTGGGGTTTAAGACGGGTTTATAACCCTTGTTTTGACTCGACTTGACTTGGGACTTGGGTGGTTGGACTCGTTGGTTTTGGGCGACCCTAAGGGTAGTGACGGGGTGGTTGTAGGTGGTGGTTGGTGTGGTGGTTGTCGAATTATGGTTGTTATGTGGTGTTTGTGTTGAAATCGAGTTGTGGGTTGATTGTAGCTTGGCCGTGGACTGACGTGGGTGTTGGCGATAATTGGTGGGACCATCGTGGGTCAAAGGAGACCATGGTGGTGGCCACTAGTTGTCGTGGTGGTGGTTTAAGGGATGAAAGTGATTGTTTTTGTTTTTGTTGATGTCGGTAAGGGGGTAGTTAGAGCGTGTTTGTGCAGATTGTTGGGGGAGGTATGGCCGGTGGTTAGGGGTTGTTTGGGTATGTCATGGTGAGGGCTTATGGTGGCTGGGTTGAGCAGAGTCACTGATAGCTTGGTGGTGTCGCGTTTGGGAGGTTTGTGGTGGTAGTTGAACACGAATTTAAACGTGTATGTGTGGGTAATGTGGGTTTGTTTTTAACGGGCTTAATGAATGATTGGGTTTATTATTTAATTGGGTTTTGCATTATAATTTACACGGGAATATAATTAACGTAAGTAAATTATATTTGGTTAAATTATAATTATTGAATTCAATAATTAATAATTAAATTATAGTATTGTATTTAGGTGATGGATTTGCAGTGGAGTACTTTTGATTATTATTCTTGGACTGCATTATTGGATTATTGCTATTGAGGTAGGTTATATACTCAACTTGAATGTGCTTGGTGATATTTGTTATTTGAATGATGATTGGAATTGGATATTGGTTGTTGGATGATTATTGATAAAAATTGCTATTGTTAATCCATTGATTTATTATTATCCATGTTTCATACTTGAATTGTTGTTGTATGAAGACTCAGTCCAAGGGTGGCGGGTAATATATGAAGACCCGGACCAAGGGTAGCGGGGTATATAAAAGGGTGTTCGGAGTTTATTGTTTATATGGGTGTTTCGGAGTATTGATATGGGTGTTTCAGAGTATTTATATATATATATATATATATATATATATATATATATATATAGGTGTTTCAGAGTATGTATGGATGTTGGAGTTGTGAACGGGTTTGAGCATTTGCATATTTGATTGTCTTATTATTGTGTTATTCTTGTTGTTTAGATATTCCTACTCAACCGTTTGGTTGACCGTGTACTCGTTCAACACCTGTGATGAACCAATTATTGGGGAACAGATTGATTTCAGGAAATAGAGCTGGTTTAAAGGGGAGGTGAAGGGCATGAGGCATTGGCTTTTACTTAGCAGTCTAGATCACCTAGAATGGACAAATATTATTTGTTATTCGTTTTATTTAGTTTCCGCTGCAGTTGTATTTTAATTAATTACAGCTATTTGTTTTGGGAACAATGTAATAAGGCCATTTAACGTTAGATTTATTTAAAGTACTGTGGTTTCGTTTACCTTTGTAATCACTATCTCAGGCAACTGAGATGGTAACACTTTCATTTATCTAGGAATGCCTAGTAAAGGCTCTTAAATAAATGAGGGTGTTACTAACTGGTATCAGAGGAAGGTTCCTGAGGCCTATAACAAATGAACCATATAAATTTAGGATGAATCTAATAAAATGAACCCGGGTAGAACTTGTTAGGAGCCCCCATAAGGCTTGGGATGAGAAATAGGGGCCCCCTCAAACCAAACTTCTGGCCCTTCCAGTTTTGAACCGGTCACCTTGAGAGAAATTTGAACGACTGGGGTAATTAGGAACTAGTTTCTGTCTTAACGGTCAATTGTTTGTCTTAAGATAGAAAATTTCTAACCTTGTTGCGGGACGTGGATTATGGTTCGAAATATATGACGATAATTGGGCCTAGGGCCGTGTGATATGGCAAATTGTTGGGAATTATTTTTATGAAATTGGATGATAATACGCATCAAGTGGTGAATTGGATTATTTGGATGAATTTATATATATTAGCTTGAATTGGTTAATGGCATGAATTTATAATTTACTTGAATGGATGTTATATAAATTAGAAATATTATGTCTAGTGATATGCGGTTTATGTGATCCCTAAATCATGATTAGTTGTAGCAATTTAACGATAAAAGCGATAAAAATTTTTTTTGATGGGCTATGTGGAGGACGGCTAAGCCGCGATGGGTGTGACGGTTTTGGACCGTGGGTGAGTCACGTGGTTGACTTGTCTTAGGCCAGTCCAGTCAACCACATGTTTTTTTTGTTTGCAGGTATAATATTTAAAAACTTTATGCCTAAATTCCTTAGCAGAAGCTTATGTGTTTCATTTTTTTTATATCAGAACCATACTTCCCAAGAGAGCTACATCTACACCCACACCCACTTCTATGACTCAAGAGGAGGTTGATCGTCTGATTGCTATGAATGAGGCCTTGACAGCTGCGTTGAAAGCAAAGAGGTCAGTGCAGGATTCAGCTAAAGTGAGTGCTTCTATTGCGAGGGAAAACCCGGCGAAGTATGATGGATTGGGAGAACCTTCTTTATTAGGAGATTGGCAGAGAGAATTTGATAATCTATTTGAGCTATTGAAGTGCCCTGCGGAGATACAAGTGGATCAGGCTGCTTATCATCTGAGAGAGAACGCTGGTATGTGGTGGACCCGAAACAAGGAAGCTATAAGAAAAGCTGCTGCAAATAATGCAAGTGAGTATGTGAACTGGTCCGGATTCAAGAAGGTTATGAAAGCTGTGTTCATTCCAGAGCACATTAAAAGTAGAATGAGGGTAGAATGTGATTCTTTTAAGATAAGAGATGAGATGATAGTGGAAACCTACTACAACAGGTTCATGGAGTTATCAGAGTATGTGGCAGATTTAAACTTCAGTGATGAGATGTTGGCACTTAGATTCGAGAAGGGGTTGACCACGACTATCAAGAAGAGGCTGGCAGTTGGTCAGCCAAGTAACATGGATGATGTATATCAAAGAGTTGGGTACGGTGAGAGAATTGCAGATATGCTCAGGGAAGAAAAGAAGTAAAAAGGTCACAAAAGAAAGACTGAAGCTGAAGGTGAAAGTGTTGGGAATAAGAAGTAGAATGTAACTCAATTCCAATCATATTTCTCAAATAATGGGCAGAATTGGAGTGTGGGCCGTGAAGGTTTCAACCGATTTGGGCCAGTAGGAAACAACGGGGTCACGTGCTCATATGTGGAAAAACAGGTCATAAGATTGCTCATTGCAGAATTATTGTGGGAGGCCAGGGAAAGGGATTTGTTAATGGAAACCAAAGTGGAGGCTATCTCACTCCTATGTAGAGCTATGGGAACTATAATCAGAGGTCTGGAGGTGGAAACTATCAGAGAAGCAACAACAACTATTCTAATCAGAATCGCTTCAACAATAATCAAGGCAATTTAAGTAATAATTTTCAGAAGATAATGAACGGTGGAAATCAGCAGAATAGGCCAGCATCAGCTAGCTAAAGTGGAGCTAATAATAGTGGGAAATTATTTATGATGGGAAAGGAAGCTGCTGAGGAGGATGCTCATGTTGTCACGGGTACCTTTCTTGTTAATTCTGAGCCTACCTTTGTTTTATTTGATTCGGGAGCTACCCACTCTTTTATTTCAAGTGAGCATGCTAGGACTTTAAAATTAGAAGTATTTGATGAAATAAAAGACCTAGTTGACATACCTTCAGGGGATTCCATACCTTGTAACCGTGTGTATAGAGATGTATCGGTTAAAATTGGGGAAGCTATCTTTTTTACCAGTCTAATTGATTTTCCTTTGGGTGGTTTTGAGGTAATCTTAGGGATGGATTGGTTGGGTAAATATAAAGCCATTATAGATTGTCATAAAATGAAGGTCACCTTGAGTGGACCTAAGGGAATAAAAGTGTCTTACAAGCGATTTGTAGTTAAACCAAAAATAAAACTTATCTCAACAATCACCTTAAAATCTTGTTTGAAGAAGGGAGACACTTGATCTTATGTAATATGAGGAAGATACGGGAGGACGTGCCAGGGGCGGCATCTATACCTGTCGTGCAAGACTTTCAATATATATTTCCAGACGAGATTCCGGGGTTACCACCATAGAGGGATATTGATTTAGGTATTGACTTGAAACCTGGGGTGGGACCAATTTCTAAAGCACCTAATAGGATGGGACCTAAAGAGTTGGAGGAGCTTAAAAAGCAGTTGGAGGAGTTGTTAGATAAGGGCTATGTGAGGCCGAGTGTGTCACCTTGGGGAGCACCTGTGTTATTTGTTAAAAAGAAAGATGGAAGCATGAGGTTGTGTATTGATTACAGGGAGCTAAATAATGTGACCATAAAGAATCGGTACCCTTTACCTCGAATTGATGATTTATTTGACCAGTTGAGTGGGGCTGGGATATTTTCTGAGATTGATTTGAGGTTGGGATACCATCAGTTGAGAATTAAAGATGACGATATTCCAAAGAATGCATTCAGGATTAGATATGGATATTACGAGTTTGTTGTTATGCCATTTGGATTAACTAATACACCGGCAGTCTTATTGGACTTAATTAACCACGTGTTTAGTCCCTATTTGGATCAGTTTTTAGTTGTCTTTATCGATGATATCCTTGTGTATTCTAAGGACAAAGAAGAGCATGAGAAGCATTTGAGGATTGTATTGCAGACCTTGAGGGAGAATAACCATTTTGCTAAGCTGACCAAATGTGAACTTTGGTTGGAGAAAGTTTCCTTTCTGGCGCATGTGGTGTCTAAAGAGGGAGTGTCGGTGGATCCAAGCAAGATTGAGGCGGTGTCCAAGTGGGAAAGACCAAAGAATATGGGTGATATTAGTAGCTTTCTCGGGTTGGCTGGCTATTGTAGGGGGTTTGTAAAAGACATCTAAAAAATAGCTAAGCCTTTGAATATGTAGAAGGAGAATAAGTTCCAGTGAGATGAGAGTTATAAGACGACATTCCTAACCTTGAAGAAGTGCCTAACTACAGCTCCTATTCTAGCTTTACCTGAAGGGAGTCAGAATTTTGAAGTTTATGCTGATGCTTCGAAGAATGGTTTGGGATGTGTGCTTATGCAGAATGGGAAAGTGATAGCTTATGCCTCGAGAAAGCCGAAGCACTATGAAGCGAATTATCCAACTTATGATCTGGAATTGGGAGCAGTGGTATTTGCCTTGAAATGATGGCACCATTACCTTTATGGAGCTACTTTTAAGGTATTTTCTGATCACAAGAGCTTAAAGTACATTTATACTCAGAAAGGAGCTAAATATGAGATAGAGGAGGTGGATATAGTTGATTGGAGATTATGACATGGAGATAATTTATCATGAAGGGAATGCTAATGTGGTGGCAGATGCACTAAGTAGGAAATCTGTCCATGATTTGTGTACTGTTATGTCTAGGGTGAGGTTGCATGAAGAGGTGGAGAAGATGGGCATTTCTATGTTTAAGAAGGGAGATACAATTGGAGATTTGACAATTTAGCAAGAGTTGTATGCCGAGATCAGGGAGAAACAGGTGGGAGATGCGCGTATGGCATGGTGGCGGGAAACCGTGAGTGAGTCCATAGGAACTGACGTGGGGAAGCAGTTCTCTGTGGGCAGTGATGGTAGTTAAAGATTTGAGGGGAGATGGTGTGTACCTGGTGATGAAGAATTATAAAGAAAGATTTTAACTAAAGCTCATTCTACTCAATATTCTGTTCATCCAGGAGGAAATAAGCTATATAAAGATTTGAAGAAGACTTTCTAGTGGCCCTAAGATGAAGAAAGAGGTTGCTGAGTTGGTTGCAGGATTTTTGGTTTGTCAAAGAGTAAAGGGAGAGCACAAGAGACCACACGTTAAAGTTCAATCCTTGGATGTATCTGAATGGAAGTGGGAGAGCATTTTGATGGATTTCATTGTGGGGTTGCCTAAGACTCAAAAGGGGAATAATATGATATGGGTTATTGTAGATCGATTGACTAAGTCAGCTCACTTCATTCCTATGAAAGATACTTGGAGTAAGGCTGAGTTGGGTAAAGCTTATGTCAAGAATGTGGTGAAGCTTCATGGTGTGCCTAAGGATATTATTTCCAATCGTGATTCAAGGTTTATATCTAAGTTCTGGCAGGAATTGCAATCTTTGATGGGGAATCAGTTGAATATGAGCACAAAATTTCATCCAGCTACAGACGGGCAGGCAAATAGAACAATTCAAACCTTGGAGGATATGTATAGGGCTTGTGTGCTGGAGTTTGGTGGATCATGGGAGGAGAGGTTGGATTTGATTGAGTTTTCTTATAATAACAGTTACCATGCTAGTATTGGCATGGCACCTTTTGAAGCATTGTATAGGAGGAAGTGCAGGAGTCCGGTGTGTTGGAATGACAGAGTAGATGCGGTTGTGCTAGGACCTGAGATGATACAACAAATGGTGGAGTGAGTGTACATTATTCGTCAGAAGATGCGTGCGGCGCAGGATAGACAGAAAAGTTATGCAAATTTGAAGAGAAGTGATATAGAATTTGATGTGGGAGACAAAGTGGTGTTGAAAGCGTCTCCTATGAGGGGAGTGATGAGATTTGGGAAGAAAGGGAAGCTGAGTCAAAATTATATTGGGCCGTATGAGATCTTAGGCAGAGTTGGGGAAGTAGCTTACCGTTTAGCACTACTTCCAGCTTTGGATAGGGTCCATAATGTATTTCATGTTTCACAGTTGAGGAAGTATGTGAGTGATGCTACTCATGTACAAGAGCCGGAGCATATTGAGATTGAGGAGCAGTTGTCTTATGTTGAGGAGCCTAAGGAGCTAGATCTTGGATAGAAATGTGAGGAAGACTCGTAATGGTGAGACAACGTTGGTAAGGGTAATATGGTTTAATCATAAGGTGAAAGAAGCTACATGGGAAGCTGAAGCTGCAATGCAAGACAAGTATCTTAGTCTTTTTGTTTAAGTAAGTTGGTTACGGGGACGTAACCCTTTTTTTAAGGCGGATAGGATGTAACATCTCGTATTTTGTGACATTTTTATGATAGTTGGATAATAAAAGTACCTCATAAGGAATTTAGTTTGAACTAATTTGAATTATTATTTTGGTTATTTGGATGTTTTGGGTGAACTTCGGGGACGAAGTTCTTTTTAAAGAGGAAAGACTGTAATACCCCGTATTTAAGACGGTAGAATTATATTAAAATGAGTTTCAAATGGTATTTAATAATTGAATAGATTGGATAATTAAGTTATAAGACGGGAATAAAATAATTAAATAATATTGAGATGGGAATGGTTGGAGCTCACGTAGGTTGGTTTTTAATGGGTTTTATGGGTGATTGGTTTTATTATTTAAACGGTTTTTGCATTATAATTTACACTGGAATATAATTAAAGTAAATAAATAATAAATGGTTAAATTATAACAAGTTATTCGAATAATTAATAATTAAATTGTAATATTGTACTTAGGTGACAGACTTGAAGTGGAGTACTTTTGATTATTATTCTTGGACTGCATTATTGGATTATTGCTGCTGAGGTAGGTTATATAATCAACTTAAATGTGCTTGGTGATATTTGCTATTTGAATGATGATTGGAACTGGATATTGGTTGTTGGATGATTATTGATAAGAATTGCTATTGTTAATCCATTGATTTATTATTATCCATGTTGCATACTTGTATTGTTGTTGTTTGAAGACCCGGTCCAGGGGCGGCGGGTGATATATGAAGACCCGGACCAAGGGTGGCGGAGTATATAAAAGGGTGTTGGGAGATTATTGTTTATATGGGTGTTTCGGAGTGTGTGTATGTGTGTGTATATATATATATATATATATATATATATATATATATAAATAAATATATATATATATATAAAAAAAATATATATATATATATAAGGTTGGGGTCAGGTGCGAACTAAAGTTCGGTACAAACTGTACGGACTAATACATACCACTAGATTTGAGTTATCAACGATCAGGCCAACATGTTGTCTAAAAAAACGATCAGGCCAACATTAAAAAAACCAACCCACCAGTCACATTAGTCTTTTCTATTTTCTTTCATCCCCTTCCACCACCCACTACCCCTCCTCCACCTCCCCAGACCACCACCCTCCGACGGTAACCTACTTGACGGGACTCCGACGCCGATCACTCATACACCGATCACTCAAACCCAACTTCGACGCCGACGTTCTTGTTTTTCATCTTCTCCATCTTTTTTTTTAATGTCTCTTCGTTTTATCATTCACGCATCGCCTTTGCTCCGGCGACCAATTCCTTTCTCCGACGACTCACTCCAGCATACTATCGTCGAATTTTCATTGCATCTCCCTTCTCCGTTGAGTTAGTTCTTTTCAACTTCTAAAAACTAGTGATTTTAATTATAGATCTGTTAAAAAAGGTGGAAATTCAAAAAAAGTGGGTAAAAATGGGCTAGTCCGAATATTTTGTCTCGGGAAATGTCTTCCTCAGGCAAATTTGAGTCCACTAGTGGTGACGGAGGAGAATGACAACAATGATATGGTGTTTGTGGGTTGTTAATTATTGGGTTGTCTACCGGAGACGCCAAGATTGACGCCGACAATGATGTTAGTGGGTCGGCGACTGGCATGTGTGGGTCTGAGTTTTCGGGAAATCTACGTATGGTGAGACTATTTGAGAAATTGCATCACACGATGAAACTTATGTTTTTATATAAAAATGTAGTCGGCCAAATGTTAGTTCAGTGTAGCTAGTTGTTAATATTTGTCCGATTCAGTAGCCTGTTGTGGGGGTATTAGTGTTAAAAGGAAACATTCTTTATGTAATTGTTAGAAAATGGTATGTATATGTGAGTATGTCTGATGTCCGGACACTCATTGGCAATCGATAATGATTGTAACTTTGTATTTATAAAATTGGTTGTAGGTTGATGAGTGATAACTTTGTTATTGATGACTGTAGACATAAAAATGTGTCTTATTTTTTTAAAATAGGGTCGGTCAAATATTGACTTATGTGAAAGTCTATCGTCTTAGAAATGGGTCGGTGGATTTCAGCACGAACAAATATCACGGTATTTTAGTCCATCTTGTCAAGATATAAAATCGGTTCAATCAGAAAATGAGTTGTGCTATATGTCTAATATGAAGTATTGGACGTAAATGATAAGTTCGAAAATAATGGTGCAAAGTAAATTGGACCGTGCTTTGGCGGGCCCACCTAATGGAGTCTCACAAGCCCAGAGATTGTCGAAAGAAAATAAAGACCATGTATTGTTGACAGGGAGTTGTTGGCATGTATGCATTACTCGGAGTAACATGATAACGATAAAGACCTAGTCCATAACTGCATGACAAATTAGCTCCACTATTTGTGGAGAGTATGCATGAGACTAGGGGGCTAGTCAACAAAAGAGAAGAAGACGGCATCAGTTGAACAAACAAAGCTCTTATAAACGGAGAGTAAACCCTCTCGTTAGGGACTAATCTCCACAATAATCACAAAATATCACATTCCAAATAAAACCTTCCTACAAAGGTCTCTCCACTAAAAAAAATCTCTTCTAAGAGAAAGTAAGGGAAAAGAAAATACATTCGCCTCTCTACAAAAATCTCTCCCAAGAGAAAACAAGAGAAGAAAATACATTCATTTCTAATCATCTGGATTTGAATATTAAACTACACTTTAACCCGACATCAAGCATCCATTGCAGTCAGTTGAAGAGAAGCAAATCAAAATCGTCACAGGAGAACCAAGTCTCCAAATCAAGACCCTCCTATTCATTCAAATTGCAGAAATCGAATCAGTAGAATAACTAGTAGATTGTACCTAAATCCTTTGAAATTAATAAAATTATTATTTTGTTGCATTTGTTTGTGTTTTATCTCTTGTTTGCAGATTAAACGCAAATTTGTTGTTACAAATTTGGCACGCTTGGTGGGACATCTCTACTACTCATCTCTTTTTCCGCACAATCAAGTTTCACAACAATCGTTTCAATGGCCTCTAACGAAAGCTCAGTCCGTCTCGGTGGGTCTCTCGACAGATCGTCCATTGGTGTTTCTACAAGGAGCAAGACCAGATCCATCCTCTTCCGTACCGCTGCAGCGAGACTCCGTTCTACATCTGTGCCTACGAGACCCCGCAAATCCAATGTCACTGCCAATGCTACAAGGGAATCATATGGTGCCGGCAACTCTAGGCCATGTGAATATCTTGTCTTCGGTTCATCTTCTCCCATCCGAGTCGACGACCCTCAGTTTGTCTCGTCAATATTTCGAGAGATAATGTCCGGCACTTTTGAGGAGATGACTGTTCACACTAGCCCTTTGTTCGAGCCATTCGCCGTCGAGGATAGCCACAGTAGCGCTGGTTCGTCTCCGTTGTCACCACAAAGGCGAAACGTGGAGATGTCAAGCCAACCGTCATATTCCATGGTGGCACCCGTCATGGTCATTGAGGGCGACAATATGGAAGAACAGCTTAATAAAATGAAAGCTATTCTTGAAGACCTCCAAAAGGAAAACGAAGAGAAATCCAAGCAGATTGCCGCCTTGACGAAAAAGTTGGAGAAGCGGCCTACTTCGTCATTTCAAAATGAAGATAGTGACTATGCCAGCGAGAACGAGGAGGATAATGATAAGGATAAGTCGTTTACTGCTAAAGACGTCCAAAAGATGATCGCGGAGGCCTTCAAAAGTCAGTTTGATGGAAACTTTCGCTCCGTCGGCAATCACCGTTACGTCAAGCCATATAGTAAGAGGATTGACTATTTGAGGATGCCTATCGGCTACCAACCACCGAAGTTTCAGCAGTTTGATGGAAAGGGCAATCCCAAGCAACATGTTGCCCATTTCATTGAAACTTATAACACTGCCGGTACTGATGGCGATCTCCTTGTTAAGCAGTTTGTCCGATCTCTGAAAGGGACTGCTTTTGATTGGTACACGGATCTAAGCACCGAGTCAATCGAGAGTTGGGACCAGATGGGAAAAGAGTTCCTGAATCGCTTCTACAGTACCAGGCGTATTGTAAGCATGACGGAACTAACTAACACGAAGCAATGGAAGGACGGACCCGTTATCGACTACATAAGTAGGTGGCGCTCGTTAAGCCTCGAGTGTAAAGATCGTTTGTCGGAGACTTCGGCTATTGAAATGTGCATTCAGGGAATGAATCTGGATCTAGTTTACATCCTCCAAGGCAACAAGCCAGAAACATTCCAATATTTAGCCACTCGAGCTCACGACATGGAGATTACTATCGCTAGCCATGGGGGACGACTTTTTACTCATTTAGAACCAAAGACGGAGAGAAATGAGTATGAGAAAAAAAAAAAGGCGTCCAAGAGCACTTCGAAGGAGGTTATGACGGTGTCTACTTCTAATCCGGTGAAAATCTCGGCTCGACCAAAAATAGACAAGAAGGTGGCGACATATTTAAAGGATACACGAAAGCCACGACCAACTTTGAAAGAGCTTGAGAAGAAGAAGTATCCCTTCCCGGATTCTGATCTGGCCGGCATGTTAGATGATCTCTTGGAGAAGAATGTGATCGAGCTTCCCGAGTCTAAACGACCAAGTGAAGCCGGACGTACGACCGACCCGAAGTATTGTCGATATCATCGGGTCGTGAGTCATCCGTTAGAGAAGTGCATAACCCTCAAAGAGAAAATAATGCAGTTAGCCGAGGACGGAAAAATTATCTTGGACCTTGAAGATGCCGCTGAATCCAATTACGTCGTAGCACATGTAAACGTCGAATGTGCTAAGTCATACCCTCCTTTTGCAATTAAAGAATATGTGCAAATGATTCAGTTTGGAACTCTTGAGGCGGTGATTGCCGTCTTGCCTAAAGAGTCTAAGGCCGTTGTATCACCAACCTCTAACATTCAAATCCTAGAGGAGTATAACGACAACGAAGGGTGGGCCCTTGTGACTATGCGTCGACGAAAGAAGAAAAATGGAGAAGCGTCGGTTCCCCAAGTACTAAAACGTCAAAAATCAACTGGTCAAAAAGTAAGGGGATCTTCACACAAGAAGGATGGAGGAATCATCATGGATTCTTCGCCAAATGTGCAGTTTAAGACAGTTAAGTCAAAGTCACGTCGAGTCGTGACGTTACAAGACTACTTTCCCAGGCGTTACCTTGAACAAGTTTCGGTGAACACCGTGTCTTCTACCGTTATTGAGGAAAATTGCAGTGAAGACGATCTGACTAAAGAATTCTCGTCAAATTCGACCAAGGGGGCAAAGGTTGATGCAATCCTAGACGCATTGTCTGCACGTATGGGGTGGCAACAAATGTTTCACTTGCCCGAAGAGATGCGTCAACAGTTGTCATTGGCGATTCTTCAACCCGGAGCGTATGCTGATAAACTTAAAGCCGCAAGAGAGCCTGTAAATCAATCAACAAAATGTGTTTCTTGCAATGCCGCGCTCGCTTTTACTGATGAAGATTTCTTACTAGGATCAAAGCTACACAATCGCCCTTTGCTTGTATCTGCATACATTCGGGAAAGGAAGGTGGGTCGGATCTTGGTGGACGGAGGTTCAGCCGTCAACATAATGCAGAAAGCCACTATGGAAGAGCTTGGGATTTCTGTAAGCGAGCTCGCCAATAGTTGTTTGATGATCCACGGCTTCAATCTCGGTGGACAAAAAGCAATTGGCATGATCAGTGTTGAAATCTCAATGGGAGATATGTTATCCACCACGCTTTTTCAAGTAATCGATGCCAAAACGTCATACAAGTTGTTGCTTGGTCGAGCTTGGCTTCATGAAAATGGTGTTGTAGCGTCAATCCTACATCAATGCCTAAAATACTACAGAGACGGCGAGAAAAAAATAAATGGTGATGTGAAGCCCTTTTCTACGTTGGAGTCCTACTTTGCTGATGCTCGATTCTACGAAGAGAATGACACACCAACTGAGATTCTACCATCAAAGATCTTTTCGACTGAGACCAAAGTTCCGAAAAGACGGATGACGCCAAAATTCCAACCGAAAAGGATTCGACAACAGTCAAACATCATGAAAGCGTCTTCATAAAGACGAGTCAAACAAATGTGAACTCTGCCGAAAAGAAAGTTGCTCCGATCACGCAAAAAGCGACACCAATCCTTAAGTACGTGCCAAAATCAAAGCGTAGAGATGGAGAGACACCTTTCGCAGAGTGTGCACCTCGAAATGAAGAATTCGCATCAACTAGAAGAATTGATGATGACGGTCTGCAAACTTTGAAAGACAATGTCATCGTTACGGTTGCAAGAACAAATCGCTTTACGAACAGTAAACAACCTCTGCCCGGTTTTACGACGGCGTCGATGAAAGAGGACCAAACATGTGGCGAAGAGTCGACAAAGGGAATATTTGATCCAAATGCTTACAAGATCATGTTGAAGTCTGGGTACGATTTTAAAAATCCAACTCCATTAGGCCAAGTGATTGAAGTCACCCCGTATGGTTTAAACCAAACGCAAAAGAAATTTCATCAACAAGGGAACAAGCTCGAAATCGGAAAGGTTGGTATTGGTTTTTCGCCTACCGAGCCCGTTAAAATTTCTGCACGACCTAAGGCAAATCAAGCGTCATCACAATATATTGTGGCAGATCTGGCAGAAAGTGAAGGCGAGAACACAGAAATGTTGCCACAAAGGTCTGTTTTCGACAGGCTGGGTCAACCAACTTCTACTCCTCGCTCTTCCGTGTTCGACAGGCTCGGAGAAAGGGAAGAGACCATCCGGGTGCAATTAACATCATGTTCTCAACAACAAAGGTCAAATACGTCAGTATTCACTCGCATTGGAGGGAGTGAGGTAAAGAAATCAATCTTCAGTCGCCTTGGCAGCTCAAAGGTGCAAAAGAGGTGTCGACGAAAGCAGAAGAAGTCCTCGAAGACAAAAGTTGCAGTCGACCTCAGCAAAGATACTTCTAGTGTAATTCCCTCTTGAATGAAACGTCATCTTGAAGTGGAAATAACCACGGGTAGGTCACTGAAAATAAAAGGACGTACCGTCATTTTCACGAATCCGCAAGACGAGTCAAGTCAAAGGAAAATCGCTCGGAATATTGCCTCGTCAAACCATGTGACGACACAAAAGTGCCAAGATTCGGATGATGAGATGGAAGTTGTTGAAACTCCTAAAACTCTCAAAGATGGTGTCAAGTGATGTTGGTGACTTGAAGGAAATCAATCTAGGTACAAGTTGACGTGCCATCGACTGCCAAGTCAAGGAAAATTCAAGAAGCTCTCTCACGACTAGTCATCCGCCAAGTCATACAATGACAGGGTGACTTCAAAAAAAAAATCATTACTATTACGACAAGTTTTGGTACGCCTTGACTTCCAAGTCAAACACAAATTCGCCTGCCAGACAGGGTGATGGATCATCCTTACGACAAATTAGGGTGCTCATTATCGACTTCCAAGTCAAGCCAAGTGGAGCTGCGTTCGAGAAGTTAGGACGCTCGTCATCGACTTCCAAGTCAAAGAAAAATGGATCGGGACCCCGCCACGTTAAGACGCAAAAAACAAGAAAAAGTGCACATGACAAGGTTCCGAGGGGGCAATAGTCCGGAGATCCATCATCATGTCAACTCCTGAGCACGAGCCTAAACTGCAAAAAAAAAAAAAAAAAAAAAATCCCAAACACAAATTGACCTTTGATGAACTACGTTGGCTTGATCTCGTGGAATAATTTCTTATTTTTACGAGTACGAGGCAGCTTGAGTCTTCCTCAAGTCCAGTCACACCTAAAAAACTCAACGTTCATATCTTGGGGGCATCGTTAAGTATCAAATCGCTGCTTATCCTTCATGCTATTTTGATGTAAAAGCACTCAAACTTCTACACACTAAGAGTCTTTAATTGTCACGATGTAATTTTGGCAAAATTCACAAGTTTTAAGTTTTGGTCAAAATTATCAAAGATAGGTGAAGTCGTGGAAAAAGCTTCCAAGCACCGAGACTATGCCATAAACTTTGATGATGAAGATTCGGAGAAAGCTTCTAAGCATCGAGACTTGTCGTAAATTTGAACGATGAACAATTGGAGAAATCTCACAAGAAGCAAGACTTCATCAAAAAGTAAATGGTTTAGATCTCGAGAAAGCTCTCAAGCACGAGGTCCTTATCGTAAAGTCGAGTAATGAACATTGACAATTACTATGTGGTCGTCAAGCAACAAAATCTTTGTCAAACGATAAAAAAAAACAACTGGAGTCGGAGAAAGCTTCCAAGCACCGAGACTTGTCATAAAGTCAAATGGTGAGAAAAATAGAGAAAGCTCGCAATACAAAAGCTTCGTCGTCAATGAACAAACACAAGTGGGATTCGGAAAAAAGCTTCCCAGGCACCGTCTCACCCTAAAAAAATGTGTTTACTCCAAAATTTGATTATTAAATACACAAAAATGAAAACTTTTCCCAAAAAAAATATACACACTCCCAAGTGTCAAACAAATGTGGTGATATCAAGGCTGGCACCAAACAATTAAAAGACCCACAATTATTTCAAAGAAAAAAGAATACCGTCATTTTCCTTATTGTCAAAAGTCAAAACAAAAGTTTCCTATCAAATGTCTTGAATATCAAAAGAACAAAGTCAGACCTCGGCCTCAGACACACTAAACCAAAATTTCCCAAATTAATGTTCAAAACACGTCATTCTTGCCTCTTGCTTGCCAAATTAAATTCAAAGTCCCATGATTCCTCAATTCGGAAGCTGCTATGTCGTGCTCGTGCTTCTGTGAAAAAAAAAAAGACAACGTTATGTTGTAAGCTGGGGGCGTCAGAAGTCTGGCCTCCGTGTTTGCGTTTTTCATCGACGATACCTTCGGAGAAGCAGTCAGTACAAATGACCAAGAGGAATTCTGGATCAGTTCTGAAGTGCATTGCATCTAGTTAACTTCGTCAAAAGCGAAACACCAGGATTGATCGGTCGTCAAGGCAGAGGTGTGGAGGGATCAACGGAGATGGCGCGATTCGTGTCATCAAAGAGCCAGTAGATGATCAAGCTTCATTCCAACGAATCATCGTCATTTCACTAAGACCCCGTTTGGATACTTGAATTTCATTTTAAATGACCAATCTCAAATTAGGAATGTGAAATCATGAATCTAAAATTAAAATTCTTTGTTTGGGAAACAAAGAATTTGAAATTTAGAATTTGAAATCCAATTTCTATGTTTGGCAATACAAAGAATTTGAGAATCCAAATTTGATCCAAACTCAATTTTCAAGTAGTTAACTCATACTACAAGGTTTTAGGCTAAAATTTTCCGCAATACAAATAGTGGTTTGACATAATTTCAACTACAATGCTCTACTACGCTCATCAAGACAGCAAAATCCAATCTAATTTTTGATCATTCGGAAGGTTTTTGAGAACTTGAAATTTCATCGGCGCCTCCACGAACCTGTTTACGGCTTGTAGAACTTTAGGGCGGAGGATGCCAAGCTTGTTGAAGTAGTATCAATGCTGGAAGTCGAACCATCACATGCTTCCTCATCCATCATAGTAGCACCCTCTTCATAGTGCTCCCCTCCTTCACCAATAGCTCTATCGGGTCCAAGTAATATCAATAATGGCGTCTGTTTAGTGCAGGGCACAATGAGTCAGCGAACTCTGTTCTTGTATATCATTGGGAAGGCTTAAGAGACCTATGTCCATACTTCTGCACATATACGTACAGTCACACAAATTGCAAAAGAAAGGAATCAAGCCATAACTTCAGTCACATCATATTTGCACTAATTTGGTCAAATAATTGCAGACATACATTGAAAATAGTAGAAACTCTGGTCTAAGTTTAACCACAAAAATAGTAGTGCTTCTGTATCAGATAGCATGCTTTTCAGATAATAATCAATAAGTTAGCATAGACTACTGTCAGATCAGCAAAGAAAATCGAAAGAAAGGTTATAAAAGTTTTCAACCAAGCTCGTAAATCACAACACAGAACAAGACTCGTGGATAAGGTAAGGTTCACAAGTCTTCAACCAACTCATAATTTTCGGACGGAACCCTAACTGTCCTAGATCCATCAGGTGATAAAAACTAAGCAGAAACCCGAGACAGTCGCTTAATACCAACTTCAGTATCTCTACCAAAGCTTGATTGGTTCAAGTCATGAATTTGATCTTCCTTATCCTGGACATCAGAATGAGTAGGAGAGAACACACCAATTTCTGAACGCTTGACATTTTCTACTTGTTTAATTCTAGGAACACAAGAATGGCCGATTCACGATTTCGAATAAACATAACCCATCACTCAAAATTTCAACCTTACCCAAACCCAAATGCTGAATTTCCCAATACATTCACCAATTTCAGTTTCAGATACTGAATTTCAAGTTCTAAGTAAGAAACATATACCTCAAAATGGTACAGTGTATCAACAGCTTATCCTAAGCACAAACTAACAAGCATTACATTAAATATGAACTATATAGCATTAAATTGAGCCAATTTAACAAACATTACGTTAACCTTGGAGAAGAGTGGCCGTAATGGAGAAGAGTACCATTACAATTTCAACTTCAACTTACTAAAAGCAAAAATACTGGACATTACGACATTACAACTTCAACTAAAAGCATAATCCAAAATGAACAATTCAGAAAATTATTTGCAGAAAAACAACCTGTAACTCTTGGCCTACTAATTATTATTCACCTCAATTATGTTTTACGACAAATTAATTCAGAAACATAAGTATAGAACAATTCAGAAAATTACAGAAGCATAGAGCAATTCAGAAAATTACTACATCGAAAAATTAATTGAACTCACAAAAATTGAAAATCAACTAATCATACGATACATTTCAAGACACAAAAATTGAATATCAACCATTCAATCAACTAATCAAACTATAAACTTCAATACACAAAAAAAATCGAATATCAATGAACAAATGAAACGATAAATTTCAACACACAAATCATAATTTAGCAAAGTGTAATTAGAAATTTAAACCTAGAAAAATTTAAAGAAGCGTAAACATACTTGAATTGCTCTGATGGATGTTGGTGAGAAGAAAAACGATGATTATAAACCCAAGAAAAATCGCAAGAACCCTAGAAATTGGGGATGAACTTTGTCGATGCAATTGATGTTGATGAATCGAGATGATGGAGATGTGGACTGTGGAATGGAGTTGTAATTTGGAATACGGGGGGTAAGGGTGTGGATTTGGAATGGGCCAGTTTATTAATGTTTAGAATTTGATAGGATTTCTACCAAATCCAAATCCAAATTATGCAATCAGCCCAAACACCATATTTGGGCCAAATCCAGGATTAGAAATGAAATACCTGTTTCCAAACAGGCCATAACGGGATTCCACTGGTCCTCAAGCATTGGCGTAAACACAGGCATCAGGATAACATTTGGTCGATGGTGAGCTTCGTCGTCGTAAAAGGGGAGCACCAGGACTGCGATCCTCAAAGCTGGTCAAAAAGACATGGTTCGCGTCTGGTTCTGCGTAGCACCGTCTCTGCGTCATCGTGCCTGGTCATTAATGAGTTACTGGTTGCGTAGCTTCTTTGTGGAGTTTAGTATAACTGTCGGATTTGGGCCGTAAGTCACAAGTGAGATGGATTCAGAAGCATGGCGTCACTATTGGCGGGGCACCCGATCGGTCAATGAGGAGAACCCAATGTAAATATCATCGTCAAGCTAGGTGACCACCTCGATTTCGCAGTTCACACGCCAAAAGGAAGGTTGAATTTTGAACGTTGAGAATCACGGACCGCATCTAGTCAACGATGAGCACTGAGCATACTTCGAGCCGTCATGGACGAAGCAATTTTATGACAGGTTGCCGTAAAATAAGTTAATAGTATGGGCAGTGGTCCGTCGTCAGTCAGCAAGTGATAACGAGAGTGCATTTTACGGCGTCGAAATATGCTGCATACAAAAAAAGGGTGAGTAAAATTCAAATTCTGCTCGCTTACAAACCTGAAGCTTTGGCTCAGTGCCGCATGAGAAAGACTTCTTTGACTCGTCTCGAAACTCGGTTAGGGCGTCGACTGAAGAGGGCTTCGCAGGAAGAGTCACAGTGGATCTAGATTCTACGCCAGGAGTCGAGATGAGCTTGGGATCTTGGGTGAAGAAGTGCTGATAGAATGAGAAAATTGTGAAACCTACCTTTTCTTTTATAGTAATTGGTGGTTTAACAACTTAAGATTTCAGTAGGATTTAAAGACTAACAAACTCTATCTTGAAAAATATTCCCGAGGCATCAACTTATCAAATGAAAACAAGTTCTATCACTTGCAGAAGTTGTATACCCGCAAAAAAAAAGGCTCTGTTAAAGTGGATCTGCGGCGCGGTAAAATAAAACTATCGTGACCGACTCACGCTTAAACACTCAAATTCGTGTACGTGACTCAATCCCGGGGGGGGGGGGGGCAAATTTGTAGACATAAAAATGTGTCTTACATTTTTAAAATGGGGTCGGTCAAATATTGATTTATGTGAAAGTCTATCGTCTGAGAAATGGGTCGGTGGATTTCAGCCCGAACAAATATCACGGTATTTTAGTCCATCTCGTCAAGATAGAAAATCGGTTCAATCAGAAAATGAGTTGTGCTATATGTCTAATATGAAGTATTGGACGTAAATGATAAGTTCGAAAATAATGGTGCAAAGTAAATTGGACCGTGCTTTGGCGGGCCCACCTATTGGAGTCTGACAAGCCCAGAGATTGTCGAAAGAAAATAAAGACCATGTATTGTTGACAGGGTGTTGTTGGCATGTATGCATTACTCGGAGTAACATGATAAGGATAAAGACCTAGTCCATAACTGCATGACAAATTAGCTCCACTATTTGTGGAGAGTATGCATGAGACTAGAGGGCTAGTCAACAAAAGAGAAGAAGACGGCATCAGTTGAACAAACAAAGCTCTTATAAACGGAGAGTAAACCCTCTCGTTAGGGACTAATCTCCACAATAATCACAAAATATCACATTCCAAATAAAACCTTCCTACAAAGGTCTCTCTATAAAAAAAATCTCTTCTAAGAGAAAGTAAGGGAAAAGATAATACATTCGCCTCTCTACAAAAATCACTCCCAAGAGAAAACAAGAGAAGAAAATACATTCATTTCTAATCATCTGGATTTGAATATTAAACTACTCTTTAACCCGACATCAAGCATTCATTGCAGTCAGTTGAAGAGAAGCAAATCAAAATCGTCACAGGAGAAACAAGTCTTCAAATCAAGACCCTCCTATTCATTCAAATTGTGGAAATCGAATCAGTAGAATAACTAGTAGATTGTACCTAAATCCTTTGAAATTAATAAATTATTATTTTGTTGCATTTGTTTGTGTTTTATCTCTTGTTTGTAGATTGTACGCAAATTTGTTGTTACAATGACAAAGTTTCACATGTTTTGCTTTATACGCCATTTTGTCATGCATCAGTTGTGGTGTTGAATATTTGATATGCAATTTGATTCCATGTATTTTGTGGAACATTCATATGCTAATCAGAGGCTATATGAAGTATATTGTTGACTAATTAGTCTGTTTAGCTTTCATGGGTGAGAATGGGAGCGAACATAAACTGTGAATATTGTGATCCGTGTTCCATAGCAAAAATAGGATCAGTTGTTTAGATAATGACGGGTTTAGAACCCATGTCACGATTATTTCACTAAGGGTGTATTTGGATAGCAAAAGTGGAGGGAAAAGGAGGGGAGGGGGAAGGAGGGAAGAAAAAGGGATGGAAGGGAAGGGGAGGGAGAATAGAGGAGGTCATTTTCCCTCCAAATCTTGCCTTTAGTGGAGAGGAAATAATTTGGCTTGGAGGGGGGAAGTGGAGGGATTCATTTTCCCTCCCCTCAAAATCCCTCCACCTCCATTTTGCTAACCAAACAAAGGATTTATCATCCCTTCCTTTCCCTCCCCTCTTTCCCTCCAAATCCTCCTATCCAAACAGACTCTAAATGACCGACATTGACGGAATGGGATGGTCAGCGCGTTCTCTGAAATTAATGTGCATTTTTGAATGTAGTGTTGTAGTTGTTATACACCTTCCCGTTTTCTCTTTTTTCTGTTTTTGCAGGGATATATTGATTTCAGCCGCTTCGATGGATTCAACAACTTTGTTACGGGTTCCGAACAAGTTAATTAAACTAACTATGAATTAGTATAAATTGACTTGTATGTAAATTTTCACATTGTAGTTTTCATTTTGAACAAATCAGAGAAAAGGGTTTGCTAGAGGTATGATATTATTGCTAGCTACATTGCTTATATCAGCTTTCTTCGATGCTTGTTCTCATTCCCCTGTATATTGCTAGCTACATTGTATCAACTTTCTTCAATGTCGGAATGAAGGCTGCCAAGCTTAGTGTGGAAATGTTACGATCGTATACCCATTTAGCAACAAAAAAATTGTGCCATGGGAGACGATTATATCATTAGCTGCCACAGGAATGTGACGATTATAAATTGTGAACACCCTAAAAATATAACAAAACCAAGCTCGGATAAATTATTCAATTAACTCTAATCATGTGTTTAGAGCATATCCTTTTATTCGTTTAAAAGGTATGTTAATAGAAAAAAAAAAACAAATAATTACAAACTTGAAATCATTGATACTAGTTGGGTATTAGGGTGTAACTAACTTATTGGGATAATAAAAAAATAACATAGTCTATCACCATTTCGAGATATGTATCTAATAATTTATAAAACTGTATTTAACTAACTAAAAGTATGTATCTAATAACCGAAAGAAGTGTATCTAGTTAGATAAAGGTATGTATCTAGTAACTTAAAGGATTGTATCTAGAACGCTAAAGGTTTGTTTCTAACAAATTAAGAGTGGAAAGTGTGTATCTAGTAACTTTAAAAAGTGTATCTATCTAGTTAAAGGTATGTATCTAGTAGCTTAAAATGAGTGTATCTAGCTAGTTAAAGAGGCGTGTATCTAGAAACTTAAAAGTAGTGTACCTATCTTGTTAAAAGTATGTATCAAGCAACTTAAAGGAGTGTATTTAAGTCATAGAACTTAAAAAAGAAGTGTATCTAGCTTGCTAGATATGTGTATCTAGCAAGGTAAATAAATGTATCTATTAAGGTAAAAGAGTCTATCTAGCTTGTTTGAGATGCGTATCTAGCAACGTAAATGAGTGTATCTAACAAGGTAAAAAAGTGTATCTAGCTTGCTAGATATATGTATCTAGCAAGGTAAATAAGTGTATCTAGCAAGGTAAAAGTATGTATCTAGCTTATTTGAGATGCGTAACTAGCAACGTAAATGAGTGTATCTAACAAGGTAAAGAAGTGTATCTAGCTTGCTATAGATGTGTATCTAGCAAGGTAAATAAGTGTATCAGAAAGGTAAAAGAGTGTATCTAGCTTGTTTGACATATGTATCTAGCAATGTAAATGAGTGTATTTAGGAAGGTAAAAGAATGTATGTAGCTTGTTAGAGGAGTGTATCTGTAACACCCCCATACTCCAAGTGCCTTACCAGGACCACTCAGGTATAAGGATGCTACCATCTCGGTTACCCGAGGCATGATAATCATAAGACAATGAAGAAACATACTTTATTAAATAAGTTTAAGTGATTACATTACAAAACCAACTGTAAGCAAAATACAACTGTTCTCAAACTATAAACCAACTGAAAGGAACTGTTCTAATAAACACAGCGGAAGACTAAAGACTCTGATATGTGATGACTCCATCCCCAGCTAGATCCCACGCGTATCCAAGATATACCTGCCAAGCAACTGCTCACCACCCCCGAATGGATCACCACAGTTTTTAAAACATTTAAACGGGTCGATACTAATCACACAACTTATATATATATATATATATATATATATATATATATATATATATATATATATATATATATATATATATATATATATATATATATATATATATATATATATATATATCAACAGTAAGATACACAGACAGCTTAACCGTCACACATACACACAACTACTCCAATCCCATCAATCTCAATCACCGACGTCCACTTTGGACCAACCACGCGATGGGGACCGCAGCCGTTCCCACCTAAGCCCCGCTCATCATACCGAGCGATAACCCTGTCCCATTAATGTGCACATCCCCTTCCGTGGCGGGTTCCACGAAGGGCGAAACTAGGGCGTGAAGTCACTCCATAAGTGACCCCACTCAGTAGAAACGCATCTCGAGAGCCATAGACAACCAATCACAATCACAATCACAATCACAATCATCATATCAAACAACTAACTACAAAGACATCACCAATATCCCATTATGGGACTAATACGAGTAGGAAATCCTACCTGGAAAGCATAATTATCGACGGTCTCTACAAATTTTGTATCAAAAAGGCTCTTCTACAAAACCTCCTCCTATCATACAAACATACAAACACTACCGAATCACAATCTACACAAAACCCCCAAATCCCTAAATTAGGGTTTAACCAAATCAAAAGAAATACAATAAAAAGGGTACATAGATCTTACCCTCGACGCAAGGAACTCAACGTACGAACAACGACAAGAACCGACCGTCGAACTCCGGAATTGCTAAGAATGCGATTAAGAAGATGGACTTGTTTGCTTTCTCTCTTAAACAAGAATTTAGGTTTTGTAAAAGTGGTTTAGAATAATGACAACCGAAGCTTAAATACCTTAATCGCATAATTAACAAAATCCGAGAAAACTCCCCGTAAAACCGGACACTCGATCGAGTACCCAAGGTACTCGATCGAGTACCCCCCTACTCGATCGAGTGCCTAAGGCTACTTGATAGAGTACCCCCTTACTCTATCGAGTACCTAAGGCTACTTGATAGAGTACCCCTTACTCTATCGAGTACCTAAGGCTACTTGATAGAGTACCCCTTACTCTATCGAGTACCTAAGGCTACTTGATAGAGTACCCTCTGTCGAAACTTTTCTAAAACGCAACTTACTCTTACTCGACAGAGTAAGGCCTACTCGATAGAGTACCCCAAGACTTATAAATACGGAGTATTACAGTCTTCCCTCCTTAGAAAGAACTTCGTCCCCGAAGTTCAACCCATACTCTAAAAACAACCATACTAACTCGACCAAGACACAACAACATAACTAAGAACTCAAAAACTCGACCAAACATAAAACATGAACACTTAACACCCACTCCACCAACTATGTTTACTTCCTTAACATGACTCACGATATCGCATCCACCACATATATATCTCTCACGACACCAACTTCATACATAACCAACCACCATCCACTAACACTGCTAGCTCCATAATATCATCCACTATCAAATCCAAAATCAAGACACTCCTAGACATCAAACGGAATGTTACATTCTACCACCCTTAAAAGGAACTTCGTCCTCGAGGTTTACTCAGACTCATAACATCATTCTCCAACTGTCAACATTATATAAAATATTCCCACACTCTGAAGCATCACACTACTACAAGCACGGCCATGGCCTTTTATAAGTATTATCCACAAAACAAATCCCTCCTTTACACTACGCTAACACTCTACTTCCAATTATATTACAACATGCACCACCATGAAACTCTCTTTTATCGCCTCCTACTCCTCTTAAGATAAATGTTACGTCCTCGTAACTCACTAATACTAAATCCTAGATATATCTTTTCATAATCCTCATCACCGTCGCATGTCAAAGATAACCACCTATAATCTAAACACTCGCCATGCACCTACCCAAGGCTCACTTACTTAAACAACTCTCATACTTCACTTCTCTCGTCACACCACCTAACCTATACCACAAAATCCTTAATTTAACCCAAAACTTCACTTGTTCTCTATTACCGCAACATGACACACCTCTCTATATAAACTACATAAAACTCTTACCACCAAAAGCATAACTCACGATCCACACTTGTTACTTATACTCACACTAGATCCTCAAGTTCTTTCCTTCATTACCGCAAAACTCATACATAACTTAATATGACACTAATTCCCCCAACACCCTACACTCACTGTCCCAACAAAAGATTATGAACTACCTGCCGCTTTCAGATCATTACAACACATGTTCCACGAATCATTTTCCATTACCATGTCTACTAAAGCCTTATCTAGAACAAGATCAAAATTACTGTAACAACCTCTCACAACCGTGTCCCATCAATAGAACATCACTATACCATGACAACAACGAAAACATATTCAACTCTATTTCATATCATACTCTACCTCATTCTTAACTTAACCTGGTAAAGAAAACATCAATAAGCAAGACAACTGTCTACATGTTCAACCAAAACTCACAAAGAACAACGAAAGAAACAAAACAACAATCTATGTATAACTGGTATGCACTTTCGAAAACTCGTATCATAATCATCCCGCCTACTCCACCACAACCGGTGACAGCATCACAACACCGCCACCAACAGCCACACCGTAGTGCGAAAATACCCGCATCACAACACTAAATTTCGAGCCCGGATCACCACCCGAGGCACCACAACCACATCGATAGACATCACAACTACATACAATTCCATAAATACTGACTCGGAAATAACCTTTCGGACAAGAAAACTTACTCAAATCCACTTTACTCAACACGACAACAACAACATGTATACTTACACATCGCTTTATATATATATATAGACAGAACACTTTTCCTTACGTAATTATAACATGTCAAATTACATGTATCAATAATTATACTTTCATGCTTTACAATCAACCAACATACAATTCACGTCATTATCATCTTTCATCCATCAATTCATACAACATACTACTACATAAATACACACAGCACACAATAAGCACATAACGATCCCGACATATATCCCATGGTGACCGGTACAAAATTGTAGGGCGAGTTCGCGACTTTAGGACGTCTCCTAAGTCTTTGCATTAGCTCCTACAACCTTTACCCCGGGTTCATTTTAATTGACTCCCTAGATTCATTAGATTCATTGGTTACAGGTTTCAGGATCGTCGCTCTGATACCATTTGTAACACCCCCATACTCCAAGTGCCTTACCAGGACCACTCAGGTATAAGGATGCTACCATCTCGGTTACCCGAGGCATGATAATCATAAGACAATGAAGAAACATACTTTATTAAATAAGTTTAAGTGATTACATTACAAAACCAACTGTAAGCAAAATACAACTGTTCTCAAACTATAAACCAACTGAAAGGAACTGTTCTAATAAACACAGGCGGAAGACTAGAGACTACGATATGTGATGACTCCATCCCACTAGATCCCACGCGTATCCAAGATATACACGCTAAGCAAATCGCTCACCACCCCGAATGGATCACCACAGTTTTTAAAACATTTAAACGGGTCAAGATTAATCACACAACTTATATATATATATATATATATATATCAACGATAAGATACACGATGACTTAACCGTCACACATACACACAACTACTCCAATCCCATCAATCTCAATCACCGACCGTCCACCGGACCCGCCACCCGATGGGGGACCGCAGCCGTTCCCACCTAAGCCCCGCTCATCATACCGAGCGATAACCCCGTCCCATTAATGTGCACATCCCCTTCCGTGGCGGGTTCCACGAAGGGCGAAACTAGGGCGTGAAGTCACTCCCGCAAGTGACCCCACTCGGTAGAAACGCATCTCGAGAGCCATAGACAACCAATCACAATCACAATCACAATCACAATCATCATATCAAACAACTAACTACAAAGACATCACCAATATCCCATTATGGGACTAATGCGAGTAGGAAATCCTACCCGGAAAGCATAATTATCGACGGTCTCTACAATTTGTATCAAAAAGGCTCTTCTACAAAACCTCCTCCTATCATACAAACATACAAACACTACCGAATCACAATCTACACAAAAACCCCCAAATCCCTAAATTAGGGTTTAACCAAATCAAAAGAAATACAATAAAAAGGGTACATAGATCTTACCCTCGACGCAAGGAACTCAACGGTGCGAACAACGACAAGAACTCGACCGTCGAACTCCGGAATTGCTAAGAATGCGATTAAGAAGATGGACTTGTTTGCTTTCTCTCTTAAACAAGAATTTAGGTTTTGTAAAAGTGGTTTAGAATAATGACGACGAAGCTTAAATACCTTAATCGCATAATTAACAAAATCCGAGAAAACTCCCCGTAAAACCGGACACTCGATCGAGTACCCAAGGTACTCGATCGAGTACCCCCCTACTCGATCGAGTGCCTAAGGCTACTTGATAGAGTACCCCCTTACTCTATCGAGTACCTAAGGCTACTTGATAGAGTACCCCCTTACTCTATCGAGTACCTAAGGCTACTTGATAGAGTACCCCCTTACTCTATCGAGTACCTAAGGCTACTTGATAGAGTACCCTACAGGTCAGAAACTTTTCTAAAACGCAACTTACCCTTACTCGACAGAGTAAGGCCTACTCGATAGAGTACCCAAAGACTTATAAATACGGAGTATTACAGTATCTAGGAAGGTAAAAGAGTGTATCTAACTTGACTACAACGAAAACTCAACTCCCAACAAAGCTTTAGCTCCGTAATAAGATTGACTGACTTGAATCATCGTTATAAAAATTTATCGAAATATCACCAATATCTTAAAATTTATCGAAATATCAGCATGGCGTCACTATTGGCGGGGCACCCGACCGGTCAATGAGGAGAACCCAATGTAAATATCATTGTCAAGCTAGGTGACCACCTCGATTTCGCAGTTCACACGCCAAAAGGAAGGGTGAATTTTGAACGTTGAGAATCACGGACCGCATCTAGTCAACGATGAGCACTGAGCATACATCGAGCCGTCATGGACGAAGCAATTTTATGACAGGTTGCCGAAAAATAAGTTAATAGTATGGGCAGTGGTCCGTCGTCAGTCAGCAAGTGATAACGAGAGTGCATTTTACGGCGTCGAAATATGCTGCATACAAAAAAAGGGTGAGTAAAATTCAAATTCTGCTTGCTTACAAACCTGAAGCTTTGGCTCGGTGCCACATGAGAAATACTTCTCTGACTCGTCTCGAAACTCGGTTAGGGCGTCGACTGAAGAGGGCTTCGCAGGAAGAGTCACAGTGGATCTAGATTCTGCGCCGGGAGTCGAGATGAGCTTGGGATCTTGGGTGAAGAAGTGCTGATAGAATGAGAAAATTGTGAAACCTACCTTTTCTTTTATAGTAATTGGTGGTTTAACTTAAGATTTCAGTAGGATTTATAGACTAACAAACTCTATCTTGAAAAATATTCCAGAGGCATCAACTTATCCAATGAAAACAAGTTCTATCACTTGCACAAGTTGTATACCCGCAAAAAAAAAAGGCTCTGTTAAAGTGGATCTGCGGCGCGGTAAAATAAAACTATCGTGACTGACTCACGCTTAAACACTCAAATTCGTGTACGTGACTCAATCCCGAGGGGGCAAATTTGTAGACATAAAAATGTGTCTTACATTTTTAAAATGGGGTCGGTCAAATATTGACTTATGTGAAAGTCTATCGTCTGAGTAATGGGTCGGTGGATTTCAGCCCGAACAAATATCACGGTATTTTAGTCCATCTCGTCAAGATATAAAATCGGTTCAATTAGAAAATGAGTTGTGCTATATGTCTAATATGAAGTATTGGACGTAAATGATAAGTTCGAAAATAATGGTGCAAAGTAAATTGGACCGTGCTTTGGCGGGCCCACCTAATGGAGTCTCACAAGCCCAGAGATTGTCGAAAGAAAATAAAGACCGTGTATTGTTGACAGGGAGTTGTTGGCATGTATGCATTACTCGGAGTAACATGATAAGGATAAAGACCTAGTCCATAACTGCATGACAAATTAGCTCCACTATTTGTGGAGAGTATGCATGAGACTAGGGGGCTAGTCAACAAAAGAGAAGAAGACGGCATCAGTTGAACAAACAAAGCTCTTATAAACGGAGAGTAAACCCTCTCGTTAGGGACTAATCTCCACAATAATCACAAAATATCACATTCCAAATAAAACCTTCCTACAAAGGTCTCTCTATTAAAAAAAATCTCTTCTAAGAGAAAGTAAGGTAAAAGAAAATACATTCGCCTCTCTACAAAAATCTCTCCCAAGAGAAAACAAGAGAAGAAAATACATTCATTTCTAATCATCTGGATTTGAATATTAAACTACTCTTTAACCCGACATCAAGCATCCATTGCAGTCAGTTGAAGAGAAGCAAATCAAAATCGTCACCGGAGAACCAAGTCTTCAAATCAAGACCCTCCTATTCATTCAAATTGCGGAAATCGAATCAGTAGAATAACTAGTAGATTGTACCTAAATCATTTGAAATTAATAAAATTATTATTTTGTTGCATTTGTTTGTGTTTTATCTCTTGTTTGTAGATTGTACGCAAATTTGTTGTTACAATGACAAAGTTTCACATGTTTTGTTTTATACGCCATTTTGTCATGCATCAGGTGTGGGGTTGAATATTTGATATGCAATTGGATTCCATGTATTTTGTGGAACATTCATATGCTAATCGGAGGCTATATGAAGTATATTGTTGACTAATTAGTCTGTTTGGCTTTCATGGGTGAGAATGGGAGCGAACATAAACTGTGAATATTGTGATCCGTGTTCCATAGCAAAAATAGGATCAGTTGTTTAGATAATGACGGGTTTAGAACCCATGTCACGATTATTTCACTAAGGGTGTATTTGGATAGCAAAAGTGGAGGGAAAGGGAGGGGAGGGGAAGGAGGGAAGAGAAAGGGATGGAAGGGAAGGGAGGGAGAATAGAGGAGGTCATTTTCCCTCCAAATCTTGCCTTTAGTGGAGAGGAAATAATTTGGCTTGGAGGGGGGAAGTGGAGGGATTCATTTTCCCTCCCCTCAAAATCCCTCCACCTCCATTTTGCTAACCAAACAAAGGATTTATCATCCCTTCCTTTCCCTCCCCTCTTTCCTTCCAAATCCTCCTATCCAAACAGACTCTAAATGACCGACATTGACGGAATGGGATGGTCAGCGTGGTCTCTGAAATTAATGTGCATTTTTTGAATGTAGTGTTGTAGTTGTTATACACCTTCCCGTTTTCTCTTTTTTCTGTTTTTGCAGGGATATATTGATTTCAGCCGCTTCGATGGATTCAACAACTTTGTTACGGGTTCCGAACAAGTTAATTAAACTAACTATGAATTAGTATAAATTGACTTGTATGTCAATTTTCACTTTGTAGTTTTCATTTTGAACAAATCAGAGAAAAGGGTTTGCTAGAGGTATGATATTATTGCTAGCTACATTGCTTATATCATCTTTCTTCGATGCTTGTTCTCATTCCCCTGTATATTGCTAGCTACATTGTATCAGCTTTCTTCAATTTCGGAATGAAGGCTGCCAAGATTAGTGTGGAAATGTTACGATCGTATACCCATTTGGCACCAAAAAAATTGTGCCATGGGAGACGATTATATCATTAGCTGCCATAGGAATGTGACGATTATAAATTGTGAACACCCTAAAAATATAACAAACCCAAGCTCGGATAAATTATTCAATTAACTCTAATCATGTGTTTAGAGCATATCCTTTTATTCGTTTAAAAGGTATGTTAATAGAAAAAAAACAAATAATTACAAACTTGAAATCATTGATACTAGTTGGGTATTAGGGTGTAACTAACTTATTGGGATAATAAAAAAATAACATAGTCTATCACCATTTCGAGATATGTATCTAATAATTTATAAAACTGTATTTAACTAACTAAAAGTATGTATCTAATAACCGAAAGAAGTGTATCTAGTTAGATAAAGGTATGTATCTAGTAACTTAAAAGAGTGTATCTAGAACGCTAAAGGTTTGTTTCTAACAAATTAAGAGTGTAAAGTGTGTATCTAGTAACTTAAAAAAGTGTATCTATATAGTTAAAGGTATGTATCTAGTAGCTTAAAATGAGTGTATCTAGCTAGTTAAAGAGGCGTGTATCTAGAAACTTAAAAGTAGTGTACCTATCTTGTTAAAAGTATGTATCAAGCAACTTAAAGGAGTGTATTTAAGTCATAGAACTTAAAAAAGAAGTGTATCTAGCTTGCTAGATATGCGTATCTAGCAAGGTAAATAAATGTATCTAGCAAGGTAAAAGAGTCTATCTAGCTTGCTAGATATATGTATCTAGCAACGTAAATGAGTGTATCTAAAAAGGTAAAAAAGTGTATCTAGTTTGCTAGATATATGTATCTAGCAAGGTAAATAAGTGTATCTAGCAAGTTAAAAGTATGTATCTAGCTTATTTGAGATGCGTAACTAGCAATGTAAATGAGTGTATCTAACAAGGTAAAGAAGTGTATCTAGCTTGCTATAGATGTGTATCTAGCAAGGTAAATAAGTGTATCAGAAAGGTAAAAGAGTGTATCTAGCTTGTTTGACATATGTATCTAGCAATGTAAATGAGTGTATTTAGGAAGGTAAAAGAATGTATGTAGCTTGTTAGAGGAGTGTATCTAGGAAGGTGAAAGAGTGTATCTAACTTGACTACAACGAATACTCAACTCCCAACAAAGCTTTAGCTCCGTAATAAGATTGACTGACTTGAATCATCGTCATCAAAATTTATCGAAATATTAGCAATTTCTTAAAATCTGACCTTTTCTACAACAGAAATACTACTAAATTTAAATCTATTAATCATATGATAATCTCTATTGGGTGAATTGCAAGCTCGAATTGTGTATATACAATACACATAAATGTATCCAGCAGACCATCACCCTATCAAATGTATCCACCGCTCAACAAGAAGTACGACCGCCTGCCGCCTCGCCACGGCCATCGCCACCACCACCACTTCACGCATCCACCACCAGCAGTGGCGACACTAACATCACCACAATGAAGTAAGTTGTGGTGACGAATAATGCATCCACCGCCCGCGTTTCTGAATACTTCACTTGTTGCACTCCAGCACGTCCAACATTCTCCATATTGTCACGAATAACGGCCATATGTTTCGTTCGCTAAGTTTGGTTGACTCCCACGAAATATCGCATTCCGCTCATTCCATATGTTCCATAGTATCATTAAGATTCGACTTTGCCTTGTCTTGACCAGCGAATCAAGAACCCATTCCTTAATAATTCTCAGGTTAACCCATTCCGCAACGACGGATGGCATGGGGAACTTAAACCTACATCGGTGATATAACCGGCCACCTCAGACAGCGACTACTACCCATTCTGGTCACCTTATGATAACAGCAACGGTGGCAACCCAGACCCTTGTCGGCCGCGTAAGTGAACATCTAGGATATTCAGACGTCTCCCTATCTCGGTAGAACTCCGGCATCGACAAACGCCACTTACCTGACCACCATTAGAATTATATTGCGCAAGCAAAGACATTTTTTGACTCTAACATTTTCAATTTGTCCATTATAACAATTATCTTTTCGCATTTTTACTTTGTTTAAAGCAGATCTACCATTAAGATCACAAACATATAAAAAAATATATAAAGTAGTTGAAGAGCAGCGATGATAATGTTGCGCGGTGGCGTGGTTGGGCTGACGGCGAAGTGGCGCTCGATCTCCCGCGACATTTGCGTGATGGAGGATGATCGATGAAAAGGGGTAACGAAAGAGGAAGAGAACCGGAGAGCTTCGACATCCGGCAAAACTCCGGCAGAAGAGCCTGATGTCAGGCGAAGCATGGTCGTCGGTGGTGGCATCGACGGCTATGGGGGTGAGAGTGAAATAGGTGAGAGCAATGTTGAGTTAGAGGAGAAAGAGGTAGTGACTGTATGAAAGGAATCAGAGATGTAAAGGGCTGTTAATGGGGACCCTCGATCAACTTTAATCCAGGGTTATTATTCAGTTTGTAAGTTCGCACCGAACTCTTAGTTCGTACAGGATTCTATTTCATTATATATATATATATATATATATATATATATATATATATATATATATATATATATATATATATATATATATATATATATATATATATATATATATATATATACCAAATAGGGAGCTCTATTACCCTGACCCAGGAGACAGCAGGTTAAGTTTTACAAAACTCAAAGATTAGTATAGTTACAAGCTTAATGACCACTCCAAACACCCAAAACGCCAATCCCAGGCTAACACGGGTAAATAGGACGATCCCATGAGCTTATAACAATAATAACCCAAGTTTAAACTATCTCCAAAAACCCAGCCAGGGTATAAAAGCACCATCACCATACCCAGTACAAGAATCATGGATTTTAAATAATTATTAATTTAGATAGTCATAGTGTAATACAGAGGATTAGCCTATAAGGCTCATCCTTAAACTTAAAATTTAAATTAAAAACAGAAAAGTAAAACAAAGAAAATACTTACAAATTTAAGTTTTGCTCAGAAGAAGAACGCTTGATTTATTTATTGATATTTAGAAAATTTTTACAGAGAGAGAGAGAGAGAGAGAGAGAGAGAGAGAGAGAGAGAGAGAGAGAGAAGGCGTCTGAAGACTTGATGCCTTCTGAAAGATTACAAACCCTCTTTATATAGGCAGAGGGGTAGAGAAAGACAAATAAAAAGACGTAAGCACTTACGTCATTACAGACAGCATAATTGAGCATTATAAATGCTTTTTCAAAAGTAATTTTGATAAAGACTAAAAGACAGACAGCTGTCTTAGACACCTATACGCTTATATCATTTCCGACTTAAAGTTGAAGTAGACATTTTGTCCTTTTCCTTTCTTTTTGCTATTAGTCAGCAAAAAATCCTCATCAGGATCTTGAGAGTCCTGAAGTAAAATATTAAAAGACGACTGACTATGTAATGACGCCAGTGATACATCAGACTTGGATTCTTTCATTGAGACATCAGATGTAGATGCCTTATCTGCATTCTTTTTCTTTTACAGAGTTTCCCATAAGGCTTTTTGATAAGCCTATGTAATCTCTTAATCCGTAATGCCTTGAAGGTCTGGAGAATCATCAGCCCATAGACTCAACACAGCCTCAATTTCTTTATGCCTTTGCTGTCTTGCAGCTTGTTCTTCAATTTGTTCTTTTTGATCAATGAAAAGAGTAATCTTTTCGTTAAGTAGTTTAATAGTAGGAGCCGAAAGTAATTCACCCTCCTCATCCTTTTCAAGCATTTTGTCCCAAAATTTTGAATATGATCTATATTTGAGACAAAGCATACCACGGGTATAACCCGTTACTGGAGCAGCTCTCCAGATCCATGGTATAGAAAAATCCATGAAAAACTGTAAATTCTCAGGTATATCATCCTGAGGGGCCGGCTTAAGCTCTTGCCATTGACAAAATAAATCTTTAAATAATTTTGGTAAAATTTCTGGGTTGGCCCCATAAAAATTCCACCATTTGATAAACCAATTTGGTAAATCATGGTTATAAACCATTATCTTAATGAACCATGTATGGTCAAATATTCATTCTTATAGAAAAACGTTTTATCAAACGCTTGGATATAATCCCAGTAATTGTTTTTCATCTGAACATTTCTCACTATAAGCGAGCGTTCAGAGAATGGAGATATACCCCAATCAGTTATGGAAAATATTTTCCCAATAATTATTTTAGAGAACTTATAAGTCTCTTTGTTTGCATTGTCCAAAAAATGGTTAATAGTGCAGCCATTGGCTTTAAGAATCTTTTCATAGAAGAGTCTATGTTTATAAGTTTCTTGGGTATAACCCAATCCTCCTAGGTACCTCTTATGTATATACCAGGGATCATTTTCTCATTTTTCATCACCCTTATTGAGCAAGAGTATAACTCTTTCTTCATTATTGTTAGGCAGCATTTCATCTTCTTTTTTGGTATCTTTTTGTGTTGCTGCTAAATATGAAGACTTTGGTTTAGCCGAAGTCTGTTGAATTTCAGAACTGGTATTCCCAGTCTCTATTGTAGTAAGAACTCTGTTTCCATGCTGAACAAGGATATTTCCTCGTCCTCTTCCCCTATAAGAGGAATTGCCTCGTCCTCTTCCCCTATAAGAGGAAGATCCTTGATAACCAATAATCATTTGCATATATCACAAATATTCTCTGGTTAAAAAATCAGGGAGGTGATTATCCTCACCCTTTTTATATATAATTTGAAAATCAAACCGGGCTAAATGAGATTGTCACCGAGCAAACATTTGCTTAGAAACATCATGCTTAAAATCTTTAGTAAACATGTACTTAACAGCCTTACAATCAGTTTTAACAATAAAAGGCTTATTATATAAATCGTCTTGAAATTTTAAAACACATTTAACAATAGCTAAAACTTCTTTAGCTATAGTAGCATAATTTGATTGAGCTTTATTCCATTTTCCAGAATAAAATCTAACAAGTAGTTCTTGTTTAGTAGTAGGATCAATTTGTTTCAAAATCCCACCATAACCTTTATCAGACGCATCAGTTTCAACAATTTTATCCTAATAGGGATTTGCAAGAGATAAACAAGGTAAGGATATAATCTTAGACTTAATCTTCCTGACAGCATTAGTATGCTCATCAGTCCAGGGGACTGCATTTTTCTTTAATCTGTCATATAAGACAGCTGTGTCAAAAGCAATATTTTTGTAATAAGGAGAAATATAATTAAGACTTCCCAAAAATCTTTGTAGCTGGGTCCTATCAGTAATTTCAACAGGAAATTTAGAACCAAACTCAATGCTCCTATTAATAGGAATAATACTGCCCTTTTCAATATTATGACCAAGAAATCTTACCTTGGTTTCAAAAAGCATCATTTTAGGTTTAGAAATTACTAAGCCATTTCTGACAATAATTTTTTGGAAAATATCCAAATGCTTAAAATGCATTTCAATAGTTTTTGAAAAAACTAAAATATCATCAATATATACAATGATAAAATCAGTATAATCATTGAAAATTTCATTCATTATTTTTTGAAATTCAGAAGGGGCATTCTTTAAACCAAATGGCATAACATTCCATTCGTATTGCCCAAAAGGAACATTAAAGGCAGTCTTATACCTGTCATCAGGATGAATCTGAATTTGCCAATATCCAGATTTTAAATCAAATTTAGAAAATATAACAGAGTTATATAACCTATCCAAAAGATCTTTTTTATTAGGAATAGGGTATCTCATCCATTTTAAAACTTTATTTAAAGGTTTATAATTAATAACAAGTCTGGGACTCCCCTTTCCTGTTCAGTATGTTTATTAACATAGAAACCAGTACATGACCATGGAGATTTAGAAGCTGTAATTAACTTCTTTTCTAATAAAGATGCTATTTCTTTTTGACACAGGGTCAAATACTCAGAGTTCATTTGACAAGGTCTTGCCTTCGTTGGAATATTCCTTTCATTGAAGTCTTCCTCATAAGGGAGAGTAACAACATGTTTCTTTCTATCCCAAAAAGCAGAGGGATGATCTCCACATATAGAAGTAGCAAAATTATTACTTAAAAAAGTAATCTTACCTTGCAACTTTGGATTCTGCAATTTTTCATCAAAAGTTAGTATAGAAACTTCTTGTTTTAAAAAATTTAATTGTTTCTCCTTATAAAGGAGATGGTCGTAGACATGGTGTAAAATCTTTGTAATGGGTTTGGTGACAAACCTTAGAACAATATGTTCCTGTCTATAAGTAGCAATAATCTTTTCTTTATCAATAAAAGTGATAGGATAAATCTGGTTAATAAAAGGAGTTCCCAATATAATTGGAGTAGTCAATCTATCCTTGACTAAAAGAAAGGATGAAGAAATACATTTACCATTTATGCAAATATAGGCTTTTGGAATTTTGAACTCAATATTGAGCTTTTCTCCTCCTGCATGAGAAAGAGTATGAGAGATTTTCTGAAAATAAGTTGTAGGTATCATACCTTCCTGGATAACGTTCAAATCAGCTCCACTATCAACAAGAGCAATAAGATCATTCTTAAAACAATCACCAATCTTTAGGCTGACTTTAATATACCATTTTTGGCTTATTACAGATTCGATATTCTGTAAGAATTCATTCCCCTTATCTAAAGCAATAACTTGCTTTTGTGGTTCCTCATTTTGAACCAGTCATTTAGATTGTATAAAATGTTTATTCATACTATCATCCATATTTTCTTGAACAAAATTATCATCTGTATCCTTAGTATCATTACCAAGGATTTGCAAAACCTCCAAATTTGATATTCTAATATCTTGCTGCTTAGCCTGTTCTTTCATATCCTTAATTTCTTCCTTAAGGTTTTCCATTTCTATAAGAACATCTTTTAAAGAAGTTGGTTGACCAGTAGTTTTCCTTTGCTTAAGAAGCTTAAAAACCTCACTCATTGTGTAGGGCTCATTATTTTCTTGGTTTCTTGTCCAAGAAGCTTGAGTACTAGAACTACTGGGTTCTTTACCCATCATATCAATTAATTTTGATCTTTCTTCCGGATCCTTTATGCTCTGAAGGATCTTTACCCAATCCTGAGCTTCAATAACATTTATTCTATTATCCTCAAATTGAGATACTAAATTATAGAACTCATTTTCCTCTTTTTTGCAAGGTTTATTACTAGAGCAGGGCTCACATTCTGAACTTGAGGATTCAGATGAGTCAGATAAATAGGAATCATTATCCATGACTTTAATTCCTTCATCCGTACTGGAATCAGAAGTTTCCAATTCATTATCTGAAACCAATAATATCTTATACAGCTTATCCTTAAGGCTGTCATCAATATCCAGACTAGAAATCTTATTCTTGGTCCAACAATTTCTTGCAATATGACCAACTTTATTACATTTATAGCAAACCATTGGCTTTTCATACTTCTGGGTCTTCTTACTAAACCTTCTCAAAGCTTTTCTTTCAGCTTTTTTCTCATATTTTGCCTTAGAAAACGTTTTCTTTCTTCTTTTATAATAATGTTTTTCCTCGAAGTTTCTACCAGAACTTTGCTTATACCGTTTCTTCTTAGGATGAATAGGAACATCCATACCAAACTGGTTACAGAATTCACCTAACTGATTCTTTTCCAGTAAATTCTGTCTCTTTAATTGCTGATTTAACTTAAGCTCGTTGCAAAGGTTTAAACCCTCTTGAATACAAGTTCCTATGATACTGCCATATGTATGGCTATCATAAGGAATAGAGGTATATCCATTTCTAAGATTATTCCTAACCCTTTCAGCAAAAAGGTAAGGTAAACCATCCACAAACTTAGATTTCCAGTGTTCACTGGAGGCTTCTGGTAATTCCATAACCCTACTAAGGAAAGTATCTTTATACCACCTAAAATCTGTAAGGGTTTTACATCTTAAATTCTGTAATAGGGTTCTAATATTCTCATTGTTATCAGAATATCTTCCTGTAAAATGTTCAACTATGTTGACCACAAGGGTATACACAGCATTTTCCTTCTGTGTACCATCAGGCATATCCACCTTAGTATTAATAATTATAGTCCTAGCTTCTTGAGACAAACAATTGTCCCACCAACCTTTTAATTGGCCAGTAAATCCTGCAGTAGTCATCTTAGTAACACTGACATCACTATTAGCAGCAATCTTGCACATGGTACTATACATCATAATCCTATGGATCTGAATGTAAATTTGTTTATCTGTAAACCCATCTATGTTCCATTCATAGATGCATTTTCCACTATAACTATTATTTAGCTGGAATTCCTATTCCTCATGAAGAACATCCATTGGTGAAAGTCTATTATAATAATATAATCTCTGAGTAGGCTTATCTGCCCATCTTTTATCCATTCTATTCAATTCATCCTTTATAACCTGTCTACGGTTATTTTCATTATCCGAAAGGCTTTGTACAAACTCATTATTGAGAGTTTTTAAAGATAATTTCGCAAACTTTTCCTTGAGTTTTAACTCAACTTGCTTGCTTATATCTTCTTGCTCTTTGAAAGCTTTCTCCCAATTCAAAGGAGCCTTAGTTATAAACCCTTGTATCTCGTAAGGACTTTGTAAATTTACCGTTGAAGGTCCTGGTTTAGAGGTACTTGGAATATTCTGGGGAATTACCCCTAAATTTCCAATACTAACTTTATCCTTTAGAGAAGTCTCAATCTTTTCAATATTATTAACTTTCTCCTGCAAAAAACTCAAATGTTCTCCCACAATATGTAATATAAGATTAGCATAATTCTGTTGCTCAATCAACACATTCAATTGTGTAGCTTTAAAGGTGGTAGCATTATCAGATGGCTGATATATATTGGATACAGCAGTAAATTGACAAGTTCCTAAATGAAATCCTTCCAAAGGAGGATAAATACTTTTAACAGTTTTGTTTTCTGCTGCCAGTTGATAATGTCTTTCCATAACAGACAAATTTGGTCCTACATAGGTAGAGAAAAACCATGGAGCAAAGAACATGACTTCGTTTCTTTGCATACATTCTTCATAAAACTTATTCTGGAGCTTATCCTTTTGCTCATTAGTAAAACTTTTTAGGAACCAAGTTCTAAACTTTTCCCACTTATATAACTTAAATTCTTCCTTAATAAGATACCGAGCTTTGCTTCCAAAGCTAAAATCTATCTTTCCTTTCTTATCCATTAAGACAATTAAAACTAGCTTGAGACAAGGTCTCATATTGAGGTTCTTCAATTTGTCCTCTGAGGATGTTTTCTTTACACCTCTCTAAATTCTTTATTCTTATCTCTTGCAAATTGTCACTCTCTTCCTCTATTTGAGAAGTAGAGGCCCTAAAAGGAGCAGATCTATCCAACTCATAATCTAGAGGAGAAATAAAAGATCTAATTGAACTAGATCTGGATAGTCTAGAAGACTTATCTTTTAAAAGTTTTGCTTGATTTTTAAAAATCAAATCTAAAGACCCATCACCTGTCTGTAACACATCTAAAGGTTTGTGTCAACCTTAAACTGTGGTTTCATAGCTCTTTCTATTTTCCAACTAGCAGGAAATTCTATTTCTTCCCACTTAATTTTCCTTCTAGTCGTAATATCTGACTTATGAAAGTTGGTTTCTATAACTATAGTCTCATTCAGAGGTTTATCAGCTATCCTGCAATGAGGATTCAACGTATATAAAGGTTTATTATAAATCCTGTAACATATACAAATAACTTCTGACCCTGGAGCATAATTATAACCATGAGTTTTTATATTCAAAGTCAAAGCATCCAGAATATTATTATCAGATAACGAAAGAGTTAAATTAGGATAAACATCAAAATAAACTAGTCCATGTGCCAGACTAGATTTTATAATTCCCATAATAGACTTTTTCCAGTCTAAATTTCTTCCATCTCTTAAGGCTGCAACAAAACTTTCAGGCAGTCCTTCTAAGGTTAATGGTTTAAAAGCAATTTGAATTAATCCTACATGAACAAACTTGTAGTCCTTAGCTTTATAAGGATCAAGGTCTCTATTGGTTAAGAGCTGTAAAAACATCTCTTCATTATGTAAAAATACAGATTCTTCAGTAGTCTTAACTACTTGCTTCAATCCTAATGATTCAAAAAACCCCAACTTATATATGGTTTTTACTTCCACTTCTGGAATAGTCCACTTATTAAGCAGATCTAAGTCTGTAGGTAAATCAACTTCATAACTAACATCATTCTTGATAGTATTTTTACTACCAAAAACATACTTTATAAGACTCATAATTAAAAGATGTATTACACTATAACTAACCAAACTTAATAATTATATTCTTAACTACCATGGCTCTGATACCAAATAGGATATCATATATATATATATATAAATATATATATATATATATATATATATATATATATATATATATATATATATATATATATATATATATATATATATATATATATATATATATATCTTTGGGAAAATCATCTTGGGAAAATCGGTTTAACAAATGCAGTGATTTTTGGCCATGAACAATACTGGTGTGCTACTGTTTTGATTCCAAAAGGCGTGCTTAGACTAATAACCAAATTCTGCAGGAATTTCCTTTGGAATTCAGAGGAAACTACTAGGAAATTGGTAATGAAGAGTTGGGCTTCTTGTTGTATCCCTTATAAGGAGGGGGGATTCAACATAAAGGAAGTGTTGGCTTGGAACAAAAGTGTTCTTTGTAAATGGCTTTGGGCAATAGAACATCACTCTGAAATTACATGGTCTTAGTGGAATCATATCTATAATATCAAGTCTGATAACTTCTGGACAATGCATATTAAGCCTCATCATTCTGAGAGTTGGAGAAGTATTCTTCAGGTGAGAAATGAATTGATAACTCAAGCAGGAGGGATTTCCCAGGAACAGACAATTCTCTCTAGCAGTGTCAAGAATGGTAAGCTCCATCTCCATTTGGCGTATGATCAATTCAGAAACAAGGAGAATTCAGTGGCTTGGACTAAGGGTGTATGGCACAGAGCTGTACTACCAAAGCATAGTTTCTTTATGGTTTTGGCTATGCAGAGACTCCTAGCAACTATTGACAAGCTCAATCACAAAGGTATCTGTATAATAAACCGCTGCATATTATGCAATGAAGCTTGTGAAACACACAGACATCTGTTCTTCAGATGCCCATTTGCTGCAGCTGTTTGGAATAGAATTTTGGACTGGATGCAATTGCCTGGTAGAATAAATGATGTGAGAATTGAGCTACGCTGGATAGCTGGAAGAAGAGTGAGGAGGCATTAGAAAGCTTAATGGTATATGGGTTGTCTCAATGCAATAGTTTATAGTATTTGGGAAGAACGCAATTCTCGCATTTTTCGTGATGTGGAGCATCCTATTGAATACTTGATCCGGAAAATCCAGTACTTAGTAGGAGTTAGAATCTTATATGTTACTCACCCAACATATGAGGATGAGATTTTAGAGAATTTAAATTCTTAGAAGTGTCTAAATTATTGGTTATCCTTTTGTAAGATTTGCCTCTTTTATTCCCTATATGGATGAATAAAATGGCTTGCTTTTCTTGCAATATATATATATATATATATATATATATATATATATATATATATATATATATATATATATATTTTTAGAGTCAGGATCCGGTGAGAACCACTAACATAATGAGAACCGTGAGAACTCTTACTAAATTATCATCAAATCTTGTTCCGAAAGTTTTGATGGGTCATTTGCCCTTAGTTTAGTTTATTCAAACACATTTTTAGTATAGATAAACAAAATTTATTGATTTTTTTACCAAAATATAAACTTAATGTACGAAAATACAATTAGGTATACTAAAATGGCTATAGATGCACAAAAACGAATATTAGGTGCATGAAAATGATTACTAGGTGCATGAAAATATCAGGCTCTAGGTGTACGAAAACGAGTTCTAGGTGCATGAAAATTGTTAGATACATAAAAATGAGTAGTAGGTGCATGATAACTAATAAAATATTTCTCGTCTCGATTTTCGTCAATAATTCATACTTTTTAGACCAAGAAATATGTTATCTATTCATAAAATTCTATGCCAAATCCAAATATGTCGTTATTTTTTAGAAAAAAAATCTGTAAGGTGGAGTTCTCACGGTTCTCACTATATAGGTGGTTCTCACCGGATCCCAAATCTATATATATATAAGGTTCACTTTTTTTTCTTTTACCAAATCTCAAATACACTTTTGACTATCGTAGGTACACGTTTTACCAAAATTCTATATACACTTTTTAATAATGTAGATACACTTTTTTTTTTTACCAAATCCCAGATACACTTTTGACTATCGTAGGTACACTTTTTACCAGAATTCTATTTACACTTTTTAATAATGTAGATACAGTTTTTTTTTTTTAACCAAATCTCAGAAACACTTTTTAATATACAGTTTTTTTAAATATAGATACACTTTTTTCTACTGTACGTACATTTTTTAACAATTTAAAAAAGTTCTAGATACAATTTCTAACAATGTAGTTACGCTTTTTTCCCTAATAGATACAACGTTTAAAAAATATGAAATATACTAATAGACTATCTAATATACACAATAGTATGTAATCTAGATATGTCGCACATAACAAAACTCGGGTACACCAAAAGTAGCCATGGATACACTAAAGTCAACTCTGACTTATCACTCAGAATGCACATTTAATTTGCAAACTTATCAATCTGCACAAATTCATTTGTCCGATAACTTCCCTTCAAATTTTACCACTCCAAAGCACGAATCAGACACAAGATTTGGCCCCAACTACACGATCTTTTATCACTTAAAACCAGAGAACTATAGCACAAATCCATACACAGAATATTACATTTGCGAAGCAATTGCATCACCCATCGAAAATTGCTCAATCCCTATTTCCAAAAATCGATTAATCACCACTATACCGGCATCACCCCTGCCGGTGACATCACCGACACCCTAGAAGGCACCGACGACTGTGGTGGAGATGATGAAGTAACTAGTGAATAAGGCTATCATGACCGATAAGATAACATATTATATACCCGTGTTTCCTTTTAATCTGTTTCCTTCCATCATCGACCTCTCCCCCACGCCGGTTAATTCGACGTTCAACGGCCTTGCTGGTGGTCGATGTCAACGGCGACGACAGGTATTGGGGAAGATGAAGAGTAATTGCGGTTTGAGGAGGGAGGGAAAATTTGCGGTGGTTCGTTGGGGTTGTGGGTGATTGTCGATGACGACGGCGACAGGTGGTAGGTGGCGACGACACAGGATGGGGATATTTAAGGGGTGGTTAGGGTTAGAGGAGGGATATGATTTGTAAGGATAGAAATTGATTTGTGAGAAATGAAATTTGGCTGTGAGAAATAGGGCGCGTGGGTTTATAAACCTCGTTCTCACCTTTCTCACCGAGTGTTCATTCTCACCGGATCTTTGAGTTGTGAACGGGTTTGAGCATTTGCATATTTGATTGTCTTATTATTGTGTTAATCTTCTTGTTTAGCAATTCCTACTCAACCATTTGGTTGACCGTGTATTCGTTAAACACCTGTGATGAACCAATTATTGGGGAGCTGAAGGGCGTGAGGCATTGGCTTTTACTTTGTAGTCTAGATCACCAGAATGGACAAATATTATTTATTATTCGCTTTATTTTGTTTCCGCTGCAGTTGTATTTTAATTAATTACAATTATTTATTTATGGAACAATGTTATAAGGCCATTTAACGTTATATTATTTAAAGTACTGTGGTTTCGTTCACCTTTGTAATCACTACCTCGGGCAACTGAGATAGTAACACTTTTATTTATCTAGGAATGCCTAGTAAAAGGCTCTTAAATAAATGGGGGTGTTACAAATATACGCGATATACTAAACTAAAACCCGTCTCAAAACATTAAAACTCACCCATAACCCTTGGCCAATACATGGTTTAATCCGTGTTTCAAACCCAAAATACACCACCAAAACCCGTGTGATTAACCCACAATCCGTCGGCTACCCAGGACTGGCAAAAGATTCCACAGTGTGCATATACTTCCAACAACCCATCCTCGTCCTGCCACCAGCACCTACCACCAGTCACGGCCTCGACCACCGTACCCTAGCTCCTCTTCACACGGCTTCCACCACAACAACACTCACGACATCAACAACACAACCAAACTATGTATACAGCCCAAACCCGACTCATTATCTTTATTTTACTACCACCCCAACTCATCCCAGCCACTTTCGTGGTCGCCACTGACCCACGAAGGCACCATCAACAACACCAGACCACCATAGGGCTTCGTCAAGGCTGCCCTAACAACCAAGAGCAACGACACCAAAAACAAGAGCAACACTCGACATCCTACTGACTATAAACACCACACACCACCAGCTGCCGCCAACGTGGTATCCTCTGACCCACGATGGTCCCATCAGCAGCGCCACCTCCCACGGTCAGGGATTAACCAGGTCACAGAGGTAGTAATGCACAGTTTAAGACAAACACCCACAAACAACCAATATTTCGAATTTCCGGCAACCACTGCACAAGGTATGACCATCAACCACCCCAATGCCAACACTATGGTCGATTAACCACCATGAACCCAATCAACCCAGGTCCAAGTCCATCGAGTCTCATTTAGGGTCATAAATCATGTATAATAGCGTAACCGTGTATAATCGCATCCGTACAACAACCCCTTAAACCACCCCTTTCCCGCCGGTTAATGGTGGTCAACGGAGGTCCCCTAATTATTTATGGTTGGGTCATGGCAGCAGCAAGTCCATAGGTGGTCTATGTAACGAGTTATATCAATTATAAGATGACTACGTTATAAGACGGTTTAGAATATTACCTCGAGACGATAACTATATCAATTCTTTTTCTTTCCTTCTATACCTCCCTCTCTCTCTCTCTATAATTGTCAGTTATTGTGTTTTTGAATTTATGAGTGAATAAGGGTCATGAATAAGGGTCAATATAAGGCTTCTGTCTTCTATTTATAGTAGTAAGTTAGGTCATATAAAAAGGTATTAGGAAATTATATTATATACTATTAATCTACCAATTATATTATATATTATTATTATTATTATTATTATTATTTTTATTATTATTATTATTATTATTATTATTATTATTATTATTATTATTATTATTATTATTATTATTATTATTATTATTATTATTATTATTATTATTATTATTATTATTATTATTATTTTTGTTGTTGTTCTTGTTGTTGTTGTTGTTGTTGTTGTTGTTGTTGTTGTTGTTGTTGTTGTTGTTGTTGTTGTTGTATTATTAATCCATTACCACCCTTACACGACTTACTATACAGGGTCCATCTTCCATCCCGACTCCTTCATTATTTTATCATTTTATTCCGTCTCACAACGTAGCTATTAATCATAAATATCATTTTATAAAATGTCCAAATTAAATTTATAAAACACATTTCCACCACTGGCTAGCTACTAACCATGACATTAAATTACTAGCTATCACAAGGTGGAACTCGACCGAGTATGAGTTGTACTAAACCGACTGGGTGTCACTCGACCGAGTACGGCGGTACTCAACCAAGTGAGTGGCACTCGGTCGAGTGGACTCAGCACTCGACCGAGTGCAACCTGTCAAAAGGTGATATAACTTAAGACGAGATTCCTTATCCACCTTACCCTAATTCATTTCCTTCTTTCTCCTTATCACTCCAAATCCCCTCCTTCCTCTCTAAAACCCTCCGAAACACTTCTTCATGGGATGCAGGCTTGGATTAGAAGATTATGCATCTTATCCTTATTCCCTTCACCTTGTAAGTAAAGATCTACCTTTGTTCCTTTTCATAGGACCCTAACTTTTGGGGTTTTTATTATGGGTAAATAATTAGTGATTAATATGAATAATATGGGTAATTAATTGATAATAATAAGGGGTTTTGTTTTGTATAATAGTATAGGGCATATTGTAATATTTATTATGTAATTTATGTAGGATGAGACAGAGTGTTGCTTATCTTGGACTGCTTATGAAGTATGCTAAAAGATAGGTTTATCCTACTTGGTTTTAATAATGTGAATACTTGTTGTGTCTTCATTGTACATGTTTTCATGGGATGAGTCGGTATGCATCATGTTAGGATTTTGGGATGATTTTGAGTCACGTGTTGTTGTCGGAGAACCATATGAGTATGAAATTTTATTGTGGTGATTCAAGGATTCAGAATACTTGAGGAATGGATGGTCATGGCATATTTGGGAAGTGTCTCATAATGAGTCGTATTTTGATATATTGTGTTTCATATTACATTATTGTGATTGTCATTTATATATTTTAGGATGTAGTTGTTGTTGTTGAGAAGACGTAAGGCTGTTGGGAGACCGTCTTACATTTGGGTCGCCTCTTGGAGCTTCCCACTCAAGCAGGGATTTACACATTAATGATTTGAGTTATGGAGGGACGCGTGTGGTTGAGACACAACGTCTGGCAGGGATCCGGTTAGCGCCTGGGTCCGATACCACTGGTGTGTTTTAAGTACCTTTGTTACGGACTGGGGTCCGGCTGTTTAGTGGGCGGTGCTACGCTGCCATCACCGGTTGTGATACCATAGGTGTGTCCCTAGTATCGGTGAGATAATTGTGTAGTTGTCATGGAGGTATTATCGTGTCTTATACATTTTATGTCATATTGCATATTCATACATTTCTGTCATGTTTAATTATTTATATTGTTAAAACTGACGTGTGTTGGTTATGTGCAAATCGTCACATATTTCCGGGGTGACCTATGTTGATCCATATGATATTTTCGATCATATGGGGAGAAGTCCGTATACAGGTTGGTTTGGTATCACGCGGGAGATGGGACGAGCTTCAGACTTGGAGTCGAGTAGCATAGTCTCATGCTAGATGAGATAGTGTCATTAGAGAGGTTGTAGTAGTTTTGACTTGTACTCTTCAATTACTCACTTATTCATCATGTAATTTATTAAATACTTTATTTATATAAATTTTTCTTAATTGTAAATCCGATTTCACTGTCTCGGGAAACCGAGACGGTAACATCTCCCGATTACCTTGGTCGGGTAAGAAAGGGTATGTGACACTCATCATGTTGTATTATAATCACAATGTAATTGATCTTTAATACATAATATTCATGTAATCGATATAAATTGGGTAGAGAGTATTACATAGAATAGTAGGATGATATTGACAATTTGTTGACATAAAAGCTTTGACAATTGATTGGAGACGAGGATACAGTGATTAAATATTCTCTTTAGATAGATTAGTAGGATAATATATATTGACAGTTTGTTGACATAAACTCGAGAAACTCCTGGGAGGCGAGCATGTGGGGATCAGATTAATAAGTGTTGGGATCCTTTAATTGATGATGACTTGCCTATTTAACTTGTGGTTTTTTAGTTTACCTTTTCAGGAAATAATGATCTCATTAGCAAGATTCAATCAAGGATGTAGTCAAGGCTTATTGAACAATCTCTACCCAAGATAATGTGTTGTAATGTGTCATGAAGGTAAAGGCATGGGAATACAGTACTTGCAACAACTCTAAGTAACATTCCGCTTGTCTGTTTGGCAACAGTTAGCATTACCGTTACTCATACGTATGTCACATGAACAAATTTCTCAAAACAAAGTATATGAGACACGGCTAATTCTGTGTCTCATACACGACATTGGAAACCATACCTTCATTTATTCCTCTTTCGTTGTACTCCCATTTCAGCATCTTCACATAACTCGAACCCATCTTGAAACCTTCTGTTATTTGAGTTACATTTCGACTAATTAGAATGTCATTTTTGCTACCTCCCATGCTCCCACATCATGTAGGCTATGTGTAGGATACCCACCATGATTAGGTGACATCCCATTGGCATCATACGTTAGCCCTATTGACCGAGTACCATAATAATCAACACCTCGCTCAATAGGCACACAACGCTGATGACCATATGCATTTTGGTTATTGCCCAAACGCTTTGACGACTCACCATACTCAAACGTCCAGTTTCTGGCTCTAGGTTGTTCGTATGGTGCCTCATACACTCTTGATAGAGTAGGTAAAGGAATTCGAGATCTAGGCTCACTAAAACCAACGTTAATAGTTCTATGATAGCTCCTAATATGTTCTCCTTTGTTAATTCGAGCTTTTATTTCTAGGAATCCATCATCCAATAATCTACATAACCGCGCATTCAATCTATTATGTTTATCTATTGATGGCTCTATTTGGCTTATAACTTCATGGGCAATATCTCTTGATAAAACCCTTTCATCTCTTGTAACATCCTTACTAACTACCTTGATTGATTATCCTCAAGGTTTTCAGCAATTCATCTCACATATTTGTGAAAATTCTAGCACTTTCTTGAGTTAAGAGCCGATAGTGTTCATGAAAATTATTTCTCATGGCCTCCCTAACTTCAATTAACACATTATTTAAAGATCCTATATATTTTTTATATAGTTTACGTAGATAACGCTTCTTAGCCTCATTTATTTCATCTGCCACGCTTCTAGCATGATCAGATTCTTCATGTGTATTAAGGATTCATCATTAGGAGTAGACCTAGAACGAGGACTTTCCAAGTCCCTTTCATGGGTAGTCTTAAATGAATCATTGCTGGATACTTTGTGTAAGGATAAGTTATAAGAGTTGGCATTTTGCCCCTTATTCTGATCATCTGCTTCTCTCAGTCTAGATTTTGATCTAGTTGAGTACATTTCCCACTTTCGTATGACATTTAATGTATTAGAGGGACAAATTATATTAATCCTCCCATCGTGGTCGGCAAAAACTTGTTTGTGTGGAAACAAGCACAGTACCTTAAGGTACCATGGAGGTCATAACTACCCTCCTACACATTGGGAACTACCCTTTAATGCAGGGTTTGAGTCGCGGTTGTAGATGCATAATCTAATAAACAGCGCAAAATTACTTATATAATTTAGCGCATAAGAATGAATGATAAAATTCTCAAACTTAAACACATGAATCTCCATATATATCAAGATAGATCCAATAACACAGCATCAACTAGAGTCTTCACAAGAGTACTTGTGGATGCTAAATTGGAAACTAAGGGATAGATGGCAGACTACCTCCTTGATCGGATGGGCTCGCCGTGCTAAGACTAATGTTAATGCAAAACTAATCTAAGACTACGATCTAAATATTGGCTAAGTTGTAGTTGTTGTTGTTGTTGTTTAAGTTGTTTGTTGCTGTGGACGAATGCCTCTCATGTATATATATAGGCGACATCCGGTTTGTTTGTATCAACTCCTTAGTGGAGAGGCAGTTAAATAACCGCTAAGTCTTCCTGAAACTTCATCCAAGCGCTTGATTCAACATCCCATATCCTAGCGTTCTTCTCCCTTTGACTTCGTTTATCTTCTATATAGATTAGTAGACTTGGGCCCAATTACTTATTCTTCAATTAATAGGCCCACACACGCTTAAAACAATAAATTTAGTACCCTAAGTAAATTAGGCGCCAATAAATACCTCCCGAGCGTTCAAAGCTTTATTTGATTCCAAACATTTGGACGCTTAATACTTTTCCAGGCTAAGCACTTTGTTGGTTTAGGTTTATTTTGCCGAAAATCCCAACCTTCTATCCATCATTGCCATGCTCTGCAAACTTTGGTGCAAACCACCAAACTCTTCCACATTAATTTAGAAAAAAGATGGAAAATCAAAATTAATTCATTAGACGCCAGCACAAACAAGGGATTCGAATCCTCCTTATTATCTTGACAAGGTTTTAAATCTTTGTCTTTCTCAAGCATACCCTTGCACAATTTCTTTAAACAATTTCCATAGAGATTGTATTTATGAATGCAGATTGAGAGAAAACAAGAATGAACTCTTCTTTTGTGCACAAAGAGTTGTATTTATATACACTCTAAGAGACATAACCATTTTGTGACCCGAGGTGTGAATAACTACTTCATAATAACCACCTCTTCACATTCCAAATTATCGGGTATTTCCAAGAACTCTGGGTCCCTTTCTAATATGTAGATACATTGAACAATCACTTATCATTGAATTCAATGAAGTAATGTACATCATTGGGTACCCCACACATACATTTATTAAGTTTGTGGCGCATTGAATGAGTTCTAGAAATGATCCCTAGCGCTAGAATTTCGTGATTCCTCGCTTTCTAAAGTAAACTGAAGTACTTCATCATCATCTTCGTCTTCATTAGAACTATCAATCACAATGGGATAAGATTATTTATCTCCTTCTGGGTGTTTGTCTTGATATTTTGCATAGTAGAGCAATCGCTCATCGAAATCCTGAAAATGTAGACAGCCGCAATTCTTGGCTATTTCTCTCCCATTCCACATGATTTTAATCTTACATGGTTGAGCATCATCCTGCTCATAGGTTAAGCTTAATTTATAAGCCCAATCCACTCTGAGGCTTTCAGGATCGAAAGAAAACATCCAAGCTCAACAACGGCAAGTTCTTATTACTGCCAATTTTGATTAAATAGACAACTTTCTAAAGATCCTTTTCATTACCGACTTTTGTTCCAAAACCTCAATGAAACAAGGTTTAGGCATTGCTCGAACAGTTTGAGATGAGGTTCTAAGAATTTGTAGTATTTTCTTCATGAAATCTTTGGCAAATCTTATTTTCTCGGCAGTTTTGCTTCCGTCATCAAATTGACATTGATGTTCAACCTTAGGCCTGTAACGCCCCCGTTTAACCAAGGGCCTTTGAAGGCACTCCCAGTTAAATGGAGTTTCTACCTTATCATTTTCCAGAGGCAATGAATATCAAAGAAACAATACAAGGATAAATTAATATAAAAGTTACATCATTAATTGGAATGGTCTCAAACTGGACCAACATTGTTCAAATCCTCCGGATGCAACTTAAATAAATAATGTCAACTGAACTTTAATATAAAGAAACTATACTATCTGACAACTAGCTAGACCACGCATGAGAACTAGACTCGTAATCCTTAGCATCTCTCGTCCCGAAATCCCAGCACAGCCATCAGCATTATTCTAAACTTGCTAATTTATCTGCTCCCCATTCAACCGGAAAATATTGAATGGTTCATAACAGGTCACCCAAGAAATAGGTAACAGTTGACACAAGACACAAAACAAGTCAACAGATGGTTGAGTAAAAATAAACTAAACAACAGTGGTAAAGAGAGAAATAATAAATAACAGTAACGGAAACTCTAACAGTAACAGTGATAAGTTGCCGTATTCTATCAAGCAAAATTTATCACTCAAAAAACAACTTATAAAATGGTAAGTAGAGTTCGAACCCAAAGGACGATTAACAAACAATTCAAGTAAATTGCAATATTTAGTAAGGTGCTTGTAATAGTGACAAGGGTGTCACAATTGATTGGTATGAGATGAGTGTAAAACCTATAACTAAAACAATTGAAATAAAATGTATACTAATGAAAACAAGAGCAAGTAAAGTAAAAGAGGATGAAATCAATATGAGAAAAGCACTAGGGTGTCATGGGTTCATAGTAGTGATCAAATGGTAAATCCAAAGGGTATGAGTTTGGTCTGTTCAAGGTCTTGGTATAGTAGAGCCGAAACGTTTGGCCCTGAGGCTCATAGGTCGAGTCCGGTTAGCGTCCACGTACACCCGATCTTCCCACTAACTTAGTGCGTAGTCTAACAATCCCCGAGGCTTCCGATCTTCCGGGTTTTGGTTAATAGGTCGAGAATCATGCTAGGTTGTCAATCAAGCATTTCATCAAACACAACATGTGCACTAGGCTAGAACTTAAAACACAAATTTAATCAACCAAATTAACTCATGAAGTATGGACCTTCTAATCATTTTCGCTAATGCCCCATTAACCCTAGCTAGAAGACTACTCACTCATTATCATGTTGATCATGCAAATAATGTTGTCAAGCATTATAGCATTAGTAAACATGATGAACAAAGTAAGTAAGTAATTTCCCCTTGGGTGTTAGCTGAGCAGATCCTTAATAGTGTTAAAAGTAGAATCCAAGTTTGTAAGTCAAAGTCTTTCTCTTTTAGAGATAGGTTATGGTTGTCTAAGGTGCATATGTTGTAATATGGGCACACAAAAATGTGATCCGTAGAGTTGTAAAAGTTGCTGATTTTAATGTTAAGCTGACATTTAAGCAAAAAAAAAAAACAAAGTAAGTAAATAACAAGGATTAACAAGAAATAAACTAGAAATTAAGGAACTTAAAATACAAATTTAATCAACCAAATCAACCAAAGTGGTTTAAGTGTAGTGGAGTGCGGGAGTGCCTCAAAGCGTTGCAATGACAACAAATTGAGAGGTCCCGGGTTCGACTCCCTACACGGGAGTGCTGCGGTTACCTGTCATCCTAAAGGATGTCTTACATGGCACACGTGGTTTGCAGGGTATTGCATGTGTCCGGGGGGATTCAACCCCTCGTCACCAAAAAAAAAAAAAAGAACTATAATGATGAATAAAATACAAGAAACCCTTTGATTAACGAAGAATTGTCACCATCTTCAAGTACAACCTAAGAATTCTTCAATAACAAGACTAGATCTAAGAATTATTGTGGAAAGATTAAGCTAATTAATTTGAAAGATTACGATGCTAATTAAAGTAGTTGTCCCTAATTATCCCTCTAATAAAATATATAACCTCTAATGGAATGAGGGGTATTTATACTAATCACAAGGTTAGAAGGCTAATTAAGTAAATACACTAATAACCGAAGGCGAGGAAACAGTGCTCGGCGCGGGCTGTGGCTCAATCCGCCCAGGTTGGTGGTTGAATATGGGATCTATGACCGAGAAACCGCCGGGGTTGATGGTCAACCCGCCCAGGTTACTCTAGTGCTCACCCGGGCTGCTCTGGCAATTCTTCCCTTCTTCAATTGCTACCCCATAATTCGTGGGGTATGGCTCTAGGTTGTGGAGGTTGACTTCATTAGCCTCAAAATCTTGCTACTGCCTATTAGTTTCCGTCTCTGCTTCATGCTTGGTCATTAATACCGTCAATTTAGCTCCTAAATGCTCCATAAATGCGTGATTTCCGCCTATTTTGCTTTCTTTCCTATAAATGGGCTAAAATATGAATGAAAATCAAATAAGAAGCTAAAGGCGCCGAAATGGCCCTAATAAGTGCAAAAAAAGCATGCGAAATGAGGCTCAAAATGGGGTGAAAAGTGCGTTAATTTGAACCGCGTCAAATATCCCCAAACCGAATCTTTACTCGTCCTGAGTAAAGAGGTGACTAAAAAGAAGACCTTTATTTAAATTACTACATCCCTTCAATTTATTAATCAATTATCAGATAGTTGAATAATAAATCCATTTGGCCCGAGTTCGTAACTCGTCATCAAATAAAATATTCACTTGACTATTTAAAAGTCAATATTTATACAAGGAATTAATTAAATTGCATCTTATACAAATAATTAGTTTTTCCATTTTGGGCGTCATCCTATAGGTGTGACCTAAAGGGATCAGTCAATCACCACCGTCTTACGACAGTAACGTCAAACTCTAGTCAGCCGAGCGTTACCGATTTACGTTGACCAACTGACAAATAAAATATTAAATCCCTGATATTGAAGGTACTAGACCCCTAATTAGACACCTCTAATTAGTTACTAAATTACTTGTTAATTTAGTCTTAATGATCTAGTTACATGCAAACTTATAAAATGACTTAAGATAATAAGAGTAAGTAATCCTTACAATGCTTAAGGAAAAAAAATTGGGCACAACACAAGGACTCCTTCCTTGTATTGTTCATGTGCTAAAAACTCAAGGATGAACCTCCAATCTTCAAAGCACCAAAGTAGGTGATCTCCTCTTGATGGCACCCAAGATATCACCCAAAATCCTACTTATATTAACTAGATATAAAGTAGAATATTACCTTGAAACAATATTACAAATTATTATTACTATAATAATAATTGATGTTTTATTATTTATGTGGGTTTTGGATGAGTTATATGTGTAAAAATAAGAAGAGAAGATGAAGAACAACTATTGTTCTTATGCTAATAAAACTAGAGCAATTTGTTTCTTCTTATTTTCTAACCATCTAAATGATAACGTTAGGGGGGGGGGGGGGGTATATAGTCCTCAAATGTAAATAAATGAGGAACATTTGTTAGTGGAAAATACCAAACCACATGTGATGACTATCATCATCAACAAGTGGCGGCACTTAGGAATTATCAAGTCCATTTCGACTTTTGACATTTGTCCCACAAATGCTTATAAGTCCTATATTTAATTATATTATATAATTAAATATTAATTTAATTATTTAACACTTAAATAATATAAATTAAAAAATAATGTTCACCCAACTTTTAAGTATAGTTAGACTATTTCATCAATATAAAATGTGTCCCATAAAAGTTTATTAGCTAATTTTACAACCTCTTGTAAATTTAATTAGCTAATTACCTCCGCCTCAAACTTAATAAACTCATCGTATTAAAACTAATAATTTATCAATAAATAATACTAATTTAGTCAATTAACAATTCATTACTAAATTTTTATCTCATTTAATCACATTAATAAGATATAACATTTATTACTCAATTATCACATAAAATGATAATAAATATACTTTAAAACTCATGTGTCTAACCATTAGTCGATATATATATATTTAAAGGAACTAATTATCCAAATAATTTGATTTCCATTTGGGCTCCATGCTATAGGTGTGACTTCAAGGGATCAACTGATCACCACCGTCAAACGACAGTAACGTCAAACTCTTGTCAGTCGAGCGTTACCGATTTACGTTAATCAGTTGACAAATAAAATATTATTTCCCTGATATTCCTTTTACGAGATTTATTATGTAGATTCACTATTGAGGAGGACACTACTACAAAAGATATTCTTTTTACGAGATTTATTATGTAGACGCACCATTGAGGAGGACACTACTCCAACAATCTCCCACTTGTCCAACACAAGTGTGCGCTACCAATTCTCTTGTCCGTTAAATCTCCCACTCAATGCAAGATGTCTTTCAGGTCATTCTTGCACGTGATGATATCATATAGTGGTTTCCTCGATCAGGAGAATGACTGTCTGACCGGATAATCTACAATAGATCTCATCCGAGCGTGGCCACACATTTCCAGTGACCTCTTCTCAAGTGGCCTTGAGATAATAAACCCTGACGAGAGTGGACAATCCTGTTGACCTATTTTCTTCGTTCGATACAGATCACAATAACCCAGAAAATGTCCTACGGCCTCTTTTTACGGTGCGACCTAGGACAAAAACCAAAGCCCCCGGAAAACCGTACCAACTCAGACAAATAGTCGCAAGTCTAAAGAATTGACTCGAAGGAATAAATAGAAATCCTTGCCACGACTAGGCAACATGAGGATTCTATGAATGGTCATTGTCCAACAGATCGTCTAAACAATATGCCTATGTAATCGACGAGTCATCTTTATGACCCTATGGTGGTTGAACACACCATCAATCGAATTACAATCTAGTTACTCCGAGACGTCATCTTATTAAGTAACTAGGGATCGAAATACATTGTTAATCCAGTTCACTTTAATAGAATTCAACATTGTCAATACAATCTATTTGGATAAAAAAAGTATATAAATACAGATAAAATTAAAAAACTAGAGTTTATACACTTCAAAAACTCAAACGATGAATGTGATTATCATATATGAAATAATTAATACAATATCTAATTATTACATGTCTAATAATCTACAATATCTCAGGGACTCGCCTTAATCCCATAAAAGCTACATGACCATCATGCTTAGCCTACGATAAAGGCTTGGTTAAAGGATCTGCAATATTTGCATATGTCCTAACCTTACAAACCGCTATTTCCATCCTTTAAATATAATCTCTAACTACATGAAATTTTCTTTGTACGTGTCTAGACTTATTACTAGACTTAGGCTCTTTCGATTGAAAAATTGTCTCACTATTATCACAATAAATAGTTATAGGATCTTCGGCTATCCGAACTACCCTTAGTCCTTCCAAAATTTGCCGAATCCACACTGCTTCATTTGCAGTTTCAGATGCTGCAATGTACTCAGCTTCCGTTGTAGAATCCGCAATGACCGACTCTTTAAAACTTCTCCATCAAATCGCTCCTTGATTTATCATAAAGACAAAACCAGCCTGGGATTTCATATCATCCCTAACTGTTTTGAAACTGGCATCCATGTAACCTTCTACACATAACTCATTATCTCCTCCAAACACTAAGAATGAATCTTTAGTCCTTCTTAAGTACTTAAGAATATTCTTAACGGCTATCCAGTGACTCTCACCTGGATTATTTTGATAACGACTCGTCATACTCAAAGCAAACAAGACGTCGGGACGAGTGCACATCATAGCATACATGATCTATTCAACGGTGGAAGCATAAGGAATCAATTTCATGCGTTCAATATCCTCAAGCTCAGTAGGACACTGTGACTTACTCAAGGTGATCCCACTAACTATTGGTACAAAACCTCTCTTAGAGGTTTTCATATTGAACCGATCAAGACTCTTATCAATATAAGCTTCTTGACTCAAAGCAAATATCCTTTTAGATCTATCTCTATAGATCCGGATACCTCAGATGCGCTGAACTTCTCCCAAATCTTTCATTTGGAAGTGTTTTCCCAACCATTCCTTTACTGAAGTAAGTAAAAGTACATCATTCCCAATGAGTAGTATGTCATCCATATACAAGACAAGGAATACAACCTTGCTCCCACTAAACTTCATGTATAAACACGGCTCCTCAACACTTCGAATAAAGCCATTCTGTTTAATAATATGATCGAAGCGATGGTTCCAAATCCTTGACGCCCGCTTAAGACCATAAATGAATCTCTTAAGGTTGAAAACTTTTTTAGGATTTTTAGGATCCACAAAACCTTAAGGTTATGTCCTACACACTTCATCTTCTAGAAACCTGTTCAAGAAGGCATTCTTGACATTCATTTGCCTGATTTCATAGTCATGAAATGCAGCAATCGCTAACATAATCCTAATGGATCGAAGCATTGCAATTGGTGCAAAAGTCTCGTCATAGTGTAAGCCATGAACTTGAGTAAATCATTTTGCCACCAATCGCGCTTTGTAGATATCTTTATGTCCATCAATGCCAACTTTAATCTTAAAGATCCATTTACACTAAAGAGGTCTAACATCTTCAGGTAAATATACCAGGTCCCATACCTGATTGTCATACATAGATTCCATTTCAGATCGCATGGCCTCAAGCCATTGTTTGGAGTCGGGACTAGATATAGCCGCTTTGTAGGTTACAGGTTCATCACTTTCTAAAAGCAATACATCATAATCACCATCCTCTTCGATAACTCCTAGATATTTATCAGGCTGGTGACTAATTCTACCTGATCTCCTAGGTTCCAAAGGAATCATAACTGAATTAGATGCCGAAGGAACATCTTCCTGTGTCATCTCCTCGCTTTGTGGCTCTTGAACTTCAGAAAGTTCAAATTTTCTCCCACTCTATTTTCTAGAAATAAAATCTTTTTATAGAAAAATAGCATCACGAGACATAAACACTTTGCCCTCTTGACAGTGATAGAAATAATAACCACGAGTTTCCTTTGGATAATTCACAAGGAAACACTTGTCGGATCGGGAAGCTAATTTATCGTCAGACTTTCTTTTAACGTAAGCTTCGTAACCCCATACACGAAGAAACGACAAGTTAGGGACTTTTCCTTTCCATATCTCATATGGAGTTTTCTCACCTGCTTTAGTCGGGCTTCAATTTAGTGAGAAAATAGCAGACAAAAGCGCGAATACCCGAAATGAGTCAGGTAAGTTTGACTCATCATGGATCGAACCATATCTAATAAAGTTCGATTCCTTCTTTAAGCTACACCATTCAATTGTGGTGTGCCTGGAGGAGTCAACTGTGAAACTATTCCGTAGTCCTTCAGGTGATTATCGAAGTCATTACTTAAATATTCCCCTCCACGATCAGATCGTAAGGCTTTAATCTTTCTTTGAATTTGGTGCTCTACTTCATTCTGAAACTCTTTGAACTTTTCAAGAGCCTCACTTTTATGTCTGATTAAGTAGACATAGCCATATCTACTTAAATCATCAGTAAAAGTGATGAAGTAGTCATAACCCCCTCTGGCAGTGATTTTCACTAGTCCACATACATCGGTATGTATAAGATCCAACAACTCACTCACTCGTGTACCTTTCCCAGAAAAAAGGAATACGAGTCATTTTGCCAAGAAAACAAGATTCGCATATTCCATAAGATTCAAAATCGAATGGCTTGAGAACTCTTGTGGACACGAGTGTCTTTATACGCTTCTCGTTTATATGACCTAAACGACAATGCCAAAGAAAAGATTGATCAAAATCACTTGTTTTGATCCTTTTATTGTCTATATGATAAACATCTTTAGTTAGATCTAAAATGTATATTCCTCCAATTGCTATCGTTTGACCATAAACCAAATCATCATATGAAAAGGTGATACAATTGTTTTTAATCACAAATGTGAAACCTTCTGTGTCTAACACAGAAATGGAAATTATATTCTTGCTTAGAGTTGGTACATAATAACAATTATGTAAGTACAACTCTTGGCCTGATCTTAGTTTTATTACATATGTTCCTATAGAAACGGCAGCTACTCTAGCTCCATTTCCCATATGTAGGTCAATGTCACCTATAGGTAATCGTCGTACGTTAACTAACCCTTGAAAGTGATTAAAAAGGTGTGAACCACAACCAGTATCAAATACCCACATCGTGGTACTAGCATAGTTTATGTCTATCATATAAATATTGGACGAAAAAGAGCTTGTTAGCGTCATACGTTCAACTACTTTATCGTCCAAAAGTTCAGGGTATTTTCTCTTGAACCTCGTCTTATCTTTAATATTTAAAGCTAAGATTTCTTTCCAAAACTCCTACTAAATTGTGCATTATTCTCTTCATAAGAGGATTTATCAACGTTTGTTGCACAATTATAATATTTGGTAGAAATAGATTCAACTAAATCGCGCATTGTTTCGTCTGTTCTAATTTCTTTTTGCCTCCCAATTATGATAAATGTTATTTTCCAAGGAAACGCTTCCCAAGGAACTACACGACTGTGAAATTTGAGAAGAGGATTGACCGTCGATAATTGTCATTGCACAATGATATACTACAAAACAGAATAAAGGAAATATTAACATTCATCGTATAAATTATTCGAGAAACATTTCAACCGAGTTTAAAGAAATTAACATTTATATAATGATCTCTCACCTAAATTATATAAATGATCCCGAGACCCGTCTCTAAATAAATCTCGGCGCAGTGATGCCAGACATACGAGATTTAAATAAATTCGGTGAGTAAACCATTTGACTGATTCTACTCCTAGACCTCTCGGTCGACAGATTTCAAGTAAATCCATCTCCTAGCCCCGAAACACAAGACTGGGCCCGGTGAAGCCAGACATACCAACCTTGCAACTCCGTTGAGTCCAACCAACTTTTGCGTGTAATAACGATTATTACCCTACTTACCCAACTTAAAAAGGGAACGCTCCGGTGAGCCGAACCCGCCCCTAATAAAGAAGGGATTCATAGGTGCTACTAATTGGTAAGTGTAACACCCCCATATTCAGAGGAGCCTTAACTAGGCCTTCCTTAGCATATAAGGGCGTTACCATCTCTGTTGCCCGAGGAAAGCAGTTACCAAACGTCAATAAAAGAACTATTAAGTTATATTACAAGTGATTCAAACCAAAATACAATACAAGGTACAACTCAAAGACTACTCGCTATGACCATCATATCTCGTGAAGACTCATCCCCGCCCGGACTCCAGCTATCCACGACATCAACACCTGTTAAGACCGACTGCTCACCATAAGGGATCACGGCAGACATATAACAAACAAACAACACACACGGTCAGTACTGAGACAAGACGAGACAACCACAAACGACAACACAAACAATGACACCAATCCCAACTGCAACCTCAACAATCCAACCAAACCTGTCACTGACTGTCCACTGGACCAGCCCTGCCAGTGGGGGACCGCAGCCGTTCCCACCTAAGCCCCGCTCATCGTACGAGCGATAACCCTGCTCATTAATGTGCACATCCCCTTCCGTGGCGGGTTCCACGAAGGGCGAAACTAGGGCGTGAAGTCACTCCCGCAAGTGACCCCACTCAGCCGAGAACGCATCTCGAGAACCATCACAACGATCACAACCACAACCACAACACAATACAATTACTATGTCAAGCAACACAATACTATCACAACGACCGACACACTAGACGATCTACAGCAACTGAGTAGGCGAACCTACCTTTACGCATCCGCAACCAATCCATGCCGACAAACACAGCATCCAGCGCACAAGCAAAGCCTATTACCATCATGTAAACATCTATTACTACAAGCGAAACCCTAACTACGGAAACAAAGGCACGGATGATGATTATGACATACCTACTAGGGAGAGACAAGGCAAAAGACCGCTACCCGACTCAAGGGACGCCCTCCTAAGGCATAAGAATCTTCAAGAGACATCCATGGAGGTTTTGAGGTGAAAGGGGAGGGAAAGAGGCGGCTGAAGGATAGGAGTAAAGTGGCGAAAGTGATTTGCGGATTTAACAAAACGCGATATAAAACCCCAAAAAAACCAGGCACTCGATCGAGTACCCAACATACTCGATCGAGTAACCCCCTACTCGATCGAGTGCCCTAGCTACTCGATCGAGTAGCCTCTACTCTATCGAGTACCACTCTTAAAACGCACCCCAAGATGGTTTGGCATACTTCCCTAAGGTTACTCCCGCCCCAAGGACAGCCAACGCCGGTCAAAGGGTCCCTAAAAGGGCGGGTATTACAGTCTTCCCCCCTTAAAAAGAACTTCGTCCCCGAAGTTCAACTCACCTCTCCCGCTCTCGACACGGAACCAACACAACCTTACCAAACTTCCCGGTCAAACCATTACCTCTTGAAAATACCATTCCCCCTCATGTCATCATCATCACCGACCACATTTATACCTAACGATTCTTGCCACTATCGTGCAACCTTTATCACAGTCGACCGTTATCTTACATATATATAAAGCGTCCGACTCGTGATGCGAATCGTCGCTCACGATCTTCCAACATACAATAACAACTATCAAACTGTCAATTGAGAACATGTTTCATATTAATTTCCATGTGGTACCACTAGTGCCACCCTGTTACTTGGCAACATGATTCAATTATGATCACACACACTTTGAAGCATTAAAGAAAGAAAGTAAGTCGTTGTTTTTTTTTTTTTTTTTTTTTTTTACACATGATACCAACAACATTCTAAACAACTACCAATGACTTTATAATCAAGCAAAACATAATACCGACAACATTATAAATAAACAAAGCATTATTCAAAAACAGCCTTTTTCTTTCGCGACATTACTCTTCCCCTCTAAAAAGGAACTTCGTCCCCGAAGTTCACCACCCAAATACCAACGCGTAATACCTAATACATGTATCTTAATGTTAAAGGAGACCATATTACTTGGTGTGGACATTACTCGCTAATTACTTACTTGTTAAGTTAGAAACCATACGCAAGTTACCGAAATAACTCGTTACTATTGTCGACACATGTTAAAATGGTATGCGCAAACCTAGGTGAAGTTACAATGCTGACAAATAGAATGAAGGAGGCGTATGCGATATTAAAGTAACAAGAAAATGATTACCGCTTCACTAATCGTAACAAGAAATTATTAACACCTTACTAATTGTGACCAATACGCTTATAAACTTTAAGCACGACTTCCAACATATGAATGTAACAGTTCAAAGGTGTTACTACGCACTAATAACCACATTAAACATTAAACTTGCCGTTATAAAACGATTGAACATTTTCAATTTTCAAAAACCCCCTGTAACAGTGCTACTCGATCGAGTAGCTAGCGGTACTCGATCGAGTGCCATGCTACTCGATCGAGTGTCTTGGCTACTCGATCGAGTAGCTCGAGATCAGAATGTCTCTTTACTTCCCTTCCTGCAGCTACTCGATAGAGTGTGGGGTACTCTGTCGAGTACCTGCAGGTCAAGCTCTTTTCATAACCGTCGTAAGCCAACATATAACACACGATTGTCACATAAGTTGAGTCGGGATGATGCCCCGACTCTCAATAATCCTGCAAAAAGTTAGAGTAGCAATTCCGGCCTTATGGCCAATCATACAAATCCGACTAAGTCTGAACAATAAAAGGAAATAGCTACCAAAGTCTACCAACAACATTACCATCTAACATCAACTACTATCAACAAATATAAGAACGAGGAGTATCACTCCTCCCGGGCGCGCCGCTTTGCCAACATCACCTCATCATCACCACCACCCGAAGTACCAGCTCCTGATGTCCCAATCCCCGCATCCACTCCTGCTCCTGCTCCTCCTGCTCCAGGGCCTGCGTACCATGGAGTCAAGTCGCCGTAAGGGAAGGACTGAGGTGTCCCCCACGTCGACTGCTCCACCCCGTAGGAATGGAATACCCCCGAGTAGTCCCCAACTCCACTCCACCAAACTGGATGCGGTCCCTTTGTACCTATCCCCGAGCGTACGCCATCTCGTGCATGTTCCGGAGTGTCAAGGTAGATGACACTCTCTCCGCTAGGTAATCGGATCGCGTCTCCGGTGTCAAGGTAAGGGTAGTACGGGAAAGGCCGCTGTTGCTTCTGCTGCTGCGCCCTCCGGCCGTGGCCTAGTCCCCGAGGCCCTCTCCCTCACTCGACGGGGTCCCCTCACCACTCTGGGTCTCTCCACCCTCTGGACTTCCGCATTCTCGCCCTTCGTCGGCTCCGGCATCTCCTGGAGGATCGTGCCATCAATGAGATAGGTCTGCAGCTGGCGGGGTGTATCCTCATCCTCCTCCTCCTCCTCCTCATCGTCCCCATCCACAGTCACCACTGCCGGCTCCAAGGGCTCTGTGGCTGGGAGGTGCTCGGGAGCTGGAATCTTCATCCAACTCATGCCAAGCACTCTCCATGCTAGGCTACCGTCGGCCAATGTTCTCAACCATTTCAGGTCGAGATAGTACTCACGATCCATGGTAGGCACAGGGGTAGCTAGAGGCACGTACGCTGAAGAAGCCTCAAAGGAGGTTAGCTTTTCAACTAACCGAGTGGCAATGGCACCACCGCTCAGGTACCGAGAAGTAGAGGAAGCCATCAAGGCAAGAGCAGCACAAACTATGGAAGGAGCATTAAAGACCACTTTCTTGGCCCGCTCCGGATTGAGGTACGACATCAAAAGTAAAACCTCATGGTTATTCAACTTACTGATATCTTTTCGGTCATAGAGGAGGTTTGAAAGAGAACGGAGAAAGATTCTCAAGGTGATGTGCTGAACGTCATTAATCAGCATATTGCTCGCGGTGGGAGCTTGCTTCCCAGTCAAGCAAGGCATTAGGCGGCAGACGCCGCACTCAGCTGGAATGTCAGTGATGGAGTCCTTGGGAGGCTTAGCCAACCCAAGGTGAGAGGCAAACAAAACCATGGTCAACAAGAAGCTGGTGTTCATCAATCTAAAGTCGACAGTCTGACCCGCTGGGTCATAGTTAAAGGAACTCATGAATTCTAGGGTAAGAAAAGGGTAAGTGTGCTTCCTTAACCTGTACAAACCCGTAAACCCCAAGGTCTCGAAAATATGACGGACATCCGTCTCTATTTCCAACTCCTCTAGCACACCGGTGTCTATACACTTTGTGGGTCTCATCTTGCGTTTTTGTAAAGCTACAAAACGCTCCCTTTGCTTAAAGTCAACAAAAACAATAGAAGGGTACTCAGAAACTGCGGGTACTACCGGTCCACTAGCCTCCCCCCTCTCAAGTGGATCAACCCTTCCCCGTTTACTCTGACGGGTTCCAAGGTTTAGTCTCGGCATCTGCTTTAGACATATGTTCAAACCATTTATATAAACATGCAAGCATATATTTCATGAAATTTTGAGTTCTATATACTTGGTGAGTTTACTAATTCATCAGCCAGTTCCACATTTGAAGCACATAAATCATGTCACCAAACCTAGTTACTCAGCTAGGTACACACCAATTTTCCAACCATTCTCAGCATGTGAAGCACATAACTCATGCTATTAACCTTGAATATTAAGATAAGTACTCATGTTTATCAACAGTTTCTAAAATTTTAACATACCAGGTCAAATTACTACTACTTCACAAGCCACGGTGGTGAAGGAAATTATCATGGCGGTCACATATGTTCGACAGATTGAGTATCCTAGCATGATTCTAAAGTTACTCCAAACATATTTCCAATCACATATTACGGAATTAAGAGAAATAGTAAGAAATTTCATAGCATATCATCATCACTTCCATATTATGTTTAATAACCCAAACAATTTTTTTCGATTTGCGGTCTTTACAAAATGAGACAATTTTGGCATAATTTTCATCATCAATCGTTCCTACTATCATACTGAGGTTCAACTTATACTTATATTGTCAATTACCACATCAATTTTCCAATTCTAAGTCACGAATTTCCCATAAGGCACTTTTAAGACGGAGTTTTAAGGCAACTTTCTAAGGTGATAATCATCAGAATTCACTTTTCCACATGATATAAACAATGTATAGTACTTAATTCCATCATCTAATCAATGTAGAACAATCAAAAATCAATTTCAAATTTGTAACCCTAGAAATTTCGATTTCATCTTTGCAACTTTTCTAATCTAATCTACAGCAATTAATCACCAACCAACATGGAAAAGAGGCATATGAATCATATTTCAACTATCTAAAGCAACCATTACATCATGTGAATCGAAAATTTCAGATTATCTCCTCATTCTAACACATTCAAAGTAACATATCACATAAATTAAGAAGAATCACATACCTTGATTGATTAGTAAGATAAAGAAACGAATTAAACAAGAAAAATCAACCCCAAGAATCACTACTAACCCAAGAGAAAGAGAGGATTTGAGAGGAAATAAGGAATTGAGAGTGGTTTAGGTGTAAAAGTGTCGAGATATAGAGGAAATAGAAGAAGAAATAGAAAGATGAAGGGTTTTAAGAAAACCCGTAGGAATTACCGCACAGTAACCTACTCGATCGAGTGCCTTGGGTACTCGATCGAGTACCACCCTACTCGATCGAGTAGGAGCTAAATCGTCGAGTGTCTGCAGGAATTTTCCCACATTCCGACGTTATAGTTTCCTAACTAGATCGAGTGTGGTCTACTCGGTCTAATACGCACTTGCACTCGGTCAAGTATAATTAAGTGCTCGATCATAGGTACGAAATAACATTGAAGATTCCTGCAAAAACAACACCGCGTGTCGATTCCAACTAAGTTCGGAATTCGCCACTAATTATCGCATTCAATCACGTTTTATAACCGCCGTCACACAAAATACAACTCTCCAACAACTAAGAGACATATCACGTTACGTTATACAAATTACCCAACTCGGTCTACCTGTCACCGAGTTATGTACAAATCTAGCCGTGTCATTTTATTACATTTAAACTTACTTTTCATGCCATTACTAAACTCGTGTTTACATCAACTTGAAACGTATAGTTCACATTAATTCCCATATTTACTTATCACATAATTATATACTTTGCCAATCACTTAATCAATTATGCCTTACATGTTATTCTAAGCAATCTATTTTGCATAATTCAAATATTTCGCAGCGGAAAAATTCCAACTAGCTAAGAAAGCATATACACATTACCATATACCGTGATTCGAATTATTACTCATCCATACTATAATTGTCATTAATTTTACGACAAACCCTTACATGTTCGCTACTCATTTTACACATTCAAATGCACACTTTCACGCATCTCCATGACGTATAATCTCGTCACATAACTCCTAGCTATCCTATAAGCTCACTAATCATCCAACGAGCTTCAATAATCCCGTCACTAATTACCATACTCAGCCCAAACATTACTATCACACCTCTATTAATTCTAACAAAAACTTAACCGGAGGTAGCTCCAGCACAATTAACATACATAGCACACATAGACACACGGACTCCACATTCCCATCCCATGTGATCGGCTTAAGTGTCGTGGGGCCAAAATTTTGAAATGAGGGCGCCTACTCACCCAAAATTTAGCTTCAAATGGGCTCCCATTACACATACCCCAGGTTCATTTTATTAGACTCTCTACATTCATTATGTTCATTTGTTACAGTTCCAAAATCGTCGCTCGATACCACTTTGTAACACCCCATATTCGTAGGAGCCTTAACTAGGCCTTCCTTAGCATATAAGGGCGTTACCATCTCGGTTGAGGAAAGCAGATTACCAAACGTCAATAAAAGAACTATTAAGTTATATTACAAGTGATTCAAACCAAAATACAATACAAGGTACAACTCAAAGACTACTCGCTATGACCATCATATCTCGTGAAGACTCATCCCCGCCCGGGACTCCGCCTATCCACGACATCAACACTGCTAAGACCGATCCGCTCACCATAAGGGATCACGGACATATAACAAACAAACAACACACACGGTCGCATGATCGAGACAAGACGAGACAACCACAAACGACAACACAAACAATGACACCAATCCCAACCGCAACCTCAACAATCCAACCAAACTCACATCGATCGTCCACCGGACTACCGCCAGTGGGGGACCGCACCGCCCCCACCTAAGCCCCGCTCATCGTACGAGCGATAACCCTGCTCATTAATGTGCACATCCCCTTCCGTGGCGGGTTCCACGAAGGGCGAAACTAGGGCGTGAAGTCACTCCCGCAAGTGACCCCACTCAGCCGAGAACGCATCTCGAGAACCATCACAACGATCACAACCACAACCACAACACAATACAATTACTATGTCAAGCAACACAATACTATCACAACGACCGACACACTAGACGATCTACAAAGAATCGAGTAGGCGAACCTACCTTTACGCATCCGCAACCAATCCATGCCGACAAACACAAAGATCCGGCGCACAAGCAAAGCCTATTACCATCATGTAAACATCTATTACTACAAGCGAAACCCTAACTACGGAAACAAAGGCACGGATGATGATTATGACATACCTACTAGGGAGAGACAAGGCAAAAGACCGCTACCCGACTCAAGGGACGCCCTCCTAAGGCATAAGAATCTTCAAGAGACATCCATGGAGGTTTTGAGGTGAAAGGGGAGGGAAAGAGGCGGCTGAAGGATAGGAGGAAAGTGGCGAAAGTGATTTGCGGATTTAACAAAACGCGATATAAAACCCCAATAAAACCAGGCACTCGATCGAGTACCCAACATACTCGATCGAGTAACCCCCTACTCGATCGAGTGTCCTAGCTACTCGATCGAGTAGCCTCTACTCTATCGAGTACCACTCTTAAAACGCACCCCAAGATGGTTTGGCATACTTCCCTAAGGTTACTCCCGCCCCCAAGGACAGTCAACGCTTGTCAAAGGGATCCCTAAAAGGGCGGGTATTACAGTAAGACTAATCTCAATTTTAACAAATGTGAGAGATCTTGTCAATTTATTATCAATTCCCTTTAAGTGAACTAAATCGACGAATTCTAGATAATTTTAATTGACAATAGTCGAAAAGAAATAAAAATGCATGTTACGACGATTTGGCATAAAACAAGTAAAATAAAAAAGAAAAAAAATTATATGGTCACCTAGCTAATCTAATTAACTAGTCTATTACAAATCGGAAACCAACTCCTTGGTCCCTTGCCTCTTCATATGAAATGCCTCCATCTTTTGGATTTCGAAACTCCTTTCCCAAAAACTCCGTCTTGAGGAAACTCCATCTTGAAGAGAACTTGTACAAACTAAGTATTATAATCAAATTACATAGTTTCCTATTATACATTTATTTGCAATAAAATTAAAACTATTAATTAATTACAAATCGGCGATACGAAATCGCATTAAATACCAATCAATATTCCCTTACATTACGGTAAATACCAATTCCTAACTATGGCCATATAAGGTAAAATTACATTAATTAAATATAATAAATTTCATTTATCAACATGAATAAAAAGAAATGCATTATAAACATGACATGCCAAATCGTCCTACTTACCAACAATTCTGCCAAGAGCTGGGTTTTGCGAAATTGAACATTTTTAACAATTAAAAATTCATAATCCAATATTAAAACTGATTTTAGGATAAATCATGTTATATAATCTGGTTCAACACCAAAATTAGGCATCAGTAATTAATTGGTAATTTATTAAGTGGATATAACAATTTTAAAGCATAATTAACTCATAAAAACAACATTTATCTAATAAAAAATAATTTATTCATAAAACTTATGATAAATTTAAATTTTAAAACTTTATACATTCTGGTACATTACCAAAAATATATACATGTCGAAAATTTAACTCATAAAATCAGTTTATAACAATTTTATAAATTAATTAATAATTGTGTAACTATTACAATTTAATTCCAAATTAAATAACAAAATTATGGAAAAATTCGAAACAAAATTTTGAACTTCTTGGAACAATTTTCCGAAGCTAAAAATGCAAAAATTTCGACCATAAAAAATTAATTAGAATTTATTCACAAATTAATCACTTATTTACTAATTTTTATCACATAAAAATCAATAAACAATGAAAATTAATCATATTAATTTCTAAAATTATACTTCTCATAGATAGCATATGCAAGTGATTATATGTAAATAAACATGCTTAAAATTAACATGCAACATAATTTTATTAACAATTAACAAAATTCAATGCATATTAACACAATTTAAGACAAAAATAAGGTATAATATGCTAAAAAATTCAACAAAATTCAAATTTCGACCTAACATATTTTAAGACCAGATTATTACATGCAAAATAATATTTTGTGATAAAACTAATTTTAACAACAAAATATTCATTTTATCAATTTTATCTTATAAAATGTTGAGGTCGTCTCAAACTGACATGCATGTTAATAACAATGCTCTGATACCACTTGTTAGTTTAAGACCCTCAATAGATACTTCTAATGACATAAAAATTACATATTAATTTATAAAAGGATGGTCTTAGAAATATGCATGCAAACAAAAACAAAATTAAGGAAGAAATTCCCTTACAATGCTAAAGAAAATAGTTTTGGCACAACTAAAAGACTCCTTCTTTTAGTTTTTCATGTGCTAATGGTTGATGGATGATCCTACTAACCCAACAATCACCAAAGTAGGTGATCTCCTTTGGATGCACCCAAGAATAAGCCCAAAAATTACTAAAATTACTAACTAGATAATAATAGTAATACCTTGTATAATATATTTATATTATTACTACTAATAATACTTATTGTATATTATAATTTGGTGATTTTATTTGATGAAGATTTTGATCAACTTTTGATCAAAAGATATGATGAAAATGACGAAGAAAACTTGGTATTTTTTCTTCTCTTTTTGACCGGCCAAAACAACAACAAAATGACTTTTTATCTTATAAAAATCAACTCATGCATGTGTGGTATCTCTTATGTATATATAGACAATTCTATATATATAAATAAATGGAGGACAAAAGTTAGTGGAATGTTACTAACCACATGATGACTATCACCATGTGCGTCTTTTTTTTTTCTGTTTCGACTTTCGACATTTGTCCCACAAATACTTATAAGTCATATATTTAATTATCTTATATAATTAAATATTAATTTAATTATTTAACATTTTAAATGATACAAATTAACAAATAATATCCATTTAATTGTTAAGCAATATTATACCATTTTATCAATATAAAATGTGTCTTATAAAAACACATTTAGCTAATATTACAACTCTTTGTAAATATAAATAGCTAATTACCTCCGTCTCACAATATATAAACACACAAACATATAAAAATTAGTAATTAAATATTAATTACTACATCCCTTCTATTTATTAATCAATTATCATATAGTTGAATAATAAATCCATTTGGCCCGAGTTCGTAACTCGTCATCAAATAAAATATTCATTTGACTATATAAAAGTCAATATTTATACAAGAAATTAATTAAATTGTGTCTTATACAAATAATTAGTTTTTCCATTTTGGGCGCCATCCTATAGGTGTGACATAAAGGGATCAGTTACTCACCGCCGTCTTACAGTAGTAACATCAAACTCTAGTCAGCCGAGCGTTACCGATTTACGTTGATCAACTGACAAATAAAATATATATTAAATCCATGATATTCTTGTTACGAGATTTATTATGTAGATGCATTATTGAGGAGGACACTACTCCAACATACCAACCCCTTTGCAAGACAAGGAGAGAATAACTCAATTCCAAACCTACCACAAAATCAACCTACAATGCCTAAATTCTCATCTCATTCCGTACGAACCAAGGAGAACCTACCTAATGGTCCAACACCACCCCACTTGACCGATAATTTCATTGCCAACTAAATCTGCATTCATACAATTAGTCGAACGAAGTCAATTTGGAGGGATGCCTAGTGAGGATCCGCATCTACACATGGAGACTTTTTGTGACTATTGTGATGCAATTTCTCAAACGGGGGTAACACAAGATCAAATTCGATGGGTATTGTTCCTTTTTCCTTGATTAGAGTCGCGAAGCAATGGTTGAAGAGCCTAGACAAGGCCATTCTTGGAATCGATTCATGGAAGAAGTTAGCACTTGCCTTTTACAAAAAGTTTTACCCTACGGAGAAAACCAACATGTTAAGAGCCCAAATCACCGGGTTCAAGCAAATACATGTACCTTTGAACCCGGTGATTTGGAATGGGTTGTATAAATACTCAAGGAATGTGCTCAACATGGGTTCTAATGTAAGATTCACCGAGATAGATGATAACCAAACTTGGGCTAAGATAGAGGAGATGGCGGTTCACAACTCTCAATATAGTAGGCCAAGAAAAGCTACTAGGGGAGGGAGACATGAAGTTGACTTCGTCACACAATTCAATGCCGATTTGGGTGCCCAATTATGCTCCCATATTGACAAAATGAACTTGAAATTTGACAAGGTCATAGCCAAGATGAATGAGGCCTCTCAATCACCCAAGGAACATCAACAAGTCAAAGCCATGGTGTCAACATCTTCTATTCCAAATGTAGTATGTGAGAATTGTGGAACTTTAGGACATGATCAACAAGAATGTAGGGGCACACATGAGCAAGTTAATGCTTTCCAAGCATACAAGAATGGCACCCCTTACTCCAACTTTTACAATGAAAGCACCAAATTTCACTCAAACTTCTCATATAAAAGCAAAAATTTTCAAAATCCTCAACCAACATACACCCCACGTACATTATGAAATCATACTCAAAGACCCTTTTTCAACCAAACCCAAGGATTCCAAAACCATCCCTCTTACAATCAAACCAATGACCAAGCTTTTAATGTTTTCTAAAGCAGTCCTTCAAATGCAAAAGAAGTAACAAGACTTCTTCACTCAAATGCAAAGAGATAGCCAAGCCAAAGACACTACCATCAACAATATCCTTGATCATACCAAGATGATGGAAATACAAATGACCCAATTGGCCTCATCGAGTTCCCAAAGGCAAAATGGACAATTACCTCCCCAAGGGAATCCTCCTACAAAGCATGAAACCATCAATGTTATTCACTTGAGGAGTGGTACTGTGGACAACGCCCGCGGGAACTGCGTCCGCGGGATCCACACTAGGCACAATCGACTCGAGGTTCTTTCGAATCGAATTAAGACAAATTAGAGTCGCCACCAAGTTTTATGGGAACTTGGAACCGTTCAAGTCAACTTTACACCTTTCATCGAAAAGCATAAAGCCAAACGACTACGAGTGATTAAAGATAAAGACTTGTACCCTATATCACTCGATTTGAATGACTCTCGTAATCCAATGGTATTTAGATAGATCCACAAACCATAGATCTTGAGTAAGGGGTGAGGGTACGTGTTAGGAAGCCTATAAGGACACCTAACCCCGCCCGTCGATAACGGCCTCTACTAAGTCAAGTATCGGATTTCAAACAAGGTCGTAGCTACTGCGATATATGATATGCAAACATCGTTTTATAACCCTAACATGTGACAACAATTTCTATGTCGTTTTAGATGCAACTAAACTAACTTTGTCAAAGTTGTAATTTAGCATGTGGGTTGATTGATCTAACAACATACAAAACAAAGCAAACAAGGCTTAGGGGGAATGGGGGAGCCGTTGGGAACTACCCTATTACAACCCAGGCATTTCATGCCGACACAATGAGAATTTAGAGATAAAACTCGATCTAAATACAATTGCTATATACGACACCATACACGACACATGGCCATTCGGCCTAAGAAAACGTGTACAAAGGGGTGGCCCACGGTTTACATAACTCACGGCCTTGGGTCACTCCTCGTAATGCGTGCTTTCGCTTAATCTTATCGAATTAGACATTGGGTCACACACCAAAGCATGCATTAGCATAAATCGGGCCATGTCGCTTTAAACAACATGCGATTTACTACGCTCTTACATGAATTGGAGCACAACCATCTAACCAAACAAGACTAAGGTTTTTTAGAAATCATTTGACTTGATGACGGAAAACTAATTACAAACAAATTACAAAACACGACTCGGTAAACAAAAATAATTACAAGATACGAAATAACGAGATAAAGATAAAAAGGAGCGAGAAAAGGACTACAAAAACACGGCCAAACACGACCTACATATCCTAGCCTACCCTAATCCTTAGATTAGATTCATTAGGTTAGATAGATTTGCAAAGCGATGCGAGATGTACATTAGAAAACGATGATAAAAGAGGTCAGAAAGCTTCGCCTAAAACCGAGTGCTCTACACGGCCTAAAGGGTCGAATTAGGTCAAGTTCGCTAAGTAAATTAACTCGTCGAGTGTTAATAACAAGGTGCTAATCACGCACTCTTACATGTCTAATTAGGTTATTAAATCGATCTAATGTCGTCTAAATGAGTCATATGTTAACAATAAGAGGTCGAACTAACATGCGAAGGGTCCTAGGGTAGGTCGAATTGGTCGAAACAAACGAGGGGTCAAAAACGAGGAACAAAGTTAGAATTCGTTTTATTAATGCCCTATCTTGGACATGAGGATATGTAAAAGAGACGAGGGATACGACCGACCGATGTGGTGGATTTCTTTCCCATCTCAAGTCAACGCGGGTGTTCATGGTGGTACTTTAACTCATACTCGGACTAAACTAGTTTCATAGTTAACGATGTCAAACGATAAACAAAACGATAAACAATGTAAAACGAAACAATAAAAAACAAACATAAAAAGAACGAAATAAAAGGGAGAAGAGGAGGATTTGATACACCCTCAACCTATATGTATCGTTGACACCGTCTTGGGTCGTAATCGATCGTAGATTTTATCTCGAGAGGCCGTCGTCGACGAAGGAACAAAGCAATAACACGTTTTATTGCAAATCTGGACAGCAACTTTCAAACTGCAATTTCTCACTCGTTTCACGGTGAAAATTAGATTTAAAAGATGTTTTGAAAACCAGAAAGAGAGGAGAACAAAGATCTTAAAACAATCTCTGCTCTTTTTGAATTATTGGGCACGAAAAACAAGCACAAACAGAACTGGACAGACAGGAAAAGCCGCAAAAACAGAGTGTATGTCACTCTGTTTTTCGAGGGGATTCGTGTACTCTCAAGGGCAATTTGGCTCGTGAATCTTTGTCTAAGATGTATATAGATGTTGTATGGTTAATTAGGAATAAGAAACTAGAATTTTGATGGAGGTTTGAGGGTTGAACGAAGGGTTCCAAAGAGGACACACAAACTGATTCTCAGTTTTGTATGTCAGTTTTGTCGAGGGTTTTTGAGAGGCAATTAGGGTTTATTTCTGTGCTTAAAATTGACGGATGTTTTTGTGAGTAAAGTTAACGTGTCTTATTGCAATTTGATTAAATGAGATACGGTCTAAGTAATCGAATTGTTTTATTACTTAGATAAAATTATTGTTTACGAAACAATTGAAATTGAATGAATAATTTATTATAAATACAAGACGTTGTAATTTATAATTTGATAAACCATTTTGGTACAAGTGATTACGAATTACTAGTGGATTTTGTATATGACATATTTTATGAGTATGTTGATTTTAATATGTTAAAAATACATTACAATTTCACATGTCAAGTAACATGTCACATATGTCACAATTGACATATGACAAAATAAAATGGACCTTTCATTTTATGATAAGTGTACCAAAATATTGGAGGTAATAAGGTTAATATTGTGTTTTGATTATGTTAAGTGGAAAACATGATGATTAACCTAAATAACTAGCCTTACATGCCTAGTCCCACCTTGAGAAGAACAAGGCCATGCATTGGCTTCCCTTGTCCCTCCTCCCACCCGTTTTCTAGAGCAAAGATAGAGGGTTTTTCCTCTATCATTTTTCATTCACAAAAAAAAACTAATTTTTTTAGTGTAAGAAAAATATATTCTCTCTACCATTTTTGTGAAAACTTAGAGAAATAAAAACACACAAATCTATCCTCTCTTGCCGAAATCAAGAGAACAAATTAATATTTTGTGTCATTTTTAAGTAAGACTAATATTTTTACTAGATCATAATAATATTGGTCATTAAGAGATTTCTTTGGGTATATACTTTTGGGAGAGGTTCTAATTTGAACCTTGTTCATCCATTTTAAGGAAAGCTCAAGAACTAACAAATAGGTGGATTTGTTGGTGCCCATTAATCCGAAATCACATAGTAAGATTGATGATTTCTTCTCTTATCTTGTTTTAGTTTGCATGCATAAGATCTAATATTTATTTTATGACTAAATATATAATCACCTATATGAATATGTAAATTAATGAGATTAATGAATCCTAACAGGGTTACCGTACTCAGCAGTGTGAGTAGCTATCTGATCAATCAATTTTCATGCATTATCATCATTTGTATTGTCCTGGAATCTCCCAATAGCTGAAGAATCTTGTAGAGCCCTATGATCATCATACAACCCTATGTAAAACTGTTTGCAAAGGAACCACTTCTCGAAGACATGGTGAGGGACTGAACGAACCAATCTTTTAAAGTGAACCCATGCTTCATTAAGGTCTTCAGTAGGACCTCGCTTAAAACTCATAATCTGGCTCCTTAGATTATTTGTCTTCTGTGGAGGGAAATATCTTTTGTAGAATGCAAGAGCAATAGAATTCTAGTTAGTGATTGCATTGGTCTCCATATCCAAGTCACATAGCCATTCTACTGCATCATCTCTCAGAGAGAAAAGGAAAAGAGTCTGTTTGACATGATCTTGAGTCACCCTAGCAGTCAAAGGAATAGAACAGCAATAAGTGACAAATTTCTCCATGCGCTTGGCAGGGTCCTCACCAACTTTTCCTCCAAATAATTTTTGCTCTACCAGGCTTATGTAAGACGGTTTGATCTCAAAGGTCCATTTATCAGTGGTAGGGAGCTTAAACCATTCAGGAATAGAATCAATGGTGGGTTCGGAATGACTTCCCAAGGTTGGCATCTTTCATGTTGTAGAAATAATGGGTGCCGAAACTAATGTGTCCTCTTCAAAGGACGAGTCTTCTGCGAAAGTAAAGCACCCGTACTCAACTGTACTCAAGTCTTCCACTTGACTTATCTCTCTTTGAAATTTTCGTCTATAGCGAAAAGTCTTCTCTGGCTTGGGATCAAAAGGTACAATCTCCGACCTGTCAGACCTCGGTATACATGAAAACAACAATAAAAATATCAAACTATCTCAAGGAACTGATCCTCCCTGAGACAAAAAGACAAAAATAAACAAAAACAAACAGAAAAATTGTTGCCTTGCCGGCAACGGGGCCAAATTTGATATGGCTAAAGTCTTATCACCTATATCAAAATAAATCCTATTCTCAACTAACTAGTAGCTACAAGTAAGAAGGGTCGAATCCACAGGGAGGCGAGTTAATTATTCTATTTGATAATATTTAAGTCTGTCTTAAGGTAACAATTTCTTGAAGGCTGTTTATTTGGTTTGCTAAATGTACATACAATGTAAATAAAGACAAATTCAATAAATTAAAGAGTCTAGAGATCGGGTTCACTAGGTAATCATCCAAGGGTAAGGAGAAAACAAATAAATCAAGCACAAACTTCACCAATGTTTTGAGAGAAAAGGATGATTATAGAGAATTAGGGTTTAAAGAATGAAGAAAGAAGAAGAAGAATGATTTTGGAAAAGTATAAGAATTATGTGTTAACCCGGGTACTATAGCACGTACTCAATCGAGTAACTTGGGTGCTCGATCGAGTGGCCTCTACTCGATCGAGTTGGATCTACTCGATCAAGTTTTTGTTGGCAGTTCCAACATTTTTTATCTAATAACCCCACAACTAGATCGACCAGGGTCTACTCGATCGTGTAGGCACTCGTACTCGGTCGAGTAAGGTTAGGAATGAGGTTAAAAGTTACGAGTTCGGTTAACGGTTCCTGCAAAATAACAATTCCTGTCAATTCCAAAGTGTATTTGGAACTCGCCACTGATTATTTCATGAAATTACAATACATTAATACTAACTCAAATGCTACACAACTATCTCATCCGAACATTACACATGTCATTCCATCCTATACCAAACATTGTACAAAACGTCTCAACTATGATTTGTTTCAATTCACACGAATATACATACATATATATATATATATATATATATATATATATATATATATATATATATATATATATATATATATAATAGCACATAATTATACTCCCGCCTACGCATATTCAAATTCAACATTCGGCATAGCAGTATATATGGACCGAAATTTCTAGGGTTTGGGTTACAAATTGATTTTTTGTTTGTCTTTTGAGTATGTAAAAGGGAAAATTGAGTAATGTATGTTGTGGGTATCATATTTGGTGTTGATTTTCACTAGTTTCACCCAAAATTTTGTCTTAAAACTCCGTCTTAAAAGTGCCCCAAACTGAAATTCGCCCCAAATCTTTATGATTATTACCTTTTTGTGAATTTATTTTGAGGGGAATAATACCCCAATTTTCTAATTTTTGTTGCAATTTTTGTATTTTGAAAGCCATAAGACCGTCTTATTTAAGATGGGGAATAATATGTTTTGGAAATTGTGGGTTGTTTTGTGAAAAACTATTTTGAAATATTGTTTCTTTATCCATGAGTATACTTTGAAACGTTCTTTTGTTCAAGAAAGTGTCTGTTTTGTTTGCCTAAATATCAGTTGAAACAGATGCCGAGACCTACAGCTGCCACCCTTCAGAGTAAGAGGGGAAGGGCTTCTGAGCCCGAAGTTGGGGAGGGGAGTCAGGGACCCACTGTTCCACTGGTTCTTAAGTATCCTACCGTTGTCTTTGCTGACTTTAAGCAAAGAGAGACTTTTGTTGAGTTATAGAAACGTCATATAAAACAAACAAGATGTATCGGCACCACCATCCTCGAGAACCTTAAGATAGAGACGGATGTGAGGCATATCTTTGAGACCTTGGGTTTGAAGGGTTTGTATCGTCTTAGGAAGCACTCCTACCCTTTGTTGACCTTGGAGTTGATGAGCTCTTTTACCTATGATGTGGCAGCTAAGAGCGTATAGTTTAATGTCATGAACATCAGTTTCCTCTTAACTATAGACATGTTTACTTCTCACCTTGGCCTTGCTCGACCGGAGAAGGGATCCCTTAGGGATATCCCGACTGAGTGTGGGGCTAGTAGTTGCATGCCGTGTTTTACTGGCAAGTCCGCCCCCACTTCGAGTAACATGTTGATAAATGACGTTCAACATGTCACTTTGAAAATATTTCTTCGTGCCTTGACTTGTCTGCTCTATGATAGGATGGATATGAGTAAGTTGAACTCACATGAGGTGATGTTGCTAGTTGTTTATCTCAACCCCATCTGAACCACGAGAGTTTCTTTTAGTGCCCTGCCCATAGTTTGTGGTAGCTTAGCTTTGATGGCAACCTCTGCGACCCGGTACTTCAGTTGTGGTGCCATTGCTTCACGGTTGGCTGAGCGGTTGACCCCTCTTGAGGCCTCCTCGGCCCTTACACCTATGGTTCCAGCTGTGCCTACCTTGGACCGAGACTACTTCATCAACCAGAAATGGATGAGGACTTTGGAGGGTGGGTTGGCCTGAAGAGTATGAGGTATGAGCTGGTTGAGGCTACCTGACCCTGAGCACCTTCCTGTGACTGAGCCTTTGACGGTGGCGGTAGTGGCATCGGACTCTGATGATGATGAGGAGGCTTCTACTCTGAAGTATTACTCATTAATGATAGTATTTTAGAGGTGATGCAAAAGCCGACTAAGAGGTATCGGGCTAGACCTGATGATCGGCAACCTAAAGTGGGGAGGGGTCCGAGACGGGTGAGAGAGATAGTTGCTGAGACCCATCCAGAGCAGCCCGTACCTCCACAGTATCAGTATCCTATTTACCCTTCGTCCTTTAGTCATGAGATGCGGATGAGTGAGCTCACAGAGAGGGTATCTGCCACTTTGACGCTCTGGAACCTACACGAGAGGGCATATGTGCAGGGCATTGGGACCGCCTCGGCCCAACCGTTGTGGTGGAGAGTTGTTGGAGACGGCAGTGGAGTCTTTCACTCTTTTGGCGTGGATCCGATTACATGGGGGGAGCCTATGAGTTACCCCTTAGGTTGTTTGGAACCATAGCGAATGGGAGCAGACTCAGGCACAGGAGCTACCAGAAGCGAGGGCACAGTAGAAGCAGGCACATCCGGAGGTGGAGGTGGAGATGAGGAGATGGAGGAGCCGGCCTTGGAGTGATGTTGTTCTTGTTGTTTTATATATTCGTTTCCATGGATTTGTAATTAGTTGATACTTTCTTGGTTGGTACTTTTGAGATACTTTGGTTTGTATTTAGCCATAAGGCCGTATTTTGTTAGGTTTTGAACGTTTTATGCAGGTGGATGGTGTCGGAGATGAAACTCCGACGTTGATTATGTTTTCTTGGCATGACAACGTTTTTCTGTGGGGAAACTGACCTGTGGCTACTCGATTGAGTGCCCCTTACTCGATCGAGTAACTACATTTGTGAATTAGAAATGCCTACTGGACTCGACGTACTCGATCGAGTAGCTGATGAACTCGATCGAGTAGCTTCTTAGCTCGATCAAGTACCCCTATATACCGGCTTTTTTATGCTAAATTGTTTTGATCTTCATACATGTGTATCTTTTTTACAATATGTTCCCTTATCATTCTTGGTAATAGCATCGTCGTGTCCCAAGTACGGTTTATACAATACAAGTATGGTTTATACACTTTTGGATGCTAAATTGAATTGCTGGAAGTAACATGTTAAATGGTGATTATAGTTCTTGTTACATGTTTTGGTAATGTCACTAAAGGAATTCCTTGGTGTTTACGTATAATAATTGGATGACGGAACAGTTCACTTAAGCAATTAGGTTCTCCACTTTTCATATGGTTTTAATATGCAAAAGTCCTATCTATGTAATGTCAATGAGGTACCATGTTTATTGTGAGTCTCAACGCATAATATAATCTTTTCGTAATGCCAATAGTGAATAAAAATTTATCGTCTCGTAGTTATTGTTTATCTTAAAGGTGAACTTCAGGGACGAAATTCCTTTTTAGAGGGGAAGAGTAATGTCACATGGGAAAATGACAAATTATGACAATCTTATAGTATTTTGAGTAGTTGTTTGAGTAATTGTTAGTGATTGTTGAATAATTGTTGGCAATTGTTGGTCAAATTCATCATGTTGTTGTATTAGTTTTCCGAGTAATTGTTCGCAAACTTGTTAAGTAATTGAATTATTGCTGCATTGTTGAGTAATATAAATGGTTTATAGGGGTAATATAAATGCTGTAGAATTAATTTAAAAAGGAATGCTAATTTGTTTGTTATATAAGTGATTGACAAGTTACTGTATTTTGGTGATTGATAACTAATTGTCATTGATAAAGAGTTGATGGAGGAGTAAACGGATAGTTGTGTTGGTTTATACTTGAGTAATGACAGAAATAAGTGGAAGTAACGGTTGTGTTGGTTTGTTCTCGTGTATAATGTATGTTTGACGAATTGATAGGAAGTCGTGTTGAATGATGTGTGCTAAGGTAGATGATGATGATGATGGTTGGTGAGCTTTCATATAGGGGTGATATTCATGAACGGTTGTACTTGTCCTTGTCGGAATGGATGGTTGTAGGTTGCCTTAATTCCTTTATGCCTTGTATCGTAGGGGAGGATTAGTTGAACTTTGGGGACGAAGTTCTTTTTAAGGGGGGAAGATTGTAATACCTGTCCTTTTAGAGACCTGTTGACCGTCTTTGACTGACCTTAGACACATATCTAGACCTTCAGAAACCTTACGAGTTAACCTTGTGACGTTGTGAGCCTTTGGGTTAGTGTTACTCGATCTAGCGGTGGCTACTCGATCGAGTAACTTAGTCACTCGATCGAGTAGACGTCACTCGATCGAGTAAGTTGTTTACTTGATCGAGTAACGGGAGTTCAGCGGGGAATTATAAATCGTGATATCGTGAAACCGAAATCATTTCTTTTCCATTTCTCCTAAACCTAGATGCCGTCATATCAGTTCTCCTTCACCTTGAGTCACCCTTTTTGGAGCCTTTGAGGGTGGAGACACGATGGGGATGGGATGCTTAAGTTGGGTAGCTTTCTTGTCGCCGGAATTCTATGTATAGGTATGTTGTCATCATCATCATCATCATCATCATCATCATCTTCCTTGGTTTCGTTTGTGAATGTTGTAGTAGTAATAGATGGTTATTCTGTTTGTTATAGGTGGTTATGGTGGTTGCTTGTGGTCTTATGGTCGTGTGCGGAATCGCTGCGGTTTGCTAGAGGTAGGTTTTTCTACTCAGTAATGTTGGTTGTTTAGTGTGTCGATTGTATTGTCTAATTGGTTTTGGTATCGTTGTTGGTATATGGGTTAGTTGTGATTAGTCACTGTTGTTTGTTGTCTCTGGTTCGCGAGGTGTGCCCTCGGCTGAGTGGAGTCACTTGAGGGAGTGGCTTCACGCCCTAGATTCGCCCTCTGTGGAACCCGCCACAGGAGGGGATGTGCACATTAAGGAACATGGGTTATCGCTCGGATTAGATGAGCGGGGCTTAGGTGGGAACGGATGAGGTCCCCCACTGGCGGCGTGGCTTACCGGTTGCGATTGGTAATCTGGCAGGACTGGACCTTCGGGCAGTCAGAGATGTGTGGGTGATTGGAGGAGGTGGTGTATGTATGTTGTTGTGTCTTGTTGAGCCTGCCTTTGTATTGTTCCTTCAGTTACTGACCTTGTGTGGTGTTGTTGTGTTGTCTTCTTGTGTTGTGTCTGCCGTGATCCACTATGGTGAGCAGCCGGTCTTAGTAGGTTGATGTCAAGATCATCGCTGGGTGTTTGGAGGGACGAGTCTACCACGAGTCATGGCAGAGATAGTTTCACATAGTTGATAGTAGTCACGAGTTATATCTTTTATTTTGTTTATATCACTGTAATTTAATATAACTATTCTTTTATCGACATTTGCTTAATACTGTTCCTCAGGCAACCGAGATGGTAATGTCATTATCTGCTAGGGAAGGTCTTGTTAAGGATCCTTGGTAGATGGGGTGTTACATCGTATTTTAATGGTCACTACATTATAACATTGTATTAGTTAAGACGACTTGATGCGTTAGTAATTGTCATATTGTGTGATATCTTGCATTTATTGTGTTTGTCATGCATATCGGAGGACATGACGGTTTATGTTGGTTACTTGTTGTTGAGGAGACGTAAGGCGATTGGGAGACCGTCTCACGCTAGGGTCGCCTTTTGGAGCTTCCCACTCCAAGAGGGATATGCACATTAATGACTTGAGTACGGAGGGACTAGTGTGGTTGAGACACGACGTCTGGCAGGGGATCCGGTTGGCTTTCGGACCCGGTACGTCTGGGCGTGCCCCGGTACCTTTGTGTGAAGTGTGGTGTCGTGAGCGTGTCCCTGGCACCGGTGGTTATGGGTACGTCTGGGCGTGTCCCGGTACCGCTGTAGTGATTGTATAATAGTGTCTCATTCACATCATTGTCATGTTGCATACACATGTATATATATATATTGTGTTGTGTCTTATGTTTATTTATTGAAACTGACGTGTTGTGTGTCCATGTAATTGTCACCTATTTTCGGGGTGTCCTATGTCAATTCATATGATATTTTCGATCATTTCGGGAGCTGGTAGAGAACAAGTTGTTTTGGTGTCATGCGGGAGACGGGACGCGCTTTTGGCTTGGAGTCGAGTATTTGGATAGTTGATAGATAACATAGATGGTAGTCAAGTTCTATAGTTCACATTTATTTTATTCATTCTTTGTTTTGTAAATCTCTAAGCTTGTAATTTATATAAAGAGTTTCTTAATTGTAATTCTGATTTCACTGCCTCGGGACACTGAGATGGTAATATCTCTGAATTACCTTGGCCGAGTAAGAAGGGCGTGTTACACATTTACTCCAGAATTGGATTCAACCTCGACTCATCCATATTTCTTATAAGGTCTTTGGCTACATGGGTAATGAAGCCACCCACTTAAATCCCAACCTTTTGTGCCAGGGCATTTGAAAGCTTGTTGAGGTGCAGGGCCATATGGTGAGCGATGTTCATTTTAAAGGCCTTGGGCTTGGTGAAGAGGTAAGAGCCTATAATTTCTAATTCATCGGTTCTAACGTTCCAACCCTCATCATGGTCTAATACCGTCCAACCCATGAAGTGACGCCAAACCCAAATCGCCGCATTATGGCAAGAGTTTGCCTCCCGTTTCACCTCCAGTACATCGTCAAGCCCCAAAATCGCCTTCCACACTTTGGAGTAGTGGACGTCTTTCGGAGCCCTATAGGTATCCCCAAAGTGAAGCCTGAAAATTTCGGCCAATCTTTTCAAGGGGATAGAATAGCTCGTGTTCATCAAGTGGAAATTTAGGACCTCTACCATTCTCGTGCTCCTATGTTTGTCGACGTTCAAGGAGCTTAAAAATTCCCATGTAAGTCGGGGGTAGGTCCTCCTATACATGGTATACATATCCCCCATACCCACACCCTTTGACAAATCTCTACATTCGATATCTAACCCTAAAGCCCTCAAAGTAGGGCGACTAATAAATCTCGCAACATGAAGCAGACGACGTTTAAAGAGTTGAAACTTACAACATTGCGTCTCGTTGATGAAGACCAACCCGGGGAAGTCCTCGTCGGATCCCGTACCCGTGCTCACTGAAGCCGACATCGCTGCTTGCTCTTGAGCCACTAACGCCCTTATTCTTTTGGGTGCCATTGTTATTGTGGTTACGGTAGATTGATAAAGGTGGGTGAGGGTTGTTGTTGTTGTTAAAGGTGAAGGGCTTTGGAGGAGATTTAGGGTGTATTGAGTGTAGAGAGAGAGTGATTTCGAAAATTATGAGTGATTGTAGGGTTTAATCATGTATAAGATATACGAGTTATGTGTTCTCAGCCGGTTTGGAGACCGGCCACCAGTTACCTGGCTGAGAACAAGAAGTAATTTGGGGATTTTTCGAAATTAACTTTGGCAAAAACTGTATCGGTGCCGGTCTGGGGACCGGCTGCCGGTGCCCCGGCATCCCCCATCTTTAACTCTTTGTGGCTGATTCTACAACAGTGTAGATACCCATATCTGTCGATATTGGAATTTATAGAAAACCCGACAAACACCCGATGATGATAGGACACATGTATTCTTTAGTTGTCATTGTCATTATTTGGGCTCGTTTTACGATGTGGAATGAGCGTTGTCGACGGAGTATTTTATTAATTTAAATGATATTTAAATTAAAGCTTTTTAAGTGAATTCATTTTATTGTTTTAATTTGAATTTATTTTCTTAAATTTATTTTATTGAAAATAAAATATATTTTTTGATTTGAAAAATCATTTATTTTAATGTGTTAATTGATTTGAAAAATCGAATTTGAAAATTTAAAACTCTGTTTGGAACTCTTCCAGCTAACAACTCCACCATTTAGCAAGAATACATATCCAGATTGAGATCGAGAATCATCTCTATCAGTCTGAAAACTAGCATCGGTGTAACCACTTACAACGAGCTCTTCATCCCCACCAAATACCAAGAACATATCTTTAGTTCTCTTAAGATACTTTAAGATATTCGTAGCAGCTGTCCAATGACCTTCACCGGGATTGTTTTGGTATCTACTCGTCATACTTAATGCACAAGCTACATCTAGACGAGTGTATAACATGGCATACATGATAGAACCTATGGCGGAAGCATAGGGAATCTTTCTCATGCGCTCTTGCTCATCATGTGTCGAAGGACACTGAGTCTTGATAAGAGTAATGCCATGAGACGAGGTCAGTCGATCGACCGGGTAAGGTGGTCGATCGACCAACACGCGGGTTCAGGCCGTGTATAATCTAATGCCGCCTATGCTAAAATTCGCCTACATCCTAGCATAAACTATTTAGCTACTCATGCTGAAAGTGATAACAACAATAATACTAGGGCGTAAAAGAATTGAATTCATAATTAAAGCGATAGGGCAAACAATTAACATGCAACAATAAAGATGGTTTCGGGAAGCAACTAGCAATTCTAATCTAATAACGAAACAGATGAATTGAAATAGGGCAGAAGAATACCGAGAGTAGCAGAAGAACGATTAAGATCAAGAGCGAAAATTCCAACGCTTACAATATTCCAAACCCTAATTCTTCCTAAAAACCGTATGTAAACTTAATGTAAAACTGATAATAAAACTTAGGTAAAACTGAATGAAAACTGCATGTTTCTAGGTTACTTTATATAGCAATTAACGTAACTTCTTATTTCCTAAACCTAGCATCATGGGCTTGCGCTTCCTCAGTCTTCTAATTCTCGTCTGAAATAGCAGTTGGGTCGATCGACTGATAGGGCTGGTCGATCGACCGTCCTCAAAAACAAGAGCTTCGAACCCGATAGTTGGTCGATCGACTGAAGGAGGTGGTCGCTCGACTGGATGAGCTGCTACTTGCCTCTTATAAACTCGTGGATTTGTCTTTTGGGTCTTGGATTGCGCACCAAGCTCGTTCCTTAAGTGATTCCTTTACGTCATTTGCAATGCAGGATACTCGGGGACGGATTTAACTTGATTTTCCCGTTGAATTCTTCACATTTCTGCAATAATGTACAAAACACGGAAGTAGACAGAAATAGGGAGAAATGCAGCATAAACTACACGAATGAGCTCTGAAATGCGTGTAAAATGGGATGTGAAACATCATATAAAAGACACGCATCAAAAATCTTGAGACCGACCACTTCCTCCTTTAACTCCACAATGGCAGTAAGAATGCTAGAAATGTCCCCACTACCACCCACGTCTAGACCCTTGCTAGAGGACCCTTTTTCAGAAACTTTACCCTTCCTACTAGGAATAGTCGTAAGACATCCGTTTTTCGGGCGCAACATCATTTTACCCAAGTTTCCCGAGGACATACGGTCAAATATACCCTAATAACCGACACTCTCCTTAACCAACACGCCTTTGTGACGAAGCATCTCAGAAATCCACATTCCCTAAGGGAGGCGAATTTGTTTGGTGTATTGGGGATCTCGGATTTTTGCTTCAATCATTTCAAAACGTTTAAACATTAAAGACGGGAGGTTGATTTTATGGCGAGAGACCAAATGATAGACCAAGTATTGTTGGGCAGCGGATAATCGGGCACGGTCATTGGAGGGGTAGGTTGTGCGACAAAGCAGATTATAGAGTAGTTTGGCAAGGGCAGGAAGTTCGGCCGGGTCAGCAGGTTGAAAAACGGGTTAGGACGCATTCATGGCCTTTATGACATCCATAGTGGCCACCTAGAATGGAGCTTGCCCGGAAACACTTTCACACTTGAATAAAAGAGGAGAACTAGGTCTCCCACACTTCTCTTCTTGTCAACTAGCTTGGCATCATGCCACTTCTTGGTTTGATCTTTGTAGATCTTTGAGCTTTCATAAACCTCTATCCTCAACTCTTCTAATTCACTTGTAGAAATCTCTTCTCAACGGCGATATCAATATTAAAGTTCATTTCTTTCAAGGCCCATCATGCTTTCTGCTCTAACTCGACGGGAAAATGACAAGCTTTTCCATACACTAGCTTGTATGGCGTTTTGGCAATGGGTGTTTTGTATGTCATCCTTGAAGCCCACAAGACATCTGGTAGATTTTGAGACCAATCCTTTCGACTTTTGTTGACCACCTCCTCCATCATGACCTTAATTTGACGATTAGAAACATCTACTTGCCCACTAGTTTAAGGGTGGTAGGCAAGAGCGGTCTTGTGTGTCACTCTATGAAAAGATAATAAACCATTGAAAGTGTTTTTCTGGAAACGGGAACGTTCATCACTTATAACAACTCTTGGAGTCCCGAATCTTAGGAAGATCGTGTTCTTGAATAACTTTTAACCACGTTTGAGTCATTAATCAGGGATGCCATTGCTTCAATCCACTTGGAGACGTAGTCGACCACCACCAAGATGTATTTATTTCCTCAAGAGTTGGAAAATAGTCCCATGAAATATAATCCCCAACAATCAAATAACTCAATCTCTGTTGAGTCGCATCTCATTTCTCTTCCCAATGTTTCCGGTGGTTTGACAAGCTATAATACCCCATACATTTATATAATTTATTTATAGTTTATTCGTAATTTCATATCGTATATGAGTCATTAAGTATGTTCGGTGAGTCGGGAGTTTTTAGTAGTTGGGTCGTGCAAGACTGAGTGACCGAGTAGCTCGGTGTGGTTCTCGGGTTTGCTTAAGTTAATATTATGCCTCGGAGTATATAAACCTCCGAATTAAACCACACAAACCCTTTTACCATTTTATAAAGAAAAGGAAGAAAAAAAAACCAAAACAGAAGAAGAGAGGGGATCGAGAGGAAGAGAAGAGCAACGGATGGCCGCCGGTTTCGAGCGAGTTTTTGAGATGGTTTTGCTAATCTTTCACCATATTGATCATAAGTATAGTCCTATAACTTATCTAGTTCGTTTTGACGTTGGATTGTAGAAAGTTTATGATTTTACTCAAACCCTAGCATGTTTAATTAGTATGTAATTGGGAATTTTATTGTTATTATGATATGACGATATATTTTGTTGCGGAATAACAAGTTTGGATGAACCAAGGGAGTGTCGGGTGGGCTTGACCGGTCCGAGTATGATGTCGTGGCCTGTCCACGAGTGACCATGGTGGTCTCTGGTGGCCATGGTGGCCTCGGGGTAGGCCTCAGGTGAATGCGGCCTAGGGCTGGCCGTGATCTCGGCCTACGGTAAGTATAGCGTGGTTTTGTTATAATTATTATTGCGACGGTATTTATTCTATATTTTAATAATTGTATTAGGAGCGGAGTTCACAAAAGAGCCCTTCTAATCACTTTTACGACATTTGCTGCGACGATCTTCTGCTGAGGTAGGATTTTCCTACTCAACTTATGGTATATATTTATTCGCATGACGTTAATGCGTGCTAAGTTGTACGACTACTATACTGAGTTATATTGCGATAGTTGTTATTGCGATGATCTTATACTTAATTCATACTGAGCTTATGGCAGTTGTAGAATATTACAGCGGTCTTATACTGAGTTATTTTGAGAATGGCAGCTCTGTTACTATTTTGATTAATGTTATTATGAATTGTTGTAACACCCCCATTTATTTAAGAGCCTTTAGCTAGACATTCCCAAATAAATAGGACTGTTACCATCTCGGTTTCCCGAGGTAGTGAATAACAAAGTACAACAAACCAAAGTACTTTAATTAAAACTTTAACGATTACATTTTTATTACAAATTATCCAACTAAACTTAATATAAAACAAATACAACTCGCAGCGGAAAATAAATAAAGTGATAAAATCTTCTATGTGGTCTAGACTTCTAGGTAGATTGGTCAAGTCCTCACGCATCCCATAGCTCCCAAGTCAGCTAATCTTTAGTACCTGTCAAATCTGATCCCCATAAAACGGTTCACCGCAGGTGTTCACGAATACACAGTCAACCGCGAGGTTGAGTAGGAATAAACTAAACAACAATAATAATAATCCAACCAAAATAAACATCCTTCAAATTCTCATCACTTCATCCGTACAACTTACTTACATCACTGGCAGTAACACAACCCCCTTAACACCGTGCTATGCTCAATCGCGAGTACTTGCGTACCATGCTCACCCGGCAAAGAGTAATTACTTACTATGCACAACTATCTCTCGCGTAGTAATTACTTACTATGCTCATCTGGCAAGAACGATTGCTCGCAATGCACAATCGGCGATAACACCCTCCGTGTTATGCTCAACTGAATAATCAACTCTCCAACAATCCAATACTCAATGACAATCCGGCCTTACTGCTCAACCAACAATTTATCGTACTCAAATACTTTATTCCAATAATTAATAAATCATAATTGTTAATTTTAGTGTCATCAACCGTCACATTTAAACATCCATTCACTTAACAATAAAAACCGAGTTGAGTAGCAAAATTCCTACCTGGCAAGCAAATACTCCAATTACGCACTCCAATAATGCAATCCAATCAACAAATAAAATTCCTCAATAAAACCGTCCCCTAAACATAAATAATAATTCACAATTACTAACTAAACTAATTATAAAATAATTAAACTAATTATAAACTAGTTATATTAATTATATTATTATTACGTAATTTAATAATTGTAAACCCGTCTTAAATCAAACCAAACCTATTCCCGACTTCCAAAACCCGTCCTACACTAATTAATTAAACCAACTAACAATCCTAATAATAAAATATGGCAAAATCACGTGACACATGAGAAACATCATACAACACCCACGCCAAATGACATACACGGTTTAACAATAAGCTATACACCACCTACTAGCACCGCAGCCACCACCCTAGGCTCTACCGTGAGCCACCAACAGCAACCGCCCAGCCACGCACCAACCACCAGCAGCAACACCCACACGGCTGCCCATACCTTACCCTAGAAACCACAACCCACGACACCAACAACCATGTTAAACAAGCAAAAACCGAAACCCGACACCCATAGCTACACCGTGGTCAGCCACCTGCACCACGGTGGTCCCCTCTTGACACCACCACCACGGCCTAACCCTACCACCACGTCAATAAACCTCGCCCCAATCTCCCGGTGCACGGTCGGGTTCGCCATTACTCCCTCAACCCGTGTTCATAACCAACCCGACACCAACACCCTCCACTCACGATTTGTCTCACCAAAACGCAACCACACCGCCACCAGGCCACCAACGGTTTTCACCACCGATCCAAGGTGGTTCCCTGGGAGGTCCCTCACTCGCTAAACCCAACCAAAATACTTTAGCAATGACTCAACACCGGCAGCAACAACACGAGCACTCTTTCCCCGTTTTTGCGAAATTCGCCACCACCACTGCCAACAACCATCTACGACCACCCTATAGCCACCACTAGACTCGAATCACCACCCTGGTACCAACCCTAACCCCGGTCAGGTCTGGGTCACTCGAAATAAGGGTCAAAACCCATATAACCCATGTTACAAACACACCCAACCACCAACAAAAAACCCTAATAACAACCCCCTTCCCGCCGGTCAACGGTGGTCAAATATGAGTCCGGTCACCCCCTGCTGGTCCACGGTCAAGGTCACTCTCTTATTTTGTCAAACGGTGGTCTGATTTACGAGTTGTATTAGTTACAAAATCAATACATTAAATTGTGAGACGGTCTTACCTTTTATCGCTAATTGCCTCTTCCGTCTTCTAAATCTCCTCTCTCTTCTTTTATGACTTACTTTTCAGATTAATTACGTATTTATAGTCTAGGTTTGGGGAGTATATGAGGCCAATTAGGAAATTATTGCCTTTTCCAATTATTATTAGGAATTACCAAATTATTATAATATTTATTATTTTATTATTAAATCCCGCCTTAAATCCCGACTACTCTCATACTAGGCCTAATATAATCAGCCCATTTATTCACAACACACGGCCCAAGACTTATTACTAGCTAAACCCAAATTTCCGGCTTGCTTATTTATTTATTATTTAATTAACGTCTTTCTCGCAACTATTATTAGAAACCTCATTAATTGATTATTTAAATTACATAAATTATTCTCATTAATTATTATTAAATTATGGGGTATTACAGTCTTCCCCACTTAAAATGAACTTCGTCCCGAAGTTCGCTCATAACTACTAAAACAACATTTATAAACATTTGCACAACTGAGCCTCATTCCAACTTATGATCATTGCAACATAATTAACTTACTTAATCATTATCAAACCATATCATACTTATCAAAATGTATCACAAAACTAATTCAAAACATGAAAATGTATCACAAAATAAACTTAAAACATGAGGTGTCACATTCTACCCCCCTAAAAATAAACTTCGTCCCGAAGTTTCGGAACTACTACTACTTATTAAACTACCGACAACTTAAATACTTATATAAATTATAAGACCCTAATTCTCTAAATAAAACTAGTTACCCTTCTCTCCATTCCCTTGCACTGTACTAGCTGTACCAAAAGTCTTTCCACCATTACTCTGATTGCCCCCATTGCCTTGCCTATTGTTGTAGCTCCTCTGGGTACTCCATTGCCCTGCATTCCTATTTCCCCCAATACTTGGTGCGGGAGTTCGATAACTCTTTTGATTCCTATTTTCATTACTTCCCCTAGGTGCACTCCTGTATTCAAAAGCTCTATGCCCCATTTTATTACAGTTAAAACATCTCCATCCTCGAACTGGAATCTGACCTGAGCCTCCTTCTCCACTTCGTGTTGCACTTCCACTATAACTAAACCCTTTGGGTGAAAAATGTTTAGATTGAGTATTGTTTTTCTTAATACCCCCAACTACCTCACTTGATGACTCAGCCTTTCTCTTCTCACTCTTTTCCTTCTTCTCCTCCTTCTCCCTCCTCTCTTCCTTTAACATATCTGCAATCCTCTCTGCGTGGCCAGCTCGTTGATAAACATCATCCATGGTACTTGGTTGACCAGCGGCAAGCCTCTTCTTAATAGTGGTTGTTAATCCCTTTTCAAATCTGAGTGCCAACATCTCATCACTAAAATTCAAATCAGCTACATATTCTGACAATTCCATAAACCTGTTATAATAAGTCTCTACTGTCATCTCCTCAGTCATCTTGAAAGAATCAAATTCAGCTCTCATCTTACTCCTAATATGTTCTGGTACAAATACAGCTCTCATACTCTCCTTGAAACCCTTCCAAGTGATACAAGGTTCATCACTCTCCCTCCAAGCTTCCCTTAAGACATTCTTACTACGATTCCACCACAAACCCGCTTTTCCCCTCAAATAGTAAGCAGCTTGATCCACTTGCAACTCCACAGGACATCCTAGCAACTCAAAAAGGTTATCAAACTCTCTATGCCAATCCCCAAGTAAAGATGGTTCCCCTAATCCGTCATATTTCGTCGGGTTGTGCCTTGCGATACTAGCACTCATCTTTGCTGGATCCTGAACCGACCCCTTAGCTTTTAGTGCCGCAGTCAAAGCGTCATTCATGGATATCAAACGGTCAATCTCCTCTTAGGACATGGTAGAGGGTGTAGGTGTAGATCTCTTTGGAGGCATGGTTCTATAAAAGCAAAACAAGACAACATAAGTTTCTACCTGACGAAAAGATGGCTCAACATTTTTAAATATTCTATACTTACAAAACAAGGTTTGATTAATTCCATCCTTTCTCACCCCTCTTTAGGTCCTCCTATCATCACTCCTACCTCCCAATTATCATAGGTTAGGAATCCACAAAACATTTATATTAAACTTTTGGTAAACTCGCGTTTTTCGGAATCAAAGTCAAGCTGTAACTTTCAAAAATCACTATTAAATAACCGTTATATTCTACATTGAGTTTTTATACTTTTCATAAAATATAAAGAGTTTTCAAATCATGAGAAAAAGAATTAAGCCCAAATCTCGAATAATAATTTTATAAAGATTTTTACAATTCAGTGGGTCGAAACAAAAACTGATCAGCAATTTGTCAAAATCTTGGGTCAATTTGTAAAAATCACTATTAATTGTAAATAATTTATCCTGCAACGTGACTTATCAATTTAGAAACATATTTGAGTCTTTTAAACAGTGGAGTTGGAATTATGCAAAAATCTTAAGTACAAATAAAATGAGAATTTTTACAAAATCGTTTGTCGAAAACTTAACTGTACAGGAATGTTCCGACCATTGTCCACTAAATTATTTATTTCTCCCAAACCGTAAAAATTTTAAACCTAAGACCAACGGCATTGGTAAGCTAACCCAGTGGGTTATCACTCATAAATATTTCAACCATGTATGATGAACGGAGGTCAAATGACAACTAAATCAAATAGAGGTAAAATCTGACGGAATATAGTTCAGCTCTAGGTTCCTTTTTACTAGGTCACAAGCTCTTATTAACACCCTCCTACTCCTATATCAACACAACTTGGTCAATAAACTTTCACACACGACTAGTATATACTCTAAAGCATTCATATCACAAGCTTAATCATTTCATAATATATTATAAATAACATGGCTTTGGGATTCACACAACCGCATATCACTAGACATGATTCTACTATCACACAACGTTCAACTACATAATCAATATCAATTTATAATTACTTTCATGCTCATGATCAAAACAATTCAACATCAACTCCTCATTTCATCCATTCCACATCCCTTAAAATAAAGGTTATATCCCGTAAACTCAGTCATCAATGAAAACAATATTCAAACAAAGCAATCATAACTCCTACGACAAAATAAACAATATTCATTTTAAATTACCCCACTCTGTAATATCTCTCAAGGAAACCGGTTCAAAACTGAAAGGGCCAGAAGTTTGGTGTGAGGGGGCCCCTAACTCATCCCAAGCCTTAAGTGGGCTCCTAACAGTTTCCATCCGGGTTCATTTTATTAGACACATCCTATGTTCATTATTATGTTCATTGGTTAGGCCTGAGGATCGTTTTGCTCTGATACCACTTTGTAGCACCCCCATTTATTTAAGAGCCTTTAGCTAGACATTCCCAAATAAATAGGACTGTTACCATCTCAGTTTCCCGAGGTAGTGAATAACAAAGTACAACAAACCAAAGTACTTTAATTAAAACTTTAACGATTACATTTTTATTACAAATTATCCAACTAAACTTAATATAAAACAAATACAACTCGCAGCGGAAAATAAATAAAGTGATAAAATCTTCTATGTGGTCTAGACTTCTAGGTAGATTGGCCAAGTCCTCACGCATCCCATAGCTCCCAAGTCAGCTAATCTTTAGTACCTGTCAAATCTGCTCCCCATAAAATGGTTCACCGCAGGTGTTCACGAAGACACAGTCAACCGCGAGGTTGAGTAGGAATAAACTAAACAACAATAATAATAATCCAACCAAAATAAACATCCTTCAAATTCTCATCACTTCATCCGTACAACTTACTTACATCACTGGCAGTAACACAACCCCCTTAACACCGTACTATGCTCAACTGGCAGTAGTACTTGCGTACCATGCTCACCTGGCAGTAGTAATTACTTACTATGCACAACTATCTCTGGCAAGAGTACTTACTTACTATGCTCATCCGCGATGTGATTGCTCGCTATGCTCGCTATGCACAATCGCGTGAATACCCTCCGTGTTATGTTGAACTGAATAATCAACTCTCCAACAATCCAATACTCAATGACAATCCGGCCTTACTGCTCAACCAACAATTTATCGTACTCAAATACTTTATTCCAATAATTAATAAATCATAATTGTTAATTTTAGTCTCATCAACCGTCACATTTAAACATCCATTCACTTAACAATAAAAACCGAGTTGAGTAGGAAATTCCTACCTGGCAAGCAAATACTCCAATTACACACTCCAATAATGCAATCCAATCAACAAATAAAATTCCTCAATAAAACCGTCACCTAAACATAAATAATAATTCACAATTACTAACTAAACTAATTATAAAATAATTAAACTAATTATAAACTAGTTATATTAATTATATTATTATTACGTAATTTAATAATTGTAAACCCGTCTTAAATCAAACCAAACCTATTCCCGACTTCCAAAACCCGTCCTACACTAATTAATTAAACCAACTAACAATCCTAATAATAAAATATGGCAAAATCACGTGACACATGAGAAACATCATACAACAGCCACGCCAAATGACATACACGGTTTAACAATAAGCTATACACCACCTACTAGCACCGCAGCCACCACCCTAGGCTCTACCGTGAGCCACCAACAGCAACCGCCCAGCCACGCACCAACCACCAGCAGCAACACCCACACGGATGCCCATACCTTACCCTAGAAACCACAACCCACGACACCAACAACCATGTTAAACAAGCAAAAACCGAAACCCGACACCCATAGTTACACCGTGGTCAGCCACCTGCATCACTATGGTCCCCTCTTGACACCACCACCACGGCCTAACCCTACCACCAGTCAATAAACCTCGCCCCAATCTCCCAGGTGCACGGTCAGGTTCGCCATTACTCCCTCAACCCGTGTTCATAACCAACCCGACACCAACACCCTCCACTCACGATTTGTCTCACCAAAACGCAACCACACCGCCACCAGGCCACCAACGGTTTTCACCACCGATCCAAGGTGGTTCCCTGGGAGGTCCCTCACTCGCTAAACCCAACAAAAATACTTTAGCAATGACTCAACACCGGCAAGCAACAACACGAGCACTCTTTCCCCGTTTTTGCGAAATTCCGCCACCACCACCGCCAACAACCATCTACGACCACCCTATAGCCACCACTAGACTCGAATCACCACCCTGGTACCAACCCTAACCCCGGTCAGGTCTGGGTCACTCGAAATAAGGGTCAAAACCCATATAACCCATGTTACAAACACACCCAACTACCAACAAAAAACCCTAATAACAACCCCCTTCCCGCCGGTCAACGGTGGTCAAATATGAGTCCGGTCACCCCCTGCTGGTCCACGGTCAAGGTCACTCTCTTATTTTGTCAAACGGTGGTCTGATTTACGAGTTGTATTAGTTACAAAATCAATACATTAAATTGTGAGACGGTCTTACCTTTTATCGCTAATTGCCTCTTCCGTCTTCTAAATCTCCTTTCTCTTCTTTTATGACTTACTTTTCAGATTAATTACGTATTTATAGTTTAGGTTTGGGGAGTATATGAGGCCAATTAGGAAATTATTGCCTTTTCCAATTATTATTAGGAATTACCAAATTATTATAATATTTATTATTTTATTATTAAATCCCGCCTTAAATCCCGACTACTCTCATACTAGGCCTAATATAATCAGCCCATTTATTCACAACACACGGCCCAAGACTTATTACTAGCTAAACCCAAATTTCCGGCTTGCTTATTTATTTATTATTTAATTAACGTCTTTCTCGCAACTATTATTAGAAACCTCATTAATTGATTATTTAAATTACATAAATTATTCTCATTAATTATTATTAAATTATGGGGTATTACAATTGTCCATTCTATTAATTGTGGAGTTGAAATCCCGCGGGCGAGAAAAAGAATAAAATAAAAAGAAAAGATGATGCCAGGTACAACAGCGGTTGTTGTCTTGAGAATTGACAGTGAGTTTTATGATATTGAGTAGGTCAGGCATAACTGCGGTTGTGGACCTGAAGAACAAGTAGGCATGGCATGGGGAAGTAGAAGCGTCGTGGACCAGAGGATGGCGCTGTGGTGCCGTTTGTTTATAAAGAGGCTCTAGGGGTGCACGGTTATAAGGGGCTGCGTGCTTGTGTTATAGTTAGCATTGTGAAACCATCTCACTGTCATTATTATTAGTATTACTGTTGTCGGAATGTTTACTTATGGTTATTTATTTATTTATTTATTTATTCATCTGTTATTTCAGAATTCATATTTAGCATGTGGTTGACTTGGTTATGTCTATGTCAATTGTCACCCATTTCCGGGGTGGCTTGTGTTGATCCATTCAACAATTTCTTATTGAATGGGGAGTAGATACTAAAAAAGGTTTATGTTGGATTTGGTTGTTGTTGTTGTGTGCTGAGCAGGGGTGATTGGGTCGTCGAGTTGCAGTATGGAGTAGACGAGTCTCTTTTAGTTTATCACATATCAAATAGTATAGTCGAGATACTTTAATATTCGTTTGATTTGTTTTACAAGACTTACAATCCTTTTGGACGAGTGTAATATGTTAACAGTTATATTTATAGTACTTGGCTGTTTCAATTTGATATACATTGCCTCAGGAAACTGAGATGGTGACATTGTTTAATCGGGAATGTCTTGCCGAAGACTCCTGCTTAAATAAGGGTGTTACTTAGTGGTATCAGAGCGAATGATCCTAAGGCCTGAACGAATGAACCCAATGAATTTAGGAGGAGTCTAAAATAAAATGAATATCGGGTAGAGAATGATAGGACCCCCCTTAGCTTGGTTAGGGAGACGTTCTTAATTCAAGTTATGGCCCTATTAATTTCGAATCGGCAACAACGGTAAGGTTAACGAGCGTGGATAGATAGAGTGGATGGTTATGTGGTATTTTTTTATGAGTGATGCATGAATATGAGTAAATATGTAAACGTTGGAGTTTCGTATATTGTTAAGGCAATATATGCTGAAAGTTGAAAATGAGGAATATATAAGGTGGAAATTTTGGAGAAAGACGGGGAAGTATAATGATGAAAGAAATGGAAGGATATGATCATACGAACAATGAGATTTTATTATTGAAATGCGTGATATAATTGCAGTTAATGTTCTCGTTAGCATTTGAATGTGGATTTGAATATGGATTATTTATATGATGTGAAGTTATTTACGAAATGATAGAATTGTATGAGAATAGAATACCATGCAGCATATGACAAACGAGAAAATTGGAGACTGGCCGATCGACATGGTGGTAAGTCGATCGACCAAAAGCGTAAAAGAGGCCGAGAGTCTATATGTTTAGCGCTGGGCACCTCGACCCTGTTAACTTGTGCTCATTAATTGATAAACTACACGAGTATAATGTCTTATTTAAGAAAGTTTGCGTGCGTAGTTCTTACGTTATCTTATCTTAATAGAAAGAAGATGGCCCCAAGGAAAGTATCATTTGCTGCTAGCATGAGTGTTGAGGAAATTGAAAGGCTGATAGAAATAAACAAAGCACTGACAACAGCCCTGCAGAACAATAAGAAAGGATCTGAAATGGATGCTGGTAAGATGAGCTCAGCCATTGCACGTCATAATCCGACTAAGTATGATGGACTGGGGGAGCCATCGCCATTAAGGGAATCGTGTCGGGAGTTCGACAACTTGTTCGAACTGTTGAACTGCCCGGAGGAGTTAAAGGTTGATCAAGTTGCAATCTACCAGAAAGGAAAGGCTGGTATAAGATGGAACCAGAACAAGGAGGAAGCCAGGGAAGCATTTACAGATAGTGGAGAAAATCATGTACATTAGACTACCTTTAAGAATAAGCTCAGACAGCAGTTGGTGCCAGAGCATATCAGGAGTAGAATGGGAGATGAATTCGATTCGTTTAAGATGACAGAAAATATGACTGTCGAGGAGTTGTCTGAGTACTTGAGTGATCTGAACATGGGGAATGAGATTCTGGCTGTAAGGTTTGAAAAGCATTTATCGACAGAAATTAATAAAAGGCTCGCAGCTACGGAGCCAACTAGTGTGGATGATATATACCATAGAGCCAATCATGCTGAACAAATATCAAACATGTTGAATGAAGAAAAGAAGGAACAAGGGGAGAAAAGAAAGGCTGAAACGGTGAGTGAACGAGGCATAGGGGACAAGAAACAGAATTCTACCCCATTTCTGTCCTACGCAGCTGGAGGTTATGGAATGATAGGCAGAGCAACAAGTAGCAAAGGGGACAATAAACCCCAATGCTTTTGTTGCGGTAAGTTCGGTCATAAAGCCTTCAAATATAGATCCACCGCGCAAAAGGTGGAAACGGGAATAGAGGAGGTAGCCAGAGTGCATACTGCACTCCAGCACCTAGCTGTGGGAGCAATCGATTTTCTGATCAGAGTGGATATCAAGGGAGTTATTATAATAACAACCAGAATCGGTTTAACAATAGCCAGAGTTATGGAGGAGGATCATAGTTCAAAACGAACAGTGGCGAGAACCAGACTTAGGTCGTGAACCCTACAGTCTCGACAAGTATGGTCCAGGGTAGGGCCAGGTCAAGCGGGAAGTTGTTTATGATGGGAAAAAAGGCTGTAGCAGAGGAAGCACACGTGGTATCAGGTACATTCCTAGTTAACTTTGAACCTTCGTACGTTTTGTTTGATTTTGCGGCAACCCATTCGTTTATATCAAGTAATAATCAGGCTAAAACCTTAGAATTATCTTACTATAAAGTAATTAGGGATGATGTGGAAATACCGTTAGGGAAGTTCATAGAGTGTAATAAGTTGTATAAGGGAATACCCATAGCGATCGGGGACGATATGTTCCTAGCTGATTTGATAGGCTTTCATATGGGTGGCTTTGAGGTGATCATGGGTATGGACTGGTTGGGAATGAATATGGCACATATAGATTGCTACCAGAAAAAGGTATCCGTAAGGGGACCGAATGGAATGAGAGTGACTTATAAAGGATTTATTGTGAAACGAAAGGTGAAATTTATCAACTTGGTAACCTGGAAGGCAAGTGTGAGGAAACAATGCCAGCTAATTTTGTGTCATGTGAGGGGCAAGCGAGTTGAGGAGCCTAGTGCGAATGAGATTGAGGTGGTGAGTGAATTTCAGGATGTATTCCTTGAGGAAATACCAGGATTACCACCTCAGAGGGAAGTTGAATTCAATGTGGAGTTAATACAGGGAACATGACCGATTTCTAAGGCCCCTTACAGGATGCGACCTAAGGAATCGGAGGAGTTAAAGAACCAATTAGGAGAACTACCGGAGAAAGGGTATATTAGGCCGAGTGTATCACCCTGGGGAGCACCGGTGTTGTTTGTAAAGAAGAAGGATGGGAATATGAGACTCTGTATTGATTACAAAGAATTGAACAATATGACTGTCAAGAACAGTGTAGACACGTCAAAATGTCTGCAAGCCTTTTGAACACCCGATGATGAGGCCTTTATTTAATTCAGAATAAAACATACTTAAATTTGATATAAGGTTATTTATGCTCAAAATCGTCCCAAAAACAACCATTTTATAACACGGTCCACCTCGACCACTTAGCAAATCATAGCTCATTTATTTATAATAATATACTTTCAGAGTAACATGTTAATTGACATATTAACGACACAAAAACGTGAATGGGAAATAGTACATTCTAATAGGCCGCACTTAAAATGACATATGACCGGGCCTACTAAATGAATAATTAAGGCAAATTACCTCATAAATCTGTGACACTGTTCTTTTTATTTAACCCACTTTAATTTAATTTTGTTTAAGGAAGTTCAGCCCAAAAGACGATCCGAGCTACGTAGAGGAAGTATTCATATTTGGGTACAAGTAGTGTCCATCAAGAAATACACGAATCGCTGTGCAATATAAAGACGTGTTTTATCGTATTGCTTCTAACTGCATTGCTAACAGACTTATACTGTTAACCCTTCAATTATTTCGGATTCGCAACAAGTATTTGTCCCGGGACGTCTAATGTCTGATGGTTGCCTGGTTGCGCATGAAGTACTTCATTACATCAACAAAACAAAAAGGGGGACTAATTGTTATGCGGTACTCAAATTGGATATGTGCAAGGCTTTTGACCATGTATCTTGGCAATTCCTCATGTCTGTGATGAGACATATGGGTTTCCCTACACACTGGCGCAATCTCATCTGGGAATGCATCTCAACGGTTTCATACAGGAAATTCATAAATGGCACGCCTTCTCATGCTCTACAACCTACTTCTGGTCTGCGTTAAGGAGATCCTATATCCCCTTATTTGTTTATTCTCTGTATGGAAGTTTTATCACGACATCTTGCCAAGGCAGAACGGATGAAATATTTTACTCGAACAAGATCTCAAGATATCCGCCTACATTATCGCATTTATTTTACGCGGATGATGCTCTACTTTGCTGTAAAGCTACAAATAATTCTTTTGAAGCCCTGCGAGATTTACTCAAGGAGTTTAAAGTTGGGTCTGGACAATTGATTAATTTGGACAAATCATACATTAAATTCAGTCCGAACACGCAAATGGATTTCCGAGCTCATCTGACGACTATCTTGAAGATGCCCACGGTTACTCCTTTCGGGGATTATATGGGTGTTCCAATTGATATCCCGCGGAAAAAATCGGAACCATTTCTTCCTTTAATTGACAAGATTACTACACGCATTACTTCATGGACAGCACTTCATCTAAGTCAGTCGAGTAAGCTTATTATTATCTCGTCTATTCTATTAGCTTCTCTTAACCACATTTATCTTGTGTTCCTCGGCCACATGGTGTTTGCCATAAAATTGATGCTCTAATTACCGCTTTCTGGTGGCGTAATGATTGGACAAAGAATACTATACATTGGCTTCGCCGTGAGATTTTGCAGTCTCCAAAGGAATATGGTGGTCTCGGTATTAAGAATAATTTCTTGCTGAGTCAATCCTTACTCCTCAAAACTTCTGGCGTATTACTTCCCATCTGAATACCTTACTTGCAAAGTTTTGGACTGCTAAATACCAGAAGGATCTACCTATTCCGACCTCCAGATCTTGTGTCTCTAATGTCTCTTATGCATGGACTGGCATATGTCGTTCAGTGAATTTGGCGAAAGATGCTATTTGCTGGAAATTAGGCAGTGGTAAATTAGTTGATATTTGGTCGAGTCGGTGGGTTAATGGAGAATTACCAACTTTCAATAAACCCTTTTCAGACCCATCACCACCTTTATCATCTTTTATTTTGGAATCTGGGGACTGGAACCCGTCTATGCTTTTCCGTTATTTTTCTTCTAAAACAACCAAGGACATCATTGCTATGGAACCTCCAGCCCCTGATATTGATGACTTTATTTATTGGAAATTTACTGAGGATGGTCGTTACTCAGCAAATTCAGGCTACTTATTCCTTTGGTCACAAACTATTTCTGCTCCCTCTGCTCGCTCTCGGGTTCACCAATTTCCTTGGCACATTGTATGGAAAAAGACGATGCCACGTAAGTTGTCAATCCTTATTTGGCGTATTGAGGGGTAATATCCGTATAAGACCCTCGGGTCCTTTGATGCACGGCGTAAAGAACAGAAATCAACAGAGATTTCCTCCTAATTGTTGCACCCAAGACCGTCTGAGACTATGCCCTTGTGCTAGAAATGCTTTCTAATTGACTTGCAATATTGAGAAAGCTATTGTGAGTTTTGTCGATGTGAGATCTAGGAATTTCAGAGAAAATTGCACTGAAACCCTAATTCTTTTTCACTAATGATGATTAGGTTCACAAGAAGGAGAAGGCTCTCCTTTTTGTTCTTCTAATTCGGCCAAACCGAGAGCCCTAATGGGGAAGTGGGCTTCCACTTCCTCTTAATTTTAGCTCGTGGTCCGGTTCGTCAAATGCTAAAATGTATATGACGGGTTTTTATTATAAACTGTCATCGGTTATCGGTTATTAATACATCGACTAATAACACAGATTAGTTGAAGTATTAATACATGTCCGACAAAGACAATATTGTATAATTAATTTATTCAATATACATTAATCGAATATAAATCGTTTATATTCAATTTACGAATTAACTGTTTAATTCGCCTTAGCCCATTTTATTTAATCCGTATTAAATATAATATCTCAATATCACATTTTGACTAATTACTAGTCAACTAACTCGGACTAACTGGTTAGTCAAAATTTGGCATCAACATGACTGTATTTTCATACTGTCACATCTCTCAAACGTATCCTATAGGTGTGACTTTTAGGGACCAGTTGATCACCGCCATCTGTATGACAATAACGTCAAACTTATCTAGCAAGCCAACCGTTATTGATAAACGTGGATCAACTGATAATAATACCAAAAGTATGCCCTTTGATCCTTTTAGAGATTTATAAGTCCTTGCACTAACTGTTAAGGACACCAACCCCAACACGTATGACACACAACATTTTACCAACAAATGCTAATTTGCTATCACGTAGTTTGAATGTTGCGCAAGACTGTCATCTTTGCCATTCTTCCCACGAATCTATGAGCCACTTGTTTAGATCATGTACGATAGTTCAGCACTTATGGAAATCTTCTTAGCTGGGTATTAATCCCATGGCGAACCATTCTACTCCCTTTCTCACTTGGATGGCAGATTTTCTATCTTATCTTAATCGTCAATCTTTTGGCTCGGACACGGATTCCACCTTGATCTATTTTTGTTGTGTACTTCGTGCAATATGGACCTATCGAAATTGGGTTGTTTTCAAAAATTGTCATGTTGAGCCTACAGGTATTTATCGCCTCATTGGTGATCTGGTAAGTTCTAATTCTCGGCTTCATCTGAGTAGGTCTTCTTTTGAAACGCATGCTGTGCGCATTCCTTTTATAAAAAATACAGGAATTACTTCTGTGCAAGGGGCGCATGGTGTTTGCATTTTAGTCTCTACACACCGACTACGGTCCTCAGAATGTTTCTCTGGTGTTCTGGTGGATTCGGCTTTGGGATGTTCGATTCCTAACACTGTACGGGCAGGATCGTCGTTCATTGCTGCTGCACGATTACTCGTTCTAGCTATGCGGTATGCTAAACAGAAGAACTATAGCCACGTTACTTTCCGGGTTATATGTAGAAAATTATCCTCCGTTCTGGCAAACACATTGCCAGTACCAATTACTGTACGACACTCTGTCTTTCGGATCCGTACTTTGTTTGTACTTCATCCATTATGGTTTGTAAACCTGGTTACAGGCTAAACTTTGTTGTATTTTACTAGTCTTTTAAATATAAAGGGTTCATTGTTGTCCAAAAAAAAAAGACTGTGTTTTTTGCCCAACTCATCTACCTAAAGTTTGAAATTGCCAACCAACTATTATTATATTGGTGTTTGGCATGGGATAAGAAAGAATAAGAGATCAGACAAGAGATAACAAAGGAGTGCATGAACTGGTTCAGACGGAGTTAAAAAAAATACTTCTTTATGATAAGAGCTTGGAGAAAAGATAAATAAAGAAATGCAATGAGATAAAAATAGCCATATTAGATAAATCATTCCCGTAAAGTTCTATCCTACAGACGTTGTAAAGATCTTATCAAACACTCCGTCTTAACTAGTATAAATACTCCCCTTTACATCCTTATTGAGGATACACAAAAAAAAGACAGAAAACCCACAGAAAAAATTATACCATACCTCTTGAAAAGTCTATCGATCCGAAATACTCAAGGGGGGGGGGGGCGAGGGGTGAATTGAGTATAAGTAGATAAGCCCACTTTTTTTATTATTTCAGTATGATGCGTGGGAATAATAATTAGTACGAATTTATTGATTAAATTCAACTAACTTGATTGTATGTGAAATGAAAAGCAAAAAGAAATAAATAAAGAAATGCAAGGACACACGGATTTTTTAAGTGGTTCAGTTTCACAAGTCGAAACCTACGTCCACTATTCTCGATTTATAATTTGAGTACCTTTCTACGGATTACAAAACAATCAATCCACTCGTACAACTAACTATAGTTCTAACTCAATTGAGTACCGTTAAATACCCGATCTATTTATCTTACGTTAATAAGAAAGTGTTTGATTTTTCTTTCGATATTCACACAATTTAACGTATAAGAAACAAATCTAAGCACTATTATCCAATAAAGATATCAATGACAACTGAAGAACTTGACTTTTCGAAATTATAAGTAAAGTAAGAAAGTTTTAAAAGCGTTTGCAATTAAAAATAATTTTACTCTATTTTCGTGATATGCTCGTAAAAATTATTTTGCGCAAAAAGTCTCAACTACAATTAAAAGAACGAAGGAAGTATTTATAGAAGATGGAAACTAGGGTTTGGAAAATCGAAATCCTAGGGCCGTGTATTTCGTGTATGAGAAGAAAAGAATTCTTCTCTAAGATTTTATCTTATCTTTTAGGAAATAATATCTTGGTAAATAATAAGGAAGATATGAAATATTTCTTTAATATTTATATCAAGATATATTCTCTATTTTTATGGAAAAGATATCTTATTTAGATAATGAAAGAGATGTGGAATCTTTAACAAATTATCATCAAATAAGATATGTTAAACCCTAACTTGCACAATAAGGAAAACGAGAAGAGGATCATGACCAAGGTAGCCGTCCTCCTCCACGAAACCCTAGGCGGCACGAAACCCTAGGTGGTTCCTCTTTAGGGTTTATCATGAACAATAGTATAAATTCTAGATAGCATAACAACTCATAAGTTGTATTACTAATCAATAGAATACTAACTACTTATTCATCCATAATAAGTATAATATATAATCAAAATAAATACTTTAGTTTATAAAATCATTTCGAAATATTTTTAAGCTTTAAAAACAAAGTTCTTCATATGTCATCCAAAGTTATAGTGAAAAGAGCTATAACCTTAGATTTAGTTTAGTAAAGTTATAGACGAAATAGCTATAACTTTACTTCACCAAAATCACATCTAAAGATACCATTACCAAATGACGACATATACTATCTAACCTTCCTGGAGATCTTCAGTAGTTGATCATCTTATATCTTGAATATAAGCTCTTCATCTTGAGCTTCAAAACTTGTATTTGTCTTTGTCTTGATATAATCGACAAGCTTTGCTCAATACTCTTTTGTAACATATAACAAACCATTACAAATACCAAATATATAGACACACATACTTTGTCATTATCAAAACTTAATAGGACATATAACTATATGGTCCAACAAATTTCCCCTTTTTGATGATGACAAGTCTCCTATGATTTGTGTCTAAATAAAGTTCCCCCTCAATGTAATACCATCATATTGTAGAAGGATCAAATACAAGGCAAGACAAATATATTCATAAGTATAGCATATAAGGACCTTAAGAGACTAAAGGTCGTGACAAGGAGCAAGTTTAGGTAAATACTATAAATCAGGGTCATTTCTTCCTACTCTTGACATCATCGAAAAGACGAGAACAAGATATAAAATAACCAGAATAATATAAGTAGAGGAAATAAAAGAAAAGAAAACATATATTATAAGACGAGAAAGTAATCAACATCGAGCAAAGTTTACGATAATATATCTTAGTTAACAAACCAAAAGAGTAATGCCTATGCGCCGAATATGAACAATGTCAAAATGGGCCGAATGACATAAGAGTATTTAAGCCTAATGAGCCGAATGACGAAATAGTATTATTAAGGTAAGCAAAGCAAAAAGCAACTGAAAACAAAGAAAAGCTTAACGGCGAGGATGATTAACGGTATGGGGGTTGACATAGCCGGGTCTAGTACAGAATTCAAGGGACTCAAGACGGTCAAGGCAAGAACGAATACGGGTAGGTTGGGTCGTCAAACACGTATCAAAGTTGAGCACTTTGAGCGAAAGAGCCTTTGTAGCTTCGAAAATAAGACCCATGTCCTCTCGCATCTTTCGACCCGCCATCATAATCAACGCACCTTGGCTAACCAAATTTTCCATGGACATGGTACGACGGACCACGTCATGAAAAACCAATTCCATATCCCTCCTCATAAGCCCAACCCGCTCCTCCAAACCTGTAATCGCAGCAGCAACCGAATCAATACCAACAGAGGCATCACTCTGTTTTGTCGCCCCTGACCAAGCTACAACATTCATCAATGTAATACTTCAGATATTTGGGATGTTGGGTAATCTATCGAGTAGGACTTACTTTGTCGAGTAAGTTAGTTTTGCATTCTGGAGTACGTTCTGCCTGATGGGTACTCGATCGAGTAAGTCGCATTTTACGGGTTTCGAGCCGGTTTTGATAGTAACGTGTGAAGAGCTATATAAAGTTATTTTGACTGTTCCTTTTTATGTTTTTCTCTTATTCTCAAACTTTTCACAAAAGAAAACTACGACGCTCTTTCTCTTCACTCATTGCTATCAAATAAAGTCTAGGGTTTATCGGATTTCTGAGTTCATCCCACTATTGTGATCGTCATCTTGTGGGTAAGATTCTTATATTGTTTTTATGTCGGATAATTAATATTTCTCTAAACCTAATTGGGTGATTTGGGGGTTTTTGGTAGAAATCGATTTATGATGTGTAATTGTTGATTATTGTTGTAGGTGACGATGGGGTACTTTTGTACATTTGTGTGATTGACTGCAATTATAGCCGACTACGTAAAGTTAGGGTTTCCCTACTCAGTTATTGTGTAAATGTTATAAGATGGTTGTTAGTTGATTGGCATGTTGATTGTATCGTAATTGGTTTTTGGCATCTTTTAAATTGGTATTGTGATTGGATTGTGATTTAGCTATGGTTCGCGAGGTACTCCCTCGGCTGAGTGGAGTCACTTGCGGGAATGGCTTCGCGCCCTTGATTCGACCCTTGTGGTTCCCGTCACAAGGGGGATGTGCACATTAAGGAACATGGGTTATTTGCTCGATGGAGGTGAGCGGGGCTTAGGTGGGAACGGTTGAGGTCCCCCACTAGCGGTGTGAAATATCAATTGCGATGGATATTCTGGCAGGGCTACACACTTTAGTATGTAGTCATATGTTTGGTGATGTGATGGTGTTGGAGGATTGTGTTTTAGTAACTGTCTGTTGTATTATCTTATTTTGTTTATGAAGTAACTGACCCCGTTTAAATATTTTGAAAAAAGTGGTTATGCATTCGAGGGTGGTGAGCAGTTGTTTAGCAGGTATATCTCGGATGCGCGCGGGATTAGCTGTGGATGGAGTCACCACGGGTCAGAGTCATAGTCTTCCGCTGTGTTGTCATAATACATTTGTTTACTTAGTTGGATTTTTTGTTTGAAACAGTTGTATTTTACTTTACAGTTGGTTTTGATGTAATCACTTTAAACTTTATACTTAAATTATGTTTCTTGATGGTCAATTTATTACTATGCCTCGGGTAACCGAGATGGTAGCATTCTCATGCGGTAGGTGGTCTTGGTAGGGCGCCTTGGTGTATAGGGGTGTTACAATCAATAGCTGTGTTTGCGCCTCCATCTTCGTATTAGTACCAACCATAAACTCTTCCAATCTCTTATCCATAGCCGCCAAAACATCCGATGACTTTTCCTCAACAACGCCTTTAGAAACGAACACCAACTCCGGTCCCTTCACACCAAATTTCATCAATTGTAAAAACTTATCACCTATTTTATCCCGAGTCATCACTCAATAACTTGCCGCATCCACAACTTTCTTGACCTCTAAAAGACGAGATATCCACATGTCGTTAGGCAAATCAATGGTGGTGGATACCTTGTCCGTTCGAGCAAGGACACTAGTTTGGATAATACGATTAAAAAAAAGGAATGGAAGACTCACCTTCCGTCCTTCCAACCAAGAGAAAACGGTTATCATCTCATAACTCTAAATCTTATCACGACCACCACGGCGAGGAAGTATAGTACTCCAAAGAAAATTAATGAAAATTTTTACCTTGGGGGAAAAGAGCGCCGTCAACACATGACTATTATGTGTTATGTCATTATCAAAGACCGCTTAATCACCAACTTAACCTCATCCGTAATATCGCCCCATTCTTGACTTGGATTAATTTCGAGTCCATCATCAGGAACTGATAACAGAGAACAAAAATCGGCAATAGAGATGTCGACACCTTTACCATTCACCACGACATGCATGATTCCTTTTGAAACTTAAACCGATGCATAGAACTGAACAAGATCAATAGGATACACCGGACTTGAGAACTCACAAATATGAGAAAAATTGAAAATCTTCAATTTTTCCATACCAAACACTCGGATAATTTCGACCTCCATGAATGCCATATTGAAGTACTTGATCAATTGATCGTCTTTCATCTTTTGTAAGACGGAGTTTATTTAAGCCTGACTCCGTCGCATGTGGCATATACTCATGAAACATCGTCTTCCGAACACCTTCTCGGACTACAGCACCACGATCCACCACTACTTCTTCCTCTCTAACATCATTCACCTTATTTTTCCCTTTGTCTAACTTTCTCCTTTTATCTCCATCACTAGACTCGACTTGTGGTTAGGTGGCATGGGAGTATTTTGGTTTCGGTTGAGTTGAGGGAGGCATGGTATTGGTAGTGGCTTTGGTGGATTTGATTGTTGAACGAGTGATAGGGGTGGTTTGAGATATTTGTGGTGGTGTCATGGTTAGGTAAGGTTGAGTGTCTGGGGTTTTGGGTTTTTAGTTTTCGAAAAAGAAGGAGAAAGGATGATGGTCTGATGATGATGATGGTGGAGTGTCTTGTGGTAGGAGGGGATAAATAATCAAAAGAATTTCACACTTGGTTGAATTAGGAAAGTAGGTAGATGAATTATGGTAGGAGTGAAATAGGTTAAAGATTTTGGACGGTTGGCATAGATAAGGAATTGGATTTTATTTCCAATTTTACAAAACATCATATTATACCAAATCTTAAATAAAATTGGATGATATTTTGATAGGATAAAGAAAGGATATAACAAGATATTTAGAATTTGATATTGTAAATAATATGGAAAATAACCGAAAATAAGATAAGAAATAATATAGTGAATTTCGGAATTTTTCGGCCAAAAGATTTTGTGGAGATGGAATTTGGTTTGTATTAAGGACATAAAATATAAACAGTACATAGACGGAATATTCTAGTAATATAATAAAATATTTAATAATTATAATCTGGCAACGGAATGTACGGACACATTCATACAATCTCGTCTAAATCTAGTCAATCATAGAGACAAGAAATATTTATGACAAGTTTAATTGCCACCGATTAAACCAATTTCCAACCGCAAATTCTCAAAACATTCTCTAGCCAAAGCTTTTGTCAAAATATCTGCCCATTATTTTTCCGTGCTACAAAACTCAAGTCTTATATTGCCCTTCTCTACTTGGCCTCTAAAAAAGTGGTGCCCAATATCAATATGTTTAGTACGCGAGTGTTGCGCGAGATTTTTGGATATAATTATAGCACTCGTATTGTCACATAAAATAGGTACACAACCAACACTCACACCATAGTCAGATAATTTGTTCTTTAACAAGAGTAATTGAGAACATACCATGGCAGCAACAATATATTCAGCTTCAGCAGTAGATAAGGCGACTGAATTTTGTTTCATAGAATGCCACGTGATGATGAATGGTCCAACAAACTTAGTGACGCCGGAAGTACTTTTTCTATCATGTGAACAACCTGCAATCATCTGCATTTGAATAACCTATGAGATCAAAATTACATTCAAGTGGATACCATAAATATAATTTTGACGTACCAATTAGATACCTCAAGATTCTCTTAACTGCTATCATATGCGATTCTTTTAGGCACGATTGAAAACGAGCACACCTGCATACACTAAACATAATGTCAGGACGACTAGCAGTTAAATATAGAAGTGAACCAATCATACCTCGGTAAGTTATTTCATCGACAGACTTACCATCTTCATCTAATGTCAATTTATTATCCGTGACCATAGGTGTGGGCATAGAATGAGAATTTTCCATTCCGAATTTTCTGATTAGTTCATTGATGTATTTTTGCTGGTGGATCATAATGCCTTCACTAGTTTATTGAATTTGAAGCCCTAGGAAGAATTTGAGTTCTCCCATCATGCTCATTTCAAATTATGAGGTCATCAAGTCTTAAAAATACTTGCACAATCTATTATTAGTTGAACCAAAAATAATATCATCAACATAAATTTGTACAACTAATAAATCAGAACCCTCAAATTTCAGGAACAAGGTTTTTGTCAATAGATCCTCTTTTAAAATCATTATCGAGTAAATATTTGGTCAATGTGTCGTACTAAGCCCTAGGAGCTTATTTCAAACCATATAAAGCTTTATCTAATTTATAAACATGGTTTTGAAACTTGCTATCCAGAAATCCAAGGGGTTGTTCTACAAAGACTTCTTCATTCAAATAACCGTTAAGAAATGCAGTCTTAGAGTCCATTTAAAATAGCTTCATTCTTTTGCGAGCTACAAAAGCTATTAATCATCTAATAGCTTCAAGTCTGGCCACAGGAGCGAAGGTATCGTCGTAATCTATTCCTTCTTTTTTATTGTATCCCTGCACAACCAATCTAGCCTTATTTCGAACAATAACTCATGTGTCATCCAGTTTGTTACTGAACACCCATCTGGTGCCAATAACAGATATTTCCTTAGATCTAAGAACCAGATGCCATACTTTATTCCTTTCAAATTGTTGCAACTCTTCTTGCATGACAACTATCCAATTTGGTTTAGCTAGAGCTTCTTTAATATTGGTAGGCTCAATGGTGGAGAGAAAAGAGTAGATAGAAGGAGCAAAAGTTGTCCAATTCTCTACGAGTTTGAACACCTCTCCTTAAATTTCCAAGAATGTTCTTCATGGGATGAGAATCTTTATATCTCCATTTCTTAGAGACTGAAGGCACATCATTATCATTTGAACTGGGTTTACCATCTTCAAATGATTGGGTTCCAATAATTGTTCCCCCTGAGTTTAATCCCGGGGTTATAGTAGAATCAGGTATAACTCTTGATTCTATACCTTGGTATGGATTTGAAGTTATAGCTTTATTAGTTTTTGTTTTTAGAGGAGATTATAGTATCATCAACTATAGTCTTAGCTCTCTTTCCCTTTTCATTTTAAGGATCTCCACATTCATCATTCGTTCCTTCAATTTCTTTGTCTTCTACATACAGCTCTGAAGGATCATCTCTAGATACACGGAAATCAGGTTCATTCATATCTTCCTCCTCATCCTATTCAGCTTTATCAAACGTATTATTCTCATAAAAAATAACATGAACACTTTCCTCGATGCATAAAGTTCTTTTATTAAAAACTTTCTATGCTTTGCTATGATTAGAGTATCCAACGAAAACAGCTTCATCACTTTTGGGATCAAATTTGCTTAATCTATTTTTGCCATTCTTATGGACAAAACATTTACTCCTGAAGCAACGTAGATGAGATATGTTGGGCCTTCGTCCTCTAAGGAGCTCATAAGGTGTCTTCTTAATGATAGGTCTAATCAAAACTCGATTATGAACATAGCTTGCAGTGCTAATAGCTTCAGCCCAAAAATTATGAGGTAGACCACTACACAATAGCATAGGGCGTACCATATCCTCTAGTGTTCTATTCATACGTTCAATAACACCATTTTGCTGTGGGGTTTGTGGAGCAGAAAAGTTATGTCCTACACCATTTTCCCTATAGAATTCTATAAAAGCATGATTATTAAATTCAATTTCGTGATCAGTACGTGTAGAAACTTATTTTGTTTTCTACTTTGTAACACTCCGTATTTTAATAATAATTTATAAGAATAATTTATGTAATTTAATAAGTGATTAAATGACATTTCTAATGACAATTACAAATAAGACATTAATTAAAAAAATAAATGAAGTAAGCAAGTCGGGAATTGGGTTTAGCTAATAATTGGACCTTGGGCTGTGTGCCATATTTTGGTGGATCGAAATTTAGTATTATAATATGGATGTGATCGGGATTTGTATCGGGAATTAATAATAAATAATATGGAAATAATAATTATATCAATAATTATCATAATAATAATAATAATGTTATGACAATAATAAGATAATTGGTGGAAATTCTAGTTATGTAAGACTAGTAATATATGATGATGATAATAATAATAATAATAATAATAATAATAATAATAATAATAATAATAATAATAATAATAATAATAATAATAATAATAATAATAATAATAATAATAATAATAATAATAATAACAATAATAATAATAATAATAATAATAATAATAATAATAATAATAATAATAATAATAATAATAATAATAATAATAATAATAATAATAATAATAATAATAATAATATTAAAATTTATAATGGTAATTCCTATAATAATTATAAAAAGGTAATTATAATAAGTTTCCTAATTGACCTCACATACTCTTTAATCTTACCCTATAAATACCATAATAAATCTGAAAAAGGAAGAGATCTAAAAGAAAGAAGAATAAAATTAAGGAAGAGAAAAGCAAAGGAATTAATTCATTATCGCCTCAAGGTAATATTTCAGACCGTCTTATGTATATACTTTGCGACACTATAACTTGTTATCTAGACAACCATAAATCAGGCCGTAAGTACCGTTGTCACCGTGGATGATCAAGGATCACCGTTGACCTTATTTGACCATTGTTGACCGGCGGGAGGAGGGCTGTTATTAGGGTTTTCGAATGGTGGTTATGGGTGGTTGGTTACACGCTGAACACGGGTTTGAACCCATTACCGTGACTCTTTCTGACCTGGGCTTGGTAGGGTTGGGTCATGGTAGTTTGGTCGACCACGATGGGGGTGTTGGTGGGGTGGCTGGTGGTGGTGTTGTCGGAAAAACGTGAAAACAGGGGAGGAGACATGGTTGGTGTTGCTGCCGGTGTAGGGGGAGTTTATGTGGTGGTATTGTTGGGTCGAAGGGACCACCTTGGAACCATGGTGGCAGTGGTGGTGGTCACGGTGGCATTAGGGTGGTGAATTGGTTGAGTTGAGTTATTTTCGTGTCGGGTTTTCGGGGGCTGTTAAGGGCGTGTGAGTTGGGTTTGCAGGGAGTGTTTTAGCAAGTGTCAGGGGGTTGTCGGGGTTGTCCGTGGTGCAGGATAGGGCGTGGTTGGATTGGGTGGTACCGTCGGTGGCTGGGGGTGTCGTGGGAAGCGGGTTAAGGAGTGGTGTTAGACACGTTTGCCGTGAGTGTGAGGGTAGTGTTGGTGATTTGTGTTCACGGGAATTTCACAGAGGATGCGTGGGTTTGTTGTTTTTATTCCATTTAAATTATTAAGTCGGATTTTTTTCGTAATCGTTTACACGGGTTAAACCGTGAATGTGTATGGGTGTGGGGGTTGTTTCACGTGTTTTGGGGTTTGGGTAGTTGGGTTAGTTCACTTGTTTGTTTAACACGGATTTTGCTTGGGTGACTCGGGATTGTATTTGAGTCGGGTTTCTATATCGTGGACCTTTAAAATAATAATAATTAATTAACTAATTTGAATAATGAATATAATTTATAATAATTATTAAATAGCAATAGAAGGTAATAATTTATAATTAAGTAATGGTAAATATATTATTTATTTATATAGGTGATGGAATTGGTTGAACGGATTTATTGAAGAATAATACTTCTATCGGATTGCTTTATTTATTGGATTGCTTAAGCTACGTAATTGGAATTGCTTGCTTGTCAGGTAGGGATAAATCCTACTCAACTCTTACTCGATAATATTTGGTTTATTGGAAGGCTTATATTAAAATTAATTGATCATATGAGAATTGTGTTGGTTGTTATCATTGAAACTGTTGGAAGAGAGAATTACATTGTATATGTTGGTTATTGCGGTGGAGTATTGTTGTAGTATTAACAGATTTATTCTGGCAGACATTACTTATAGTAATGTGGAGTGGTTGAACAGATTTATTCTGGCAAGCGATATTTATCGTGTTTACTCGAGGCAGGCCCCAGATTGGTCTGCAGGCCATCTGGTGGATATTACTCAACTATATGTTGAGGCAGACATTACCTTTTGGTAATGTAGTTTGTGTTTACTCACCTTCGCGTTGAGGCTGCCCCGGCCAGGGATTGGCAGGATGATTAGTGTAACGAGTAGTAAAAGAAGGAGCACGTTGTCAGGGAGTTGTGCAATGAAAAAGGAAATTGAATTATTTATCGCATGTTTTTGTTGTTAGTATTTATTCTTACTCAACCTCGCGGTTGACTGTGTATTCGTGAACACCTGCGGTGAACCGTTTTATGGGGAGCAGATTTGACAGGTACCAAAGGTTAGATGACTTGGGAGCATTGGGATGAGAGCCAAACTTGGGAGCATTGGGTTGAGAGGCAAACTTGGAACCTTAGAAGAAGTCTAGATCACATATATAGTTATATCACTTTATTTATTTCCGCTGCGAGTTGTAAATATTTATACTAAGTTTTAGTTGGATAATTTGTAATAAACATGTAATCATTAAAGTTTTAATTTAAAGTACTTTGGTATTGTTGTACTTTGTTATTCACTTCCTTGGGAAACCGAGATGGTAACAGTCCTATTTAATTGGGAATGTCTAGCTAAAGGCTCCTGAATAAATGGGGGTGTTACATACTTATTCTGGGCAAGCTTCATTAGAACAACAAACTCATTGAAAGTTTCATCTTTTGAACTAAGAAAGATAGGCCAAACATATCATGAATAGTCATCAACTAGAACAAAAACATACCTAGATCCGCCTCTACTTGTTACCTTCATTGGGCCACACAGATCCATATGTATTAAATCCAGTAGTTCTTTGGTGCTTACCACTCTCTTAGGTTTGAATGACGATCTCACATGTTTGCAACGAGCACACGAGTCACATAGCGTTTCTTGGTCAAATTTGATTGATGGCAACCCTTCAACCAAATCCCATTTCTTGAGTTTATTGAGTATGGTGGAGCTAATGTGAGCAAACATTTTATACCATAGACAAGGATCATCTAAAGTAGCTTTCATGCATGTGAAAGAGTTAGTAGGAATAACATTCAAATCAATCATATAGACATTCCTTTTACGATGACCTTCAAGAATAACACTACTTGTTCCTTCAATTATTATACGACAAGAATAAATGAAAAATGACTTTATTTCCCTTCTCACATAATTGAGAAATACTAAATAGATTATGCTTGAGTCCTCTAACAAAATATACATCACTAATTTCATAAGAAGTAGAAATACCGACCTTACCAACGCCAACAACCTTACCTTTCTTTTTATCTCCGAAGGTAACCTTACCTCCATCAAAGGGCTCAAGTGAAAGAAACGGGTTTATATCTCCAGTCATATGCCTTGAACAACCACTATCAAGGTACCATAGACTATTTTCTTTCACCACAACCTACAAATAGATTAGATACAGTTTTTAGGTACCCAAGAAAGGTTGGGTCCTTTAACGTTAGTCACCCTAAAGATTAAATCTTTCTTAACCCAAACTTGTCTAATGGTATTTCATTTGATGGACGAACGGGTTTGTATAGGAGGTGACCTGGTCTTAGGGTAAACTCTAGGTATATCATGTGATTGCTTTTCAGGTTGTTTCAGGGGTGCCTTACTCTTATGAAACTCTTTAGGCTTCTGTGGTTGTTTAGGTTCATTGTTCTTTTTCATGTACTCAAAACTCATATCATAGAACCCACGGGAGTTATGGTTTATTTCTTCATTAAAGTTTGGTTCATTCATGGGAATATCACCTTCTTCAACTACTGTGTAAGATGCTTTAACAAATTGAATGCCTTTGCGTAAATCTTGCACACGTTTAACGCAATTATCTTTAATATGTCCCGTATGACCACGGTAATTACGAATCAAGTATTTAGGTAAATTAAAATATTTTCTCTTCATGAAATCTTGTTCGGAGGGAGTTGATTTTCATTTAGAGTGGTCTCTACGACCATAGCACTCATGTCCTAAACCCATTTTCATATTATTATCCGATTGCTCAGTTAGAAAATTTAGGACTTTCGTGCTTCCTTCCCATTTGTCATGAACCTTCCTAGCATGTAAGAGCAAATCCTTTAAAGATTGAATTTCTTTTAAACATTAAGAATGATCTAGTTCTACATCTTTAGAAGGATTGTTCTCTTTATAGTTGTCAAGAAAATCCTGGAATCTTTTGTTAAGAACTCGTACCATCTCATAGTGTAATTCTTAGTATCGGATAGTAGAGTTTTAGATTATTTTAATTGCTAATTCAGAGAATCTATTTCCTTCTTTTGATTTGAAACTATAGCTTCTCTATCTGTCGCCTCAGATTTAAGAAGCTCTTTGATTTTTTCAATTCTAAGGTTATAGCTTCATTATCTATAACCTTAGTTTGGAGATGTTTAATGTTTAGTTTTAGTTCTGAGGTTATAGCTACATTAGCTATAACTTTAGACTCAAGAGCTAACTTCTCCGCATTTGTCGAATCTGAAGTTGTAGCTTTATTAGCTGTAACTTTAGATTTAAGCTTCTTGGCTTTAACCTTTAGAAGGTGATTCTCCTCAGCAATATCTAGAATATGTTCTTTCAAATCTTTCAGTTCCAGATCTTGTTAGTGACAATTATCAAGAGTTTTCTCTAAGTATTCAATATGTGCCTTTTTAGATAGATTCTTAACTTGGTTCTTAAGTTCAAGATAACTTACCTCTTCTTCTTCATCGTCTGAGTCAGATTCTCCTAGAAGACAGCATTCTGAACTTGAACTCATGTTATCATCGTCACTGTCAGAAATAAAGTCAAGACTAACGTTGCTTAGGCATAGATTAGCAACTTCTTCATCTTCAGACCCTTCGTCATCTTCTCTGTCGAGATCTCCCCAACACGATGCTAACATGACTTGTTTGAATTCATTTTTTGTCTTTTCACGCTTAGTATTGTCCTTGATTTTTTTCCATGTGGGACAGTCTTTGATCATATGACCAAACTCTCACCACTTGAAGCATCCTCTATTAATGAACGATGTTTTTGACTCAGTTGCTTTCTTATTGAAGGATTTATTATTATTATTATTATTATTGGACGGATTTGTTTGCTTGTTTTTGAATAGTTTCTTTTTGAACCGTCTGGCAAACAAGACCATCTCATCCTCAATGTCAGATTCAACCTTTTTACTTTCTGATGCTTGAAGAGCCATGCTCTTATTTTTACTTGGTACAGCATCATCGTTGTCTAAAACAATCTCGTGTGCCACGAGGGCTCCTATAAGTTCTAATAAGACAAAGTAAGATCTCTTGATTCCTCCATTATTGTGACCTTAGTATGCCATTTTTTGGTCAGGCTCCTAAGGACTTTTCTACCAATGTCCTCAGATTCAAACTTCCTACCAAGATTTTTCAAATCATTTATAATGCTTGAAAATCGTGTAGACATGCTATCAAGAGATTCTTTTGGCTTCATTGTAAAAAAAAAGCTCATATTTTTGAATCAGCAAGTCAATACGATATTTCTTAACAATTGTTGTTCCCTCATAAGCTAATTCTAGACCATCCCATAATTCCTTGGCCGAGGTACAAGAAGAGAAGCGATCAAATTCATTTGATGTCATGCCGTTTTGCAACAGACTTATGACTTTCGAGTTTTTCTCAGCCTTCTTGTAATCAGCCTCCACATAGACTTCTTCCTTTTCTAATAAGTAGTGCCTTCAGAAGATCCAACCAAAATCTTATTTGGTCCGTTTTGTATGATCCTCCAACACTCCCAATCATGTCCTTTTATATAGTGTGTCATCATGTTTTTCCAGAGTCCATAATTCTTACAATCAAACACGGGACACTTAAGATACTTGGAATCCATCTCACACGTGTAAGGCAGCGGAATAGAAATAAAATAGAAACAAAAAGAGATAGACGGATCAGCCACTTTGGAGTTATGTAATACCGGTCCTTTTAGGGACCCGTTGACCGACATTGACCGACCTTAGAGGCGTGTTGTAGCCTTTGGGAATTCGTACAAGCGGTGTCTCGTGTTGTAATAGACCTTGGGACGAGTGGTACTCGATCTAGTCGAGGCTACTCGATCGAGTAGCTTGGGTACTCAATCGAGTAGGGGCCACTCGATGGGTGAATTGGTTACTCGATCGAGTAGCGTCTTTTCAGTGAGGGTTTATAATCGTGTTTTGATAGAATCGCAAATCATTTTCGCCTCCTTCCTTCAGACCTAGATGTCGCCTTACCTCATTTCCTTCACCATAATTCCTTCCATGGGAGCCTTTGAGGATGCTTGTGCCTTGGGGGTAGGTTGCTTGAGTTGGGTAGCGGTCTTGACGCCGATATGTGATGCGTAGGTATGTCATCATCATCATCTTTGTCATTGTTGTTTCTTGTAGGATGGTAGCAATAGTAATAGGTGTTTTTACTGTTCGTATAGGGGTTTTGCTTGCTTGGTTGATGTCATGTGATTGATCAAGGAATCGCTGCGGTTGGCCAAAGGTAGGTTCGCCTACTCAGTTTCTGTTTGTTGTTTAGTGTGTCGGTTGTTTTGTTGATTATAGTGTTAGTGTGGTTGATTGATTATGGTAATCGGTTGGTGTTGTGTTGTTTTGTTTGTTGTTGTTGGGGTGCAGCTGATTGTGAATGATTATCTATGGTTCTCGAGGTGCGTCCTCGCCTGAGTGGGGTCACTTGCGGGAGTGGCTTCACGCCCTAGTTTTGACCTCCGTGGAACCCGCCACAGGAGGGGATGTGCACATTAATGGGACTGGGTTATCGCTCAGTATTATGAGCAGGGCTTAGGTGGGAACGGCTGCGGTCCCCCATTGGCGTGGTCGGTCCAAAGTGATGACGATCGGTGACGGTGATTGATCGGAGATGTGGTGTGTATGTGTTTTGTGTACTTGTGTAGTGTCTGTGGTTGTTGATGTGTTGTCTCAGTTACTGACCTTGTGTGGTTTTGTCTCTTGTTTGTTTCTGTTGTGTCTGCCGTGATCCCTTATGGTGAGCAGTCGGTCTTTCAGGTGATGTCTTGAAAGTTGGCTGGAGTCTTGACAGGGCTGGGTCTTTCACAAGTTACGTCAAAGGATAGTTCACCTAAGACTGTCGAGTTATATTTTCTGTATCAGTAGTTTTGGTTTAATCACTTGTAATATTTATAAATGTTCTTTTATCGACTTTTGATCATTACTTGCCTCGGGTAACCGAGATGTTAACGCCTTTATATGCTAGGGGGGGTCTTGTTAAGGCTCCTCGGTATATGGGGGTGTTGTAAAGTGGTATCAGAGCGACGATTTTGGAACCTGTAACAAATAAGCCTAATGAACGTAGTTGGTCTAATAAAATGAACCTGGTGTATGTGTATTGGGAGCCCCAGCTGATGCTAGATTTTGGGTGAGTAGGCGCCCTCATTTCAAAATCATGGCCCCATTATGCTTAACCCAGTCACTGGGTATGGGAATGTCAAGTCGGAAAGTATGTGCCTAATGTGTGTAATGGTTATGCTAGAAATGTTTGTGCTGAAGTCTATGTTGATGCTAGTATGTGTGATGGTGATGGAAATGGTGAAATTATACGGTTGGGTAGAGATGTGTATGAAAGTAGTGGAAGTGATGAAGCGTTTATAGTACGTGATAGTGGGTATGATGTGGTGATGGTAATGTTTTCCCAAATAGTTGGTATTAGTGGTTAATCTAAAGTTCTTGCGAGTCTTGTGTGTGGTAATAATGATAATTAGTAAGTTTTGATTGTGTTGTAATGGTTATCAAAATAGAATTTGGTAAATGTGATAGATTAATGGTTGAATGCTTCTGTGATATGGCATAATTAAGTTGAGTAAGCTAGTTGATAATTGTTGTGACATGGTTAAATTGTTAGTAAATGTGGATGATAAAGAAAGGTTAAATGTTGGATGAATGCTTAGAGTGATATGAATAGTAGTTGTATTGTCGAAGTTACAAATGTATGATTAGAAGTTATTTTGTTGTAGTCACAATTGTATGATTAGAAGTAAAAGAAACGTGTTGAAAGTATGCATGAGAAAGCTAAAAGTTTAGTCATTTGGTTGCGTAATGGTTGTTATAGAATGAAATGAGAGAGTTGAATGAAGTAATATATTTGTTAGAATTGATACGTTGTACTTGTGTAGTAGTAATACGTTGTGAATAAGTATAATAATCTGTGACGATTTCCGAGTTTATTTTGGAATCGACACGCGTTGCTGTTTTGCAGGAACCTTTAGTTAAGCTCATGATTTTCGATCATGTACCTAGCCTTACTTGACCGAGTACGAGTTCTTACTAGACCGAGTAGACCCCATTCGATCTAGTTTAGGAGTTATGAGATCGAAAAGTTGGATCTGCCAACGAAAAACTCGATCGAGCAACTCCAACTCGATCGAGTGGAGGCCACTCAATCGAGTAACCTGCTTACTCGATCGAGTAAGTTGCTACAGTACCGGTGAAAAACCCTAACATTCTTAATCTCTCTCAAAGTTCTCTTGTTCTTGTAATTTTGGGGCTTGATTTTTGGTGCTTCTCTTGCTTAATCTGTTCTTTTTACTTGCTAATTCATCAAGGTAACAATATTCATCTTCTTTTTATGTTTTAATTGATTAAAAGCATGTATAAGAGTTGAAGTTTGCTGAGAAATCCGGTCTATATGCATAAAATCTTGCTTGTAATTGTTGTAATATGATCGAATTGCTTCAATTTGCTGATTATTGATGTTAGTTTTGCAAAAATCGAATCAAAATGGGGGTTTATGTGCCTCGAAATATCTAGGGTTTGAGAAATTGAATTGATTTTTGGTTGTCTATGGTATGTAAAAGGATGAAAATTGAGTAGTATATGTTATATATGTCATGTTTAGGGTTGATTTTTGCGATTTTCACTCAAAAATTTGTCAAAAAAACTCCGTCTTAAAAATGCCCCAAACTGAAATCCGTCTCATGTTATTGTGAGATTGGGTTGTATGTGAAGATGTTTTTAAGGTTGGAGTCCTAAAAGTAGTAGTGGCTAAGTTAATTCATGCTAAATATGTCAAAAAATTTACAGCTGTAGAGACCGTCTGATTTCAAAGAATTGAGAATTTTACTCGTAATTTTGGGATTGCTGGTGATAGTGTGTACTTAGATGATTCTTTTATGATCAAACATGTATGCTTTTGTATGTTTTAGTGTATATGTGGTGGTATATTTAAATTGTATGCTGAAACAGATGCCGAGATCGACAGTATGGACCAGACAGAGTAAGAGGGGTAGGGCTTTTGAGACCGAAATTGGGGAGGGGAGTGGACCGGTAGTCCCGGCTGTACCCGAGTACCCGTCTGTGGTATTTGCTGATTTCACAAAAAGAAAAAGGTTTGTGGCTTTACAGTCTCGTAAGATGAGACCAACCCGTTGCATTGACACGACCCTTTTGGATGATCTGGGTATTGAGACTGATGTCAGCCACATCTTTGAGACCTTGGGGTTGACCGGACTATATCGCCTACGAAAGCATTCCTATGCCTTTCTGACCCTCGAGTTCAGGAGCTCGTTTAAATACGAGCCGGTGGAACAAACGGTGGAGTTTCGTCTCATGAATACCAGCTTTGTCTTGACCATGGACTTGTTTGCTTCTCACCTTGGCTTGGATAAGCCTGCCAAGGGAGCCCTTCGTGACATACCGACCGAGTGTGGGGTTTGCATTCTTATGCCTTGTATCACCGGGAAATCAGCTCCCACTGCTAGTAACATGTTGATCAATGATGTGCAACATGTCACTTTGAAGATCTTTCTTCGTGCTTTGTCATGTCTTCTCTACGAGAGATCGGATGTGAGTAAGTTGAACTCACATGAGTTGATTCTTCTGATGGCGTACCTTAACCCCGAGCGGACTGAGAGAGTGACCTTTAATTCTCCCGCCATAGTGTGTGCCAGTCTAGCTTTGATGGCCTCGTCTGACACTAGGATCCTGAGTTGTGGTGCCATTACCACACGGTTAGCTGAGAAGCTAACTTCCTTTGAGGCTTCTCCGGCCTACACCCCTTTAGCCACCCCGGTGCCTACCTTGGACAGAGCTTATTTCCTCGACCTAAAATTGTTGAGAACCTTGGAGGATGGCAGTTTAGCGTGGAGGGTCTGGGGCATGAGTTGGATGAAGATACCAGCTCCTGAGCACCTCCCACCGACAGAGCCTTTACCTGCGGCAGTTATATCTGCCGATTCTGACGAGGAGGAGGAGGAGGAGCTTGTGCGTCCTGCGAGACAGACGTATTTCATCGAACCGGAGATCCTCCGAGTCATGCCTGAGCAGAGGAAGGGGGAAACATGAGAGCTGAGGAGGATCGACCTAGGATGGGGAGAGGGCCACGCCGAGTGCAACAGAGAGTGGCTGAGACTCAGCCACCACAGCCGGTACCACCACAGTATCCGTTTCCTGGTTACCCTTCTTTTGATACCCCAGAGATGCGTGAGAGCTACTTGGCCGAGAGAGTGTCCTCTACCTTGAAAATCCGGAACTTGCATGAGATGACGTATGTTAAGGGTATTGGGACCTCGGGACCTCATCCGGTTTGGTGGAGGGGAGTTGGGGACAGCAGCGGGGTTTTCCACTCTTATGGGGTGGACATATCTACTTGGGGAGAGCCTCAGGCGTACCCTTACGGTGGTTTGACCGCTTGGTACGTGAGACCAGATGCTGGAGCTGGTGGTGATGCGGGTCTTGGTGCGGCAGGAGCAGGCACTTCGGGTGGTGGTGGAGATGAGGATGCCGTGATGGACGAGCAGCAGCAGCAGGAGTGATACTCCGTTTCTTTCTGTTATGGTTGTAGGTTATGATGGATGTTAGTTGTTTCGGTTGGTACTTTTCTTTCGAACTTGGTTTTGTATCGGTGGCCATAAGGCCGTACTTGCTTATTTCTGGACTTGCGTTACAAGATTTGTGGCCGGGTTATCATCTAAACTCGTAGTTATGTGATTATATAGCTCGTGTTTGGACTTCAGGGCAATTCTTGACCTATAGCAACCCGATCGAGTGCCCCTCACTCGATCAAGTAGCTGCAGGTGTGTCTATTGGAGGGGTATTCTGATCTAGGTCTATTCGATCGAGTAGCTAAGATACTCGATCGAATAGGGCCAGCTCGATCGAGTGCCTGACCAACTCGATCGAGTGTCACTGTTACAGGCACTTTTCCAGATTTAAATTGTTTTAATGCTTTTATTTTTGGATGTTTCGATAGTAGTCATGGTTGTTGATGGTTCGTAGCATGTTTTAGCCTCATTATTAGTCACGTTTTGACTTGTGCTTGAGTTATAAGTGAGATTTGTGAGATATAGGTGTCACGGGACAATGACACATATTGTTGCGGAAACTTGGCATTCGAGTGATGTTGTTTAAGTTCATATTTGCATATGTACATATCTATAGCGTATGAGTAATGGTTATGTGGTGTCGGATGTAATGGGTGGATAGGGATTTGAGCAATTCACGCAGTCTTAGTAGCATTTGTGTTACCATATAAGCTTCATGCACGTACCGTCTGTCGTGGTTTGATCGAATAATACGTTTCTAATACTCTCACTTCTTCCGTCTGGTTGTATTATATAAAGTTATTGAGAAGCTGCTAGTTTGTCACAAGATATATCTATATATGTTTGTGCCCGTGAAGTAGTGTGTAATTCCAATGGTATACGTTTGTATGGGTTGTGATCGCATAGTGTCCATTAGTAAAGTACCGTGTGTATATGAATCGATGTTAGTGATGGTTTATGAGTAATGTCAATAAAATGCAATAGGCGTCGGGTTAAGGGACAAGAAGTCAGTTGATGGTGAACTTCGGGGACGAAGTTCCTTTTTAGAGGGGAAGAGTAATGTCGCAAAGGAAAAATGCCGTAATTATCACAATTTTGCATTATGTTTGTGATGTTTTATAGTATCTTGTTACATTTAAAGTATGAGTTTATAATTGTTTTAATAGTTTTGTTGTAGGAATTGTATAATTAATTGAGAGTGAATAATTGTCGAACAAAATGGCATGTCGTTTTACCTTATTTTCAGTTATTATTCGTTATGTTATCATGAGAATATGATGTCATGAGCAGCAGCGGGGTTGTCATCAGTAGTTTTGCGTTGTGTAGCTATGAATCATACATTGTTGTGAATCTATGATAGGACCGTTGTGTTGCATGTTTTGTGTTGGTAATTGTTGGCCAGTGATAGCATAGTCTGGTAACTGTGTTCAGGTATGTCTGCATCATTCGGTGTAGTAGGGTAAGCGATGGTCGAGTTGGTGCATGTTGTGGGTTTGGTAAATCAAGTAGTGGTTCTTCGAGACTTGAGTGTGTGGTGTGTGTTGGACAATTGACGATGATGATGTTTGATGGACATACGTAGTGGGATAATACTTCTAGAGAGTTGTTTACTTGTGTCGGGTAAACGGTGGTGTCGACCTTGGTCTCCTGTCGTGTGGTTTGGGGGAGGATGAGTCGAAATTCGGGGACAAAGTTCTTTCTAAAGGGGGAAGACTGTAATACCTATCCTTTTAGGGACCCGTTGACCGACCTTAGAGGCGTGTTGTAGCCTTTGGGAATTCGTAAAAGTGGTGTCTCGTGTTGTGATAGACCTTGGGATGAGTGGTACTCGATCTAGTCGAGGCTACTCGATCGAGTAGCTTGGGTACTCGATCGAGTAGGGGCCACTCGATCGAGTGAGTTGTTTACTCGATCGAGTAGCGTTTTTTCAGTGAGGGTTTATAATCGTGTTTTGATAGAATTGCAAATCATTTCCGCCTCCTTCCTTCAGACCAAGATGTCGCCTTACCTCATTTCCTTCACCATAATTCCTTCCATGGGAGCCTTTGAGGATGCTTGTGCCTTGGGGGTAGGTTGCTTGAGTCGGGTAGCGGTCTTGACGCCGATATGCGATGCGTAGGTATGTCATCATCATCATCTTTGTCGTTGTTGTTTCTTGTAGGGTGGTAGCGATAGTAATAGGTGTTTGTACTGTTTGTATAGGGGTTTTGCTTGCTTGGTTGATGTCATGTGATTGATCAAGGAATCTCTGCGGTTGGCTAAAGGTAGGTTCGCCTACTCAGTTTCTGTTGGTTGTTTAGTGTGTCGGTTATTGTGTTGATTGTAGTGTCAGTGTGGTTGATTGATTATGGTAATCGGTTGGTGTTGTGTTGTTTCGTTTGTTGTTGTTGGGGTGCAGCTGATTGTGAATGATTATCTATGGTTCTCGAGGTGCGTCCTCGGCTGAATGAGGTCACTTGCGGGAGTAGCTTCACGCCCTAGTTTCACCCTCCGTGGAACCCGCCACATGAGGGGATGTGCAAATTAATGGGACATGGTTATCGCTCAGTATGATGAGCGGGGCTTAGGTGCGAACGGCTGCGGTCCCCCACTGGCAGCGCTGGTCCAGTGGACAGTCGGCGACGGTGATTGATCGGAGATGCGGTGTGTATGTTTTTTTGTGTACTTGTGTAGTGTCTGTGGTTGTTGATGTGTTGCCTCAGTTACTGACCTTGTGTGGTTTTGTCTCTTGTTTGTTTCTGTTGTGTCCTCCGTGATCCCTTATGGTGAGCAGTCGGTCTTTCAGGTGATGTCTTGGAAGTTGGGTGGAGTCTTGACAGGGCTGGGTCTTTCACAAGTTACGTCAAAGGATAGTTCACCTAAGACGGTTGTGTTGTATTTTTTGTATCAGTAGTTTTGGTTTAATCACTTGTAATATTTATAAATGTTCTTTTATCGACTTTTGATCATTACTTTCCTCGGGTAACCGAGATGGTAACACCTTTATATGCTAGGGGAGGTCTTGTTAAGGCTCCTCGGTATATGGGGGTGTTACAAGTTAGGTAATTAAGAGCACGAGGCTCTAATACCAATTGAAGAGTCTATCGATCCGAAATACTCACCGGGGGGGGAGGGGGGGTGAATTGAGTATAAGTAAATAAGCACACTTTTTCGATTATGTCCGTATGATGCGTGTGAATAATAAATAGTATGAATTTATTGATTAAATTCAACTAACTTGATTGTATGTGAAATGAAAAGCAAAACGAAATAAAAAAAAGAAATGCAAGGACACACGGATTTTTGAAGTGGTTCAGTTTCACAAGTCGAAACCTACGTCCACTATTCTCGATTAATAATTTTAGTACCTTTCTACGGATTACAAAACTATCAATCCACTCGTACAACTAACTCTAGTTGTAACTCAATTGATTATCGTTAAATACTCGATCTATCTATCTTACGTTAATAAGAAAGTGTTTGATTGTTCTTTCGATGTTCACACAATTGAACGTATAAGAAACAAATCTAAGCACTATTATCCAATTACGATATCAATAAACGTAATTGACAAATGAAGAACTTGACTTTTCGAAATTATAAGTAAAGTAAGAACGTTTTAAAAGCCTTTGCAATTAAAAATAATTTTATTCTATTTTCGTGATATGCTCTTAAAAATAATTTTGCGTGAAAAGTCTCAAGTACTATTAAAAGAACGAAGGAAATATTTATAGAAGACGGAAAGTAGGGTTTGGGAAATCGAAACCCTAGGGCCGTGTATTTCATGTATGAGAAGAAAATAATTCTTCTCTAAGATTTTATCTTATCTTTAAAGAAATAATATCTTGGTAAATAATAAGAAAAATATGAAATCTTTCTTTATTATTTATATCAAGATATATTCTCTATTTTTATAGAAAATATATCTTTTTTAGATAATGAAAGAGATATGGAATCTTTAACAAATTATCATCAAATAAGATATGTTAAACCCTAACTTGCAAAATAAGGAAAACGAGAAGAGGATCATGACCAAGGTAGCCGTCCTCTTCCACGAAACCCTCGGCGGCACGAAACCCTAGGTGATTTCTCTTTAGGGTTTATCATGAACAATAGTATAAATTCTAGATAGCATAACAACTCATAAGTTGTATTACTAATCAATAGAATAATAACTAATTATTCATCCATAATAAGTATAAGATATAATCAAAATAAATACTTTAGTTTATAAAATCATTTCGAAATATTTTTAAGCTTTAAAAACAAAGTTCTTCATATGTCATCCAAAGTTATAGTGTAACGAGCTATAACCTTAGATTTAGTTTAGTAAAGGTATATATGAAATAGATATTACTTTACTTCACAAAAATCACATCTAAAGATACCATTACCAAATGACGACATATACTATCTAATCTTCCTGGAGATCTTCAGTAGTTGATCATCTTGTATCTTGAATAAAAGCTCTTCATCTTGAGCTTCAAAACTTGTATTTGTCTTTGTCTTGATATAACTGACAAGTTTTGTTCAATACTCTTTGTAACATATAACAAACCATTACAAATACCAAATATATAGACACACATACTTTGTCATTATCAAAACTTAATAGGACATATAACTATATGGTCCAACACCTCTCACAAAATATTATCCTATAAAAATAATACCGATTCACGTAATACATTCATCCTATTTTGACCATAAAGCCGCCCTAAACTCAATTCAATTAAGGTAATTGTCAAAACGCCGTATCTAGGTAGGCCTCAGGGTGTCATATTTTATTCCTTATTTTGTTATTGTCGTAGTCTAATTTGTTTGTTTGTATAATTTATAAATAGACTAACTTAGTTAATCCACCCAGGTAAATAATTTGTATAGTCTTGTATAAAATCATTTTAAAATCTTTTTTATTGTTAATTTCGTCAAATATACAGTATTATAAATAAATAGTAGAGGCCGTCAGTTTGATGGGCGGTCCGGGTGCCTAACACCTTCCCTAACTGTACATTTACCCCCGAATCCGCAATCTTTAGTTTAAACCGGAGTGACGGATCAGTCCCCATTTCAGGGATCAAAAGGGTTTTTCCGTTAAAATTATTTTTTGTATGGTTTTTTATAAAACCTACTGACGACTCCTATTATTTATTTAAAATTGAGATGTTTTCACGGATTTCACAAAAGCGACTCCGCTGGAGACTTAATAAAAGGGTAAAACTTGAAATTTTAGTTAAACATAAGATAAGGACCTAAACTTTGCTATTTTTTCCAGTTAAGGACTTATACTTCAAAATTTTCCGGTTAAGGACCTCCCACCCTAATTCTGTCAAGTTTGCTTATAAAACTAAATACAGATAAATAATTTTCTTTTTAGGGATTAAAAGAACTCAATATTACAAACCATCATGGCAAAGTGACGTAAAACTCAACTATGCTAAAACTAAAATAATGGAATTGATATCTCTTTCCCATATCTTACTCGAAGAAATCTCGAGAAAGCTAAGTCATTTGTATGGCTGAAAGCTGTCAAAACAATTCTACTACCATTACATAATTTGTTATTTGCTCCATGGAGAAATGAAATCAAATCAACGTTAGCAAACTATTCTTACCAGCCTAATCAAGTCCTTTGAAAAGAAATTCAAAGCTAGATCGATGATTGGGAGAAGCTTTGCTACGGAATGTGCTGAAGTAGATAGGGATTTTTTTATGTAAACCCAAAAATTGTGGTATGGACAGACAAGTTTACAGTCGCACACCAAATGTTCGACGAATTGACGGAATTGAATTCGTTGCACCCCAGCGTCGGTAGGGACCCAGAGAGCTGCCTTCGCGCCAAAAGGTGCGTCGTTCTCAGCTTATGGGTCTTTCTTGCCCAATTCTTGCCAACTCAGCTCACCATCGGAACGTGTCTTGCTCGCTGTTTGGGTTCGGCCGACGGGTACCTTGTTCTGCGTTCACGGTGCACGCTCGAAAACTTGCATTTAGATCAATTATCAATACTTGCACAGTTGCAAATGATAATCTTGTGTTAGAAACTGACGAACCATGTGAATTCACCATTTCAGCCATTTTTTAATCCCACTTTTGTGCTTTAAATCCCATTTGAGTTTACTTGATGTAGGAGAGAACGACCGGGAGCCATGGAGGGAAAGATGACGATGAACAAGTATTTTGATTTGATAAGCCCAAAACTATTGGAAAATAAGTGTAATTAATATATATATTTTCATTTTTTTTAAATGTCTATGTTAATACTTAACGGAAAAAGTAACGGTGTTAGAGTTGAGTCCCTAAACTGTAAACTTTCATAGTTGGGGTCCTTATTTGGAAAAAAAATAATAGTATAGGTCCTTGTTTTTGGGTTAACTCCTTGAAATTTATTTATGATATTGTACGTTTGACGTAATTAGCTTCTTTTTGGTATTAATTGTGTCCGTATACAAGTCGCATAATGATGACAATATATAAAATAAACGGTCTTACATTGCTAAGCCGGCCTAGCGTAAATATATTGATGACACATTGGCACGTACTAAAAATTCTTGCTTACATGACACAATTATCACAAGCACTTGTTTTTAGGCGTTAATAGATTGATTTCTAATTCACTAATTGCCTTGCACTTAGTACTCTCATATGCTTGTAGCGTTTGTTATTGGGTTGATTCATTTATTACGGACTGATCTTGTTCATCACTTGTTATACTGTTTGTATTATAACAATAGCATGTCTTTTGGTATAGGCTCCTCGTAAGCCAATTTTACGCCTTTTAAGCTACCATAATTCTCCCTCGATAAATATGTCATATACTTACAAGGTCCATTCGACCAACTAAGCCTTACGGTGTATTTTCCACCTCATGACGTCGTCTTTTGGCAACTCGTCTTGTCCATTCGACAAGAGAGCACAAAAGCGAAAAATATCCTCGTCTCATCGCACGCTCGCACCGCGAATGTAATGGTATTTTAGTGTTGTGAGTACCCAATTTCCGACCAATAAACTTAACCATAAAGAACGGTAATGCATCGTTGAATCCTATTTTGTGTCATAATCTTGCATGTAATAATCACCGTCACTAATTAATAGACATAAGTATAGCAAGATTTGCCTAGATTGACATACGTAAACAAATACTAAAATTTTAGCTAGGCGTAGCTCGTAGCATAACGTAGATACGTATAATTTGTTTGTATTTGGCCTTATTAGAATTTGGTCTCAATTTAATCTAAAGGAATGCATGTAGTTTATCCTAAGTCAGGGTCCTTGTCCATTGGTATCTATAGATGTTAATAAAAATAGTTTCTCAAATAGGTCAAAATTTGTGCACATTAGTGATGATTTGAGATCTTAGTAGTTCTAAATAAACCATGGGTGTACATAAATCATACAAATTACTTATATTATTTTTATTTCTTTTTCAGATTTTTTTTATTATAAAAAAAATAGGGGTCTAATTTTAACTATTTATTTTTTTTTTTTAAAAAAAACTTTTCTTTTCTTTCTTTTCTTTCTTTTTTAAAAAAAAAAAAACAACTCATTTGTGATTCATTGTAGAAATCTATATATGTGATCTTCTAAATCAAGTCTTTTCATCAATTTCAATTCTAAACAACTTTCCCAAATTTCTCCTTATAAAGTCGTGTCAACTGGTTTGAATAGAAAACAAAGAGTAAGCACAAAGATGTCACTAAGAAAAAATCACACTTATAGTCAACCTCATAACTCTGTTGCTGACATTAGGCAAAAAACTAACATCTTATAGTCAATCTCATAACTCTGTTGTTGACATTAGGCAAAAACTAACATGTATTTTATAGCAAGAGTCTGATTAGAGTAGGGCCATCCTAGTCCTCTTTGAGTTACATATATAAAAATAGAAGAGCATATGTCATTTTTATTAGTCATTTGTTCTACTTTTTACCCTTAACTAGTATAATAGACTCGAAATACTTTAGGGCGTATCTCGTTAGTGTAGATCAATCGACCGCTTAGAATCAGCCTGAACGAGGGCGTGCATTTGACCACCTTTTCCATCTACTGTGGTGTGATAATTCCTTGATCGCCTTGTCTCTAGCTAGGTGACCTATAGATTTGGAGACTCCATCTTTCTACCCGATTCGCCAAAATTCTACATTTCAAATGACTACCAAATAAGCACAACTTGCTTTCTTCCAGTTTCGTCAATTTCCCATATTCCAATTGACTACCAAATAAGCACAACTTGCTTCCTATATTCCATGTGACTACCAATGGTAATGAGTACAAATCTCATATAACCGATCAATTATCCAAATATTGTCATCCATTCCCGTTGATGTTAGAAAACTAGCTCAAAAATATTCAAACCAGATTCTTAGTACACCTGTGTCCAGACATACCAAATAAGACATAGGAGCGCGCACTCCATGCTCTAAAAACAATAGAGATGACCACTAGTCCCTTAGATTGAACTTCAGATGTGACTCCAAGTACCAATACAAGCTCTAACATATTCAAATCAAAATTTTCAAAATTCACAAGTCAACAAAAATTCCAGCCAAAGTTGCAATCAACTCCAATGACAAAAATCTCAAAAAGTCGAAGACAAAAAAAAATTTAGATACAAATCCCGTGTCGAAATTCTCAAAAATACACAGACAATGATCTCAAAGAGATACGAATCCAATATCAAAAGTCTCGACACTCTCAAAATTCAGAATGTTGAAGAAATTCCAGTCAGAATTGCAATCAAATTGCAGAGTAGTCCTTTTTTCCTTTCTCAGACGAGTCAATCCGAAGTTACATTGTCTCCATTCCTGCGGGGACGATCCTTTCATTCATTTATGTGAGTGAGAGAGGCACACAGTTCTCCAGTGTCTTATAACGCCATAGAACCTTCTATTTATCACCCTCGTTTAACATCTAAGAATTCTGAGCATGTACATTAAATTTATATGGCAACAAAAGTATTTTGTTTCTATGGTATTAGTTTTACTTAATTAGTTGAGTTTGTTACTATAAAGAGGGCAACACTAATCAAAATATAACTCAAATTAACAAGTAAAATAAAAATTATACACATTCTCCACAATAGAGAAATTGTGAAAGTTACTTCAAAGTAACAGTGTCCAGTCTTTCTACTTGGATCACATTTGGGTCAGACCCCATCTTTTTCAAAATATTTTCAAAAAAAAAGAGAAAAAATTATTTTTGAAGCTCAATTAAATGTTTTTGAAAAGACTTCACATTCTCATTCATCACTAAAACATGCATTATATCCATGACATACATTTGCATTTTAGATGTCATACATCATTCTCAGTTGACTACTTTGACCTTCGTCTTATTCAAACTCGTCCAAAGTGGGGGTTTCTCATAGTTAAGTCCCGCTCACCCGCGAAATTATTTTTAAATCAAATTTCGCTCCCCCGCGAAATTAAATCTTGTTCACCCGCGGAGGTAATTATTAGTCTTAGTTTCGCTCACCCGCGAATTTAAGTCCCGCTCACCAGCGGACTCATTTCAACTCCAGATGCGTTCACTTGCGAAATTAAGAAAAAACCCAGCTTTGTTCATGAAAAGCTAAGCGATCCAGTTTCGTTCACCTCCGAAACTAAGCAATTAGGTTTCGTTCACCTACGGAATCATTTTATCAAAAATCAAGTCTCGTTCACCTGTGAGACTAAGCAATCCAGTTTCGTTCACCTGCGAAACTAAGCAATCTTGTTCCGTTCACCTGCGGAATAATAAAAAAAATCTAGGTTCGTTCACTTGCGAAGTTAAGCAATCCAGTTTCGTTCACCTGCGATATTAAGCAATCCAATTCCGTTCACCTGCGGGATAATTAAAGAAGTCCAACTCCGTTCACCTACGAAGCTAAGCAAAAATCCAGTTTTGTTCACCTGCAAAACTATGAAGAATCCTTTGGGTCAGCGGGCCCTGATATGCAACCGAGTTCAATAAATCAGAGTTCGCGATCTCACTAATAAGTGAAATAGAGTTTTTCTTCTGCAGATTCAAGCTACTCCAGGCGGGTAATATAAGAGGCCCATGTACGTGTCTTGAACTTATCTGTCCTGACCGAACTATACTTTGACCTACGTCTTACTCAAACTCGGCCAAAGTGGGGGCTTCTGTAGACACCTCAAAATGCCTTCTAGCCTTTTGAACACCCGATGATGAGGCCTTTATTTATAACCCGGTCCATCTCGACCACTTAGCAAATCATAGCTCATTTATTTATTTATAATAATATACCTTCAGAGCAACTTGTCAATCGACATATTAACGGCACAAAATCGTGAATGGGAAATAGTATATTTTAATAGGCCGCGCTTAAAATGACATATGAGCGGGCCTACTAAATGAATAATTAAGGCAAATTACCATATAAATCTGTGACACTATTATTTTGGTTTATCCCACTTTAATTTAATTTGGTTTAAGGAAGTTCGACCCAAAAGACGATCCGAGCTACGTAGAGGAAGTGTTCTTATTTAGGTACAAGTAGTGTACAACAAGAAATACACGAATAGTTGTGCAATATGAAGACGTGTTTTTTGCCCAACCCATCTACCTAAACATTGAAATTGCCAACCAACTATTATTATATTGGTGTTTGGCATGGGATAAGAAAAAATAAGAGGTCAGACAAGAAGATAACAAAGGAGTGCGTGAACTGGTTCATACGGAGTTAAAAAAAAAAGAGTTCTGCATGTACTCTAAATACTTCTTTATGATAAGAGCTTGGAGAAAAGATAAATAAAGAGGTGTAATGGGATAAAACTAGCCATGTTAGATAATCTTTCCCGAAAAATTCTATCCTACAAACGTTGTAAAGATCTTGTCAAACACTCCGTCTTAATTAGTATAAATACTCTCCTTTAGCCCCTTATCGAGGATACACAGAAAAAAGACAAAAAACCCATAGAAAAAATTATACCATACCTCTCACAAAATATTATCCTAAAAAATAATACCGTTCCACGTAATACATTCATCCTATTTTGAACATAAAGACGCCCTAAAGTCAATTCAAGTAAGCTAGTTGTCGAAACGCCGTATCCAGGTAAGTTTGAGGGTGTCATATATTACTCCTTATTTTGCTATTGTCATAATCTAATTTGTTTGTTTGTATAATTTGTAAATAGATAGACTAACTTAGTTAATCCACCCACGTAAATAATTTGTATAGTCTTGTATAAAATCATTTTAAAACCTTTTTTATTGATAATTTCATCAAATATATAGTATTATAAATAAATAGTGCGGGCCGTCAGTTTGATGGGCGGTCCGTGTGCCTAACACCTTCCCTGACCGTACCTTTACCCCTGAATCCGCAATCTTTGGTTTAAACCGAAGTGACAGACCAGTTCCCATTCCAGGGATCAAAAGGGCTTTGCCGTTAAAATTTTTTTTTGTATGGTTTTTTATAAAACCTACTAGAGACTCCTATTGTTTATTTAAAATTTGAGATGTTTTCACGGGATCTAACAAACAGTTATCCCTAGCCTCGCATTGATGATTTGTCTGACCAGTTGAGGGGAGCTGATATCTTTTCAAAGATCGATCTGAGGTCGAGATACCATCAACTAAGGGTAAAGAATAATGATATTCCTAAGACTGTATTCAGGACCAGATACGGACACTGTGAGTTCGTTGTTATGCCATTTGGGCTGACTAATGCACCGACAGTGTTTATAGACCTTATGAACCGGATATTTAGTCCCTATTTGGATAAGTTCGTGGTGGTCTTTGTCGATGACATACTGGTGTACTCTAGGAATATGGAGGAGCACGCTGAATATCTAATATTAGTGTTGCAAAGGTTAAGGGACAATCAGTTATATATAAAACTAAGCAAGTGTGAATTATGGTTAGAGAAGTTGGCGTTTCTGGGTCACGTGGTGTCTAAGCAGGGGGTATCCGTAGACCATAATAAGATAGATGCAGTGTCCAAATGGAAATCACCAAAGAATGTCGCGGAGATACGGTGTTTTCTGGGCTGGCTGGCTATTATAGGAGGTTTGTTAAGGGTTTCTCCAAGATAGCTAAGCCTATGACTGCATTGATGAGGAAGGAGAACCGGTTTAAATGGGATGAGAACTGTGAGAAGGCATTATAGACATTAAAGAAGCGCCTGGCCACAACCCATATCCTAGCTTTGCCGGAAGAGAGCGAGAATTTTGAGGCGTACACTAATGCGTCCAAGAATGGTTTAGGATGCGTGTTGATCCAGAGTGGTAAGGTTATCGCGTATGCGTCACGACAACTGAAACCCTACGAGGAGAATTACCCAACTATGGACATGGGCCACCCGCACGCCAATCTGTGGACATAAGGCAGTCTAAAGCCACGTTTTGTGACGTAAAAGTGCGTTCAACCGGATCACTTTAGATCGGACGATTTTGCCTCGGTGAAGGTCTCGAGACGTTGAAAAGATGTTTGGAGTCGCCACCAAGAAATAATGGAGTGCTTGGACACCGTTCAAGATCCACTTTAAACCTTAGTCAAACAAAGCATGAAGCGGTGCTTGACACAGGTACTAAAGTTAAGGACTCGTCCCCCTTTCGCATTCTATGTCTAGAATGAATCACATTGCCATGGATAAGGCCATCCACTATGCAAAGGTTCTGAGTAAGAGGTGAGGGTACGTATTGGGAAGTCCTTTTATGGGACACCCAATCCCGCCCGTGTTAGCGTCATCTATTAGTCTATCGTGGCTGCTAGTGCAAAAATTGATAAAACGGGTTAAATGCATAAATGCGCATCCAAAAGTTTTAACCTAACATGTGAAAGTTTGCTAAGTCAGTTGTTTATCCAAGTATCAAGCAATTGATGTCAAGTTTGATTTAAATTGATTTGCATGCAAAAACGTAAATTAAACATCCAGTTACCGAGTTAGATCAAGGTGCTTAACACGATTCCTTTGTTTTGAAAAAAGTGTGTTTGAAGATGTTAAATTATAAAATAGGACTCATCAATCTGATCCGCATAGATTCAGATTCTTCGTAATCGGGATCGTCCTAGACAAGTGCTAAAATGAACAAACCAGAACAGTGCCAGGCGGCCCATTAGGGCACCAGCCTATAGGCGATGTAATGGGCTCTGCCCAGGTTTGAAATGTGATAGACATGAGGTGCCTTGGGGCACGAGCCATCCATCGGCCTAAGGAGACTCTCCTGGTTGTTTAAAAGTTTGTTGAAACCGCTTTAAAAGGTTGTTAAAAAAAATGCTTGAAAAAGGTCATTGAGACCGCTTTTGTACTAATGTTTCAAATGTGATTGCATGAATTGGAATGATTACTATTGTGTTAGTAATATTCGTCGTCGAGTCCGGATTTGCAAGCTTGACATGAATACTTTACAAGTAAAAGTGAAAAAAGTGTGCGCTTAATCGTTTTGTCACCGTACTCGAACTAAATTGACATGATGTGTATGTTAGCCCCGGATGACATATGATATAGACAAGATAAAGGTAAAAATGAAAGAAAAGTGCTTGATATGGACTAGTTATTTTGAGCTAATTGCTTTGAAATTAGCCAAGATTTATCATCGTACCTGGATTAAACCGACATGGTGTAAAGAACTATGGATGATTACGATTATCACTAAAATGCTTGAAAGTGTGAATAGAAGTGAGGAATGAAAGAAAATGGTGTTTAATTACCCATTAATTTGTAATTAACCAACAATATCATCGAATCACAGAATAAACCGTCATGGTATAAAGAACCAAGGATGATTTTGGTGATAGTTAAAGATATTTGTCATGGAAATAGATTGAAAATGGTAAAAACCATGGAAAGAAAAGAAGGAAAAGAAAAAATAAAATTAAATGTTGAAAGAATGATGAACTTAAACATGTTTGAGTTCTGACCCGAGTAGCCCAATGGGGCGCGTGGTCGTTGGCCACACGAGGAGCCTCTATTTCAGGCCAAAACTTGGTTTTGGCTCAATCATTCCATATGTAGAATCGTGTTATGCATGATTTATGTTTATAATTCATGAAAACGGTAAAAACATGAAGTTTAAAGAGTTTGTTACAACCTTATACTTACATGTTCGGTTGCTTGATGAAATCGACAAAGTGTTAAACTTGTGAGTCGGAAAACCGTTATGTAAGAAAAGAGTGTTGCTTTGCTTTTGTGTTGATTGATTAGGTGTAGCTGGTTGAAGTGGTCGGTCAAGTGTTTTTAATGCACGATGACGGTACCAAACAAAGTGTGTAAGGCTCATGTTTTGAATCGGTAGGTCCAAAACACGTGTCGGTTTTGATTTAAAAAGTCGAGTCTATAATTTTATGGGAGAAAAGAGGTGGCGGACACTCTCGTATTTTGCAAATGGTGGCATATGAGGGTATTTATAGGGGCTTGTTGTCTATTGTGTCCGTTGAGTTTTGTTGTTGGTTAAGGAAAGGCCCAGTTGGGGGCGAGGTATGTGAACCCCCGCAATAATGGTAATAATGTCCGATAAGAAAATGCGGAATTTTATGAAATTTTTGAAACTTTTAAAGTTTAAAGCGCGGGTTCATTAAATTCTAAAACATAAATAAAGAATGCGGAAATAAAGTTAAGTTTATACAAACGCGATAGTCAAAGGTGAGGGAAAATATATCCCTCGAATGACAAAATGATAAATGGCGAGTCTAAGCAATCCTAATAAACTGACTACTAGTCCAAGGTGCTCGCTAGCTCACACGTCTAACCCCACGAATGAATCTTCACAAACCTGTCATTCATGTAAACAAGAAAGCCACGGTCAGTGGGGAGTAACTCAAGGTTCACCCAACCACAAATTGTCGAAATGCATATAAGCAGGATCATATCAGAACATAACAAATATAACTATTTGATGTAAGCACTGAGACATAAGGATAACATTCAAAACATGTGTAGTCAATCATAGATAAGGCATATGATACATACATACGAGACTATCCAATCAAAACGTCACAAATGATAATCAACTATAAACATGCATGGCCATATGAATAGTATGATACAAGAAGGCTAAAGTGAACAATAATTAAACTTATATGACACAACACAAGTATCCGGCTCAGAGGCTACTTTTAAATCATGTCCAAGACACAACACATAAGTATCCGGCTCAAAGGATACCTTTAAAGCATGTCTAAGACACAACACACAAGTATCTGGCTCAGAGGCTACCTTTAAAGCATGTCCAAGATACAACACACAAGTATCTAGCTCAAAGGCGACCTTTAAAGCATGTCCAAGACACAACACATAAGTATCTGGCTCAGAGGCTACCTTTAAAGCATGTCCAAGACACAACACACAAGTATCTGGCTCAGAGGCTACCTTTAAAGCATGTCTAAGACACAACATAGAAGTATCTGGCTCTGAGGCTACCTTTAAAGCATGTCCAAGACACAATACACAAGTATCTGGCTCAGAGGCTACCTTTAAAGCATGTGCAAGACACAACACACAAGTATCTGGCTCAGAGGCTACCTTTAAAGCATGTCCAAGACACAACACACAAGTATCTGGGACGTGGTTACTAATGTCACATTCATACTTATGGCTTGCATCTCACCATAAGAACGGATGGTAACATCAATCCCGACGATCATATCGCAACTAGAGGGTTTATAGCTCACCTCTAATATCCGATAGGACCAAGACTCTCACAACCGAACAATACAAGGCATTATTGACACGGCTGTCGCAACCCTATCAAAAATGAACCAACTGGCTCTAACTAATATAGTAGAGGTAAGTCGGGTATCGTACTCCACAGGGAGGCTATTATATCTACTTGTTTTTCTAGTCTGTCACGGTAACAGATTGGGGTGTTTTATTTGTTTTAACAAAACTGCTGAATGAAATGTAAAGCAAAGAGAGTGAACGATAAAACTAGTAAGAATGAAAGGATGTGATCAAATATAGAAAAGAATGCTAGGATGTCGGTTCACCATGATAATTAGCCAATTCGGTCATAATGAGATCAGTCGGTCTAATGTGAGAAGGGTAAAGGGAAGGTCCTTTCGGTCCGCTATCCGCCCTAAAATACCACCAACTTAGCTTTCACCCTCATTAGTGTAGTCTATTGTCCATAACACGTCTATTCATTATTAATCTCTCGATCTAGGTCTGAATTTAACCAGATTAACTAGTTTAGAAGCGTGCACTCAACTAAACGATTACAATTAAATTGCCATGAATCAATTCTCACGATCAAGACCGTCTAAACTAATTATAACATCATTGTTTTACTACCATGGCTCCCTTAATCCTAGCATAAAAGGATTTCGCTACGCATGTTCATAATGAAACTAATAACAACAATTGATGAAATAATAGAAGACATAATATAGAGATTAAAAGGGAGAAATGCATAAACTAATAACAACTAATTAAAACATAAATTAAGAGACAAGTAATTAAGAGTGCAAATTAAATTAAATCAAGAGAGTAAAGAGAGATTACAAAGTTTAGGATCCGGAAAGAGAAAACAAATATAACGTTGCATAAGGAAAGAGAAGCGTCTGCTTAGTAATTAAGAGTAAAGTATGCAGAATAAAAGATCATTAAACCTAGTTTAGTCTTCCCTTTATATTGGGAAGATATTTTATTAACCTAAACGTAATTAAGATATTAAATCCTACGTCTAATAACAAAAGATCTCGATCGAGTACAATAGAACTACTCGATCGAACATTTATTCTATCCAAACCTCTCGATCGAGGACTTCACCTCTCGATCGAAGGCCTTCAAAATACCACCTCTCGATCGAAGGCAGCAAACCCTTCGATCGAGACCTCCTCTTCACCATAGCACTCGATCGAACAGATTAGCCAACAAAAGGCTTCGATCGAGTACACTGCCACTGAACCAGCTATTGTTTCATTGATATGGCATACAAAACATCTTCATGCTTCCCGAGGCAAAGGTGCTCTGGCTCAAATTCTTCCATCTCCGTAAATTCAAGCTAAGGGATAGAAAAAAGGCATGATTCCGATACTTTCGGGTCCGTTCCTGCAGATAAAGCAAAGCAAACCAATGTAGACTATTCGGGGGACATTTGTAGCATAGTACTACGAGAATCGCATAGAAATACGTGCAATAAAGGCTCATAAAGACTATATAAAATGCACGTATCAAACCTCCCCAAACCAAACCTTTACTCGTCCTCGAGTAAACTATATGCAAACTAAAGGAACGAAATAGAAAACTCAGAGCTAGCTACAAATTGTCCACTTAAACCAGTTTAATTCAAACAAATTGACACTTATAGCCAAAACTGTCAAATGCAAACGAGGTGTAGGATGTTTATAATAGAGCTAAACTGTCGACCTTGCAAGACCTTTAAAAATGGACTCTCTCGGATCACTCTTCTCTCATGAAGCAAAGGGTAAGCATATGAATGTAAGAGAGAAAGAAATATAGTCGCTCACCTAGACTACGACTGACATAAACTTGCATGCAGCTAATATGATAGACAATTCTAACTACCGTACGCATACATTCCAACCAATCAAGGTCCCGTCACAGCCGAGGGCTTACAAAAATATCGAAAAGTGAGGCAATGGGTAAGAAAAGGCAAAATATTTTTGGAAATGTGAGGTAATAAGTCAAGCTAGCTACCTAAACAGAGCCGAACGAACCATATCCGATTCTAAACCATCTACAAAACTGAAGCACAAATGCCTTAATTGGCATACAAACTCACTAAACCAAAAACATACTCCTCATAAGATTAAAATAAAACATAGGAGTAAAACCGACTTTTATTCAATCTCTCTTTTACATTTTTCTCTTTTTTTCTCTTTTTCTTTTCTTCCTCACGGTTTTTTCTTTTTTTTTTTATTCCGAATTCTTTTTTTCTTTTCAATTTCTTCTTTTTTCATCATTTCATCCTCCTTCTTCTTCATAAATTACCAACTCCAAAATAATATAATACAAACCAAACTCGGATCAATAGACAAAATACCGCAAAAACATACACTAAACTAGCTTGACAAGGTAGGCTAAATTTGGAATGTAGTTAAGGGTCAAAAGGCTTATTTGGCTAAATGTGGAGTTTAATGGGTAAAAATGAAAGAAAAGGGAAAGTAAGCACCTCCCTGCGTGTGACACCAACCACTAACCCGAATGTATGTAGGCAAAAAGCAATTGAATTTCATAAATGTGCAAATTAATGATACATGATATGCAAGGAGTAACTACTCACAATCCTACATGAACTGGTCATAAATGACACCAGTATTAAGGCTCTAAAACTTAGAAATTAGGAGTAGATGGCCAAAATTTCAGGTCAAGTCTATTTGTTCAGCTATATTTTAACATTAACTCGTAGATATTCAAAAAGACAAAGCTAATAAGATAACAGTTTGTTGCAAGACTTAAGTGAAATGACTAAAAGTAGTGCGATTTCATCATTGAAGTCTACCATTCCGACTCAACCTATATGCAAAAGTAAACGTGATATATATTTTTTGATTTTTCGAATTTTTTGGTTTTTTTGAATTTTTCATGTTTTGTTGAAAATAAAATACAATGCAAACAGGAATGCAATAAACGTGAATGCAAAACAAATGCAAATGCAGACTCAAATGATGCATTACCCTCCCCAAACCAAAACGGACAACGCTCTCGTTGTCCTCCAGCATACTGTAGATACCTCATTTCTACACCTCCCGCCAACCACCCAGTGATGATTGGGCCACATGTTTGGTACGCGGAACGATTTATGACAGTTCGAAAGTTTATCATCAGGTGATTGCTCAAACACTCGAGTCTGCCCCCTTGGTCGTCATCTACGCATCGATACGGTCATTTTGACAGTAATTAGAGTTCATTTGGAGTCCGGGTTAAAAACCGCTTCATTTTCTAAGAAACCGTTTAAAATGCCGAGTCGGAATGTTCTAGAATGTTCTAGATATTTATTCCCAATCAAATTTTATATCTTTTGGTGAAATATCTTCGTATATCATAATTTACGGAAAAAGGAAGTATAGATCTACCGTAATTCCATAACAGAAATGCGGAAATCTTTCTTCCGGAGGAGGAAACCTCTGGGGAAATGACGCAGCAGATGCTGCGCCTCTTGGAAGGACCGCAGCAGCTGTTGCGCCTCTTCCCCAGCCCTGTTTGGGTGTTTACGGAATATTTCCGTGATTTCATTCCAAAGTTTGTGTCATTCCAAAACTCTTCCACATTTTTTGGTATTAATAGAGACCTTCGGTCTCCATATTTTTCACGCGAGTGTCCGCCCTTCTCTTCTCTCTTTGCATTCTGGACCTTGCTTTAAGCTTTCGAAGCCTACGTGCTTGATCAGTCAACCACGTAAGCTCAGATCATTCTGAGTACCAGTCACGTTGCATGACCGACCAATTTGACCACTACACATCAATCAATCAATTAATTTAAAATCCTCCAACGAGGGCACTTTCTATATAAATTCGTGTCGAGCAATCACTAACGTTAACTTAGTCAATCTCGTTCTGTCAAACATGTAAGTCTGAGGGTGTAAATCCAACTTTTAATTTATGTTTTTATTTTTGTACCAATTAATGTATGGTTTAAGTCAAAAATACATTCAAAACCGACGTCGAGAATAAACGCAGCAGCAGCTGCGCCTCTTCAAAGGGTCGCAGCATATATTGCGCCTCTTCTAGAGGCTGCTTGCTGCTCCTGCTCTTCTTCTTCTTCCTCGGGTTTCCATTGTTTTCTTCTTTTCGTCTTATTTTCCTACTTTCTTTCATTCTTCAGTATATAAATCATGTTTTAATAATCCTTTTTAATCATAATGCTTTATTTAGACCTAAATCTCTTATAATCAATATTTACGGGTTTTCGTCACTATATCAAACCCGGATTTTAGGAACTCTATTAGTCCATATCAAGTTTCTGGGATTCATATTTTTATACATGCTTCTCATGTTCCGTTCTATTTTGTTCTCCAACCGTCTTAAATCCAAGTGTAATTAATTTAATTCCGACGCCATAGATAAATCTAACTTGTTTTAGTTCATTTTAATCCCTTTTCATCACTTTTATGACGGTTCCAGATGTACATAACCTACTACAATCACATTTACTCGAGTTCCCAATCGATAATTGATCTTAAAATTACCAATGAATATTAACGGACTGCGGTTCTGACTTCACAGACAGAGCTCAACTCAAGAACAGACGCAGGAGGAGTTGTGCCTCTTCCATGGGACGCAGCAGATGCTGCGCCTGTTCTGAGGTGATTTCTGTCCCTGAATTCGTTTTCGCTTAGAGGTATCTTCTAATTACATGTTTAATTAACTAATAATCGTAATATCGCCTCTAATCTGACCTATTTTGTTACTTTAACTTCTAACCCTTTTATTCTTTATTTATTTTCATCTTCGAAAATCCGTTTCAAGTGTATTTTAGACGAAAATCAATTAAACCATTGTAATCCATTGTAATTTTAATTATTGTTATTTATTTATAGTTTGTTTATCGCTCTTGTATGATTTATTTTACTTGTCTTTCACATGTAATCAATCTAACCCTCAACTTTGACCTTAATTATTTGCTAAATTACGTATTAACCGGCATAGTTTAACTCACATGCTAGGATTAATCTGTGGATGTTGCATTGCATGCATATAATCGACGACATAACAAATATGAACAACTTCCCTAATCATTAGTAGAGGCCGCTATCGAAGCGGGCGGGAATAGGTGTTCAGTAAAAGAGCTTCCTAATACGTACCCTCACCACTTACTCCAGATCTCTGTGAACATCCGTGTTCATTGGCATACACGAGAGTCATTCTAGACATAGAATGCTAAGGGTAACAAGTTCTTAGGGTTCCTGTCACTACTTTGTGTCTTTACATGGTACGAGGTATTCGAACGGTTCCAATTTCCAATAAAAAATGGCAGCAACTCCACAAATGCACTCTTTATTTCAAACGCCTCCGCTTGCGCCACGATGTGTCCCATGTCCACAGTTTGGCGACTCCGTTGGGGATAATATACACTTACGTATTACCCAGGGTGAAAGTTGAACGAGGTTAGGGAATAGTTTGTACGAGACAGTTGTCGGTTCTCATTACTCGACCTTCTTAGGTCGTTTTATTCGGCCTTCATAGGCTTAACCCAACCCATTCGACCAATCGTCCCGTCTGGACGGTCCAAATTCTTATCTCGGACTAAAGATGGATAGCGATTGACGTCAACCATAACGTGGTACATACTCATGTTTGTATCGAGGGCTTTCACTACTCAAGGGAATGGACTAGGAACCGACCTTACTCATGTTTGGCACAAACCTCTCCATAGACCATGGCTTGATTGCTTGGTATGGCAACCCACCTTCTAAGCCAAAAACCCTTCAAGTGCTGTCAGCATACTGTTATAATGCTAGTATGAATGTTTGTACCATATACATGATCACCATTTTGTAAACGAAACTATGACGAATTTTGTAAAAATAAAATCCTTTCAAAATGTAAACACTTTCGAAGTGGCCTAAAATAGCGCAAAATAAGCCGAAACTCTGTCCAAATGTCGAGTCAAAATTCGGGCCTCAAACCCATTTTAAACTTCACTTCGAGTCAGCACTCCTACAACTACACTACAGTTGTCTAGGACTAACATTTTAAAATTTTGTCCTTTTCAAACCTCGCTTGACATAGTGGTACACACCCACTTCACGAGTCAAATCTTTTCTTGAGTAAGTGTGCGAAAATAGTCGATCGTGTTTTGATTCGTCATCGATTTCTTATCCCCAGTTCCAAAATGGTTAGAACTAGTCAAGGAAGCGTTAATGGTCGATCCAAACAACCCGTGAATGGTAATGATCAAATCCTGGCTGCGCTCATTCGTCTCCAAACGAGTCAAGGCCAAGCTTATGCTCGCCTCAATGCTATTGATGGTCGGATTATTGCTGTAGAAACTAGAATTCCTTCTGCAGAGAATGACATTCCTGACATGGTCATGCATGATAACTTCCCACCCTTTGTTGGACAACCAGAAACCACTACAGATCTCACTGAAGCTGAAAAGTGACTCCAATACTTGGAGGAGCAACTAATGTACCTCAAGGGAGATGACATCTACAGGGAAAATAATCGCAAGTATGAGGCCGTAAATGCCCAGTTACCAACTAACTTCAACATGACTGACATTCCAAATTTCAAGGGGCATGAAAACCCTTTGAACCACATTCGTGCCTTCAAAGATTACATGTCTATCAAAGGCATTAAACCAGATATGTTCTTAAGGATCTTTCCTTCATCTCTCGATACTATCCCTAAACAGTGGTTCTACTCCTTGGAACACAAGAAAATTGCTACCTGGGATGATGCTGTAATTGAGTTCACCAAACAGTACGCAGATAATGCTGAAATTCAAGTCAATATGTACATTCTAGAGGTTCTTACCCAAAATGAGAAATTAGGCTTCACCGACTTCCTAAGTAAGTGGAGAAAGACTAGCACACAACTGGTTGAACGCCCAGACGAAGCCACCCTTATGGAAAAGTCCGTAGATAATTTGAGACCCGTTTATGCGAACCATTTGAGGTACCAAAACATAAAGTTTTTCAAAGACTTAACTGTGCTAGGAACAAGAATTGAAGACGACATCCGTAAAGGACTCTTGTCCAAAACGGTAGGTCGCGGATATCAGGGTTCAACGAGTCGTTCTTATAGCTCCAATAGCAAGACCGATGAGGTTAACCTTGTCGAATCATCTAAGAAGAATAACCCGCAAAGGAAGTTCATAAGCATCGGTGATTCATATTCCAACGCTCTGAAAAGGTTGATGAAACAAGGTAAGCTCCAATCCATAGGACCTACACCTGACCCGGAGAAGAAGTCTAAATTCTGGGATGAGAATGCATACTGCGAATATCACAGAGGCAGGGGACACGATACAGAGAAATGTTTCAAATTGAAACATGTCATTCAGGATATGATTGAAGATGGTCGTTTACCCATACCTCCCGCACGCAAGCCTAATAATACTCAGAATCCTCTTGGAATTCTGACAATCACAGATAATCCACCTTGGATTGTTCACATCTCATTTCTTCAGTCGAAGATGAGATTCATGCACTAGAAAATGAGGAGAGTTATTCCACCATCTCTCCTACCATTGCTGATTTTATCGCATGGGCAAAGAGTGTAAGTAGGTAAGTTTCAGAGCAAGAAGCTGTAGTGGCATCCCTACGCAATTCAAACACCATACCTAAGGGAAACACGTCACCGGCCCCAACAATATCCCAAGAATCTACAATGAAAGAGGTGATCGCAGTGGTCGACAGTCTAGTCGAGCAAATAATCAGTCTAGAATCTGAAATCATCAGGTTGAGAGAGCTCAGCATCGTCAACGGAATATGAGCAGAAGGCGATGAAGACAAATACCTCACAGAACACTATCTAGTCAAGGTCAGTGAGGATATATTCAAAGGTAGTGAAGGTCAAGATATAGATCACCTTACTCGCTCAGGACGTCCAAATCAAAATGTCTCTCAAAAGGTCCTACTGTTAATGGTCCAACTACTAACACCAATGTCATAATAATGATGGCGAAGATACATCTGCTGACCATTTAGTAAAACAACTACAAAAGACAAAGGCTGATCTTTCATTCTGGCAATTAGTTGCGAGTTCATTTCCCCATCGTCAAGCTTTGCTGTAAGCATTGGCTAAACTAAACGTAGCGCACGATTTTACACCTGATGACGTAGTCAACCTAGTCTTCCAAGACTCAATCAAGCTAAGTAACCTAGTTACTTTTTCAGATGAGGATTTGCCTCCTTTCGGCGCCAGTCATAACCTCGCTCTATACATTACGGTCACATGCTTAAAGAAGAACGTACCAATGACTTTGGTAGATGATGGCTCCGCAGTCAATGTCATACCACTAAAGACAGCATATAAGTTGGGCATAAAAGAATCAGATTGGACTCCTACCAACCAAGGTGTTCGAGCATACGATGGGACACGACGTAAAGTAGTAGGGCTAATTAACCTTACTATAGCCACAGGGCCAATCGAGCGAAAGGTTAATTTCCAGATAGTGGACATCGAGGCATCCTTCAATATACTTCTAGAAAGGCCCGGTATTCATGCTTCCAAAGCGGTAACATCCACCTTAAATCAGAAGATCAAGATTCCCCTAGATGGAAAAGTAGTGACGATCACTTCGTCACCTATCAAGGCTGTGATAGAGAAAATGGCAAGCAACCAAGTAGTCACAGACCCAGTGTACGAGCCTGGGGGATTTCAAAGCATAAATCTTATAGAGAGCGAGTTGGCGCCTTTATACTTAAACCCATACTCCAATTTAGTGGTAAACCACATACTCAAGTCCCAGGGATACTTCCCAGGAATGCCAATAAACCCTGCCAAAAAGAACATCTTTGCACCGTATAAAGAAGGAAGTTCTCAAAGAATACCATTAGGTTTGGGATACAAACCAACGAAAGCAGAAGCCTTAGAGATGCTTACTCAATTCTAAGAACGTAAAGACAAAGGAATCCAGATGCGACCCTATCTCCCTACCCTAAATGGATACTTTGTCAGAGAGGGGAGCCATGAATAATTTTACGGATTTCCTGAACCTTGGCATTATAGGGGAACAAAACTAGCTGGAATTGAGGTCTTCCACGATTGATATTTCATCCCTTCGGAAACGGTTCCTACTCTCAAAACTCGTCAAACGCCTTGTTTAGACGAACAAGTCGTTAGCCTTCTGTTTGGAGAAGACCGATTCGTCAGAGCAGCGCACGATGAGATCATTACCATGCTACTTCAAGATGACCATTTCAACCCAACAGCGCTAATTACTAACACCAGCCCAAATCAGCAGAAGGGATGGAGAAAATCGATCAAATGGACCAACAACCAAGGAAAACTCTTCAAGGTCACTACTGGAGAAGGAGAGATGCTCAAAGGAGAACCCAAAGACGATGAATTCGAGTCAGAATCAGAGTCAGAGTCGGAATTAGAGTCTGAGTCTAGGGAAGTCACTAGAGAGTCTTCCTCTGTCTTCACTCCCCATCCTGTTGTTTCTCCTAGCATAGCGTCACATAGTAATAGTAGCTTGGGAAATGTCCCAACAGCTGTCCCTTTACCGCCACTGACTACTAAACAGATGGCTTCTTTGTTTCAGCTCTTTTCAAAATTTAATATGAATAAATCTGATTCTGCTTACTCCTTGTGTTATTCTGTATGCAATTCTATTACGATGATAATGAGGATGATCCTGACCTAGACTCAGTCGAATTACCTCCCTATATAATCAAAGTACAAGAGGGGGAAGGGGCACCAGTTATAAAAAACACCGAACCCATCAACGTAGGGACCGAACTAGAACCCCAAGAACTTAGGATAGGGACGACCTTAGACCCAACAGAAAGGGCCAATTTCATCGACATCCTACACTAGTTCAAAGAATTTTTCGCTTGGTCTTACAAGGACATGCCAGGGATCGACAGAAGTATTGCAGAACATCGCATTCTAATCAAACTAGGTTTCAAACCTGTAAAACAGAAGCTCCGTCGGATGAGGACCGAGTGGGCTCTTAAGATCAAAGAAGAACTCGATAAGCAATTCAAAGCCGGGTTCATCAAAGTTTCCGAGTACTCAGACTGGGTGGCTAACATAGTCCATGTACCCAAAAAGGATCGGCGAATCTGAGTTTGTGTTTATTTCAGAGACTTAAACAAAGCGAGTTCCAAGGACGACTTCCCTGTACCACACATCGACATATTGGTAGATAATACAGCAGATCACGCGTTGTTATCCTTCATGGACGGGTATGCAGGGTATAACCAGATCAAAATGGCCTTAGAAGATATGCTCATGACAGCCTTTGTCACTCAGTGGGGCACATATTGTTATACTGTCATGTCGTTCGGGCTAATCAATGCAGGGGCTACATACCAACGCACTGCGACCACTCTGTTACATGATATGATGCATAAAGATGTATAAGTATATGTAGATGACATGATTGTGAAATCCAAGGATAGAAAAGGGCACATCGATAATCTTCGCAAATTCTTCCTCAGATTGCGCAAGTATAACATGAGGCTCAATCCTCAGAAATGTGCATTCGGAGTCACATCAGGCAAGCTTCTAGGATCTGTCGTCAGCCAGAGGGGAATAGAAATTGATCCATCCAATATCAAAGCTTTAATCAAAATGCCACAACCCCAAACAGAAAATGAGGTTAGAGGATTTCTAGGTAAAGTGCAGTATATAAGTCAATTCATATCAAAGCTCATTATGATCTGCGAACCTATTTTTCAAAAAGCTAAAGAAAACAGATCATACCATATGGGACAACGACTGTCAAAAGGCGTCGACAGGATTAAAGAGATATTGGCTAAACCACCAGTGCTAATGCCTCCCCAATGAGATCAACCTCTTGGTTTATATCTCACGGTTACCGAAACAGCCATGGGGGCTATGCTCGCACAAACCATTGGGAAAGAAGAAAGAGCTATCTACTACCTTAGTAAGAAGTTCTTGGAGTACGAGTGTAAGTATACACCTCTTGAAAAGACATGCCTCGCTCTTGTGTGGGCAACAAAGAAGCTACGCCACTACATGCTTAGTTATTCTGTCAAGGTGTATTCTAAAATGGATCCCGTCAAATACCTCTTCGAGAAACCCGTCCTCAATGGACGTTTGGCAAGATGGACCTTAATGCTCTTAGAGTTTGATCTCAAGTACGTACCTTTGAAAGTCATAAAGGGACACGCCGTTGTTGAATTCTTCGCAGATAATCCTATCAACGATACCCAAGAAATAGACACGTGGTCATTTCCAGACGAGGACATCTTACAGACCAGTATAGACTCTTGGTATCTTTATTTTGATGGGGCATCGAATTTGAGAGGATTTGGGATAGGAGTGTTGCTCATTTCTCCTGAAGGCGAGCATACACCACTTTCTGTCAAACTCGACTTCGAGGTGATAAATAATGCAGCATAGTATGAAGCTTGCCTTATTGGTCTACAAGTAGCATAGGCATTACGAATCTTTGAGTTCACGGAGACTCATCCTTGATCATTAACCAAGTTACAGGATCTTGGAAAATCCGAAGTGAAAGTCTAGCACCCTATCAGGCTAGGATAGATCAAGTCGCACAATTCTTCGATCAAGTCACTTATCTACACCTACCTCGTGAAGAGAATTAATTTGCAGATGCTATTGCAAAACTTGCATCTTTGATTAATATGCCAGACAATATGGTTGAAATGCCTTTATGCATCAAACGACGGTCAGAACCGGCCTACGTACACCTCCTTACAGATGAAGAGGAAAGACCAGAGGAACTTTGGTTCCAAGCCATTCTAAATTTCAAACTTAATGGTACATACCCACCAGATATGGACAAGAGGGGACAACGCGCCATATGTCTACTCGCCTCTCAGTACCTCCTTATGCAAGGAGAATTATACAAAAGAACACCTCTTGGTGTCGTCCTGCGTTGCCTTGATCATTCAAAGGCACAGAAAGTAATGGAAGAAGTTCATGATGGAGAAAGCGGTCCACATATGAGTAGACCTATGATGGCTAAGAAAATCACGCATCTAAGATATTATTGGATGACAATAGAGTCAGATTGTATTAAATACGTCAGACATCGCCAGAATTGCCAAATCTTCGGAAATGTGCATCATGTCCCTCCTTCAATGCTTTACACCATGACATCTCCTTGGCCATTTTCCGCTTGGGGAATAGACATCATTGGCAAAATCACTCCAGCCGGAACAGGAGGTCACTGTTTCATTTTGGTAGCTATCGACTATTTTACTAAATGGGTCGAAGTAGCATCTTACACTAGCCTTACAGCTAAAAATGTGGCAAAGTTCATACAAACCAATATCATATGTCAATATGGTTGCCCACATGAAATCATCAGTGATAATGGATCACATTTTTAGGCCGAGATTGAGCAATTGCTAGCCAAATATAAGATCAAGCATCACCATTCCTCGCCATATAGACCCCAAACTAACGGCACGGTAGAGGCAGCTAACAAAAATGTCGTCATGATCCTCAAGAAAATGATCGACAATTATCGTGATTGGCCTAGCAAGATACCCTTTGCATTGTGGGGATATCGCACATCAGTTAGGATGCCCACTGGGGCTACTCCTTCCTATTTAACTTACGGCATGGAAGCTGTACAGCCAGTGGAGCTAGAGATCCCGTCTCTACGCATTCTGTTAGAAAGTCAAATCCCTGAAGCTGAATGGAATAAGGATAGATATGAGGAACTCATCCTCTTGGATGAACTAGGGTTGCGTGCATTACATAATGTGCAGACATATTAGGCGCGTATCAAACGAGCCTTTAATAAATGGGTTAAGCCCAGGAACATCAAAGAGGAGATTTGGTGCTCAAATCAGTCAGAGCTCTCCTACCTGTCGATCCACAAGGAAAGTTTAAACCTTACTGGGCCGGACCGTTCTTAGTCAAGTCCATACTCTCAGGGGGTGCGGTTAGGATTACAGACCTAGATGGGAATGAATTTGCTAACCCAACAAACCTAGACCAACTGAAACGATACTACCCCTAGCATAGGACAAAACACGCCTCGCGTAACACTCATGTGTCGCTCTTGCGGCACGAAATAAAAATGGCCCTTGGCCCGCTGAAATAAAGCTTATGTCATCTTGCTCTTGCATTTCAACATTTTGTCATCCTCATATCATCAAATAAATTAAAATTGCACTTCTTTAGGAGTAAGTGAAGCATATACTCATCTTTTTTTTCTAAAGTTCATTACAAGCTCTTGCTTCGAACAATTATTCTTTTACATTTACTCAAACTACGCAGAGGGTTTGATTTCATTTTTTTTAATGAATACGTAGGCAATTCTTCACAGGATACAACCCGTTATTTAAAAATGTAAATAGAAGGACATTTGCATTTGCATTTGAAATTCAACAAGGATAAGTAAAAGAAAAATCGTAACAGTTTCTTAACTAATAAATATTTTATTCATTGTTCCATAAATGGTAATAATATGCCAAATACATATAAAAATAACAATGCTGAAAATAAATACTAGGCTAGGTTCTAGAAACCCGTCATTTATTACAACCCAAATAATAATAAATAATAGTACAATAAATGACTAAGGCTATTCTTCCATTTTCCCTTTGCCTTTGTCACCCTTATCATACTTCTTGTCTCGACCACGAGCCGGACACTCTTGCGTTATCTCCGACCTAATCACCAATGGTTGTTCTCGTGGTCTAGCCTTACCATTTTGATACATCACCATCTTCTCGGCAGAGGCGGTCTTCGGTTTCTTCAACGGACGAACAACTCTGAATCCGACCTCTTCTTCCTCCTCAGTCAAGTACTTTTTGTTCTCCTTTGCTACTTCGGGGATCTTATAGTCCACGGGATTGTGCTTCCTCAACTTCTCACGCTCTTCAGGAGTACCAGCCTTTCTCCATTGCAAATATGAGTCAGATACCCATAAAGAGCCAACAGGAACTGGCATGAAGCACACGTTCCTCTGGGCCCACCGATGTACCCACTCTCGACAAGACTCCGAAGTATATGCCAAGGCACTTTGAGGAACGATATCTAGCTTCGGAATTTTCTGCTTAAGGCCCACTTGCCTCATCAATCTCTCAGGAAAAATGCAAACCATGAATTCCAAGCTAGGGACACGAACTGACTGTGTCAGATCCAGAGATGAGACTCCTAACCTGATATGCCACCATGGCACAATCCATCGGATGAAAGGGCCACCTTCACTCTTCAACTTATTTTCCCATTAGTTGCATACCCGAGTGAAGTCCACCATGTATAGCCTAGTTCTCATTACAATTGATCGAGCATGATATCCTTGCACATTAACTGGGGGCTCGATCAGCCGCAGTTGTTCCATTAGCCAAACCTGCAAAAAGGGGACGGGAATTACTACCCTTATATCGACCGAAAAAAAAAAGACGGAAAAAGAAGAAACAAAGACGGAAAAAAAAAAGAAAAACAGAAAAAAAAAATGGTTGAATATTAAATAGGATCCTTACCTGCAGAATGACGGGACTTCCCAGATAAGAAAGCTCAAGTTTGGCCTTCCTATTATCCAAACCAAGGATGGTCTCCCCTACTAGTAGGCACGCTGGGCTCCTGCGCAGCTCCATTTGCTCTATTATGCTCAGAAAACGAGGATCACCCCTCATCTCCTTATCAACGTGCCCTTGAAGGACAGAACAATAAAGTAGACAAAACCCGAAAGCCCTGCGCCTCGCAGCATAGGAAATGGTAGGGTCCTCCCTATTTATAAATCGATCAACAAAGTTAAACATGCGGACACCTTTTGAAGTCACAAGACGGTCCACCTCGGCCTTGGTCAATCCAAGCAAATCCCTGAATTTATTTTTATAGCCTTGAGAACTATGAGGTATAGCCTGTACAATTTCTGGATCCCATCCTCCAATAGCAGCTATTTCTTCAGGAAAAGAACAAATTTTGCCTCCCAGAAAGGCGAATACGTGAAAATTTGGGCCCCAATACTTAAGACAAGCATCCAAGAAAGGCTTCACCACTTTCACTAACTTGAGCGTTATGATCAATCCTAAATTAAAAGCACCCATATCGTGTTTCTCAACATTTGAAAACTCATTCGTCCATTCCCTTAGACGGTTTTCAAAGGCATCCATATTTTTTTGGAAATTTTTTGAGAGGATATATGAGCTTTATGTAATAGACGGAAGAAAAGAAAAAGGAATTATGTGAATAAAAGCTCACCCGAAGTCTCTATTTATACTATTCGTTGATTCCTAATTTCTGTCGAGCACTGAAAACTCGGGGAAATGACGCAGCATTTGTTGCGCCTCTTCGAAGAGTCGCAGCTCATGTTGCGCCTCTTCCCCAGGTCCTCTTTCCGTGTTCTCAGCCACAGATCTTTCCTATTTTGCTTTTGGCTAAGTTTCCTATCCCTATAGGAACTCAATTTGGTAATTTCGACTAAATTACCAAGTTTTATGTTTCCTAATCCTTTTTGGGTTCGCTTTTTTAGGCAAAATCGCCATTATCACCAAAACGCCCACTTACTCATTTTCATTTCTTTTTTTTTGGGGAATCATTTAACTCCTCTTTTCAATACATTTCACACTTAGACATTTCTTTTAATTTTCTTTTTTAGGGGGTAGCCCTCCCTACCGTCCGATCATTTTTGCTCATTTCTGGGCATTATTTTGTAATTTTTGCTCATTTTCGGGCACTTTTTTTACCTTTTTTCATTTTACGCCAATTTAGGCCACCTATATGACTATGTGTTTTACTTGTAATTTCTATATAAATTTCGGCATCATGACGGCATAAACCGTCACCTACCAAACCTGTTTTTTTAAGCTAACCTGCAGGAACAACAAACACCCAGCAGCAAAGGCACTCATGCCATTATATACACAACCAAATATCCAAAATGTGCAGATATACAAAACAACGAAAACGACATCTAATCCTGGTGACCCCTCAGCTCGGCTACGGTCGTCTCAAGAGCGGCAATCTCGGCGTCCCTGACCTCAAGCTCTCTCAACAAATGAGCCGTCTCCTCCCGGGACTACGTCAGCTCGCGCTCCAGGTCACGCTCTCTCTAAGTAAAATGGAGAAATGCCTCATTTTTATAAAATGAAGTAACATTTCGTTGCAACAAAATTCAAAATTTCAAGAAATAAATAAGGAAGGGAAAGAGAGGTTCATACCTGTCGTTCCGGGCCACCTAAGAGTGCCTTGATGGCCGTAGCTTACAGCCGGTTGGCCATCCTCCACAGATCTACGTACCAGGACGGTGCCACCTGCATTTAAATGCAAAGAAAAGTTCAAAAAGAAGCAAAAGTGTTCCTATGCGATAAAAACGATAAAGACGGCCAAAGCTGGGGGCTTACCCTCCTGACAAGGTGCTGCCACTCCTCCAAGCCAGCGTCTGTCACCTCCTCGCCTAAGTCGCGAATTTCCGAGATCGTCGTCATGTCCGCCGCGTCAGTGTACTCTAGTGTCTCTAGGTAAGCTGGGGGCTCGACGCCTTGCCACCTCGATCTCCTACAAAATCAAATAATTCTTCATTTGACGATCGTTTGTCATTTGTCAAATCAATTCAAAAACGAGTAAAAAGGTAAAGATGCTTACCACGATCGGCTAGTACGCCAACCTTTGACTGATAAACTCGGAGTACTCCTCGCCAGGAATAAGGAGGGCGTCACCACCCGCATCAGCCAAGTCAGCCTCTCTCTCAGCCGCAGAAGGCTCCCTACACATCATCCGTGGAGGATCGATGTGGACCGTAAAGGTGTCACGAGAGCACTATCGAGTCAAACGCTCGCCCAAATACCACACAGGTCCCATGGGCGTCGTCAACACCAACCGACTCGAGCTTCTAAGGTGAAGGACCTCAGCCACGAAAGCTGTAGCCTCAGGGTAGCTCTCCCAAGGTCTAAGCACCCACTAAAATAAGAAAAGGAGGGGTCATTCCTATGATCGGCTCTAAATGTGGAAGGGGTCATTCCTATGATCACTTCTAAATAAAAGCCAAAAAAGGAAAAGTAATCAAATAAGGATCGAAGGCGCTTACGCTGTCCAACGTCAGGGCATTCACACCCCTCCGAAAAATGTCGTAAGAAGAGCGCTGGCTCTTTCTACGGCACACCACCCAGTCCCTCACAACAGGGTACGCCATCGGCTCGGGCTCCGTCCTCTTGGGCGCAAAGCTAGGAAAGTAGGAGTACACCCACGCCTGCAGACGGAATAATGATTATTTTCTACGAAGACAATAATAGCAATAAAAGAATTGAAGAAATAATGATCTTCATAATTCAAAGGAAAGGTTCATATCTCCAGCAAGAGTCCAGGACCAATAGTGACAGGAGAAGTCCCCTTCTCCATCAGCTCCGGACGTACCATGGCCCTCATATAATGAGTGAGGACCGCAAAGCCAGGAGTAACCCAGTCCCAATGACCTAGGCTACTCAAGTCAGCAAGGAAGGGAAGAATCTTCATCGACAGCCTCTCCCCCTTGTCTCCTAGGTAAATCGAAGACAAGAACCACCACAACCACAGACGAGCCCTCTGCTCAGCAGTACAAGGAGGTGGAGGCACTAACCGCCCAACTATCCTCACCCTTGCCGGGACCCTACCTGCAAAGTAGTCCCTGACGTAGGAACTCGTCACCAACCCGGGAACGCTAGCAGCACTCGCCGCCAGGTTCCAGCCAATCAGAATCCTCGCCTCGGCCGAGTCTGCTCTCATGGCCGTCAACGGCCACACCAAGGACTCCTCTCCACATGGCAGACCCGAGTTCATGCCGTAGTCCTCCAAAGTGACCCCGACCTCTCCAAAAGGCATATGGAAAGTCGAGGTCGTGTCCCAGTACCAATCAAGGAAGGCTTGAATGAGGCTTAGGTTAGCCCGAATCTTCTTTTCCCTGATCGCCCTCCAAGATCCTACCAAAGCCCCGAAGGCTCCCAGCTCGATGATGGGTTTCTCCTCCTCCGACAGCCTCTCGAAGGCGTCCATCATCGTCGTGTAACCGGAAAAGGACCTCAAGTTCCCGGCCTCCTGTATCAATTTAAAGCAAAGTTATCTTTAGCATAAGCCAAATGAGAAATGAAACGGAGAGTAAATGAGAGATGTAATAGGAAATGACAAGATCAAAACTTACCAAACTCCTCGCCGTCCTGTAAGACATGTGGCTATATGCTGCCCAAATGAGATGTCTACCATCCCATTTCTCGACCCACTCGGGTGCACCCACGAGCTGGCGACCACCTCGCCCCACGTTGGCCCTCCGCGGGACCTCCTCTAACTCCTCCTCCTGTCTCTCTCCCGCCATGAGAGCACGAGAAGGGTCGAAGTCCATGCCCATGGGGACACTCCCTAACATAGAAGGCACGTCACCTGCGAAGTCAAGACAAACGGGGCCATATTAGGCCATGACAAGCCTCTTTGAGGCCATTTCAAGTATTTTCGAACATAAAAAGCGGTTTTTCTCGCCATCTATGGCCATTTCTTTCAAAAACCTTCCCCTTGATCATAAGCGTTACCGTTCATACCTCTCTTTCTCGCTTCATCGTGCTCCTCCTTTAAGTTTGATGCTGGTAACCTATAAAGCTCTATCTTTAACATTCTTATTGATTTGACTTCAATTCTTGCCCTATGAAATTCATCATAGCTCTTTTTGATTAGTTAAGTTTGAATCCTCTTAGTATACTTATATCTATGATATCTAAGTTACTTTTCTTTTGCACAATTTCTAAATATTTCAAGCTACCAATTTTGTTTCGTTGTTAAAAATTTATGTTACTTTTACAAAACCTTACCTATTTTAAAGGTTTGAAAATGAAAATTTGATTTAATCCCATATTTGTTCCTTGAGTATAGACTTCTCTATCATGATTTTAATTGCTAAACCTGATATTTCTTTAAATTTTAACCAATTTCTGTTAACTTTAATCTATTTATGATTTCTTTGTCAAAGTTCGATATTACATTTTCGGAAATTTGACTCCCTTTTGAGTCTAAAAGTGGAACCTTCATTTTTATTTTGGCTTTTGCAAAAGAAAATTTGAGTAGTATATCTTTTCTTTTAATTTTTAACGTTGACCGGATGTTAGAACTCGTTATTGGAGACGTTTGATAACTTGTTCTACGCTTGTCGGCGACTGATTTTTGTTTTAAATTTGTCTTTGACTTGGAAAGTTAGCGTTCTTGTGTGCACGACAAGAGCAATTTCGTTCCATGAATGAGACTTACACTTTTGAAAACTCTCCGTTAATGTTTTTGAAAGTGTTTTGATTTTGAGTTATACAAATGAATTACCTTTCGATCGAGTTACGTTTTAAAATTTTATTTGAAACTTTTGAAAGAATTTTAATTCTTACGATAAGTAACCTTTTAAATGTTTTGGTTACCGATTCCAAAATTCCATTTTTATTTTTTATAACCTTTCATTTCTACTTTCAAGTTTCGAGGACGAAACTTTTTAAAAGATGGGGTGATTGTAACACCCGCGAATTTCCCATTTTGACATTTAAAAGTTATTAAACCGTTTGAATTACTTTATTAAATATTTTTGAATTATTCAATTGAATTGATTCTATGTCAAACACGATTTTTATGAACGTATTATATAAAAGCACATTTTTATAAAAATACGTATTATTATTAAATTATATTTTTAAGACATAATTTATATAAGAATAAATGTATACCTATTTTTGGTCAGATAATAATAGTGACATCAATAGTAATAATGCCCGTCTTAAATTCCGTCTAGCTATAGACCGTCACATTTCACTTTATACCAGCTTTAATCCGAACCAACCAGAAATTGACAACATGCTCACCTACCCTCTTACCCCTATCTTTAAATATCTCTTTTTATATATTATTATTATTATTATTATTATTATTATTATTATTATTATTATTATTATTATTATTATTATTATTGTATTGTTGTTTTTAGTGGGCCGTGTCCCTTCATAACCCATATACTCCTCCCTCCTTCTTCTTTTTTTTCGAATAACAGCAGCAGTCACCAGTAAACAACACCACCAACTGCAAACACCATTTTTTCGATCTTAAAAACCCATATTTGGTCTCCATTCCTCCACCGTTTTCTCTAGTTTAGTACCATTCTCTTTCTCATTCCTTCCTCCTTGTTTCAAGGTAAGCAAGTCTCGTTTTTGTTGTGATTTCAGATTTGACCCGCCTCATGAAAATCCGATTTTCAGCTTCTTTATTTCGTTTTCTTGCTCCTAGTTGAAGAAACTGAAGACCCGGAGGGAAGTTCGTACTTTTTAGCCGTTTTCTCGGAGATTTGAAGAGCATTCAAGGTAACGGTGATGGGATTACTCGACATTATGTTGAAATTTATATGTGTTTATGTGTGGTGTTACTCTTTTATGATACAAAGTTTCCTTCTTGCTGAGTTTATGCGGTGTTTGTTTGAGACGGTTTTATACGAGTTTTACTTATCTATTTTGAGAAAAGTTGGTACCTTTGTATTCATGGTGGAATGGATAAATGAATTGGGTAATTTATTGGGATGGATATTACATGTTTCATGCTTAAAATTTGGTCTTAAGATGGTTTCATAATAGCCTTTAGACCGTAAAGAATTTGCCAAATACGAAAAACACTTCCGTATTAAAGTCATTGAAAATTTTGAAAATGGACCAAATCAAGTGTCCTTGTTCCATCTTTTGTTACTGTGGAAATTGACTCAATCAATTTTCCGAAGTATTTTCGTATTAAAGAAATTGGGACAATTGAATTATTATAATGATTCAGCCGTGTTTATGGGTTGTTTTAGTCGTCTTGTTGTTGTTTATTTGAGCCAGTTTTCTTCCTTCCGCCTCAAGTGTATATACATGTCTAAATTGGGTTGGTTGTATGTCAGAATTTACATCTTTTTCATGCTTAAAAATTCGTCTTAAAACGGCTTCACAATAGCTTGAAACCGTGTGTTTGAGTCATGTTTAGGTGCTGTTTTGAGTCGTCTTTTCTTGTTGAATTGGACCAAATTGTTGGCCTCCGTCTCATGTGTATATACATGTATGAATTGGGTATTTGGTATGGATGAATCCCGCCTTATTTCATGCTTAAAAATTCGTCTAAGACGGTCTCACATAGTTTGATATGCTGCGTTCTTATGCTCTTGTTTTTGCCCAACTTTCCCACGTATGTGCTTTGGGAATGTTCTACGTAGTACTATCATTTTACTTTGTGAATTCATGTTTTCCTTTTTTATAAATCAACTTGGAAATTGTCAAGGGGTTGGTTGGCTATATATGACGTGCACAACCTATACAATGGAATAGTAAGTACTGTATGGCTATCAAGAGGTATGGCCGACATAATTTGTGGAAATTTTATATTTTATTAATTAATATGCATTTTAATTCATTCATTCGCATTTATTTATCGTATTTCAAATACGAGTTATTTGTTCTACTGGTTTAATTAAATTGGGTCGTGTCCATGTAAATTTGTCATTTTGCTATACATTTTGTTTGACTTGCATTTACGCCCTACTTGTGCTGTTCTGGCAAGTACGGATTTGGCCTACTTGTGCTGTTCTGGCAAGTATGTTTTTTGGCCACTTGTCTTTGTTCGGCAAGTGAGTCTTATCTTAGTCATTCCGCCACTTTCGTCTTTGTTCGCGATTGGGGTACTCGGTCTCCATTAGTAGTCGAGTCTTGGGTGCGTGCTGTGCTGGCGCACGTCGAATCGGGATGTACACCCGAGAATCTGCAGATTTAGACTAGGACCGTATTATTATCGTAGTCCTACCCGGGGAAATTATAGTCTAAGAGTAGTAAATGTCTTGCATTATGGATGGTTGCATATGTCATTTTTACTTGGAATGCGTGTCCAGGTTTATTTAACGGTCACTCGTCTTCCTTTATTCAAATGTCTCACATAATTGGATGAATTTATGTTATGCCAATATTAGTCACTTTAATTATTTTTATTCAATTGGCAAGTTTTATTCCATGGCATTTATTTATTTACATTGCTTACAATCATTTTCTATGCCTTGCTTAATGAGTTCTTTGTTACGTTTATTTTAACATAATGTGGCCGGAGAACCCCCGAGTTACTCCCCACCGATCGTGGCGTTCATGTTTCATGAATGACAGGTTTGTGAAGATGCATTTGTGGGGTTTAGACGTGTGAGCTAGCGAGCACCTTGGACTAGTAGTCGGTTTAGTAGGATTGCTTAGACTTAACTATTTTTTTTCATTTGTCATTCGAGGGACATAATTCCCCTCACCTTGACTATCACGTTTGTATAACTTAATCTTTATTTCCGCATTATTTATTTGTGTTTTAGATTTTAATGAACCCGCGCTTTAAATTTTAAAAGTTTCAAAAATTTCCTAATTTCCGCTTGAATTTATAAGTTACATTTTCCGCGTTTTTGCGGGGGTTCACAGTTGGTATCAGAGCCTATGTTGCTCCCGATGCACACACGTGTACCCCAAATTTAATTTTGAACTTGACCTTGAATAATAAATGAGAGATGGGTAGACTTAAGGACCTAAGGTGGTAGTCTGTAGTGTGTTTGCTCTTTGTTAAGTTCTAACATGTTGTTGATTGCCATTTTATATTTGTTGTGCCCTTGGATCAATAACCGTAAACCTACCAATGTGGAGATCAAGATTTGGTACCTATTGCCGAGGATTGAAGATTTGTTCAACCTTTGAAGAATGCTTCTACTTCCTCAAAGATGTTTCTCATTCTTTGTGTATCTTGTCGTATTCTTTATCTCTTGGTGCTTATCCTTCTTCTAAACTCTCTTCGGTTTTTCTTGAAAGTTACTCTTGTACCCCTAACTTGTCCTTTGTTTCTTGCTTATCCTCCCTTAACGCCTTTTGATGGTACTCTTTCTTTTGAGGAATGTTGACCTTGGTTGGAAAATTTGACTTTTGAGGAGATTGTTGTGTTTGACCCTTAAACCTGGTTTTGAGAGGATTGATGTTGGAAAGACTTAGGTAGTGTTATGAGACATACTTAATGGTTCTTATACCTAGATCCTTGATAAAGTGAGTATATTTGATTGGTGGATTTTGTGTGTCAAGTGTGAGTTGCCTATGATACTAAGGTTATGGAACTTGGCCTTGCTGTTTATACTTGGGATGTTGATGACCATAATGGATTGGTGATGTGATTTGGTATTTGTTAACCCTATAGTTTTATAAACCCTGTGGTGGTATTGAGTACTTGAGATGATGAGATGATGAGGTAATTGAGTGTAGTTCTGCTTTTGGGAATCTGTAATAAGTAAAAGGATATAAGGGCTCTAGATACTATTGATTTTTCAAACTTGGGTGATTATGCAACTTTCTCAAAAGTGTATAGTAGAGTGAACTTTCATGAAAAGAGTTTTAGGTGACTTGTTACTACCTTGTTTTGAAATGAGAATCTTGTGGAATATTTGAGGAACCTCTTCTGGGAATTTAGAGCTTGGTATTGGGATTTTGATTAAGGGTTGTGCCATTTTGAGAAACTCATGGTTAACACTAGTTGGATATGAGTATAGCTTTGTTAGAAGCTTTGACCTTGATCTTGTGGAAATTATTTGTGGATGTTCGAGGATTTAGAGTGATGAGATTACACTTGTAGTGGAGTACCTTGTTTCAGGGATTAACTTAAGATGAAGTAACGTAAGTGATTTGAGGAAATCCTTGGGAGTGATGTGGTTATGAGTTTTGGTTTTAGGAAGCTTTCGGAACCGCTTAGGTTGGTGTTGTTATTTGAGGTTTGAGTATCTGGCGTTTCCTTGTTGCCTAATTTCCCCTTCTCCTTGATCATAAGCGTTACCGTTCATACCTCTCTTTCTCGCTTCATCGTGCTCCTCCTTTAAGTTTGATGTTGGTAACCTATAAAGCTCTATCTTTAACATTCTTATTGATTTGAGTTCAATTCTTGCCCTATGAAATTCATCATAGCTCTTTTTGATTAGTTAAGTTTGAATCCTCTTAGTATACTTGTATCTATGATATCTAAGTTAATTTCTTTTGCACAATTTCTAAATATTTCAAGCTACCAATTTTGTTTCGTTGTTAAAAATTTATGTTACTTTTACAAAACCTTACCTATTTTAAAGGTTTGAAAATAAAAATTTGATTTAATCCCATATTTGTTCCTTGAGTATAAACTTCTCTATCATGATTTTAATTGCTAAACCTGATATTTCTTTAAATTTTAACCAATTTCTGTTAACTTTAATCTATTTATGATTTCTTTGTCAAAGTTCGATATTACATTTTCGGAAATTTGACTCCCTTTTGAGTCTAAAAGTGGAACCTTCATTTTTATTTTGGCTTTTCCAAAAGAAAATTTGAGTAGATTATCTTTTCTTTTAATTTTTAACGTTGACCGGATGTTAGAACTCGTTATTGGAGACGTTTGATAACTTGTTCTACGCTTGTCGGCGACTGATTTTTGTTTTAAATTTGTCTTTGACTTGGAAAGTTAGCGTTCTTGTGTGCACGACAAGAGCAATTTCGTTCCATGAATGAGACTTACACTTTTGAAAACTCTCCGTTAATGTTTTTGAAAGTGTTTTGATTTTGAGTTATACAAATGAATTACCTTTCGATCGAGTTCTGTCGGAAAATTTTATTTGAAACTTTTGAAAGAATTTTAATTCTTACGATAAGTAACCTTTTAAATGTTTTGGTTACCGATTCCAAAATTCCAGTTTTATTTTTTATAACCTTTCATTTCTACTTTCAAGTTTCGAGGACGAAACTTTTTAAAAGATGGGGTGATTGTAACACCCGCGAATTTCCCATTTTGACATTTAAAAGTTATTAAACCGTTTGAATTACTTTATTAAATATTTTTGAATTATTCAATTGAATTGATTCTATGTCAAACACGATTTTTATGAACGTATTATATAAAAGCACATTTTTATAAAAATACGTATTATTATTAAATTATATTTTTAAGACATAATTTATATAAGAATAAATGTATACCTATTTTTGGTCAGATAATAATAGTGACATCAATAGTAATAATGCCCGTCTTAAATTCCGTCTAGCTATAGACCGTCACATTTCACTTTGTACCAGTTTTACTCCGAACCAACCAGAAATTGACAACATGCTCACCTACCCTCTTACCCCTATCTTTAAATATCTCTTTTTATATATTATTATTATTATTATTATTATTATTATTATTATTATTATTATTATTATTATTATTATTATTATTATTATTATTATTATTATTATTATTATTATTATTGTATTGTTGTTTTTAGTGGGCCGTGTCCCTTCATAACCCATATACTCCTCCCTCCTTCTTCTTTTTTTTCGAATAACAGCAGCAGTCACCAGTAAAAACCACCACCAACTGCAAACACCATTTTTTCGATCTTAAAAACCCATATTTGGTCTCCATTCCTCCACCGTTTTCTCTAGTTTTAGTACCATTCTCTTTCTCATTCCTTCCTCCTTCTTTTAAGGTAAGCAAGTCTCGTTTTTGTTGTGATTTCAGATTTGACCCGCCTCATGAAAATCCCGATTTTCAGCTTCTTTATTTCGTTTTCTTGCTCCTAGTTGAAGAAACTGAAGACCCGGAGGGAAGCTCGTACTTTTTAGCCGTTTTTCTCGGAGATTTGAAGAGCATTCAAGGTAACGGTGATGGGATTACTCGACATTATGTTGAAATTTATATGTGTTTATGTGTGGCGTTACTCTTTTATGATACAAAGTTTCCTTCTTGTTGAGTTTATGTGGTGTTTGTTTGAGACGGTTTTATACGAGTTTTACTTATCTATTTTGAGAAAAGTTGGTACCTTTGGATTCATGGTGGAATGGATAAATGAATTGGGTAATTTATTTGGATGGATATTACATGTTTCATGCTTAAAATTTCGTCTTAAGATGGTTTCATAATAGCCTTTAGACCGTAAAGAATTTGCCAAATACGAAAAACACTTCCGTATTAAAGTCATTGAAAATTTTGAAAATGGACCAAATCAAGTGTCCTTGTTCCATCTTTCGTTACTGTGGAAATTGACTCAATCAATTTTCCGAAGTGTTTTCGTATTAAAGAAATTGGGACAATTGAATTATTATAATGATTCAGCCGTGTTTATGGGCTGTTTTAGTTGTCTTTTTGTTGTTTATTTGAGCCAGTTTTCTTCCTTCCGCCTCAAGTGTATATACATGTCTGAATTGGGTTGGTTGTATGTCAGAATTTACATCTTTTTCATGCTTAAAAATTCGTCTTAAAACGGCTTCACAATAGCTTGAAACCGTGTGTTTGAGTCATGTTTAGGTGCTGTTTTGAGTCGTCTTTTCTTGTTGAATTGGACCAAATTGTTGGCCTCCGTCTCATGTGTATTTGCACGTATGAATTGGGTAATTGGTATGGATGAATCCCGCCTTATTTCATGCTTAAAAATTCGTCTAAGACGGTCTCACATAGTTTGATATGCTGCGTTCTTATGCTACTGTTTTGCCCAACTTTCCCACGTATGTGCAGGGGAATGTTCTACGTAGTACTATCATTTTACTTTGTGAATTCATGTTTTCCTTTTTTATAAATCAACTTGGAAATTGTCAAGGGGTTGGTTGGCTATATATGACGTGCACAACCTATACAATGGAATAGTAAGTACTGTATGGCTATCAAGAGGTATGGCCGACATAATTTGTGGAAATTTTATATTTTATTAATTAATATGCATTTTAATTCATTCATTCGCATTTATTTATCGTATTTCAAATACGAGTTATTTGTTCTACTGGTTTAATTAAATTGGGTCGTGTCCATGTAAATTTGTCATTTTGCTATACATTTTGCTTGACTTGCATTTACGCCCTACTTGTGCTGTTCTGGCAAGTACGGATTTGGCCTACTTGTGCTGTTCTGGCAAGTATGGTTTTTGGCCACTTGTGCTGTTCTGGCAAGTGAGTCTTATCTTAGTCATTCCGCCACTTTCGTGCTGTTCTGGCGATTGGGGTACTCGGTCTTTATTAGTAGTCGAGTCTTGGGTGCGTGTTGTGCTGGCGCACGTCGAATCGGGATGTACACCCGAGAATCTGCAGATTTAGACTAGGACCGTATTATTATCGTAGTCCTACCCGGGGAAATTATAGTCTAAGAGTAGTAAATGTCTTGCATTATGGATGGTTGCATATGTCATTTTTACTTGGAATGCGTGTCCAGGTTTATTTAACGGTCACTCGTCTTCCTTTATTCAAATGTCTCACATAATTGGATGAATTTATGTTATGCCAATATTAGTCACTTTAATTATTTTTATTCAATTGGCAAGTTTTATTCCATGGCATTTATTTATTTACATTGCTTACAATCATTTTCTATGCCTTGCTTAATTGAGTTCTTTGTTACGTTTATTTTAACATAATGTGGCTGGGAGAACCCTTAGTTACTCCCCACTGACTGTGGCGTTCATGTTTCATGAATGACAGGTTTGTGAAGATGCATTTGTGGGGTTTAGACATGTGAGCTAGCGAGCACCTTGGACTAGTAGTCGGTTTAGTAGGATTGCTTAGACTTAACTATTTTTTTTCATTTGTCATTCGAGGGACATAATTTCCCTCACCTTGACTATCACGTTTGTATAACTTAATCTTTATTTCCGCATTCTTTATTTGTGTTTTAGATTTTAATGAACCCGCGCTTTAAATTTTAAAAGTTTCAAAAATTTCCTAATTTCTTCTTGAATTTATAAGTTGTATTTTCCGCGTTTTTGCGGGGGTTCACATTATATGTTTCCCCAAGCGAGACTTCGTTGCCATTCGCAGCCCACGAATTTCTCAGAAACAGAGTTAGCTTGAGACCTTCGTAAGCAGATTCTCCAGTAGTTTCTCCCAAGGTCCTACTGACCCTCACATACATCGAATCCTTCAAATCTTTCAGATAATCCTTCAAATCTTTCAGATAATCCTTAAGCCTTCAGATAACTCTCATGCCTTCAGACTTGGCCTTCAGTCTTCATGCCTTCAGACACCAAGTTATCTTCAGACTAAAAGTTTCGCCGAAACGCCATCAGTCCCGTTTGACACCGGAAAATCTCAGGTATGGTTTCTTCTTATGGCTGGCGAGCTTCCTTACGTAAACTAATGGACTTTAAATGACCCTCCCCGATAATCGATGGACTCTAAAATGTTCCCGACGACAGGTCCTTGGTTCAGACCCTTTGAGCCGCCTTGCGTTGCCATAGTCGTCAGGTTATAATCTTCGATTGACATGATGGTTATATTTTAACTTTTGCCTTGTCCAAGCCTCAGTCAAAGTGAGGGCTCTGTAAATACCTCATTTCTACACCTCCCGCTAACCACTCAGTGATGATTGGGCCACATATTTGGTACACTGAACGATTTATGACAATTCGTAATTTTGTCGTCAGGTGATAGCTCAAACACTCGAGTCTGCCCCTTGGTCATCATCTACGCACCGATACACGTTTTGACAGTAATTAGAGTTCATTTGGAGTCCGGGTTAAAAACCGCTTCATTTTCTAAGAAACCGTTTAAAATGCCGAGTCGAAATGTTCTAGAATGTTCTAGATATTTATTCCCAATCAAATTTTATATCTTTTGGTAAAATATCTTCCGTATATCATATTTTACGGAATAAGGAAGTATAGATCTACCGCAATTCCATAACAGAAATGCGAAAATCTTTCTTCCGGAGGAGGAAACTTATGGGGAAATGACCCAGCAGATGCTGCGCCTCTTGGAAGGATCGCAGCAGCTGTTGCGCCTCTTCCCCAGCCCTATTTGGCTATTTACGGAATATTTTCGTGATTTATTTCCAAAGTTTGTGTCATTCTAAAACTCTTTCACATTTTTTGGTATAAATAGAGACCTCCGGTCTCCATATTTTTCCGCGAGTGTCCGCCCTTCTCTTCTCTCTTTGCATTCTAGACCTTGCTCTAAGCTTTCGACGCCTACGTACTTGATCAGTCAGCCACATAAGCTCAAATCATTCTGAGTACCAGTCACGTTGCATGACCGACCAATTTGACCACTACACATCAATCAATCAATTAATTTAAAATCCTTCAACGAGGGCACTTTCTACATACATTCGTGTCGAGCAATCACTAACGTTAACTTAGTCAATCTCGTTCCGTCAAACATGTAAGTCTCAGGGTGTAAATCCCACTTTTAATTTATGTTTTTATTTTTGTACCAATTAATGTAAGGTTTACGTCAAAAATACATTCAATACCGATCTTAAAAACCCTATTGTAAAACTGTTTTTACACAGCAGTAGATATCAGACGTCGAGAAGAAACGCAGCAGCAGCTGCGCCTCTTCAAAGGGTCGCAGCATATGCTGCGCCTCTTCTAGAGGCTGCTTGCTGCTCCTGCTCTTCTTCTTCTTCCTGAGGTTTCCATTGTTTTGTTCTTTTTCGTCTTATTTCCCGACTTTCTTTCATTCTTCAGTATATAAATCATGTTTTAATAATCCTTTTTAATCATAATGCTTTATTTAGACCTAAATCCCTTCTAGTCAATGTTTGTGGGTTTTCGTCACTATATCAAACCCGGATTTTAGGAACTCGATTAGTCCATATCAAGTTTCTGGGATTCGTATTTTTGTACATACTTCTCGTTTTCCGTTCTATTTTGTTCTCCAACCGTCTTAAATCCATGTGTAATTAATTTAATTCCGACGCCATAGATAAATCTAACTTTTTTTAGTTCGTTTTAATCCGTTTTCATCGCATTTATGACGGTTCTAGATGTACATAACCTGCTAAAATCACTTTTACTCAAGTTCCCAATCGATAATTGATCTTAAAATTACTAATGAACATTAACGAAATGCGGTTCTGACTTCACACACAGAGCTCAACTCAAGAACAGACGCAGGAGGAGTTGTGCCTCTTCCAAGGGACGCAGCAGATGATGCGCCTGTTCTGAGGTGATTTTTGTCCCTGAATTCGTTTTCGATTAGACGTAGCTTCTAATTACATGTTTAATTAACTAATAATCGTAATATCGCCTCTAATCTGACCTATTTTGTTACTTTAACTTCTAACCCTTTTATTCTTTATTTATTTTCACCTTCGAAAATCCGTTTCAAGTGTATTTTTAACGTAAATCAATTAAACCATTGTAATCCATTGTAATTTTAATTATTTTTATTTATTTACAGTTTGTTTATCGCTGTTGTATGATTTATTTTAATTGTCTTTCACATGTAATCAGTCTAACCCTCAACTTTGACCTTAATTATTTGTTAAATTACGTGTTAACCGACATAGTTTAACTCACATGCTAGGATTAATCTGTGGATGTTGCATTGCATGTATATAATCGACGACATATCATATATGAACAACTTCCCTAATCATTATTAGATGCCGCTATCGAGGCGGGCGGGATTAGGTGTTCAGTAAAAGCGCTTCCTAATACGTACCCTCGCCACTTACTCCAGATCTCTGTGAGCATCCGTGTTCATTGGCATCCACGAGAGTCATTCTAGACATAGAATGCTAAGGGTAATAAGTTCTTAGTGTTTCTATCACTACTTTGTGTCTTGACATGGCACGAGGTATTCGAACGTTTCCAATTTCCCATAAAAATTTGTGGCGACTCCACAAATGCACGCTTTATTTCAAGCGCCTCTGCATGCGCCGTGGTGTGGCCCATGTCCACACATACACCAGCAGAATAATAGGGGACGGAAAAATACAAACTCAAAATGCAAAACAAATGAAATAAACTAAAGGAGATGAAAAAGAATAAAAAGCAAGAATTACTTACAATATATACGATTTTCCCCAAACCAGACCATAAACTGGGGAAGTGAGTAGTCCAGTAGCTACTCGTCAGCCTCCTCGTCAACCACCTCGTAGGTGGGGACGTCCTCCTATTCTCCTCTCCTCCTCTGACAACCTCCCACAGCAAGCTCAGCGCTGTACCTCTCCTCCCTCTCAGTTGTGTCCTCCTCACTCGCAGGCTGTGGGTACTCCTCCGCCGGGTACCGGTAGAAAGAAGGGTGTGGCCAGCCAGTAGGGACAAGACGTCCTCTCATCATGTGGTACTCGTATAGAGGGAATACGGCAAGTTCCTGATCCCGCTACATACAAGCCACTCTACTGCACATCTCCAAAAGTAAAGCGTCACGACGCCCTTGGTCTATGACCTCGGGCGCCTCAAAAGTGGGAGGAGCAATAAAATTAGTCGGTAAAGCCGGCTGAGGGACACATGGTGTAGGTGTAGGGGTAGGGATAGGTGTGGGTGTGGGCGCGGACGCGGACGCATGCCCAGCCTGTGTCTGTGTAGACCCCTCCCCAGGCTCCCTAACAGCAGTGTGAGGCCTCTTCCGCTTCCTAAAAGTGGGAGGAGTAAGGTCAAGGAGGTAAGAAGGTGGAGGTGGTGGTAACCTACCCGACACAGTAGTCAAGGATAAAAGACGGGGTAGGTTAGGTGAAGGTAAAGTCACGGACGCGAAAGTGTCAATCTTCCACGTCCGTTGGTCTTTTGCTAACCAGTGCATAGCACTCATAGCTGGAATATCAATGACTACATCCTTATCTAAATATTTAAGGCCACGGGGAAATTGGGAAAAAGGTTACGGACAATGCGAGTCACTAACCCACCACGAGCTATCGTGCCCGTCGCTTTCTGCCCGACAGTGTTAAAATGTTGAGCAGTCAAATAGGAAATGTTAAAAAAAAGGGGTTACCGCTGTCAATGTTCAGGTAACCGCTAAAATAAACAACTCGGCATTGTTAACATTATTGGGCTTGTGATGACCAAAATCAGTCTCTCCTAGCAGACGGCGAAAGTAATGGGCCGGGGGTAAGTGGACGTGAGCAACACGTCTCAGACCGAAGTGGGTGTGTGCAAGTGTAGGCCGAAGCAGAGCAAGGAGCTTGCTAGGAGCCTCCTGAAGACCGTCAATAACTAAACCCAACCGCCCCCCAAACTCAGCTAAGGTTCAGGTGAAGGTCGTGTTAAACAGTCGAAAGGTAATACACTAGCTTCCCGGGTCAGTCGCATAGGCCGCAGGAGAAAAGGTGAAAGAGCTGAAAAATTCTAAAGTCGCTTGTCGATAAGTGAGCTCTCTCATGGTGGCCAAACCCGACATTCCCGTCCCGTTGAGCAGCTCAACAACGGGCTCAAAAATTCCCAACTTCTCTAAGGATGGTCGACACAAGAAACAGGTCGACGTTATGTTACAGTCCATTAAATTTAAAAACCGAGTTCTGTGGGACGGGGAAATAAAACGTACCTGCGGAAACTCAGGTAAAGTCTCCGTAAAAGTGTCGACCTTGTGTTGGGCAGCAGCCCATAAAGCGGCAGCGCGAGACCTCGTACTCGCCCCAGACCGAGAACCCGAAGCAGCAGTAACAGTAGAACCCGCGGCAGCAATAACAACAGTAGAAACCATAGCAGCAGGGATAGTAGTGACAAAGGCAGTAGTAACAGGTGTGGGTGTCGACACAGCAGGGGTCGACACCACTGTAGTGACAGCGGCAGCAGCAGTGGCCATGGTGGTGGTGACAGTGGTGGCAGCAGGGACCACCGTCTCAGAAATAGACGGACTAGTAGCTAAATTAGAGGCGAAAACCGACATACTACTATCCATCCTGATAAAAAAAACAAGTTCCTAATCAAAAGACAATCAACCGATTTCGATTTTTCCCCAATTTCAACTTTTCGAAACCCTAATTTCGAAAACAAGCATAAAAATGCAATTAAACATTAAAGAGGAGGGGAATGGAACTTACTTGATGAATTACCCAACAAAATAGCAATTAAAATCGATAGAAGCACAACTAAACCGAAATAAGTTGATTTTTTGCGAACCTTAATTCGCAAATAACTTCAATTTACTCGAAAATTGAAGAAGGAATTAAGGGGGAATGATTTAATTGGTTGTAAGGAAAGTATTTGGGTAAATTATTTGGTAAATTATGGGAAGAAATTGAGTAATTAGGGTAGGGGATTAAGGGTATCTCGAGGGAATTGGGGAAAAACAAGTTAAGTAAATGAACAAAAGTGAAGAAGAAAGAACTCCTTCGTGCTCGTATCAGCTGAAACTGCTCGATCGAGTGGTTTTAAACTACTCGATCGAGAACTTTTCTCCTCATTCTTCTTCGATCGAGAGTTTTGAAGTTGCTCGATCGAAAACTTTCCCCTGTGCATTGAATTCCACTCGATCGAGAACTCTTGGTTGTTCGATCGAGAACTTTTCCTCTTCAATTCTGCTCGATCGAGTACAGGAAAACTCGATGGAGAACCCCTAAAATGTGACCATTCGATCGAGAACTGTGAATCACTCGATCGACGACTTCCTTTTGGCATTTTACCCGATTGAGTACAATAAGTGTTCGATCGAGGACCTTCTCCCGGGTAAGCTTTCCAATGGTCAAGAATCTCCCAAAACCTGCATAAAACACAGAAATAATTCCCGAAATAATACCAAATTCACAGCAGCAGTCTATATTCGGTGTTCAGCTAATTAAACTAACTAAACTAATACTATTGTCTAAAACTAATAATCAATTAAAATGTCTAACAAAATCCAAATTACAAATTGTTTATACAAACGTGATGGCGTACCGTTTTATCTTCCGAAACACTTGAACAGCCTGTAAGAGGGCTTCTGACTGGACGAGGTCCCTTCAGTATCGCGGACCGCCCTTTGTGGCTTCCATGAACTTGAATAAATCGAAGGAGAGTAGTCCGCATCCACATATGCCTTTACTCTCGTCCTTACTTTGTCTTGCTTCTTCCTTTCATGACCTTTATCTTTGGCATCATCTTTATCATTTTGCTCAAATTCCACTGTACTCTTATCCCTGGGATCTCCAATGTCTAATCCACCTAAGCCTGTAACAACATAAATGACAAAATGGTCCTCTATATTGCTCCCAATCTGGGGCGGAGGTGTTAATATCGCAGCACATGATTCAACATTATCAATTAGAGATTTCGTGTCAGGGTCTGTAGAAGGTAGTGCATTGCAAGGCTGGACTTGCATAGGAGCCCTACGAACACTAGACTGATAGAAAGTCAACTCCTCATCACCTACCTGAAAAGTCAAAGTCTTCCCCCGACATCAATTACTGCGCGAGCGATATATAGAAATGGTCGTCCTAAAATAATAGGAGTATATGAGTCTTCGGGGATGTCTAAGACTACGAAATCGACGGGAATGAAGAACTTCCCTATCTTAACAGGTATGTCCTCTAAGATACCTAAAGGCCGTGATACAGTACGGTCGGCCATCTGTACAGATATATTAATACAATGAAATTTTGTTAAACCAAGCCTCTTAGCGAGAGACAATGGTAAAACACTCACGCTAGCTCCCAAATCGCATAATACATTATCAATTAAATGGGTCACAACATGACATGATATAGAGAAACTACCCGGGTCAGACAACTTAGGTGGGGTCTTATTTTGAATAAGGGCAGTGCCCGCTTCAGTCAAAGCCACTGTCTCATGGTCATTAATGTGCCTTCTACGCGCTAAAATATCTTTCACAAACTTCATATAGGAGGGTACATGGGTTAGCAACTCAGCAAATGGTACATTAACGTGAAGACTTTTCAAAATTTCGGCAAACTTACCGAATTGTTACTCTATCTTCTTGCTCTGCAATCTTCTCGAAAATGGGACCGTAATTAGAATAGCAAGACCTTCATTTTTCTTCGCCAAAGAATTGTCACATTCAGCATCAGATTCACTCGATCGAGTAATGGAACCTCTCGATCGAGTATCTTTCTCAGCAATGGTGCTCCATCGAGCACTTTGGTCTACTCGATCGAGAACTGTCTTTTCCCCTGTGCTCGATCGAGCTCTTTCACCCTCTCGATCGAGGACTTTTCAGCATAATCCCTCGATCGACCACCAAAAATCAGTCGATCGAGGACATCTCGTGTATTCAGCAGTTTTTCGTCAAAAGACAACCTTTCTTGCACAATAACTTCAACTTCCGGGTCAGAAAGTTCAGCATTCTTTTCTGATATTTTGGGTCCTTCATAGGAAAGACCACTCCTCAAGTTCATCAGATTCACCGTCTCATGATGTTTCTTGTCGGGTTGTGACGGTAAATGACCCGGTTGTCTAGAAACTTGATTAGTAGCCAGTTGAGCCATTTGGGATTCAAGTGACTTAATGGAGGCGTTTTTCGCTTGATCACTTTTCGGTAATTGGATGGTCAATGATTGCAGCATCGATTTCAACTCGGTCATTTCACTTATGCCACTAGAAGAGGCACCTTGTTGCGGCGGTGGGAAAGAAGGAGGCTTTTGAAAGCCTTGTTGTTGATTTTTATGAGGCGGTATATAAACTTGTTATTGCGGTGGAGGTGTAGGATTCAAACATTTTGACTAGTCCATCTCAAGTTAGGATGAACCCCAGCTTGGTTATTGTAATAGGAGCCTCCTTGCCTAAATTGTTGAAAGGCATAGACCTGCTCCTTTTCAGCTAAGCACTCCACTGCAGTATGACCATTTTCACCACATATCTCACATGAGACGGTCTCTTGTCTAGACAACAAGTGAACTGTCTGCTGATTCCCCGCGACCTGCAACTCAAACTTATCAAATCTGGCATTCATGGCTTCCAACTGAGCCACAAGTGCACTATTATCGCTAGAAATCGTTCGTGTACCACTCCTTGGATACCCATATTCAGCACAATGTGTAGCCATCTCTTCTATAATACTCCAACCCTTATCATCATCAATGTTCTTCTGAAACCATCCATTAGCGGCAGCATCTAAAATAGCACGGTAGTCATCATACAACCCATTGTAAAACTGGTTGCACAAAAACCACTGGCCGAACCCGTGATGTGGAATGGACCGAACCAATTTCTTGAATCGACACCATGCTTCGTATAAGTTTTCGGTTGGGCTCTGTTTAAAGCTTGTGATCTGCCCTCTCAATGCATTAGTTCTCTGTGGAGGGTAGTATCTCTTATAGAAAGCAAGGGCTAAGGTTTCCCAGTTGGTGATCCTAGCTGCAGTCCTATCCAGATCAGTTAGCCACTCTCGGGCTCCATCAGTAAGAGAGAAAAGAAATAGGACTTCCTTTATCTTGTCTTGTGTCACTCCCTTAGTAGCGAGAATGGTAGAACAGTAATCCGTGAATACCTTCATGTGCCTTCGCGGATCCTCACCAGCTACTCCCCTGTATAGATTCCTCTCAATTAGATAAATGTAAGATGGCCGAATATCAAAGGTATTCCCATCTTCCGTTGCAAGATTAAAACCCTTAGGAATGGAGTCAGTTGTCGGCTCAGAGTGAATAGCAATGTTAGGCATCTTCACAGATTCAGTAACTGTTGCAGAAATAGAAGTGTCTTCCTCTAAAGACTGATCTTCCGCAAATGTAAAGTTTTCTAGAACAGGTTCAAGAGTACTAAAGACTTCCTCTTAACGATTCTTTCTCAGCAAGTTCTGTCTACGGCGAAAAGTCCTTTCTGGTTCAGGATCAGTTGGTACTAATTCTGACCTGTTAGACCTGGGCATAAACAAAACGAGAGAAAATAAATAAGAACTGTCTCAAGGAATTAGAAATCCCTTGAGACTGAGACAAACTAAAATAGACAAGTAAATAAGCTAATTGCCTCCCCGGCAACGGCGCCAAAATTTGACACGGCTGTCGTAACCTTATCGAAAATAAACCAATTGGCTCTAACTAATATAGTAGAGGTAAGTCGGGTATCGTACTCCACAGGGAGGCTATTATATCTACTTGTTTTTCTAGTCTGTTGATACCATCGTAGAGTATCAAAGATAAATTTATATTCCAAACTACTACTATCGCTAGTGGCAGTCAGGGTCGAACCACAGAGAGGCGGTGCAATTAATAGTTGTCTAATTTTAGTCTAAAGTAACAGTTTCGGAGGGGTTTGATTTGAATGATCTATAACTAAAGGCAATAAAATTTAAAGTAAACTAAGCAAATAAATGAGTGATTAAAGAAAATGGATGAAATCAAATATTAAAAGGATGCTAAGATGGTCGGTTCACTGTAGTTTCGACGGCAGTATCCTAAGTAAGTCTGAAATAATCATGTAAGACGTAAAAATAAGAAGTCCTCTCGGTCCTTTCTTAACAGGTAGCATCTTTCGATCTAGCTACGGGTCCCTAAGTATCACTAGTACTGACTCTCGCCCTGAAAAGTGATTCTTAAAATTCTAAATTTGACATATCTTTCGATCTTAGTATAATTTAGTCGTTTCAATTGGTAGTCTAATTCCCTCCCCTATCTTTCGATCTAATGGGTCGGTCAATTACTAATTATTCAACTAGTCGCGTGCACTCGATTCGTCAAATTAAGTAATTTAATCAATTAAAACGGAGCTGATCTCACGTGAGCCGGTCGATCGACCAGGTGTGTCAGTCGATCGACCATGACGCGACTCAGGTCTATGAAATCTAGGCCGCCTACACTACAGGTCTCCTACATCTTAGCACGAAGGGTTTAGCTACTCATACTGGAAATAATAACAGAAACAAAAATAAAGATGAAAACAACAGGATTCATAACTAAATTAAATGAACAATAAAATCACAAAAAGAAAGAATTAGGGTTTAGGGATTCTAACTTAGTCAATTCTAATCTATAAAGAAAGAATAGAACTTAGAGCAAGAATAACCAGAAATAAAGAAGGCCAAGAAAAAGCGAATCCGAATGCAAAAGAAGAACTTTATTTAGAACTAATGCAAACTGTAAACTAGGTATGTAAATCTGAATCCCAATCTGAATGAATTAATAAAAGAGTAGGAAGGGGTTACGTAATATAGGAATGTCAGGTAACTCTTATTCCTAAAACCTAATTACAATTAGGCTTCTAACTCTCGTCTTTTAATTTGCGCGTCAGTCTCGTGGTGTGGTCGATCGACCACTGGGACCAGTTGATCGACCGCTCTCTTTCCTGCAGACTTGTCAAAGATTCGACGCCATAGACCACGTAGGTCAGTCTATAGACTACTGTAGTTGGTAATCCGCTTCTGAAACTCTCGGAAATCTATCTTTCAGGCCTTGATACGCGCACCAAGTTCGTTTCTTGAGTAAATACGTCATGTCAAATAATATGCCAAGTACTCGGGGACGGATTTGGCTCATTTTCCGCTGGATTCTTCACATTTCTGCAATATTACACAAAAACACAAAAGTAGACGGAAATAGGGAAAATAGTAGCATAAACTACACAAATGAGCTCTGAAATGTGTGTAAAATAGGGTGTAAAACATCATGTTTAGGACACGCATCAAACTTCCCCAAACCAAACCCTTGCTTGTCCCCAAGCAAGAACTAGACTCGACCTTAAAACCTAGTGGAACGAGTTCAATCTCAGAGCGAAATGCAACTATAAAGCCTAAACCAGTTTAATGCAACAACTAACAATCAATTAGCGAAATGAATCATGCAAACGAGTTATGTAGTCGTTAAAAAACTGCTGAACCGTAAACTATAAAGACTTATCAATTCGGACTCTCACGGGTCGTTCAAATCACACAATGAATACGGGTGAGTATATGTAAAGATAGAAAGAAGTAAATGTAGTGACTCTCACCTGACTACGACCTTTAAGAACATGCATGCAGTCTAATATGAAAACAATCTCTACAGGCGTACATATGCATTCCAACCAAACAAATGACCATGACACATGCCGAGGTAAATATGGATATGTGAGGTAAATGGTAAGAAGGGGCTAAGATAAATTTGGATATGAGGAGTAAAATCCAAGCTAGTAACTTCATACCCAAATTACGGGAACATCCCAACTTCAAACTCAAGATCAATCGATACAAAACGGTGCTAATTAGAAGCACAAATCTCACATTTCCCACAATTAGTCAACTCCCCGTAAGATGCAAATACAACATAGGAGCATAAATCGCCATTTAATAAAGACTTTGAATTATGGGATTCTAATTCTTTTTTTTTTTCTTTTTCTTTCTTGCAGTGCATGGTCGAACTTGCTTTCCATTTTTTCTCCTTTTTTTGCAATTCTATTTTTTCTTTCTTTCATTCCTCCTTTCCAACATTCCACCAACCTTCTCATAAAGAGCAATATAACCAAAATACAATAAACACATTCCCACAACTACCAATACTAGCTCAGATAAGGTAGGCTAAATATAGTATGTAGCTTATGGGACAAAAGGGCAATTTGGCTATGTGAGGTTTATGGGTAAAATGAGAAAAGGGGACCTCTACCACATGTGTCAACAAACCACAAACCGAATGCATACAGGTATTAAGTAGATCAAGTTCATATTTATGCAAATTAATGCAACATGCCTTATAAAGAGTAACTTCTCACATACTAAATAAACTGGTCATGAATGTCACCAGTTATAAGCTCTAATCCTCGGAAAATGATGTAGTTTGCAAAAAATATAAGTCAAGTCTCAAAATTCAGCGAATAAATTAATGAAAACTCGTAGACTATGCATATATGATTCTACTAATAACATGTTAATAAGCACGGCTTAAGCATAAACAGATGAAAATGCAATGTCATCATTGAAATACTACCGTTCCGACTCAACCTATATGCTAAAAAAAACATGCATTTTTTGAATCTTTGAAATTTTTCAATTTTTTTTTTTTTTTGATTTTCTGTATATAAGAGGAAAATAAACAACAATGCAAGATAAAATTGCAAATGTGAATGCAAAATAGAATGAATGCAATGCAAAACCCTTCCCCAAACCAAATCACACAATGTCCCCATTGTGCGAAATCATATAAGAAAGATAAGCAAAGGAAATTGGGATTTTGCGGAATTATAACTAAAATTGACATAAAAGAAGGACTCGGAAACTCACAAGACTTTAAGCGCAGCAGGAAACCTCCCCAAACCAGCGTGAGCTAGGAGGTTACAGTAGCCAGCATTGCTACAATAGGTACCTGAAAAGAAACAAAAGTACCGCGCGTAATTCCGATAAAGCAATTTACGAAACGCAAAATTATGTGCAAAATAAGACAACAGAAGAAAACAGAAATGAATCGGAGAACAAAGTAGAGAAAGGACTCCCTCAACTCCTCAAATCGACCAAACACATCAGAGGAATGGTCGTGAACAGGTACAACAGCGAAGGCGGTCGATCGACCATACCAGCCAGTCGATCGACCAGGGTGACAGGAACAGAAGCCCCTGGAGTCGCTACATAGTCGATCGACCACACAAGCCTGTCGATCGACTGAAATACCTGCTGTAAGTTTCTGATTTCTTCGAATTAGCTCAATAAATTGAGCTAATATGGTATATGAACCTGCAAATACACATAATAACGCGCCCAAAATTGCGCAAAACCCAAAGTAACAGTCTAAAGTCTTTAAATCCTAAGCAAACTTATTAAAGCGAAGTCTCGCGCACACCAAAGCAATAAAAAGTCTAACAAAAGCAATAAAATGTTTTTTTTTTAAAAAAAAAAAAAAAGTCTTAATCAACTAATAGTTGATCAAGAATGGCCACGGAATGGCCCACTTGCTCGGCTTCTGGCTACAAGAGGTAGCCTCTACAGTACTCATCTCCTCAGCGGGGCTCCTAACAACTCCAATATCCGCAGAACTCAACGGATCAACATCTCTAACATCTTCCCAATCAATGACCTCGTCTGGCTCGTCAAAATCCAAATCGGACTCCGTCACCTTGACTGGCTCCTCATCAGGCTTCTCATCTGTGCCATAGCTAAGACATCCTAGACCGCCTCTTTGAACGATTGGCTCCTTCACAATCGGAGCAACATGCGGCTCTAACTTCCCAAACCAGCTCTCTGCAGCAAAAGCAAAATGAAGGATCTTCCTCCAATTTGCTCCCAAACTGGGGCGGAGGTGTTATATCAGAAATAGGCATAGGGGTAGGCATATCAGGCAACACAACATAAGATTTAGCTACATTGCAAGTTACTGGGTACATAGCAGCCTTCTTCTTATAGGTCTGGGCAAAAACAACGGACTGTTTCCCCACCTTAAAGATCAATGTCCCTAAGCCAACATCTATAATTGCACCAGCAGTGTGCAGAAATGGTCTACCCAAAATGATAGGGATGTGAGCATCCTCGGGTATATCTAGCACAACGAAGTCAACTGGGAAAAAGAACTTTCCTATTTGCACAAGAATATACTCTAAGACTCCTATGAGCTAGACCGTAGAACGATCAGCCATCTGTACTGTCATGTTTGTGATTGCAAACTTAGTCAATTTCAATTTCTTAGCGAGACTCAAAGGCATAACACTAATACTGGCCCCTAGGTCACACAAGGCCTTCTCAATCGAAAAGGTGCCAATATTACATGGGACTGAAAAACAACCTGGGTCTTCTAGCTTATGAGGTGCGGTATGAGTCAAATAGGAACATGACTCCTCAGTTAATGCGACAGATTGCACAGTATCAAGTGACTTCTTTTTAGACAACAGTTGCTTCATAAATTTCATGTAAGCAGGCACTTGATTAACTAATGCTAAGAAAGGAACTTGCACATTTAAACTACGAATAACATTTTCAAACTTGTTAAACGATACCTGTTCCTTTGTTGGCACCAATCTCTCTGGGTACGGGGCTGTAAGAAGAAACTTAGCCCTTTCCTCTAGGTCTCTCATACCGGTATCAGTGGACTTAGGCTGAAAATCTACTACCTTATCCTTGTTGTAGCTCGAACCTTCTTCAGACCATCTCAGGAATGAACCATTAACCGTCGTAGGGTCATACTTTGGAACCGGAACTGACCCATCAGCATTTGGATCTTGCCTCGATAATTTCGGAGTCGTCGTACCCCGAAATAAGTAGTCCCTCAAGTTATCTGGCATTGGAGGTTGGAAAGGTTCACGATGAGACGCATCTTCAGTCGATCGACCATGTAGGTCAGTCGATCGACTAGCTTCCGCAGGACCAGAAGCTTCACTGTTACCCGAGCTGGTCGATCGACCAGGTATGTCAGTCGATCGACTGATGTACCTGCTGATCGTCTTTTTCTTGCTATTGTTCATTCCAGCCTTTTTCTTACTCGGTTCCACCCCATCTTTTCCAGTAACATCTTCGACCATAGCGGACCCATCAAGAGTAGACCCACTCCTCACAGTAATCGCATTCAGAGTCTCTTTTTGATCCAGCTGCGACGATAAATGCCCCGGAGCTCTAGTTGCACTTTTTCTTGCCAATTGGGCAATTTGCTCTCCAACATTTTTGTAGAAGTCTCTCTAGCTAGAGACTCCTTTTGAAGCAAACCCGACAAATTCTGAACCATGTTTTTCAATTCAGAAATATCAGAACCTTGGAATTGCTGCTGCAGTGGCACATAGGGAGGCTTTTGATACTGTTGATGCTTGTGAGGGGGCACATAGTTTTGTTGTTTCCGCTGCTGCTGCTGTGGACCCGGATTAAGGACATTCTGGTTAGTCCACCTCAAATTGGGGTGGACATTAGAGGGATCGGGATAAGTACCAGTCGGCCTAAAGTGTTGAAAGACAGCACATGTTTCATTCGAACTAGTACAAAACTCCAAAACATGTCCCTCTCCTCCACATCTTTTGCATGTAAAGGGACCGTCTGAAACTGCATTAACTTTATATATCCCACCTTTTTGGGATCCTCCAAAATCTAGCTTGTCAAATATTGCAGTAAGGGCCTCTATTGCAGCTACAACAGGAGATTCAGCTGATCTTCTCTGATTTCCTCTAGAATTCCCATGCTCAGCTTTATGGGTGGCCATATCTTCAATAATCTTCCACCCCTTAGTTTCTCCAACATTTTCCTGGAATCTCCCATTAGCCGCAGATCCGGATAGCCCTCGATCATCATAAAGCCCATTATAGAATTGGTTACACATGCACCATTGTTCGAACCCATGGTGCGGAATAGATCGCACCAGCCTCTTGAAACGGACCCATGCCTCATGAAAATTTTCATCAGGTCCCTGTTTAAAGCTTGTGATCTGAGCTATAATTGCATTGGTCTTCGATGCAGAGAAATATTTCTTATAAAATGCAAGGGCCAGCGAATTCCAATCAGTAATCCCATTAGCAGCTCGATCCAGGTCTCGGTACCACTCCCTAGCAGCATCACGGAGCGATAATATGAACATCGTCTCTTTTATCTGGTCCTGGGTCACACCTGCTGGTGGGGGTATGGAACAACAGTAGTCAATGAATATCTCCATATGTTTAGCTGCATTTTCATTCGCAGCTCCCCCAAATTGGTTTCTCTCAACCAAGTTGATGTAGGACGGTTTTGCTTCGAATTTTCTTTCCGTCCCAGCTGGCAACACGAATCCCTTATAGAGATTCTCAGCTTTTGGCTCGGAGTGACTGGCTATACTTACTTCTTCAGCCATATCTGGAGATGTAATGGTCTCAGCTGAGGAAGTAGAAATAGGAGACGAAGGTGGATCCTCCTCAAATAACTCGTTCTCGTAGTAACTGGACAGAGTACTCAGCTCTTCTTCTGTCGGCAATACTCTAGATGATCGTCTCAACTCATGCAAAGTCCTTTCAATCTCAGGATCTAACGGTCGTAATTCACCACCCTGTGACATGCGCATAAGAAGAAACTTCAAGTAGAATATGAGAAGAGTTTAAGGAACAGATGTCCCTTAAACTAAGATAAAGACTAAAATAAAAACAACTAAAAATTAAACAATTTCCTCCCCGGCAAAGGCGCCAAAATTTGATAACGTCGTAGAGTATCAAAGATAAATTTATATTCCAAACTACTACTATAGCTAGTGGTAGTCAGGGTCGAACCACAGAGAGGCGATGCAATTAATAGTTGTCTAATTTTAGTCTAAAGTAACAGTTTCGGAGGGGTTTGATTTGAATGATCTATAACTATAGGCAATAAAATTTAAATTAAACTAAGCAAATAAATGAGTGATTAAAGAAAATGGATGAAATCAATTATTAAAAGGATGCTAAGATGGTCGGTTCACTGTAGTTTCGACGGCAGTATCCTAAGTAAGTCTGAAATAATCACGTAAGACGGAAAAATAAGAAGTCCTCTCGGTCCATTCTTAACAGGTAGCATCTTTCGACCTAGCTACGGGTCCCTAAGTATCACTAGTACTGACTCTCGCACTGAAAAGTGATTCTTAAAAGTCTAAATTTTACATATCTTTCGATCTTAGTATAATTTAGTCGTTTCAATTGGTAGTCTAATTCCCTCCCCTATGTTTCGATGTAATTGGTCGGTCAATTACTAAGTATTCAACTAGTCGCGTGCACTCGATTCGTCAAATTAAGCAATTTAATCAATTAAAACGGAGTTGATCTCACGTGAGCCGGTCGATCGACCAGGTGTGTCAGTCGATCGACCATGACGCGACTCAGGTCTACGAAATCTACGCCGCCTGCACTACAGGTCTCCTACATCTTAGCACGAAGGGTTTAGCTACTCATACTGGAAATAATAACAGAAACAAAAATAAAGATGAAAACAACAGGATTCATAACTAAATTAAATGAACACTAAAATCACAAAAAGAAAGAATTAGGGCTTAGGGATTCTAACTTAGTCAATTCTAATCTATAAAGAAAGAATAGAACTTAGATTAAGAATTACCAGAGATAAAGAAGGCCAAGAAAAAGCGAATCTGAATGCAAAAGAAGAACTTTATTTAGAACTAATGAAAACTGTAAACTAGGTATGTAAATCTGAATCCCAATCTGAATGAATTAATAAAAGAGTAGGAAGGGGTTACGTTATATAGGAATGTCACGTAACTCTTATTCCCAAAACCTAATTACAATTGGGCTTCTAACTCTCGTCTTTTAATTTGTGCGTCAGTCTCGTGGTGTGGTCGATCGACCACTGGGACCAGTCGATCGACCGCTCTCTTTCCTCTGCAGACTTACATTCGCTCAAAGATTCGGCGACAACATAGACCACAAAGGTCAGTCTATAGACTACTGTAGCTGGTAATCCGCTTCTGAAACTCTCGCAAATCTATCTTTCAGGCCTTGATACGCGCACCAAGTTCGTTTCTTGAGTAAATACTTCATGTCAAATAATATGCCAAGTACTCGGGGACGGATTTGGCTCATTTTCCGCTGGATTCTTCACATTTCTGCAATATTACACAAAAACATAAAAGTAGATGGAAATAGGGAAAATAGTAGCATAAACTACACAAATGAGCTCTGAAATGCGTGTAAAATAGGGTGTAAAACATTATATTTAGGACACGCATCATCTGTCACGGTAACAAATTGGGGTATTTGATTTGTTTTAACTAAACTACTGAATGAAATGTAAAGCAAAGGGAGAGAACGATAAAACTAGTAAGAATGAAAGGATGTGATCAAATAAAGAGAAGAATGCTAGGATGTCGGTTCACCATGATAACGGTCATAATGAGATCAGTCGGTCTAATGTGAGAAGGGTAAAGGGAAGGTCCTTTCGGTCCGCTATCCGCCCTAAAATACCACCAACTTAGCTTTTGCCCTCATTAGTGTAGTCTATTGTCCATAACATGTCTATTCATTCCAATCTCTCAATCTAGGTCTGAATTTAGCCGGATTAACTAGTTTAGAAGCGTGCACTCAACTAAACGATTACAACTAAATTGCTATGAATCAATTCTCACGATCAAGAGCGTCTAAACTAATTATGACATCATTGTTTTACTACCATGGCTCCCCTAATCCTAGCATAAAAGGATTTAGCTACGCATGTTCATAATGAAACTAATAACAACAATTGATGAAATAATAGAAGACATAATATAGAGATTAAAAGGGAGAAATTGCATAAACTAATAACAACTAATTAAAACAAAAATTATAAGATAAGTAATTAAGAGTGCAAAGGAGAATTAAATTAAATCAAGAGAGTAAAAAGAGATTACAAAGTTTAGGATCCGGAAAGAGAGAACAAAAGTAACGTTGCACAAGGAGAGAGAAGCGTCTGCTTAATAATTAAGAGTAAAGTATGCAGAATAAAAGATAATTAAACCTAGTTTAGTCTTTCCTTTATATAGGGAAGATATTTTATTAACCTAAACGTAATTAAGATATTAAATCATACATCTTATAACAAAAGCTCTCGATCGAGTACAATAGAACTACTCAATCGAACATTTCTTCTATCCAAAACTCTCGATCGAGGACTTTACCTCTCGATCGAAGGCCTTCAAAATACCACCTCTCGATCGAAGGCAACAGACCCTTTGATCGAGACCTCCTCTTCACCATAACACTCGATCGAACAGAATTAGCCAACAAAAGGATTCGATCGAGTACACTGCCATAGAACCAGCTCTTGTTTCGTTGATATGGCATACAAAACATCTTCACGCTTCCCAAGGGAAAGTTACTATGGCTCAAATTCTTACATCTCCGTAAATGAAAGCTAAGGGACAGAAAAAGGCATGATTCCGCCACTTTCAGGTCCGTTTCTGCAGATAAAGCAAAGCAAACTAAAGTAGACTATTCGGGGGACATTTGTAGCATAGTACTACGAGAATCGCATAGAAATACGTGCAATAAAGGCTCATAAAGACTATATAAAATGCACGTATCAATTATCAAGAATACGACCCCTCATAAGTAACTATTTATAATAAATGTTTCATACTTTTATTATGTTAATAAATATTCCACTTCATAATTTAACATGCCGGTTAAATAAAATATAACAAGCGATAATGAATAATTTACGTTATGTGAAATTTACGAGATAAAATGTGACCAACTCAAGTGACTCATTTATGAGCCCAATAAGCAACCTATGTGAGGCCCAAAGAATTAGTCAAGTGAGGTCCAACAATTTACTCATGGTGAGTCCAAAATTTATAAGGTAGCGAGCCCAAGATATATTCACAAATGAATCACTAAGGCCAAAAAAAAAAAGTAAGAAGGGTACACGGCTCATTCACCGTGACCAACAAATCGGCATTGCCAAGCCACGGTTGAGGCCGTGCAACCCACAGCTACTGCCGTGGCCACTGCCACTCATGGTCAGCCCACAGCAGCGGCCAAACACAACGCCTCATGCCACCATTCCCCGTATAAAAATAGCCCTCAAAACAGAGAGTAAAAACAGTCTTAGGCACGGTATAAAACAGGACTCCGATAGTCCAAAACCCGAGTTTTCCAAGCGGCAAAAATCGAATATACAGGTGACGGTATTAGCATGAAGACACAAGCAAGAAAATAGACCTGAGGGACCGTTTAATCCTCAAAAACAGCACAGTAACAGTTTAAAACTACATTTAGAAGCTCTATTTCGACTCCATTTTAGGATGGAACTAAATCGGGGTTTGGCACGGGGAAGAGAAGGCTTGAAACATGGATAAACACCATCGAATTTTTGCATGAACTGTCCAGAAAATCCAGCAAGATAGTAAGCATTTACTCGAAGGGAAACAAGCACACAAGCTACAAACAACACTCATAACCGGCTATACATGAGACCAAGCCGTGAAAGCAAACCAATTACCATGTACACTAACCATAAGCATTACAAAATCAACTCCATATATGAAGCACACAGTAAAGACTTAAACTTTACGATAAATAAAGAAAAGCCGAGTAGGAAGGGCGAGTTTCCCGACGTTTTGTCGAGTAACCTGTCACCGTTACCTTAAAACTTCTTCAATCTTCGAGTGTGTCGTCCACAATGTAAAAATATCCGTCTGGATCTTCAAGCCCTTCACCTAGCACACGAAATGACTCGGTTTTCAGCTAAACCGTGGCATTTATAAAACGGGTCAAAAACAAAAACCTTACAAGACTGCGACTTTCTTACCTAGAAAGAAGGAGGAAGGAAAGGGGAAGAGAAAGGTACAAAAATTATGAGGAACAATTGAGAAATGAAGACGAAATCTTGGTTTTAAGTCGACCAAAAATGGCGTTTATAAGCTCTGCTTGGTTTGCATTTTGGTTGCTGTTGCAGGGATTTGTTTCAAAAAAGAAGGAAAGAAGAAAGAGGAGGGCGGTTGGGGATTGGTCAATATTGTGAGAGAGAGTAAATCAATTATTAATATTTTAGTTGGGTGCTCAAATTGAGAAATGAGTTGTCGACACGGGATAGGTCGAGAATAGATTAGTCTAGTCTCATATGTGAACATGTGATGGTCTTGCTAGACGGAAAAATGTCTCAAGTCTATATTAACTTAAGGCGGAGAACTATTGTTATTATTGTCACTATTATTACTATCCGACTAAAATATGTATTTTTATATAAATTAAGCTTTAAAATATTACCTTTATAAAAATCATGTTTAACAAGAATTAATTAAATTAAATAATTTTAAAATATAAAATAAAGTAATAGAATGGTTAAATAAATTATAAATGTCAAAGTGAGAAATTCGCAGGTGTTACAATCACCCCACCTTTTAAAAAGTTTCGTCCTCGAAAATTGAAAGTAGAAAATGAAAGGTTATAAAGATAATTGATACTGTCGTTTCGTACCAAAAATAAAATACCTAGATTACTGCTAACAGAAGTCAGCGGCAAGTAGGGTCGATCTCCACAGGGAGGCGGTGTACTATCTATTTGTCTATTTATCTGTCTAAATGTCACTAATGGGGGTTGAATTGATTTTAACTAACTACTAAGGCTAAAGGCAAGAGAAAAAGGAATAAGGGAATTAGCAATAAGAGAAGGGAGTATGCTAGGAGTCGGTCTACCGTGGCAGCTATCAAATCTTATATTATTGGGAATACTAAGGCGATTAAACTATTGATAAGAAGAGCTATGGTCGTCACCTTTCGGTCCTTAAACCACCCTAGAGCGTAAACAGCTTAACTTTCGCCCTCACTGCAATACCCTATTGTAATTAAGCAAGCCTTCCCTTCCAATCTTTCGATCTAGGTCGGGGTTAACTAAATTTATGGTCTCCTGCATGCATTCATTCGACCGGATAACAATTAAATTGCCTAATACAATTCCTATCGCAAGTCTAACCTATTCAAGTCAGTTAAAACATCGCTACCACGGCTTCCCTAATCCTAACATACTAGGGGGAATTAGCTACTCATGATAAAATAAACAAGAACAAGAATTAAAAGAGAATTAAACATTAAATTAAGAGAGAAAAGGGAAGAAATGTTACTTGAAATAATGATCCTAATAAAAAGCAAAGTAACAAAGTGTATCGTTCCAAGAGAAAAGAGAGAGTCGAGTGTCTCCTGATAAAAAGCATAACATAACTGACGACCTAACTCCTATTTATAAGAAAATAGGAGTATAATTAAACCTAATGATGGAATTAAAGCAAAAAGCCCAGCCCGTTAGCAAAATCCACTCGATCGAGCAATTAAATCACTCGATCGAGCAAAGGCATAAAAGGAACTGGTCGATCGAAAGGAAAAATAGTCGATCGAGTACTTATTCATCCTAAAACCACTCGATCGAGAAGAAGTGGCTCTCGATCGAGAAAATGGGCTCGATCGAATAGAAACAGATTCTCGATCGAGCACTTCTCGACGTAATTCCGCTTCGCGCACTGAACTTCAAACGGCTGCCATTTCTTCGTTACTTGGTCAAACAGGGTGATTCCGGTGGCGTTGGAAAGCTAAGAGGACAAACTTTCATCTCCAATTGGAATAACCTGAATATCTATTGTAGAACTCGAGATATGGCTCTTACAAGCAGGAACTATCAAATTGAAGCACTCTCTTGGCTCGCCTAACTTCCTTACTCCAATGCGCATCTCAAAATAGCACTTTCCAAGCTCCGAATTATCTCTTCCTCCAAATGCATGCTAAACGGACGGTAAATAGCTTGATTTCACTACTTTCGGATCCATACCTGCAAATAAGACATAATAACCCAAAGTAGCATATTCGGGGCATTTCATAGCAATAAACCACGATAAAGGCATAGAAATACGTGCATAAAATAGGCTAAAAAGACTATATAAAATGCACGTATCAAATCTCCCCAAACCAAACCTTTACTCGTCCCCGAGTAAACTAAAATGCAACTAAAGGAACGGAAAAAGATAACTCAGAGCTAGCTACAAATGCCCACTTAAGCCAATTTAATGCAAGCAAACTAACACTTATAGCAGATAGTCAAATGCAAACGAGTTATAGGATGTTTATAAATAAAGCTGAACCGTCGACCTTGCAAGACCTTTAATAATGGACTCTCACGGGTCACTCTTTCTCTCATGAAGCAAAGGGCAAGCATATATATGTAAGAGAGGAAGAAAAATAGTCGCTCACCTAGACTACGACCTACATAGCATGCATGCAACTAATATGATAGACAATTCTAGCTACCGTACATACATTCCAACCAAACAAGGTCCTGTCACAGCCGAGGGCTTACAAAAAATATGGCTAAGTGAGGCAATGGGTAAGAAAAGGCAAAACAATTATGGGAATGTGGAGGTATAGGTGATCAAGCTAGTACCTAAACAGAACCATATATCAACATCCATTTCCAACTCAATTATGAAATAAACACATGCCCTTCATTTGGCATAAAACTCACCAAACCAAACTGAACTCACTCCTCAATAAATGTAAATAAAGCATAGGAGCAGAAACCGTCAACAAACTGCATTTTTTTTTTCCTTTTTCTTTCTTTCTATTTTTTTCGGTTTCTTCTTTTTCACGTCTTTTCCTGTTTTTTTTTCATTTTTTCATTTCTTTTTTTTTCATCATCACGTCTTATTTTTTCATCTTCCTCCTTTTCTTCATAAATTACCAACTCCGAATCAATAGATGCAAGCCAAACTCGATACAATAGACAATATACCGCAGAAACAATCTAAACTAGCTTGACAAGGCAGGCTAAATTTGGATGTAGCTAAGGGTCAACAGGCAAATTTGGCTAATGTGGAGTTTATGGGTAAAATGAAAGAAAGGGAATTTGTAAGCACCTCCCTGCATGTGACACCAACCACTAACCCGAATGTATGACGGCAAAAAGCAATTGAATTTCATATATGTGCAAATTGATGATACATGTTATGCAAGGAGTATACTACTCACAATCCTACATGAAACTGGTCATAAATGACACCAGTTTATAAGGCTCTAATCCTTAGAATATATAAGTAGGTTGCCAAAATTTCAGGTCAAGTCTATTCGTTCAGCTAAATTAAACATTAACTCGTAGACATGCAAAAGACAAAGCTAAAAGATAACAGTTTAATGCCAGGCTTAAGCAAAAAGACAAACGCAAAGGCAATATCATCATTGAAATCTACCGTTCCGACTCGACCTATATGCAAAAATAAACGTGAAATTTTTTTGAATTTTTAACAATTTTCTGATTTTTATTGAATTTTTGAATTTTTATGAAAATAAACAACAATGCAAGCATAAAATTAAACGTGATTACTGAAATGCAATAAACAACATGCAGACACAGATATGGATGCATAACCTCCCCAAACCAAACTGTACAATGCCCCCATTGTACCAAAACATGGAAAGGAAATGCAAACTAAAGGAGAAAGAGAGTAAAATGCGGAAAACTTACAAGATACGCGAATAAGGGGACCTCCCCAAACCGACCATGAAATGGGAGGTTGCTAAGGGCCCGGAAAACCGTCTCAGGAAGCTAATCCAAGTTAATAACACTCGACCAAGAGGAATAGCAGCTAATCGAGTAGAGTGGGCGTCTAAAACTCGCTCGATCGATCGGGATGGTGGTCGATCGGATGGTTTTCTTTCTGCAGGCACTCGATCGAGTAGATATTTGCTCGATCGAGAGGATTTGGCGACATAGTGCTCGATCGAGTACAAAGAGTACTCGATCGAGTGATCCTCGCGTATTCTGCAAAAATGCAATGAAAAACAGCCCGCAAACTAACAAGACAAGCATACTGAGATAGTCTATGGTATAAAAACCATTTATTACAACTGAAATTGAGATAAAAACAAAATAAAATCGCCGGGTTGCCTCCCGGATAGCGCTAGCTTCAGTCAGGTCCCAGCTCGACCTTCTTTTCTTCAAGCTCCTCTAATTAATCACAATCAAAACAGCTCAAAGCGCGCAGCAACCTGTCAAATAGCTGCGCATGTGCTACACAACAGCATAAGTAGCACCATAGTGGAATAGCAAAGTAGGAAATAAAGATATGTAAACATTTAAGTCTAACAAATTTCCTATGGGCGCTCCTAAATTTATCCACAAAATATAGGAGCGCGGGAGCAATTGACGATAATATAGGGCTCCAATTCAGATTAACAATTTTATAATGATAAGGACGGTGAAAAATCGTTAATTTGTGCGTCCACATATGAGGGGTATAGCTCTCGAAAGAAACAACATGAGTCAAACGAGGCAAAATACTATTAGGACAAACAATAATAAAATTATCGTTTACTACCTCGGATTGTTGCTCTTGACCACGGAATCATAGGTAAAAGAGTTTATTACCTTTTCCGTGCTAGGAGCAATTACCGTCTCAATCGCTTCTTCATCAACCTCCTCAGCGGAATCCATCCCGTAAATCGCAGCTTCAAGTGTATCCGACTTACTTTGTGAATAGGGGAGGTTTACCGTAACCTTCATCATCGTCAGACTCGTCATCCAAATCAAACCAAAATGACGAACCAAAGCTCCCAATGGCCATTTCGATCGATCGAGCGAATAATCACTCGATCGACCAACTTCCTCCCGCGTCTCACTCGATCGAGTAACAACATCACTCGATCGAGAACTATCCTCCCGTATGTCACTCGATCGAGAAGGGATATTACTCGATCGAGGATCGTCTTCTTGTAAATTCACTCGATCGACCATTATAAGTCACTCGATCGAGTGATTCTTCCTGCATAGAGCTGAAATCTTCACGTGGGGCAGTGAAATATGAAAGGAACTCGTCGTCCGAGTCATAGAAGTCATCCTCATCATTGGGCAACATGGTTTCCTCGGAGAAAAACCGCTCTCAAGAAGGTAAACCTCTTCTTCTTGCATCTCACCGCTAACCGAGCTATTTGTGACTCGATCGGGATTCGAGCGTCCATATATCTATCACTCTCTTGCATTTGTGATACAAGCATTCTCATTAAATATGTCGGCTCTGCGATCTCTTCTCTCTCCATCTCACCGCTAATTGAGCAACTCGCTGGACTCGAGCTCATCAAATCGCGAGACATATTCTTGCACTTGGAATGCAAGTGCCTCCATCAAGGATTTCAGCTCCGCAATGTCTTCTCCTTGTATATCAGGGGAATCTTGTTGCGGTGGTCATTGATAGGGCGGATGTGGCGGCACAACTACAGCTGCATTGTGCTCAGCAGAACCACATCTCCCGTAGTAGATCACCTACTTTCCATATAATGGGACATCGGTGATGGGTCAAAGGTACTCAAGCCTTCCCTTTGACCGTCTTTCACCTAGAACTGTCTAGGTAGTACCTGTAAGGCCTATCAAAACAAAGACTAAACAAAAGATTAAAACGGCCTCAAGGGAAAAATCCCCTGAGGCTAAAAACAGATAAAATTTAAACAAATAAATAAATAGATTGCCTCCCCAACACGGCGCCAAAATTTGATACTCTTGTCGTTTCGTACCAAAAATAAAATACCTAGATTACGCTAATGAGTCGGCGGCAAGTAGGGTCGATCTCCACAGGGAGGCGGTGTACTATCTATTTGTCTATTTATCTGTCTAAATGTCACTAATGGGGGTTGAATTGATTTTAACTAACTACTAAGGCTAAAGGCAAGAGAAAAAGGAATAAGGGAATTAGCAATAAGAGAAGGGAGTATGCTAGGAGTCGGTCTACCGTGGCAGCTATCAAATCTTATATTATTGGGAATACTAAGGCGATTAAACTATTGATAAGAAGAGCTATGGTCGTCACCTTTCGGTCCTTAAACCGCCCTAGAGCGTAAAACAAATGTTAACTTTCGCCCTCACCGCAATACCCTATTGTAATTAAGCAAGCCTTCCCTTCCAATCTTTCGATCTAGGTCGGGTTAACTAAATTTATGGTCTCCTGCATGCATTCATTCGACCGGATAACAATTAAATTGCCTAATACAATTCCTATCGCAAGTCTAACCTATTCAAGTCAGTTAAAACATCGCTACCACGGCTTCCCTAATCCTAACATACTAGGGGAATTAGCTACTCATGATAAAATAAACAAGAACAAGAATTAAAAGAGAATTAAACATTAAATTAAGAGAGAAAAGGAAGAAATGTTAATTTGAAATAATGATCCTAATAAAAAGCAAAGTAACAATGTATCGTTCCAAGAGAAAAGAGAGAGTCGAGTGTCTCCTGGATAAAAAGCATAACATAACTGACGACCTAACTCCTATTTATAAGAAAATAGGAGTATAATTAAACCTAATGATGGAATTAAAGCAAAAAGCCCAAATCCGTCGGCAAAAATCCACTCGATCGAGCAATTAAATCACTCGATCGAGCAAAGGCATAAAAGGAACTGGTCGATCGAAAGGAAAAATAGTCGATCGAGTACTTATTCATCCTAAAACCACTCGATCGAGAAGAAGTGGCTCTCGATCGAGAAAATGGGCTCTCGATCGAATAGAAATAGTTCTCGATCGAGCACTTCTCAACGCGTAATTCCTGCTTCGCGCACTGAACTTCAAACGGCTGCCATTTCTTCGTTACTTGGTCAAACAGGGTGATTCCGGTGGCGTTGGAAAGCTAAGAGGACAAACTTTCATCTCCAATTGGAATCACCTGAATATCTATTGTAGAACTCGAGATATGGCTCTTACAAGCAGGAACTAGCAAATTGAAGCACTCTCTTGGCTCGCCTAACTTCCTTACTCCAATGCGCATCTCAAAATAGCACTTTCCAAGCTCCGAATTATCTCTTCCTCCAAATGCATGCTAAACGGACGGTAAATAGCTTGATTTCACTACTTTCGGATCCATACCTGCAAATAAGACATAATAACCCAAAGTAGCATATTCGGGGCATTTCATAGCAATAAACCACGATAAAGGCATAGAAATACGTGCATAAAATAGGCTAAAAAGACTATATAAAATGCACGTATCAATAATGTCGGACTTTTTGAAATCGGTAACTATAACATTAAAAGGTTACTAATAGTAAGAATTAAAATTTCTTTCAAAAGTTTTCAAGTAAAATTTTCCAAAAGCACCCGATTCTCGTCAAAGGAACGGAAAGGTTCTCGTTACGCATTCAAGAACATCAACATTCCAAATCAAGGACAAGGTCAAATATCAAATCATTTGCAGAAGTCTAAAATCAAAATACTTTCAAAAACATTTATGGAGAGTTTTCAAAACTATAAATCTCCTTCATGGAACGAAATTGCTCTTATCGTGCACACAAGAGCGCTAACTTTCTAAGTCAAAGACAAGTTTAAAACAAAATCATTCGCCGACAAGCGTAGAACAAGTTATTAGAATCCTTTAATAACGAGTCCCAACATCCTATCAACGTTAAGACCAATTGAAAATGATAATCCACTCAAATTTTCTTTTGCAAAAGCCAAAATAAAAATAAAAGTTTCATTTTTAAACTCATAAAGGAGTCAAGTTTTTGAAATTAAACCAAGTGGTGTTAGTCCAGTGGTAGCCGGGTTAAACCTTGAAACTTGCAGAAATGCAGGAGTCGAGAGGTCCCGGGTTCGACTACCAGCTGGGGCGATGATCACTTCGCCACTGCAGCCCCCGAAGGGGGTGGCTTACATTGTAACACCCCCATACTCCAAGTGCCTTACCAGGACCACTCAGGTATAAGGATGCCACCATCTCGGTTACCCGAGGCATGATAATCATAAGACAATGAAGAAACATACTCTATTAAATAAGTTTAAGTGATTACATTACAAAACCAACTGTAAGCAAAATACAACTGTTCTCAAACTATAAACCAACTCGAAAGGAACTGTCCCTAACAAACACAAATGGAAGACTAAAGACTCGATATGTGATGACTCCATCCCACTAGATCCCACGCGTATCCAAGATATACCGCTAAGCAAATCTGCTCACCACCCCGAATGGATCACCACGTTTTAAAACATTTAAACGGGGTCGTGACTAATCACACAATTAACATACATGTCACAATAAGATAAGCGGACATGAACCTTAACCGTCACACACACACACAACCAACCCAACTCCAATCATCTCAATCACCGATCGTCCACCGGACCACCGCCATGGGGACCGCAGCCGTTCCCACCTAAGCCCCGCTCATCATACCGAGCGATAACCCCGTCCCATTAATGTGCACATCCCCTTCCGTGGCGGGTTCCACGAAGGGCGAAACTAGGGCGTGAAGTCACTCCCGCAAGTGACCCCACTCAGCCGAGAACGCATCTCGAGAGCCATAGACAACCAATCACGATCACAATCACAATCACAATCACAATCATCATATCAAACAACTAACTACAAAGACATCACCAATATCCCATTATGGGACTAATACGAGTAGAAATCCTACCTGGAAAGCAACACAATCATCGACGATCTAGCAAAATTGTCTCAAAACCTCTCCTTTACAAATCCTTCTCCTATCACATAATCACATAATCACAATCTAACCTTAACAAATCATAAAAACCCCCAATCCCAAAATTAGGGTTTAACCAAATCAAAGGAAAGACAATAAAAAGGGTACGTAGATCTTACCCTCGACGCAAGGAATCCAACGATATAAACAACGACAAGAACTCGACCGTCGAACTCCGGAATTGCTAAGAATGCGATTAGGAAGATGAACTTGTTGCTTTCTCTCTTAAACAGGTTTTAGGTTTTGTAAAAGTGATTTAAAACAATGACGATGATACTTAAATACCTTAATCGCATAATTAACAAAACCCGAGAAAATTCCCCGTAAAACCGACACTCGATCGAGTACCCAAGGTACTCGATCGAGTACCCCTTACTCGATCGAGTGCCCCACTACTCGATCGAGTACCCAACAGTCGAAACTATTTTATTTCGCAACTTACCCTTACTCGACAGAGTAAGGCCTACTCGATAGAGTACCCAAAGACTTATAAATACGGAGTATTACAGTCTTCCCTCCTTAAAAGAACTTCGTCCCCGAAGTTCAACCCATACATAAAAACAACCATACTGACTCGACCAAGACACAACAACTTAGCTAAGGACTCAAGAACTCGACCGAACATAGAACATGAACTCTTAACCCCCATTCTACCAACTATGTTTACTTCCACAACATGACTCACTATATCGTATCTACCCCATATATATCTCTCACGACACCAACTCCATACATAATCAACTACCATCCTCTAATGCTGCTAGCTCCATAATATCATCAACTATCAAACCCAATACTAAGACACTCATAGACATCAAACGGAATGTTACATACATGGTCCATGTGGTGGTGCAGGAATGCATGGGCTTCGGGGGGGAGGGGGGGGTACTCAACCCCTTCGTCATCAAAAAAAAAAGTTCTTGAAATTATAACATTAAACTTTGACAAAGAAATCGTAAATAGATCAAAGTTAGTTAGAAATTGAGCATAATTAAAAGTAACTCGGGTTTAGTAATTAAAAAGCATGATAAAGAAGTTTATACTCAAAGAACAAATAGGGAACTAAATCAAATTTTCATTTTCAAACCTTTAAAATGAGTAAAGTTTTGTTAAAGTAACATAAATTTCTAACAACGAACCAAAAATGGTAGCTTGAAAAGTTTAGAAATTGTACGAAATGAAAATTAAGTTAGACAATCATAAATACAAAGTACGCTAAGAGAGTCCAAACTTAACCAACAAAAGAACTATGATGAACTTCCTAGGGGTAAGAGTCGAAGTAAGGTCAACAAGGATGTCAAAGATAGGGTTTCTATATGCCTCTAGACTAGAATCCAAAGGGGAGGCACAACAAAAGAGTAGGAGATGCATGAACGATAAAGCTTATTGCCAAGGAAAGAGGGAAGGGTACAAAGGTGAGTCGGGAGGCAAAATTTACAAAGAGGACTCCAAGGGTAAGGCGGAAAGACGGGTATGAGAGGAACTCCCAAGGTAAAACAAAAAGGAGTTTAGAAGAAGGATGAGCATCACAGAATAAAAGTAAGGTAAGGTTGATCAAGGATAGAAAACACACCCGTAATGGTGTCGGGAGGAACGACGGCTCCGACTTAATTCTTGACATGAATGGCTCTTCTTGGCTTAGCTTCCGGAGCATGAGGAGGAGCAATCTTCTTCTTCTCGGGGCAATCCTTGATTAGATGTCCGGGCTTCTTGCAATGGTAACACTTCAAGGGCATATCAAAGCATCCAATCCCGGGGTGATAAGCTTGCCTACACATGAAGCACTTGCGGGTCTCTTCAGGGTTGTCTTCCGACGAGGGAGCTTGTCCACCTTGCACTTGTCCACTTGGAAAGGGCTTCGATGACGAAGACGAGGGCACAAAGGATCTCTTGCCACGGAAGTTAGGACGATGATTGACTTGAGCATTGGCATTTTGTTGATTCCAAAGAATTTGAGTAAGGGCTTCCATGATAGTATTCTCCACCTTGGTTGGTCGCACCATCTTCTCAAGACACCAAATAAATCAATCAAGTTAGCACCTAACAAATAACATACACAAAGTGACTACCAACTTAGGTCCTTAGTTCTATCCATCTCTCATTCATTATTCAAGGTCAAGTTCAAATTTAAATTTGGGGTACACGTGTGTGCGTCGGGAGCAACATAGGCTCTGATACCAACTGTGAACCTCCGCAATAACGGTAAGAAAATACGAAAAGAAAATGCAGAATTTTAGGAAATTTTTGAAACTTTTAAAGTTTAAAGCACGGGTTCATTAAAATCTAACTATTTATAATAAATACTTCATACTTGTATTATATTAATAAATATTCCACTTCATAATTTAACATGCCGGTTAAATAAAATATAACAAGTGATAATGAATAATTTACGTTATGTGAAATTTATGAGATAAAATGTGACCAACTCAAGGGACTCATTTATTATGAGCCCGATAAGCAACCTATGTGAGGCCCAAAGAATTAGTCAAGTGAGGTCCAACAATTTACTCAGGGTGAGTCCAAAATTTATAAGGTAGTGAGCCCAAGATATATTCACAAATGAATCACTAAGGCAAAAAAAAAGAAGAAAGCAAGAAGGGTACACGGCTCATTCACCGTGACCAACAACTCGGCATTGCCAAGTCACGGTTGAGGACGTGCAACCCACAGCTACTGCCGTGGGCACTGCCACCCATGGTCAGCCCACAGCCGCGGCCAAACACAGCCCCTCACGCCACCATTCCCTGTACAAAAAAAGCCCTCAAAACAGAGAGTAAAAACGGTCCTAGGCACGGTATAAAACAGGACTCCGGCAGTCCAAAACCTAAGTTTTCCAAGCGGCAAAAATCGAATATACAGGTGACGGCATTAGGATGAAGACACAAGCAAGAAAACAGACCCGAGGGACCATTTAATCCATCCCAAAACAGGGCTCAAAAACAGCATAGTAACGGTTTAAAACTGCATTTAGAAGCTCTATTTCGACTCCATTTTAAGACGGAACTAAATCGGGGTTTGGGACGGGGATGAGCAGGCTTGAGACATGGATAAACACCATCTAATTTCCGCATCAACTGCCCAAAAAATCAGCAAGATAGTAAGCATTTACTCGAAGGGAAACAAGCACACAAGCTACAAACAACACTCATAACCGGCTATACATGAGACCAAGCCGTGAAAGCAAACCAATTACCATGTACACTAACCACAAGCATTACAAAATCAACTCCATATATAAAGAACACAGTAAAGACTTAAACTTTATGATAAATAAAGAAAAGTCGAGTAGGAAGGACGAGTTTCCCGACGTTTTGTCGAGTAACCTATCACCGTTACCTTAAAACTTCTTCAATCTTCGAGTGTGTCGTCCACAATGTAAGAATCTCCTTCTGGAGCTTCAAGTCCTTCACCTAGCACACGAAATGACTCGGTTTTCAGCTGAACCGTGGCATTTACAAAACGGGTCAAAAACGAAACCTTACAAGACCGCGACTTTCTTACCTATAAAGAAGGAGGAAGGAAAGAGGAAGAGAACGGTACAAAAATTAAGAGGAACGGTTGAGAAATGAAGACGAAATCTTGGTTTTAAGTCGACCAAAAATGGCGTTTATAAGCTCTGCTTGGTTTGCATTTTTGTTGCTGCTGCAGGGATTTGTTTCGAAAAAGAAGGAAAGAAGAAAGAGGAGGGCGGTTGGGGATTGGTCAATATTGTGAGAGAGAGTAAATCAATTATTAACATTTTAGTTGGGTGCTCAAATTGAGAAATGAGTTGTCGACACAGGATAGGTTGAGAATAGATTAGTCTAGTCTCACATGTGAACATGTGACGGTCTTCCTAGACGGAAAAATGTCTGAAGTCTATATTAACTTAAGACGGAGAACTATTGTTATTAATGTCACTATTATTACTATCCGACTAAAATACGTATTTTTATATAAATTAAGCTTTAAAATATTACCTTTATAAAAATCATGTTTAACATGATTTAATTAAATTAAATAATTTAAAAATAAAAAATAAAGTAATAGAATGGTTAAATAAATTATAAATGTCAAAGTGAGAAATTCGCGGGTGTTACAAGGTACTTGGCGAGGGAAAGGAGTGTCCTGTCCTTTTTGCCAATTTGGATTGTGCTCTTTGTTCTATCCTAGGTTTTAGTGGGTTATCAATTGTGGTTGTTTGTGTTTTCTTAGCCGTGTAAGCTTGCTTTTGGATGTTATTTGGGGTGGGTATTTTGTGTTCGACTCAGGTTTGATTTTCTGTTGAGTCGGGATTTGAATTTTAATTAGTTTTTTGGGCTCGGCGTCGGTTTAGACTCTAATTAGTGTCATTGCGACCCCGTCGTCGTGCATAAAACATTCTAGGTATTTTTAAAAATTTTTATAGTGTTTCTCATTTTCGAAATCCTTCTTTGAGTTTTTTGACCCACTGCCATACAAATTGTCGATTAAACGCAGCGATTCCTAAAACATGTTATAGCCCAATAATCATCGGGTGTTTGTTGGGATTCTGTAGATACCGGGTATGTACAGAGCCCCCACTTTGAGTAAGGCTTAGGCAAGGCGAAAGTCATAGTATAGCCCCCATGTCAATCGAAGATTACAACATGAAGACCAGTGCGACGTCGAGGCGGCTCAAAAGGGTTTGAGCCAAGGACGTGCCGTCGGGAAGGGCGACTTCGATGCGACTCGGGGATTCGAGTCAATGACCTGACGTCAGGAACATTTTAAAGTCTGTCGACTGCCAGTGCGTGTCGTTTAAAGTTCGTTAGACTATGTATAAACGCTCCCCAGCCATAAGAAGGAGTCATAGCCATACCTGAGGTGTCGTCGGGATATGTAATGAGGGTTAAGTCGTCACACCTTATCAAACAAATTTATAACTCAATTAAGTAGTAATCTAGGTCGAACCACAAGGATGGTGGGGTTAGGTTACAAGTCTCGATTTAGTTCTAGCTTAGTCGAAAACAAGATTGAATGTTGAAAATATTCTAAAAGTGACTAAGCTAATGAAATGAGTAATGAATAACCAGAATAGATATAAAACGATAAATTAAGGAAGTTAAGGGTAATAGGGGTGTCATGTAGTCAAGTCTCGGTCTAAGAAAAAGGAAACATATCATTAATTAGCATTCTTTTAAACAACCAATTAACACATTAAGTAAGGTGATTATTGTCGATTAGGGTCTTAAATTAGCGTTCTTCCAAAGTACCAATTAAATACCCGATTAATACATTAACTCATTATCATGACATTAACTTAACAATCATAGTCACGTAATTAAACTAATCAAGCCCCGGATTTTTCGTCGGCTTAATTAAGTAAACTAATTATCCCTAGTGTCACACGACTAATAACCATAATAATCAAACCAAACACAATTTAAACCACTCAAACATAATTAAATTAACAATAATTAATCTACCCACTAACATTAAACATGAAATAAACATAATTAAACTAACAAAGTTGAGAACTTTTATGAAATTAAACATTTAAATTATCTAAACAACAAGAATTAAATAAAAATAATAAGGAATGAAAGGAAAGACTAGAAATTGCATAGATCTAAGGGTATGATTACAAAAGATAGAATCTTCGAGTAATATGATAACTAAATTAATTAACTCTAAAATAAATTAAAAAGTTATAAAAAGAGAGAAAATATGGATTTTATTCTACACTATGCTACTGTTTTCTCAAATGAATGTTGCCTCTAAAATGAGGTTTGTCTCTTGTTTTTATATTACAAACACACACAAAATGAAACGACATGTTTGCCCATGTTTCTAGGCCCAAAACGCAGCACAGCTGAATGATTAAATGAAGGGCAAGACGGTCTTTTTCCATTCTTCTTTTCTTTTCTCCAGATATTCATCGAGTGAACCATTCGATTAAACTAATCAAGCACAAGCAATCAAGTAACTCCAGTAAATCCGTTTGAGCGTAGGACTGATGGTGGCTTGAGGCGCTCGGCTTGCGTCGTGGTGGCTTTAGTCGATAATTGTGGTGTTATGGTCTTGGGTTCTGGGCAAGAGCCGTGGTGGTCCAAGTGGTTCTGGGGTTTGGCCAATCAGAAAAGGTGGCGGTCTGATTGACGGAAGTGGGATGAGCAGGTGGTTGTGGCGGTGCGTCTGGCTGTCGGAGGAGCAGCGAGGTCGTTGAGGTGCAGAAGAGCGAGCCATCAGAGGAGATCCGGAGTGAAGGTGATTGAATCGATTCCAGTGCCGAAACGAGGTTGCTTGAGCTTGCTGGTACTACTCGGGCTGACATGAATTACGGTGGACTGATGCGGAGGCTGCCTGAGTTTGTTTCCATGTCGGGTTTCGAGGTTCATTTCAGAGGTGATGTCGGGTTGACATTGGTTGATGCGGGTTCGATGCCCCGTCGCTGCTGCTGGCTGTCGGTCATGAGCTACTCCTGGTTGGTTGCTTATGATGCTGGTTGAGTATTGTGTAGGTGGTGATAGGGATCTATTATGGTAAAATTGGTTAGTTGGGTGAATGAATGGGAATGCAGGAGGTTGATTGAGATTAATGGATGATAATGGGTATACTAGGAGTTCAATTGGACTTTGAACATTGCTCCTTTTGATTAGTATAGAACACTTCTTGACCCGTCTTCATTCTCTCGGTTTCCGTCTCACTCATTTTAGTACCTATGAAATCAAATAACGAAAGTTATACCCAAATTCTGACAAATACCATTTATTTTCAACAATACTAATAAAACTAATAACATCTAATTAAACTAATAAAATGAGCTATTTTATCATATAAGGAAACAAAATCGAGTTAATTATAAGATAAAAATGGGGGTAAAACACTACATAAATACTACTTATCAAATTTCCCCACACTTAAACCTTACTCGTCCTCGAGTAAACTCATTAAACTAAATTAAGACCCTTATTAAAGCGACAACTAAGCTATCCTACTAATATCCGATGAGAGGCAATTAACGGGCCTTCTCCGTCCCTTCAACTCACAACAAAACACAATGAGCTATGTGCTTCCTTGCAAGGCAAGTTGGGGCTTGCAGAAAATTTCGACACATCCAAACTTTTAAGCACATGAAAAACGCATAGGATGCATCTACAAAAGGCGAACCGCTTTCCTCATTTAAGCGGTCGAGTTTCATTTCAAAAACCGAAAAGTCTAGGTCGGGAGATACCGTCTCAAAGTCTCAATGTGGTGTCAACCCCCTAAGAGTGGCTCAAGCAACCTAATACAACACCCAAAATGCCAAGGAAACGAATTCAGTGGCGGGGAAAAGCGGAAACAAGGCTAGACCTCCGAGACCTACACGACTCAACACAAGATTAAACAAAGATTGACCTATGACTAAGGGAGACCTAGAATATCGAACTCCTCACGGTTTTTCCTCATCACTAAATTTGAAGAACGGGTGGTTTTATGTGACAAAAAGTAACCAAACCACTCACTTACTATGGCTCGTGAGACATGCCCACAATCTAATGTGGAATCCTTTCTTACATGACCATATAGCGATGCAAAAAGAGGAATTCACATAATAAGAAACAAAAGGTTGTATAGGGGTTAGGGAGAAGGTCAAAACGGGATTGGTGCAAGCACCGTTATGGATCATGTGGAGCTTCAAATCAAGAAGTTGTCAAAATTCCACTTAACCCGACCGTATTACAACAAATGAGTAAATATAAATTCTTGAAATTAGTTACCCAAAATCAAAAAAACATTTAAAAACCCGACTCACTTAGAAAAATATCATATGCCCTTTTATTTTGCAACGCCTTTTTCTACCCCTTTAATGACGAGTAAGGGGTATTGCTCTGACTTTTTCATTTCTAAACTATTATATACATAAGGCAACTATTTTTGTTCTTTTTAAATTTTTCATTTTTCTCTTTTTCTTTTCTTTTTCAAAAATCTCTTATTCTATCAATTAGCCAAATTAAGAACCATTATTTCAACTGAAGTGAATTTAGCTTGAATTCACCAAATTAGGACTCAAATCCCCTTCTTTATACCACCGCAAACTCATAGACAACTTTCTTGATCAAGGTCGGTTGTTTTTAGGATGTAGCTAGTATAGTAGGTATGCCCAATGAAAGGCTAAGTCTTAAAGGGGGTAAACAAAAGTGGTACTAATTTAAAGGGTTAAAACAAAGGAAAATTGGCAATGTGAGGCTAAAAATGTATGCAACGAGTTTGTTCCAAATTATGTACACAAAAATAAGCATCTCATGGTCTAAGGAATGAACGTCACACTTGTGCGCAGTGATACGACATGGCACGCGAGGAGGCCTACTCACAAACCTAATGAGGCCGGGTATGAATGCACCAGCCTAAAGGAGGATTTAAACCTTACCATATGTGTAGCTATGTTGGAACCTAGGCCTAGTCTATGGTCAACTCGGTCTCAGAAGGTGGTCAAGATCTCTTGGTCATGCCCCATTTCCCGGTGCTTGCAACCAAACACCCTAACGAGGTAGTCACAAAGGTGCAAGCCAATGGGAGGGGGAAGACACAATTGAGACGGGTATCATCATCGAGGTACCACATTCCCTTCCCAGGCCAATTTTATGCAAATATTTACAAACTCAATGCATATGATATGAATGCAACTAAAAGATATATACAAGTTAAGAAAATGCATTAACAACTATGTGCAACAATTTATAACTAATCATGTAACAAGATACTAAGCCTAACAACACATCACCACACAACCACAAGTTCCAAAAAGGAACATCCTCATCAACATAATCCCGTCCTCCTCCACATGATTTCATACAAAAGTAAAGGAAAGGTAAAGGAGAAGAGATTGGAAGGATCATACCAAGCGATCTTCTAGTTTCCTAATGTCTCCAATGCTCCGAGTGTGCCTATGCCACTGGTTAGACACACACACACACTCACACACACACACACACACACACACACACATTGCATAATTTTGGAATTTTTGAAAATTTTAGGGTTATTTTGAAATTTTCTCAAATTTACAAATATTTACAAATATCTACAAAGTGGATATTTCCCTCCCCACACTTAAAATTCACATCGTCCTCGATGGGACGAATGTAGGGAGAAGAATGAGAAAAATAAAGAACATATTTTTGTATTTTCTCAAAAATAAAGACATGTTTTTGGATTTTTTTTTTTTTTGAAAATTAAATACATATTTTTGGATTTTTAAATATGGAAATTTCGTCCCCACACTTATTTATTTACATATGGGAGGAAATTGGAATAAAAAACTTGTTTTTGGCAAATTCTTTTATTTCTCAACTGGAATAAAAAAACATGTTTTTTTAAATACGGAATACAAGCAGAGTGAATCAAAGTATAATGAGACCGTCTTGTCTAGTGAAGAGGATTACTAATGATCTGAAAGTCAGATTCATTAGCTTATCCAAGGAACGAGCTGGTGGAAAAGATTAAGTTTTGTTGGAAAAAGTGATTGAAAGGACATGATTGGAGTGGAAACAAGAGATTGAAGTGAAATCGAATGAAGGAAGATGAAGATTCAAGCGATTTTTTATGGTTTCAATTTGGTGGCATTTGTTTTTGTTGTTGTATTTCCGTCCCCCTCCTGGTTTTGTTGTCCTTTTGGGTTGGGCTTTTGATTACCCTTTGAGGCTGTTTGGTAGACCATGACCTATCTGTTGGGTAGGCCGGGTTGTCCTTGTATGGTTACCGTTTCGATCTTTTTTAATATACTTACATTTTATTAAAAAAAGAATTATAAGAGCAATAAAAACACAAATAAACCTAAACATGATACTACTAGGACAAGAAATGTAAAATACATTATAACACAAAAGCAAAATAACAAGACAGCACCAAAGTTACCAACACTCCAACTTCACAACAAATGTCCACAAGGGACTAACACCACCAATATCTATCCACAATCCAATAACAACTCCATCCAACCAACAATAGAAATCTTCTCCACGCTTAAATTTGACATTGTCCTCAATGTTTAAGAGCAAAGGAGGGCAAAAAGGGAAAATGAGAGTGAAGAATATCACTGTTTCAAGCTCATTCTTCGGTCATTCCACTAGTACTTCAACTCATCACCTTCTTTTTGGTTTCTTGGAGTTCACAAATGTAGTACCTACACACATGAAACAACAAAGTCAGCACAAAAACGAGCACACAAAGATACCTACACTCAAACACAATAAGCAAGTAATTCATTTAAAAATCCCATCAAAGATCTCATTAAGTTATCAAATAAAGAGGACCAATTTTCAACAATAAATGGTTATAATAGTTGTTAAAAAGCAAGTAAAAGCGTCCATACAACCAAGAAGCAAGAAGCCTACTAGTGAAAGGCTTCTGAGAAAAGAAGTGCAAATCAAATAACTCATTGTCACTCCAAGGTTTATCACTTGACTTCAAATGCACCAGAGGAGGATTAAAGCTTTAAAACCATTCAAATCATCATCAACCCCAATCAAACATTCACTAGGGGTAGTGTTCAACTTTCCATCCTCAAGGATCTCCATCAAGCAACTATAAAGAGTCAAACCAACCTCTTTGAAAAGATCATCACAATCTTCCTCAACTATCATGTGCTCAAATGTAGGAGTAAGATAAATGAGGTCTAAATGATCGATAGATGAAAATTACTCATCCTCAACACAAAAGCAAGCTCAAATTTCTCCAAAATGGGTTTTTCAAAGATGTCAACCTCATAATTCCATTTATCCCAAAGATCCACACTTTCTTCACTCAAAGAATCATCACAAATATCTTTCTTATCATTCTCCTCCATATGCTCTTTCTCAAGACTCTCATGATCAATCTCAAACCCAAGTCCATCTTTACTCCTAACAAACTATATCCTTAAGGAAACACCCTCCCATTTTATCATGTTTCCAACATCAACATCATCACAAAGAAGGTTGGGTGTTCCAATCTCCTCAAGCATAAAGTCCTCATCTAAATCCACATCAAGATTGTTGTAAGTCTAGCCTATAAACTCTTCATCATAAGGCTCATCAACAATCTCAAATTTCTCACAATCTTTACCATAATTTTTCCTTTCTAACTCAAGAATCATTCTCTCAACATACTCTCTTCCCAATGACTCATGTTCAACCTCGAATGATAAACAATCCAATTCATTCAAATACAATTGCTCCACAACTTTCTCTCCAAGTAATCAATTTGTCTCAATGAATCCAAAATCACATTCAAACATCATAACCTCCACCTCACACCCATTACTAGATAATTTGGAATTCACATGGTGTGGTGTAGCTTGGTACAAAGAGTGTGAAAGTTGTCTTGAAAATTGGTTAGGTTGTTCACAAGAAGGGTTAAATGTATGAAAATTATTAATATCATTCACCATATAATCATCCATGGAGGTTTGGGGAAAAGAAGAGAAACACACATCAATATTATCTCAAAAATTACCACATGGTTCACAATTAGATGAAAAGGCTTGCATATCACACACATTCATCGGGAGTAGGGAAGAATGATAAGAGGGAATATCACGCATTCATTATTAACATCATTTATCGCATTTATTTTTACAAGGGGTGAGTATGAGTAAGAAAGACAAGCATTGGAGTCATATCCTAAATCACCACAAGATTTATAAGAAGATGTTAACTCATGCATAACATTCACATTCATGGGAGCTGAAATTTGTCTCGGGAAAAGGTTTGGTGTATCATAGTAAAGTGGAGAATAAGGTGGTGTACAAGAGGGATCAAAGAAATGCAAGTTATCAACATCACTTATCAAACAATCATTCATGGGGTCTTGGGGAGTATAAGAAGGACACAAGTAAATGTTCGAGTATGTGTCCTCAACAATAGTGCGATCACATACTAAATCTCATAACAAGAATACAAAAGGGATGATTCAATATATAGTCAACTGATCAACATTAATCGGTAACAATTGGCTGACTAGAGTTTGACGTTACTGCCGTTTGACGGTGGTGATCAGTTGATCCCTTGAGGTCACACCTAAGGGAACGAACCACAAAACGAAAGCTAATTAATTGTATGAGATACAGTTTAATTACTTCCTTGATAAATTGAATAAGAGTTAGTCGATTGATGTAATTTAGAGACATAACGAGTTGTGAACTCGAGGTGTGGTAGTTATTATTTAATTATGCGATAATTGAATAATAAATTAATTGGGACGGAAATTAATGATTAAACGGTTAATTGTAAAATTAGTACTAATTGACTAATGTGATTAATGTTGGTACGTACAATATATGTGTAGCTGTACACGTATATTTACGGAGTGTTTTAGACGAAATTAATCGGGAAGCATTTAAACATAAAACGATGTTTAATAGAAATTTACACGTAATTGTGCGACAAATATAAGAACCAAAATAGACCCGTAAATGGGTCATTTGGACCATGTAAATGGTAGTGTGATTGTGTGTTGTTAGACACAATTATTACTAATGCATGCATTCCATTGGGTGCTCTTCCCATTACAATATTTGTCTAATCTATGCCTAATTCTATTGGGCACAAAACACCACCCACAACTCCCTCTCCTTTCCCTTGGACGGTTCACACCCACAAATAGAGTAATTTTGTTGCTCATTTTTCACTTCACTTTTTGCATGTGAAAATTTATAGAACCTTTCTCTAAAATTCTCTCATAGATTTACTAGTAATACAAAAACTAATTAGATTAGTATTATCACTAGTATTTACACATTAATTCAAGGTTACTCTAATAAGATATCTAGTTAATATTTATTAAAGTTTTTGAGTAAGTTCTTGGGTGCAACTAAGAGGAGGTCTTCTACTTTGAAGACTTGATGATCTTGGAGGATCATTCCTAATATTATTAAGCTCAAGAACAAGTATAGGAAGGAGTCTTATCTTGTGCCCATTTTCATCCTTCCCATTTAAGGAAAAATCCATTTTTCTCCTTATTTCATTTATTTACATATTGCATCCACTAGATCTATTATTCTAAATTAGTGAGTAATTTAGAAACTAATTAGAGGAGTCTAATTAGGGGTTAATGAACCTAACAAATTGTATCAGGGCTTTATTGTTGCATGCAAATCGTTTTTTGAGTTTTTTACGAGTTATTAGATGACTAAAATAAAAACCGGAAAATTTGTGTTTATATAGTATATGCACGAAATTTTTCTATGCATGTATACTTTCTGGTCCTAAAATGTTTTAGGTCATTCTAGATGATTTATGAAATTTTATTGATTACTTTTATAATTTATTGGATAATAATAACATTTTAATGAATAAAATGGTTATTTAATAACTAAAAATAGTTATATGTTGTTTCTGGCCACAAAATTTTAATATGATCTCACATGTATATTTTATTTATTTTATGTGAAATTTGAGGTTAATGTGATTAATTTTGCATGATTTATGATTTTAATAGTTAAAATGGAATAAATCGAGATTTTTTTTTTTGGGAAAATGTAAGTTATCATTAAGAATATAATCCAAACATACAATTAGAAGGCATAGTTATTATCTAACTTCCTTCGTTACCTTTCAAATTACTCATCCAAGTCTTAGTTGTACTATCCTTACAATTTTCCAGAAACTTTCTAATTCGAAATCTAATATCTTTCTGAATAACCCTCAGTAACTGCTCAGGTCGTATCATCTGGCAGTCCATCCTAGCAACATTCGGAGCATGCCATATATGGTATATCAAACCTGCTATGATACACCCCATAACCTTCTTCCTGCATAAAGAACGATACCTCTTCCTGCACCACCAAAGAATACAGTCCTCCTCAGGTATCACATCCTTACACCATGTTGAAACTAGTTGACAGCATTTCCTGCTATACTCACATTTAAACAAAATATGAGCATGTGATTCAGCCTGTGCAGCACAAAGATAGCAGCTGTTTACTGTGATAATATGCATCCTCTCCAGACGATCTTGAGTTAACAATTTCCCATGTCCAGCAACCCAACAGATAAACCCATGTTTGGGGGTCAACCAAGAATTAAGAGCCCACTGGTACCAATCACTTTTAACACCATCAGGTCTCAGCCAAGCATAGCCAGACCTAATACTGTACTGTCCACTGTTCTGTCTTAACATCTCCTTAAAAATATTCTTGATTTGGCAAATTTTTCGCCAAGCCCAGCTGGAATTGGAAGTAGGTTCATAATCAATCCATGACTTATCTTTAATGTACACAGAATGGACCCACTTAACCCACAGATGGTCAGCCTTATGTTCAATCCACCAAACGTATTTAGCAACTGCTGCCATGTTCCAGGAAAGCAAGTGCTTAAGCCCTAATCCCCCATGTTGCTTAGGTCTACAGATGGCATCCCACGCAACCAAGGAAGGACCACAATTGGTTGAACTCCCTTTCCAGAGAAAAGCTCTACAGATGGATTCTATTTTTTGAATAACAGCTTTGGGAAGGATAAAAATCCTAGCCCAATAATTATGAAGGGTGCTAAAGACAGCTTTCACAAGAACAAGTCTGCCTGCATATGAAAGCTGCCTAGCCCCCACTCCCTTGATTCTCTCCACCACTTTTTCCACAAGACAACTACAGTCAAGGACTGATAGCCTCTTTGGTGCCACACTCACACCCAAGTATTTAAAAGGAACAGCACCCTTCTTCATACCTGTGGCTCTTGCAATCTCAGAGACCAACCAATCCTCCATACCATTATAGTAAAAATTAGACTTCCCTTGGTTAAGCACCAGGCCTGAAGCTTTAGAGAAATAATCAAAAGAATTTATCATCAATTCCACAGAAGCCTTATCTCCCTTGCAAAATAAGATCAGGTCATCAGCAAAACAAAGGTGAGATAGTCCAATTCTTTTACATAAAGGATGAAATCTGAATCTGGGGAGCTACTGTGTCACTGCCAATATCCTACTGAAATATTCAAGGCAAAGTGTGAACAATAAAGGGGAAAGAGGGTCCCCTTGTCTCAACCCCCTCTTACCCTTGAAGAAGCCAAAGGTTTCCCCATTCAGAGCAATGGAAAAGGAAGGAGTAGATATGCATTGCATAATCAGTTTGATCCAAGGCTCAGGGAACCCCAGATAGGTCACCATCTCCTCCACAAAAGACCACTCAATGGAGTCATACGCTTTTTGAAGGTCAAGTTTCATCAACATCCTTGGGGAGCAAGTCTTTCTTTTATATAATCTTATGAGGTCTTGACAGATAAGTATATTCCCTACAATATCACGGCCCTGAATGAAGGCACTCTGGGACTGACATACAATATCTGGTAAAACCTTGCTCAATCTGGTATATAACACTTTGGACAGGCACTTGTAAATGGTATTGCAGCACGCGATAGGTCTGAACTGCTTGACATTCTCAGGTAATTCCACCTTAGGCACAATTGTAAGCACAATGTTATTACATTGCTTGAGAAGCTCACCAGTTTGGAAGACATTCTTAATGGCACTACAAACTTCCTGACCTACTAAATGCCAGCAGTCTTTAAAGAACTGACTGCTGTACCCATCAGGTCCAGGGGCTTTAGTGACAGGAATAGAGAACATAGCCCTTTTTATCTCCTCAGAAGTAATAGGGGACATAAGCAAGTTACAATGCTGACTGTTTAAACAACTCGCAACTTGCACTACCCTCTTATTCACCTTAGTGACCTGCTTGGAAGTCCCAAGGAGAGAGACATAGTATTCTTCAAAAGCAGTCTTAATCTCATCAAACTTTGAACAAAGTTTATCATTCATATCCCTCACCTGATAAACCTTATTTCTGGACCTTCTCTTCCTAATACTAGCATGAAAATATGCTGTATTGTCATCCCCATCTAAAGCCCACTGAATTTTGGCCTTTTGCTGCAAGTATTCATCTCTGACCTGATGCATCCAGACAACTTCCTTAGCACAGGCCTTCTCAGCTTTACACAAGCCTTCATTCAGAGGATCCTCACGAAGAAGAGTTTGAAAATGAAGCCTTTCAAACCCCCCTTAAGTCTTTTTAGCTTAGTAACAATTTGAAACATAGGGGTACCATGCACCTTAGGCTTCCAGTTGCTAGCAACAATCTCTTCAAAATTATAGGCCTTGGACCACATGTTGAAATACTTGAAAGCAGGTTTCCTAACCACAGAAGCTTCTTCAAAACTGATTAGACAGGGGCAATGGTCAAAAGTGCCTTCAGGTAAAAAGTGGGCAAAGCTACCAGGGAACTCTGTAAACCACTCAGCATTAGAGAAGACCCTATCAATTCTACTATACACCTTGGTACCAACCTCATGCTTATTGGTCCAGGTGAAGAAAGACCCACAACCCTTCAATTCATGCAACTCACAATCCTGAACTACTTGCTGCAGGGGTTGAATATCAGCTAAGGAAACAGGACCACCACCAATTCTCTCATCTATAGCCATTACAGAATTATAATCCCCACAAGCGATCCATGGACCATTAAGACTCTGGTAATAACCCTTCAGACTAAGCCATAAACTTTCCCTTTCTACAGGTTTGTTAAACCCATAAACCATGGTGAGCCAGAACAACTTTTTCCTCACTTTATCATATGCCTCAGCATGAATACATTGAGCAGTGATATCAATAATATTCAGCTGAAACAGAGAGGGATCCCAAATCAACCAAACTCTACCCCCCTTGTGTAAACTGGTGTTGGTACAGATAGACCAGTCATCACAGAGGGAACTACGAACTTTATTCCAATTGCTAGCTTTTATTTTAGTTTCTAACAGCCCAAAAAGCCCTACATTATTCTGAGATAGAAATCTCTTTATTTCATACTGTTTCTTACTACTATTCATGCTTCGAATGTTCCAGAAACCCAGGCTACCCATTATCTTTAGAAGAGGTGCTAGACTCACCTTTCTCATACAATGTTCTCTCAATCAGACCAGCCTTAGTTCTCTGAATTGAATAGTTCAGAGATTCCATAAAAGTTAGCCCACCAGGAGTAAATAGCCTTCTCTCACCATTATCTCCTCTCATGAGCCTAGTAAGCAGCTTCCTTGGCATAGATTGCTCCACCACAGGTTCCTTAGTAACCACCACAGGAGTGACAATCACTCGTTGAGGTGTGACTATCCTCTGCAATGGTTTGTGAGGTTGCTGTACCTTCTGAACTGGTACCTTTTTGGTCTTCTGTTGTTGTGGAACCACACCAGGCACAGGCTGTTTAGGGCCAGGTGCTTTTGGCTTCCACACCTTCTTTCCCCCTACTACAACATCCCCCTTCCTACAAACCTCTGCTGTATGCCCTATGCCCTTACACGCAGAACAAGTAGTTGGGAGCCAGTCATAGACAAGCCGAGCCCTGTGAGTCCTACCATTCTCATCTATGAAGTTAAGCTCAGCAGGGAAATGTTGTCCTATTTTAATCTCAATCATGACACGAGCATACCCCAAGAAAGCCTTGTTAGCAGTCGCATCATCACTTTTAATATAATCCCCAACAATCCCACTTAACTTCCTAAGACAATCAACCCCCCAAAATTTGATGTCCAAACCATAAATCTTCATCCAAATAGGAACCCTAGATACATCGTGTTTCATCAGTTCAGCATCAGGGGTCCATTCTTTAATTATAACAGGTTTGTTATCAAATATGAGGTGTCCAGTTTTCAGAATTGTTTGCTGTTGTTCCTTAGTTTTGAACCGAACCAGAAAAATACCATTGGGCAGGAAGGAGACTCTATCTACCCCATTAGCTTGCCAGACACGCTTCACAAACCCAGTAATCACGCTACTAGGCGGATTCGCACCCAGGATGTAGCAGTAAATGGAAGTAGACCAGAATTTTACCTCAGCAGCGACGTCCTCCTTAGTGAGTCGAAGCAACGGCGATGTAGGTGTTTCTGGAATCTCCTCCGCAGCCTCCGTAACCAATTCATCCTCCTCAAGAATCGATTCTAAATCCGTCTCAAATTCCTCCGAAGAAAACCTAATATGACGTGCTGCAGATTTGCCTTTCCCTTTCGAATGATTGATACCATCGTTTTTTTGTGATTTTTGTCCTGAATTTAATAAAGGATTTTTATTATTTCTTTTTGATCTCGCCATTGCGTAGTAACCAAGCAGAAATCCTAGAAAATTAGGGAGAATTTTCTCTCACTAGCTTTCTCTCTCATCCTTTTTTTCTTTTTTTTTTTTTTTTTTTTTTTTTTTTTTTTTTAATAAATCGAGATTATATAAGCTAAAAATAGCTAAAACGAAATTTATGGTCTGAAATTTTTCCCCTGAGTTGCACACATATTTAGAACATCAGATGTGAAAATGGAAAAATTAATCTTCTTAATTTTGTGTGTTTATTGATTTTTATGTGATAAAATCGATAAAAGGCAACTTTATTAGTCATAAAATTAAATTCAAAATTTTTGGGTTAGATTTATGTTTTTTCAGGATCTAGAAATTATTATAGTATATTCAAAATTTTGATTTTGAATTTTTCATAATTTTATGATTAATTTGGAATTAAGTTGTAAACATTATGTTTTATGCTATTTATTCATGAAATAAATTAAAAATGCTTTGTGAGCAATTTTTATTGAAAATTTTGGGATCTTGGTCACATTCAGAATATAAAAAATTTTGATTTCAAAATTTTCCAATTTTTATGATTTATTGGGAATTATTTCTTAATTGTTAAGATTAATAAGATTATAATGAGCAATAATGTAAAACCAAGTTAGATTATTGTCAAATCTTAGTGTGGACTAATATTTGAGTCCTAAGACAGTTAGGGTAATTAACTTGGGCTTAAATTTGATTTAAGTATTGTTTTGATGATTTTAATGAGTTAAAAGTCACGCATTTCCGTAAAACCAAAGCGATATACGATATAATCTAGTAAGGCGATTTGGCACATTCATTTTTACATGTTGAATACATATATAATGCTGCATATTTTATAGATGTATGTTATTTACATTTATGAAATTTTGAATCATGTATTTTGTCTTAGTATGGCCTTAGTTTTTAATTGGTATTACCCGTAAAGTAAGGGAATATCGATTTAGTTGTAATTTTAATGTGATTTCGCATCACCGTTTTGTAATTTAATAGATTTAAATTTTTATTACAAATGTATAATAGGATATGCTATGTATTTTATTATTATTATTTTGTAATTCCGGAGTTTCCTAAAGACGGAGCCATTCGGAAAGGAGTTCCGATCAAGACAGTGTTTTCTTGGGAGACGTGTCATATGAAGTTCAAGGGACCAAAGGATTTGGTTTCCGAATATGTAATAGATTATTAGATTTTCTATTTTATGAAAGGCCATACTAGGAAATTGCTTTTCTTTACATGTTCTATTTTATATGTTTGCATGCTTGCCAAATCGCCATAACATCACATGCATATCTTTTTATATCGAGTTCTCGACCTTGTCAATTATAATTATCGATAGATCACTAATTTAGTTCACTTAAAAGAGATAGATAATAAATTGATATGACCTTCACATTTCTAAAAATTGAGACTTAGCCTTACCAAATAGTAGGAACTCATGAATCCCAATTTCATTAGGGGTACAATACGGTATTGAAAAATTATACCGGGGTGCTTTCTTTTAACGTTGGGTAAGTGGGGTAATAAGATGTTATTACATTTCGAAATTTGGTTGATCTCAACGAAAGTATTAGAGGGACAGTAGTCCCAATAGGTTCGGGCTAAAGATGAACTTAATTTAATTTTATCGACCGAGAGTTCTCAGTGTAGAATCAGTTAAACGAGTTAACCCACCAAATTGTATTAGTAAACGTTGTAGAGGGACCGTTGTCCCACAATAGACTAGTATGAATTTGGGTCTTGGAATCGTTTATATAATTGGGTGCAGGTCATTATATTAATGCTATAACTTGCTAAAAATTTTCATATATTACGATGAATGTTAGTTTTCCCAATATTTCGTTGGTTAAATTTGTTCTATATCTTTGCTCCTAGACATATACGATGTCATTTCGATTTTAACTTATGTCTCATTAAACCACTATAGCCAAAGACAAATAGAATCTCCTTTCTAAAAAGCCTCATTTGAACCGTATTAATAGGGCATGGACTAGCTCCATAGGAATCGTTTTATTCCATAGAACTCCATAGGAGTTGTCATATGTCATATAAGATTAGCATCTTAAATTCCTAACATGCCTATGTATGATTTCTTGTGAAGAAGTATGAATAGAAGTAATGATTAGTCAAAATATGTTTTGATAATATCTTCTATGCATCCACGGTTCAAAGGTCTTATTGCTCAACCTAAACACTTGTCATCAAGCACTTAAGTTGTTAAGAATATAACAATGTTAAATTGGTAAATTAATTTCTTATAAATTTTGATTAACCAAATACCACAATAGAGTTAACCCTTGTGAAGGATTAACTAGGAATTTATATGAAGATAAGTATTCATCAAGTAGAAATTCTTGAAGTCAGTGGGAGCAATAAGAAGTAAGTACCTATCTTAATTGTTAAGGATAGAACTAGGCTCAAAAGAGAAAGTGTTAGATACTAAAATAGATACAAACCCCAAATAAGTAAAGATTAAGGAAGTTGGTTGTGTGACCCTAACATATTCCTTCTTGAATATCTATGACATTGACATTGAATTCTTGCTAATTACCACATCATGAGTATTTGATATAAATTTGTGGATTTCATCGTATTTGGCATTATCGTGTGACGACTTGCAAGAATAAGTTCAGAAATTTGCATGAATGGAACTAGGGTAGTTGCCATTTTAACCATGAACACATGAATGTTGTAGTGTACTCATTTTAGTTTTGTATTTAGAAATGTACATCAATAATTGTTATGATGTACACTAACTCTAAATAATAATATAATTCAAGTTTTTGTATAAAAACGCAAAGGGTTTCACTATTATGCAATTAAAACAAGCGTTGTGCCCTTACAAGCATTATTTATTGATTAAGTTTATGGTGAGACCATACAAATCAAGGTTATTATATTCAAACTAGAAATAAAATGTCATATATACAAGACTCAAGTTGGTGATCCCTATCATTTCTCAATCCTCGATTGAAAATTGCATTTAGAAACTAGTTTTGACTAGTCTCCCAAACCATTTGATTGGGAATCTTTTGGTGTGTGCGAATCCTTTATTCAAAGCAAGATAAATCATGACTTTTTCTTGAAAAGGATTATGAATAGAGCAACATATTCGCCTTATTTACACTTTGAAGTGTATGGTCAAATACAATTTCAATCAGAAAAGGTTATTACTTCTTTATCTCTTTTACCAACGAACTAGGTAGATACTTGGTATCCACTTAATGAGGTAAGAAGAGAAATTCTTTGAATAAGTTCAATGAATGTTTAAAAAGTATCAAAACCTAGAGATTATAAAACCAAAGTATTAGTACTTTGTTAAAATGGGGAACAATAAAGTGAAGACTTTTATCTGCACCAAAAGGAGTGTGATATGGTATCACAAGTTCATTTTCACTACGATATGATTGAATCTTTACAATGTAGTTAGAGGTAGTTTCTGTTATAAAATTTGTCCGACATTTAAATTTTCCACTAAAACAAAACATGGTTAAAGCAATCATCTACTTTTCATATGAGATATGGTTAGGCATGGTACCTAAATTGTAGCTTGTTTCGATAGTAAACATGTGCTCTCTCTTCCTACATGATCACAAGAACAAATGGTTTGTGGCTCGTGATGTTGTCTATTAAAGGAAAAGAGGATTATTTCTTATAGATAGTGGGAGAAAATGTTCAAGATAAGACGTAGAAAAGTGGTCTTTCTTGGTCAAAATCAGTAAATATTGATTCGAAACCTAAGTGGACAGGAGTCATGTTATTTTTGAAAGTAACAAACCTGTAACTTATTAAGATGCTTTATCTAGTTTGAACTCCGCAAAAGTCCGAACTGAACATAAACATTAAGATGTTTACATAACTTGGTTGATTGGTGGTAAGAGGTTTATACCAATTGCAACGCTTCATTAAATTCGGATTTCAAAATATTATTTGACTGTTGGATTTTAAAATCATCTTGCATGAGTTTTGTAAATCACAACTATACTAAGGTAGGATACGAACTTAAGAAGAAATCTTAAGTAGAAGTCAAGGAGTTGAATGGTATGTTTCAGTCATGTAATAAACCTTTCTCGATTTGTCGAGTTGTTTTGTTTATACATGAAGTTTAGTGGGAATAGGGTGGTATTATTAGTTTTGTATGTAAATAAGATATTGATCACTATGAGTGATGAAAGATTTAGGAGAAGAATAATACATCTCTAAGAATATCTAGTTCTATGGATATTAGCATAAAGTTAATATTCTTATAAGAATCTGACAAGTTCAAAAGTATTGAACATGAAGAAATTGAATCCATTTGCTTCCGCTGCTGGATTAATTTATTATGCTAAGATGTATCTCTATTCTTATATTTCGTATACTTGGAGTATGACGAGAAATTAAAATCGAGTCTTTGTGAAAGTTAATATATAGCCATATAGTCTATTCATTAGTACTCAAGAAGCACTAATAATATGTCTTCTACGTCTCATATGTAGATAACATATTATTCATTGGGAATGATGGACCAATGCTCTCCTCCGTGAAGGAGGGATTGGGAGACTAGGAAGAGATGAAAAACATCTTTAATATCTGAATCTATAAGTGATATATACGTGAGGATAAGTGTTTAGAAATAATTATTGGATTTATGTGCAAAGAGTTACACAAAAAACATATTCTAAACACATAAGGATGGTTAGAGAACCATCTTGGCTATAATTTTTGGAGGAGTAAATCTGAGTAATATACAATGGAAATTTTATTGTCAACTGATCATCATTTATCAGTAACGATTGGCTCACTATAGTTTGACGTTACTGTCATTTGACGGTGGTGATCGGTTGATCCATGAGTACACTTGCAACTATGAGATATGAAAAAAGGATGAATCCCACACACGGTGAGGACAGTGGGAGCTATCCTAAGGCAAGAGAGTTTATGTCTAGATTGGATCTAAACACGTACTCAAAAGGTTTTATAATACAAGATTATAGATAACGAAGGGAAATAGTATATAATGAGCGAGGTTAAGTAAGGTGAAAGATGTTACTAAGACTTGTTAACCAAGGCCTTCTCATAGGCTTAACATGATAAGTCATACCATTTCAATTGAATTGAAATGAACGATTATATACAAAATTAAATATGGATTATAGATTATGTAGTAATTGATATTGTATTAATTTTACATATGTGATAATACATTCATCATTTGAGTTTTATTTTAAACTCTTTTATCACTTTGTTATATCCAAATAGGTTGTAAAGACAACGTTGAATCCTATTAAAGTGAACTGGATTAACATAGTATTGGCCCCTAGTCACTTATATGAGGTGACGTCTCCAAGTGACTAGAGTGTGAGTCGATTGATGTCAAGTTCAAGTGCCATAGGGTCATAAGAGATGACTAGTCGATCACATACGCAGACTGTATGGGACACTCTATTGGGCAGTGACCGCTTATAGAGTTCTTGTAATTCATATAGCCTAGTCGTGGCGAGAGCTACTATAGTATTCTTTTTTAGTCGATTCTTTGACTAGAGATTGTTCGCCAAAGGTGGCACAATTTCTAATTGACTTTGATTTTTACTCCACGACTTCCGAATATGGAGTGCAAATGGGCATCTTTTGGGTCATGATGAGCTGTGGTATTCGAAGGGAACAGTGCGATAGAAATTGTCCACCCCCTTGTCAAGGTTATATAAATCTCAGGGCCACTCTAGGAGTAGTGAACTGAAAATGCGTGGCCACGCTCGGAAGGTATCTACGACAGATAATTCCGGTCAAACAGTTACTCTCCAGATCGGGAAACCACTCTAGATATGATCACATGCAAGTACCACCTGCGAGACACCTTGCATTGAGTGGAACATAGTAATAGGACAAGAGAATTGGTGACGCACACTTGTCTCGGACAAGTGGGAGATTGTTGGAGTATGTGTCCTCAACAATAGTGCGATCACATATTAAATCTCATAACAAGAATACAGAAGGGATGATTCAATATATAGTCAACTGATCAACATTAATCGGTAACGATTGGCTAACTAGAGTTTGACGTTACTGTCGTTTGACGGTGGTGATCAGTTGATCTCTTGAGGTCACACCTAAGGGAACGAACCACAAAACGAAAGCTAATTAATTGTATGAGATACAGTTTAATTAGTTCCTTGATAAATTGACTAAGAGTTACACTACAACAAATAAGGTCAAAGGCGACTGAGAACAGTCGCCATTAAGAATATAGCGACTAAGGCTCGTCGCCCGCACTTCGTAGCTAGGTTTAGTCGCTTTTGGCGACGGGCCTTCGTCGCCAAATTTGGCGATGGAATTTTTTAAAGCGGGCGACAGAAACCCGTCGCCAAATTTGGCGACTGTAATTAGTCGCCACATAAGAGGCCACGTCACCTCCAAAACATCACAATTGGCGACGGATTTTGGTCGCCATTTTGGCGACGGATTGTGGTCGCCATTTTGGCGACTGTTTTCTGTCGCTATAGCCCCTAAAATTAAATCATGATCAGAAGGTTAGCGACGATTTGCCGTCGCCAATTGCCCAGTATCAGTCGCCAATTTTACATGTTTTTTAGCCTAGAAATCGTTTTTGACTTAGCCAAATACGTAAAAACCTGCAAATAAACCAACACTACCAGCAGAGAACACATGGGAAGCCAACACGACCAAATTTGATAAAGAAAATCATGTTCCATACACACAACTACGAGTTTTGGTCATCTAACATTATCCAGGAATAACATGTTCTCTAAAAACTTACATAACCGGGAAACTTGCTCCCGCTCCACTACCACCTCCATAATTAGGATCTCTAGGATCCTTTGGTTGCGGGCGCCACCCACTGTTGCAATTGGCGAAAAAGTAGTTCATCCGGTCCATTTCCTCCTTCATCCTCCGAATTTCTTCATCTCTCTCGGCATCCCGCCTCTCCCTCTCGGCATCCTGCCTCTCATTGGCGGCTAATTGAGCTTGGAGCAACTTACAATACTTTGGGTATAAGGTCATTGTTGGGAGGAAATTGACCCTCTTCTTCTTGGAGTAGGGTAGAAAATCTCCTTTCCCGACCCGGCTCCATACACATCTCCTCTTTGGAACCCCTCAACAAGATCAAACCATAGCTCGTTGTCATCAATTTCCGGGTTGTTCTTCCTACGGACAAGGAATCGTTCTTAAAAAATTGATAAAACATTAATGGTTAGAGGTTACTTGTCTAAAAATTGATAAAACATATACTTTAACACATTAAGAATTTTTTTTTGACACTTACATATAACTCTTGATCTTTTGCCTTCGTGAAGATCAACTTGCCCTTGGTTGTCTTCTTTGCGTGAGTGTCAACAAAGAGATCAACAATCGTGGGCATCTTGCCCTTATTCTTCTTGGTCTTCCGGGAAAAAAAACAAGGAAATTGTTACTCAAACATGATAATTAATGAGACTAAATTAGAAGACTATTAAATTAAAAGCTAAGACAAAAAACTTACATCTGACAACACTCGTTCATGAAAAGATTGAGACCCTCCATAATGAGTAGGCTCAACTTCCGCGTCCTTTTCTCCTCCTTTCCTGTTGACTTTGTTCCGGGCCGATGCTTCCTTGAACTCAGGACTGTTCCGGTACTTGGTAAATTCCTCATAAAGAAACTAAATACCTTTCATGAAAGATGGCGCCTTCTTCCTCTTAGACACCTTATACATGTTGTCCCTTAGCCTTTTCTTGCCAACGTCATTATACCTTTGCCAAACTAGGCGCTCAAGGTCGGTTGGCCAATAGAACACACGCTATAAAAAGTAAACAAATTCATGAGAAACAAATTAATAATAAGGTAATTAGAATAAATAAATTATATTTAATAAATTATATTTTATAAATAGATACCCGGAAGTTGTTGAACCACATCTCCTATCTTCATCAGTAGCGTTACTCCAACAAGTAACGCTGTGTGTCATGTTCTCTTGGATGCTTGCAGTCACACCACGAACAACTGTTTGACACCTAAACCTGAAATCAAACATGTTAAAAACATAATTATATAGGAAAAAAAATAATGTATAATTAACATATGTCTAAAAAAAGTCATTTATTACTAAATAAAAAAAATTACAAACTAGAATGAATAAAAAATTACCAAAGACCATTCGGATCAAGGATCATCCTGCCGTCAGTATGTCGGGGTATAGCAACCTCCTCCTCCTCCTCCTCACTCACCTCCGTAGTAGAACGGTCAACGTCCTCCTCCTGCTCTCGGGAGCTACTACCTCCCTCACTATAGCCTCCCATTTTGCCTACCTCCTCCACGAGCCATGTGTACTACAATTGAATAAAAAGTGTTAGCAAATATTACAGGATAATTATTATAAGATACAAAAAAATAAACAGATATAAAAGAAAAAATAAAACGCTAATAATTGTTTCCAAATTTTGATATGTATATTTTCAATACCTTTTCTTACTCATCATCATCATCATTATCATCATCATCTTCTTCTTCTTCTTCTTCTTCTTCTTCTTCTTCTTCTTCTTCTTCTTCTTCTTCTTCTTCTTCTTCTTCTTCTTCTTCTACATAAACATAAGCAAACCATTCAAAATCATACTTTATCTTTCCATTTTTAACCATCCAAGGCGGGCCGATCTTTCTATATTCCGGTAATATTCTTTCTTATTTCATTAAATTAAGTTTAAAGAAGTAAATGGCAGAATCGCGGATAGGAAACTATACTAGCAACCTACCCAATTTATTGTAGAAATTTTCCGGATAAATGATTGGACCATGCAAATGCAAATTATAAATACTTTTTCTTGGATAAAAGAACAGATTACTCGATTCATTTCCGTCTCGCTCATGATATATATAATGACTAAGCCCTTCAGTTCAAATGCGTATCCCATTTTTGCCCAACAAGGCTATGAAAATCCGCGAGAAGCGACTGGACGCATTGTATGTGCCAATTGCCATTTAGCTAATAAGCCCGTGGATATTGAGGTTCCCCAAGCGATTCTTCCGGATACTGTATTTGACTTCTTCTTCTTCTTCTTCTTCTTCTTCTTCTTCTTCTTCTTCTTCTTCTTCTTCTTCTTCTTCTTCTTCTTCTTCTTCTTCTTCTTCTTCTTCTTCTTCTTCTTCTTCTTCTTCTTCTTCCTCCTCCTCCTCTTCCTCCTCTTCTTCTTCTTCTTCCCCCTCTTCTATCCCATCCCTCTCCTTATCATTATCTTCTTCTTCCTCTTCTAACTCCTCCTCCGCTTCTATCTCATTTGCATAAATAATTTCATCATGATCAACTGGGGACAAAGTTGTTTCTGATACAACCTCTTCTTGGAAAAAAGATGTATCAACTTCTGATCGTGCCTTTGTTTTAAAAACGGCCCACCATTGCTTTTGTTGTCTATCATTACTTGTGCTCGGAAGATATGCAAAATAAACTTGATGAGCTTGTTGTGCAAGTATAAATGGGTCATATTTAGAGTAGGTTCGAGTATGATTCACTTCCACGAGTTGGTAACGATCATGGACTCTCGTTCCAGCTACGGAATTATCCCTCCATTGAATCTTGAATAAGACGGTTTTATAACTCCGATCCCGGCCATTGTAGCACAACTCAAAGATATCCTCTAATATGCCATAATATTCATTGCCATCAAGAGAAGAAATAGTAACGCCGTAGTTGCATTTAGCCTTACTTTTGCCATAGTCAAATGTTTGAAACTTAAACCCATTAACTGAATATCGATTCCACGTCACAACCTTTAGAGAAGGACCCAAAGCCAAGCTTCTTATCACATCATCTTGAATATTTACCTTACATACATGCTTCCGAAACCAGGCTGGAAATTGATCCTCATGCTTACTCCAAACATCCTCTCTGTTCACATTTGGGTGTTCTTTAATGAAATCTGTCACAAATTGAGCTTCATATGGCTCCAAAACCTCACAATTAGATAGCACATAAAGGTGGGTACGGTTATACTCCTTGTCATCCAGAAATCTTGTTCCCCCAGCTGATGAACACCCTATTTCATCCTGCATTTGGAAACACTTGGGTATACTTGTGTCTAGTTCATCCGCTTCATCAATATTCAAGTTTTTTTCTTTGGTCTCAATATGTTTTTCAAAGTAAAGAGAGCAAAAATTGGCAATCTCTTCCGTTAGGTAGGCATTGCATATAGAACCTTCCACACGAGCTTTATTACCAATTTTTTTTCTTCACATGATTAAGAAACCTTTCGAAAGGATACATCCACCTATATTGGACGGGTCCACCAACTTTAGCTTCATATGACAAATGGATAGGTAGATGCTCCATCGAATTGAAAAAAGAAGGCGGAAATATCATCTCAAGTTTACACAAAATTTCTGGTATTTGGTCTTCTAAACGACTCATGTCCTCAACCGATATCGTGGAGGAACATAAATCTCTAAAAAATTGACTTATTTCTGTAACTGCATTCCAAACTGTAGTCGGGAGTAAATTTTTAAAAGCCACGGGTAATAAGCGCTCTATGAAAACATGACAATCATGACTTTTCAACCCTTTCAAATTCAGTTCCTTCAAATCAACACAACGGCTCAAATCGGATGCATATCCATCGGGAAACTTCAAGTTTCCTATCCAATCACACAATACCTTTCTTTGAGCTTTGTCAAGAGTAAATATGGCTTTTGGTTTAGCCCCATCCTTACGAATATGAAGTTTAGGATGATCACAAAATTTCTTCAATTCGATTCTTGAATTAATATCATCACGTGTCTTTCCTTTTACATCCATAATTATATGAATAAGTAACTCAAAGAAGTTCTTCTCTATGTACATCACATCCAAATTGTGTCCGATCAACATTGTTTTCCAGTAGGGAAGCTCCCAAAAAATACTTCTTTTAAACCAACCATTTTTTTTCTTTTTCAACTCTTTAAACTCTTCTTCAGTCCCATCGACAGTTGATGGAAAATCACGTACAACCTCCCATATCTCATCCCCTTTGAGTCGAACCTGAGCATTATCACGCACCTCCTTACCTTTTAAGAAAGATTTCTTGTTCTCTCTATGAATATGTCCATCCGGTAAGAAACATCTATGACAATCAAACCAACTAATTTTTTTGGAATTAGGAAGATAAAATGCTTTACTCCTATCCATGCAATAAGGACATGCCTTTCGCCCAGCGGTTGCCCATCCTGATAGCATACCATATGCGGGAAAATCATTTATAGTCCATAACAATGAAGCTCTTAGTTGGAAATTTTGCTTCTTCGACACATCAAATGTTTCTACACCTACTTCCCACAAATACTTCAGTTCTTCCACTAACGGTTGTAAATAAACATCCAGATGGTTTTTTGGGTTATCAGGACCGAGGATAAGTAAAGAGAGGAAAATAAATTGTCTTTTGAGACAAAGCGAAGGAAGTAAGTTGTACGGCGTGGTCATTACGGGCCAACACGAGTAGTTTCTACCAAACTGACCAAAAGGGTCAAACCCATCCGTACACAAGCCAAGTCTCACATTGCGAGGTTCCTCGGCAAAATCGGGATATAACCTATCAAAACGCTTCCACTCCTCCCCGTCACTCGGATGACACATCTTTCCTGGTGTACGAGGATTTTTTTGTGCCATCTCATTTGGTTGGCAAGATTTTTCGTGGCATACATTCTTTGAAGTCTAGGAGCTAATGGAAAATAAATTAATGTGTTTACTGATATTGGTTTCTTTCTCTTTCCACTCCTTTTATTACCCTTCTTCCCCTTCAAAACAATATTTCCTTCACTTGTCTCATATCTATCCCTTTGACATTTCTTACATTTGTCAAGCAAAGCATCATCTTTCCAAAAAAGCATAAATCCTTTAGGACATGCATCAATCTTTTCATGTGGAAGTTGAAGACCTTTGACCACTTTCTTGGTATTATAGAAATTTCGGGTCATAACATTATTATCGGGTATAACATCCTCAACCAACGTAGCAATACTATCAACGGCTTTAAATGGCATATTATACTCACATTTTAAAGTAACTATCCTGGATGCAACTTGTAACAATGTCATTCTACTCCCCTCATATAAGGTTTTTTCGGAAGCACTTAGCATGTCAAAAAAGGCTTTTGCTCTTGGGTTTAGTTGTTTTTCATCAATCATTGGTACACGGTCGTCATTAATGAAATCATTAGACTGAAAGGCATCAAGTACCATTTCTCTATATGGGTTCTCATTTTGTTGGATTTGAGGCTCTTCGGGATAATATTTTTGTCCATGGAATTCCAATTGTATTAGTTTGGAAAAAAACCATTTGTAACAAGATGCTCTTCTACTTCAATGTCAAATAAATATTTTAAGTGTTTACATTTAGTACAAGGACACCTAAGTTTATGTTGTTCCAAATCATATGAATCTTGAAATCTAGCAAATTCAATAAATCCACGAACTCCCTTTACAAATCTAGTGATAGAACGTTTCTTCTTATCTACTCTTTCTTCGTACATCCAGCTACGTTCAGATCCTTTCATTTTAATCTATAGGCAATATATAGCAAACTAACCATTTTAAATAATAATATTTAATTTCAATAAAAAACAATGGTTATCTCATCCTCCATTTTATGCTAATTTCAAGATTTCAATTGGGTCCTTATCACTCCAACCTAAACCCATCAATGTACGTTTCAAGTCACTAGCAAACACACATTTGTGATTTATTAATGAGAAAAAAAATCGGCAGCAATTCCCCTTAGTTCTCCAAATACACAATGTGGAATAGATACATATTCCACATATGTATTCAGAGAACATTGAAGAAAATTGCAACCAAATTCTTTTCTCATTAATAAAATCACAACTATGTGTTTACGACCTAAGTGACTTGAACGTTAAAGACATCCCAAAATGGGGACTATTCAAGAATTGCTCCTAATGAGTAATTCTTGAACGGGTACTAGGTCATTATATATTAAACAAGTTGTCAAAATTATAAGGCAAATTTATACAATCCACTAATCAAATGACATTACTAATTTAACAAATTTATACATCATGCTCATTCTAACTTAATTTCGTCAATTATAAGGCAAATTTATACAACCCTAACATTATAATACCTTCATAAAACTATACTACCTTCAACAATACTACTTCAATATTACTAAAACTAAGTTACTACCTTCAATAATACTAATATTATCAAGATAACCTTCAATTACATCCCCTAATCAAATGACATTACTAATTTAACAAAAACCCCAATGTCTAACCCTAACTCAAATTAATTAACAAAAATGCTAATTAAATTACAACTACATGCATTAATAAGCATCACTAACGTATAAATTACGACTAGATACTAAATAAGCATCACAACTTAAACAAAATATGAAGGATTGAAGTAATTAAATCAATTTGAGCTGAAAACAAACCTTTATGAAAAAGAAGAACAATGAAGGAAGGGTCGGTAGTGATGTGGTGTGCGGATGGTGGCGTCGAGTGGTGGCGTCCGGTGGTGCTGGTAGTTGATGGTGGCGTCGGGTCCTTAGCTTTTTTTTTGTTTTTTTTTGTTAAGAAGATGAATGAAGGGTGAGGGTGAAGAAATCAGAGCTGAAAACATAGCAGAGATTGGCGACGGTTTGTGGTCGCCAATTTGGCGACGGGTAATGGTCGCTATTTTTGGCGACGGTTTTTGGTCGCCAAAATGGATAATATGACGTCGCCCTTGGATTTTCTACATATTTTCGGATAAAAAGCTACAGTCGCCAATACTGTTTTCCGTCGCCCGCCTTTTTTTTTCTGTCGCCAAATTGGCGAATGTTTTGACAGTCGCCTACTATAGACGCCTTTACGTTGTTTTCTTGTAGTGTTAATCGATTGATGTAATTTAGAGACATAACGAGTTATGAACTCGAGGCGTGGTAGTTATTATTTAATTATGCGATAATTGAATAATAAATTAATTGAGACGGGAATTAATGATTAAATGGTTAATTGTTAAATTAGTACTATTGACTAATGTGATTATTGTTAGTACGTAAAATATATGTGTAGCTGTACACGTATATTTATGCAGTGTTTTAGACGAAATTAATCGGGAAGCATTTAAACATAAAACGATGTTTAATAGAAATTTACACGTATTTGTGCGACAAATAATATAAGAATCAAAATGGACCCGTAAATGGGTCATTTGGACCGTGTAAATGGTAGTGTGATTATGTGTTGTTAGACACAATTATTACTGATGCATGCATTCCATTGGGTGCTCTTCCCATTACAATATTTGTCTAATCTATGCCTAATTCTATTGGGCACAAAACACCACCCATAACTCCCTCTCCTTTCCCTTGGACGGTTCACACCCACAAATAGAGTAATTTTGTTGCTTATTTTCACTTCACTTTTTGCATGTGAAAACTTATAAAACCTCTCTCTAATATTCTCTCATAGATTTACTAGTAATACAAAAACTAATTAGATTAGTATTATCACTAGTATTTACACATCAATTCAGGGGTACTCTAATAAGATATCTAGTTAATATTTATTAGAGTTTTTGGGTAAGTTCTTGGATGCAACTAAGAGGAGGTCTTCTACTTTGAAGACTTGGTGATCTTGGAGAATCATTCCTAATATTATTAAGCTCAAGAACAAGTATAGGAATGAGTCCTATCTTGTGCCCATTTTCGTCCTTCCCATGTAAGGAAAAATCCATTTTTCTCCTTATTTCATTTATTTACATATTGCATGCACTAGATCAATTATTCTAAATAAGTGAGTAATTTAGAAACTAATTAGAGGAGTCTAATTAGGGGTTAATGAACCTAACAGTAAAAACTATCTCTAAAACCACCACATGACACATAATTTGATGAAGAAACATGCATAGAATCCTTTGGGTGAAAGGGGGCATGATATGATTGAACATTGTGCATATTATCATCTTTATTGATTATATTCATAAACATGGGAGGTGAGGATGCATATAAATAATAAGAACAAGATTCATGACCCAAATAACCACATGTATCACAAGAATATGAAAATAAAACTGTATGCACATGATTCTCAATTATGGAGGGAGGGAACATGATTGTGTTGAACATTTTGAACATAAGAGGGGGAATCAACCTCAACTTGTGCTTCAATCAATCGTGTCAGACTCACAAACCCATAATTAGCATCGGTCTTAGCCACTTTCTCAAGCAAATATCTTGCCTCATCATCACCCAAACTATTAAAGGCACGTCCGGCCGATGCATTTATCAATTCTTTAACGGGTTGAAGCAAATTGTTAAAGAAAGTTTGCGTGATTAGCCAAATTGGGATCCCATGATGAGGATAGGATCTTAAAAGTTCATTTAACCTTTCCCAATCCTCACTCAAACTCTCAAAATCACCTTCATGAAAGGTAAAGATCTGATGTCTTATTTCGGCAGTTTTAGGTGGTGGAAAGTATTTGTTAAGAAACGCTTGGACAAGGTCATCCCAAGTAGAAAATGTGCTAGGAGGTGAGAACAAAACCATCTCTCGGCTCCATTCCCAAAGGTAAGAGGAAAGAGCATTAGTTTTATAACATGTTCGGACACACCATTCTTTCTCACCAAAAGACACTTCCTATTAAAACTCTTAAGATGGTCAAGCACACTCTCATTTGGCAAACCAAGAAACACCTCTTTTTGAAAGATTTCAACTCAATGCGGATGCAATCCAAGCTCCACCTCCCCTCCAATAACAATAGGAGAGACAAATAAGTTTGGATCGTGTCTACTATAGTCACACAAAGTCATGGAAGAAGACATTATAGAATGCAAGACACTAAATTCATGATTCTAAATGCAAGTAAATAACAATTATAACTAAAGATGCAAGTAAACAAAAAATAGTTTTTCTTATTTTTTTTTTCAAATATTAATTTTTTTTCTTTTTTATAAAAAAGCAATAAAAAGAATAATCCAAAAAACTAAACAAAGACTTATATTTAACAATGCTCCATACTCGGCAACGGCGCCATTTTTATGAGGGTTAAGTCGTCATACCCTATCAAACAAATTTATAACTCAATTAAGTAGTAATCGAGGTCGAACCACAAGGATGGTGGGGTTAGGTTACAAGTCTCTATTTTGTTTTAGTTTAGTCGAAAACATGATTGAATGTTGAAAGTATTCTAAAAGTGACTAAGCTAATGAAATGAGAAATGAATAACTAGAATAGATATAAAACGATAAATTAGGAAAGTTAAAGGTAGTGGGGGTGGCATGTAGTCAAGTCTCGGTATGAGAAAAGGGAAATATATCATTAATTAGCATTCATTCAAACAACCAATTAGCACATTAAGTAAAGTGATTATTGTCGATTAGGGTCTCAAATTAGCGTTCTTCCAAACTACCAATTAAATACCCGATTAATACATTAACTCATTATCATGACATTAACTTAACGATCTTAGGCCCTGTTCTTTTGGACTAAAACGAATATGATCTGTACTGAACTGAACTTATAGGATCTGAAATGAACTGAACTGAACATATAGGATCTGAACTGAACTTATAGGATCTGAACTGATCCGAACTAATAGGATTTAAACTGAACTGAACTTACAGGATCTGAACTGAACTTATAGGATCTGAACTGAACTAAACTTATAAGATCTGAACTTTTCTGAACTGAACTTATATGAGCCGAACTTAACTTAATTTTATTTTATTTTATATAACTTAACTATTATTATTATTATAATTATTATTATTATTATTATTATTATTATTATTATTATTATTATTATTATTATTATTATTATTATTATTATTATTATTATTATTATTATTATTATTATTATTATTATTATTATTATTATTATTATTATTATTATTATTATTATTATTATTATTATTATTATTATTATTATTATTATTATTATTATTATTATTTTAATTTTAATTTTAATTATTATTATTATTTTAATTATTTTAATTATTATTATTATTATTATTATTATTATTATTATTATTATTATTATTATTATTATTATTATTATTATTATTATTATTATTATTATTATTATTATTATTATTATTATTATTATTATTATTATTATTATTATTATTATTATTATTACTACTACTACTACTACTACTACTACTACTACTACTTGCCAAGAGAGAACATTGATAAAAAAAAAAATTATAGTCTAAAACACAAGGTAAAATAATAACATTTTTCCGCTTTATATGCATTGGTTTGTTCATACATTATACTACGATTACATTACGATAACAAATAAATCACATATTATATCTTTTTTTTTCTAACCATTTATTTCCATATTATCGATCATAATGTAATACTACGGTTTTATGAGTCTCTGGGTACTCTATCGAGTAGGCCTTTGTAACACTACGGATTTTCTTTGGAGCCTACTCGACCGAGTAGAGCCTACTCGGCCGAGTAGTGCTCTGAGTGCGTGTTATTTCGGTTCTGCCGAGGAATACTCGGCCGAGTATAGTGAATACTCGATCGAGTATTGGACACTCGGCCGAGTATGCACTTACTCGACGAGTGTCCTAGGTTTAAGCGAAGTTATATTTCGACGGTTTGATTAAGGAGTGATTAGGGTATTTTATATTTCCGCGTCGCTTCTAATATCATTTTTCACAACATTATCATTTCTACGTTACCCTAATCATACCCAAATCTTTCCCTAATCCTTCCATTGAGCATTTCGTAGCATCTTTGTGTGGATAATTGCGGTGATTCTTGCGTATAAGTTCTTGTTGCAATCGTTGGTAAGTTCTATCTTTGTAATTATTGCATCTTTTTGGGTTCTTTTGTACATTTATATGGGAAGGGGATGTTGGGAATTGTACAAAGTGTAATTGTGTTGTATGATCATTGTATAGGAGAAGACTTCGTAGAGGAGCCTTTTGATTGTCCGTGTTGCATCTTTGTTGTGATTGCTAAGGTAGGGTTTCCCTACTCGGTTCTTGTGCTTTACATGACATGTTGTTGTAATTATCATTGTCTGTTGATCATCGTAGTATGGAGATTGTTGTGACAGTGTTGGTGTGAGGGGATTGAGATGACAGTAATGTCATGTGATTGTGATTGTGGTGGAGTCACTTGCGGGAGTGGCTTCACACCCTAGTTCGCCCTCCGTGGAACCCGCCACGGGAGGGGATGTGCACATTAAGGGACAGGGATCGGTATCGCTCGTTGAGGAGCTGGACTAGGTGGGATCGGCTGCGGTCACCCACCGGCGGCGAGGATTACCCGTCATTGCGATGGGTAATCTGCGAGGCTACACACTTTAGTGTGTAGTCGGTTACTATGTGAGCTTGGGTGATTGGGAGTTGATGATGATCGGACGAGTATTGCATTTGTTTGTCTTGTTTGTTGCATAATACTGACCCCGTTGTTGTTTGTGGAATCTGCGGGGATCCATTCGGGATGGTGAGCGGGCTTGACGGGTTTTGCTAGTGAGAGCTTGGGGATTATCTTGGGAGATTTGCCACCACGAGTCATAGCATCACCGTCTGAGTCTTAGCGAGTTTTATTTTATTATTTAGACTTTGAAGTTGTATTTCGTTAGACAGTATTTGGGTTTTGGATATTGTAAACCTTGCATTTTACATTACTTTAATAATGATGCTCAATTCAGACGCTTTGGTATATACTAACCTCGGGAAACCGAGATGGTAACGCACTTTCATGGTAGGGTGGTCCTGGTAAGGCACCTTGGTATGAGGGGTGTTACAAAGTGGTATCGAGCCAAGATTCCGGCACCTAAACAAATGAATTTAATGAACCTAGGGAGTCTAAATAAAATGAACCCGGGGAGAGTTGTTTGGAGCTACCGCAAAGACTCGGGAGACGTCCCGGAGTCGCACATTGGCCCTTACTAACTCGAGCCGGTAACATGGGGGAAAGTGTGATGAGGACTAGGCTTTGTATGTGCACGTATGTGAAGATACATGTTGGTAAAAGTCGATAGTCGCATATATGTGTGATGAAGTTCTTAACTGTTGTGATGGGAGAAGTAATAGATGAAACGGGTTGTGATTTCAACGTTGGATTTAGCATATGTGCAAATTGGATGTTGATATGGTTACAATATGGTGTTAAAGTTTTAATATATGCATTACATGTTGACGTGATTATAACGGTTTTAAATCCTTAAGTATTTGTTTGCGGGAATAGTGAGCATGATAGGGGAATCGTAATCAGAAATCTTTTTATAGCGTAACTCGGCCGAAGCGGGGTAGGCACTCGACCGAGTATGGAGTACTCGGCCGAGTAGCCAAAACTCGACCGAGTGCTATTTGATAAGAAGTAGCAATTGCTACTGTTTGTGATAACTCGACCGAGTATGAGTGTATACTCGACCGAGTAGCGTCCACTCGGCCGAGTGTTGTTGCACTCGACCGAGTGTTCTTATTGGTGTTTTGGCGTTTGTCTCTGGAGTCGATACTCGACCGAGTATCTGGGAAGGTACTCGAACGAGTTATCTTTACTCGACCGAGTATGATGTATACTCGGCCGAGTGTTCTTATGGCGGAAGGGTGTTAAATTTTGAGCATGTGTTTACGTTTCTTTCTTTCTTATCACCAAAATGCCGCCCAAAAGAACTCCCGCGCAGATCCAAGCTTCAGAGATGTCTCTTGATGAGGTTGCTCGCATGATTGAGCAACAAGAGGCTCTCCTTGAAGCTCTCAAAAATGTGGGAAAAGGAAACGAGAAGACGATGGATGCAACCCAGCTTAGCATCAACATTGCTCGCTTGCACCCTCCCACATATGACGGGGTAGGTGAACCAAAGTCGCTCGAGAAGTGGCACCGTGAGATTGAGGCTCTCATGGAAATGGTTAAGTGCCCCGAGGACATGATTGTTGAGCGGGTAGTGTACTACCTAAGGGGAGAAGCTGCGCATTTGGTGGCGAACGTCAAGGATGATGCTAGAGCTTACTACCAGGAGGAAGGGGCTATTCCGTGGTCCGGGTTGAAGAGTGCTATGAGAGAGCAGTTTGTGCCGGAGCATATCCGACACAAGATGAGATCCGACTTTGAATCTTTCACTATGTCTGAGGAGATGACAATCACTGATTACTATCATCGGTTTTTGGAGCTATCTCGTTATGTGGAAGATTTGCAGCTCGGACAAAGAGGTTTGGCTCTCCGTTTTGAGAGGGGTTTGTCTGCTAAGATCGTGAGTCGTATGCCGGTGGGGTTGCTACGACCTCAAGGAAGTGTATCTGAGAGCGGGTCAAGCCGAGAGAATGGTGGATCTCTCAAGGAGATCGAAGAGAGAATCTGCTACGAGAAAGAGGAAGGGCCGATAGCGGGAACAACAATCAGCCAACCAACAAGAAAGGGAATTTCAACCATGCCAAGGCTTTCTCTAGTGGAGCGGGTTTCTCTGGAGGTTCTCGTGGCTGGGGAAAGAATGGAGGTCGGGTCATGGTGACAACACCAACCTTACGTGCTTCAACCGTGGTGGGATAGGTCACAAAGGCGAGAATGCACGAGCTACAAGCCCGCAATGGTTCAGGAGCTAGATCGAAATTTTTCTCGGGGCCGACTCGAGTTTTGCTAGTAACCGACCGGGAGGTTCATGGGGCAACAGAGGTGGACGGGGTAACCGGGCGGTTACAACCGCGGTGGTGGTGGATCTTACCAGGCGCCGAATAACGTGTCACCCGATTCGGCAGCTAAGCCTAGTACCTCCAATGCTTCAGTTCAGGGTGGAGGACAGAAGAATAGTGGAAAGCTTTTCATGATGGATAAGCAGGAAGCACAAGATGATGCTCATGTAGTTACCGGTACTTTTCTTGTTAATAATGTACCGTCCTTTGTTTTGTTTGATTCCGGGGCTACACATTCTTTTGTGTCTAAAAGTCATGCTGTGTCTATGGGTTTGGGACAGTTTGAGGTTGTAAAAGATGATGTGTTCATACCTTCGGGGGAGTCTGTGTCGTGTCTCAAGTTATATAAGGGTATATCCATGGTGATTGGAGGGTAGATTTACCAAGAAACCCATTAGAGTTTCCTAAGGATGGGTTTGAGGTGATTGTCGGGATGGATTGGCTAGGTAGGTATGACGCCAGGATAGATTGTAGACAAAAGAGAGTGTCTTTAAAGGGTCCCAAGGGTGTTAAGGTGTCCTATAGAGGGTTTGTGGTAAAGCCTAAGTGTAGGTTTATAGCGGTTATGACTTTAAAGTCATGTTAAAGGAGGAAGTGTCCCTTAATTCTTTGTCATGTGAGAGATCACCGAGTAGAGCCGCCGACAACTTCTGTGATTTCCGTGGTGAAAGAATTTGAAGATGTATTTCCTGAGGAAATACCGAGTTTGCCTCCCAAGAGGGATGTCGATTTCAGCGTGGAGCTTATGCCGGGAACGGGTTCTATATCCAAAGCACCTTATCGTATGGCACCTAAAGAGTTGGCTGAGTTGAAGAAGCAGATACATGAGTTGTTAGACAAGGGTTATATCAGGCCTAGCGTGTCACCGTGGGAGCTCCAGTTCTTCTTTGTAAAGAAGAAAAAGATGGGAGTATGAGACTGCATTGATTACGTAGAGCTAAATCGGGTCACAGTGAAGAATAAGTATCCGTTGCCAAGGATTGACGATTTGTTCGATCGGCTAAGTGGAGCTGGTGTGTTCTCTAAGATTGATCGAGGTCGGGGTATCATCAATCGAGGATAGCGGATGAGGACATTCCTAAAACAACGTTCGATCTCGTTATGGTCACTACGAGTACGTAGTGATGCCTTTTGGGTTGACCAATGCGCCAAGAAAGACTTTCATGGATTTGATGAACCGGATCTTCACACCATTTTTGGATAGGTTTGTGGTTGTTTTCATCGACGATATCCTAGTTTATTCCAAGACTAAGGAAGAGCACGAAGAGCACTTGAGGATAGTTTTGCAGACTTTGAGAGAAAATCAGCTCTATGCCAAGTTATCCAAGTGTGAGTTCTGGTTAGAGGAAGTGGCTTTTCTAGGCCATGTAATATCCAAGAAGGGGGTATCTGTGGATCCTAGTAAGATTGAGGCCGTTACAGTGGGGGAATCGCCAAGAACGTTCTTGAGATTCGGAGTTTCTTAGGTCTTGCCGGCTACTACAGGAGATTTGTGAAAGATTTCTCTACCATAGCGCGGCCTATGACATCTTTGATGAGGAAGGAAGCCGATTTGTTTGGGATAAGAGTTGTGAAACGGCGTTTCGGACCTTAAAGGAACGCTTGACCACCCCTATCCTAGCCTTGCCGGAGGGTTGTGAGAACTTTGAGGTCTATACCGACGCTTCAAAGAACGGTCTAGGTTGTGTCTTGATGCGGGGAGGGAGAGTGATAGCTTATGCTTCGAGGCGCTTGAAGCAATATGAGGAGAACTACCCTACTCATGATTTGGAGTCGGGTGCGATTGTGTTCGCTCTTAAGATTTGGAGGCACTACCTTTATGGCGCAACTTTTAAGGTGTTCTCCGATCATAAGAGTCTAAAGTATATCTACACTCGAAGGAGCTTAAAATGCGACGAGGCGGTGGTTGAGCTGATTGGAGATTATGATATGGAGATCATCTATCACGAGGGTAAAGCTAATGTTGTCGCAGATGCATTGAGTAGGAAGAGCGTTCATTCGCTATGTATAGCCATGTCCTTGCTGAAGTTGAGAGATGAGATGTCTAGATTGGGGATCTTTATGATTCGAGAGGGGAATACCATCGGGGATTTGACGATCGAGCCAGAGTTGTATGAAAACATCAAAAGTAAGCAAGAGCTTGATCCTAAGATCCAGGAGTGGAAGTCAAAGGTAGAGAGGGAACAGCTTCCGGGTTCTCTATACATCCGGATGGGAGTGTTCGTTTTGATGGGAGATGGTGTGTTCTGACGATGCGAGTTAAGGAGAATGATCTTGTCTGAGGCTCATTGCACTCCTTATTCAGTTCACCCGGGTGGTGACAAGCTTTACAGAGACCTTAAGAAGACTTTTTGGTGGCCGAACATAAAGAGAGATGTAGCTGAGTTTGTGGCTAGATGTTTGACCTGCCAAAGGGTCAAAGGTGAACAAAGGAGACCTCAAGGTAAGATTCGGTCTGGCGGTGCCCGAGTGGAAGTGGGAGTCGATCTCCATGGACTTTATTGTGGGGTTACCTAGGTCACAACAAGGTAACAACATGATTTGGGTGATTGTGGATCGGTTAACCAAATCAGCCCATTTCGTCCCCCATGAAGGATACTTGGTCTAAGATGCGGTGGCTTTGGGTTACTGAAAAGCATGTGGTTCGGTTACATGGTATCCCGAAAGATATTGTTTTCGATCGTGATGCGAGGTTCATATCAAAGTTTTGGCAAGAACTGCAAGAGTTGATGGGTACAACGGCTGAAGATGAGTACACTTTTCATCCGACAAGAACCGATGGTCGTCGGGACGGACCATCAAGACCTTAGAAGACATGCTAAGGGCATGTGTTATGGACTTTGGAGGCGATTGGGAAGACAGACTTGATTTGATCGAGTTTTCATACAATAGTAGTTATCATACAAGCATTGGGATGACACCTTTTGAAGCTTTGTATGGCAGAAAATGCCGAAGTCCGGTTTGTTGGGATGATAGTTCCGAGACAAAGGTTTTAGGGCCACAATTGGTTCAAGATATGGTTGAGCAAATCCAGTTGATTCGCCAAAAGATGAGAGCAGCTCAAGATCGTCAGAAGAGCTACGCCGACTTACACCGCAGGGACATTGAGTTCGCGGTAGGTGACAAGGTGCTTTTGAAAGTATCACCTATGCGAGGTGTTATGAGGTTTGGGAAAAAGGGTAAGCTAAGCCAAAAGTTTATAGGTCCTTATGAAATTCGGACCGTGTTGGCGAGGTAGCCTACGAGTTAGCTTTACCACCAGCTTTGGATAAAGTGCACAATGTCTTTCATGTGTCTCAACTCCGGAAATATGTGAGTGATCCGTCGCACATCCTCGAGATGGAGAACATCGAACTCGATGAATCCTTGTCCTATGCCGAGATTCCTAAGGAGATTCTTGATCGCAAGGTTCGTAAGACCCGGAATGGTGAGACGGTCTTACTCAAGGTCCTTTGGTCTAATCATAATGTGGAGGAAGCCACATGGGAACCCGAGAAAGCTATGCGAGACCGTTTTCCTAACCTTTTTGATCAGGTATCTTTGGTTACGGGGACGTAACCGTTGTCTTTTTAGGGGGGGTAGGAGATGGTCGCGATGGTGTTTTGTTGTTTCTTTTGCTTTGTTTGGTTCGAGTCGGGAGATGCGTTTGGGGTAACTTGTTGTGATGCTTGTATAGTTCCTTTGAGTTGTCTCATGTGATTGTTAGAGTCTTGTGTCGTGGTGTTGTGCTTGCTTGTAGTAGAGTGTGAACTTCGGGACGAAGTTCTTTTTAGGGGGAAAGATTGTAACACTACGGATTTTCTTTGGAGCCTACTCGACCGAGTAGAGCCTACTCGGCCGAGTAGTGCTCTGAGTGCGTGTTATTTCGATTCTGCCGAGGAATACTCGGCCGAGTATGCACTTACTCGACCGAGTGTCCGATTTGGCGAAGTTATATTTCGACGGTTTGATTAAGGAGTGATTAGGGTATTTTATATTTCCGCGTCAGTTTCTAATATCATTTTTCACAGCATTATCATTTCTACGTTACCCTAATCATACCCAAATCATTCCCTAATCCTTCCATTGAGCATTTCGTAGCATCTTTGTGTGGATAATTGCGGTGATTCTTGCGTATAAGTTCTTGTTGCACTGTTAGTAAGTTCTATCTTTGTAATTATTGCATCTTTTTGGGTTACTGTACATTTATATAGGAAGGGGATGTTGGGAATTGTACAAAGTGTAATTGTGTTGTATGATCATTGTATAGGAGAAGACTTCGCAGAGGAGCCTTTTTGATTGTCCGTGTTGCATACTGCTGTGATTACTAAGGTAGGGTTTCCCTACTCGGTTCTTGTGCTTTACATGACATGTTGTTGTAATTATCGTTGTCTGTTGATCATCGTAGTATGGAGATTGTTGTGACAGTGTTGGTGTGAGGGGATTGAGATGACAGTAATGTCATGTGATTGTGATTGTGGTGGAGTCACTTGCGGGAGTGGCTTCACACCCTAGTTCGCCCTCCGTGGAACCCGCCACGGGAGGGGATGTGCACATTAAGGGACAGGGATCGTTGTCGCTCGTTGAGGAGCTGGACTAGGTGGGATCGGCTGCGGTCACCCACTGGCGGTGAGGATTACCTGTTGCGATGGGTAATCTGGCAGGGCTACACACTTTAGTGTGTAGTCGGTTACTATGTGAGCTTGGGTTATTGGGAGTTGATGATGATCAGACGAGTATTGCATTTGTTTGTCTTGTTTGTTGCATAATACTGACCCCGTTGTTGTTTGTGGAATCTGCGGGGATCCATTCGGGGATGGTGAGCAGGCTTGACAGGTTTTGCTAGTGAGAGCTTGGGGATTATCTTGGGAGATTTGCCACCACGAGTCATAGCATCACCGTCTGAGTCGTAGCGAGTTTTCTTTTATTATTAAGACTTTGAAGTTGTATTTCGTTAGACAGTATTTGGGTTTTGGATATTGTAAGCCTTGCATTTTACATTACTTTAATAATGATGCTCAATTCAGACGCTTTGGTATATACTAACCTCGGGAAACCGAGATGGTAACGCACTTTCATGGTAGGGTGGTCCTGGTAAGGCACCTTGGTATGAGGGGGTGTTACAGCCTTACTCTGTCGAGTAAGGGTGTGTTGCGTTTTAAAATAGTTTCTGACCTGTTGGGTACTCGATCGAGTAACGTAGATACTCGATCGAGTAAGGGGGCACTCGATCGAGTACCTTAGCTACTCGATCGAGTAGCAGGTTTACGGGGAATGATTTGACGGGTTTTGCTAATAACGCGAGTTTGATATAAAAGGTTTCCGTCAGTTTATTTAATCACTTTTAACCTTTCTAAACTCTTCAAAAGAAAAAGGAGTTACGTAGTTCTCTCTCGTCGCGTTGTTGGCAAATCCCCAAGGCTAGAAGTGTCGGATCATCTTGTTCTTTGCATCATAGTGTTCCTTGCATCAAGGGTAAGATCTACATACCAATTTTATACTGTTTCTTTGAGTTTGTTTAAAACCCTAATTGGGTAGATTTGGGGGTTTTCGGAGGGTTATGTTGATTAGGTGATAATTGTATGATTATGTGTATAGGAGAAGGGTTCGTAGAGGAAAGGTTTTGAGACAAATTGCTAGATCGTCGATGTTTGTGTTGCATTCCGGTAGGGTTTCCCTACTCAGTATTAGTTACATAATGTATGGTGATTGTGCTGTAATTAGTGCTTGTTGATTGGTTTCGTGACGGTTGTTGATTGATTGTTGTTGATGGATGTGATTGTTTGTCTCTGGTTCTCGAGATGCGTTCTCGGCTGAGTAGAGTCACTTACGGGAGTGGCTTCACGCCCTAGTTTCGCCCTCCGTGGAACCCGCCACGGAAGGGGATGTGCACATTAATGGGACAGGGTTATCGCTCGGTATGATGAGCGGGGCTTAGGTGGGAACGGCTGCGGTCCCCCACTGGCAGGGCTGGTCCAGTGGACAGTCGGTGACGGAGATTGATTGGAGTGGGTGTGATTGTGTGTGTGACTGTTTGAGCTATGTTGTTTGTTGTGTTGTTGGATCATATAAATTGTGTGATTTGTAGTGACCCCGTTTAAATGTTTTAAAAACTGTGGTGATCCATTCGGGGGTGGTGAGCAGTTATTGAGCAGGTATGAGACGATGCGTATGGGATAGCTGGGATGAGTCACCACGTTGTAGTTTAGAAGTCTTCCGCTGTGTCTGACGCTTGATAGTATTTTGATAGTAGATAATTTTGAGAACTTGTTTTTTTTCCTTTTATCAGTTTTGGTTTTGAACATGTAATCACTTAAACTATAATTACTTTTAAAGTACGTTTCTTTATTGTCTTATGATATTCATTGCCTCGGGCAACCGAGATGGTAACATCCTTATACCTGGGTGGTCCTGGTAAGGCACTTGGAGTATGGGGGTGTTACAAAATGGTATCAGAGCGACGATCCTGAAACCTATAACCAATGAACCCAATAAACATAGGGAGTCAAGTAAAATGAACCCGGGGTAAAAGTTGTAGGAGCTAATGCAAAGACTTGGGAGACGTCCTAAAGTCGCGAACTCGCCCTACAATTTTGAACCGGTCACTATGGGATATGAGTCGGGATCGTTATGTGTTTACCTTGTGTATTGTGTACCTATGTAGTGATGTGTGGCATGAATCTGTGGATGTACGTATGTTGAGAATGGGGAATGTGTAGAAAAGATGGTGATGATGTGATTTCGTAAGTTATTGATTGAATGTATGATAGTTGTTTTACAATATGGCATTATAGAAATACAGAAAGAAAATTTGTTTGACTGGAGTTATACATAGAGTTATGTATACATATATGTTGTTGGTAGTGTTGTACGAGTTTATATAGCTGAAAGTTTGAGTAAGAGCATGAATAATTGGTGGAAAAAGATGATAATTGTTGCATGATAATATGATATTTTTTTTGTAACGCATGTTGTATGATGAAAGAGATTTTATAGGGTTGTTATGCTAGTAACATGTGAATATGATACTTGATGTCATATAATTGTGATTTTGTTTACGTAAAGTTATATAATAAAAACATGTGGGTAATATGTGATTGGTAAGTTGAATGATATATGTGCATCGAGTTATTTGTTGCTTGGCTTTTGAAGTTAGTAACATATAGTTAGGGATACTGGTTTTATGAGCATCGAGTTTTTTTTGTTTACTATGTTGTCGTTTAAGTTGTTGGGAAGTAAAATCAAGTAGTTGTGTTTTCGATTATAGGGAGGTTGTCTTTAAACTGTTATAACTTTAGATGCATAAACTATTTTAATGTGATTCCAATTGGAGGTGATAGCTTGTCCTTTTACGATTCTAACGATAGGTCACATGCCCAAAACGACCAAGAAATGAGTGAGTTATGACTATTTTACGAAAACTGGACAGTGCTGAGAAATGCGTAGGTACTCGATCGAGTAGGGGGGGACTCGATCGAGTACATTAGTTACTCCATCGAGTAGCCCTGGTAATTTGTTTTACGTGCTTCTGATCTTCACCTACTCGATCGAGTAAGTCACTTACTCGAACGAGTGTCCTGTACTCGATCTAGTGACCCCTGTTTTGGGTCATATGCTTATCTTTTGAATTCGTTGCATATTATGCTTAATTCAAAGTTGTTATTTTGCTTCTTTATGCATTGTTTTACATGTACGTTGGTCTTGACGCGTAAGTTACCCAATCTTGTGGTGTAGTGAGTGGCACCTGTGGTGAGTATGAGTTCGGTTGGAGGACATGAGTTATACGTGGTTGTGATAGATAGTGGAAAAAGAAAAGGAAGATCGTTATGGTTTATTGAGACATAGAGCATGTTTTGTGAGATGAGATGAGCGATATGTTTGTACGTTGAGTAATGAAAAAGTAATTAAATGTGGGCAAGGGATGATGTGAGTTTATGGAACGTGAGAATGAAAAGACTGAAATGAGGGACGCAAATGGTGGCATCTTGAGATGTGTAAAGAATCATGGAGGGGGATGGTTAGGAGTCGTGTGGGTTAAGAATATACATAGTGAAAGTTCGTTTTAAAAGGGTTGAGAAGAGTAGTATATAGTGAACTTTGTGGAGACATGTCGCGAGGTGGATTTGTAGACAGTGAATGAGTTTGGGAGATTTGGTTTATTAAGAGATGAAACTACTGTGTGATTTCCTTGGGCAATTAGCGGTATGAAAGGAATTTTGATTTCTAGAGATGTAATTGTTGAACAGTAAACGTTGATTCTATGAATGGAGTAGTGGCAAGGGTGATTGATTACATAATAAGAGAATATTTGTGGTAAGAAAGTGTGAGATGATATCGATATGAAATAATTAGATGTGAGTTTTGGAGCAGTGAGAAAGTAACCGGAACACTAAAGAGTTAGGTAGAAGTGATAAGGAGTTGAATGGTTAATTGATTTTGTTGAGTGTAAAATAAAAGAATGAGGGGAATAAAACTAAGAAAATGTTGACCGGAGTTATGTGGTATAGAGGTAAGGAGTCGTCGAGATGTGTGCTACCAATCATGAGGATGTTAGTTAATGGTTATAGAGGAGTTTCGGGACAACATGATTAGTCTTGAGTTTTGAGGAATTCAGGAAAGTAAGAAGTTGGTAGAATATCTGCATGATATGAGATTTTGGTGGAGATTTAGATGATGATACAGTTAAGAATGGTATTGGGAAGAATGTTGAAGTAATTTTGTTGATGGATTTGATGTTCGTTATTTAGGATGTTAACCAAAGATAGGAAAGAAATCGTGATATTTAGAGATGAGTGTAAGGATTTGATGTCCGGACAGTGGTAGTGTTATGGTTTGTGACTAGTGGTTAAGGGTGATGGTATATTAGAAAGGTAACAATTCTGAAGCGGTTGATTTTGCAGAGACCAGGTTGATATGTATGGTTGTGAGAGAGAGTAAGATGTGGTTATATGAGGTGGTTGTTAGTAGTTGAGTATTAATAGTATGGTTACATTTGGCAGGGGGTGATGGATATGCGAATGGGAGAATATGTTATGAGGGGCATATGAGTTAAGCTCGGGCAACAGGTAACCTTTGTTGAGTGGTAACTTACGTGATCAGGATTGAATAGGTGGATGTGATTACGGGTCTATGATATGTGTAAATGTTTGTGTGACGTTCTGACCTCACAAGAAGTGGTATGGTGTGATACCTATAAAGTTGTTATATGATTATTTTGTAATTTATGTTGGGTACGGTATACTAATGGAATGAGGTTCAAAAGGTAATAATGTGATTGATCTGGCATGGATAGTTAAAATTGTATGTGTATGGATGATACTTGTTTATTCCGTGAAATGGTAAGGATGATGTTCATGAGATTATTATCTGTTTAATTCATATAACATGTTGCATTGTGATTTAGTAAAGTGGATTTGAGTAAGTTTTTCTTGTCCGAGAAGTTATGTTGGGTCAGTGTTTATGGGATTGTGTCTGTTGTGATGTCTATCAGTGTAGTTGTGGTGCCTCGGGTGATGATCCGGGCACGGTCCCTAGTATTGTGATGCGGGTATTTTCGCACTGCGGTGTGGCTGTTGGTGGTGGTGTTGCGATGTCGTCACCGGTTGTGGTGGAGTAGGCGGGATGATTATGATTCGAGTTTCGAAAGTACAAACCAGTTACACATAAATTGTTGTTTTGTTTGATGTTGCTTCCTGTGAGTTTCAGTTTGTACAGATAGACAGTTGTTTTGTTTATTGATGTTTCTTACCAGTTAAGTTTTGGTATGAGGGTAGAGTATGATATGAAAGAGAGTTGTATATGTTTTTGTTGTTGTCATGGTATAGTGACATTCTGTTGATGGGACACAGTTGTCAGAAGTTGTTACAGTACTTTTGATCTTGTTTTTAGATGAGGCTTTAGACATAGTCATGGTAAGTGATTGATGGAACATGTGTTGTATTGATCTGGACGCTGCAGGTGGTTCATAATCAGATTTTGGGACAGTGAGTGTAGGGTGTTGGGAATTAGTGTCATGTTAAGTTTTGTATGAGTTTTGCGGTAATAAAGAAAAGAATTTGAGGATCTAGTGTGAGTGTACATAACGAGTGTAGATCGTGATTTATGCTTTTGGGAGATAGGTGCCTTACATAGAGAGGTATGTTGTTTTGCAGTAAGAATGGAGACTTAGTATGGTGATTTTGCTACGAGTTTTATGGTATAGGTTAGGTGGTGTGCCGTATGAGTTGAGGTATGAAAAATGTTTAAGTAAGAGAGCCTTGGATATGTGCATGGCGAGTGTTTAGGTTATAGGCGGTTATCTTTGACATGCGGTGGTGATGAGGATAATGAAAAGATATATCTAGGATTTAGTATTAGTGAGTTATGAGGACATAACATTTATCGTAAGAGGAGTAGGATGCGATAAAAGAGATTTTGATGGTTGTTCACATGGTAGTATATTTGGAAGTAGAGTGTTGGTGTAGCATAAGATATGGATTTGTATATGTTGTGGTTGATAGTGTTAAAAGGTCATGGACGTGCTTCTAGTAGTTCGATGTTAGGAATGCGAGAATACTTCGATAGTGTTGACAGTTGCATGATGAGGTTATGAGTGTGAGTAAACTTCGAGGACGAAGTTCCTTTTAAGGGTGGTAGAATGTAACATTCCGTTTGATGTTTATGTAGTTGGTTATGTATGGAGTTAGTGTCGGGAGAGTTTATCATGTAGTTGATACGACATCGTGAGCGAGGTGTGGAGGTAGGAATAGTTGGTAGAGTTGGTGTTAAGAGTTCATGGTTTCATGTTTTGTAAGTTGGGGTTTTGTTTTGAGTTCTTAGTAGCTTTGTTGCGTTTTTACCGAGTTAGTATGTTGTTTTTATATATGGGTTGAACTTTGGGATCGAAGTTCTTTTTAAGGAGGGAAGACTGTAATACTATGGTTTTATGAGTCTCTGGGTACTCTATCGAGTAGGCCTTACTCTGTCGAGTAAGGGTGTGTTGCGTTTTAAAATAATTTCTGACCTGTTGGGTACTTGATCGAGTAACGTAGATACTCGATCGAGTAAGGGGGCACTCGATCGAGTACCTTAGCTACTCGATCGAGTAGCCGGTTTACGGGGAATGATTTGACGGGTTTTGCTAATAACGCGAGTTTGATATAAAAGGTTTCCGTCAGTTTATTTAATCACTTTTAACCTTTCTAAACCCTTCAAAAGAAAAAGGAGTTACGTAGTTCTCTCTCGTCGCGTTGTTGGCAAATCCCCAAGGCTAGAAGTGTCGGATCATCTTGTTCTTTGCATCATAGTGTTCCTTGCATCAAGGGTAAGATCTACATACCAATTTTATACTGTTTCTTTGAGTTTGTCTAAAACCCTAATTGGGTAGATTTGGGGGTTTTGGGAGGGTTATGTTGATTAGGTGATAATTGTATGATTATGTGTATAGGAGAAGGGTTCGTAGAGGAAAGGTTTTGAGACAGCTGCTAGATCGTCTGATGTTTGTGTTGCATTCCAGGTAGGGTTTCCCTACTCAGTATTAGTTACATAATGTGTGGTGATTGTGCTGTAATTAGTGCTTGTTGATTGGTTTCGTGACGGTTGTTGATTGATTGTTGTTGATGGATGTGATTGTTTGTCTCTGGTTCTCGAGATGCGTTCTCGGCTGAGTGGAGTCACTTGCGGGAGTGGCTTCACGCCCTAGTTTCGCCCTCCGTGGAACCCGCCACGGGAGGGGATGTGCACATTAATGGGACAGGGTTATCGCTCGGTATGATAAGCGGGGCTTAGGTGGGAACGGCTGCGGTCCCCCACTGGCAGGGCTGGTCCAGTGGACAGTCGGTGACGGGGATTGATTGGAGTGGGTGTGATTGTGTGTGTGTGACTGTTTGAGCTATGTTGTTTGTTTTGTTTTTGGATCATATAAATTGTGTGATTAGTACTGACCCCGTTTAAATGTTTTAAAAACTGTGGTGATCCATTCGGGGGTGGTGAGCAGTTATTGAGCAGGTATGAGACGATGCGTATGGGATAGCTGGGATGAGTCACCACGTTGCAGTTTAGAAGTCTTCCGCTGTGTCTGACGCTTGATAGTATTTTGATAGTAGATAGTTTTGAGAACTTGTTTTTTTTTCCTTTTATCAGTTTTGGTTTTGAACATGTAATCACTTAAACTATAATTACTTTAAAAGTACGTTTCTTTATTGTCTTATGATATTCATTGCCTCGGGCAACCGAGATGGTAACATCCTTATACCTGGGTGGTCCTGGTAAGGCACTTGGAGTATGGGGGTGTTACACATAATTCTCATCACTTTCATCTTCACTATCACTCTCAACAACGGATCCATTGCCTCGTCAAATATTTTTGACTATGTTGTTTCGTACCTAATACATTGCCTTATTCCGCTTTTTCTCAAACATGCCCAAATCTATTGTGACGTTGAAATTATTAATGAGAGGAGTGATTTTTTTTTTAAATAATAATGTATGTATCGAATAATTAATGTCAAATGTTTTTGTATCGGTCTTTAAAAATAATACTCCGTATATAGCTTTTCTGAACTAAATTTATAGGATATGAATTTTTCTGAACTGAATTTATAGGATCTGATCTGAACTGAATTGAACTTATAGGATCTGAAATGAACTTATTGGATCTCGAATCAATCAACTTATTGGATCTCGAATCGAATCAACTTATTGGATCTCGAATCGAACTTATAGGATCTCGAATCGAATCAATCAACTTATAGGATCTGAAGTGAACTGAAATTAAGTGACTTTAAGTCCAAAAGAACAGGGCCTTAATCAAGTAATTAAACTAATCAAGCCCCGAATTTCTCGTCGGCTTAATTAAGTACACTAATTGTCACTAGTGTCACAAGACTAATAACCCCTATAATCAAACCAAACACCATTTAAACAAGGGTTTTGATATATACAACCCATTGGGTTGTATTTAAGCATTTAATATCTTCCATATTTGGTATTAAGTTAGGAATTCAAGACTAATTTATGCACAGTCCAATGCAATTAATGCATATCTTAAGAATTTCTTTTCATATTTAGTTCCTTAAATACAACCCCATGGGTTGTATATATCAAAACCTTTTAAACAATTACCCAATTCAAGACTCTAACTTTTCTACACAAACCCCCAAACCCTAACTATTAAACTACTCTATCATAATTAAATTAATAATAAATAATCTACCCACTAACATTAAACATGAAATAAACATAATTAAACTAACAAAGTTGAGAACTTTTATGAAATTAAACATTAAAATTATCTAAACGACAAGAATTAAATAAAAATAATAAGGAAAGAGAAGGAAGAGAAATTTAGACCATATGAAAGGAAAGACTAGAAATTGCATAGATGTAAGAGGATGATTACAAAAGATGATAATCTTGGAGTAATTTGATAACTAAATTAATTAATTCTAAAATAAATTAAAAAGGAATAAAAAGAGAGAAAATATGGATTTTATTTTACACTATGCTACTGTTTTCTAAAATGAATGATGCCTCTAAATTAGGGTTGTCTCTTGTTTTTACTTTTTATGTTACACACAAAAAATGAAACGACATGTTTTTAGGCCCAAAACGCAGCACAACTGAATGATTAAATGAAGGGCAAGACGGTCTTTTTCCATTCTTCTTTTCTTTTCTCCAGGTATTCATCGAGTGAACCATTCGATTGAACTAATCAAGCACAAGCAATTAAAAGATTTTAGAGGCTTGAATAATGTTTTTGTTATTCATCAACAGAGGAATACATGCTCTATATATACATGATTGGTTACATGTATTACGAATATCTAGAATTAGGTACATGAATTAATGATAAGAATAAATTTATCTATATACATGGAATGTGATGAGACTTATTTCAAGATAATTCTAGAGTCTTCCTTAATACCTTCCCGCAATCTCAACGGGAGATGACACACGTTGAGATTGGACCGCAGCGTAGCAAAGCGACTGGATAATAACCCCTTGTAAGAATGTCAGCAGTTTGATCATGAGTAGAGATATAGCGTACGATAAGATTGCCCCTTTCTATTTTTTCACGGACAAAGTGAAAGTCAACTTTAATATGCTTGGAGCGATTATGAAAGACGGGATTCGCCGTCATATAGGAAGCAGACATGTTATCGCACAATAGGGTAGGCGGACGAGAGAGTGAAATGCCGAGCTCACGAAGAAGTTGCTGTATCCATATAATTTCCGCCGTAGCAGCGGCTATACCCCTGTATTCAGCTTCAATAGATGACTTTGCAAGGACATGTTGTTTCTTAGAAGACCAACTTATCAAATTTCCAGCAAAGTAGATACAATACCCATGGGTGGAACGACAATTATCGGGATCCCCTGCCCAATCTGCGTTAGAGTAGGCATCAAGCGAAAAATTTGTTGCGCGCTGAAATCTCAAACCATGATATAAGGTTCCCTTAAGGTACCGTAAAATCTGTTTAACGGCCTGCCAATGAAAAACAGTAGGTGAATGCATATATTGGCACACTCGATTAACTGAATAGCAGATTTCTGGGCGAGTGATAGTGGCATATTGTAGCGCACCAACAATACTGCGATACAATTGTGGGTCATCAAATGCTTGGCCAGAGGATGATAATCGACTAGAAGCTTCAAGAGGAGTTGAAACAGGTTTTGCACCGGCCATACTTGCTCGTTCTAATAAGTCTCTAATATATTTTGTTTGAGATAAGAACATGCCATTTGTGTCCCTGTACACTTCAATGCCCAAAAAATAGCTTACTTGTCCCAAATCTTTCAAGGCAAATGTTGCATTTAGCTCCCTCATGAAGCTTCTAATGAACCCGCGATCATTCCCCGTGAGAACAATATCGTCAACATAGACCAACAAATAGGTCAGGGAGTTATTTGAGCGTCTTACAAAGAGAGAATAGTCAGAATAACAGCTCTTAAAGCCACACTCAAGCAAATAGGATTTTAATTTATGAAACCATGCACGAGGATCCTGCTTTAAACCATATAGTGCTTTTGTAAAAGACATACGTGATTTGGAAATTGAGAGTTTTTGTACCCGGGTGGATGAGACATATACACATGCTCATTTAAATCGCCATGTAAAAACGCGTTGTTGATATCAAGTTGGTGAATTGGCCACTGATATGAAATAGCAAAAGTTAAAACTAGGCGAACCGTGGTTGGTTTAACCACCGGGCTGAAAGTATAAAAAAATCCACTCCGGGTTCTTGGGTGTAACCTTTGACAACCAATCGAGCTTTAAAGCGCTCAATAGTACCATTTACAAGCTTCTTGACCCTGTAAACCCACTTGCAACCAATAATATTAGTATTCGATGGAGGAGGAACAAGAGTCCAAGTATTGTTTGACACGAGGGCTTGGTATTTTGTATCCATGGCGATGCCACCGTGGATATTGAGCGACCGCTTATAAGTAGTAGGCTGAAGAGGGGTGGGGCTTTGTTTGGGTAGTGGATATTTGGTAGCTGTAAGAGCTTTAGTCTTTAAGTGATTTGTGCGGGCTCGAGTGTTCATAGAGTGTATTGAAGTATCATAAGGTCTTAAATGACGAAGAACATGCGGGAGTGACGAGTTTGCCGCGAGGACTGTAGTGGTGTCAGATGCTGCCGTTGTGTCACCAGAAAAGGAGGGATGAGACACAGATGTAGACGGTCTGGTACTAGACGATGAGGAAAGTGTAGTGGACTCATTACTACTAATAAGGGAGTTTGGAGATTGTTTACTGATACCGTCGTAGAGTACCAAGGATAAAATTATAGTTTCCAAACTATTACTATAGATAGAGGCAGTCAGGGTCGAACCACAGAGAGGCGATGCAATTAATAGTCGCCTAATTTTAGTCCAAGTAACAAATGTGAGGGGGTTTGTTTTGAATTGTTCTATAACTAAAGGCAATGAAATTAAAAGTAAACTAAATAAATGGATGAAATCAAATATTAAAAAGGATGCTAAGATGGTCGGTTCAATGTAGTTTCGACGGCGGCAATTCTAGGTAAACTGTCCTAAGCATGTTAGAAGGGAAAAATAAAAAGTCCTCTCGGTCCAATTTAACAGGTAGCAACCTTTCGGCCTAAGCTACGAGTCCCTATCTCACTAATACCAACTTTCGTTCTTGATTAATGAATCTAAATTAACTTATCTCTCGATCTTATTAATTTAGTCGTCTTAATTAGGTAGGCTATCTCCCTTCCCTATCTTTCGATCTTAACGGGTCGGTTAATTCCTAAACATTCAACTAGTCGCGTGCACTCGATTCGTCAAATATAGAAATTTGATTAATTAAAACGTAGCTAATCTAACACGGCCCCAGTCGATCGACCAACTAACCCAGTCGATCGACCAGAGCCCGAAAACAGGTCGCCTGAATTGACGCCGTCTAACCTACAGATTCCCTACATCTTAGCACTTGGGATTTAGCTACTCATACTCGTGATGAAAACAACGATAAGATTAACTAATAAAGCAAACGAACTCATATTTAAATTAAATAAATGAATAACTAACATAAAACAATAATATGGCTTTGGGAAATCTAACTAGCAATTTCTAATCTATGAACGAATAAAGTAAACTAAAATTATGGAAGCAAAATTACCGTAAGAATTGCAGAGAAAGAAAGAATACGAAAAGCGCAAACGAAAGTAAATTGTATGATGAATGATTATGCCCTAAAAACAATGAAATATCAAACCCTAATTATTTCCTAAAATTCTTATGATAAAAGACTTGATGAATTCTAGAATAGAGAGGGTTACGTTATATAAGAATGTTGCGTAACTCTCTTACTCCTAAACCTAATTACAATAGGCTTCTAACTTCTCGTTCTTTTTATTTGCGTCAGATTATCGGTTTGGTCGATCGACCACTGATGCCAGTCGATCGACTGAACTGCACTGTACAGGAGCTACTGGAAGTCATGCTCTGGTCGATCGACCAGAGGCATCAGTCGATCGACCACTGTAGCTGGTACTTGGCTTCAAAAACTTCGTGAATTAGTCTTTCGGGCCTCGATATGCGCAGCAAGTTCGCTTCCCGAGTAAATAATTTATGTCAAATGCAATGCTAGGTACTCGGGGACGGATTCGGCTCATTTTCCGCTGGATTCTTCACATTTCTGCAATATATCACAAAAACATGAAAGTAGACGGAAATTTGGAAAATAGTAGCATAAACTACATAAATAAGCTCTGAAATGCGTGTAAAATAGGGTGTAAAACATCATATAAATGACACGCATCAAACTTCCCCAAACCAAACCCTTGCTTGTCCCCAAGCAAGAACTAGACTCGATTCTAAAACCTAATGGAATGAGTTCAATCTCAGAACGAAATGCAAACTGTAAAGCCTAAACCAATTTAATGCAACAACTAACAATCAATTAGCAGTGTGAATCGTGCAAACGAGTTATGTAGTCGTTAAGAACTGCTGAACCGTCAACTATAAAGACTTATCATTATGGACTCTCACGGGTCGCTCATATCACACATAAGCACAGGTGAAAATTTGTAAAAGATAGGAAGAATTCATTTTGTAATGACACTCACCTAACTACGACCTATAAGAACATGCCTGCAATCTAATATGAAAATAATCTCTAGAACCATACATATGCATTCCAACCAAACAAATGACCATGACACATGCTGAGGTAAATATGGATATGTGAGGTATGGGCAGGAAGAGGCTAAAGTAAATTTGGATAAAAACAGAGTTAAAAGCCAAGCTAGTAACTAAGGGAACCAAATTAATAACAACATTCAACTTCTTGCTCAAGATTAAACGATAGAACGGTGCCAATAGCAAGCATAAATCTCACAATCTCCATAATTAGTCAACTCCCCATAAGATACAAATGCAACATGGGTGCAAAAATCGCCATTTAAATAAAGACTTTGAATTATGCGATTTGATTTCTTTCTCTTCTCGGGCTTCAGTCGATCGACCAATGAGTCCAGTCGACCGACCATAGATCGAACTTGTTTTTCTTTTTTTCCTTTTTATTCTCTGTTTTTTCTTCTTCTTTTTTCAATTCTATTTTTTTCCTTTCCTTCCTTTTCTTTTTCTTCCCAACATCATCTCAAAATGAGCATTAGCTACCAAAAACAAAGTAACAATCCCATGAACATAAACTACTAGCTTGACAAGGGCAGGCTAAGTGTATAATGTAGTTAACGGGACAAAAAGGCTATTTCTGGCAGTGTGAAGCTTATGGGAGAAATGAATAAAGGGGTGACCTCTTCCTCATGTGTCAACTAACCACGAACCCGAATGTATACAGGTATTAAGCAGATTAAGTTCATATCTATGCATATTGATATAGCATGTCACATAAGGAGTAACTACTCACATCCTAAATGAACTGGTCATGAATGTCACCAGTTATAGGCTCTAAAACTCAGAAATATAAGTAGCTTGCCAAAATTTTAAGTCAAGTTTAAAGTTCAGCAAGATATTTAACGAAAACTCATAGACTATGCAAATGATTCTACTAATAACATGTCAATTGGCAAGGCATAGGCATAAAATAGATGCAAACGCAATGTCATCATTGAAATACTACCGTTCCGACTCAACCTATATGCTAAAATAAACGTGCAATTTTTTTGAATTTTTTGAATTTTATTGAATTTTTCAATATAAATAGGAAATGAAATAAACAATGCAAACTGAAATAAACGTGAGACAGAAATGCAATAAAACATATGAATGCAATGCAAAACCCTTCCCCAAACCAAATCACACAATGTCCCCATTGTGCAAAATCATGTAATGAAATAAAAGGGAAACAGGAATTTGCGTGAAAATTAACTAAATAAGACATGAAAAGGACTCGAAAACTCACAAGACTTTAAGCGCAGCAAAAGGAAACCTCCCCAAACCAGCGTGTGCTAGGATTACAAAGAATGGGATGGTCCGGAACAGTCAAAGAAGGGAGTGGTCGATCGACCATAGCAGCGATCGATCGACCCGAGTTAACAGAAACAGAAGCTCCCCGGTGTCGTGCTCTCGATCGATCGACCATAGAAGGCGGTCGATCGACTTAAAACTTCTTTGTAAGTTCTGATTTTCTTCGAATTAGCTCAATTAATTGAGCTAAGAAGGTCCAGAAACCTGCAAATACACATAATAACGCGCCCAAAATTGCGCAAAAACCCAAAGTAACAGTCTAAAGGTCTTTAAATCCTAAGCAAACTGAATTAAAGCGAAGTCTCGCGCACACAAAAGCAATAAAAAGAAAGTTTAACGAAAGCAATAAAGTGTCTTTTTAGAAAAGTAAATCAACTGTTAGTTGATCAAGAATGGCCACGGAATGGCCCACTTGCTCGGCTTCTGGCTACAAGAAGTAGCCTCTACAGAACTCATCTCCTCAGCGGGCTCCTAGCCATTCCAATATCCGCAGAACTCAACGGATAAACACCTCCGATATCTTCCCAATCAATGACCTCGTCTGGCCCATCAAAATCCAAATCGGACTCCGTCACTTTGACTGGCTCCTCACCAGGCTCCTCATCAGTGCCATAGCTAAGACATCCTAAGCCGCCTCTTTGAACGATGGGCTCCTTCACAGCTGGAGCAACATGCGGCTCTTCCTTCCCCAAACCAGCTCCTGCAATATCCAAAACAGAAGAATCTTCCTCCAATTTGCTCCCAATCTAGGGCGGAGGTGTTACAACATGAATAGGTATAAGGGCAGGCATATCAGAGAGCACAAAATATGATTTCTTTTCAGAAACCACATTACAAGTTACTGGCCACATGGGGTCTTTCTTCTTAGCTGTTTGGGCAAAGACAATGGAATGTTTCCCTACCTTAAAAGTCAATGTCCCTAAGCCAACATCTATAACTGCACCAGCAGTGTGCAGAAATGGTCTACCCAGAGTGATAGGTATGTGAGCATCTTCGGGCATATCTAGCACAACGAAGTCAACAGGAAAAAAAACTTTCCTATTTGCACAGGAATGTCCTCTAAGACTTCTATAGGCTGGACCGCAGAATGATCAGCCATCTATACTATCATGTTGGTAACTGCAAACCTAGTCAATTTCAACTTCCTAGCAAGACTCAAAAGCATGACACTAATACTGGCTCCTAGGTCACATAATGCCTTCTCAATAGAAAAGGTGCCAATATTACATGGGACCAAAAACTACCTGGTCTTCTAGCTTATGAGGTGCAGTATGGGTCAAATAGGAACATGACTCCTCAGTTAGTGCGACAGATTGCACAGTACCAAGTGACTTCTTTTTAGACAAAAGTTGCTTCATAAATTTCATGTAAGCAGGCACTTGATTAACTAATTCAAGGAAAGGAACTTGTACATTTAAACTAAGAATAACATTTTCAATATTGTTAAATGATACCTGTTCCTTTGTCGGCACTAATCTCTCTGGATAGGGGGCTGTAAGAAGCAACTTGGCCCTCTCCTCTAAGTCTCTCATACCGGCATAAGTGGATTTAGGCTTAAAATCCACTACCTTATCTTTGTTGTAGCTTGAACCTTCTTCGCATTGGAGGACAAAAACATTCAAAATCAGCAGCGTTTTCAGTCGATCGACCAGGTAGGTCGGTCGATCGACTGGCTTCTACAGGACCAGAAGCTACACTATTTCGCGGACTGGTCGATCGATCGGCCATGTATGTCGATCGATCGACATACCTACGCCGATCGTCTTTTTCTTGCCACTGTTCGTTACTGCTTTCTTCTTACTTGGTTCCGCCTCATCTTTTCCAGTAGCTTCCTCGACCATAGCGGGCCCATCAAGGGTAGACCCACTCCTCAAACTAATTGCATTAAGGGTCTCTTTTTGATCCGGCTGCGACGGTAAATGCCCCGGAGCTCGAGTTGCACTCTTGCTAGCCAATTGAGCAATTTGGCTCTCCAACATTTTCATCCCGACCTCTCTAGCTTGGGACTCCTTTAGCAACAAATTTTTCAACTCAGTAAAATCGGAACTTTGGAGCTGCTGCTGCTACTGAGGGATATACGGAGGCTTTTGATATGGCTGCTGCTGCTTATGAGGGCGCACATAATTCTGCTGCTGCTGTGGACCCGGATTAAGGACATTCTGAGTGGTCCACCTCAAATTAGGGTGGACATTAGAGGGATCAGGATATGTACCAGTCTGCCTAAAATTTTGAAAGGCAGCACATACTTCAGTCGAACTAGGAAAAAAATCCGAAACATGTCCCTCAGCTCCACATCTTTTTCATAAAAAGGGACCGTCTAAAATATCATTAACCTTGTATATACCTCCTTTTTGGGATCCCCCAAAGTCTATCTTGTCGAATCTCACAGTAAGGGCCTCTATTGCAGCTACAACAGGTGATTCAGCTGACCTCCTCTGATTTCCTTTAGAATTCCCATGCTCAGCTTTATGGATGGCTATGTCGTCGATGATTTTCCACCCCTTTGTCTCACCGCTATTTTCTTGAAATCTCCCATTGGCTGCAGCATCTAGGATAGCTCTCAGATCATCATAAAGACCATTGTAGAATTGGTTGCACAGAAACTACTTCTCAAACCCATGGTGCGGAATAGTTCGCACAAGTATCTTGAAATGGACCCATGCCTCATGAAAATCTTCATCAGGACCCTGTTTAAAGCTCGTGATCTGAGCTCTAATCGCATTGGTTTTCGATGCAGAAAAGTATGTCTTATAAAACGCTAAGGCCAATGAATTCCAATCAGTAATCCCATTAGCAGCTCGATCCAGATCTCGGAACCACTCCCTAGCAGCATCACGGAGCGAAAATAAGAACACTGTCTCTTTTACCTGATCCGGAGTCACACCTGCTGGTGGGGGTATGAAGCAACAGTAGTCAATGAATGTCTCCATATGCTTAGCTGCATCTTCATTTGCAGCTCCCCTAAATTGGTTTCTCTCAACCAAGTTAATGTAAGCCGGTTTTGGTTCGAATTTCCTATCTGTCCCAGCTGGCAATGCGAATCCCTTGTAGAGATTCTCAGCTTTCGGCTCGGAGTGAGTGGCTATATTAGCTTCTTCAGCCATATCTGGAGATGTGACGGTCTCAGCTGATGAAGTAGAAATAGGAGATGAAGGTGGATCCTCCTCGAATAGTTCGTTCTCGTAGTAACTGGATAGAGTACTCAGCTCTTCCTCTGTCGGTAATACTCTAGATGATCGTCTCAACTCACGCAAAGTCTTCTCAATCTCAGGATTGAACGGTAGTAATTCACCACCCTGTGACCTGCGCATAAGAAGAAACTACGAGTAGAATATAAGAAGATTTTAAGGAACAGATGTTCCTTAAACTGAGAAAAGACTAAAATAAAACAAACTAAAAATTTAAACAATTGCCTCCCCGGCAACGGCGCCAAAATTTGATACCGTCGTAGAGTACAAAAGATAAATTTATAGTTTTCAAACTACTACTATAGATAGCGGCAGTCAGGGTCAAACCACAGAGAGGCGATGCAATTAATAGTCGTCTGATTTTAGTCCAAGTAACAAATGTGATGGGGTTTGTTTTGAATTGTTCTATAACTAAAGGCAATGAAATTAAAAGTAAACTAAATAAATGGATGAAATAAAATATTAAAAAGGATGCTAAGATGGTTGGTTCACTGTAGTTTCGACGGCGGAAATTCTAGGTAAACTGTCCTAAGCATGTTAGATGGGAAAAATAAAAAGTCCTCTCGGTCCAATTTAACAGGTAGCAACCTTTCGGCCTAAGCTACGAGTCCCTATCTCACTAATACCAACTTTCGTTCTTGATTAATGAATCTAAATTAACTTATCTCTCGATCTTATTAATTTAGTCGTCTTAATTAGGTAGGCTATCTCCCTTCCCTATCTTTCGATCTTAACGGGTCGGTCAATTCCTAAACATTCAACTAGTCGCGTGCACTCGATTCGTCAAATATAGCAATTTGATTAATTAAAACGTAGCTAATCTAACACGGCCCCAGTCGATCGACCAACTAACCCAGTCGATCGACCAGAGCCCGAAAACAGGTTGCCCGAATTGAAGCCGTCTAACCTACAGATTCCCTACATCTTAGCACTTGGGATTTAGCTACTCATACTCGTGATGAAAACAACGATAAGATTAACTAATAAAGCAAACGAATTCATATTTAAATTAACTAAATGAATAACTAACATAAAACAATAATATGGTTTTGGGAAATTTAACTAGCAATTTCTAATCTATGAACGAATAAAGTAAACTAAAATTATGGAAGCAAAATTACCGTAAGAATTGCAGAGAAAGGAAGAATCCGAAAAGCGCAAACGAAAGTAAATTGTATATTGAATGATTATGCCCTAAAAAAAATGAAATATCAAACCCTAATTCTTTCCTAAAATTCTTATGATAAAAGACTTGATGAATTACAGAATAGAGAAGGTTACGTTATATAAGAATGTTGCGTAACTCTCTTATTCCTAAACCTAATTACAATGGGCTTCTAACTTCTCGTTCTTTTTATTTGCGTCAGATTATCGGTTTGGTCGATCGACCACTGATGCCAGTCGATCGACTGAACTGCACTGTACAGGAGCTACTGGAAGTCGTGCTCTGGTCGATCGACCAGAGGCATCGGTCGATCGACCACTGTAGCTGGTACTTTGCTTCAAAAACTATGTGAATTAGCCTTTCGGGCCTCGATATGCGCACCAAGTTCGCTTCCCGAGTAAATACTTCATGTCAAATGCAATGCTAGGTACTCGGGGACGGATTCGGCTCATTTTCCGCTGGATTCTTCACATTTCTGCAATATACCACAAAAACACGAAAGTAGACGGAAATGGGGAAAATAGTAGCATAAACTACATAAATAAGGTCTGAAATGCGTGTAAAATAGGGTGTAAAACATCATATAAATGAAACGCATCATTCACCTCCATTAGATTCTTGGGAGGCATGGGAAGTAGATTGAGTGGAATGTGTAGTTTAGAGATCAGATGGATGAGTAACAGAAGCTTCATGTAGTAACTCAAGAGAGACTTCAGTAAGAGATGGAGGAGTAGGTGATTTAGTGGGTGATGAGTTTACTAAAGAATGATAAGGATACTGTGTTTCATCAAAAATTACATGACGAGCAATGTATATGCGTTTCAATTTTACATCAAGACAAAGATAACCTTTGTGTTTAGAGCTGTAGCCTAAAAAGACACACGGTTTGGAACGATACTCTAACTTATGGTTGTTATATGGTCGAAGAAATGGATAACACAAGCACCCAAAAGTTTTGAGAAGCTTGTACTCCGGGGAACGACCATAAAGACATTCATAAGGAGATTTGTAAGCTAGAGTAGGAGTAACGGTGCGATTTATGAGATAAACAGTGGTCGGAAAAGCATACTCCCAAAATTCGGTGGGAAGAGAAGCATGAGAAAGAAGAACAAGCCCTTTAGCCACAATGTCCTTATGTCGACGTTCGGGAGCTCCATTTTGTTCTTGGGTATGAGGACATGATATGCGATGAAGAACACCAAATTCGGATTGAAATTTAGACAAATTCCTGTATTCACCCCCCCCCCCAATCAGGCGGTAATGTTTTGATTTTATGTCCAAATTGTGTTTGAATCATAGTGTGAAAGTGCTTAAACATATCAAAAACTTCACTGCGATGATTCGTAAGAAAAATCAATATAAACTTAGTACAGTCGTCTAAAAATTGAACAAAATAACGACAACCATTAACAGAAGTGACAGGAGCAGGTCCCCAAACATCACTATAAACTAGTTCAAATGGAGTTTCAGAAGAAACATGAGAAGAGGGTAAGTGAAGCCGATGGCTTTTACCCATTTGACACGGACCACAAACAAAATGAGTTTTATTTGAAACACAAGGTAAATTAAATCTAGAGATAGTCTTTTGAACTATTTTATTGTTTGGATGTCCAAGACGATTATGCCTACCGGAGAATGTGGTGCGGTCACTGATGAAAGTAGAATAATAAACGGAGAAAGATGACGAAGAGGGCGACACTTTTGAGGAATCAGAAAGCATTGGCAGCTTATACAGTCCCCGATCGAGGCTCCCTCGTAACAATATTCTTCCCTGCATATCCTTCACAAGACATGTGTCAGGAAAAAAATCCATTGAAACTTGATTGTCACGAGTAAACTGAGAAACACTTAACAGATTTTTCGTAATAGATGGCACATGGAGAATATTTTCAAGAATGAGATTACGATGTGGGGTAGAAATGGATCCTTTACTAATATTACTGATTGCAAGTAACTTACCGTTGCCAACTTGAACCTGATCATCGCCTTCATATTCAGAATGGACACTTAAATTGTTGAGGTCAGCGGTTAAATGAGCAGAAGCACCGGAATCAGCGAACCAGTTTGGTTCTGTGGAAGCATTGGTGGGAGAGGCAATCATGGCACTAACTCTTCGAGGATTTTCGGAAGAGAAGGCATGATCGAACCTGTGATAACAATTAACAGCAGAATGTCCAGGCTTATCGCAAATTTGACAGACATTAATAGACTTACCTTTATAATTTTTATTGCCCCCATTATGATTATAACTACCCCCTGCTTTGTTTTGACCATGGTATTGAGGAACTTTCCTTTGTCCATGGTTGTTGCTTTGGCTGTACCCACTAGAGGAATAGTTGGAGTTCATGTTTTTCTTATTATTATTATTTTTGGGTCGACGATATTCATTTGGAGTGTAAGCAGTCTGAATAACGGGCTCATCTTCTGTGTTTAGACGTTCTTCCTCGTCCAGTAGAAGTCCAAGTAACGATTTCGAAGAAATTGGATTGTCCAGGGAAAGAATACTTAGGGCGGACTTAAAAGTTCGATATTTTTTATCGAGTCCGGCTATAATAAATTGGACTAGATCATTATCTGAAACAGCTGTGCCTATGGCAGTAAGCGAATCCGCACAAGCCATCTTTTTCTAAAAATAGTCTAGAACACTTAAAGACCCCTGAGATGAGTTCGTAAGCACATTACGGAGACGCATAGCTCTAGCCTGATTTTGAGACTTGAATGTGGATTCGAGTTTGGCCCAAACTTGACGAGAGGTTTCCAATCTCGCCACTAGAGGGAGGACATTTTCTGTCATGGTTGCTTTTAACCAGACACGTGCCAAACTATCCTTCTTCATCCAGTTAACGTAATCTGGATTGATATCAATTGAGCTTTTTTCATTTGAAGGTAAATGTTTAGACGGAGGTGCTGCTCCTTCTTCAATGACCATTCCCAAGTCATAGGCTATCAAAGCTTGTTTTGCTATTGGTGCCCATGTATCATAATTCTCCTTTTGAGAGTTTAATGGAGATGGCTGGAATGGTATTTTGAGAACTGGTGATGGACATGATGATAGGGTTGAATGAGAATAGGTTATTTGCCAAGACTAATGGTCTGATACGATAAAAGATTTTAGAGGCTTTAATAATGTTTTTGTTATTCATCAATAGAGGAATACATGCTTTATATATACATGATTGGTTACATGTATTACGAATATCTAGAATTAGGTACATGAATTAATGATAAGAATAAATTAATCTATATACGTGGAATGTGATGAGACTTATTTCAAGATAATTCTAGAGTCTTCCTTAATAGCAATCAAGTAACACCAGTAAATCCGTTTGAGTGTAGCGCTGATGGTGGCTTGAGGAGCTTGTCTTGCTTCGTGGTGGCTTTAGTCGATGCTTGTGGTGTTGTGGTCTTGGGTTCTGGGCAAGAGCCGTGGTGGCCCAAGAGGTTCTGGGGTTTGGCCAATCAGAAAAGGTGGCGGTCTGATTGACGGAAGTGGGATGAGCAGGTGGTTGTGGTGGTGCGTCTGGCTGTCGGAGGAGTAGCGAGGTCGTTGAGGTGCAGAAGATCGAGCCATCAGAGGAGATCCGGAGTGAAGGTGATTGAATCGATTCCAGTGCCAAAACGAGGTTGCTTGAGCTTGCTGGTACTACTCGGGCTGACATGAATTACGATGGACTGATGCGGAGGGTGCCTAAGTTTGTTTCCATGTCGGGTTTCGAGGTTCATTTCAGAGGTGATGTCGGGTTGACATTGGTTGATGCGGGTTCGATGCTCCGTCGCTGCTGCTGGCTGTCGGTCATGAGCTGCTCCTGGTTGGTTGCTTATTATGTTTGAGTATTGTGTAGGAGGTGATAGAGATCTATTATGGTAAAATTGGTTAGTTGGGTGAATGAATGGGAACGCAGGAGGTTAATTGAGATTAATGGGTGATAATGAGATAGGTTGCACGGACACTCCTCCTAATCAGTGTTCCCGTGTCGGACACCCGTGTCGGACACGACACTCGTCGGACACACGTCAAAACGTGTCGGACACCTGTGAAGCCGTGTCTAACTTTCATCTTTTATTTGGGCACGCGTCCGACGCATGTCCATGGTATTTTGAGCCGTGTCCATGGTATTTGGACACAACTTCAAACGGAAAGTTGAATTTAAGGTAAATGGCGTGAATTGTTATATGGTTGAATTTGGTGAGCAAATGATGTTCTTTAGACAAGTAATGAGATGTCGAAATACATTGATTATAAGTTGGTTTTTGGTTTTAGAAATGAGAATAAGTTATATTTAACGTCAAATTTTACCTTCATTTATTTAAATTTAATATCAAATACTTTTTCAAAAATAAAATCACACATATATAACTACAAAATATATATTTTATTAAATTTAAATAACGTGTCCCGTGTCCTAAATTTCATGGAATGCCGTGTTACGTGTCTGTGTCATGTCCGTGTCCCTTTTTTTTTTTTGAAGGGAAAGCCCGAAGGCATTACACAATTAATAAACGATCAAAGTTTACAGCAGCATTCGCCGAAGGGGGTAAAGTATCCTCCCAAACGACTTTGCCAGGAATACGTGGAACAAAATGAGCGAGTTCATGCGCTACGCAATTATTAATACGACCTACATGTAACCAAATAACTGAAAGGAAATTACTACTAAAAGCAAGAATGTCATCAATTAACAAATGAAACATGCTCCTTCCTTCTTTGCGATGTTTGATAGCTTCGATGACGAGAAGACAGTCACTCTCGACCTCCACCTTAAGAATACCCCTTCGCGCCGCTTCTTCAAGCTCATCCATAATAGCCATCGCCTCATCAAAGTGAGCCTCCCATGTCGCTTCTCGGATCACGGACAAACCCCATAGCACTTCCCCTCTTCCACCACGACATACCACACCCGTCCCAACTCCTTCCCCTTCCTTTACTCCGGCATCAACATTGATTTTGACAAACCCCTCCCCCGCAGGCCGCCACCCAGCATCCCCCTCTTTCCCTTCGTCTCTTGGTTGTCCTCTTCGACAATCTCCATGACCCCTACTCGATCCCAGCAAATCTCCCACCCCTTCATGTATAACATCTTTGGTTCGCGTAATAATCCTCTCCGGTTCCATCATTATGTTGTCGAAGACCAGCTTATTCCTATGTTCCCATATACCCCAACATCCCACCATGACCTTATCCCGCTCCCCCTCACACATCTCCTGCCAGCATCCCTCCACCCACGCCCTCACATCATGGTCCCTTCTCTCCGCCACCCAATCCAAGTTCAACCCGTCCCATACCCATTGCGCGACCCTAGAATCTCGAAACAAATGAATACTTGATTCAATATTAGAATGACAAAAAGGACAAAGAGAGTACTCACCTCCAATCCGAGCCACGATGTTTGCCCGTGTGGCCAGAGCTTTACTACATAGCTGCCAGAAGAAGAGCTTCACGCGAGGCCAAACCGCAACCTACCAAAGACGATTCCACAACCATCTTCCCCTATCACCATCAGACCCTCCTGCCACATCCTACATCTCTCCAGCTAGCATCTTATACGCACTTTGAACTGAGTACATCCCATCCCTTTCAAAGCCCCAATACCAGACATCATTAGGCTTGTTAGGACTAATATGTATACTCGTCACTCTATCTCGTTCAAACGGTAAAAAGAATTGGTCCAATTTGCTAGCATCCCAATCGAGCCCACTAGCATCGAATAAATCCGCCACACAAAGCTCGTCGAACCCCTGAACACACGGTGATATCACCCTCCCGGTTTGAGTATTGGGTAACCACGCATGATGCCAAATCTTGGTGCCTTCCCCATTCCTTATCCGCCTCCTTAGACCCCGCTCCATGACCTCCCTAGCTTCGAAAATACTTCGCCACGTATAGCTCAGATTATGACCCAAATTAGCATACATAAACTCCCTATTTGGGAAATATTTAGCCTTCATTAGTCTAGCCCATAGAGATGTAGAGTTGGTCACAAGGCGCCAAGCTTGTTTAGCCAGTAAAGCAAGGTTAAAGAATTGGAAATCACGAAAACCCATACCTGCCACACCTTTAGGTCGGGTTAATTTTCGCCACGCCACCCAATGGATGCCCCGCTTATCTTCGTCATGCCCCCACCAGAATTTTGACACTAAATATCGGAACTCATTACAAAAGTGTACGGGAATTTTAAACACACTCATCACATAGGTAGGGAGTGAATTGGCCACTGCCTTTATGAGAACCTCCTTACCAACCCTAGACAAAATTTTCTCGCGTCATCCGTGAAGTCTCTTGCAAAGTTTGCCACGAATAATATCAGTTATTACCTTTTTAGACCATCCAATTACCGTGGGAAGGCCAAGATATCGAGCATGTTCCTCCACTTCAGCCACCCCTAATTTCGCAGCTATACTACTCCTCTGCCCACTAGGAACCCCTTTACTGAAAGAGAGAGTTGTTTTGTCGAGACTCACAAGTTGACCGGAAGCCGCCTCATAACTTCTCAAAATTTGATTAATAACATCCGCCTCCTCCAAAGTAGCTCGGGCAAAAAATATACAATCGTCTGCGAAAAGAAGATGAGAAATTGAAGGGGCCGTGGCAGCTATATGAATCTCGTGTAAAGCATTAGCCTCCACCGCTCTTCTAAGCATGTTCGATAAAGCTTACGCGCAAAGAAGGAACAAGTACACGGATAAAGGGTCACCTTGTCGCAAGCCTCGACTCGGACTAAACTCCTCGGTAGGGCAGCCATTAATTAAAACCGAGAAAGTTACACTTGACACACACGCCATCACGTGCCTAGTCCAATCCATATCAAACCCCATCGTCACAAGAACCCTTCGAAGAAATTCCCATTCGACCCTATCATAAGCTTTTTCTATGTCTAATTTAATCGCCATTTGACCCGTCATTTGTCAATTATTTTTCATGTAGTGAAACATCTCGAAAGCAATCAAAATATTGTCCGATATCAGTAGCCCCGGGGTGAAAGCAGTCTGATTCTCCAAAATAATTTCTCCCAGGAAAATTTTTAGACGATTAGCTAAAACCTTAGACACCAGCTTATAGGCCACATTACATAAACTAATTGGCCTAAAATCACGCATTTTATCCGAAGCTTTCTTTTTTGGGATTAAGACAATATTAGTCTTATTAAGACGACTCGGGGACTCTTCACCACGCAAAATAGAAAGGACCGTACTCACCACATTTGGACCAATCTCGTGCCAGTATGATTGATAGAACAGACCATTCATGCCATCCGGGCCTGGTGCTTTTAGTGGATGCATTTGATTAAGGGCATCGACCACCTCCGCTTCAGTATATTCGGCCTGCAAATAATTATTCATATGGGCAGTCACACGGCTTTCCAAACCCGCGAGCACATCATCAAAATTGGAAGGGTTAGCTGATCGAAACAACTCCTGGAAATAATCAATGGCCACCATCGATATCTCCTCATGTCCACCCCGTTCCCTGTCCTCCTCATCAATTAATCTCCCAATGAAATTCTTTCTCTTCCTTTCCCCTGCCCTCGAGTGAAAAGACTTGGTATTTCGATCCCCATCTCGCAACCACAAAGCTCTCGATCATTGACGCCAGTATTGTTCCTCTTGTCTGTAAAGATTAGCAATATCCGCAATTAGTTTCTTGTGTTTTTTAATGGCAGCTTCCGTTCTATCTCCTTAGTTCAATCTGGCCAAGCATCGTCTTTTCGTTTCAAGCGCTCGATTTATTTTCCCAATGCTTATCTTCTTCCAAGCTTGAAGTTCCTTAGCACATGCCCTCAAAGTGTCAACCAAGTCCCCATTCCCCCTCTCCACTCCCTGGACCACTGCTTCTTCACAGCCTTCCTCACCCACCCAAATTTGTTCAAAGCGGAACTGACTCCTTGTACAACCACCAATTTCACGCCTTTCAAAAACTAAACGGAGTGGGGCATGATCGGACCATTCCCTATCAAGATTAAATAATTTTGCATAAGGGAATAATTCTAACCATGACTCGGTACACAGAGCTCTATCCAATCTGGATTGTCTATTAGCCTTGCCTGCCTGACCATTATCAAAAGTGAAAGTGTATTCCTCCTAGGCAACATCTTTCAGACCGCACTCATCCACAACTGCTTGGAAATTATTCATTTGCCATTGAGACCGACTCCCACCCTTCATCTCCGTCGAAAAGAGAATTTCATTAAAGTCCCCTATGCAAATCCATGGGAGCTCAGATTGACCGTGGAGAAGTCTATGTAATTCCCATGAAAGATATCGGTCCGAGATAGCAGGCCACCCATAAAACCCCGTAACGCGCCACTCCTTACCACCTTCCTTTATATGAAAATCCATATGATGAATCGATACCGACACAAAACTGCAGTCCAACTCCTTTTTCCACATAAAACGAGACCACCCGATCTCCCCACACTATCCACTTCTATACCATAATAACCATCCAGTCTCTCCATAACCCTCCTCATCTCACGACCACAAAGTTTCGTCTCGCTAAGAAAAATCATGGCCGAGACTTCCCTACGTACCAAAGTACGTAGGGCATTCACCGTGTCAGGGTTGCCCAACCCCCGACAGTTAAGACTTAAAAGATTCATTGGGCCTGGCGGGGTTGAGTATTCTCAACCACCGCCTCAGATATTAAGACGCCCCCGTCTGTTATTTTAAGTCTCTTGTCAGTCACGGTCTCAACCTCCACTTCTCTGTCACGCTTACCCCCACTCACCTGCTCTAACCCGTGCACGCCTATTCCCCTACCTTCTCAAGCTATCTTCTTCCACTCCCTCTTTTTGCCTCCAACAATTCCCTTGCCTCCCCCGCAACCTTTCCTAGATTGCTGCCCCTCCTCCTGACAGTTCTCCATGCTCCCAGATTCCTCCTCACCATCACACATCATTGTATAACAATCCTCTTCACATCGAACATTATTATCCCCCAAACCCTCGTCACCACCTCCAGAATTGACAATCCCAGCAACAACACCCTCACTCTCTTCCCTAGCCCCCTTCTGCATAGGCCGTTTCCCTCCCTCATCAGTTTGCTTCAGCTTCCTCAAATTTTTGGTTTCTAAATCAAGACCAATTGCTTGCAATCTCTCGATCATTAACGAGATGTCATTCGCTGCTTCCTTTTCTTTTTCAGCATCAAAAGCCGAGTTCAAATCCCTATGTGCCTTCCTCGATATTTCCTTTGAAGTCTTGCTGACTTTCCAAGGAGAAGCCCTCAACCACTCGCCATACTGAAGATCCTCCTCATCATACGGTCCATGCTCACAATCCTTTTCTCCGTGCCCCATCACTCCGCACCCATAACAAAAAATAGGTAAACGCTCATACTTTACATCAAAGTGAACAACCCGACCCTCCTTCATTTTGATTGGTATCGTTGCCTTTAGGGTTTTTGCACATCATGGATAATGCGAATTCTAACTGCCCGGTCAAGATCAATATTCGGTCCTGCATCTGCTTCTAAAAACGTCCCTAGACTTGCTCCAATACGGCTAATATTTGCCTGGCTGGTTCTTCCCAAAATGAGAAGATCATACACTCTCGGCCAAATGGGAATATGATAAAGAGGGACATCAGAAATCTTGCCTGATCGATTGGGTTCATTGAAGCACCATACGAATTTCTCGAAGTGCCAAGGTTGTCCTTCCAAAACACTCGCTTTATCACGCTCCCCTTCGAATCGAAACACGAAGGTCTTTTCCTTTGCGTCAATCAGATTGCCTGTAATCGCTTTAACTGGATTCCATAAGTGGGTCATGGTATCGATCGCTGCTTTGACGTTTATCGGCCTGGATGCCCAAAGTTTTCCAACCAAGAGGCACTTCCCTTTTGTTTCTTCAATCACCTCCTCCCATTCGAAGGGTCACTGATCATCCCCGTCATCGTTCCTCATCACCCTCTTCCCCTTCCGGTTTGGCTCTCGCGTGTCGCCCATCAACTGTACCTGCATAGATAAAACAAAGCCACAAAGAAAGACAAAAACAACGCCCTATCTCACGATCGAAATCGTGAGAGGAGCCTCGATTTGGAGGAGAAACCCTAAGAAGATTTAGACGGGAGCCCAAGGATCCCTAGACTTTTGATATTATTATTATTATTATTAGATTATTAGTATAAAAAATTTCTTAACCCATCTTCATTCTCTCCGTTTCCGTCTCACTCATTTCGGTACCTATAAAATCAAATAACGAAAGTAATACCCAAATTCTGACAAATACCATTTACTCTCAACAATACTAATAAAACTAATAACATCTAATTAACCTAACAAAATGAGCTATTTTATCATATAAGCACAAAAACTCGAGTTAAATATAAGATAAAAATGGGGGTAAAACACTACCTAAATACTACTTATCAATATATCCTTGGATTGTGTCGGTTAATGATGCCCCGGCATGAGGACGTGCCAGCCGGTCGATGGTGCTTACGTGGAGAGACTCGCCAGCCCTTGAAGTTGCTTGGCGTAGTGACTCGTTAGCCATTGAAGTGCTTGATTGATTGTGGGAAATGGCTGAATTATCAAGCTCAGTTCAAGAGATTACCTGGTAATGACTTCCACCTAGGTTCACTGATTGCGGGAATGGTCGATTTTTCGAGTCCATTTCAAGAAGTTGTCTGGGTAATGACTTACAACTAGGTTGAATGAATGCGGGAATGGTCGATTTTTCGAGTCCATTTCAAGAGATTGTTATGTCAATTGACTTGCTGGAGTAAGGTAGTTTCCGCTGAGGAAGAAGGCATTTTAGATTTTTTGCTTTGCTTAACGCCGGATCGCCACTGTTTATGCATGTAGACTTCCAGTCGTCGAGGGATGATTCCACGGAGAGGCTTTAGATGGTTATACAGGGGAATCTGTACCATAGGAGGCGTTTGCATTGTGTTAGGGATATCGGCGCTCGGAGTGCCTTTGGTAGGTGGGCCTGCTGGGGATGCTTGATGTATTCGGGAGAGTAAGCCTTTCATGGCTCAAGCTTTTCTCTCGGGTTCGCGCTTTTGAATGCGATTTTTAGAAGAATAACGGTTTTTAATTCCGCAATTCGAATTTGGAAAAATAACAGTGTTTTGTATGGATTTTGCGCAAGGCGAAACTAGGTCAGGGTAGTTCTAGGCAGGGTTAACTATCTCGAATTAATCTGCGAACAAGTATGACAAGGTATAAAATTTTAAGAGTAAAGTACGGTAAATGAATAACAGTAAGACAAAGAATTTTGTACGTGAAAAACCCTTAAGTGGGAAAAAGCCACGGGTACCAAGCCAGGAGAGGATTTCACTATAATATTGAATAAATCGCACAAATATCTGTAATTCAGCTTGTATTTCAGTATTGCTAGTATGTTGCTAGGATCTTGTCTTATATCGTGCAAATGATCTAAGTGCTCTTTATATAGTCAGATGTTGAACGGCTGCCAGATCTTTCTCCATCAATGCTGAATATCCTGCCTTAATTAGCCGGAACAATGCTCATTATTGCTCCTTTAATTGCCATCTTTAATTGCTAAATCTTTCTAATTAATGCCCCAATTATTGCGCGTATATTCGTCTATAATATGGTCTCTTGGTCGAATATCGTCCTGATATTTTGACCGTTGTCCTCTCCATGGCCTGGCGCCTACCTTCTTGTGTCCTGGTAGCTTGACGTCCTAACATCCTGATGGATAGGTCGAGGTAGAGTATCGTTCAGGGACATTTGCGGATTTCCAGGCCTAACAATTGCCCCTTATCTCCTTATCATCGCTGGGTCAGGCCATAAATAAGGAGATAACCTCTAATTTATAAAAATCCGCTCAACGGTTGGATTATAGCTGATTGGCTTCTGTAATGGCTAGTTGGCGGTTTGATGACGCGTGTTGCAATTACTGCAACTTCCTCAATAATTATCTTTGCAAGTTGCGATTGAAACCCTAATTTCACCGAGTATAAATATCCTTTTACTTCATTGAATTAATCTTCACCAAAATCAGTTCCCTTCTGATTTAATCTTCTTCTTCAAGCTTTCTTAATTCCTTGATAAATTTTCACAACTTTTCAATAATGGCCGCGAAAAAGAAATCTTTTAAGGGAGTGATGTCTCCTTGAACTTCATTCGTTCAGAACCCTGAATAAACCACCTCTGAAAATCTCCCTTCATCTTCTGCTGCTCAACCTCCCGTGGCTGAAAAACCGATTGATTCTGCTCTCGAGATGATTTCAGTTTTCCATGGTGAATTTGAATTCAAACCCACAAAAGCTCTGAAAGATGATCAGTCTCTTTCAAATCGTCTAAAACCTGAATTTGAAAAGGTGTTGAAGGATAAGAGAATTATTCCTGCCGATTATGAAGTTTGGATCCCTGAAAACTCCCCTGTCAGGGCTGACTGGGCATGTCCTGGTTGGTTCTGTATTCATGACTGGGCCTTCAGGGCTGGTTTTAACCTTACTTTCTCTCCACTTATGGTGGACGCTATCAAAGAAATTGGTGTGCCTTCTTATCAGCTGATGCCTATAGTATGGAAAGTAGTCAGCTCTATTGAATATCTCTGTAAAAAACATAATATCTCTTTTTCTCTTGAAGATTTGAAATCCTGCTACGCTGTCAAGACCAATAGCCCTGGCCGCATAAGTTTCAAAGTCAGGCCTTCTACTGCTCCTCTTCTCAACAATATGGATAGCGGCCATGACAAGAACTGGGCTGCTAGGTACATGTTTATCAGGACCAATTCCGTGGGCCCTGATCTGGTGTATTTAAATTATGATGCTTGTGTTGGTGGGGAGTACCCTGGCTTTTCCTTTTATCCTCCATGTTTATTTGTTAGTTTTAAAATAAATAAATTAAATTGAGTTATACCTCCTTTGTGCGCAGTTGATGATTGAGTTACTGAAATTGAGTACCCTACTGCAAATACTTCTGCTTTTCTTGCTATTTCTCAAATGGAAAGGAACTGGCCTCTTTGTTGTGGGGCTGGTCATCTCCCTCGTTGCCTGAAGACTGAAGGCCTTGCTAGAGTGCCAAAGCCTTCAAAAGCTGCTAGTGCTTCTACTTCAGGTAGTAAGTCTATTTTGTTCTTTCTTTTCTTTTCATTTTGGCCTTTTCATGATAGCTTATCTTTATTGCTAATATAGTGTCTCGTCTTATAGATACTAGATCATCCACTCACCTTGCCAGGTTTGGTATGGCTGACCTTTCTGCCAGGCTGGCCAAGGTCAAGGAGGAGAGTTTCCAGGGAGGTGGTGATGCTAAACCTGTCATTGATTTAACTGAATTACCTGCTACTCCCAAGGTTTCTGCTACTCCTGTTGCCCCTGTTGAAACAAGTTCAGCAGCCTAGAAGAGGAAAGTGGAGGAGGTCGATCTGCCTGCCCCAGTCAGGGAGGTGCAAGCTAGGGTAGATAATGTGGAGGTTGCTAAGGTGAAGATCAGGGATTATGCTTCCAAATCAGATGTTATGCTCACCCTTGATCCTATTGAGACTGCTAACCAGGCAGTTACTTCAGTAGATCATTCTGTCAGTCTTTTAGCAAGTGCTTTGGCTGCTGTGAGAGAGGTATGTAGTTTTTGTTATTATTATATGTATTTTGTAATATGTGTATATATTTTTTACTTAGAGGTGTTTATTATTATGATATAATACTTATACTATTCTTGTTTCTGTTTAGGGTGCTGCAGCCTGTCTCCATAACGCTTATCAGGCTACTTCGTTGGTGGCCAGGATTGATCTTATGAGATCTGATTATGCTAAGCTGAAGTCTGAACTGGATTTTGCTCGGGCTTACCTGGCTGCAAGGGCTGCTGATTTGGCGAAGGTGCAGGCTGAGAGGGATGCTGCCAAGGCTGAGGCAGGCTCAAGCAAACAACTTCTGCAGGAGGCGTTGGACAGGAATAAGGAGCTTACCCTGGAGAGGGATTATTTGGAGTTCAAGCTAGATGATGCCTCCCTGTACTTTTATATCAAGGGGAAAGTGGCTGATATGTCGGAGCCTGTGGAGGCCAGGACAATTTGAAACCCTGAAGCTGAGATGGCCTTCGCTGCTTCTAAGTATCCTGACCTGCATAACATAGGCAATGAATAGGAAGTCGATTCTCCAGGGGAGCAGGATGTTGATGCTGAAGCTGATCGGGCCGAAAGTGAAAGTGCTGACGCTTTCTCCAAAGGGGAGGAGTAATTTTAAATTTCTTTGATGGTATTGGCCCATGCAGGGGGGATATCCATGGACAAACAATCTTATTTTCTAGTTTCTTGGGTGGGCCAGGGAGGTTATCCCTGGCCTTGACGAATATTTTTGTGCCTTTGCCCTAGGGGGTAAGGGCCTTATTATGGTAATGGCCTTTACTGGCTTATTTTGCTTATTTCCTGATGCTTTGTTGTTTTTTGATTTTCTTTGAACCTGTGAGCCTTGTCCTTCCAATCCTGTCGACCTGATAAAATTATGACTTTGTTAACCTGTGTTGTGATTGAAGCTTAACGTAAGTAATTCAACTATGTATGGTTTTTGCCATAGTGGTTGAGGGGTTGGGAAAACCGGCCTGTCAGGAGGGCTTATGTTCCCTGCCTGGCTGGAGGGCTTGGTATTCGGCCTGTCAGGAGGGCATTTAAACTGATGGTCGGGATAAAACACCGTTGCACCGTCTTGCTGCGTCCAACCGGTTGTAGATGTGTGCAGTAAATTTAGTCAGGTCAGGCAATTATTTCACGCCTGATTGGTCCTGACATTTACTTTATCCGGTGATGGTTACCAACTCGTTAGGCACAGTTAAGTGCAAAAATTTATTATAAAAGCTGATGTACAGCAGAGTAGCCCTAAATCCTGAATATTTATGTATATAAACATTTATCATGTATAATAGTTCAGGATTCAAAAATAAGAGAAATTGGGTTAGTTACATATATAGACATGGATTGCACATAAAGCATATGAAACACGTAATTTTTCAGATAGCACGTCAGATTTAATCACTGATATTAAAGATATAGTTTTTTACCTGATTTGGGCCTGACATAGATTTTATACATGGAATAATTTCAAATGTGTTACATTCCAAGATCTTGGGATCATTTCTCATTAAAATGTTTGGAGCATGTATGCTCATTGTCCGACGATTGAGTCTATTAAGTAAGGGCCTTCCCATGTGGGGGCAAGCTTGCCTGCTGATTTTTCTTTTTTGTTTGGAAAAACTTTTCGTAGGACAAGGTCTCCTTCCCTGAAGACTCTAATTCTGACATTTTTATTTTGAGTTCTGGCTACTGCTTGTTGGTATGATGCCATCCTGATTTTGGCAGCGTCTCTCAGGTCTTCTGTCAGGACCAGGTTATCTTGCATCAGGTCTCTATTTGCTTCAACGTTGTTCAGGCTATATCTTGATGTTGGCACCCGAATTTTTGCAGGGATGACAGCTTCACAACCATACACCAATTAGTAGGGTGTTTGGCCTGTCGATGTCTTTGGAGTTGTCCTGTCTGCCCATAACACTAAATGAAGTTCTTCAGCCCATCTGCCTCATCTTCGCTTCAGTTTCTTTTTTAAGCAGCTTATGACTACCTTCTTACTAGATTTAGCCTGGCCATTAGCTTTTGGATATCCAGGGGTTGATGTTACTAGGTTAATATTCCACTCTTGGCAGAATGCTTTAGTCTTTTTCCCCACAAATTGGGTTCCGTTGTCATATACTATCTTTGATGGGACTCCATATCTGCAAATAATATTCGTCCCGAGGAAGGATACTAGTTCTTTTTCGGTTACCTGCCTGAAAGAGTCAGCCTCTATCCATTAGAGAAGTAATCAGTCATAGCCAACATGAATACTTTTTGTCCTGGAGCTATAGGCAGTGTTAGGCCCAAATTAGCCTGGTCTGATTGTAACCTAGCCTGGCCTTATTAGGCTGATTGGGACAACCAAAGTCCGGGCAAGTACAGTTATTATTTGAGAGGAGAAGAACACCAGAGGATAAATAAGCTGTTAAGGTCCAGGAAGAAAAGCCTGATAATGATATTAAAGTAGCTTGATGGAACTCTCCAGCAAGACGGCTGATCAGCAAGCAAGCAAGACAGTTATACACATGCCCTATTATCACGGAAGACCTAGTCCAACTCTAAGAATAGTATGTTTCCACGTACCAGATCATGCAAAGGAATATAAGCCGATATTTGTTGAAGAAGACTAGGTCAAGCGGATAAATAGGAAATGTGCCCTATTTTCTAGCTAACAACTGAAAACGGTCAAGAAGAACGTTGGGTGGCATCCAATGTTAATTTTTGAAGAGTATAAATAGCATTATTTAACATTTGTAAAGGATACACATTATTCTCATTATTCACTACTGAATACTCATACTTACATACAAGATTTGTAATCGGCTTATCAAAGAAATACAATAACACTACCTATATTCAATCTCCATCTATAATTCTTCTATAATCTTATCCCTAATTTGCAGAACTAGATAACCTAATTACTTTATAATCAAGCCGGATCCTTTCAGGGAAAGTCCTGCTAAAACAATTGGCGTCCACCGTGGGGCATCTAGTTCATTAATCAAAAAATTCCCTTTACCATTCTTTATTTAATATTCACATACAAAAATGGTAGAACTCACCCCTGAACAATAATTTGCGGCTGCCTTGGCTAAAATCAAAGAGTTGGAGACAATTCAAGAAAAGGCAGCCCAAGCAGAAGCTGAAATCAGTAGACTGAAGGAATCTGAGTCTAACCTGAAGAAAAAAATTGGAAAATCAAGCTTCAGGCTCCAAGACCAGATTTCGAACCAGGAACCCCATTCTCATCCATTATCAAAAACATTGACTTTTCTAATTTTGGAACTCCAGAGAAGGATACCCCATCCGGCACTCAAATCATCCCCAATGACGAAACAAACAAAACTGAAGCAGCAATAATGATGGCTATGCTTCAGGAAATTCAAAAACTCGACAACAAAATAGAAAATATACCTGGTGTGCTAGACCCTGTGGCTGAAGTAGAAGTTGACAGCTTCGCTGATTCACCCTTTGCAGATAAGATTGCAAAAATTGATCTCCCCAAGAAATTTACCGTCCCATCCATAAGAACTTATGATGGAACGTCTGATTCACAAAATCACGTTGCCATATTCAAACAAAAAGATGTTGGCGCCTCAATACCCAGTGAACTCGGGCGCAGTGCATGTGTAAAGGCTTCGGTACAACCCGACCAGAGCAAAGACATTACAATGGTTCATCAATCTCCCAAATGGAAGTATCAAGAATTTTGCAGAATTTGTCAATGCCTTCAATGAACAATTTGCGAGCAGCAGAGACATGGCCAAGAGACCCAGTAACCTGTTCAGGGTAAAGCAACTTCCTGAAGAATCTCTCAAAGAATTCCTGGCAAGATTTGTCAAAGAGAAGGTAACCATTCCCAGGTCTGACGAAGAAACAACAGTAGAAGCCAAGGAGTCCTGCTTGACAGCGACATCTATGCAAACTTAACCAAAAAAGCCTGCCCAACCTTTGACACTGTTCAGTCCATCGCCTTGGAACATGTCAGATTGGAGGAAGATCTCAAATTCAGAATAAATTCGTCCGGAGGAAAGCAAGGCTATGGACACACTAACAGGAAAAGCTCCTACCAGAAAGGAGGCAATCCCAGATCAGCACCCTATTCCAGGCCTGAACGATCTGAAGTCAACATGGCACAAGAACAAAAAGGTAACCTTTCTAGCCTACCAACTATTCCTGAATATAACTTCTCTATAAATATTGCAGGATTAATCAAATGCCTGGAGAGCTTGGGGGACACGGTCAGATGGCCTAAAAAATCCGACAACCCCAGGAAAGATCCAACGAGATGGTGTGAATTCCACCAGGACATAGGGCACACCACAGAAGAATGCATCCAACTCAGGAAACAAGTAGCATACCTCCTAAAGAAAGGTTATCTGAAGGACTTAATCCAGCAGCCAAAGAACAAAGATGAAGGACAAAACAAGAGAGATTCAGGGAACGGCAGAGATCATCCTCCTCCTCCCCCCATCTATGAAGTCAAGTTCATAAATGGAGGATCAGAAATCTGTGGTCTGACCAGCTCGGCTGCCAAAAGAATATCCAGGGAGTCTAGACTTCAGCCCCTTCTTATATCTAAGTCATTGCCTGCTATTACTTTTGATGACTCAGACTTGCAGGGTATATCAGATCTGCACCATGACAGCTTGGTAATTACCATGCAAATTGGCACAGCTAAGGTGTCAAGAATTCTGATAGATGGGGGCAGTTCAATCAATTTGGTGATGCTTGACGTCCTCAAAGCTATGAAGATAGATGAAGAGAAGATCATCAAGAAATCCAGCGTCCTGGTTGGGTTCAGTGGAGAAACAAAGAACACCCTGGGAGAAATTAGCCTGCCAACCTATGTGGAAGGCATGGTTTCATATGAAAGATTAGAGATAATGGATTGCGTATCCTCATACAATGTAATCCTGGGCAGATCATGGATCCACAACGTCAAAGCAATCCCATCAACATACCATCAATGTGTGAAAATACCAACCGAATGGGGGATAACCACCATCAGGGGAGAACAAAGGACGGCTCAGGAATGCTACACCCAGGTTTTGAAACCCTCAAAGTCAGGTAAGTCCCTTGCATAGCAATTAAAGTCACCTGTCAGGAAAGAATATATTGCACAATCACAGATGGAAACAGGAGAGGTCATTCTAGACCCAGAATTCCCTGACAGGAAGGTACTTGTAGGGTCAGATGCACCAGACTCGGTCAGACCCAATCTGGTCAGCTTTCTCAAAACTAAAATGTCCTGTTTTGCTTGGTCACATTTTGATATGACTGGTATAGATGCTGATATTATAACCCATAAGTTAAATATTGACAAATCCTTTAAGCACATGTACAAAAAGAAGAAAATTTGCTGCAGAGAGGCATGAAATCATCAACCAAGAAGTTGACAAGCTATTGGACATGGGAATGATCAGGGAAGTAATGTACCCTGACTGGCTTGCAAATGTAGTAGTCGTCCAAAAGAAAAACGGCAAATGGAGAGTCTGTGTAGACTACACCAACCTAAACAAGGCCTGACCCAAAGATCCATTTCCCCTGCCACACATAGATGCAATGGTGGATGCCACTGCAGGCCACGAGATGTTAACATTCATGGATGCCTCCAGTGGATTCAACCAAATAAAGATGCACCCTGAAGATCAGGAAAGTACAGCTTTCATCACTGAAAGAGGAATATACTGTTATACTGCTATGCCCTTTGGATTAAAGAATGCAGGTGCAACCTATCAAAGGTTAGTCAACATGATGTTCAAAGATCAAATTGGAGATACCATGGAAGTCTACATAGATGACATGGTAGTTAAGTAAAAAAAGGCAGAAGACCACGTCAAAGACCTGGAAGTAGCCTTCCAAATACTGGAGAAATTTAATATGAAGCTCAATCCACAGAAGTGCCATTTTGGAGTCTCAGCAGGCAAGTTCCTGGGCTATATGGTGACAAAAAGAGGGATAGAAGCCAGCCCCGAGCAGATCAAAGCCATCCTGGAGCTGGAACCACCTAAGACAGTCAAAGACATACAAAAGCTGACAGGGAGGATAACAGCCCTGAACAGATTCATTCCAAGATCATCAGAAAGGTGCAAATCATTCTATAATCTGCTAAGGAAAAACAAGGACTTTCAATGGACCCCTGATCATCAGGCTTCCTTTGAAGATCTGAAAACATATCTATCCTCTCCTCCCTTGTTGGCAAAACCAGTCAAAGATGAACCCCTGACAGTATATCTGTCAGTCACAGAAACTGCTGTCAGTGCAGTCCTAGTCAAAGAAGCAGACGGACAACAACACCCTGTTTATTACGTAAGTAAAAGTCTACTGGATGCAGAAATCAGGTATGGCCTACTTGAAAAATACGTTTTAGCTTTAATTATGAGTTGCACAAAGTTAAGACCTTACTTTAAAAGCCACCCTATAATAGTCAGAACCAATCTTCCTATCAAGGCTCTACTTAGAAAACCAGAATTGTCCGGACGAATGTGCAAATGGTCAGTCCAGCTAAGCACATACAACATAACATTTGAACCAAGGACAACAATTAAGTCACAAGCACTAGCAGACTTTGTGGCTGATTTTAGTCCAGCCCTAGAACCCGACCTAATAAAAGAAGTAAATAGACTGACCAACGACCAAACAGACCTAGAATGGACCCTATTTGTCGATGGTGCAGCCAACATGAGGGGCACAGGCCTGGGGGTAGTACTAAAATCGCCACAGGGGGATAAGATAGTACAAGCTATAAGCTGTGCATTTGAAGCTACCAACAATGAGGCAGAATATGAAGCCCTAATAGCTGGATTAAAGGTATGTATTGACCTTGGTGTACAAAACCTAAAGGTACGCGTCTTGATTCCCTTCTTATTTCAAACCAAGTAAATGGAATATATACTGCAAAAGACTCAAAAATGATGCTTTATTTGGAAGTTGTCTAAAATTTAAAATCAAAATTCCGCAATTTTAATATTGACCAAATTCCCAGGGACTTGAATACCCAGGCCGATGCCTTAGCCGGCTTAGGATCCAACTTCAGTCCCCTTGACTTTGACAAAATACCCATCGTACATTTATTAGAACCTGCGATAAATAAGCAAGATGAAAGTTTCCCAATATATGTTGCCAATTCTTGGACAAAACCTTACTACGATTGGCTACAACAGGGAATCCTTCCCCTAAATAAGCAAGATGCCAGGGCACTAAAAATAAAAGTTGCTTCATATACTATTATTAACAACGTTCGTTTTAAGAAATCACAGGCAGGACCATACCTCAGATGCCTGGAACCACAAGAAGCTAAACAGATACTATCAGAAATCCATGGAGGATACTGTGGAAATCATAAGGGCGGAAGGAGCCTGGCAAGCAAGGTACTCAGAACAGGATATTATTGGCCCACTTTGAGGGCCGATTTCCTGGAATTCAGCTCTAAATGCGAGGCTTGCCAGATTCACGGACCATATATCCACCAGCCATCTGAGGAACTACATTCTATATCCACACCCTGGCCACTTATAAAGTGGGGCATGGATATAGTAGGGAAACTACCTCAAGCACCCGGGAAAAAAGTTTATATGCTAGCAACGACTGACTACTTCTCCAAGTGGATAGAAGCTGATTCATACAGGCAAGTTAAAGAAAAGGATGTCATAGCTTTCATCAGACACAACATCATATATAGATATGGCATCCCCTCTGAAATAGTATGCGACAATGGCACGCAATTCGTGGGAAAAAGAACAACAGCCTTCTGTGCTCAATGGAACATAAACCTGGTAACCTCTACACCAGGATATCCAAAAGCTAACGGCCAGGCAGAATCTAGTAACAAAGTAATAATCAGTTGCATAAAGAAGAAGCTAGAAAGAAGGAAAGGTAGATGGGCTGAAGAGCTCCCCTTGGTCCTCTGGGCTGACAGAACCACGCCTAAAACATCCACAGGCCAAACCCCCTACTCCTTGGTCTATGGATGTGAAGCAGTAATCCCAGCTGAGGTCGACATTCCATTAGCCAGATGCAGCCTGAATACGATAACAAGCAATATACCTCTAATGGAGGATAACCTGGACTTGACGGAAAAGCTAAGAGATGCGGCCCGGCATTAGATTGGCGATATCAAAAAGAGTTGCAAAAAGCTACAACAAGACCGTCAAAGCTAGAGTATTCAGGGTAGGAGACCTTGTCCTCGAAAAAGTCTTTCAAAACACAAAAGAGAAGAATCTTGGCAAATTGGCCCCAACCTGGAAGGTCCCTACCGATTGACTCAATAGTCGGCCAGGGAGCTTATAGATTACAAACCCTGGATGGCGAAATGATCCCAAGAGCTTGGAATAGTGCACACTTAAAACTATTTCACATATAAAATATATCTCCCTGTCGAGGTATAATTTTTATCTTAACATTTCTTGCCTGGCTTTGATATGAAACCCAGAATGTATGATACTTGCCATTATATGAATAAATGCCTTATATAATTTCTTTCCATTATGTGCCCAAGTACTTGTCAATATTCTCATATTTCCTTTTACCGAGTAGAATCTTCAATATTTGTTTTACATACTGCACTTTACTTAAAACAAATCTTAAAGATTGGGGGCCACCCCACGATATCCAATCGATACCCAACTTTCGATTGCAAAAACAGCCTTAAAATATTGAGCTCAATTTAATATACAAATCTGGAAAATCTTTTCCTGGCTTGTATAACATAGATGGGTCATAAGCCCTCCAGACAGGCAGGGGACATAAGCCCTCCAGACAGGGAACAACGCCACCCATAATACAATGAACTTGCCAGATCCAGCACAAAAAACTGGTCCGTTCAGTCGAATAACTGGCCAGATCCAGTACACATCCAACACTACAAATGTACCTTATCAAAACGCAAAAAGAAACCAACAAAAACCAAATATTTATTCAAAACCGAAACAAAATATTCATCCAAAAAAGCTAGCCTTACCACATACCTAATAATTATCCATACCAGGAACATCCCCCCTGGATGGGCCAAAATATACCTAATAAATATTCATTCCAGGAACATCCCCCCTGGATGGGCCAAAACGAAAAGGAAAAACACAAATCTGAGCAGGCTTCGAACCTGTAACCGACTCACAACCATCCACCATTTCCTGATCACCAGATTTCTCCTTGGAAGGAGGAGAATCCATTTCTTCTTGACCCATATTGGCCAAATCAGGATACTGAGTATCCAGAGCTGTCTCATCCCGATCCGGATCCCAATTAGCCCGGTCAGATTCCGGATCCCTCATATCATCAACCCGACCTTTCCCAAAGAAATACGAGCGATCGAGAAGCCGCGCCTCCACTAGCTCCTTTTCAAAGACCGAGCTCTTCCTTGACGGTCTTGACTCTTCCCTTACCCTCCAATTCTTGCCGACAACCTTCTCGGCATTTTTTGCGCCACCTCACAAACCAAAGCGACCCTGGATGCCTCTCTAGCCGACCAGTGAGATTGAAGTACAACCTCATTAACCCTGGATGTGTGCAGCTCACGATTAACTTTATCTAATTTCTCCTCCAAGCTAGAAACCCTAGCCTGGCATCCCCGAGTGACAAACGATGAGCGAACCCGGCATCCAATCCCTACAAGAAACAAAAGAAAGTCAATCGACCAAATATAAAGCAACACAAAGAACACATAACGATTAAAATATCCCTTTACAACTAACCTCCTTAGCTTGAAAAGCAAGCTCGGCACCTTTGTCACAAGATAAGACAGGATAGAAACCACTTTAGTAGAAGACTCAAGGGTATTAGCGATTAAAAGGCGCGCTCTTACTAGCGAAAAAATTCATTTATCTCGTGCCTTGGCAAAGATCCATATCGTCCATCCCAGCAGACACTTGCACGACACTCCCGATTGGTTGAGCGTGAATAGGCTCTTTCTCTCTCCCTTCCTCTTCAGGGAATAACATCTTCCCTCCTCCTTTTGGAAGCTTTGAACAACCTCCGGTGATACTAGCCAGGTGGATCCTGGGAGGCCGGACATCGAAACTAAAATGTCAAGCGTCTTATCACTCCCACTAGCCTCCTGGCTCTTGGGCTGTTCAAAGAATCCTAGCCACTCCAGCCTTTAAATCTTTTGCGAGTAAAGCTGGCCAACCTAGAAGACACCGAATACTGAATATATAAAGAATATACATAAATATCGAAGAGAAGCGATAAGAAGACGACAATTGACATAAAGACATATAGAAGACGTACAGGAAAGAGCGGTGGAGCTAGGCTTGCCTTTGGGTACTTTGACCACACTCGGTTTGGTCTTCATATACCGGGCAATAAATCCTGCCCTAGACGGCAGGCCAAGCCCTCTCTTCCTCAGGAATAGAAAGAAAAGCCTCTATCTTTGAAACACCATCCTCGTCAAGAGGGTCGAAGTTCCAATCAGGAGCTACAAATATTACCAAAAAATGCACATGTAAAAATTAAATATCCTAATTTCGTTTAATATAAATTGCAAATTAAGAGTACAGGAAACCTACCACTCTACAAAGGAGGATATCTCAAATAATCAAAGCCTGACCCCAGGCTCTTAGTCCGGATAAACAGGAAAGTCTTCGCCCAGCTTTTATCATCTCCAGAGTCCAGGTTAGTAATTAATGGAGACATTTTTGACTTAATTCTCAAATTAAAACGACCAGTAGAAGGATTTTTCATATGATATACTGCCTTGATATCATTAATAGTAATTACAAGACTGCTTAGCACATAAATTTTCAAGAGAATTGACAAGTTTCCAAACCATTGGCATGATTTGGAAAGGTGATACTTCCATAGCACGAATAGTATCAATCATTAAAGGAGTAAAAGGTAACTTACAACCTGCTTTGAACGCCCATTCATAAATACAAAACCAACCACGTGACACCCAATTGGCTCTGACTGGACAAGACTCAGGAATCCAAACCTCAGCTGAATCAGGAATTAATTTTTTCTCCTTTAAAACCCTATCATAGTTCGTTTTCAATAAGTTTTCTTCAGGGAAATAAGGATCCAGAGATTAAACAGCAGAAAAAATAGAGTCTTGATATTTAAAGGCTATAGCACGAGCAGGAGGATCAATTTCAAGCACCTCTTCCTCATGGATATCTTTGGGTTCAGGCTCAACAGCAACTTTCTGGGAAGCAGGACACTTTTTGGCTCCCATATCCTTCGATGTTTTGTTTATAATGATGAATTTTATGAGAAATTATAAGTTAGCAAACTGGAATTCCTGGGAAATAGGGGAGAATTCTAGAGAAAACTTCGCAAGAAAAGTGGAAGAAAATTGGTGAAAAATAAACTCATCACAAATACCGTATTTATAGAGGAGGAGAAACGGTGCAAAAACCCTAGAAAACGCAAAACTGTCAGCATGACATCATACAGTTAGCCGTTGCAGTGTTTAACGGTCATTAGAAGTCTAAGAGTCCTTGAATAAATCGGAGTCTTTTCATTTGTTTAGCCCGGTAAATTGACATCTCACCTCTGGCCTGATCCAGCACGGGTAAAATGTCAAGGGGCAATTGTTAGGCCCAAATTAGCCTAGTCTGATTGTAACCTAGCCTGGCCTTATTAGGCTGATTGGGGCAAACAAAGTCCGAGCAAGTACAGTTATTATTTGACAAGAGAAGAACACCAGAGGATAAATAAGCTGTTAAGGTCCAGGAAGAAAAGCCTGATAATGATATTAAAGTAGCTTGATGGAACTCTCCAACAAGACGGCTGATCAGCAAGCAAGAAAGACAGTTATACACATGCCCTATTATCACGGAAGACCTAGTCCAACTCTAAGAATAGTATGTTTCCACGTACCAGATCATGCAATGGAATATAAGACGAAGTTTGTTGAAGAAGACTGGGTCAAGCGGATAAATAGGAAATGTGCCCTATTTTCTAGCTAACAACTGAAAACGGTCAAGAAGAATGTTGGGTGGCATCCAACGTTAATTTTTGAAGAGTATAAATAGCATTATTTAACATTTGTAAATGATACACATTATTCTCATTATTCACTACTGAATACTCAAACTTACATACAAGATTTGTAATCGGCTTATCAAAGAAATACAATAACAGTACCTATATTCAATCTCCATCTATAATTCTTCTATAATCTTATCCCTAATTTGCAGAACTAGATACCCTAATTACTTAATAATCAAGCCAGATCCTTTCAGAGAAAGTCCTGCTAAAACAGGCAGCTTTCCTACAATATCCATGCCCCACTTCATGAATGGCCAGGGTGCAGAAATTGAGCGAAGAAGTTCAGATGGATGATGTATTATTGGTGCATGAATTTGATAGGCTTCACATTTTTAACAGTATTCCAGGCAATCAGCCCTCAGTGTTGGCTAATAGTAGCCTGCCCTAACTACTTTACTTGCCAGGCTTTTTCCTCCTTTATGGTTGCCACAGTGTCCGTTGTGTATTTCTTGAAGCACTTGTTTAGCTTCATCAGGCTCTAAGCATCTCAAGTATGGTCCTGCCTGCAATGTCTTGAATAAAGTGTTATTGATAATAGCATAGGTTGAAGCTCTAATCTTAAAAGCCCTTGGTTCATGCCTTTCCTGAGGTAATATTCCTTGGAGGAACCAATCATGATAAGGTTTGGTCCAAGAATTATTATCGCGATTAACAGGGTTGACCTGTTCGGTTTTACTGATAGCTGGTTCTAATAAATGAACAATTGGTATTTTGTCAAAGACTGCAGGGGTAAACTTTGAGCCTAGACTGGCCAAAGCATCAGCCTGCATGTTCAGGTCTCTTGATATTTGATCTATATCAAATAAAGCAAATTTAGCGGTAAGGTTTTTTGCATACTCTAAATACAAAATCATTTTTGCATCTTTGGCCATATAAATTCCCTTTATTTGATTAGCAATTAAAAGTGAATCAGTTTTTACCTTTAGGTTTTGAACACCGAGGTCTAGACATACCTTTAAGCCTGCTATAGGAGCTTCATATTCTGCTTCATTATTGGTAGCTTTGAACTCACAGCTTATAGCCTGAGCTATCATGTCCCCCTATGGCGATTTAAGCACTAATCCTAACCCTGTCCCCTGGCATTAGATGCCCCATCTATGAATAAAGTCCATTCTTGGTCTGGGGTCTTATTTTCTAATTGATTAACCTCATTTTTCAGGCCATGTTTCAGGTTTGCGTAGGAAATATCGTATGTACTAAGCTGAACCGACCACTTGGCCATCCTACTTGACAATTCAGGCTTGCGTAGCACAGATTTTATGGATAAGTTGGTCCTGACTATGATGGGGTGACATTCAAATTAAGGACGTAACTTGGCACAAGACATAAGTAGAGCTAAAACATATTTTTCAAGTAATCCATACCTCATTTCAGCATCCAGCAGGCTTTTACTTACATAATAGACATGATGTTGTTGGCCTTCCGGTTCTTTTACCAGGACTGCGCCGACTGCTGTGTTAGTGACGGATAAGTATACTAACAGAGGTTCCCCCTTTTCTAGTTTAGCCAGTACGGGTGGAGATGATAGATACGATTTTAAGTCTTGAAAGGCTGCTACATGCTCATCTGTCCTGAGTACGTTGTAAAATATTTTACATCTTTCAGAGGATCTTGATATGAATCGGTTCAGGGCAGCAACCCGGCCTGTCACTTTCTGAATATCCTTGACAGACTTAGGTGACTAAAGGTCCAGGATACCTTTTATCTGTTCCGGACTGGCTTCTATGCCTCTTTTTGTCACCATATAACCAAGAAACTTACCTGCAGAGACTCTAAAGTGGCATTTTGCAGGGTTGAGCTTCATGTTGTATTTTTCCAATATTTGGAATGCTACTTCCAAATGCTTCACATGATCTTCTGCGTCCTTGGACTTTACTACCATGTCATCTATGTAAACTTCCATGATATCACCTATTTGATCCTTGAACATCATGTTGACTAGGCGCTGGTACATTGCATGCCCTTGCATTCTTCAGACCGAAAGGCATGACTGTGTAACAGTCTATGCCTCGTTCTGTAATGAATGCGGTACTTTCCTGGTCAGCAGGGTGCATTTTTATTTGATTAAGTCCACTGGAGGCATCCATGAATGTCAGCATCTCATGCCCTGCGTGGCGTCTACCATGGCATCAATATGTGGCAAGGGAAATGGATCCTTAGGGCAGGCTTTGTTCAGGTCAGTGTAATCTACACAAACTCTCCATTTTCCATTCTTTTTCTGCACAACAACCACGTTAGCCAGCCACTCATGGTACATTACTTCCCTGATCATTCCCATATCCAAAAATTTTTCCACTTCCTCGTTGATTATTCCATTTCTTTCAGGTGCAAATTTCCGCCTCTTCTGTTGCACAGGCTTAAAAGATTGGTCAATCCTACTAGAACATACCTGTTAGGGTACTCGGGGTCTAGGATTACCTAATCTGTTTCCATTCTGGGAGGTGCTACATAAGTACTCCTGACAGGGTACGGTAATTGCTGTGCGAGGGACTTACCTGCCTTGGGAGGTTTCAAGGCTGTTGTATATTATTCTTGGGCTGTCTTGTGATCTCCTTTGATTGTGGCTATGCCCCAATCTGCTGGTACCTTGATACACTGGTGATAGGTTGATGGCACAGCCTTCCCATTATGAATTCAGGGTCTGCCCAGAATTGCGTTGTCGGATGACAAGCAATCCAGGACTCCAAATTTCTCATAGAATGTAACTTCTTGAACGTAGGTTGGTAGATGGATTTCTCCTAATGTGCTTCTGGTTTCTCCACTGAACCCTACCAAAACGCTGGATTTCTTGGTGATTTGATCTTCACCAATATTCATGGCTTTCAGTACGTCAAGCATGATTAGGTTCACCGAGCTACCTCCATCTACTAGGATCCTCCTTACTGTAACGATTCCAATCTGCATAGAAATTACCAGGCCATCATGATTGTTTTGTATGGATTTTGCGCAAGGCGAAATTAGGTCAGGGTAGGTCTAGGCAGGGTTAACTAGCTCGAATTAATCTATGAGTAATTATGACAGGGTGTAACACTAAAAATATAAAGTACGGTAAATGAACAATAGCAAGACAAAAGATTTTGTACGTGGAAAACCCTTAAACGGGAAAAAACCACGGGCACCAAGACAGGAGAGGATTTTACTATATTATTGGATAAATTGCACGTATATGTATAACTCAATTTGTATACGAGTATTGCTAATATGTCGTAGAGATATTGTCTTGTGTGATGATGATGTGTTGTGCAAATGATCTTAGTGCTCTTTAAATAGACAAATGTTGAACAGCTGCTAAATCTTCCTCCATTAATGCTGAATATCCTGCCTTAATTACCCGAAATTATGCTCATTATTTCGCCCTTAATTGCAGTCTTTTATTGCCGAATCTTTCCAATTAATGCTCTAATTATCGCGCATATATTCTTCTATAATATGACTTCTTGGTCAAATATCATCCTGATATTTTGACCGTTGTCCTCTCCATGGCTTGGCGCTTTTCTTCGTATGTCCTGGTAGCTTGACATCCTGACACCCTGATGGTCAGGTCGAGGTGAGATATTGTTCAGGGATATCTGCGGATTTCCAGGCCCAACAATTGCCCCTTATCTCCTTATTTTCGCTGGGTCAGGCCAGAAATAAGGAGATAATCTCTAATTTATAAAAAACTGCTCAACGGTTGGATTATGGCTGATTGGCTTCTATAACGGCTAGTTGACGGTTTGATGATGCGTGTTGCAATTACTGCAACTTCCTCAATAATTATTTTTGCAAGTTGCGGTTGTAACCAAATTTCACCGAGTATAAATACGCTTTCACTTCATTGAATTGATCTTCACCAAAATCTACTCCCTTCTAATTTAATCTTCTTTTTCAAGTTCTCGTAATTTCTCGATTTTTAATTTTTAATAATTCTTCAATAATCTTCCAACAATGGCCGCAAAAAAGAAATCTTCCAGGGGAGTGATGTCTCCAGGAACTCCATTCTTTCACAACCCTGAAGAAACCACCTCTGAAAATCTCCCTTCATCTTCTGTTGCTCAACCTCCTATGGTTGAAAAACCGATTAATTCTCCTCTCGAGATGATTTCAATTTTCCATAGTGAATTTGAATTCAAACCCACAAAAGCTCTAAAAGATGATCAGTATCTTTTAAATCATCTGAAACCTGAATTTGAAAAGGTGTTGAAGGATAAGGGAATTATTCCTGCCGATTCTGAGGATCCCTGAAAACTCCCCTGTCAGGGCGGACTAGGCATGTCCTGGTTGGTTCTGTATTCATGACTGGGCCTTCAGGGCTGGTTGCAAGCTTCCTTTCTGTCCACTTATGGTGGATGTCATCAAAGAAATTGGTGTGCCTTCTTATCAGTTGATGCCTATGGTGTGGAAAGTAGTCTGCTCTGTCGAGTATCTCTGCAAAAAAACATAATATCTCTTTTTCCCTTGAAGACTTGAAAGCCTGCTACGCTGTCAAGACCAATAGTCCTGGCCACATAAGTTTCAATGTCAGGCCTTCTACTACTCCTCTTCACAGCAATCTGGATAGCGGCAATGACAAGAACTGGGCTGCTGGGTACATGTTTATCAGGACCAATTCTGTGGGCTCTGATCTGGCGTATTTAAACTATAATGCTTGTGTTGGTGGTGAGTACCCTGGCTTTTCCTTTTATCCTGCATGTTTATTAGTTAGTTTTTTTAAAATAAATAAATTAAATTGAGTTATACCTCCTTTGTGCGCAGTTGATGATTGGGTTACTGAAATTGAGTACCCTACTATAAATATTTCTGCTTTTCTTGCTATTCCTCAGTTGGAGAGGGCTTGGCCTCTTTGTTGTGGGGATGGTCATGTCCCTCGTTGCCTGAAGACTGAAGGCGTTGCCAGAGTGCCAAAGCCTTCAAAAGCTGCCAGTGCTTCTACTTCAGGCAGTAAGTCTATTTTGTTTTTATTTTGGCTTTTTCATGACAACCTGTCTTTATTACTAATATAGTGTCTTGTGTTATAGCTACAAGATCATCTGCTCGCCTTGCCAGGTTTGGTATGGCTGACCTTTCTGCCAGGCTGGCCAAGGTCAAGGAGGAGAGTTCCCAGGGAGGCGGTGATGCTGAGGCTGTTATTAATTTAACCGTGTTGCCTGATGCTTCCAAGGTTTCTACTGCTCCTGCTACCTCTGCTGAAACAAGTTCAGCAGCTCAGAAGAGAAGAATAGAGGAGGTCAATTTGTTTGCCCCAGTCAGGGAAGTGCGAGACAAGATAGATAATGTGGAGGCCGCCAAGGTGAAGATCAGGGACTATGCTGCTTCCAAGTCAGATCTTATGCTCACCCTTGATCCTATTGAGACTGCTACCCAGGCAGTTGCTTCAGTAGATCACTCTGTCAACCTTTTGGCAAATGCCTTGGCTGCTATAAGGGAGGTATGCTATTTTTATTATTATGTATATTTCGTAATATGTGTATTTTATTTAGAGGTTTTTATTATTAAGACATAATATTTCTGCTATTCTTGTTTTTGTTCAGGGTGCTGCAGCCTGTCTCCACAATGCTTATCAAGCTACTTCTCTGGTAAAAAGGATTGACCTTATGAGATCTGACTATGATAAGCTAAAGTCTGAACTGGATTTTGCTCGGGCTGATCTGACTACAAGGGCTGTTGATTTGGCGAAGGTGTAGGCTGAGAGGGATGCCGCCAAGGCTGAGGCAGGCTCAGGCAAACAACTTCTGCAGGAGGCGCTGGACAGGAACGAGGAGCTTACCCTGGAGAGGGATGATTTGGAGTTCAAGCTTGATGATGCCTCCCTGTACTTTTATATAAAGGGGTAAGTGGCTGCTGTGTCGGAGCCTGTGGAGGCCAGGGCAAATTGGAACCCTGAAGCTGAGATGGCCTTTGCTGCTTCTAAGTTCTAAGTATCCTGACCTGCACAACATGGGCAACTAACAGGAGGTTGATTCTCCAGGGGAAGCAGGATGTTGATGCTGAGGCTGATCAAGCCAAAAGTAGAAGTGCTGATGCTGTCTCCAAAGGGGGGCAGTAATTTTCAAATTTCTTTGATGGTATTGGCTCATCCAGGGGGGATGTCCCTGGACAAACAATTTTATTTTCTTTGTTTCTGCGTAGGTCAGGGAGGTTGTCCCTGGCCTTAATGAATATTTTGGTGCCTTTGCCCCAGGGGGTAAGGGCTTTTATTAATATGATAGTAATGGCCTTCCTTGGCTTATTTTGCTTATTTCCTGATGTTTTGTTTGCTTTTGAGTTTCTTTTGAACCTGTGAACTTTGTTTTTCCAATCCTGTAAACCTATCAAAATCTTCACTTTGTTAACCTGTAAACATTTTTGAACCTGTCTTGCGATTCAAGCCATCATAAATAATTCAACCATGTATGGTTTTTGCCATAGTGTTTGAAGGGGTGGGAAAACTGGCCTGACATGAGGGCATATGTCCCCTGCCTGACTGGAGGGCTTGGTACTCGGCCTGACAGGAGGGCTTTTAGACTGATGGTCGGGATAAAATACCCTAGCACCGTCTTGCTGCGTCCAGCCGGTTGTAGATGCGTGCAATAAATTTAGACAGGTCAGGCAATTATTTCATGCCTGATTGGTCCTAACATTTACTGTATCCGATGATGGTTACCAACTCGTTAGGCACAGTTAAGTGCAAAAATTTGTTTTAAAAACTGATGTACAGTAGAGTAGCCCTCAATCCTGAATATTTATGCATATAAACATTTATCATGTATAATTTGTTTAGGATTCAAGAAATAAGAGAAATTGGGTTAGTTACATATATAGTCATGGATTGCACATAGAGCATATGAAACACGTAATTTTTCAGATAGCACGTCAGGTTGAATTACTGATATTAAAGGTATAGTGTTTTACCTAATTAGGGTCGGACATAGATTTTATACATGGAATAATTTCAAATGTGTTACATTCCAAGATATTGGGATCACTTCTCCTTCTAATGTTTGGAGCTTATATGCTCCTTGTCCGACGATTGAGTCAATTAAGTAAGGGCCTTCCCATGTAGGGGCAAGCTTTCATGCTGATTTTTCTTTTTTGTTTGGAAAAACTTTTCATAGGACAAGGTCTCCTTCCCTGAAGACTCTAATCCTGACATTTTTGTTGTAAGTTCTGGCTACTGCTTGTTGGTATGATGCCATCCTAATTTTGGCAGCGTCTCTCAGTTCTTCTGTTAGGACCAGGTTATCTTGCATCAGGTCTTTGTTTGCTTCAACGTTGTTTAGGCTGTATCTTGATGTTGGTACCCGACCTTCTGCAGGGATGACAGCTTTATAGCCATAAACCAAAGAATAGGGTGTTTGGCTTGTCGATGTCTTTGGAGTCGTCCTGTCTGCCCATAACACTAGTGGAAGTTCTTCAGCCCATCTGCCTCGTCTTCTCTTCAGTTTCTTCTTTAAGCAGTTTATGATTACCTTGTTACTAGATTCAGCCTGGCTATTAGCTTTTGGATATCCAGGGGTTGATGTGACCAGGTTAATATTCCATTCTTGGCAAAATGCTTTAGTATTTTTCCTCACAAACTGGGTTCCGTTGTCACATACTATCTCTGATGGAACTCCATATCTTCAAATAATATTCGTCCTGATGAAGGATATTACTTCTTTTTCGGTTACCTGCCTGAAAGAGTCAGCTTCGATACATTTGGAAAAGTAATCAGTCATAGCCAACATGAATACTTTCTGTCCTGGAGCCACAGGCAACTTCCCTACAATATCTATGCCCCACTTCATGAATGGCCAGGGTGCTGAAATTGAGTGAAGAAGCTCAGACGGCTGATGTATTATTGGTGTATGAACTTGACAGACTTTGCATTTTGAACAGTATTCCAAGTAGTCAGCCCTAAGTGTTGGCGATGTAGCTTTGTCTGAGTATTTTACTTGCCAGGCTCTTTCCTCCTTTATGGTTGCCACAGTGTCCATCGTGTATTTCTTGGAGTACTTGTTTAGCTTCGTCAGGCTCCAAGCATCTCAAGTATGGTCCAGCCTGCGATCTCTTGAATAAAGTGTTATAGATAATGGTATAGGTTGAAGCGCTAATCTTAAAAGCCCTTGCTTCATGCCTTCCCAGAGGTAATAATATTCCTTGGAGGAACCAATCATAATAAGGTTTGGTCCAAGAATTATTATCTCGATTGATAGGGTTGACCTGTTCGGTTTTACTGATAGCTGGCTCTAATAAATGAACAACTGGTATTTTATCGAAAACTGCAGGGGTAAAATTTGAACCTAGGCTGGCCAAAGCATCAGCCTGTGTATTCAGGTCTCTTGGTATTTGATCTTTATCAAATAAAGCAAATTTAGCGGTAAGGTGTTTTGCATACTCTAAATACGAAATCATTTTTGCATCCTTGGCCGTATAAATTCCCTTTATTTGATTAGCAATTAAAAGTGAGTCAGTTTTTACCTTTAGGTTTTGAACACCGAGGTCTAGACATACCTTTAAGCCTGCTATCAGGGCTTCATATAATGCTTCATTGTTGGTAGCTTTGAACTCACAGCTTATATCCTGAGCTATCACGTCTCCCTGTGGCGATTTAAGCACTAATCCTAACCATGTCCCCCTGGCATTGGATGCCCCATCTATGAACAAAGTCCATTCTTGGTCTGGGGTCCTAATTTCTAATTGGTTAACTTCTTTTTTCAGGTCGGGTTCTAGGTTAGGGCTGAAATCAACCACAAAGTCTTATAGGGCATGCGATTTAATCGCTGTCCTGGGTTCAAAGGAAATATCATATGTACTAAGCTGAACCGACCACTTGTCCATCCTACCTAACAATTCAGGCTTACGTAGGACATATTTTATGGGTAAGTTGGTCCTGACTATGATGGGGTGACATTTAAAGTAAGGACGTAACTTAGCACATGACATAATTAAAGATAAGACATATTTTTCAAGTAATCCATACCTTATTTCAGCATCTAACAGGCTTTTACGTACATAATAGACAAGATGTTGTTGGCCTTCCTGTTCTTTTACCAAGACTACGCTAACTGCTGTGTCAGTGATGGATAAGTACACTGACAGAAGTTCCCCTTCTCTGGTGTAGCCAGTAAGGGTGGAGATGATAGATACGATTTTAGGTCTTGAAAGGCTGCTTCATGCTCATCTGTCCAATGGAACTGCTTATTTTTTTTGAGTAGGTTGTAAAATGTTTTACATCTTTCAGAGGATCTTGATATGAATCGGTTCAGGGCAGCTACCCGGCCTGTCAATTTCTAAATATCCTTGACAGATTTGGGTGACTGAAGTTCCAGGATAGCTTTTATCTGTTTCGGACTGGCTTCTATGCCTCTTTTTGTCACCATATAACCAAGAAACTTACTTGTAGAGACTCCAAAGTGGCATTTTGCAGGGTTGAGCTTCATGTTGTATTTTTCCAATATTTGGAATGCTACTTCCAAATGCTTCATATGATCTTTTGCGGTCTTGGGCTTTACTACCATGTCGTCTATGTAGACTTCCATGATATCACCTATTTGATCCTTGAACATCATGTTGACCAGGCGCTGGTACATTGCCCCTGTATTCTTCAGACCGAAAGCCATGGCTGTGTAAAAGTATATGCCTCGTTCTCTAATGAATGCAGTATTTTCCTGGTCAGCAGGGTGCATTTTTATTTGATTGAATCCACTAGAGGCATCCATGAATGTCAGCATCTCATGCCCTGCTGTGGCGTCTACCATGGCATCAATATGCGGCAAGGGAAATGGATCCTTAGGGCAGGCTTTGTTCAGGTCAGTGTAATCTACACAAACTCTCCATTTTCCATTCTTTTACTGCACAACAACCATGTTAGCCAGCCACTCAGGGTACATTACTTCCCTGATCATTTCCATATCCAGGAGTTTTTCCACTTCCTCGTTGATTATTGCATTTCTTTCAGGCGCAAATTTTCGTCTCTTCTGTTGCACAGGCTTAAAAGATTGATCAATATTAAGTTTGTGGGTAATTATATCAGCACTAATTCCAGTCATATCAAAATGAGACCAAGCAAACCAAGATGATTTATTTTTAAGTAATTTTACCGATTCGGCCTCGACACGATGCAGGCGTCGATCCTACTAAAACGTACCTGTCAGGGTACTCAGGGTCTAGGATTACCTGATCTGTTTCCAATCTGGGAGGTGCTACATAAGTACTCCTGACATGGTATGGTAATTGTTATACGAGGGACTTACCTGCCTTGGAAGGTTTCAAGGCTGCTGTATAACATTCTTGGGCTGTCTTGTGATCTCCCTTGATTGTGGCTATGCCCCAATTCGCTGGTATCTTGATACACTGGTGATAGGTTGATGGTACAGCCTTGACATTATGAATCCATGGTCGGCCCAGAATTGCGTTGTAGGATGATAAGCAATCCAGGACTCCAAATTTCTCATAGGATGAAACTCCTTCAACGTAGGTTGGAAGATGGATTTCTCCTAGTGTGCTGCTCCACTGATGCCTACCAAAACGCTGGATTTCTTGGTGATTTGATCTTCACCAATATTCATGGCGTTCAGTACTTCAAGCATAATTAGGTTCACTGAGTTGCCTTCATCTACTAGGATCCTCCTTACTGTAGCGGTTCCAATCTGCATGGAAACTAACAGGCCATCATGATGAACATCAGGAATCCCTACCAGGACGCAATCGCTGAAACTGATTGTCGTGACATGATCCGGTTTGCAAGGTCATGTGGTCCTTGGCGTCCTGGCTATCTTCTTTGCTGCTGAACTGGTCAGGCCACAAATTTCTGATCCACCAAATATGAATTTTACTTCATAAATTGGTGTGGTGGTCGAGAAAGGTTGCGGTCCTGATTTTGTTCCTGGTTCTCCTTGCCCTGGTATGCATTTCTGCCTTTCGTCCTGATCAAGTCTTTTAGATATCCGGATTTCAACAGATAAGCTACTTCTTTCCTTAGGGTGAAGCAATCATCCGTCGTATATCCAATGTCCATGTGTATTTCACACCATTTGGAGTTGTCCCTCCTAGGGTTGGGATTTTCCACCTTCCTGGGCCATATGACTACTGATCCCATATTGTCAAGTCTCTGGATCAATCCTGCAATATCAACACTGAAGTTATGTTCAGAAATAGGTGGGAAAACTTTAGCCTTACCATGATACTCATGTGTCAGGCTGAATTCTGAATGGTCTTTAATTGTTTCCTTTGTTGCTTTTCCTACTGCTCTTTTCAAAGTCTTTTGGTCCACTGGATGATCCGACTTTATAGCTCTTGTCTTCTTCCAGCCTGATATATGCAGTAGTGTTGGCCTGGACATCTTCGAAGGTGTGGCAGGGATACTTATGAGTTCATTATACATGTCACTATGAGGTAGTAACCCCTGCCTGAATGCCTCCATTGCTGTTCCAACATCACACCTAGGAATGGAGACTTTCTCTTTGTTGAACCTGGCGAGGAACACCCTGAGAGTCTCCTCTGGCTTCTGTGTAATCCTGTAAAGATCACTAGACCGCTTCTCCAACTCCCTGCTGCTTACAAACTGTTGGTTGAAATTGTTGATCAGGTTGGCAAATGAGTGGATGCTCTTAGTTGGCAGGTTGATGTACCACAATAAAGCAGGTCCGGTCAGGGTCGTTCCAAATACATTACACATGCAAACTTGCCTGAACTCGCTGGGAATGGATGTAGCTAACATTTTCTGTTTATAGAGAGCCACATGATTCTGTGGATCCGTAGTTCCATCATAGATCTTCATAGACGGGATCACGAACTTTTTAGGCAAGTCCACTTTTGCTATTTCGTTTATAAAAGGCGAATCAGCATAGCTATCAGGGGCAACTTCTTCTAAAGTGGCAGGAACTTCAGGTATCTTCTCGAATTTTTCATTTAACTTCTTAATTTCCTGGACCACTGCTATCATGATGGCTGCTGCAGATTCATCAGGTTTTTCATTGTTATCATTTGGCTCACCATCGCCATCTACATTGATGAATTTAGAGCCACTCGGGCTCCCAAAGCTGGAGAAATCAATATTTTTGATAATTGATGCAAATGGCATTCTTGGCTGGAATCTAGAGCCTGCTCTCTGGGGTTTTTCCAATTTTTATTTCAGAGCTGACTCAGATTCTCTTAACTGAAGGATTTCAGCCTCACTTTGGGCTACTTTTTCTTTCAAGCTTTCCAACTCAGCTATTTGTTAGAGGGCTGCATTCAATTGTTCTTCGATGGTAGGCTGGGCCATTTTTGTAGGTTATTTGGATTTTTGTGAAATAAGGAAAAAAGATTTTAAAGAGCTAGATGCCCCACGGTGGGCGCCAATTGTTTTGTATGGATTTTACGCTAGGCGAAATCAGGTCAAGGTAGGTCTAGGCAGGGTTAACTAGCTCGAATTAATCTGCGAATAAGTATCACAAGGTATAAAATTTGAAGAATAAAGTATGGTAAATGAATAACAGTAAGACAAAGAATTTTTTACGTGGAAAACCCTTAAATGGGAAAAAACCACAGGCACCAAGCCAGGAGAGGATTTCACTATAATATTGAATAAATTGCACAAATATCTGTAATTCAGCTTGTATTTCAGTATTGTTAGTATGTTGCTAGGATATTATCTTATGTCGTGCAAATGATCTAAGTGCTCTTTATATAGTCAGATGCTAAATGGCTGCTAGATCTTTCTCCATCAATGCTGAATATCCTTCCTTAATTAGCCGGAATAATGCTCATTATTGCTCCTTTAATTGCCGTCTTTAATTGCGAAATCTTTCTAATTAATGCCCCAATTATTGCGCGTAAATTCGTCTATAATATGATCTCTTGGTCAAATATCGTCCTGATATTTTGACCGTTGTCCTCTTCATGGCCTGGCGCCTGCCTTCTTGTGTCCTGGTAGCTTGACGTCCTGACACACTGATGGTTAGGTCGAGGTAGAGTATCGTTAAGGGACATCTGCGGATTTCCAGGCCTAACAAACAGTTTTTAATTCCGTCATTTGCAACTTTGAATCTTGAGATAATAGCGATTTTTAATCCCGCTACTTGCAATTTGCATTGTGGAAAATAACGGTTTTTGATTCCGTTATTTGCAATTTGAAATGTGGAAAATCATGGTTTTTTTTTGCCGCAATTTGCAATTGAATTGTGGAGAATAACAGTTTTTGTTGCCACTATGTGCAATTGAATTTATCTGTTTGAAAATAGTGAGTTTGAGCTTCACTATTCCCGTTTTTGAAATATTTGAGAAAATATTAAGTTTTAATTTCACCATTTGTTATTTTAAATGTGCGGAAATAATGGTTTTTAATTCCGTCATTTGAATTTGGGAAAATAATGGTTTTTATTGCCGCTATTTGAATTTTGTATTTGATGAAAAATAACGGTTTTTTATTCCGTTATTTGAATTTGGAAAAATAACGGTTTTTATTTCCGCTATTTGCATTTTGAAAGATAACGGTTTTTATTGCCGTTACTTGCAGTTCGAAATGTGGAAATAGTGAGTTTAGTTTCACTACTTTAGATTTTGGGATGAGTTAAAGGTTATAACCCATAATGTGAAATGGGCATTTGTTGAAGAGTCTGGGCTAGAAAGCCAAAAATCCGCGAAGAACGAAAGAAGAAGGGCAAAGGGGGGCGAGCCAGCCGGCAATGCAATGGGCTCCCCCTGTATTTCTTAAAACAGACGCGAGGCTTCATTGCTCTTCATTCGTCTTCTTCATCGTTGTAAATCGCAAAAAAAGCTCTCAAATCGCCCTTTTTGGATTTCGTTCGTTGCTTGTGTTTGGCCTACTACCATCATTTCATCTCAAGTTATGTAAATCCTCTTGATTCCTTTTACTTTTGCTCCTGTTTTCGTCAATTTAATCAGGACAAACCCTAATTCGTCTCAAATCGATTTGGGCGTTTTCGTTTTGCTAAATTTTTGGTGCAATTGTTGCTTGAATTAGGTTAGAAACCCGTATAGGAGTAAAGGGATCCTTTTAGTTTGCATTTTGATCTCAGTTCCCGTCCCCTTTGTGTGAAAAACGCGAAGAAGGCGTGAAACCGCCTTATTTTGCGAAAACCGTGTTGATTTGCTTGAGTCATGGACCGCACTAGGTTGCATTGTAGTCGGGAAAGGTTGTTTTTGCCATGTGAAGCCCATGTTGCTTGTAAGGGGCTTGAGTTTTGCATTTTACTGTCATAACACGTTCTTATGCTGACAAAAAGAGCATCTGTTTGGGCTCAAACTAAGCCGTTTAGCTTTGACATATTCCCTATGGATAGTTTAGGTCACATTGAGGTGTGATCGGGTTGCTTCGCCACGGCCGAAATTTGAATTTTTGGCCCTTTCGCGCATAAATTACGTCAGTTTTGCCATTTTTGGGCTTTGTTGAGGTGTTTTGTTAGGAATACCATTTTTATAGGCTTTGTGTGAGTAGGGGGTCGTTTTGGTCGATTTTGACCCGTATTTTGTTTGAAAAATGGTGAGTTGGTGGTTTTCTACTTATTTGTATTTGTGTAGACTGGGTGAAAATGGGCGGGCTTGCCCTTGTTTGATTGCCCTATTGGGTTGCCCTATTGTTTGTTTGTATTTGCAGGCCATTTTTGTTTTGTTTTTGTTCTTGGGGCTTTGTTTGTTTTGCGTCGTCGTAATGTAGAAATTTCGACTGACATGGGTTGTTTTTGTTTGGTTCATGAGAGTGTTCGGGGCCTTCTAGGCCCACTACTCCCGAGTCAGGGACCCCAGAGGAGGAGGATCCAGGAGGGAGGGGGGTACGTTGTTGATCTGGCTATGAGAGAGGCTCGAGTGTAGGTCATTTGGTATTGATCATTGACCTACGTCTACGTATTGTGGGAAGTCTGATGATTGGGGGTAAACATTGGGACGATGCACTGCGTCATGGCCATTGATCTTCATTATGTCCGAAGTCTGCCAGACACTCTGTTTCTTTTGTCTTTTCCTATGGTCTTTCCCTCCTTCCTTCTCAGATGGATAGACGGAGTTTTTGCAGGGTAGGTGGCGGGTAGCCTCAAGTTACTATTTAAGTTAGTGTTTGTATCAGACTCTGTTTGAATGGTCAGTTGTATGAAATGAGTGTCTGCGTAAGGCTTTGTTTGTATGGTCAGTTGTATCAAATGAGTGTCTATATCAAACTCTGTTTGTATGTTCCATTGTATCAAATGTGTGTGTCGGTTTTGTATATGTGTTTTTGTCTATAGCTTTAGTGTGAGGCGGTTTTGTATATGTGTGAGGCGGTTTTGTATATGTGTTTTTGTCTATAGCTTTAGTGTTGGCCCTTTTTTATGTCGTGTTTCAGGGGAACGCGGTCGTCGGATGAGTTCCCGCTTGCTTTGGCATTCGTACCTGCAATGTTAGTGTAGAAAACAGGCAAGAGGTAGCATACAACACGTAAAAACAAACGAAATGTTGTCGAAATTAACAACTTCTCATGACTCGAAAAATTGGTCAAAATTGATTTTGAAATCGTTTTACGGACTCAAATTTATGTAATAGAATGTCACGTTTGGAATCTCTGAAAGTTAAAATGAATCTCGCAGGAATTGTTTTGAAATTGCGAGGAATTACCTCGAGTTTGCAGGACTTAAGTTGAATTTGCACGGATTTTGCAAATATCAAATTGAATTTTTGGCAATTGGTTTTGAATTTGCAAAGAAATGATTTGAAATTTGTTTGGAGCTCAAAGCGTCTTTTGAAAAATAAATTCCAGGAGAAAGTGGGTGAAAAAGTGTTGGAAAATTGAATTTTGAATTTTTGTGAGTAATTTGCGAAAATTCATGAGAGAATTTGTATGTAATTTGCGAAAAAAGTGCAAAAACAGTTTCGACTCTTTGACTTGGAGTTGACTTAGGGACGGTCCGTTGCCGACTCTTTCACTTGAAGTTGACTTAGGGAGGATCTGTTGCGGATCGGGGCGGTTAGCCCTTCCCCCCTAAGAAAAAAGGAAAAGAAATCTGTATGCTTAATGGCGGGTCTTGGACACTGTGACGGATTTCGTAAAACGCAAACTCAAGGAAATGTGAAGATGTGAAAACACTAAAATTTCTGGACAAGCCATAAGAGGCGCGAGTTTATTGGCGAGGGGATAAAGTGTGTCAGGAGAAAACACAACTGGAAAAGGGCAAGTCAAGGTGCGACTTCATAGGGGCAGTCCAAAGGGGCGCGAGCCTTTCTACAAAGGAATGAGGCCCTCCCTTTTTTTTTTGAAAAAACGCGCTGCTGTTTTCTGCATATATAGCGACTTGTGCTTGTTTGTTTCATCAACCCGAGAAGTATCAACTCGATGTCATGCGAGTTGGTCAATTGCTACTGCTCCGTCAAGTGAAGGTTCAAACCTCTTTTCTTGATGCTTGGTTCCAATTTTGGGACCCAAAACATCACGTTTTCGTGTTCCCGAAAGGCGAAATTTACCCTCTTGCTGAAGAGGTGGGTGCTATTAGAGGTTGGTCAGGTTGTACTCTGGTTCTTCCTCCGACTCGTTTACGCTACAAAGAGAAGTTCCGCTCTATGCTTGGCTTGTCCATTAGCCAAATGTATTTCCTCCTTGCTCCTCATGGCGTCGATTTGATGGCCCTCATCAACATCCTTTCTCACCGGCTGGAAACTAGTGTCTCGGAAGTTGCTAAAAGAAGGGCTCTTGCTTTTTCTTAGTATATCAAAAATAACCAACTGACTCTAACTAATATAGCTAGGGAAGTCGGGTCGATCTCCACAGGGAGATGGGAAAATGTTAGTTTTGTCTAAGTTCGTCACGGTAACCAAAATGGGGGTTTTAATTGGGTTGTTGTTCTAAACTAATAAGGATGAGAGAGAGAGAAAAGGCAGAGAAAAAGGATTAAACAGATAAGGAAAAATAGCTAAGACAGACGGTTCACCATCATCAATCAGTCAAGTAATCTAAGTCTCGGGTCAATGCAAGTATGGTTAGAGGAGTAGTGAATATCTCCTTCCGGTCTCAATTCGCCCTAAAGCACAGATAGCTTAGCTTCCGCCCTTACTAAAGTGCCCTAATGTTCGCTACGAGTCTCACCCTTTCCAACCTTCCGGTCCAGGTCAAGGTTTACTATGATAAAAATATATAATTCCGTCGACTCAATTAGACAGATACAATTAACTGCAGCGATTAACAACAAAGACTACACAAGCATTAACCTAATAATTCAATCACTATCCCTTCATAATCATGGATCCCCTAGCCTTAGCAAGAGGGGTTTAGCTACACATTACTGAATTAACAATAATAACATATAAATAATAGGAATTAAACATGATAATGATAAATTGAAATGGAAGTGAAATAACAATAGCGAAATAATGAAGAGAAGAATTAAAAGCACTAATAATGAATTAAGAACAAGAATAAAAAGGGAGTAATAATACCGAATACAAGTTCGAATCCAAGTAGCAAAGGGTAGAAGAAAGGTAAAATAAAGAAACAGTAGAAGTTTTTCTAGTGAAAAAGTGAATGAGGAGGAGTGACGCAGTCTACTGTATTAGTAGTATACAAAAATCCTCCTCTAAACCTAATCTATAACTAAATTACAAAACCCCATACGAAAATAGGCGGAAAAACTCTATTACAGGCAGCACCACTCGATCGAGTGGAAATAAACCACTCGATCGAGTAATTAAGCGTCAAACCCCTCGATCGAGTGGAAATAAACAACTCGATCGAGTAACTCCTTGTATTGCCTACTTGATTGAATACTGGGACTGCTCGATCGGGTAACCTTCAGTATATAAAGCATTCAATCGACTAGAAAAGTAGTCGATCGAGCTATCTTGGTACGTTTAGGAACTAAACATCTTCCGAAACCAGCTCACGCGTCTTCAAAGTGAGAGATTCCAAGCTCCGGCTCCTTGTTCTCCATAAATGCATGCAAATGGGACGAGTTTAGGCTCGATTTATCTCCTCTTTGGCTTATTCCTGCAATTTACATAAAACGAACCAAAGTAGAATATTCGGGGGTATTTGTAGCTAGATGCCACGTAAATAATACAGAAATGCGTGTAAAAATGAGGTAAAAACCTTATATAAAATACACGCATCAACTCCCCAAACCAAACCTTTGCTTGTCCCCAAGCAAACTATGAATGCAACTAAGAATAAACAGTGGAACGGGACCAACACATCAGCTACAAATCACCCACCAAAACCAGTTTAATGCAACAACTAACAAAGTGGCAAATGATAAGTGCAAACGAGTTAAATCAATGTTTCAAACTTACTGAACCGTCGACCTTGCAAGACTCAAAAGTATCGGACTCTCACAGGTCACTCATCACTCAAACTTAGGCACAAGTTGAGTATATATGTGAAAGATAGAAAGAAGTAAAGACACTCACCTAACTCGACCTATAAGAACATGCATGCAGTTAACATGAATAAAGTCTCTACAACCGTACATACACATTCCAACCATACTAATGACCAAGACACATGCCGAGGACTTACATTTGGGTAAGTGAGGTAATGGGTAAGAAGGGGCTAAGATGAATTTGGATATGGGGGGTTAATAGCCAGGCTAGCAACAACGAATCCAAATATTAAACTGCATCCCAACTTCATACTCAAAATAATAAAACAAAACGGCGCAAATTCCATGCACTCAGCTCACAGTACACCAAAAACTTGTCAACTCCCCATAAAATATAAGTAAAACATGGGAGTGAAAATCATTATACAATTTCTTAATTCTCTGCACATGATTTTTCTTTCTTTTTCTTTTTCATATTCCCTTTTTTTTCATTATTTTCTTCTCTTTTTTTTTTCTTTTTCATCCATCATTTTTTTCTTTCATTCCCTTCAAGTGTATGAGCATCTAGGTTCAACGTTAAGCCAGTAGTAATTAACGTTACCGATTCGATTGGGTCTGGGACACAATTCCAATAATCTCCCACTTGACCAAGAGTTAATCGTCTTAATTACTAATCGAGGTAGGCGTCTAACAACACTCCTCTACGACTGGATAACGTGAATATCAACATCCAATGAAGACGAACCTGGTTAAGGTTAATGTATCATTTCCTTCCATCTTTCCAACTCCGGATCATCCTAAGGTATGATTAAAACTATCAAACCTTTTTAGATGACCACTATGTTCTATATCAATCACTATGGTTGGCGAATCGAATTCATGAAACTCATTTCTTGAACCATTCATCTGCCTTAGCCAAGGTCTTGATAAAACCAATAAGATTAATGAAAACATAGAGTTCAAACTCGTTACCTCGAGTTGATGGATTCCATCTGACTGACGACTCACTTCATAGGTACTCAATTACTCCCAATAACCATTCAACTAGTATATTTACACACTAGATGTCAGGCATCAAAGTATAACAAGCAGTCTATTAATTGCAATGGTGATCTAAAGTTAAAGGAAAAACAATTACATTCACTTCTTATGAGAATTTCCACATTGACAGTATGTAGGTAAAACAACCATTGGGAAACTTCCATTTGGTCAGTTCAATAATCATATCTCTATATGGTTATCTATACATACAACATAATGAAAGAGATCCATTATATTTATCTGATGAATACAGTTGTACATATATTGGTCTATGTGGATCATCATAGTCCCTTTTGATAATCCTTTAACCAAGAACATTGTTAGATCAAACCCTCCAATACTTGACTCTCATTATTATAATCTCAATTATAATGTCAAGTATACAGTTTAATCAAGGACTTATCACATATGGTTCTCAAACACAATATGATAAAAAAAACAATGCCATTTTATTAATATATTAATTAATAACAAAAAACAATATGAAATGTGTTCAAAAATATTACATAACGATTGGGTCTAGAGCATAATTTCAAAAATCATCTCCCACTTGACCTAGAGTCAATCACTCATGAACTTTAATCCCATGCTCCACTTATGTTTGTCAAATTCTTTTGATCCAAGTGCCTTAGTGAAGGGATCTGCAGGATTTGCCTTTCCTTCTAACTTGCGTACTTGAACATCACCACGTTCAACAATTTCTCTTATTAAATGGAACTTTCGCTGAACATACTTAGATCGATGGTGTGCCCTTGGCTATTTTGCCTGTGCAATAGCGCTGGTATTGTCACACAATAAAGGAACACCTTCCTTCACCGAAGGAACTACACCAAGTTCAGTTAAGAACTTTCTAATCCAAACCGCTTCCTTAGCAGCATCACATGCCGCTATATACTCTGCTTCAGTTACTGAATCAGCAGCAGTGCCTTGTTTGGAACTTCTCCAACTCACTGCTCCACCATTCAAAGTGAAAACATAACCAGAGGTGGACTTGCTATCATCCTTATCTAAAACAAAACTAGCATCAGTATAACCCAAACAATTTAGGTCAGTATCTCCATAAACGAGGAATTGGTCCTTAGTCCTTCTCAATTACTTAAGGATAGATTTCACTACTTTCCAATGTTCATCGCCTAGATCCTTTTGGTACCTACTCGCTACTCCTAGCGCGTAAGAAACATCAGGCCTTGAACATGCCATGGTATACATGAGAGCTCCCAATGCGCTTGCATATGGGACTTTACTCATGCACTCTCTTTCTTCTAGGGTCTTAGGACAATCCTTCCTAGATAGAGAAATTCCAGTGCCTAGTGGTAAATAGCCTTTTTGAAATTTTCCATGAGTTACCTCCGTAAGATGGTATCAATATACATAGACTGGGAGAGTCCAAGCAGTTTCCTTGATCTATCTCTATAGATTTTTATTCCAAGAATATAAGCTGCTTCTCCCAAATCCTTCATGGAGAACTGCATAGATAGCCAATCCTTTTTCTCTTGCATGGCTGGTACATTATTTTCTATTAGTAAAATGTCATCGACATATAATAATTAAAAAATGATAACACTCCCACTAACCTTTTTGTACACACATGGCTCCTCCTTACAACGCACAAAATTGAACTTTTTAATTGTTGTGTTAAAACGTATATTCCAGCTACGAGAAGCTTGCTTTAATCCATAAATGGATCGTTGAAGCTTACATACTTTATTAGTAGTAGATGAGAATGTGAAACCTTCAGGTTGAGTCATATAGACATCTTCCTTTAACTCCCCATTAAGGAAAGCCGTTTTCACATCCATTTGCCATATCTCATAATCGTAGTATGTAGCTATAGCAAGCAGAATCCGAGTAGATTTGTGCATTGCCACAGGGGAGAAGGTTTCTTCATAATCAATACCTTCCTTTTGATTATACTCCTTAGCAATAAGACGGGCTTTATAGGTTTCAACCTTACCATCTGCTCCAATCTTTTTCTTAAACACCCATTTACATCCAATGGGTTTTATGTCCTTAGAGTTATCAACAAAAGTCCACACTTTATTGATTCTCATAGACTCCATCTCGGATTCCATAGCCTTAAGCTATTTCTCATGATCTGGACTTGCCATAGCCTCTTTAAAGGACCTTGGATCATCATCGACGTGAGTAATATCATCAATATGATTACCCTAATCATCTTGCACTAATAGATTTAATATATTTGGTGCATGACGTTCCCTAGTCGACCTTCTAAGAGACTCATGTACTACTTGATTCTCCGGTTGCTCAGGTTCCTGTGTTGATTCATTAATCAATCGATTTTCCTCAACATTTCAGTTTTGACCTGTTTGTGGCAACTGTAAGACATCAAATAAAGGTTGGTCAATTGGCATTTCATTCTCTTGAGCCATTGTTGATTTATTGGTATGTTTGATCTCATCAAGATCTATTTCTACACCATTACTTCCACTTTCAAGGCATTCCTTTTCCAGAAAAGTTGCATTTCTGGCCACAACCAATTTATGTTCAGATGGGTGATAGAAATAGTATCCCATAGTCTCTTTGGGATAGCCAACAAATCTGCATTTATCAGATTTAGCTTTAAGCTTATCTAACTGTAATCGCTTTACATAAGCTGGACAGCCCCAAATCCTCAAATGCTTCCATATCTCATATGGTGTTTTAGTGACTGCCTTAGTGGGAACTTTGTTTAATATGTACGCAGCAGCTTCCAAAGCATATCCCCAAAGCAAGATAAGAAGATCAGTGAACCCCATCATGGATATCACCATATCTAATAAAGTTCGATCTCAGGGCCTTTATATTCTTACCATTTTGCTTTTCAACTTCACTGCAAAATCTTTTGAACATATCAAATGATTCTGATTTATGTCTCATTAGATAAACAAATCAAAATCTTCTTATACCATCAGTGAAGGTGATGAAATGAAAATATCCACATTTTGCTTGAACTTTCATAGGCCCGCGATTTATATTCTTATTTACAAATTACCAACTTTAACACTTCAACATGCTCACACATTAACATTCAACATGTTCATCTTTAGCTTGACTACAATCGTCCATGTTACCACATCAAGTGCTACTAAATATGAAGACACTTCACAAATATCAAACAAGGATATGCAACAACCATATGCATCAAGAACGTCCCATTACCCCATGCGTTGTGATCTACTTGAGTTAGGAGGACAAGAGTACAACCTTGGGACGTCTCCCAAGCTTGTCACGAGTTCTCTACAACTTAAACCGGGTTCATTTTAAATTGACACACCTAATGTAATACCCCGTAATTTAATAATAATTTATGTAATTTAAATAATGAATTAATGACATTTATAATAATAATTGCAAATAAGACGTTAATTAAATAATAAAGAAAGTAAGCAAGTTTGGAATTGGACTTATCTAATAATAAGACCGTGGGCCGTGTGTTATATTTAAGTGGGCCGGTTTTGTTGGCAAGGTATATGTGTTGGTCCGGATTCGTATCGTGATTTAATAATAATAATAATAATAAGTATAAGTATAAGTATAATAATTAATGGTAATTCCTATAATAATTAGAATAAGGCAATAGTTTCCTAATTGGCATCATATACTCTCTAAACCTAGACTATAAATACTATGATATCTTAAAAATAAGTCACAAAGATTGAAGAAGGAGATTTAAGAGTTGGAAAGAGCAATTAACGATAAAAGGTAAAGATCGTCGTAATTTATGTTTATATCATCTTAATGATTTAAGTTATCGTTTATACACCGTATGGACCACCGTGAATAGTATCGATGACCTTAGTAGTTGCCCTTGACCGTCGTAACTCTAGTATGACCGACCGTGACCACAACTTACCATCGTGGGTGGCGGATTTGGCCTCTAAAAAAGGGATGTCGTGAGCAGGTAAGGCGGGGTTTGTACCGTATGTGGTTGTCGACGTGACCTGGGACTTGGGTGGTTGGTTAAGTCGACGGTGGGCAGTCCTATTGGTGGTATTGGGGTGATGAGCCATGGTGGTGGGTACGATGGCTGTCGAGTGAGGTGGTTGTTTGGGTGTTTGTGTAGTATATAGGTTGTGTGATGTTTCTGGGTGGTCGTGGGTTGCCGTGAGGGGTCGTGGCTAGTGGTGCGACCACCGTGGGTTAAGGGAGACCACGGTGGTGGCCACTAGTGGTCATTGGGTGGTGTAAGGAGATGTGTGGGTGTGTGTTGTTTGGTTGCATCGAGTTTTAAAGGGGTTGTTTAGGGCGTCGGGTTGTGGGGTGTTGGTCGCAGTATGGCTGATGGTTAGGGTGTGCTTTGGGACGTCAGGTTACTGGCTGGTGGTGGCTGGGTTATGTGCCGTGGTGGGGGCTGGTGGTGACGGGATGAGGGGTTTTGTGGGGTGTGTTGGTCACGGTTTCTAAACCGTGTATGAAGGGTAGGGTAATTAGGTGTTGTGACGGGTTGTGCTTTGAGTGACTCGGGTTTGTTTTTGAATCGGGTTTTTAATATCGTAATCCTTTAATAATTATCATAATTAATTAATTTGATTAATGAATATAATTAATAAATTATTAAATGATAATAGAAGGTAATAATTAATAATTGATGGAAAATTATAATATTATGTTAGGTCACGATTTGTGAAGAAATTATAATCGAGTTCGGATTGCTTCAATTATTTGGATCGCTTGAGCTGCTTATTTGGAATTGCTTGTCAGGTAGGGATAAATCCTACTCAACTCTTGTTTATTAATGATTCGGTATGATGGATGATTTATATTGAAGTGGAATTGATCATATGTTAATATGTGAATTGTTCATATGTTGATATTGTCGTATTTGTTGAAAGGGAGAATTATATTACATTGTGTTGGTTACATTGTGTTGGTTGTTTTTAATAATTGTGATGAGGTGAATTAATTGCTATCATTGATTGTGAATGTGGAAATTGTGATAAGCTGTGCTACAGTCAGATGTACGTTGTTGATGGAGTTTGTAGTCTGGGGTGATGATAATATGTACGTTGTGAGGGAGGGGTACTATTACGTAATGGCGGTACATTGTTAAGGGAGGGGTACCAAAGTAACGTTGTTAAGGGAGGTGTGCTATGTTATGGAAAGGAGCACGTTATTCAGGGAGTTGTGCAATGTGAATTGAATTGGATTGCCTATCGTATGTTCTTTTTGTTAGTATTTATTCCTACTCAACCTCGTGGTTGACAGTGTATTTGTGAACACCTGTGATGAACTGTAACTGGGGAGCAGATTTGACAGGTACTAAAGATTAGCTGACTTGGGAGCTTGTGGGAATGCGTGAGGACTTGGCCAGCCTACCTAGAAGTTTAGACAACATAGATTATCTAACCACTTTATTTATTTCCGCTACGAGTTGTACTTTAATTTATAGTAAGTTATAGTTGGTTAATTTGTAATAAACATGTAATCGCTAAAGTTTTATTTAAAGTACTTTGGTTTGTTGTACTTTATTATTCACTACCTCAGGAAACCGAGATGGTAACGCTCTCATTTACTTGGGATGTCTAGCTAAAGGCTCCTAAATAAATGGGGGTGTTACACCTAAGTTCATTGGTTTATTAGTTTAGGCTCCAAAACCATCGCTCTATTACCACTTTGTAACACCCCCTTAAGTCGGGATCCATCCTCAAGGCAACCCCAACACATGAGATTGTCACAAGACTTAGTTTCCCATGTTTGTAGTGCGAACAAACGAAGTAGAGTACATTAAAGCAATACTTATTTAATGACAACATGACATAGATAAGTGGCTAAGTCAAAAGATAACGATGATACAAGTTTAAAGGAGGCACAAAAATCTCCCAATTAGTATAACCATAAGAATAAAAGGAGTCATAGAGTCAAAAACTAGATAAGCTAAGGTGTCGACAATTTAAAAGCGAGACCGCTCCCCCAAGGGCTCCAACCGTGTATATGCATGCTACCTGTCAGACACTGCTCCCTATACGGGCGGAAATCATCATATGATTCACCACAGACATTTTGAAAATCCAAGTGTTAGCTTAATAATACAAATGTTCAATAAATTCTACTAAGAAGGACTAAATGATCATGTAATAAATGCCAAGATAACTGTTGGGCCAAGAATTGTCCTGCCTGATCAGACAAAAGTCAGGCAAAGAAATACCAAGTCTAGCATGAACGGAAGCAATTTAATACAAAACATATTATGCCCAGGCAGGTGCCAGCCAGGAGGGAAAGGCATGTCAGGCCATCTATCTAGGCTAGACCTGAAGGAATAATTCACCAGCTATATGTTGGACACTACTAGAACAAGTCAGGCAACAACCAAAGCACAACCAAAACCTAGAAAGACGGTTCCTACTTTCATGGAAGACCTATTCAACAGAATCTACGAAGAGCGTGGAGCAGTTAACTGAGCAAAGATAGCGGCAGGCGGTTTGTGGAGTCAAACACCTACCTTCGGGTAAATAGGGCACGAGCCTGATTATCTAGGAACGTCCAAAACAAACATTAGGGAGCCGTTGCAAACAAGATGAAACTACTATAAATAGCAAGGAGAAGAAAGGAAAAAGATCGTCCACTATTCACTCATTCTTACCCTCATTTCATTATTGTAATCACTCTGAGCACATTCACTAAGCATTTATACTTCATCTCTAGCCTGACATACACATTCCATGTCAGGATACATTAAAAGATAGTATTACTCCCTCCTGGCTTGGTGCCCGTGGTTTTGTCCCTTATTCCCTGGGTTTTCCACTTATAAATCTATGTCGTTTACTTTATTGTTCATGCTTTAAGTTATCAATTATACTAGTCCGGCTTAATTATTTGAGTTAGATTACCCTACAATTAAACCCCTAGCAAGACTTTATCTCCGTGTGAAATTATGCTAAAACAATTGGCGCCCACCATGAGGCAGCTAGCTCAAAAATAATCAAAATCTAATCCCAAACAACACAAAAACTGTTCCAAAAAATGACTGGAGACAATATAGAACAATAACTGGCTCCCGCTAAACAAAAACTACCAGAGATGAAACAACTAAAGCAGAAAATAGCCCAGGTTGAAGCTAATGTCCAGAAACTGAAATAATCGGAGTCCAACCTAAAGCAAAAGCTAGAAGATAAAGCTTCAGGCTCAAAATTGAAGATTCAGCCTGGAACACCATTTTCTTCAATCATCACGAATATTGATTTCTCCAACTTTTGTACTCCAACTTCATCAAAATCCAAAGTAGGGGATCTTGATTCAGACTCAAAAGAAACCCCAAATGATGAGACTATCCCAGATCAAACCAATGTAGCCATAATGATGGCCATGGTTCTGAAGATCCAGAAACTCCATGAAAAATTTGAGAAGATCCCTAGAATACCTACAAGCATTGAGGAAGCCAACCCTAAAAGCTATGCTGACTCTCCCTTCGTGGATTAGATAGCTAAGATAGATCTGCCAAAAAAGTTTGTGGTACCTTCAATGAGAACCTATGATGGACCTGCAGATCCTCAAAACCATGTAGCCTACTACAAACAAAGAATGTTGGCAGCCTCTATACCCAGTGAGCTATGACAAGTGTGTATGTGAAAAGGCTTTGGAACAACCCTGACCGGGCCTGCCCTTCAATGGTACATAAACCTGCCAAATAGAAGCAACAAGTCCTTTGCAGATCTGATAAACTCGTTCAACTACCAGTTTGCCAGTAGCAGGGAGCTCGAAAAGAGATCCGGTGACCTGTACAAAATTAAGCAAAAGCCTAGCGAGACAATCAAAGCATTCCTGACCAGATTCAACAAAGAGAAAGTTTCAATCCCCAGATGTGATGTTGGAACAGCCGTGGAAGCTTTAAGGCAGGGGCACTTGGCTACATCTATGACGAGCTGACCATGAAACCTTGCCTAACTTTTGAAGACGTTCAGGCAAAGGCACTTGGCTACATTAGGCTGGAAGAAGATAAAAGCTTCAAGGCTGAAACCACTGACAGTGTTTCAGGATATAATTGTGCCTATAAAATCTAGTGCAAAACGATAGCGAAACACTGTCGAATGGGATTAAATACACAAAGATAAAAGTTCTAACTGTTATAAATTGAGAATGTATAAAATTCTCAAGGATAAAATAAAAACAAATAGTCAAGTCTAAACAATTGCCACTTTTATAAAAAGGGCGAAAATAAAATTCCTCAAAGTGTTCAAACTAAAACCATAAAAGAAAGCAGAAAAACAGAGTAGGATCTGCAAACTACTCGCTAGCTCACACATAAATCCCCAGCAAAGCTAACACCTGTCATTTTATAAACATAATAGCCACAATCAGTGGAGAGTAACTCGATGTTCTCCCAGCCATATCACATGATATAAATGTTACAGAAGCAATAATATATCAAAAATAGATTGAAATATCAAAAACATATGTAACAAAAATAAATTATCAAACTCACGCATAAAATAATCGTGCTGCATGCTTAAAAGTAAAATTCCTCAAATGACAGAATGGAAATAATTTAGTTCAGGCTAGATTTTCACTTTAGCTATACTCCTTGATACCGCAGCATCTTACACTAGTTTCGGGAACCCAGTGTCACGCAAAGGTGACCAACTCCAAGTCCACTCACTAGACAACAAACTATAACAAGACTCGTCTTACCACGCAATGCGTAGTCCCAGTCTAAGTACATGTACATGACTCTACGACAATCTGTACCTCCCACAAGGGTACCCAATCATATAGCTGTATAAGAACCCGTATGCCTTAGTTCATTATTCTTTACCCTTACTTTAATTATTCCAAACTTAAAAATATCCCAAGGATAGTATATTATTCAAAGTATATCATTCAAATGTTCGTAAGTGAACCACACTTTTATTCCTTCAAAACAGAAAACTTAAACTTTACTTCCAAAAGTATAAAGTTAATTCAAGAACTTTAAAATAGATAAGTCACTGTAATTAAACTTTAAAGACCATCCGTTCACTTAAGGTACTTTAGTAAAGACTTCTTACTTAGCCTTTAATGAGACGGAGTTCTATATTAGTTTATAAAACTGAACAACAGTATTGTAAAATTCATAATTAATTACAGAAAAATTGAAATGACGCAAGGCCAATTTTTATGGTTTTCTGTAGCTTTTAGCTACAACTTTCATTTGTTGACCAACTTAAAATGACGAAAGTATCAGGGGTCTAAAAATTCATTTTTAGAAACTGTAAGAAAACGACACCCAAAATGTTTTAATTTATAAATCCATTATTAGAAAATATTTTAAGACAAAACAAATTTTAAACATAACTAGACATTATAAAGTTTCTGTTAGAAAAATATTAGCCATTGGATCATAAGGAAAAGTCAGTTTACGAATTATTCTTTTGACTGATGACAGATTCGCAGTTTACAGGCGAGCTGTTCATTAATAATTGTTTCTGAACAAACCGTACAGTGAAAATTTATGAAACTTTTTGTGTAGATTCTAGACTTAGAAATAACGAGTCTATTCTTTACATTTGTGGAAATTCGAAAGAAAAAAACAGGTGATATGATTTTTACAAACAGACGAACATATTTGACAGATTTAACAACGGTTTTCATCAAACTTGTAAAATACACCATAAATCGAAAATAATTATTCAAGACCTAAAATTTTATACACAACCTAATACTCCATGTCTCTGCCACATATTAAAATTTTGTGAGTTAATAATTTGAATTAGTATTTTTAACATAATTAAAACCAAACAGAATCGCTATAATCACAGACACTGCATTAATACTTTAAATTACGAAATAAATAATAAAACTCCAAAACAATTACCACGAAAATTCATGGTATCTTAAAATCTATCATTTAACCCAGAAAAAGAATTTACACCTCCTGGAAATCATAAAAACGAATTTATACAATCCTTATATCATATTAATCGGTTTAATCATAAAACTTGCAAATCAACCAAATAAATTCCTATTAATAAAATAAAATTTATACATAGTCAAAATAATTTATAAACATCAAGGGATCAGAAATAATATGGTTCGAAAATCATATTAACGAATACATCTTTATAAAACCACAAATATGCAATAATATATACAACTACAACAATTAATCAATGCAATACCGAGTAATGTCGTAGTTACCTTATTTTGGATCCGAATCAATATGATACTAGCCTTCAAATGGATCCTCTTGAACCCCTTAGAATTAGGATGAAAGGAAATAAAAGACGATCGATCATAATAAAGAAGCAAGATGGCAAGCACGTACGTAAAACTTTCAAATAACGAAGCAAGAACATAGGCACGTACGTAAAATATTAACGCAGCCTTCAAGGAAGAATTAGGGTTGAATTCTCCTTATTTGTGAGTGTGAAAAGTTTAAATAAATATGGACAAAAAGGTAAAATAAATGGGTGAAATGAATGAGTAAAAAAAATAATAAAATATCCCTCTTTTCTCTCCCAATATAACCGACCAAGGCAAGGGATAACACCCAGGAAAAAAAATATCTGCTCATGTTTCTTATAAAACAATTAAAGTTAAGATAATATAAATATCTTACAATTTGATAAACAAAGATAACTAAACCATTTGTTTTATTTATCAAAATACACAGTCCAAATAAGAAGAAAACCGGCCCATATAAATTTTCCCATTTTACAAAAATGTCACTTAAATAAAAATCCGGTCCGAGAAGAAATCGGACTGAAATAAGATTTAAAACGGCATTAATTAACGAATGGTACAAAATCGGTAAATATAATTATGAAAATTTAAATCTTATAAACAAAAATTAAATAAGCGAGATTAGAAAATTGCGGATGTTACAGGAAAGGTCTAACAGGAAAAGTTCTAATTACAAGGGAAGCAGCTCCAGGCCATCTCCCTACACCAGGCCTGACAGATCAGAAGTCCACTATGCATATGAGCAACGAGGTAACTCTTATACTTATCCACCTATTCAGGAATATAACTTCTTTGTTGATAGTACATGACTCATCAAAAGGCTTGACAACATAGGAGACATTATCAAGTGGCCCAAAAAGACGGACAATCCCAACTCAAAGAAATAAACAACAAGATGGTGTGAATTTCACATGGACATAGGACATACCACAGAAGAATGCTTGGGTCTACGCAGAAAAGTGGCTTACCTGTTAAAGAAAGGCTACTTGAAGGATTTAATGCCATCAAAGAACAGAGAAGACAGCGGATCAAGGAAGGATCAGGAAAGACCACAACGTGATCTGCCCCTAGCACCACCAATCTACGAAGTCAATTTCATCAATGGAGGATCTGAGATTTGTGGCCTAACTAGCTCTGTAATACCCCGTATTCGTTTATAATATAGATATAAAGTAATTAGTAAATCGTTATTAGAACGACTGTTTGATGAATTATTATTATTCCATGTATGACATTATATATAATATAATACTACTAATAATAATAGAAAAAGTAATTTTAAAAATAATATAATATAGTATAGGAAACATAGGTAGGAAAGTTGTGAGCCCACATATATAAACAAAACCAAAACCCTTCCCGTAATCACTCATTCAACCAAAAACAAAAAGAATAAAAACAAGAGATAGGGAGATAGACAGCAAGGACGTGTAAGAGCCAAGTAATTTTGACGAGTACGTCGTCTTTAACCAGCCAGCTCCGTGAACTTTGCCTTTCTATTTGACTTGTTCATCTCCGCAACATCATCGTCATATACATACAGGATCCGACATTATAGAAGATTACTATTAATTTGGCTTGGGCGCTCGGATTTCCTAAAAGGTAGGGATCCCCTACTCAATTTCGTGTTAAATTGATATGTTGTTGTTATTGACACGGGAAAGAGATAGTAAGCAATATTGGCCTTTGAGCTCCGTGAATAATATAAGAGTAATTGCCACTAAGTTGGTCCGTATATGCCATTAAGTTGGTCCGTGTATGCCATTAAATTGGTCCGAGTATGCCATTAAGTTAGTCTGTGTATGCCATTAATTTGGTCCGTGATTGCCATTAAGTTGGTCTGTGATTGCCGTTAATCGGTCCGTGAGGTAATGCCGTTAATTAACGGTCTGTGATTCTAATGCTTCTACACGGTTTAAGTTTATTGAATGTGTTTTTCTTACTATTCTATTTATCCCTACTCAACCGTTGGGTTGACCGTGTATTCGTGAACACCTGTGATGAACCATAATGGGGAGCAGATTTGACAGGTACTAAAGATTAGCTGACTTGGGAGCTTATGGGAATGCGTGAGGACTTGGCCTGTTTACCTAGAAGTCTAGACCACATAGATTATTTTAATCACTTTATTTATTTCCGCTGCGAGTTGTATTTTAATTTATATTAAGTTTTAGTTGATTAATTTGTAATAAACATGTAATCGCTAAAGTTTTATTTAAAGTACTTTGGTTTGTTATACTTTGTTATTCACTACCTCGGGAAACCGAGATGGTAACAGTCCTATTTATTTGGGAATGTCTAGCTAAAGGCTCCTAAATAAATGGGGGTGTTACAAAGTGGTATCAGAGCGAACGATCCTCAGGCCTAAACCAATGAACAATAATGAACATAGCTTGTGTCTAATAAAATGAACCCCGGGATAGAAACTGCTAGGAGCCCCATCTTAGGATTGGGATGAGTAGGGCCTCTCACTCCAAACCATTGACCCTCTCAGTTTCGAACGGGAACCCTGAGAGAAAATTTGAGAGTATGGAGTAGATAAAAGGAAGTATATCCGATTTAGGGAGATGTTTGTATGCTTGATATGAATTGTACTAACTCTGTTGCAGGATAAGAGTAAGTTAAGTATAAAGATTGATTGATGGCTTGGCCATATGGTGTTTATAATAAGAATTGGTATTGTGCAAATAAATATATGTTGAATTGATTGTGAGCATGAAAGCGGTTGTAAATTAATATTGTTCGATGATTGGATGTTGTGTGATAGTAGTATCATGTCTAGTGATATGCGGCTATGTGAATCCCGAAACCATGCTATTTATAATATTATGAAATGATTTAACATGTGATATGAATGCTTTAGAGGAGATGCTAGTCGTGTGTGAAGTATGATGACCACGTTGCACTAAATACAAGTATAGGAGAGTATTAATGAAGCTTATGACCTAGTAAAAAGGAACCTAGGGCTGAACCTTATTTTGTCAGATTTTTACCCCTATTTGATTTAGTTACCGTTTGACCTCTTTTATTGTCTAAGGTTTAAATTTTTATGAGTGTTAACCCAGTGAGTTAGCTTTCCAATGTCATTGGTCACATGTTTAAAAGTTTTACGGTTCGGGAGAAATAATTATTTTAATGGACAGTGGTCGGAATATTCCCGTGCAGTTAATTTTTCGACAAACGATTTTATAAAATTTCTCATTTAATTTGAACTTAAGCATTTTGTTGAATTCCAACTCCATTGTTTAAAACATTCCAATATGTTTTCAAATTGATAAGCCACGTATCAAAATAATATTTTGACAATTAATGGTGATTTTTACAAGTTGACTCAAGTTTTTGAAAAATTGCTGATCGATTTCTGTTTGGACCAACTGGATTGTAAAAATCTTTATAAAATGGTTGTTCGAGATTTAGACTTGATTATTTTTCTCATGTTTCGAAAACTCTTTATATTTTCTATAAAGTATAAAAACTCAATGTAGAACGTAACAGTTATTTAATGGTAATTTTTGAAAGTTACAGGTTGACTTTGATTTCTGAAAACGCGAGTTTTACCAAAAGTTCAATATAAATGCTTTATAAATTTTTAACCTATGATAGTTGAGGGGTAGGAGTGATGATAGGAGAACCTAAGGAGGGGTAATAAAGGATACAGTTGACCACACCTTATTTTTGTAAGTATAGAATATTTAAAAATGTTAAGCCATCTTTTCTCGGGTAGAAACTTATGTTGTCTTGTTTTACTTTTATAGAACCATGCCTCCAAAGAGATCTACACCTACACCCTCCACCATGTCCCAAGAGGAGATTGACCGTTTGATATCTATGAATGAGGCTTTGATTGCGGCATTAAAGGCTAAAGGGTCAGTTCATGATTCAGCAACGATGAGTGCTGATATCGCAAGGCACAACCCGACGAAGTATGACAGATTAAGTGAACCATCCTTACTTGTAGATTGGCATAGGGAGTTTGACAACCTTTTTGAGTTGCTAGGATGTCCTGCGGAGTTGCAAGTAGATCAAGCGGCTTACTATTTGAGGGGAAAAGCTGGTTTGTGGTGGAACCGTAGTAAGGAGGTCATAAGGGAATCTTGGAGGGAGAGTGATAAATCTTTTATCACTTGGAAGGGTTTCAAGGAGACTATGAGGGCTGTATTTGTACCAGAACATATTAGGAGTAAGATGAGAGCTGAATTTGATTCTTTTAAGATGACTGATGAGATGACGGTGGAAAGCTATCACAATAGATTTATGGAATTGGCAGAATATGTGTCTGATTTGAACTTCAGTGAGGAGATACTAACGTTAAGGTTTGAGAAGGGGTTAACAACAACTATTAAGAAGAGGCTTGCAGCTAGTCAGCCAGGTAGCATGGATGATGTTTATCAACGAGCTGGGCATGTAGAGAGGATTGTTGATATGTTAAAGGAGGAAAATAAGGAGAAGGGAGAGAAAAGAAAGAGTGAGACTGCTAGCGAGGGGCAGAGGAGTAGTAAGAAGCAAACCAATAATCAATCTAAACATTATTCGGCGGGGGGAATTAACCTTAGTGGTGGTGAGCGATCCAATGATAATCGGAGTCAGAGTGTGAGTCAGCGAGTGTATCATTGTACCAAATGTGGCAATAACCACCCGGGCAGGAGTTGTGAGAGGTATTTAGTGACATGTTTTGGGTGTGGGAAGAGAGGTCACCGAGCGTATGAGTGTAGAAACATACAGAGGAAAGGCGATGAAGGGGGTAACCAAGGGCAGTATCGAACCCCAACACCAAGTATTATGAGCAACAGGAATCAAGGGCAATGGAGTAACCAGATGAGCTACATCAATAATCAAGGTAATGGAGGTAACCAGAACAATGGTGGGAAGTCAGTTAGAGAAGCTAGTACGGTGCAGCGGAATGAGAAGAATAATTAGATATTAGATAGATTGGGATGATTAATATTTTAAGTGGTCATTTAAGATAATCGTAACATTTAAATAAATTATTTATTAGAAAACTTCGGGACAAAGTTTCTTTTTAGGTGTAGAATGTGATACTGATGAATTTTTGAGTTAATCTTCGCTTATGAGTGCTTGTATACGATTTAATTGAATGCGCTTTTTTATAATAAATAACTGAATAATGTTAGTTGATTAAATATGAATATCATTTGTGATGAGCCTATGGTTGACGGTTGAGTCAGTTTTGAGTTGCGTGCGCGACCTTCGGGGACAAAGTTCCTTTTTAGGAGGGTAGAATGTAATACCGTACATTTTTGAGACCTTTAATGTATTGTTAGCATGAAATTTTTATTTGTGTATTGAACTTCGGGGACGAAGTTCCTTTTAAGGGGGGAAGATTGTAATACTCCGTTGTTTTAGCAGGATTCTCCCTGAAGGGATCAGGCCTAATTATTGTGAAAAAAGGCTATCTAGTTCTGTAAATTAGGGATAAAATTATAGAAGAATTATAGATGGAGATTAAATATAGATAGTGTTATTGTATTCCTTTGATAAGCCGATTACAAATCTTGTATGTAAGTATGAGTATTCAGTAGAGAATAATGAGAAAAAAAAACCTATATCCTTTACAAATGTTTAATAGTGCTATTTATACTCTTCAAAAATTACCGTTGGATGCCACCCAACGTTCTTCTTGACCGTTTTCAGTTGTTAGCTAGAAAATAGGGCACATTTCCTATTTATCCGCTTGACCTAGTCTTCTTCAACAAACTTTGGCTTATATTCCTTTGCACGATCTGGTACGTGGAAATATACTATTCTTAGAGTTGGACTTGGTCTACCGTGATGATAGGGCATGTGTATAACTGTCTTGCTTGCTTGCTGAATAGCCGTCTTGCTGGAGAGTTCCATCAAGCTATCTTAATATCATTATCAGGCTTTTCTTCCTGGACCTTAACAGCTTATTTATCCTCTGGTGTTCTTCTCCTGTAAAATAATAACTATACTTGCCCGGACTCTGGTTTCCCCAATCGGCCTAATAAGGCCAGGCTAGGTTACAATCAGACCAGGCTAAATTGGTCCTAACAATTGCCCCTTGACATTTTACCCGTGCTGGATCAGGCCAGGGGTGAGATGTCAATTTACCGGGCTAAACAAATAAAAAGAATCAGATTTATTCAAGGACTCTTAGACTTCTAGTGACCGTTAAACACTGCAACGGCTAACAGTATGATGTCATGCTGACAGTTTTGCGTTTTCTAGGATTTTTGCACCGTTGCACCCCCTCTATAAATACGGTATTTGTGATGAGTTTGTTTTTCACCAAATTTCTTCCACTTTCCTTGCTAAATCTTCTCTAAAATTCTCCCCTATTTTCCAGGAACTCTAGTTTGCTGATTTATAATTTCTCATTAAATAAAATTCATCACGAAAACCAAAACAACAAAGGATATGGGAGCCAAAAAGCGTCCTGCTTCCCAGAAAGCTGCTGCTGAGCCTAAACCCAAAGATATCCATGAGGAGGAGGTGGTTGAAATTGATCCTCCTGCTCGTGCTATAGCTTTTAAATATCAGGATTCCATTTTTTCTGCTCTTCAATCTCTGGATCCTTATTTCCCTGAAGAAAACTTATTGAAAACGAACTATGATAGGGTTTTAAGGGAGAAAAAATTAATTCCTGATTCGACTGAGGTTTGGATTCCTGAGTCTTGTCCAGTCAGAGCTAATTGGATGTCACCTGGTTGGTTCTGTATTTATGAATGGGCATTCAAGGTAGGTTGTAAGTTACCTTTTACTTCTTTAATGATCGATACTATTCGTGCTATGGAAGTATCACCTTTTCAAATCATTCCAATGGTTTGGAAACTTATCCACTCTATTGAAAATTTATGTGCCAAGCATAAAGTTGTAATTACTATTAATGATATAAAGGCAGTATATCATATGAAAAATCCTTCTACTGGTCGTTTTAATTTGAGAATTAAGTCAAAAATGTCTCCATTAATTACTAACCTGGACTCTAGAGATGATAAAAGCTGGGCGAAGACTTTCCTGTTTATCCGGACTGAGAGTCTGGGGTCAGGCTTTGATTATTTGAGATATCCTCCTTTGGAGAGTGGTAGGTTTCCTGTACTCTTAATTTGCAATTTATATTAAACGAAATTAGGATATTTAAGTTTCACTTGTGCATTTTTTACTAATATTTGTAGCTCCTGATTGGAACTTCGACCCTCTTGACGAGGACCCTGTTTCAAGGATAGAGGCTTTCCTTTCTACTCCTGAGGAAGAGAGGGCTTGGCCTGCTAGTCTGGGCAGGGATTTATTGCCCGGTATATGAAGACCAGGCTGAGTGTGGTCAAAGTACCCAAAGGCAAGCCTAGCTCCACTTTGCTCTTTCTGTACGTCTTCTATATGTCTTTATGTCAATTGTTGTCTTCTTATCGCTTCTCTTCGATATTTATGTATATTCTTTATATATTCAGATTCGGGTCTTACTGCTAGATTGGCCAGCTTTACTGCAAAAGATTTAAAGGCAGGGTGGCTAGAATTCTTTGAATAGATCCAAGAGCCAGGAGGCTATTGGGAGTGACAAGACGCTTGACATTTTGGTTTCTGATGTCCAGCCTTCCCAGGATCCACCCAGGCTAGTATCACCGGAGGTTGTTTAGGTTTCCAAAAGGAGGAGGGAAGATGTTATTCCTGAAGAGGAAGGGAGAGAGAAAGAGCCTATTCAAGCTCAACCAATCAGGAGTGTCAGGCAAGTGTCTGCTAGGATGGACGATATGGATGCTGCCCGGGCACAGATAAATGAATTTTCTGCTAGTATGAGCGGCCAACTTTTATCTGCTAATACCCTTGAGTCTTCTACTAAGGTGGTTTCTATCATGTCTTCTCTTGTGACAAAGGCTACTGAACTTGCTTCTCAAGCTAAGGAGGTTAGTTGTAAAGGGATATTTTAATTGTTATGTGTTCTTTGTGTTGCTTTATATTTGGCTGATTGACTATCTTTTGTTTCTTGTAGGGATTGGATGCCGGGTTGGCTACTGCTTGTCAGCTCAGGGATGCCCAGGCTAGGGTTTCTAGCTTGGAAGAGAAATTAGATAAAGTTAATCGTGAGCTACACACATCCAGAGGTAATGAGGTAGTACTTCAATCTCAGCTGGGGACAGCTAGAGAGGCATCCAGGACTACTTTGGTTTGTGAGGTGGCTGCAAAAAACGCTGAGAAGGTTGTCAGGCAAGAGTTGGAGGCTGTAAGGGAAGAGCTGAAGACTGTCAAGGAAGAGATGGCTGCCAAGAAGCAGGCAATGCAGGATCAGGTGGGGAAAAATGAAGAGCTTGGTGCTCAAAAGGAGCTAGCGGAGGCGCGGCTTGCTGATGCTGCTCAGTATTTCTTTGGGAAAGGACGAGTTGATGCTATGAGGGATCCGGAATCTGACCGGGCTAATTGGGATCCGGATCGGGATGAGACGACTCGGACACTCGGTCCTGATTTGGCCAATATGGGTCAAGAAGAAAAAGTGGATTCTCCTCCTTCGAAGGAAAAATTTGGTGATCAGGAAATGGTGGATGGTTGTGAGTCGGTTACTGGCTCGAAACCTGCTTAGATTTATGTTTTTCCTTTTCGTTTTGGCCCATCTAGGGGGGATGTTCCTGGAATGAATATTTATTAGGTATATTTTGGCCCATCTAGGAGGGATGTTCCTGGAATGGATAATTATTAGGTATGTGGTAAGGCCGGCTATTTTGGATGAATAAATATTTTGTCTTTGTTGGTTTCTTTTTGTGTTTTGATAAGGTACATTTGTAGTGTTGGATGTGTACTGGATCTGGCCATTTATTCGACTGGATCGGGCCAGCTTTTGTGCTGGATCTGGCCAGTTCATTGTGTTATGGGTGGGGTTATTGCCTGTCTGGAGGGCTTATGTCCCCTGCCTGTCTGGAGGGCTTATGACCCATCTATGTTATACAAGCCAGGAAAAGGTTTTCTAGATTTGTATATTAAATTGAGCTCAATATTTTAAGGCTGTTTTTCAAATCGAAAGTTGGGTATCAGTTGGATATCAGTGGGGTGGCCCCCAATCTTTAAGATTTGTTTTATGTAAAGTGCAGTATGTAAAACAAATATTGAAGATTCTACTTGGTAAAAGGAAATATGAGAATATTGACAAGTACTTGGGCACATAATGGAAGAAATTATATAAAGCATTTATTCATATAATGGCAAGTACCATACATTTAGTTTCATATCAGGTCAAGCAAGAAATGTTAAGATGAAAATTATACCTGGGCTGAGAGGTATATTTTATATGTGAAATAGTTTTAAGTGTGCAATATTCCAAGCTCTTGGGATCATTTCGCCGTCCAGGGTTTGTAATCTATAAGCTCCCTGTCCGACTATTGAGTCAATTAGGTAGGGACCTTCCCAGGTTGGGGCCAATTTTCCAGCATTCTTCTCTTTTGTGTTGAAAGACTTTTCTGAGGACAAGGTCTCCTACCCTGAATACTCTAGCTTTAACGGTCTTGTTGTAGCTTTTTGCAACTCTTTGTTGATATGCTGCCAATCTAATGCTGGCTGCATCCCTTAGCTCTTCCGTTAAGTCCAGGTTGTCCTCCATTAGAGGTATATTGCTGTCAGGCTGCATCTGGCTGATGGAATGTCGACCTCAGCTGGGATTACTGCTTCACATCCATAGACCAAGGAGTAGGGGTTTGGCCTGTGGATGTTTTAGGCGTGGTTCTGTCAGCCCAGAGGACAAAGAGGAGCTCTTCAGCCCATCTGCCTTTCCTTCTTTCTAGCTTCTTCTTTATGCAGCTGATTATTACTTTGTTACTGGATTCTGCCTGGCCGTTAGCTTTTGGATATCCTGGCGTGGAGGTTACTAGGTTGATGTTCCATTGAGCACAGAAGGCTGCTGTTCTTTTTCCCTAGAATTGCGTGCCATTGTCGCATACTATTTCAGAGGGGATGCCATATCTACATATGATGTCGTGTTTGATAAATGCTATGACATCCTTTTCTTTGACTTGCCTGTATGAATCAGCTTCTATCCACTTGGAGAAGTAGTCAGTCATTGCTAGCATGAAAACTTCTTGTCCGGGTGCTTGAGGTAGTTTCCCTACTATATCCATGCCCCACTTCATAAATGGCCAGGGTGCGGATATGGAATGTAGTTCCTCAGATGGCTGATGGATATATGGTCCATGAATCTGGCAAGCTTCGCATTTAGAACTGAATTCTAGGCAATCGGCCCTCAAGGTGGGCCAATAATAACCTGTTCTGAGTACCTTGCTTGCCAGGCTCCTTCCGCCTTTATGACTTCCACAGTATCCTTCATGGATTTCTGATAATATCTGTTCAGTTTCTTGTGGTTCCAGGCATCTGAGGTATGGCCCTGCCTGCGATTTCTTAAAAAGCACGTTGTTAATAATAGTATATGAAGCAGCTTTTATTTTTAGTGCCCTGGCATCTTGTTTATTTAGGGGAAGGATTCCCTGTTGTAGCCAATCGTAGTAAGGTTTTTTCCAAGAATTGGTAACATATATTGGGAAACTTTCATCTTGCTTATTTATTGCAGGTTCTAATAAATGTACGATGGGTATTTTGTCAAAGTCAAGGGGACTGAAGTTGGATCCTAGGCCAGCTAAGGCATTGGCCAGGGTATTCAAGTCCCTGGGAATTTGGTCAATATTAAAATTGCGGAATTTTGATTTTAAATTTTGGACAACTTCCAAATAAAGCATCATTTTTGAGTCTTTTGCAGTATATATTACATTTGCTTGATTTGAAATAAGAAGGGAATCAGTACGTACCTTTAGGTTTTGTACACCAAGGTCAATACATACCTTTAATCCAGCTATTAGGGTTTCATATTCTGCCTCATTGTTGGTAGCTTCAAATGCACAGCTTATAGGTTGTACTATCTTATCCCCCTGTGTCGATTTTAGTACTACCCCCAGGCCTGTGCCCCTCATGTTGGCTGCACCATCGACAAATAGGGTCCATTCTAGGTATGTTTGGTCGTTGGTCAGTCTATTTACTTCTTTTATTAGGTCGGGTTCTAGGGCTGGACTAAAATCAGCCACAAAATCTGCTAGTGCTTGTGACTTAATTGCTGTCCTTGGTGCAAATGTTATGTTGTATGTGCTTAGCTGGACTGACCATTTGCACATTTGTCCGGACAATTCTGGTTTCCTAAGTACAGACTTGATAGTAAGATTAGTTCTGACTATTATAGGGTGGCTTTAAAAGTATGGTCTTAATTTTGTGCAACTCATAATTAAAGCTAAAACGTATTTTTCAAGTAGACCATACCTGATCTCTGCATCTAGTAGACTTTTACTTACGTAGTAGACAGGGTGTTGTTGTCCGTCCTCTTCTTTGACCAGGACTCCTGACCGACATTTAGATTTCCGTGGTAGCAATATCTTCGGGGGTTCGTCTTTGATTTGGTTTTGTCGATGGGGAGGAGAGGATAGATTTGTTTTCAGATCTTCAAAGGCAGCCTGATGATCAGGGGTCCATTGAAAGTCCTTGTTTTTCCTTAGCAGATTATAGAATGACTTGCACCTTTCTGATGATCTTGAGATGAATCTGGTCAGGGCTGCTATCCTTCCTGTCAGCTTTTGTATGTCTTTGACTGCCTTTGGTGGTTCTATCTCCAGGATGGCTTTGATCTATTCAGGGCTGGCTTCTATCCCTCTTTTTGTCACCATATAGCCCAAGAATTTGCCTGCTGAGACTCCAAAATGGCACTTTTGTGGATTGAGCTTCATATTGAATTTCTCCAGTATTTGGAAGGCTAATTCCAAGTCTTTGACGTGGTCTTCTGCCTTTTTTGACTTGACTACCATGTCGTCTATGTAGACTTCCATGGTATCTCCTATTTGATCTTTGAACATCATGTTGACCAACATTTGATAGGTTGCACCTGCATTCTTTAATCCAAAGGGCATAGCAGTATAACAGTATAATCCTCTTTCAATGATGAAAGTTGTACTTTCCTGATCTGCAGGGTGCATCTTTATTTGGTTGAATCCACTGGAGGCATCCATGAATTTTAACATCTCGTGGCCTGCAGTGGCATACACCATTGCATCGATGTGTGGCAGGGGAAATGGATCTTTGGGGCAGGCCTTGTTTAGGTCAGTGTAGTCTACACAGACTCTCCATTTGCCGTTTTTCTTTTGGACGACTACTACATTTGCAAGCCAGTCAGGGTAAATTACTTCCCTAATCATTCCCATGTCGAATAGCTTGTCAACTTCTTGGTTGATGATTTCACGCTTCTCTGCAGCAAATTTTCTTCTTTTTTGCTGTACAGGCTTAAAGGATTTGTCAATATTTAACTTATGGGTTATAATATCAGCATCTATTCCAGTCATATCAAAATGTGACCAAGCAAAACAGGACATTTTAGTTTTGAGAAAGGCGACCATTGGGTCCGACCGAGTGGTGCATCGACCCTACAAGTACCTTCCTGTCGGGGAATGGGTCCGAAATGACCTCTCCTATTTCCATCTGTGATTGTGCAATATATTCTTTCCTGACAGGTGAGTTTAATTGCTATGCAAGGGACTTACCTGACTTTGAGGGTTTCAAAGCCTGGGTGTAGCATTCCTGAGCCGTCCTTTGTTCTCCCCTGATGGTGGTTATCCCCCATTCGGTTGGTATTTTCACACATTGATGGTATGTTGATGGGATTGCTTTGACGTTGTGGATCCATGGTCTGCCCAGGATTACGTTATATGAGGATAGGCAATCCATTACCCCGAATCTTTCATATGAAGCCACGCCTTCCACATAGGTTGGCAGGCTAATTTCTCCCACGGTGTTCTTTGTTTCTCCGCTGAACCCAACCAGGACGCTGGATTTGTTGATGATCTTCTCTTCATCTATCTTCATAGCTTTGAGGATGTCAAGCATTACCAAATTGATTGAACTGCCCCCGTCTATCAGGATTCTTGATACCTTAGCTGTGCCAATTTGCATGGTAATTACCAAGCTGTCATGGTGTAGATCTGATATTCCCTGCAAGTCCAAGTCATCAAAAGTAATAGCAGGCAATGACTTAGATCTAAGAGGGGGCTGAAGTCTAGACTCCCTGGATATTCTTTTGGCAGCCGAGCTAGTTAGACCACAGATTTCTGATCCTCCATTTATGAACTTGACTTCATAGATGGGGGGGGAGGAGGAGGAGGATCTCTGCCGTTCCCTGAATCTCTCTTGTTTTGTCCTTCATCTTTGTTCTTTGGCTGCTGGATTAAGTCCTTCAGATAACCTTTCTTTAGGAGGTATGCTATTTGTTTCCTGAGTTGGATGCATTCTTTTGTGGTGTGCCCGATGTCCTGGTGGAAGTCACACCATCTCGTTGGATCTTTCCTGGCGTTGTCGGATTTTTTGGGCCATCTGACCGTGTCCCCAAACTCTCCAGGCGTTTGATTAATCCTGCGGTATTTATAGAGAAGTTATATTCAGGAATAGTTGGTAGGCTAGAAAGGTTACCTTTGTGTTCTTGTGCCATGTTGACTTCAGATCGTTCAGGCCTGGAATAGGGTGATGATCTGGGGTTGCCTCCTTTCTGGTAGGAGCCTTTCCTGTTAGTGTGTCTATAGCCTTACTTTCCTCTGGACGAATTTGTTCTGAAGTTGAGATCTTCCTCCAATCTGACATGTTCTAAGGCGATGGATTGAACAGTGGCAAAGGTTGGGCAGGCTTTTTTGGTTAAGTCTGCATAGATGTCGATGTCAAGCGGCACTCCTTGCTGAAGGCTTCTCTGCTTTGTCTCTTCGTCACACACCGGGAATGGCTACCTTCTATTTGACAAATCTTGCCAGCAATTCTTTGAGAGATTCTTCGGGAAGTTGCTCTACCCCGAACAGTTCTTTGGGTCTCTTGGCCATGTGTCCGCCGCTGCTTGCGAATTGTTGATTGAAGGCATTGACCAATTCTGCAAAATTCTTGATACTTCCATTTGGGAGATTGATGAACCATTGTAATGCTGCTCCGGTCAGGGTTGTACCAAAGCCTTTACACATGCAGACCTGCCTGAGTTCACTGGGTATTGAGGTGGCTAACATCTTTTGTTTGAATATGGGAACGTGATTTTGTGAATCAGAGGTCCCATCATAGGTTCTCATGGATGGGACGGTAAATTTCTTGGGGAGATCAATTTTTGCAATTTCATCTGCAAAGGGTGAGTCGGCGAAGGCATCAACTTCTACTTCACCACGGTCCGGTACTCCGGTATATTTTCTATTTTGTTGTGGAGTTTTTGAATTTCCTGAAGCATAACCATCATTATTGCTGCTTCAGTTTTGTTTGTTTCATCATTGGGGATGATTTGGGTGCCGGATGAGGTATCCTTCTCCGGAGTTCCAAAATTGGAAAAGTCAATATTTTTGATAATGGATGAGAATGGGGTTCCTGGTTCGAATCTGGTCTTAGAGCCTGAAGCCTGATTTTCCAATTTCTTTTTCAGGTTAGACTCAGATTCCTTCAGTCTACTGATTTCAGCTTCTGCTTGGGCTGCCTTTTCTTGAATTGTCTCCAAGTCTTTAATCTTAGCCAAGGCAGCCACCAATTGTTGTTCTGGGGTAAGTTCTACCATTTTTGTATGTGAATATTAAATGAAGAATGAAAAAAGGAAATTTTTTTTTTGATTAATGAACTAGATGCCCCATGGTGGGCGCCAATTGTTTTAGCAGGATTCTCCCTGAAGGGATCATGCCTAATTATTGTGAAAAAAGGGTATCAAGTTCTGTAAATTAGGGATAAAATTATAGAAGAATTATAGATGGAGATTAAATATAGATAGTGTTATTGTATTCCTTTGGTAAGCCGATTACAAATCTTGTATGTAAGTATGAGTATTCAGTAGAGAATAATGAGAAGAAAAACCTATATCCTTTACAAATATTTAATAGTGCTATTTATACTCTTCAAAAATTAACGTTGGATGCCCCCCAACGTTCTTCTTGACCGTTTTCAGTTGTTAGCTAGAAAATAGGGCACATTTCCTATTTATCCGCTTGACCCAGTCTTCTTCAACAAACTTTGGCTTATATTCCTTTGCACGATCTGGTACGTGGAAATATACTATTCTTAGAGTTGGACTTGGTCTTCCGTGATGATAGGGCATGTGTATAACTGTCTCGCTTGCTTGCTGATCAGCCGTCTTGCTGGAGAGTTCCATCAAGCTATCTTAATATCATTATCAGGCTTTTCTTCCTGGACCTTAACAGCTTATTTATCCTCTGGTGTTCTTCTCCTGTAAAATAATAACTATACTTGCCCGGGCTCTGGTTGCCCCAATCAGCCTAATAAGGCCAGCCTAGGTTACAATCAGACCAGGCTAAATTGGTCCTAACACCCGTATTCGCTTATAATATAGATATAAAGTAATTAGTAAATCGTTATTAGAACGACTGTTTGATGAATTATTATTATTCCATGTATGACATTATATATAATATAATACTACTAATAATAATAGAAAAAGTAATTGTAAAAATAATATAATATAGTATAGGAAACATAGGTAGGAAAGTTGTGAGCCCACATATATAAACAAAACCAAAACCCTTCCCGTAATCACTCATTCAACCAAAAACAAAAAGAAGAAAAACAAGAGATAGGGAGATAGACAGCAAGGACGTATAAGAGCCAAGTAATTTTGACGAGTACGCCGTCTTTAACCAGCTAGCTCCGTGAACTTTGCCTTTCTATTTGACTTGTTCATCTCCGCAACATCATCGTCATATACATACAGGATCCGACGTTATAGAGGATTACTATTAATTTGGCTTGGGCGCTCGGATTTGCTAAAAGGTAGGGATCCCCTACTCAAATTCGTGTTTAATTGATATGTTGTTGTTATTGACACGGGAAAGAGATAGTAAGCAATATTGGCCTTTGAGCTCCGTGAATAATATAAGAGTAATTGCCACTAAGTTGGTCCGTATATGCCATTAAGTTGGTCCGTGTATGCCATTAAATTGGTCCGAGTATGCCATTAAGTTGGTCTGTGTATGCTATTAATTTGGTCCGTGATTGCCATTAAGTTGGTATGTGATTGCCGTTAATCGGTCCGTGAGGTAATGCCGTTAATTAACGATTTGTGATTCTAATGCTTCTAGACGGTTTAAGTTTATTGAATGTGTTTTTCTTACTGTTCTATTTATCCCTACTCAACCGTTGGGTTGACCGTGTATTTGTGAACACCTGTGATGAACCATAATGGGGAGCAGATTTGACAGGTACTAAAGATTAGCTGACTTGGGAGCTTATGGGAATGCGTGACGACTTGGCCAGTTTACCTAGAAGTCTAGACCACATAGATTATTTTAATCACTTTATTTTTTTCCGCTGCAAGTTGTATTTTAATTTATATTAAGTTTTAGTTGATTAATTTGTAATAAACATGTAATCGCTAAAGTTTTATTTAAAGTACTTTGGTTTGTTATACTTTGTTATTCACTACCTCGGAAAACCGAGATGGTAACAGTCCTATTTATTTGGGAATGTCTAGCTAAAGGCTCCTAAATAAATAGGGGTGTTACAAGCTCAGCTGCAAAGAAAATAGCTAGGGAGTCCAAAATGAAATCTCCTTTTAAACCTAGAAACTTAACTCAAAATACTTTTGATGATACTGATATGCAGAGACTCTCGGACATCCATCATGATAGCTTGGTCATTACTATGCAAATTGGCACTGTACGTGTCCTAAGAATCCTAGTAGATGGTGGCAGCTCAGTCAATTTAATCATGCTTGATATCTTGAAAGCCATGAAAATCGATGAGAAACAGATCATAAAGAAGCCAAATGTCTTGGTAGGATTCAGTGGTGAAACAAAGAACACTCTAGGAGAGATCTACCTGCCAAGCTACGTCGAAGGAGTCTCATCATACGAAAGATTTGGAGTCCTAGACTGCCACTCATCCTACAATGCAATCTTAGGCAGACCTTGTATCCATAATGTCAGAGCCATTCCCTCAACCTACCGTCAGTGCATCAAAATACAAACAGAATGAGGAATAACAACCATCAAAGGTGAACAAAAATCTGCCTAGGAATGTTACACTGAATCATTAAAACCTTCCACGGCAGGTATGTCTCTCGCTTAGCAAGTACAGTAACCTATCAGGAGCAATTATGTGGGAGAAACCCAAATGGAAACAGATCAATTAGTACTAGACCCTGAATACCCTGACAGGTATGTACTGGTGGGATCTGAAGTCCCTGATAACGTCAGACCAGAACTAGTAAGCTTTCTTAAACATAAGTCTACATGTTTTGCCAGGTCACACTTTGATATAACTGGCATAGATGCTAATATTATTACCTATAAATTCAATATTAACACTTCTTTTAAGCCTGTACAGCAGAAAAGGAGAAAGTTTGCAGAAAAAGGAGAAAGTTTGCCCCTGAACGCAATACAATCATTAACGAAGAGGTGGATAAACTTCTAGACATGGGAATGATTAGGGAAGTAATGTACCCTGAATGGCTGGCCAATGTGGTCGTGGTGCAAAAGAAGAATGGCAAGTGGAGAGTCTGTGTAGACTACACACATCTCAACAAAGCCTGTCCAAAAGACCCATTCCCACTCCCTCACATTGATGCAATGGTAGATGCTACAGCTGGGCACAAGATACTGACATTCATGGATGCCTCAAGTGGATTCAACTAAATCAAAATGCATCTAGCTGATCACGGAAAGGGGCATATATTGCTACACAGCAATGCCTTTTGGCCTGAGAAATACATGTGGGAAATAATCTGTATACTTCCCTTATTATTAAGGATTATAACGAATATAATGATGACGATCACTAGTCATAAAATTAAAATACATAAACAAAATATAGGATTCAGAAATAACCTTCGGTCCTAACAAATACGGCCTAAGAACAATATCAAAGTAGATATTCGCCTATCAGTTGCACCCAAGACGATATAAGATATGCCCTATTGATTATGCTAGAATCGATCTAAAATTTTCTGTAAAATTTAGTTGTTTTGTGTTTTTCTTCTGATGAGAGAGGAGGCTAGGTCAAAAAAAAAGAATTAGGGTAGAATAATCATCTCCCTTTTCTTCTTATACTGACCGAAATATGGGAGTCAATTAGGAAGATATAATCTTTCCTAATTTCGGCCCATATAACCGAAATAAGGAGTGTAATCTCCTTATTTTTGGTTATTTCAAAAATGTATAAAATGTGTTAAATTGTCATCTAGTGAGGATCAAACCCATGACCTCTTGGTTTGTGTACCCTCACTATTACCACTATGACACATTCATCTTGTTGATATTAAAATAACTGATTACATTTAATTACGAATTAATAGATTAATTCGACCAATCTAACATTACATACATTTAATTAAATATAACTTATTATATTCAATTTACGAATTTACAATTAATTCGTTTCAACTAATATTATTTAATCTTCATTAAATAATTGTCTCATCAACACATTGACTAACTGTTTAGTTAAATTGGGCATCAATGTGATTATATTTCTATAACCACATTTCTCAAACACATCCTATAGGTGTGACCTTTAGGGACCAGTTGATCACCGCCATCTGTATGATAATAACGTCAAACTTTCTAGCAAGCCAACCGTTATTAGGTAAAAGTTAATCAACTGATTAAATATACGAAGTATACCCTTGTGAACCTGTAAGAGATTTACAAATGTTATTACACTAATTTGTGGAGGACACAAGCTCCAACAAACTCCCACTTGTCCTCACAAGTGTATGTGCGATAACCGATTCTCATATCCTAAAATTTCTCCCACTCAATGTAAAACAATTTGCAAATACGTATTCACAAAGGTCGTATTTTACAAGCGATCAATATCAAGAGTGGTTTCCCCGACTAGAGAGTAACTTAACTGATAAACGAATCAACATTTTGAGCATCGCCATGCATTTCAGTTACAACTCCTCGAGTGGCCCTGAGAAATAACTATACCTGATAAGGGTTGGATATTTTCCTCAACTCGAATCCTACAGATGTAAGTACAGTATGAAATGACCCAGAAAAAATCTACTTAGCCTCCGATTCACGGCAGACTGAGAAAGAAACCAAAGTCACCCAAAAACTGCCTTAATCTCAAGAGACAGTCGATAGTCAAAAGAATCGACTCTAGGAACACAATGGATATCCTATCCACGACCTGGCACCGAATGTTTTTAAACATTTAGGACTCCATTACGTTGTCACAAAAAGTTGTCCTACGAGGTATCGTTATAATCTCGCATTTGTGATCGATCAGTCAACAGTTTGACTTATGGCTCGTTGAACCCACCATCAATCGACTGCACAATATAATAGCCAGAGTTATCAGCTCTTGTAGGCGATTACAGACCAAACAAAATATAATGTAATTCAGTTCACTTTGTGGCGTTCAAAGTTGTCGAGACAATCCACATGAAAAACAAAATATTATATTAAAACGATGAAGTTATAAATAGTATATAAAAAAGATAACGTATCGAATTCATAATCAACTACTATAACTCAGGTACACGTTTAATTCTCATGAAAATAACGTGCCCTCCATGCTTATCATATTTCAATGGCTCAGTAGTAGAATCTGCTACAACTTCTTGTTTGGAACTATTCCAGCTGACCGCAGCACCATTAAGAGTAAAAAAGAATCTAGACTGAGATTTCTAATCATCTCCATCCGTTTGGAAGCTAGCATCTGTGCAACCGATTGCGCATAGCTTAGTATCGCCTCCATAAGTCAATACCCTATCCTTAGTTCTCCGTAGGTACTTGAGGATATTTTTAACAGCTATCCAGTGTATTTCACCTGGATTCTTTTGGTACCGACTCGTCATACTCAATGCATATGACACGTCTGGACGTGTGCATATCATGGCATACATGATTGATCCTATTGCAGATGCATAAGGAACACGACTCATGCGCTCAATCCCTTCAGGCGTCGTGGGTGACTGAGACTTGCTCAACTGCATCCCAGACGTCATTGGAAGGTTCCCCTTCTTGGAGTTGGTCATGCTGAACCTCTCAAGAATCTTATCCAAATAAGACTCCTGACTTAGTGATAACATTCGTCGTGATCTATCTCGGTAGATACGGATTCCCAAAATACGTTGTGCCTCACCCAGATCTTTCATCTGGAAATGGTTCTTCAACCATTCTTTAACCGAAGATAGGAGAGGAATGTCATTCCCAATCAAGAGTATGTCATCGACATACAATATCAAGAATACAATCTTACTCCCACTCGACTTGATATATAAGCATGGTTCCTCGACCGATCGAGTGAAGCCATACTCTTTTATCACCTGGTCGAAACGATGATTCCAACTCCGAGAAGCTTGCTTAAGTCCATAAATGGAACGCTTAAGCTGCATACTTTCTTTGGATGTTCAGGATCTATGAAACCTTCGGGTTGCACAATGTACAACTCTTCCTCCAAATAACCGTTTAAGAAGGTGGTTTCACATCCATTTGCCAAATTTCATAATCATGAAATGCGGCTATCGCTAAGATTATCTGAATGGAACGTAGCATGACTACAGGTGCAAAAATCTCATCATAGTGCAATCTGTGCACTTGAGTGAAACCTTTTGCCACAAGTCGTGCCTTATAGGTATCTGGTTGCGCGTCTACAGAACGCTTTATCTTGTAAAGCCATTTGCACTGTAGAGGTTTTACCTTAGTAGGTAAATCAACTAGATCCCACACGTCATTCTCATACATGGAGTCCATCTCGGATTGCATGGCTTCGAGCCATAGCTTTGAGTCGGAATAGGTCATAGCACCTTTATAGGTAACGGGTTCATTACTCTCTAGGTGTAAAACATCATTCTCCTCGACCATACCAATGTATCTGTCCGGAGGATGAGAGACTCTACCCGACCTCCTAGGTTCCTCAGGAATATTAACCGGATCATCAGTTAGAGGAACAACTTCCTCCATCCATTCCTTGGTCGTTGGCTCTGGAATCTCCGACAGCTCGAAGGTTCTATTACTCTTCTAGTTCTCGAGAAATTCTTTCTCTAAAAACATCGCACTAGCCGCAACAAAGACTGGATGTTCGGTAGGCGAATAGAAGTACTGACCAAATGTTCCTTTTGTATAACCTATAAAGTATGTCTTGACCGATCGCGGGCCGAGCTTATCCTCGTGTCACCACTTGACATAAGCCTCGCAGCCCCAAACCCGAATAAAGGACAAGTTAGGGACCGTTCCTTTCCACATTTCATATGGAGTCTTGTCGACGACTTTAGTCGGACTTGATTTAAGTATAAGAGCAAAATGACAAAAGAGCAAAACCCCATAATGAATCAGGCACTACCGTGTGACTCATCATGGATCGAACCATATCAAGTAAGGTTCGATTTCTCCGTTCGGACACACCATTTAATTGAGGTGTTCCAGGTGGAGTTAACTGCAGAACGATTCCACAGTCTTTCAGGTGTTGATCAAACTCATTTGAAAGATATTCGCCACCCCGATCTGAACGGAGTGCTTAAATATTTCTACCCAGTTTGTTATGTACCCTGTTCTGGTATTCCTTGAATTTCTCAAAGGACTCACTTTTATGCTTCATTAAGTAGACATATCCGTATCTACTCAAATCGTCCGTGAAAGTGATAAAATATCTATAGCCATCTCTAGCGGTAATTGACATAGGTCCACATACGTCCGTATGTATGAGTCCTAATAGGTCACTAGCGCGCATTCCAACACCTTTGAAGGAAATTCGAGTCATCTTGCCAATGAGACATGATTCACACGTGCTATATGTAGAAAAATCGAAGGCGGGAATAGTCCCATTATCGACGAGTTTCTTCACGCGTTTCTCATTTATGTGTCCCATTCGACAATGCCATAGATAGGTTTGATCTTTGTCACCAACCTTTGTTTTCTTATTATTCACGTGTAATACTTCTGTAGTTTGGTCTAAGATATAAATTTCATTCATGGAAACTGCTTTGCTATAAATCATTTCATTGAAAGAGAAAATACAGCTATTATCCTTTATTAAAAATGCAAAATCGTCTTTAGCAAGTATGGAAATAGAAATAATATTCTTAGACAAACTGGGTACATAGTAACAGTTATTTAAAAATAACTCAAAACCACTAGGGAGTTGGATTACATATGTTCCCTTCGAGACAGCAGCAACTCTTGCTCCATTCCCGAATCGCAGGTCCACATCACCCTTTTCGAGAGGTATGATGTTCTTTAGGCCCTGCAAATGATTACACAGATGAGAACCACAACCAGTATCAAGTACCCAACTTCCGAAACTTGCATGGTTAATCTCAATCATATGAATATAAGATGACATACCAACAGGAACAACGCGGCCTGCTTTGATGTCCTCACGGTACACGGGATAATTCCTCCTCCAATGTCCAGTCTTGTGACAATGGTGGCACTCAATGTCACCACCCTTGCTCTTTCCTTGCCCTGTGAGCCACTATTCTCGTCGGGCCCACTCTTACCGTTTCCGGGCTTCTTAAACTTTGGCTCACCTACAGCTAGGTCGCCATGAGTCTTGCCCTTACCTTTACCCTTGTTGAAAATAGTGAGAACATCCTGCTTCACACTCCCACTCAATTTCATATCCTTCTCGGTCTGTACGAGAAGGGAGTGTAGCTCATGAGGACTCTTTTTCAAGTCATTCATGTAATAGTTCGCCCTGAAAAGGGCAAAACCATCGTGAAGAGAATGAAGCATTCGGTCTATGACAATGCTCTCACTGATTTTATAATCAAGTGCCTCCAGCTTCTCGACATTCTCAATCATGTGAAGAATGTGTGGGCTAACCAGTTGGCCCTTCTGGGGTTTCGCATCAAAGAATCGACAGGTATGCTCATATGTAACGATTCTCGGTGCTTTTGAGAATTCGTTAGTGAGCGTAGTGAAAATCTTGTTTGCACTTTGGGCAATGAAGCATCTCTGCAAATTGGTTTCCATTGCAAAGATGAGTACGTTCTTTATCACACCCGCTTCCATAACGAAATCACTATAAGCGAGTGTCTCGTTGACTCCTGCATTGGGGCCTGGGTTGACCGGTATTGGCTCAGTTAAGTACTTGAGCTTACCGTCAGCAATGGCCGCATTCCGTAGTGCCGCCTCCCAGTACGCAAAGTTGGACCCATCATTTTTCAGACGTGTGAACTGATTCATCTGGTCCATGAATACTTTCAGCCAGGACGCGCGATCAAGTGTGGCACTAGGCATTGGGATTGCGTTATTTCCAGCCATTTCGTTGTGACAGTATTATGAAAAATAATCGTGTTCTACACTGCGAGAAGAAGAATAAAAATAATAAGCATGTGCATCGTTTATATTTTTAAGTCTAATGAATTACTGTCATAACGCGAAGACTCAAAACATTTATACAATTGACCTCCCTCAAGAATTATATAAATGATCCCAAGACTCAATTCTCCGTAAATTGATAAGCTAACTTTTTAGCTAATTCTACGGTTAGAATTCTTGGTCGATAAATTTCTGTAAATTCTATCTTTAGTTCATCATAACCACGAGAAACTCTTCGGACTATGATGTTGAGGTAGACTAAGTGAACACAACTACTTACCCAACGTAGAAGGGGTCATATTATGCCTACCGACGAAGAAGGGATTCATAGTTGTTTGCCCTTATAAAGACTAATATCAATTTCATTTTAGAGGAAGATCCCATCATCTTTATTTTAATTCATTTTAAGTGAACTAATATCTAGCATGAGAGAATGAATAAACTAAGGTGATGGCTTAAAAAAACTGTGACATCTGTATGTTCATGAAAACTAACATATTTAGAAGTAGGTGGTTCTGTTTTAGGCGGAATATGATGCATAAACTAACATATGAATGAAAAGTAATAAGAATGAAAACGTAAAAACAGTAAAGTCCTAGTGTGGTCTATCCTATCAAAATGAACAATAAATACAAGTTTGGAATCCATCCTCGGACCCGAGAAGCTTTTCTTGATGTTCAATCTTGATCCATGTAGCGGGAGTGAGCTCCAATCTCCATCTTTAGTCTTCTTTGAAATTACAATAATTAAAATTACATAATAAACCTATTTATTACAATCTAATTTCAAAACCCAAAACTAAATATAAAGGAGTTTCGAGATCTCATAATTACATAAAAATCATGTTTCCTTCATTACGAAAACATAATTTGACTAAGGCCACACTAAGTATTACAAATTACAACCGATTGCAAAAATAAATACGTAAATAAAATTCATTTATTCGATTTATTCAACAAAATTAAAGTAAAATGCATCAACTAAAAATAAATTAAACATACATGACACAATTCATTAATTATGTTGATTAATTTATCCAAACCACCTATTTAAATTAAATTAAGTGACAATTCCTCAATTAATCACATTAATTTCATTCTTAATCCATATTAAACTTGTAATATGAATTCTATCAGTCAAAATTTTAAACTGCTTTAAAATAATTCGGTATCTTTAAATTGTGAACCGATTCACAATAACTAATTGGCCAAAAACAAAAAAAAACAACATCAATTTTTTTTTTATTTTGTCTCGGCAAAAAAAAAAACAGAATTTTAGTTATTTTTATTTTTCAGCTCACGGCCGAAATAAAAAAGCAGCCCATCCTTTTTTTTTCTTTTTGGCAAAACAACAAAACAAAACAGCCTGTTTTGTATTCTTTTAAACTCGGGTTTTTTCTTGTAAAAACCGAAACCTTTTTTTTTTATGAACACTGTTCACGGTGAACAGTAACCGAACAGGAAAAAAAACTCAACGGCAAAAAAAAATAAAACAGCCGTCACAAAAATTCTTGCGGCAAAAATTGCCCTAAATTAAAAACGAATTAACAACGATGAAAAAAATGTTTACAGTTGCTATTTAGAACATGATTTAGCAAATGAATTAATGAATATGATTAATCTTATACGCTAAAATTATATAGCAAAAACAAATTCTTGTATCATCGACATGACTATACCATTAACAATTTAATTTAATCCGAATTAAATCAAGGTATCTATAAATTCATTTTATTATCATCTTAACTGATTAAAACAATAATTTGTATGAATCAAATGGAAATAAATCATCAACAATAAGAGAAAAAACGATAAAAACAGACGGTAAAAAAAAAATTTACCTCACGGCAAAAAAAAATTTCAGCCGAAACAAATTTTTTTTTTCTCTTTTCGAAATTCCTCATTGTTTACATACAATTAAACGAAAATCATCAAAATTAAAATCCGTGGCCTAAGCTCTGATACCACTTGTGGGAAATAATCTGTATACTTCCCTTATTATTAAGGATTATAACGAATATAATGATGACGATCACTAGTCATAAAATTAAAATACATAAACAAAATATAGGATTCAGAAATAACCTTCGGTCCTAACAAATACGGCCTAAGAACAATATCAAAGTAGATATTCGCCTATCAGTTGCACCCAAGATGATATGAGATATGCCCTATTGATTATGCTAGAATCGATCTAAAATTTTCTGTAAAATTTAGTTGTTTTGTGTTTTTCTTCTGATGAGAGAGGAGGCTAGGTCAAAAAAAAAAAGAATTAGGGTAGAATAATCATCTCCCTTTTCTTCTTATACTGACCGAAATATGGGAGTCAATTAGGAAGATATAATCTTTCCTAATTTCGGCCCATATAACCAAAATAAGGAGTGTAATCTCCTTATTTTTGGTTATTCCAAAAATGTATAAAATGTGTTAAATTGTCATCTAGTGAGGATCGAACCCATGACCTCTTGGTTTGTGTACCCTCACTATTACCACTATGACACATTCATCTTGTTGATATTAAATATAACTGATTACATTTAATTACGAATTAACAGATTAATTCGTCCAAGCTAACATTACATACATTTAATTAAATATAACTTATTATATTCAATTTACGAATTTACAATTAGTTCGTCTCAACTAATATTATTTAATCTTCATTAAATAATTGTCTCATCAACACATTGACTAACTGTTTAGTCATATTGGGCATCAATGTGATTATATTTCTATAACCACATTTCTCAAACACATCCTATAGGTGTGACCTTTAGAGACCAGTTGATCACCGCCATCTGTATGATAATAACGTCAAACTTTCTAGCAAGCCAACCGTTATTAAGTAAACGTTAATCAACTGATTAAATATAAGAAGTATACCCTTGTGAACCTGTAAGAGATTTACAAATGTTATCACACTAATTTGTGGAGGACACAAGCTCCAACAATACAGGGGTAACCTACCAACGCCTGGTTAATATGATGTTCAAAGACCAAATTGGCGACACAATGGATGTCTACATAGACGACATGGTGGTCAAATCAAAGAAGGCTGAAGATCATGTGAAGGACCTGGAAGTAGCCTTCAGAATCCTGGAAGAATTCAATATGAAGCTCAAACCCTCCAAATGCTAGTTTGGAGTGTGATCGGGCAAATTCTTAGGGTACATGATGACAAAAAGAGGGATTGAGGCCAGCCCATAACAAATAAAAGCCATTATGGAGTTGGAATCTCCTAAGTCAGTCAAAGATATCCAGAGATTGACAGGAAGAGTTGCAGCCCTGAACAGACTCATATCTAGATCATCTGAAAGATGCAGATCATTCTATGACCTTCTCAGGAAGAACAAGTCGTTCAAATGGATGCCTGAACATGAAATAGCCTTCCAAGAGTTAAAGACTTACCTGGCCACTCCTCCACTACTGGCCAAACCTAACAAAGGAGAACCCCTGACGGTCTACCTATCAGTCACTGAGACATCAATAAGTGGAGTCCTAACCAAGGAGGTTGAATGGATGCAGAAATAAGGTATGGATTTCTTGAAAAATATGTACTTGCGTTAATTGTATCCTACACAAAACTCATGCCTTACTTTGAGAGTCACCCAATAATAGTCAGGACCAATCTGCCTATCAAATCTGTCCTCAGAAAACCAGAACTTTCAGGCAGAATGACAAAGTGGTCAGTACAACTCAGTACTTATGACATAATCTTTGAACCTAGGACATCAATTAAATCCCAGGCTTTAGCGGACTTTGTGGCTGATTTCAGTCCCAACCTAGAACCAGACCTTATAAAAGAGGTCAATCAACTAGACACCCAAAAATCAGGCTAGGAATGGACCTTACACGTAGATGCAACAACCAATATGAGAGGAAATGGCCTAGGACTAGTACTCAAATCACCACAAGGGGATTTAATAGCTCAGGCTATCAGTTGGGAATTTAAAGCAACAAACAATGAAGCTGAATATGAAGCCCTGATAGCTGGACTCAAGGTATGTATAGATCTAGGCGTGCAAAATCTCATGGTAAAAACTGGCTCACTTTTAATTTCCAATCAAGTTAAAGGAACTCACACTGCAAAGGATTCAAGAATGATTCTTTATTTAGACTATGTCAAAAACCTTTGCAAAAAGTTTAGTTCATTTGACATTGATCAGATACCAAGAGATTTAAACACCCAGGCTGATGCTTTAGCCAGCCTGGGATCAAATTTCAGCTCTGCTATATTTGATAAGATACCCATTGTTCACCTACTCGAACCAACCATTACAAAACTAGACCAAACTTATCCCATCATTGAAGAAACAAACTCCTGGACCAAACCATATTATGATTGGTTCTTACAGGGGATCCTACCCAAAGACGGGCATGAAGCAAGGGCCCTTAGAATTAAAGATTCCACCTATACCATTATTAATAACAGTTTGTTTAAAAAGTCTCAGGCTGGACCCTACCTACGATGCCTGGAGCTGCATGAGGCCAAACAAGTTATTGAGGACATACATGATGGATACTGTGGAAACCACAAAGGAGGCAGAAGTCTGACAAGCAAGGTTCTAAGGACATGCTACTTCTGGCCAACCTTAAGGGCTGACTACCTAGCTTACAACTCAAAATTTGAAGCCTGTCAACTTCACTCCCCATTCATTCATCAACCATTCGAGCTACTACATTCTATTTCTGCCCTCTGGCCATTCATGAAGTGGGGAATGGACATTGTAGACAAGCTACCCCAAGCCCCATGACAAAAAGCCTACATGCTAGCCATGACTGACTACTTTTCAAAATGGATAGAGGCAGACTCATACAGACAAGTCAAGGAGAAGGGTGTCATATAATTCATTAAGAGAAACATCATATGTAGATATGGCATTCCCTCAGAAATAGTTCATGATAACAACACTCAATTTGTGGGAAAAAGAGCAATGGCCTTCTATGCACAACGGAATATCAACCTAGTGACCTCCACACCAGGCTATCCAAAAGCTAATGGCCATGCTGAATCCAGCAATAAAGTGGTAATCAGCTGACTGAAGAAAAAACTAAAGAGAAAAAAGGCAGATGGGCTGAAGAACTCCCTTTGGTCCTGTGGGCTGACAGAACTACACCTAAAACATCCACAGGACAAACCCCTTACTCCCTGGTCTATGGTTTGGAAGCAGTGATCCCAACAAAAGTCCATGTACCAACTACCAGATGCAGCCTGAACACTGTGGAGGAAAACCATCCACTAATGCAAGATAGACTTACTCTGGCTGAAGAGCTGAGAGATGCATCCAAGATCAGAATAACCTCCTACCAACAAACAATAGCCATAAGCTATAATAAAAATGTGAACATTAGAGTATTCAAAGAAGGGGACTTAGTCCTACGTAAAGTCATCCTAAATACGAAAGACAAGAATGCTAGCAAACTTGCTCCGACATGGGAAGGACCTTACCTTATTGATTCAATAGTAGGGTAGGGAGCCTACAGGCTATAGACCCTGGACGGAGAAATGATCCCCAGATCCTGGAACATCTCCCACTTAAAACTCTTTCATGTATAACCCATTTATCTTATGCTTGAACCAGGTAAGACTATTAACCTTATCTCTTACCTGGCATGATTCTATGTGTAACCCCCTGAATAAAATGATCCATGTTCTTTCTATGTTCTTTCTATGTGCTTTCCTGGTAGTTGAAATTTCCTGTTATAACTACAATTTTTACCATATGTCTCAAATTACCATGTTAAATCCTGAAAACTTATTTTACACCTCTACTGCAATTATCTAGATCATTATATTTGCATGCTTAAACAAATATTCAGGATTGAGGGCCACTCCACCCAACCTGAACAGCATCCCAGAAATGCTTCACAAACCTTGGCATTTTTGCCACATCTAAAAATCACATAAAAACTGAGCTCGGTACGAAAACACATGTATGATGGTGAAATAAATCCAGACTACTTGTCTTAAGCCCTCCTGACAGGTTGAGGGCCATAAGCCCTCTTGACAGGCAACTATCCCTCTTACCCAAAAAAGGCCTCCAGACAGGCTAAAGAGCCACAAATGCCTGAACGCATTGAGGGCCATAAGCCCTCCTGACAGGCATTATCTTAACAAATAGTTTAATCTGCATTATTTCAACATGTATTATCTAAATAGACCAAGCACACAATGGGAACCAGAAAGCAATTTCAAATGCATAAAGAAAAGAGCAAAGACAAAGTTTTTCCAGGGAACATCCCCCCTGGATGGGACAAAAACCAACCAAAATAAAATTTGAAGTTTATTCGAGGAACATCCCCTATGGATAGGCCAAAAAAGATTACCCTAAACCAAGCTATCAATCTGCCTTGGAAGTTGAAGCATAGCTTATACCCTCATCAGCTGCCTCTTCCTCTTCATCATCCTCATCCCTGTCAGCCTCACCGCTCTTATCTTTAGTTGGAGGAGAGTCAACCTCATCATCAGCATGCAGGTTGCAAAGATCAGGATATGTAGCATTAAGGTCAGCCATTTCTTGCACCGGATTCCAATACGGCCTGACCTCCACAGGCTCCTTCATGGCATCAACACGACCCTTTCCAAAGAAATATAAGGCAACATCCTTATACCTGCCCTGCACCGTATCCCTTTCAGCAGCCGGCTCCTCATTTGCCTTCAAGAGATCCTGCATAGCCTACTTCTCAGCCTTCAACTCGTCCTGGATTGTAGCAAGTTTAGCCTGGATAAACTTCACATCATTTTGAGCATACCCTAACTTGGATGTTTTAACAACCAATCTTGCCTTGCCTGCCTCATTCTCCTTGTTCAAAGACTCATTCTCCCTTTTCAACACTTCCAAATCCGTCTTCAAAGATTCAGCGTCCTTTTTCAGGCATTGCACCTCCCAGTCTAAAGTCTCATTTTTAACATTTGAAGATTTTAGTTCACAGGCACCCCTTAGCATGTCATTGACATTCTGCAAGAAAATCACAAATCAGGCAAACTGCGCAAAAAACAAATAAGCAAAATAAAACTAAGGGAAGAAGAATTATACCTCCTGCAGCATAGTGACCAAATTAGCAACACAGTCCCTGGAACAGTACATAGCAGCTACCGCCTGAGCAGACATCTCCTCAACCTGATACTTATATTAAGGATCATCAACCAGGAAACAATGAGCATGGGTTTATTCTTTGGCAAATTGAATATCAGCAAGCCTAGCCCTTACCTCCCTGACCTCACTCACACCTTCACCACCAACTCCTTTAGAAACCTTACCTGACCTTTTTCTCTTACCAGTTTGACTGGGCTCATCAATATCAACCACAACCTGCGGAGGAGACACCAATTGAGCCTGATGAGTAGAGACCTGGATTTGAAGCGTACTGTCACTCCCTGTAGCCTCACTACTTCGGGACTTTTCCCCTGTAATCTGGGAAGCGCCTGCCTTTACCAGGGACAAGCCAAAGCTAGCAATCCTTGCAGAAGCCCTAGTAGCTACTTGATGAAATTCTATATTAACAATACTAACATATGCTCAGGCGTTAAAATCAACATAGAAAAGACAAAAACTTACTTCCTGAAGACGAGGCTCCTGAAACCTTGTACTTTTAGCAGCCTTATAAGTACTCACCTTAGCCTTCCTGAAGCGAGGCAGAGGCTCTTGACCAAGACAAGCAGGCCGCACCCTTTCTTCATCTGGCAAAGCTAAAAAAGTTACAATCCGATCAGCCGACCCCTCAGCATCAGGATCACAAGCCCAGTCAACCACTATGGTACAACACAAGTAAGTTTTCATTAAAATCTGATTTACATACTATTATAATTTGAATTGATAGCAGGGAAGGGAAGTTACCACCCTCCACAACCGAATAACTAAGATAACCTAGGTCAGGGGCAACAGAACCTGCCTTGATGATCATATAGGTTGTGGCCCAACCCTTATCATCGCGTGAATCAAAGTTGGTTATCAGATAAGTCATCTTTGCCCTGACTCGAAAAATTGAAGCAACCAGTGGTATTACTTTTCAAATGATAAACGTTCTTGAAGTCTTCAAGGGTGATCACCAAGTTGTGCTTGGCACGTAGGTGTTCAATAGAGTGAACAATCTTCCAAACCATCAACATAAGTTGAAAAGGAGCAACCTTGACGGCCCTAATAACGTCAACCATAAATAGAGTAAAGGGAAGCCTGCAACCCCCCTTGAACGCCAATTCAAAAATACAAAACCAGCCAGGACTACACCAGTTAGCCCTGACCGGACCACTCTCAGGGACTCAGACCTCAGCATCAAAAGGAAGTAGACCTCTGCCCTTCAAATAATGTTCAAAAGAAGGTTTTAATTGATTGGCTTCAGGGAATGAAGCAGACAACGATCTAACAGGGGCAAAACTGACACCCTTGTGTGTGATAGACAGAATTTCTGCAGGGGCAGAAATTTCCATAACCTCATCCTCAGGGATGATTTCTGGGACATCTACCACCACCGGAGGCTGATCAGCCTCAGCAGCCTTTGGTGCAGCAGCCCTTCTTCTTCCGCCGTCCATTTTTTCCTGATTAAAGTATGGAGATTATTGAAACACAAAAAATTGTCTCACAAAGAAATAAGAGAAGAGAGAAAGAAAGTTTGAAGAATTGAATAATGAAAACGTGAAATCAAATGATGGCTCAAAACAATTTATAGCCGCAAAAACAATCCAACAGATAATGCAAGTGGATGAGTTCAATCATGACTCTCCTCGGGTTTGATGAACCTACCTTATTTATGGACACTAGCCGTTAGGAAGTTGAATGGGACTAAAGTTCTTTTCCGGTAAAGATTCTCATATTTTTTACCTGGCCCAATTTTTTATATCCTCATTCCTAGCCAGACCCAATGGAAATAAGGAGATAAGTGGCAATTGTTGGGCCAATAATTGTCCTGCCTGATCAGACAAAAGTCAGGCAAAGAAATACCAAGTCTAGCCTGAACATAAGCAATTTAATACAAAGCATATTATGCCCACGCATGTGCCAGCCAGGAGGGAAAGACAGGCCAGGTCAGACCTGAAGGAATAACTCACCAGCCATATGTTGGACACTATTAGAACAAGTTAGGCAACAACTAAAGCACAACCAAAACCTAGAAAGACGGTTCCTAATTTCATGGAAGACCTATTCAACAGAATCTACGACGAGCGTGGAGCAGTTAACTGAGCAAAGATAGCAGCAGGCGGTTTGTGGAGTCAAACACCTACCTCCAGGTAAATAGGGCACGAGGCCTATTACCTAGAAACGTCCAAAACAAACATTAGATAGCCATTGCAAACAAGATGAAACTACTATAACTAGCAAGGAGAATAAAGGAGAAATATCGTATACTATTCACTCATTCTTACCCTCATTTCATTATTGTAATCTCTCTGAGCATATTCACTAAGCATTTATACTTCATCTCTAGCCTGACACACACATTCCCTGTCAAGATACATTAAAAGATATTATTACTCCCTGCTGGCTTGGTGCTCGTGGTTTTTTCCCTTATTCCCAGGGTTTTCCACATATAAATCTCTTTCTTTCACTTTATTGTTCATTGTTTAAGTTATGCATCGTACTAGTCAGCCATAATTATTTGAGTTAGATTACCCTGTATTTAAATCCCTGTCAAGACTTTACTTCCGTGGGAAATCTTGATAAAACAATAACCAACCATGATTCCAACATATGTATGAAATGCATAAGATCATCCTCTAAATTCTCACCTCCACATCACCAGTGCCAAAGAAACGCCCACGATACCACATACCATTACTAGGTACTCGGAACACGTCCGTGCTACCGGGCCCGAGAGCAACTCGAGTCCCCAGCCAGACATCGTGTCTCAACAACACGAGTCCCTTCAAAACTCAAGTACTAAATGCGCACATCCCCCTTGGAGTGGGAAGCTCCAAGAAGTGACTCAAGCGAAAGACGGTCTGTTAACCGCCTTCCGTCTCTACTACAACCAAGTATACTCCACAATCCTCCAACACCAATTAACACAACAACAATATAATTAATTACCAACAAGGATAACCTTTTAACCACACAAGGCATAATATGTCTTAAATACTCAATCCTTCCTTAATTCATCCTTTTCTCATGTAATTGCTCCCTAACATGTTATAATGCTTTCCAACCATTTATGTGACATTTAACCATGCTTAGTCCCTTCACCACATACATATTTAACACAAGATAATATCATGACACAAACCCTAATTACCAATAATTATGTTATAAGGTAACTGCCATGAGATAAGTGTAAATAATGAAAATAAATGCATGATTAAACATCCATATTATTAAAGCTAAGTAGGGAAAACCCTAACTCAAACTTATCTTCACAAAGCCTCAAGATATGGCCTATAAATGCTCCTGAAGGAAGCTACCTACACAAATTAATTACTACATTCATTACCATATTCCACTATAATATACATACTAATTAATCCCCTTAATTACCCATCTTAATTACTCATAACCCTAATTAATTATGATATCATCTTCTAGGAAAATTAAGGTTTACCAAGATAAGATTAAGGAAGTAAAAGTGGGAATCAACTTACAATGGTGGTAAGAGAGGAAAGCTCCGCCCTCTCTATAGAAAATGTGAAGAGAGAAATCTCTCCCAAAAGCAAAAGAAAATATTAAGAAATTTGGGGATCTTGAAATCTACTCCTCCTAGTTTCATAAAGCATTCCAAACAGCTACTCATTACTAGCTCGGCTAGGGTAGGAAAAATTATAGTGTGTAGCTAAAAGGACAAAAGGGCAATTTGGCTATGTGAGGCTCATGGGTAGAATGAAATAAAGGGGAATTGCCTCTCCTAACATGTGTCACCATCCACAGACCGAATGCATACATGTATTAAGAAGACTAGACTCATGCTTATGCAAAATGATGTTACATGCCTTACAAAGAGTACTACTCACATCCTAAATGAAACCGGTCGTGTATGTCACCAGTTTATAAAGCTCTAACCTCAGAATGTAATGTAGCTTGCTGATATGTGAGTCAAGTCTATTTGTTCAGATAAGAGAGAAACAAAAACTCGTAGATCATGCACATAATCATGCCAACTATATGTCAAGAAAATGTAAGGCTAAGGTAAGGATTCAATGTAGCGTCAAAGTTCAAACGTTCTGACTCAAATTAAACGTGAAATTTTTGAAATTTATGTGATTTTCGAATTAAAAACGACAATGCATGCAAAATAAATAAACGTGCAAACGAAAATGCAAGAAAACATGCAGGCACAGATATAGATGCATACCTCCTCAAACCAAACCGTACAATGCCCTCATTGTGCCAAAAATAGGGAAAGAAATGCAAACTAAGGAGAGAAGGATAAGTGGAGTCGGAAGACTTACAAAACGTCATGAAGAGGGAGCTCCCCAAACCGACCATGAACATGGGAAGTCAAAAGAAGTCAAGCAGTAGCTCAACAGACGAAGAGTAACGGCTGGAAGGCGAAACCACTCAATCGAGTGGATTGGAATAGCTCGATCGAGTGAAATGGCATCAAAAGGTGCTCAATCGAGCAAATTGTTACTCGATCGAGTGATCCGGGTTATGTAGCTTGTCGATCGAGTACTGAAATCACTCGATCGAGTGAATATGATCTCAAAAGTGCTCGATCGAGTAGAAAAACTACTCGATCGAGTGACTATGATCTCAATAGTGCTCGATCGAGTAGAAAAACTACTCGATCGAGTGACTATACCTGCAGAACACGCATCAAAAGCAAGGAAAATACATAGGGTGCATAAAACAGCGTCTAAAGTTCAACAAAAAGCTAAAGGCATGCAAATAAAAAGTTCAACAAAAATACAATAAAACAGTCCGGGTTGCCTCCCGGAGAGCGCAGGTTTAAGAGGTCCCGCACGACCTTTCTGGCATCAATTAACTAGTGTATCTAGCTCGTCGAAGTACAGGACTTCGACACGATTATCTGCTTCATTTGCCTCGTGATAATGCTTCACATATTGCCCATTCACCTTGAACCGATTTCCCTCGGGACCTTCAAGCTCAACGGATCCATATCTAGTAACAGCTATCACCGTATAAGGACCACTCCACCTAGACTTCAGCTTGCCAGGAAACAATCGCAGTCGGGCATTAAACAACAGCACCTTTTGCCCGACATGAAACTCCTGAGGAAGAATTCTTTTGTCATGCCATCTCTTCGTCTTTTCTTTATAAATTCGCGAGCTATCATAGGCGTTCAGCCTAAATTCTTCCAACTCATCTAGCTGCAAAAGACTATTCTGACCACACAACTTAGGATCAAAGTTAAGCTCTTGAATTGCCCACCAAGCCTTACATTACAACTCAACAGGTAAGTGACATGATTTCCCATAAACTAACCTATAAGGTGATGCACCAATTGGTGTCTTAAAGGCAGTTCTGTAGGCCCATAATGTGTCTTCTAATTTAAGACTCCAGTCCTTCCGTGATTTAGAAACTACCTTAGAGAAGATCTCTTTAAACTCGCGATTAGAGACCTTTTATCGCGGTCTTGGCATCGCAATGAGGTGAGGCAATTGCCTCAACCCATTTCGACACATAATCTACAGCCACTAAAATGTACCTGTTACCTTTACTAGACGGGAATGGTCCTTGGAAGTCAATGCCCCAGACATCGAAAACCTCAACCTCTAAGATACCATTTTGTGGCATCTCATGTCTCTTTGAAATGTTCCCTGATCGTTGGCAAGCATCACAGACTGAAACAAAAGACTTAGCATCAGCAAACAAAGAAGACCAGTAAAAACCAGACTGAAGTACCTTAGCCACGGTGCGCGATGGACCGTGGTGACCACCATAGGAAGAGGAGTGACAGCCTTCCAGGACTACTTTGGCTTCCCACTGCGGAATACACCGTCTGTAGAGACCATCTGCACATTCCTTAAATAAATAAGGATCGCCCCAAAAAATACTACTTAGCGTTATACAGAGAACGCTTCCTCTGCTGATGAGAGAGGTCTGGCGGCAGCTTGCCACTGACAACGAAGTTAGCTATATCTGCATACCAAGGCTCTTGGTTAACAATAGACGATAATACAGTAAATAAAGTATCGTCAGGGAAAGAATCATCAATAGGTAAAGAATCTTCCCCTTCTTGTCGCGACAGTCGCGACAGATGATCAGCTACAACGTTCTCAGCTCCTTTCTTATCTTTAATCTGCAAATAAAACTCCTGAAGAAGGAGTATCCATCTCAATAGCCGTGTTTTAGTATCCTTCTTAGCAAGGAGGTGCCTCAGAGCTGCATGGTCATTAAAACAGTAACTTCTGACCCAATCAAATAAAAACGAAATTTCTCTAAGGCATAAACTACAGCTAGCAGCTCTTTTTCAGTGGTAGTGTACTTCACTTGAGCCTCATCAGAAGTTCGGCTCGCATAGTAGATTTCATTTAAAGCTTTGTCTTTCCTTTGGCCTAGCACCGCTCCTAGTGCATAGTCACTGGCATCACACATTATCTCAAACGGCAAGTCCCAGTCGGGAGGCTGTATGATCGGCGCAGAGACTAAAGCCTGCTTTAACCTGTGAAAAGCAGAAAGACACTCAACAGTAAACACAAAAGGGGCGTCCTTAAGTAGCAGCTGTGTAAGTGGTTTAGCAATTTTTGAGAAATCCTTGATAAACCGGCGATAGAAGCCGGCGTGGCCAAGGAAACTCCTCACCCCCTTCACATTAACAGGAGGTGGTAATTGCTGAATCACTTCCACCTTTACTTTATCAACCTCTATTCCCCTATCAGAAACTAAGTGCCCTAAGACAACTCCCTTGTTGACCATGAAATGGCACTTCTCCCAGTTAAGCACGAGATTAACCTCGATGCAGCGCTGCAACACTTTATCAAGGTTAGACAGACAGTTAGAAAAATCACTTCCATAAACACTGAAATCGTCCATGAAAACTTCCATAATAGACTCGATAAACTCTGAAAATATCCCCATCATGCACCTTTGGAAGGTGGCAGAGGCATTACATAAACCAAAAGGCATCCTGCGATAAGCAAACACGCCTTGAGGATAAGTAAATGTAGTCTTAGCTTGATCATCTGGGTGAATAGGGATCTGAAAGAACCCTGAATACCTATCTAAATAGCAGAAAAATTTATGAGAAGCTAACCTTTCTACCATTTGATCAATAAAAGGAAGGGGAAAGTGATCTTTCTTGGTGGCGGCATTCAGTTGTCTGTAATCTATATACATCCGCCAACCAGTCACTACTCGAGTGGGTATTAACTCATTCATATCATTCTTAACCACGGTAGGCCCTCCTTTCTTCGGGACTACTTGCACTGGACTCACCTATTTAGAATGACCAACAGAATAGATAATACCTGCATCGAGCAACTTTATTACCTCAACCATCACAACATCTCGTATCTTCTGGTTCAGCCGGCACTAACCCTGTCTGCAAGGTTTGTGATCTTCCTCCAGCTCTATCCTGTGCATACAAATATCGGGACTAATCCCCTTGATATCGTCCAAAGAATAACCCAAAGCTTTCCTGTTTTTCTTAAGCACAGCTAACAAAGAAGTCAGCTGATCATTATCAAGCTTAGCACTAACGATGACTGGATATCGCTCAGTATCATCTAAGAAAGCATATTTTAGATGAGAGGGGAGAGGCTTACGCTCTGGCACCTTTACCTCAATGGAGCAAAGAGTACTGATCATCTGTTCCACTTGCTCTCCCTCAGCGTCGGTGAGTTCACGCTCATCTAAATCATCTATAAGCAAATCCAACACGGCATCATCGTCATCTGGGTTATCTGCACACTCATCCAAAAACATAAGAGCTTCTAGTGGGTCCTTCATAAAAGAACCCGACCAGAAGTTATAAATAGACTCGTCAATAATATCAAACGAATAACAAGTATCCTCTATCATTGTCCGAGCTAAAGTGCTAGGCAGGCTAAAAGTGATTGCGTCATCCCCTACTGCAAGAGTCAAACGCCCTTGTTTGACATCAATAATGGCCCCAGTTGTACAAATGAACGGTCTTCCTAAGATAATTGGGGTCCGGGTGTCCTCAGCTATGTCTAAAACAATGAAATCTACTGGTATAAAGAACTTGCCTATTTTCACAGGCACGTCCACCAAGACACCTAAGGGTCTCCTAACAGATCTATCAGCCATCTGTAGGGTAATGTTAGTCAATTTAAGATGACCCATATTCAATTTCTTGTAGATAGATAGGGGCATGACGCTTACGCTGACTCCTAAATCACAAAGAGCCTTATCAATAACTAAATTACCTATAACACAGGTAATAGAGAAGCTACCCGGGTCTTTCATTTTAGGCGGAGCCTTATTTAAAAGTAAGTTACTAGACTCTTCCATAAATGAAACCGTCTCAAACTCACTTAGCTCTCTCTTACGCGTCACAATATCTTTCATAAATTTAGCGTAAGTAGGTACCTGGGTAACGAGTTCGGTAAAAGGGACAGTTACCTGGAGGTTATTCACAACGTCCACAAACTTACCATACTGTCGCTCGACCTTCGCGTCCTTCAGACGACTCGGAAAGGGTACTCTGGTAGCAATGAGTGAACCCGCGACTTTCTCTTTACCTTTATCAGTGCGTGACGTCTCCACAGCAGGGGAAGATGACACGGTAGCGGAATTAGATAGCAAAATAGGGTCTCCGCTGCTTCTGGTACTCGATCGAGTACTTTCCTCACTCGATCGAGTGGGTTCATGTTGGAGTTTACTCGATCGACCATTTTCTTCACTCGATCGAGTGATCTCTTTTTCAAGCTTGCTCGATCGATCACTTTGTTCACCCGATCGAGTGATTTCTCCAGCTATTTCACTCGATCGAGTAAGAATATCACTCGATCGAGCATCGGTAATTTGAGCACGACTCGATCGACCACAATTATCATTCGATCGAGTGATGGGATGGATTGTTTCACTCGATCGAGTAGAATTTTCACTCGATCGAGCGGCTGGACAACACGCAGCAAGGATTTCGTCCAAAAACTCATCCAAATCATCTTCCGGGGCATTATCAGCTGTCAAAACCCCGTCTTCTGGTATTTGTGGCCCCTCATGAGTAAGGCCACCTTGGAGATTCGTGTCATTAACCGGATCGCATGTCGGTAGAATGTTGGCTTGGTCTTTCGTAAGTGTTTGCTGCGCGACTTGTTCTCTTAATTCCAAAATAACAGTTTCATTCTCGCAACATTTCTCCCCAAACTGTTGTGTTAAGTTCAACATCAAGGATTTTAGTTCGGCAATTTCCTTGTTCGTAGAAGGAGAGACCGGCTGCGGTGCCGACGTTGAAAGAGTAGAAACATTCTTCATTTCCTCGTATAATTGAGAGAAAGGGACCCCTTGCTTGTATTTTTGATAAGTAAGGTCTCGCTCTATACTTGCCAGACAATCAATAGGGTCATGCCCTTCCATGCCACATCTACCACATATCTCCACATGCTCAGTGATTGAATAGACCTGTGCGATTTCACTCACAGCTTTCGTAATCTCCACATTACCTAGACTTTTGCTAGGACTTTCCACTGCAGTTGTTGCCAACTCGTTAACTTGCTCACTACCTCGGGGATTTCTATATTCTGAAACATGAATAGCCATCTCTTCAATAAGGCACCACCCTTGGTCATCTTCAACATTCTTCGTGAATCTCCCCTTAGCTACACTATCGACAATAGCTCGTTGGTTTCGATATAACCCGTTGTAGAACTGGGTACAAAGGAACCAACGCTTGAGACCATGGTGAGGCACAGAACGGACGAGCTTCTTGAACCTCGCCCACGCCCCATCCAAATATTCAGTATGTAGTTGCTCAAAAGAAGTAATCTGAGCTCTCAAGGCATTAGTGCGCTGCGGTGGGAAATATCGCCTGTAAAAGGCCAAAGCAAGGGAACTCCAGTCGGTTACACCGGCTGCCTCCCTATCTAAATCCCTCAACTATTCCCGGGCATCATCAGGTAAAGAAAAGGGAAAGATATCTCCCTTTACTTTGTCTTGTGTCACCCCAGCAGCAAGAGGAATGGCAGAGCAATACTCTGTAAACCGTTCTATATGCCTGCATGGATCTTCTTCAGGTACCCCCCTAAAGAGATTTCTCTCGACCAGCTATATGTAAGATGGGTGGATTCCAAAGGTTCCCGACTCAGTAGTGGGTAATAGGAAATCTTTTGAAAGCGAATCTACATTAGGCTCTGAATGGCTGGCTATATTAGGCATCCTAGCAAATAGAATTTACAAAGCAAAACAGGTGCGACGATGTTCTCTTATAGAACAAATAACCTGCAAAACTAATCAAAAACTTCGCAACAAATGAGATCAGTCTCAAGGAATAAATTCCTTGAGACGAGAGACAAACTCAAATAAAGCAACAAAATTGTGCCACCTCCCCGGCAACGGCGCCAAAATTTGACAGGGCAGTCGTATACCTATCAAAAATAACCAACTGGCTCTAAGTAATATAGCTAGGGAAGTCGGGTCGATCTCCACAGGGAGATGGGAAAATGTCAGTTTTGTCTAAGTTCGTCACGGTAACCAAATTGGGGGTTTTAATTGGGTTGTTGTTTTAAACTAATAAGGATGAGAGAGAGAGAGAGAAAAGGCAGAGAAAAAGGATTAAACTAATAAGGAAAAACAGCTAAGACAGACGGTTCACCATGATCATTCAGTCAAGTAATCTAAGTCTCAGGTCAATGCAAGTATGGTCAGAGGAGCAGTGAATATCTCCTTCCGGTCTAAATTCGCCCTAAAGCACAAATAGCTTAGCTTCCGCCCTTACTACAGTGCCCTAATGTTCGCTATGAGTCTCACCCTTTCCAACCTTCCGGTCCAGGTCAAGGTTTACTATGATAAAAATGTATAATTGCGTCGACTCAATTAGACAGATACAATTAACTGCAGTGATTAACAACAAAGACTACACAAGCATTAACCTAATAATTCAATCACTATCCCTTCATAATCATGGATCCCCTAGCCTTAGCAAGAGGGAATTAGCTACACATTACTGAATTAACAATAATAACATATAAATAATAGTAATTAGACATGATAATGATAAATTGAAATGGAAATGAAATAACAATAGCGAAATAATGAAGAGAAGAATTAAAAGCACTAATAATGAATTAAGAAAAAGAATAAAAAGGTAGTAATAATACCGAATACAAGTTTGAATCCAAGTAGCAAAGGGTAGAAGAAAGGTAAAATAAAGAAACAGTAGAAGTTTATCTAGTGAAAAAGTGAATGAGGAGGAGTTACGCAGTCTACTGTATGAAAATCCTCCTCTAAAACTAATCCATAACTAAATTACAAAAGCCCATACGAAAATAGGCGGAAAAACTCTATTACAGGCAGAACCACTCGATCGAGTTATTAAGCGTCAAACCCCTCGATCGAGTGGAAATAAACAACTCGATCGAGCAACTCCTTGTATTGCCTACTTGATTGAATACTAGGACTGCTCGATCGAGTAACCTTTAGTATATAAAGCATCCGATCGACTAGAAAATTAGTCGATCGAGCTATTTTGGTACGTTTAGGCACTAAACACCTTCCGAAACCACCTCACGCGTCTTCAAAGTGAGAGATTCCAAGCCCCGGCTCCTTGTTCTCCATAAATGCATGCAAATGGGACGAGTTTATGCTCTATTTATCTCCTCTTTGGCTTATTCCTGCAATTTACATAAAATGAACCAAAGTAGAATATTCGGAGGTATTTGTAGCTAGATGCTAGGTAAATAATACAGAAATGCATGTAAAAATGAGGTAAAAACCTTATATAAAATACATGCATCACATGCTTACCTCTTTGTGGAGGTTTTGAAGAAAGAGAGGTCAAGTTGGTATGGTAGTACGACCCTTATTCATGTTATTGAGCAAATAGAGCATGGACGGGATCCTTCATGGCTTCTGTTGTGTGAGATTGTCTATTCCTTGGATAGAAAAAAGTCTCATTGGGAGTTGTCTTGGTTTGGCTCACCTAGGATCCTCCAAGTTTGGTTTATGGAGAGGCTACGGTTCCTTGAGCTTCCAGTGGATGCTAGTGTTTATTCTTTTCGTCACTTGACCATGAGGAAGAAGTTGTATGTGAAGGATCGGTCTGCACAGTGGAAAGCGGAAATAATAATTATCCGATCCTTATTGAGACCTATTGCATTCAAATTGATGTAAACAAAAGGGGTTTAAATCACATACATGGATTTATGACGGATCAACAATTAACTGTGAAAGTATAGAGTCTCTAGTGTATCCACACCGGGTACGATCTACACTCTCAACCTTTGAGACGACTCGGAGATATGAGACCTTCTTGAGAAAACCCTTTTTCTCTCTCTAACTTTTATGGGGTGGAATAACTGATTGAATGAAGTAAGTTTTCCAATACCTCTAGACCATTTATTTATAGGGAAGAATAAAATAACTCTTTATTTTATTTCTTTATTTAAAAACTATAAAATACTTTCTGTTTTTATTAATTGTATCTCCTGTGTTAGCAGTTAATAAAATAATATGTCGTCTAGATACTTTAATTTATCATCTCTTTTCTTGGCTTTTTTTTTTCTCATTATCTTCTTCTTTCTTTGAGATTATGTAGATTTTGAAAATTTTCCAGTCAAATTTCTTTGATTTATTTTACCTTCTTAAAACACTCGACTTTATTTGCTCTCCATTTTAGCCTAGGAGAGCTATATGTAGTCATATGTCTAACTTATAGAAGGTTTAATTAATCAAAGATTAAAACAACATTTTTTTTAGATAAATCTTAAAACTTGGTTTGAGCAAAGCCTATTGGCCAAAAGCTAGATCTGATTTTTGTTTATGGGTTTTAGCTCTTAAAGTTCTTCTTCCGGCGCTTGGCTTTGAGTAATTAATTTGAAGTTTGCTTTACTTGTGCAGTACTTTGATAATGAGTATTTTCTTTCCCGGATTTTTAAAGTTTGGGCCTTTCCTCTCGATAGTTGGTATTTCTTGCCTTTTTTTTTTCTTCCTTCAGAGTAATCTTTCTTTCTTGGTAACTAAAAATCATTTTGATTTTCTGTTACCGCTCTCATCCGCAAGGATGTTATAGGTTGATCTCAGATTAACCTAGTTTGCTTTCCTTATCAAAAAAAAAAACTTACAAAGGTGGTGGATGAACTAGAGTAAAAGATTGGCAAAAACTTCTTCAATTATGGAGACTAGATTTAGAGGATAAGGTTTATGGTTGTTTGTTAGTGTATAGAGAGTGGTAGAGATTAGGTTGGGAGTGATTTGAGGTGGAAAAATATGAAAAGGATAAGGTTTGAAAGTGATACACCACCTACCATTATCAAGAAAAATGCTGGACAGTGACAGGGCACTCGATCGAGTACCCGGTCCACTCGATCGAGTGAGGGTCTACTCGGTCGAGTGAATAGCCACTTGGTCGAGTGACTCTATTTCAAAAACTTCCAGCCACTTCCCAGGTTCCACTCGGTCCTCCTTTCGATCGAGTGAGCTCCACTCGGTCGAGTGGATTGTCTACTAGGTCGAGTACGGTCTTATAAGATTGTGAGGTATTACAGTTGGTTACTTGTTGTTGAGGAAACGGAAGTCGGTTGGGAGACCGTCTTACGCTTGATTCGCCTATTGGAGCTTCCCACTCTAAGAGGGATGTCCACAATAATGGCTTGAGTACGGAGGGACTCGTGTGGTTAAGACACGACGTCTGGGAGGAGATCCGATTGGCTTCCGGACCCGGTACGTCTGGGCGTGTCCCGGTACCTATTTGTGAGGTGTGGTGTCGTGGGCATGTCCCAGTATCGGCGTGGTGATTGGATAATAGTGTCTCATCACATAATTATCATGTTGCATACATATATATATATATATATTGTGCCCTGTCTTATGTTATTTAATAAATCCGACGTGTTGCGTGTCTGCGTAATTGTCACCTATTTCCGGGGTGGCCTGTGTCGGTCCATATGATATTTCCGATCATATGGGGAGAAGGTTGAGTACAGGTTGTATTTGGTGTCACGCGGGAGACGGGACGAGCTTCAGACTTGGAGTCGAGTCGACAAGAGATAGTCTTCTTTAGAGGTTCGTGGTAGTTTGACTTGTATTCATTTATTCATTTGTTTACATTTCTGTAATTAACTAAACTATCATTTATAATAAATATTTCTTGATTGTATCTCTGATTCACCACCTCGGGAAACTGAGATGGTAACATCTCCCAATTACCTTGGCTGGGTAAGAAGGGGGTGTTACAAAGTGGTATCAGAGCGACGATTTTGGAACCTAAACCAATGAACCAAAATGAATCTAGAAGTGTCTAATAAAATGAACCCGATGACATGAGTATAATAGGAGGTCGGTTTTGGATGAGTAGGCTCCCTCATACCAAAACTAGTGCCTATATATTGTCTCGGTTGGTCACTACATGGGCGGTCATAAATATGGGTGAACGCTATGTTAAACATAATGTGGATGCATGTATTCTTTGGTGAGTCGTTCACTTCTTGTATGATAAAATTGTTCATGTGGTGTATGGTAATATGTGGAAATTGAATGAAATAATTGACGAGTATAACATGTTTTGGAAGTGGTTGTTATTTGTCGATGTGTGAAAGTTATGTTAAATGTGGTGTGATTACATATTTCATGTGTACCGTAATAAGATTCTTTCATGATGTAGTCATAGTATATGTAATATGTGAAAATTGGATGAAAAGAGTGATGTGTATAACGTGTTTTGAGAGTGGTTATTACGTGTTGGTGTGTAAGGGGTATTAACCCCATCATTTGGCATTTTAATACCGCATATATGTTTTGATTTTACTAGTACTATAGTTAGAGTGTGATTAGTAATGGTTGTTATTAGAGTAGTCACTAGTATAAGTAGTATTTCTTAGTCGGAAATTGCAAACCATAGAGAGGCACCCAACCGAGTGCGAGCTAGTACTAGACCGAGTACCAGTCACTCGACTGAGTGAATCCTAGTACTCGACCGATTGGAACATTTTCCAGAAACTGGAAAGTTTCTGGAAATGGGTCACTCGACCGAGTGGACGGGCACTCGACCAAGTAGACTCTGCACTCGATCGAGTTCCACTTTGTGGGCTGTAGATTTCGTGAGATTTGTATTATTATTAACCTATCTTATCTTATCTCTTTCATTTCTTCATCATTTGTCATAACAAAAGTACCAAAATGCCTTCAAAATTTTTTCAAAACTCCATTGTTGTTGTTTGTTGCTTGGATTCAAGTTTTATACTCCATTTTATTCCCTTAATTTTTTTAATTTAACCATGTAATTGATGTTCTCTTTCCTCTTATTTCTCCCAATTTGATTTTGTTCGGATCCACGCTAATTTCTTCGAGTTTTGTCAATTATTTGCATGTTTTATTTAATTCATGGTAGTAATTCACTTTCGACATCATTCTTGTCGTCAAAAATCAAATTTTATGTTGAATTTTGCCCTAAAATTTTATGAACTCGAAAATATGCGTTATTGAGTCAATGATTTGATTTTGTGTTTGCTGCTTGGTTTAAAATAACCAACAAAGGCCTAACCTTTGTTGTTAGTGGTAGATCTTGTCTTACATGTGGAAATTTTGTCTCAATTACCGTCGTAGAATTTTGAATTATAGAGTGTTCATGCCCAAATTTTGGATTTCTCATGTGTAAAAACTTGGTTTAAATTGTGTTATAAGACCATTTTCTTGTTAAAACTATGTGTTGTCTTAAAACGGAAATTTTGTCTTAAAATTTTGGACCAAATTTTTTAAGATTTCATGTGCACATCACTAAATTTTAATTTTTGTATTTGAAACATGTCTTAATTGTCTCATAGTGCCGCAACCTTTGTTTATTGTGATATGTGTGGAAAATTATAGAGTTGATGCTCGAACTTAGACTTTGTGCTTAATGCTTGGTTTAATTATGCCACAAGCTTAAAATTTTGTTAATAATGCAATGTATTGTCCTAAATTGGAACATTTTATCTTAAATTTTCTCCGAATTTTTTTTATATGCCCAACATTCATGCCAAAGTTTGATTTCATGTTTCATCATTGGTTCGATTATGTCAAAGGCCTCGTTGTTCACTGACTTGTTGTGTATTGTCTTGAATTAGAGTTATCATGTTGTATAATTTCACTTAAGTTCGTTTTCTTTATGTGCCTTGAAGGTTATGGACGCGAGATATGTATTTCATTAGGGTCGATGTGAGCTTATTCTTTTGATATGAATTCGAGTCGTGTAATTTTGTGTAGGATAATGTTATTAGTTTCACCTTTAAATGATTGGTGGTACTTGAACCGGGCTTGGTTAAGTAGTGAGATTGGTATTGTGAATAGGAAAATAGTAAACGGAGATGTAATGTATATGAGTGTACGTTGAGAAGGTAAGGCATGAACATTGAGAGATATAAAAAGGCAATAGCGGACCAATGGACTTTTGAGGGAGAAACCTTTTACACTAGTAGTATTATTTTGTGATCAAGGGAGTATTACTTCGCGTCTAGAAGCGTGGGTGCATTAGAGGATTAAAATGAAGGGTTATAGCGTAGAATTGTATATAGCCTATGTTTGAGAGTTGGAAAGTACTAGGAAGAGACTTAGTTTATACCAAGTCTGAGAGTCGAGTGAGTTGATTGTACGAAACCACCTATGGATGGTGAGTGACAATTCTAAGTGATAGAAGTAGTAGATCGGATGGTGAAAGGTATCTAGACAAAGGTTCTAGTAATGTTTGGCGGCAAAACTACTTGAGAGTAATTATATACGTGTAAATAAACGGCGATCATAGTATTATACCGACGTCGGTTTTCGGGGGTGTCATTTTGTGAGATGGAGAGACAAGGTTGCCCATTGAAAACCAGTTTTTCAGGAGTGTTATTTTGTGAGATATTGAGAGTACGATATGTAATGCATGTGGGCTCAATTGTGTTGTTAAGGTATTTTGATTCCTTGTGTTATATAGTACCACCGTTTAATCTAAGCATGAATGTGTAGAGGGTGAAAGTGGTTACGGGAGACTCCGACCCCATGAATAGCAACATAGTTGTTGTTTGTAAAATTGTCTTCTAAACTTTCTGTGAAACATCCATACAAGGCATTGTGACTTTGATGTAGTGTTTCGCTGAGTCGTGAGGTTGTCATTGTTATAGGTGATATTAATACCACGTCCATGAGATTGCATAAAATGCGATAGGTGTTAATGTGGTTATTGTGTTTCGCACTACGGTGTGGTTGTTGGTGACGGTATTGCAATACCGTCAGCGGGTGTAGGAGGAATGAAGTGGTTGTGAAACAAATTTTGAAATATCCTAATGTGTGAGTCGTGTAACTCGAATGTTTTATTTTGATAGGTATTGTAATGATGGTCATAAGGCCGATAGTCTTTTTTGGAACGTGGTTATTGGATGGTGTGTTAGATACCCTTGGGTTTATTTGCATTCGTGTGCTAGATAAGTGACCTTGGAAGTGATTTTGGACCGGACCCAATTCTGCCGTGTGACACTCAACCGAGTGCACCATTGACTCGACCGACTGACACCTACTCAGCCGAGTGGACCCTTTCACTCGACCGAGTGGATTTCCTTGATCCTTGTTTTGCAATACTCGACCGGGTATTGAGGGTATCCCATACTTCGTAGTTTATGGTGGTTAACTCGTATCTAGATGAACATGTTGGCCCTACATGGGTGATGTTCTTGTGAATTGCTTATATTTGATTATATTAGGTGTCATTTTGCAACTAAATGGAAATCGTCAGTTCGGCATGAATGGATTGATGAAAGAAATGATGTGAAAACCTTGTGCGATGAGCGTTAATTGACGTGATTTTATTTTGTTGTATAAATGTTAGATGAAAAATGAAAATTTTGTGTCACATAGTGGTCATTTGCATGGTTGTGTTGTGGTCTTTTGTATATGCAGAAGTGTTGATGATGGATGGGAATGAATATTGAAAACACATGTGTGATCATGTGGTGGATTTGACGCGGTACACGCGTGGTATTTTGTACGGAATTGGAAGTGTTGTTTATGGTTGATTCATTTTGGGAATGTTTAATTGCTTCATGGAGTCCACACATTTGTGTGATTTGACATGCATACATGTGAGTGTATGAGAGTTGACGTGATATGCATACGTGACAATGTTTGAGTCGTGCTAGACGTAGGTGCACAACCAACATGCGTTGGGAGTGGCTTAGGGAAGTAAAGGGTAAACCCTTGGTTTACCTTGTGCTTTGACCTCTGTTCGAACCCTAGGGTTGTATGATCATATGGATTTTCACCGTTGAACTTTGGGATGAAGTTTTCTTTTAGAGGGAGTGAATGTAACAATTCGGAAGTTAAGGAAAGAGAAAGTATGAAATGTGAGAAGGTAATGGGAGTCGAACAAAGAATCTTGTAATGAGTGTGATGTTTATAAAGGAACGTATTTGGTAGATAAGCATGTGAGGTGAGAGAGGGCATGAGAAATAGTGACGAGACTTGATAGGCCTTGAGGAAACTTAAGGAAAGGAAAGAGTGGGCGAACTTCGGGGAAGAAGCTGATTTTAAGGGAGGAGGACTATAATACCACGTATTTTATTATCTTGGTCAAAGGCTAGTCAACGGTAAAGGGTAAATATATTTTATAAAATTATATTGTGTATTACGAGTTGAGTTATAACACGGAATAATAAGATAGTAATGACAATAATAATAATAATAATAATAATAATAATAATAATAATAATAATAATAATAATAATAATAATAATAATAATAATAATAATACATAATACATGTATTATATACTCCCACCTACCATCCTACGCTTATATATATACTCCACCCACCCATATTACTCCTTCCTATCTCATTTCACACAATCCTCCACCACAAATTTTAATAGAGAGGAAAAGAGAGAAAAGGAAGGGAGACTTTGTCCCCCCGCCTCGAGATCGTAAGGTAAGACCATCTTATGCTAGCTTATATATTAATTAAATTATACCGTTGACCCGCTCGACCTTGACCCACCTTGTACCGTCTTTGACCGACTTAATGACCACCGTTGACCATCCATAACTCGGGTTTGACCGAGTATAACCTTGTTTATTATGGTTGTTGTAAGACCGTCTTTAGGCTATATTTTCACCCTTGTTTCGTGACCGACCAAGGCTGGCCTTGGTTAGAGGTTTTTGTGGGTGAAGGGGAGGTCACAGTGGTGGTCGAGGGTGGTGGATTGGGTGGCAGTAAGGGGGTATAAAATGGGGTGGAATTTGGTTGCTGTGGGATTCTTCACAGATTCTGGTTTCTTGCATTAGGAAGGATTTGCAAGTCATTCATGCTCAGGTGACTAACATAGTGACTGGGTTTGATTGGACCTGCTCTTTGGTCTATGGGTGTAATGCTGACTCTGATAGAGTGGCCCTTTGGGACTCTTTGATAGCTATGAAAGCTAATGTTCATGGACCTTGGCTTGTGATGGGGGATTTTAACAATGTCTTGTATGTTAATGAAAGGATTGGGTCCAAGGTGACTGATGCTGAGATTAAAGGATTTCAGAACTGTGTGGATGTGTGTGGGTTGTATGACATGGTATCTACTGGTGCCTATTTCACTTGGAATAATAAACAGGAGGGAGATGCTAGAGTCTATAGTAGGATTGATAGGGTCCTAGCTAATGATGAGTGGATCTTGAATGGCCCCAGTGGGAATGTCACTTTCCTCCCTGAGGGGCTCTATGATCATAGCCCTTGCTTGATTGAGCTAGGGGGGGATATTGAGAGAAGGAAAGGTCCTTTTAAGTATTTTAATATGTGGGGGAAGCATGCTGAGTTTAAGAACATTGTCATGGAGATTTGGAAACAACCTGTCAAAGGGTGTTACATGTTTCAGTTGGTAAAAAAACTTAAGTATTTGAAGCACCCCTTAAAGAAACTGAATAATGGGAGTTATGGGGATATTGAGAGTTCTGCCATGGTTGCTAAGTTGCTGTTGGAAAGCATTCAGAAACAGTTGCACAATGATCCCAGGAATGTGCAGCTTCAAGTAGAGGAGAGGGTGGCTGCTGCTTCCTACAAAAAGCTTGATGATGCCAGGATTTTGTTCCTTGCCCAAAAAGCTAAAGTTCAGTGGGTTAACCTAGCAGATGATAACACCAGGTACTTTCATAGTACCATTAAAGCCAGACGTGCCCAGAATAAAGTCTCACAGATTAATGATATGCATGGGGTGATGTGTAATGAGATTGCTACCATTGAGCAAGCATTTGTTGAGTACTATCGGGACTTGCTAGGTAGCTCTCTGCGCTTGTCACAAGTGTGTCCTGCTGTTGTTAAGAAGGGCGAATTGTGACGATGAGCATGCTAGAGGGATGGTTAAGCGGTAATCGATGATGAAATTAGGGCGACACTCTTCTCTATTCCCGTGGAGAAGGCTCCTGGCCCGGATGGCTATTCTCGCTGGTTTTTTCGAGATGCGTATGATATCATTGGAGTTGATGTGATTCATCTGTTAAAGAATTCTTCAGATCGCGATTATTGCAGCAAGTGAATGCTACTGTGCTTACACTCATTCCCAAGGTGGACTGCCCCAACTCAGTCCAAGATTTTCGTCCTATTGCTTGCTGCAATGTCATTTACAAGTGCATCTCAAAAATCATTTGTACAAGGTTAACTGGAGTGTTGATGGATATTGTTAGTATGAATCAGAGTGCCTTCATTAAGGATAGGGAAATTGTTGACAATATCCTTATATGTCAGGATTTTGTAAGGCTTTATGGGAGGAAATCTTGCACACCTAGGGCATTGCTTAAAATTGATCTCAAAAAGGCCTATGATTCTATTGAATGGGCCTTTCTTAAGGATATGCTGGTTGCTCTTGAGTTCCCTGACCAGATGATACAATGGATTATGGTGTGTGTTACTACAACATCCTTCACTATTTCTTTGAATGGGTCACATTTTGGATATTTCCAGGGGAAACGGGGTTTGAGGCAAGGGGACCCTATGTCCCCCTTGTTGTTCACGCTGTGTTTAGAATATTTCTCCAGGATTCTCAGGGTTGTCACTGAGAAACCTGATTTCAGATATCACTCCCTTTGTAGGGGAATGAAGCTCAGTCATCTAGCTTTTGCAGATGATCTTTTGCTGTTTTGCAGAGCTGATACAGTTTCCATTACTATCATATTGAGAGCTTTCCTGACTTTCTCTGAAGCATCTGGTCTGTGCATGAACAGGGCCAAGTCAGACATGTATTTGAATGGTATTGATGATAATCTAGCTGCACATCTGGTCAGGCTTGCTGGTTTTAAGTTGGGGCAGCTCCCATTTAGATATTTGGGTGTCCCAATCTCATCCAAAAGACTGAGTGTAGCTGATTGTAACAGGGTTGTGGATAAAATTGTAGCACGAATTAGAGGTTGGGGAGCTAAGCATCTTAGCTATGCAGGGAGGTTGGTCTTGGTGAAGGCAGTTCTCACCCAGATGCATGCATATTGGGCTAGGATTTTCTTGTTACCAAAAGGTGTCATCCACAAGGTAGAATGCATCTGCAGGAACTATTTGTGGGCAGGACATGCTGAGTATAAGAACTCCCCCCCTGTTGCTTGGGAGACTTGCTGTTTACCTAAGGAGCAAGGTGGGTTAGGTATCATTAATTGCCATCTGTGGAATGCTGCGTTGATAGGCAAGTATGCGTGGTGGATCCATAGCAAGAAGGAGAGTCTATGGGTTCAATGGGTGCATCACATCTATATAAAGCACAAGGACTGGTGGATGTATAACCCAACTCAGAATTCTAGCTGGGTATGGAGACAGATTTGCAAGGTGAAGGACATTCTCAAACCTGGTTTTTTGAATGGAGGATGGGATGGGAGCTACACTATTCAGAAGGGGTATCAGTGGTTACTTGGTCCTCGACCCAAGAAGGATTGGGTGCCTATGGTTTGGAATAGAGTATGCTTGCCTAAGCATAACTTTAGTACATGGATTTATGTTCAACAACGGTTTTTAACGCAAGATAGATTGCACAAATTTGGTATTGCCACTACTGGTGTGTGCTATTTGTGTGGTGTGCTGATGGAAACCCACAGTCATTTGTTCTTTGAATGCGTGTTCAGTATGCAGTGTGTGCTACATTTGCAGAATTGGTTACAAGTTCATTGGCAAGGCAATCTTATGGATTGGATTATTCGATGGAGGTGTCGTTCTTTGATGAAGAAACAGTGATAATGGTCGCCATTTAAGGGCTCATTTATAGTATATGGCATTGTAGGAATAAATGCAGATTGGAGAACTACATAATTCAACCTCGACAAGTTGTGAAAGGCGTGCAACAATTGATTAAAATGCGTGTGAACAAGGGTGAATTTGCTAAGGGGAGTGTTAAATGTAAGGCTTGGTTACAAAATGTATTAGATTAGTAGTTTGCTTCTTTGTTTTTAGCCTTATGATAAGTGTATGGTGTGCTTTATTTGATCTTAATGAGATTCACATTTTCACCAAAAAAAAATGGGGTGGAAAAAGGGTATGCGGGTTTTAGTGTTGTTGTTGGTTATGGTGGTTGTTGTCGTGTCTGGGCTCGTGGTGGGAGAAGTCACGGTGGCTAGGTAGGGCCGTATAACACTATGGACAGGGGTTGTGGTGGTGATCCATGGTGGGTCATGGTGGTGGCGGTTTAGTGGTGTTTTGGGGTTGTGTGTGTCGAGTGGTGTTGTTGTGGGCGGCTGGTTTTGTCCCTGTTGCTTCTACCTTGGGCGGCTGGCCACCGTGGTCAGGTGTGGGGGGAGGTGAACCACGGTGGTCATGGGTGGTGGTGCTGGCCGTGTTTATAGGTGGTTGTAAAAGGTTTTTTTGGGGCGGTTTTGTGGGAGTGTTTGAATGGGTATTAGCGGGTTTTGGGTAGAGTTTTAAGACGGGTTTAATTATTGAATAAGGGGTTACGAGTCGGGATTCGAACAATGTAGTTAGCGGGTAATCGAGTTCGGATTTGAAATTAATTATATTGAATTATATAATTATATTAGTAATTAGATTAATTAGTAATTATGTGTAATTGTATTTTATTTAGGTGATGATTTTTGTGGAAGAATATTGCTTGATTGGATTGCTTACGGAATATGCTAAAACGTAGGTTAATCCTACTCGGTTTCAATATATTTGGATGGTCATGTGAGTCGTTATTGAGTGCCATTGCATTATCACATGTTTATCGTAAATTCATATGTTATTCGAAATGCATTATTATAACATGAGGTTGGTAACATTGAGAAATTGATATTTATATCGTAATTGGGACCGTGTATCATGATGAATCGGTAATTGGCATATTATGTGGTATCTTGCATTTATTGTGTTTGTCATGCATATTGGAGAACATGATGGTCTTGCTTGGTTACTTATTGTTGAGGAGACGTAAGACGGTTAGGGCCAGCGATTTCCAATCAGTAATCCTGTTTAAAGCTTGTGATCTGAGCTCTAGTCGCATTGGTCTTCGATGTAGAGAAGTATTTCTTATAAAATGCTAGGGCCAGCGAATTCCAATCAGTAATCCCGTTAGCAGCTCGATCCAGATCTAGGTACCACTCCCTAGCGGCATCACGAAGCGAGAAAAAGAACATCGTCTCTTTCACCTGGTCCTGGGTCACACCTGCTGGTGGGGGTATGGAACAGCAGTTCAATGATTATCTCCATATGTTTAGCTGCATCTTTAGCAGCTCCTCCAAATTGGTTTCTCTCAACCAAGTTAATGTAAGACGGTTTTGGTTCAAATTTTCTATCCGTCCCAGCTAGCAACGCGAATCCCTTATAGAGATTCTCAGCTTTCGGCTCGGAGTGACTGGCTATACTCGCTTCCTCAGCCATCTCTAGAAAATTTGGAGAAGTAACGGTATCCGTGGAAGAAACTGGAGATGGTGGTGGATTTTCTTCAAATAATTCATTCTCGTAAAAACTAGACCGAGAACTAGGCTCTTCCTCGGACTGTGCTTCTTGAAATAGCCTTCTCTTAACTCGCAGGGTCCTCTTTAGCTCGAGATCAAGGGGAAATAATTTGCCTTTTTGAGACCTACGCATAAGAATAAACTACAACAAGAAGATGAGAACAGTTTAAGGAACACAAAGTTCCTTAAACTAAGAAAAAGACTAAAATAAATAAACAACTAAAACTAGCGCTGCCTCCCCGGCAACGGCGCCAAAATTTGATACCTGTCGAAGTGAGTACCAAAAATAATATTTATAAATTCCGAACTACAACTAGCAAGCAGTAGTAAGGGTCGATCCGCAGGGAGGTAGGGAGATAATAGTTTCTTTTAATTTTAGTCTAAAGGTAACAGTTTGAGGGGGTTTTGATGTGAATTAAATCTAAATCTAATAATATAAACTAAATAAGCAAATAAAAGTAATAAAGGATGTGAACAATGATAAAAGAAATGCTAAGACGGTCGGTTCACTATAGCTGTGATGGCACACAATCCTAGGTAAGTCCGAAATACAATCGCGTAGGATGGGTAAAACAACTCCTCTCGGTCAAAGTTAACTAGTAGCTCCTTTCGGCCTATGCTACTAGTCCCTAGGTCTCACTAATGCTAGCTCTCGCCCCGATTAGTGATTCCTAAAGCCTAAATTACATTATCTCTCGATCTCAGCAATTTAGTCGTCTCAATTAATTAATTAATGCCCTCCCCTATCTCTCGATCTACGGGTAGGTCAAAACTAAGCATCTAACAAGTCTCCTCTCGGTCTCATTGTTAAATATTGCACTTAACGAATCAAACGGTGCTAATCAGACACGAAGTCAGTCGATCGACCAGCTATCCCAGTCGATCGACCAAGCCCTAATTCGGGGTCACCTATTCTAATGCCATCTATGCTATAGATCCCCTACATCCTAGCACGGGGTGTTTATCTAGACATATTTACGCAAATAGCAAGAACTAATTTGATAATAAGCATAATGGATTGCATAATTGAAATAATTAAATGAATAAATTCGCATAAAACTGTAACTAGGGCTTGGGATTCTATCTAGCAAGAACTAAAACTAAAGAAACGAATAAAACAATACTGAAATTAAAGGACTAGAATTACCAAAAGAATGGAACAAGCGATGAATCCGAAAGTAAGGTACGAACTTTATTGAGAATTCTAAACTACGAATAGCTAATGTATTTTATTGTATGTAAACTAAAACTATGTATGATAGGAACTAGATCCCCCATACAGAGGAGTTGAATCACGTTATAAAGGAATTATCACGTAACCTAAACCTCCTAACCTAATTATAATGGGCTTTGTTACGTCTTCTAATTTGCGTCAGACTCGTTGTTCAGTCGATCGACCACTAGGACCAGTCGATCGACTAAGTTGCGCTGTACAGAAGCTTCTGATAATCGTACTCTGGTCGATCGACCAGAGGCATCAGTCGATCGACTGACTACTCTTTCCTGCTGACTTTTGGTCAGCATTCTGAAAATCTATAGACCACGTAGGTCAATCTATAGACCACTGTAGCTGGTAATCTGCTTCTGAAACTCTCGCAAATATATCTTTCAGGCCTTGAAACGCGCACCAAGTTCATCTCTCGAGTCACTAATTCATGTCAAATCCTATGCCAAGCACTTAGGGACGGATTCGGCTCGATTTCCGCTGGATTCTTCACATTTCTGCAATATTACACAAAAAAACGAAAGTAGACGGAAATAGGGAAAATAGTAGCATAAACTACATAATTGAGCTCTGAAATGCGTGTGAAATAGGGTGTAAAACATAATATTTAGGACACGCATCAAACTTTCCCAAACCAAACCCTTGCTTGCCCCAAGCAAAAACTAGACTCGATCCTAGGACCTAATGGAACGATTTCAATCTCAGAGCGAAATGCAACTATAAAGCCTAAACCAATTTAATGCTACAATTAACAATCAATTAGCAATATGAATCATGCAAACGAGTTATGTAGTCGTAAAAAATTGCTGAACCGTCAACTATAAAGACTTATCATATTGGACTCTCACGGGTCGCTCAAATCACACATAAGCACAGGTGAATATATGTAAGAGATAGAAAGAAGTAATTTTGTAAAGACTCTCACCTAACTACGACCTATAAGAACATGCCTGCAATCTAATATGAAAATAATCTCTACAACCGTACATATGCATTCCAACCAAACAAATGACCATGACACATGCCGAGGTAAATATGGATATGTGAGGTAATGGGTAAGAAGGAGCTAAGACAAATTTGGAATAGAGGAGTTAAAGCCAAGCCAGTAACTTACTAAACACCAAATTATAACAACATCCAACTTCTTGCTCAAAATTCAACAATAAAACCGGTGCTAATTAGAAGCATAAATCTCACATTCTCCATACAAACTTAATTCCCCAAATGATATAAATATAACAGGGAATAAAATCACCATCTGTAAACACCCCCTCATACCAAGGTACCTTACCAGGACTACCCCAGCATGAAAGGTTGTTACCATCTCGGTTGCCCGAGGTTAGTATATATCAAAAGCAACAGTCCAAACACATTTATTAATGTACGGTAATTATAAAGGTTACATAGTCTCCAAAATCTAATAAACGAATTATCCAAATGGCAACAACTACCAAAACAATAACTAAAGCTCGTGATGGTGTCATCTAATCCAGCGTGGTGACTCTCCCATGACTGCCCCCAAGCTCAATAAATATATCACTGTCACAATCGCTCACCATCCCGAATGGATCACCGCAGTTTTACAAAACAACAACACGGGGTCGGTACTACTCAATCAATATAAGACAACAACATTACTGCTAGCTGATCATCGATCTCACGCACAGTAACCGACTACACACCGAAGTGTGTAGCCCTGCCAGATTACCCATCGCAACAGGTAATCCTCGCCGCCAGTGGGTGACCGCAGCCCATCCCCACCTAGTCCAGCTCATCAACGAGCGACTAACCATCCCTGTCCCTTAATGTGCACATCCCCTCCCGTGGCGGGTTCCACGGAGGGCGAACTAGGGTGTGAAGCCACTCCCGCAAGTGACTCCACCACAATCACAATCACATGTCATCACAGCCATCTCAATCCGCTCATACCAACATCGTCACAACAATCTCCATACTCCGATGATCAGCAGATAACAACAATTACAACAAGCACAATCTCAAATCAATTGACAGTAAACTGAGTAGGGAAACCCTACCTTTTCGCAATCCGCTATGCTGTAATCAACCACACAAATGCATAACAAATATCACGTCGTCACCTACAACAATAATCACATACTACAATTACACATTGCACAATCCCATTTCCCCCAATTCCATATATACAGTAACCCCAAAAGAATACAAATGACAAGGGAATGAAACTTACCAACGAGAGAATAAGAGACTACACGCAAGGATCACGACGATTTGCACACACAACGAGATATGAGGATGATTAGGGAGTGATTAGGGAGAGATCGTAGAATGATAAAGCTTTCAAATGATATTAGAAACGACGGAAATATAAAAATACCCTAAACATTCCCTAATCAAACCGTCGAAATAACACTCCGCCAAACCGGGCACTCGACCGAGTAAGTGTATACTCGGCCGAGTGTCCCATACTCGGTCGAGTGTTAACTATACTCGGCCGAGTGTTCCTCGCGAACCAAAACAACACACAACCTCAGCACTACTCGGCCGAGTAGGCGCTACCAGAGAGTAGTCACCAAGTAAAATCCGTAGTGTTACAATCTTCCCCCCTTAAAAAGAACTTCGTCCCGAAGTTCACACTCTACTATAAAACAAAGCACAACACTACGCCCCAAGACTAAACCAACCACATATAACAACACTAAGAAACTACACAAGTCTCCACAAGAATCATTACCCCGACTCAAAGCAAAACAACTAACAAAACAAAACAAAACACGACCGCGAAGTTCCAACCCAACCTATAAAACATGGACACTTAACACCAACTCCACAAACCACTCTTCCTTCCACAACATGGCTCACGATATCGTCTCAACTATAGCATAGGTTCTCAATACTGACTCCATAACATTACCCAATAACCACAATATAATGTCGCCAACCTTGTATCACTTCCATAACACTCAATAGAACTCAACCACAAAAGAAGATCAATCATCAAAACGGAATGTTACATTCTATCATCCTTAAAACGAAACACATAAACATCATCTTCCAACTGACAAAACTATTGGACTCATAATCATTGTCATTCAACTATCAACACTGTTGAAATATTCTCTCATTGCTAAACCTCGAACTACTACAAGCACGGTCATGACCTTTGATCAAAACAAATGTCCTACCTTTATGCTACACCAACACTCTACTTCCAATTATACTACCATATGTACAACCATCACAATCTCTTTTATCCTTTGTCGCATCCTACTCCTCTTAAGATAAATGTTACGTCCTCGTAACTCGCTAATACTAAATCCTAGCTATATTTTCTCATTATCCCCATCACCACCGCGTGTCAAAGATAACCACTTATAATCTGAACAGTCGCCATGCATATATCTTAGGCTCTCTTACTTAAACAACTCTCATCCTTCAATTTCAAAATCTTTAGCCTAACCCAAAACTTCAAATCTTCCACATTACCGCAACATGACACACCTCTCTATATAAACTATATAAAACTCATATCACCAAAAGCATAACTCACATTCCACACTTGTTACGTACACTCATACTAGATCCTCAAGTTCTTTTCTTTCATTACCGCAAAACTCATACATAACTTAACATGACACCAATTCCCAATATCCTGCACTCACTATCTCAACAAAAGATTATGAACCGCCTGCCGCTTTCAGATCATTATAACACATATTCTACTAATCACTTGTCATGACTATGACTACCGATATCTCATCCCAAACAAGGTCAAACTTATCAGTAACAACTTCTCACAATCAGTATCCTATCAACAAAATATCACTATACCATGACAACAACAAAAACATATACAACTCTCTTTCATATCATACTCTACCCTCATTCCCAAACTGAACCGGTAAGAAACATCAACAAACAAAACAACAACTGCATGTTCAACCAAGACTCACCAGAACAAAGAAGAAACAAACAACAATATATGTTTAATCGGTAAGCACTTTCAAAAACTCGTAACATAAACATCTCACCTACTCCACCACAACCGTGACGGCATCGCAAAACCGCCACCACAACCGTACCAGCATGCGAAAATGCCCGCATCACAACACTAAGTACCGTGCCCGGATCACCACCCGAGGCACCACAACCACACTGATAGACATCACGACATACACAATCCCTTAAACACTGACTCAATATAACATCACGGACAAGAAAACTTACTCAAGACTCGCTTTACTGATCACAACACCATATATCATACGGAATAAATAGGCAAGAATCTCATGCATACCATCCATACTTTTCATGGAATAAACATATATCATGAATACACATGCAAATATAACCAGTCTTGTCAGATCACCCAAACTATCACTTTTGATCATTATTCCATTAAGTTCCGTATCCAATATATATTACAGAACATTCATATAACAACATTAAAACTATCACACCATACCGCTTCTCGTGAGGTCACAACCTCACACAAACATTTATATACATCTTAGACCCATAATCACATCCAACTAGTCAATCCTGATCACGTAAGTTACCACTTGACAATGAATATCTCTTATCCAGACTTAACTCAGGTGCCCTTCATAACATATCTTCTTTTACACACAATTATCACCACCCGGCGAACGTAGCCATATCATCTGTACCCAACTACCAACGAATACCTCATATATCCATACCTTAAAATCCCTCATAACCAAACCTTAATCACCTTCACAAAATCAACCTCATTAGAACAACTAACTTCCCCAAAAATAACATCATCCTCAACCACTAGTGACAATACTATGACACCAACATTTTTCGTGTGACTACTCTCTTACTATCACTTCTTAATATAACAATCCTTTTCCTCCCTTTGGTTCTCATCCCAAACAACAAACATCAAATATATCAACAGAAATCACCTCAACACTATTTCCAATTTCATCCGTAATTGTATCGTCACCCGACTCACCACCAAAATCTTATATGTTGCAAATTCTTTACCCAACTTTTGCTTTCTTTAATTCCTCGAAACTCATGATTATCATGTTGTCCTGGAACTTCTACATAATCAGAACTCAAATCCTCATGATAGTATCATGCATCTCTACAATTCCTTACTCTTATATCACATATCCTCGGAACATGTTCCTAGTTTTACTCCCCTTATTCTTTTCTTTTACCCTCGACAAACTCCCTTAATGATTCAACTCTTCATTATTTCTATCTAACTCTCTAGTGCTCCGGTTACCTTCACATTGCTCCAAACTCAATTCCCATTATTTTATGTCGATATCATCTCACTCTTTCTTACCATGGGTCTTCTCTCATTATACTATAACTCCCAATTGTCACTAATCTATCCATAAAATCAACGTTTAAAGTTCAAACAATTGCATCTCCCCCTTTTTTTTTTTACATCACTAGGAAACCAAAATTCATCTCATACCGTTAGCTGCCCAAAGAATTACTCACTAGGCTCACATCGTGAAAATTCCAAATTCCCAAACTTGGTCACCATCTTCAATTCCACGTCGCGACATATCTCTATCTAAGTTCACTATATACCCCTCTTCTCCATCCATCTAAAGCAACCTTTCATTACATATATCCTTAAGCAACACAATGCTAACCGTCTCCCTCTATAAGTCCTTACACATCCCGAAATGTCACTATTCGTATCTCTCATCTCAATCTTTCATTCTCATGCTTCTTTACACTTACATCACCCTTGCCCATATACACTTACTTTTATACTACTCAATACACGACTATTTCACTCATCATATCTCACAAAACATGCTCTTTACCTCGATTAGCTCACCATTCTTCCCTTTTCTTTTTCCACTATCCTTCACAACCACATTAACACATGTCTTCCTTACCCAACACATGTCCCTCATAAGCCGTCATTCTCCATGCCATAACTTCCGGTAACTTACGTATCAAGACCGTCTCACATATAAAAAAAATGCGCTAAGACTCAAAACATACATGTGTATCTACCCTACGACTCAAAACAATGTAAAAACATAGCCACCGGCTCAAAACAAAAGTAAGAACATAGCCACCGACTCAAAACAAAAGTAAGAACATAGCCACCGACTCAAAACAAAAGTAAGAACATAGCCACCGACTCAAAGTGACCGCCCAATGAGGTACTCAATCGGGTACATAACATACTAGGTCGAGTACAAGGTACTCGGTCGAGTAACTATATTACTCGGTCGAGTTTTCGACTCAGAAGCAACTCAATTGCCGCAGAAGGATTACTCGGTCGAGTATTGGGAATACTCGGCCGAGTAGACCTTACTCGGTCGAGTATACGACTACTCGGCCGAGTTCACAACTCCAGACGCTAAACAAGATTATCACGGGGAGATTACTCGGCCGAATATGGAATACTCGGTCGAGTAAAAAAGACACTCGGCCGAGTAGGGACTACTCGGTCGAGTATAGGCGATTCTCAAGACCGGTTTTCGTAAAACAGTCATATCTCGCTCGTTACTTGGTCATTCTGGGCGTGTGACCTATCGTTAGAATCGTAAGAGGACAAGCTATCACCTCAACTTGGAATCACAGCAATATCATTTCTCGAACTTGACTTATAACAGTTTTAAGACAACCCTTCCGTGTCGGTATTCGGATAAATCAAGCTTTCTAATGCCAAAACAACTTGAACATGCATAAGGCAACAAAAACAACTTAATACTTCTAAATACCAGTACATGGATGAACTTTTATCATTCTCACATGAAAATTAAACATGACATTCATATGCATAGACACATGAGCTTAAACACATGCTACTACTAACAACCAAACATTAACATCATCATGATCATATAAATACATCCTACCTCACATTACATATACTCCAATTATTTCACCTTTCGTTAACACAATTAAACAAGATTTTCCATCTATATATGACACTCTACACCCCGTTTCAAAAGCCAAGCAAGTAACCACATAACATGCTCCAGTTATTCATCACACGCAACTACGCACTTCCTTTATCATATACCACCATGGTCAGATCCTTTCATTTCATCCAACAACAATACAAGGCTCAAGTTACAAGTATTACACACACATGACTCAACATAGAAAATTTTCCCCCATGTGACCGGCTTGAGATTGTAAGGGCCTTAGTGCGACTCCGGGACGTCTCCCAAGTCTTTGCGGTAGCTCCAAACAACTCTCCCCGGGTTCATTTTATTTAGACTCCCTAAGTTCATTGGGTTCATTTGTTTTAGGTGCCGGAATCGTCGGCTCTGATACCACTTTGTAACACCCCCTCATACCAAGGTACCTTACCAGGACTACCCCAGCATGAAAGGTTGTTACCATCTCGGTTGCCCGAGGTTAGTATATATCAAAAGCAACAGTCCAAACACATTTATTAATGTACGGTAATTATAAAGGTTACATAGTCTCCAAAATCTAATAAACGAATTATCCAAATGGCAACAACTACCAAAACAGTAACTAAAGCTCGTGATGGTGTCATCTAATCCAGCGTGGTGACTCTCCCATGACTGCCCCCAAGCTCAATAACTGTATCACCTGTCACAATCTGCTCACCATCCCCGAATGGATCACCGCAGGTTTTACAAAACAACAACACGGGGTCAGTACTACTCAATCAATATAAGACAACAACATTACCGCTAGCTGATCATCGATCTCACGCACAGTAACCGACTACACACCGAAGTGTGTAGCCCTGCCAGATTACCCATCGCAACAGGTAATCCTCGCCGCCAGTGGGTGACCGCAGCCCATCCCCACCTAGTCCAGCTCATCAACGAGCGACTAACCATCCCTGTCCCTTAATGTGCACATCCCCTCCCGTGGCGGGTTCCACGGAGGGCGAACTAGGTGTGAAGCCACTCCCGCAAGTGACTCCACCACAATCACAATCACATGTCATCACAGCCATCTCAATCCGCTCATACCAACATCGTCACAACAATCTCCATACTCCGATGATCAGCAGATAACAACAATTACAACAAGCACAATCTCAAATCAATCGACAGTAAACTGAGTAGGGAAACCCTACCTTTTCGCAATCCGCTATGCTGTAATCAACCACACAAATGCATAACAAATATCACGTCGTCACCTACAACAATAATCACATACTACAATTACACATTGCACAATCCCATTTCCCCCAATTCCATATATACAGTAACCCCAAAAGAATACAAATGACAAGGGAATGAAACTTACCAACAAAGAGAATAAGAGACTACACGCAAGGATCACGACGATTTGCACACACAACGAGATATGAGGATGATTAGGGAGTGATTAGGGAGAGATCGTAGAATGATAAAGCTTTCAAATGATATTAGAAACTGACGCGGAAATATAAAATACCCTAAACATTCCCTAATCAAACCGTCGAAATAACACTCCGCCAAACCGGGCACTCGACCGAGTAAGTGTATACTCGGCCGAGTGTCCCATACTCGGTCGAGTGTTAACTATACTCGGCCGAGTGTTCCTCGGCAGAACCAAAACAACACACAACCTCAGCACTACTCGGCCGAGTAGGCGCTACTCGGTCGAGTAGTCACCAAGTAAAATCCGTAGTGTTACACCATCTACTTGAAACTTCAACCACGTGATTTTTTTTTTCAATTTTCTTTCGCTTCTGCAGCAAGCAGTCGATCGACCAAGTGGAACGGTCGACCGACTGATCCTCTTTTTTCGAATCATTTTTTTCTTTTTTTTTCTTTTTTTTTTCTTTTTCTTTTCCTTCAATCATTTCACCAACATTCTCAATAAGAGCAAATATAACCAAAATGATAAGAACACATTTCCAAAGACTAATACTACTAGCTTGACAAAAGCAGGCTGAATATAGGATGTAGTTAAAGGGACAAAAAGGGTTATTTTGGCTATGTGAGGTTTATGGGTAAAATGAGAAAAGGGGACCACTACTACAAATCCCTTACATTGATGACGCTTTTGTATTGATGCTTTCATAAAGCGTCGACCGTAATAACCCTCCAATTTTATTTTTTTGCAAAACCGCCAGATACAATTAGCAAAAGGCGCAATTTCTAAAATTCACGAAATAATCCCGCTAATTATTCATGCTATCACCTTATACTCTACTGTATACGCGCGCGTGTATACATCGCTTTCTTCAAAAAAAAAAAAAAAACCTAACCTTCAATTTCTCGTTCAATCATCAGATCTCCAAAGACATTCAATCTCTCAATCAATTCTTCTTCTTCGCAAAGATGCAATCTGCTTATTACATATCATAGGTACGGTTTTCTCATTCATTTTCAATTACTTGTATGTTATTGATGGTAATTTCGATTGATTTAATCGGAATATGTATAATTTCGATCGAGAATTTCAATTCGATAATTTATTGTTTCTCGCTCATTTTCATTTAGTAAATTCGATCATCATCAAAGATGATTAAGTTATTGCTTGATAATTTCAATTACTCGATTTTTATTTAGGGTTAATATGATGTTTTTAATATGTTTGGGATTTCATGGTCTGTTATCTTCATTAAATCTGCCCTCTGACAACGAAATTATGTGTATAATTTTTACCTAGTTCTCATTATCTTCATTAAATCCTTCAAGATAATTCATTTGCGAATTAATTCGACCTTTAATTTGCTTGGTTATGTGTATATATAGTTTGTCATATTCATTCAACCTAACCAGAATGTTTGAGTTAACCCTTTCGATGCCATAGAATGCTCAAATTGCGATTGCATTCGCTTGCAAAGATAGAATGTCTATAATTTTTCCGTCTTTGTATTCACCTATCTTAAAGCAATAATCATACGACTCTGCTCTAATCGTGCGATTAAGATCCCTCGTAGCACGTTTGTTGCACCTGTACGATCGATAGAATTAACATAGAAAAATAGCAAATCTTAGCACCTGATAAATATCAGATAAAACATCCTCTGGTTCATTGAGTTTTAGTGAGTCGTAAATGGAGGAGCATAAACATTGAATTCCACCTGTTTCAATTTTGTACTAACCAAATGCTCTAATTCTCTTTTACCAACCATTAAAGTTCTCAGTCGGTAATTACTGACTAATTAGCCCATGGGTTGTTTTGGTTACGGAGTTGTTGAATCTTACAATCTTCTCATTTCCATGTTTTTTTATCTGCTTGAATGAACTGTTAGGTCTTTCTCCTGCAAGATGATGAACTAATTTTGATTAGCATTCAAAAACTTTTATATGTGTCTTTCATTGATGTGTACCTTTTATGACAAGTACAGGGAAAGATCAATTTAGCTGCCTTAGTTTCCCTTTGATAAATGAATTTCACTAAAATAAAAATTTCACTACTACAAAAAATAGGCAACAAGGACGGTTAAAAACCGTCTTTAAAGGGGTACAAGACCCGTCCTCTAGGTCACCGTCCTCTTTGCCTAGTAGGACGGTTGTATCCGAGTCAAACCGTCTTCTTTAGTAACACAAAACAGCACGGTTGAGTTTTAGAACCGTTTTCTTTGTAAAAAAACAAGAGCACGGTTGCTTGTATGAACCGTCTTCTTTGTACCTATTGAACTGTGCTATTTTGCCTTGTTGAACCGTGCTCTTTGCCTTGCTAAACCATGCTCTTATGCCACCAGATCCCGTGCCTAATTGTCTTTCACCGTCCTCTTTCAACATAGCTTTTGTAATAACAATTTTTGTTTCATTTTAACCCTACACAATATTACTCAAAGATTTTATAACTCTTACAATTTGATGATTTCACAACATCTGAATATGCCAAATTAATAAATATCAAGCCTCAATTATCCATAATGTAAATATCAAATCTTGAGGAAAGAAATACAAAGTAATGTTTGAACTCAAAATATAAAAATATTGGGAAAATATACACTCATGGCACAATAACTAATTACAAACTTGAGTCCTTCAATCCTCAGCCGTACATCTAATTGCGAACGGAGCCCGAATACTTTAAACCTCATCATTACTTACTGTTGCTTGTGACTCTAATTTATTTCTTCTGCTTGTGGTTCTACAAATATGGGCATGCACACTTGCATAACGTAGGTTCCCCTGTTAAATTCATATTTAGGTGGTGTTGGATAAGAGAGAACACAATTTAATAACAGACAATGATGTATTTGGATTATAAATATAAGTGAGCTAACCTGAACATATCACGACACTACACTGATTGTAATCGATCCACATGTTTTCCATCCACTATCCCTGAAACAAGTTTAAAATGCTAGATAGATTAAAAAAACACTAGTAAAAATATAAAATCATCGACAGTCATACAAATGACGAGATTACCTAGTCCAAGGTCAACAAGAAACAACTTCCTGTCATGAGTAGTGGTTGGTTGACTGAGTAAAAGTTCTCTGGTTACAGGTCCATGTATATAATTGACATTGGCACAAAACATGACATCCTATAGAAAGAATGCAAGAAATATTAAGTTCAGAAGCCTTTCCCCTGCCAACAAATAATATTTCTACATTCCCATCCCTCTAAAAGTATAGTTTGGATTGAGAATGAAAATGAGTGTAGTGACAATAACTTTTTATATAGCACACAAGGATATGAATTTGGGAGCTTTATGAGTCATTGAAGATGGAAGTATGAAACACATTTTGGTAACTTCATGTCATTAACTAATGCAGAAAAAATATAGCATATATTAGACACACTTAAAATTTCAAATTCAGTGCAAAATAAGAGTTATCCTTCGGCAATTTTCATCTTCTAAAGAGTCGCAGCATGATGTGAATTATATCTTTAGTTTAAGTTGGGTGCTGAAGTAAGCAACCTCTACAAATCAAGAGTTTGTAGTGTAAAGAGGCATAATTTATGTTCCTCAACCATGAGTCCTTCAACAAGTGTCAGAAACAGCAAGAGACTATATTTCTGAAGGCATGATAGAAGGCCGAGTTCTCTACGCTGATCCAAATCAGGAAGGCACTTCTATTAGGTGTATATCAGTTAGTTTGTCAAGTAAACCACTTCTGAGATGGTCATAGGAGAACAAAAAATTAATTCTATAGGACTGTCATTATAAACAGGCTATTCGCTATTGATTTACTGCATTTCAATTCCCTTTCATTTTATTTAGTGATATTTTGTTGTCTAAAAATTTGGTCATTGATAAAGTTTTTTCATTTTGAATCACAGGGCTGCTGTGGATATTGCTGCTAACTTAAATTGTTGGTTTCATTTCAAAGTTTCTAATTAATCAATTTTGGGATATCAGGTACCAATAAATCAAATAATTCTCACTTTGTCAAAGCAGTTTTTTTTTCTTTTTTTTTTGTGATCAATCATTCATTCTTGTTTACTTGTGTCATCTATTGCTATTTTCCTGTATGGTGGTGGTTTCTTAAGCAAGGATTATTTAATATTAAGAAAAGGATTAATTCTGCTGGTTTTCTTGCTGAGTTAATTTGAACACTTGCAATTTTTCATTAAAGCCTACAGTCTTGGACTTACTCTCTTGTCTCTATTCTGTAATATGCATTCTGTAATATGCTTCGTCTTGGGTTCTTGACTGCTCTCACGTTTGTGTCTCCTTTTTTATTTCCTAGAGCATGACTTCAGACCTGTGTTTTGTTAACTTATAGTGGGTTAGAAGAGGCGGTCGGGGATATTGGATTACTTGATTTACTTTTTTTTTTTTAACTATTATTTTAATAATTTAATGATGAGTTTAGACAACGGTTAATATAAGGAGCGCTTTCTATTCTTTTTTTTACATAACGCTTACTTAAGACAAGCGTTCTCTTTACTGCAAGAGAACAGTTATTTAACTTAACAGTTCTCTATTAGGTGTTACTTAATTCTTTTTTTTTTTTGTAGTAGTGTATGTTAGAAAGAAAAATCCTACTATTTATATCAAGGGACGTTAGTAATTTTTTTTTCTACGATAGGAAACTATACTATACACGTCTAATCAATATGGATGTGTGTGTGTGTTTTTTTTTTTTTTTTTGTAGACATGGATACAAGTTGGATTAAATTGCCAAACGACCATTCCAACTACATAGATGGTTGTTTGCAATTTATTGCGCTAGCTAAAGAAAGTCTTGTAGAAGGAAAAACAAAGTGTCCTTGTAAAAATTGCAAATTACGTTATTGGTTGCCACTTAGTGAGGTAGAGGGGCATATTTTGTTCAAAGGCTTTTATCAAAAGTACACAAATTGGATTTGGCATGGTAAAGGGGATGTTCTGGATCGTATAACTGGTGTCGATGTTGGTAGCAGTAGTAAAGGATCATTTGTAGGCCGTGATGATATTAATGGTCTATTGGATGCAGCTAATTTGGTTAACATTTCACACTTTTCAAAAGGGGTTAATGATGAACTTCCTAACTCACACATGAAAAATAGCGATCTTGATGATGTATCTATGGGATCTAGTTCTAATGATGATTCAGATCAGGAGTATTAATTTGAGCGCAATGTTTTTCTTAGATTAGAGTATTATATGGGGAGTATGATTGTGATGTAATTGATGGGTTCATTAATTCTTGTACTGCAAAGGAAGGATTTTTAAGTGTTGATTTAATTGGGGGCACATGGTAGTGATTAGTGAAGGTGGAACTTTTTTTTTTTTTTTGAAAAAAGTGTTTTTGAGAAACAAAAACAAGAATTACAATCACTATGGTCTACGACTTGTAATCTACTACTCACTAGGGTACAAAAATGAGGCACAAGTAGGTCACAGTAAATCAAAAGGGAGATATTACAGTAGTTGCGTCACTTTAACATACAAACAGGAAGAAAGGTGGGTGCTAAAAGGTGAACTGCATATCTTGATAGGTGAAACGACCTTGATTCACTGGGGAACTGGGCAATTTGTTTATTCACTTCGCCAAACTCACAATTCACCACCATCTTCACTGTCTGACAGCAAGAAATCCTCAATACTCTGCCTTAATAGTGATTAGTGAAGGTGGAACTTTGACCATGGGACACCTTAATTGTGTTCTACAGTAAATTATGCATTTGTAATTTGGTGTTTGTGATTGATGGTGGAGGAGTTAAAGGGATGGAGGATGAAGTTCAGGTTGACTAATTTTTGTTCTCTTTTTAAGAATTTTGTGATCTTATTTGTTTTTTACATATCACCATTCCATTTGTGCTCGATTGTTGACAGATAAGGAAGGAAACTATAAGACGGTCAGTTACGCTATTCAACCGCATGATGTTTGGCATGATAATGGTACTAAGTACTTTGTGACGTTTAATGAGTTTTATCAACCACTCAAAATGGGAGGACATATTCTTATTAAATTTATCGGCCATGTTGCGAAAACTGAGCAAATTTGTCCTATTAACGAATTAGATTGGCGCCATGTCAGTGCACAATTGAAAGTTGACATTCTAAAGCTAATTCGAGTAAGTTTTTAGTATATGCAGATAGTTTGGATTCTTATTTTTTTTACTTAATTGACAAGATAATAATTCTTAATAGTTTATTTGAGTATCTTCTTTACTTATCTTTTTCAAGGATCGTTTTGTGATACCTGATGGAGAATTATTTGACCAAGCAATTCTCAAGCGCACGGGTAATAGTGTAAGGCAATATAGACATCACTTGAAGAAGATATTTTTCAAACCAACGACTAAGACCAAAGAACAAATATATGAAGCAGTGCCTGATGGACATCCTCGTCCTAGTTGGATTCGTTTGGTTGATTATTAGTATTCCGATAAGGGACAGGTACACCTTTAATTTAAAATATGAAACAAAGTGTTCTTCATTCTTACTGGTTAATTTCAAATTTTGTACTTTTATAGTGAAAATGTCTGTAATATATATTTCATACGATTGGTGAATGTGGAAAAGAAGCACGTGGTAATCAGAATCATATGCATACAACGGGGCCTACTAGCTATGCTAACATACGAGCTGATTTCGTAAAATTTCCATCTCTAAAACTTCTCATGTATATTCAATTTGAAATGTATTATACGCTCAATCATCTTTTTATTTACTATTGTTGTGTGACCAACAGGAAGAGAAGAATAAAAGAGAACCAAGTGTTTTGGAAATTTTCAAGCAAACCCATCGTAAGAAAGATGGAACATTTGTAAAAGACACGGTGACAGAAGATTTCTTGGTAAGCATGTCCTATGTCTTTTGCTCGTTAGCTCGTCTCTTTCTCGTGTTTTCGTTTTCTAGTCTACCAATTAGCTATGTACTTATAATTTTTCTGAAAATCAATAACTAGCTATGTACGCCTTTGTCGAAACAAGTAAACAGTGTTCGGATATCCTTGTTTAAAACTCAGTCATGATTGTTAACAGATGACGTACTGGAAATTGTGTGGAAAAATGTTCTACTCATGTTTTTTCTGAAAAGTAAAGCCTTTGGACATGGAAGTTGACCTGTTCAAGTTAAATATTTGGTTTACTCATTTTTGATGATGTTAACCCACGTGGTGATGCTGCCGTGAGTGAGTTATGTGCTTTACTCATTTTTGTGATCTTATTTGTCTTTACTTATTAAGATCTATATTTTATTTTATTTTTTGTAGATTGATGTAGATGCAAGTATTGATATGGAAACTGTCCTGCACCCATCTAATTCCAAATCTCGTGTAGAACTTTAAAATGAAGCCTTTAACAAAGTAATGTACGGTAAGGATAACCCTACACGTCCAATTGGTTATGGATATGGTGTAAAGCAAAGTGATGTGTTTGGAGTACATAGTATCTTAAGAAAAGAGGGATTTGGTTGTGGAGCCAGTAGTAGTCTAGCCTTAGAAAATATGAAGAAGGCTGTGGATGATGTGACCAAGGAAAATAAAGAGCTAAAAACCCAGTGCAATGAGAGTAATGGACTTTTGAAAAAAATGACGACACAGTTTGCTCAAATACTGGACCTCTTTAGTACTGGAAAAGCTACGACTGAAGTTATAGACATGGCAAAATCAGTCTTGAACATGAACATGGGCAGTATACAGGTATGCGTAATTTTTTTTACTTCTCCTTATATTTTTTTTTGCCATGGCCGAGAGCCTTGCTTTGTTTATTAGTCTGAATCAGTTTGAACATTTCTTATCATGATAAATTGGTAGGGGATTGAAATTGAAGGGTAGTCTGCATAATTTGTACAATTTCTACTCTGTGATGCTTATTTTTGAACTGCCGACGACACGGCTAACTCTTTAATTTTGTTTCTAACGTTGATCGGGAATGTGAATTGGGCTTGGTGAATCCCTCATTGAATCTGCATTCGTGTGTAATTGCGAGTAGGTCATGTTTCTTCTCCATTGAGTTTCGCGGTTTGCTTGTGCCTTGTGGGTGCGTGTTTGTGTTGTAATTGGCTGGAGTTGCTGCTGCAACTCTTAACTTATTTCTATTATGGGGAGTTCTAACTATATTTAGTTAATTGTCCTCTAATCAAGTTTTTCTTGCGCTATAATTTTCCGAGATTGTGATTGTTTTTGTACTTTATTGACCTGAATCTAATATTGTTTATTAGTCTCATCCTCTCGCTAATTTTCTCTCTTCTTACCTTTCGACGGGTTATTCTATTCAGCACAGTTTTGAAATATTTTTGTGAAGTGTATATGTACTAATCAAATATATTCATATAAATTATATTTTCTTTGCCCGTTATAGGTTTCAGATTCATCAGAGGGTGATGATGCGCCTTCAAATGTTGATTGAAGATGCGCCTTCATATGTTGATTGAAGTCTCTGTGACATTGCGCCTACATGATTGAATCCCCTACCACATTCAAACTACTGGATCAGTGTCCTAGTCTAGCTAGTTACGTAGCATTTTTTTACGATTTTTTTGACTTTTACCTTCTTCCGGATCCCTTTTGGTATTTTTGATTTTGTCGTACTAAAAATTACGTACTAGTTTATATTAGTTAAATTGTCAATGCTAGCTAGCTATAGTATTTGTGATGGAGACGGTATATGTATCAAACGTATAATTATTTATAAAAGTACGTGGGTACGTTATTAATTATATACGGAGTACATTGCATTATGTTTTATTTTTTATGATTTAGTAATGATAGCTAGTAGTACTATATTATTTATAGGTGTATTTAATTAATCATTACGTACAATTTTATCAGAAATCAAAAAGTCAAAATTAGACCGTGACAAGAAGAAGTGTCAATATATGAATAGTTGACGCCTAATTCCTTCTCATCAACCGACACATAAAACCATCAATAGTCGCGGAAGACGCTTAAAAGCGTCACATTTATTGACAATTAAAAGCGTCAATAGCCACCAAAGACGCTTAAAAGCGTCAATTTTGTTGACAATTAAAAGCGTCAATAGTCCATGAAGACGTTTAAATGCGTCACATTTGTTGACAATTAAAACCGTCAATAGCCACTAAAGACGCTTAAAAGCGTCAATTTTGTTGACAATTAAAAGTGTCAATAGGCCATGAAGACGCTAAAAAATGTCACAATTATTGACTAAAAAAAGCGTCAAAAAATGGTGACGGCCCAAAAGTTGACGCTTTTATAAAGCGTCGATAAAAAAAAAATTAACGCTTTAAAGCGTCGAAAAACGCCTGAAAAAGCGTCACCAATGCAAGGTATGTGTAGTAGTGGACCTCTACCACATGTGTCAACAAACCATAAACCGAATGCATACAGGTATTAAGTAGACAAAGTTCATATTTATGCAAATTTATGTAACATGTCTTACAAGGAGTAACTACTCAGAATCCTAAATAAATTGGTCATAAATGACACCAGTTATAAGGCTCTAAAACTCAGAATATAATGTAGTTTGCCAAAAATCTAAGTTAAGTTTAAAGTTCAGCAAGATATTTAACAAAAACTCGTAGACTATGCATATTTGATTCTACTAATAACATGTCAATTAAGCACGGCTTAGGCATAAACAGCTGAAAATGCAATGTCATCATTGAAATACTACCGTTCCGACTCGACCTATATGCTAAAATAAACGTGCAATTTTTTGAATTATGTTTTTGTAATTTTTCAATTTTTCTGAATTTCGTATATATATAGGAAATGAAATAAACAATGCAAGACAAAAACTAATCGTGAATGCAAAATAGAACGAATGCAACGCAAAACCCTTTCCCAAACCAAATCACACAATGCCCTCATTGTACAAAATCATAGTATAAAGAAGCGAAAGGAAATGGGGAGTTGCGATAAATAACTAAATAAGACATAAAAGTGACTCGAAAACTCACAAGACTTTAAGCGCAGCAGGAAATTTCCCCAGACCAGCGTGAGCTAGGAGGTTTCAGTAGCTAGTAGTGCTACCATATGTACCTGAAAAGAAACAAAAATACCCCGCGTAATTCCGAGAAAGCAATCTACGAAACGCAAAATTATGTGCAAAATAAGAAAACAGAAGAAAACAGAAATGAATCGAAGAATAAAGTGGAGAAAAGACTCCCTCAACTCCGCACATTGACCAAACACAGTAGGGGAATGGTCGTGAACAGGTACAGCAACGAAGGCGGTCGATCGACCATACCAGCCAGTCGATCGACCAGGGTGACAGGAACAGAAGCCCCTGGGGTCGCGGCACAGTCGATCGACCAAAAATGCCAGTCGATCGACTGAGATACCTGCTGTAAGTTTCGGATTTCTTCGAATTAACTCAATAAATTGAGCTTATATGGTCTATGAACCTGCAAATACACATAATAACGCGCCTAAAATTGCACAAAACCCAAAGTAACAGTCTAAAGTCTTTAAATCCTAAGCAAACTTATTAAAGCGAAGTCTCGCTCACACCAAAGCAATAAAAAGTCTAACAAAAGCAATAAAATGTCTAAAACTTATGAAATAAAAAATTTCCATCCGCGAAAAATGCGGAAAATCTCCGACCAAGGCTTCTGGCTATATGAAGTGCCCTCCGTGGTGCTCAGCCTCTTATCACTCCAATCCACCACACCGTCCGACGGGTCAATATCAGAAGCATCTTCCCACACTTGGACATCCTCTTCAGTTTCAAGCTCCAAGTCTGAAATCAGAACTCGAATCGCGCTTCTTGGGCTCCTCATCTGGCTCCTCATCCATGCCATAGCTAAGACATCCTAGACCGCCTCTTTGAACGATTGGGTCCTTCACAGCTGGAGCAATAAACGACTCTTCCTTCCCCAAACCATTTCCTGCAATATCCAAAACAGAAGAATTGTCCTCCAATTTGCTCACAATCTGGGGCGGAGGTGTCACAACAGGAATAGGTACAGGTACTAAAGTAGGCATATCTGAAAGCACAAAATAAGATTTCTTTTCAGAAATCACATTACAAGTAACTGGCCACATATGGTCTTTCTTCCTAGGGGACTGGGCAAAAACAATGGACTGTTTGCCCACCTTAAAGGTCAAAGTTCTTTCCCCCACATCAATTAGTGCACCAGCAGTGTGCAGAAACGGTCTACCCAAAATAATAGGAATGTGAGCATCCTCGGGTATATCTAGGACAATGAAGTCAATGGGGAAAAAGAACTCCCCTATTTGCACCGGAATATCCTCTAAGACCCCTACTGGCTGAACTGCAGAACGATCAGCCATCTGTACAGTCATATTAGTAACTGCAAACCTAGTCAATCCCAACTTCCTAGCTAGACTTAATGGCATGACACTAATGCTAGCTCCTAGATCACACAATGCCTTCTCAATTGAGAAGGTACCAATATTACATGGGACAGAGAAACTACCTGGGTCAGCTAGTTTACGAGCAGCAGTGTGAGTTAAGTATGAACTAGACTCCTCAGTTAAATGCACAGACTCGACAGCATTCAAAGACCTTTTCTTAGCTAGCAACTGTCTCATAAACTTCATATATGCAGGTACTTGATTAACTAGCTCTAAGAAAGGTATTTTCACATTAAGACTACGCACTAAATCTTTGAATTTACCGAACGTTACCTCATCTTTGGTTGGCACTAGTCTTTCTGGATAAGGGGCTGTCAAAAGCATCTTAGCCCTCTCTTCTAGGTCTCTCATACCGGCATCAGTGGACTTAGGCTGAAAATCCATTACTTTGTCTTTGTTGTAGCTCGAACCTTCTTCAGACCGTCTCAGGAATGAACCATTAACCGTTGTAGGGTCATACTTTGGAACCAGAACTGACGCATCAGCATTTGGATCTTGCCTCAGTAATTTCGGAGCCGCCGTACCCAGAAATAAGTTGTCCCTCAAGTTATCTGGCATTGGAGGACAAAACGGTTCGACATCAGCAGCGTCATCAGTCGATCGACCAGTGGGGTTGGTCGATCGACTGATCTCCTCTTTTCCAGAATGAGAAGAAAGATCAGAAAGTGTCACTGAGGAATAAGGAGTGGTTGATCGAATGGGTGTGGCGGGCGATCGACTGTGATCGCTGTTGTTCGTCTTTTTTCTTGCTCTTTTTCTTCTTTTCTTATCCAACAGCTTTTCCACCTTTTTCAACCATAACTCCCTCGGGTTCATCCTCTACAGTAACGGGTCCATCAAGGGTAGACCCGCTCCTTAATGTGATTGCATTCAGGGTCTCTTTCTGATCCGGCTGCGACGGTAAATGCCCGGGAGCTCTAGTAGCAAATTTACCTGCTAACTGGGCAATCTGAGTTTCCAACATCTTTGTAATAGCCTCTCTAGCCTGAGATTCCTTATGTAGCATTCCCGTCAAGCTCTGAAACAGGTTTTTGAGCTCAGAACTTTAAGACTGCTGCTGCTGCTGAGGTACATAGGGTGGTTTCTGGTACGGTTGCTGCTGCTTATGAGGGGGCACATAATTCTACTACTGCGAAGGTGGAGTCGTATTTTGGACATTCTGGCTACTCCACCTCAAATTTGGATGCACATTAGAAGGCTTAAAGTAGGTGTTGGTCTGCCTATAATGCTGGAAAGCATCACAAACTTCATTGGGACTGATACAGAATTCTGCAACATGTCCTTCTCCTCCACACCTCTTGCATGAAAAAGGACCGTCTGAAACTACATTAACTTTATATATACCTCCTTTTTGGGATCCCTCAAAATCTATCTTGTCAAATCTCGCAGTAAGGGCCTCTATTGCAGCTACAGCGGGAGATTCAGCTGATCTTCTCTGATTTCCTCTAGAATTCCCATGCTCAGCTTTATGGGTGGCCAGGTCATCGATGATTTTCCACCCCTTTGTCTCACCGCTATTTTCTTGAAATATCCCATTAGCTGCAGCGTCTAGGATAGCTCTCTGATCGTCATAAAGACCATTATAGAACTGGTTGCACAGAAACCATTTTTCAAACCCATGGTGCGGAATAGATTGCACCAGTCTTTTGAAACGGACCCATGCCTCATGAAAATCTTCATCATGACCCTGTTTAAAGCTTGTGATCTGAGCTCTAATCGCATTGGTCTTCGATGCAGAGAAGTATTTCTTATAAAATGCTAGGGCCAGCTAATTCCAAGCAATAATCCCTTTAGCAGCTCGGTCCAGATCTCGGTACCACTCCCTAGCAGCATCACGAAGCGAGAAAATGAACATCGTCTCTTTCACCTCGTCCTGGGTCATACCTGCTGGTGGGGGTATGGAACAGCAGTAGTCAATGAATATTTCCATATGTTTAGCTGCATCTTCAATTGCAGCTCCCCCAAATTGGTTTCTCTCAACCATGTTAATGTAAGACGGTTTCGGTTCAAATTTTCTATCCGTCCCGGCTGGCAACGCGAATCCCTTATAGAGATTCTCAGCTTTCGGCTCGGAGTAACTGGCTATACTCGCTTCTTCAGCCATCTCTAGAAAATTTGGAGAAGTAATGGTATCCGTGAAAGAAACTGGAGATGGTGGTGGATTTTCTTCAAATAATTCGTTCTCGTAAAAACTAGACCGAGAACTAGGCTCTCCCTCAGACTGTGCTTCTTGAAATAGCCTTATCTTAACTCGTAGGGTCCTCTCTAGCTCGATATCAAGGGGAAAGAATTCGCCTTTTAGAGACCTACGCATAAGAATAAACTACAACAAGAAGATGATAAAAGTTTAAGGAACAAAAAGTTCCTTAAACTAAGAAAAAGACTAAAATAAATAAACAACTAAAACTAGCGCTGTCTCCCCGGCAACGGCTCCAAAATTTGATACCTGTCGAAGTGAGTACCAAAAGTAATATTTATAAATTCATAACTACAACTAGCAAGCGGTAGTAAGGGTCGGTCCGCAGGGAGGTAGGGAGATAATAGTTGCTTTTAATTTTAGTCTAAAGGTAACAGTTTGAGGGGGTTTTGATGTGAATTAAATCTAAATCTAATAATATAAACTAAATAAGCAAATAAAAGTAATAAAGGATGTGAACAATGATAAAAGAAATTCTAAGACGATCGGTTCACTATAGCTGCGATGGCACACAATCCTAGGTAAGTCCGAAATACAATCGCGTAGGATCGGTAAAACAAGTCCTCTCGGTCCAAGTTAACTAGTAGCTCCTTTCGGCCTATGCTACTTGTCCCTAGGTCTCATTAATGCTAGCTCTCGCCCCGATTAGTGATTCCTAAAGCCTAAATTACATTATCTCTCGATCTCAGCAATTTAGTCGTCTCAATTCATTAATTAATGCCCTCCCCTATCTCTCGATCTACGGGTAGGTCAAAACTAAGCATCTAACAAGTCTCCTCTCAGTCTCATTGTTAAATATTGCACTTAACGAATCAAACGGTGCTAATCAGACACGAAGTCGGTCGATCGACCAGCTACCCCAGTCAATCGACCAAGCCCTAATTCGGGGTCACCTTTTCTAATGCCATCTATGTTATTGATCCCCTACATCCTAGCACGGGGTGTTTAGCTAGACATATTTACGCAAATAGCAAGAACTAACTTGATAATAAGCATAATGGATTGCATAATTGAAATAATTGAATGAATAAATTCGCATAAAACTGTAACTAGGGCTTGGGATTCTATCTAGCAAGAACTAAAACTAAAGAAACGAATAAAAAAATACTGAAATTAAAGGACTAGAATTACCAAAACAATGGAACAAGCGATGAATCCGAAAGTAAGGTACGAACTTTATTGAGAATTCTAAACTACGAATAGCTAATGTATTTTATTGTATGTAAACTAAAACTATGTATAATAGGAACTAGATCCCCCATACAGAGGAGTTGAATCACGTTATAAAGGAATTATCACGTAACCTAATCATCCTAACCTAATTATAATGGGCTTTGTCACGTCTTCTAATTTGCGTCAGACTCGTTGTTCAGTCGATCGACCACTAGGACTAGTCGATCGACTAAGTTGCGCTGTACATAAGCTTCTGATAATCATGCTCTGGTCGATCGACCAGAGGCATCAGTCGATCGACTGACTACTCTTTCCTGCAGACTTTTGTTCAGCATTCTGACAGTCTATAGACCACGTAGGTCAGTCTATAGACCATTGCAGTTGGTAATCCGCTTCTGAAACTCTCGCAAATATATCTTTCAGGCCTTGAAACGCGCACCAAGTTAATCTCTCGAGTCACTAATTCATGTCAAATCCTATGCCAAGCACTTAGGGACGAATTCGGCTCGAATTCCGCTGGATTCTTCACATTTCTACAATATTACACAAAAACACGAAAGTAGAAGGAAATAGGGAAAATAGTAGCATAAACTACATAATTGAGCTCTCAAATGCGTGTGAAATAGAGTGTAAAACATCATATTTAGGACACGCATCACCCATTATTAACAACACACTACCCTAATGGTCTAAAACCAAATCCAATTCATCCCACCACCATCCGTATCGGAGACCACCACACTCATCGCTGACCCCAAATCTGTCACACACCGTCGTTGACAAGACGCTGACACCCACTGCGCATCCATGTCGCCCTTATTTCACATCTCAAATATCCTGCCATCGGAGCTCTGATGACTGAAGCGTGCATTTTATATAGTCTTTTTAAGCCTTATTTACACGCATTTCTATGCAATTCTCGTAGTTCTAGGCTACGAAATGCCCCGAATAGTCCACTTTTGTTCGTTTGTCTTTAATTGCAGGAATGGACCTGAAAGAAGCAAAACTGAGCTTGGAACTGTCCCTTTAGCTTGCATTTAGGATATGGATGGAATTGGAGCGAGAGTGCCTCTGCCATGGGATGCATGAATTCGTCTTGGAAGCTAAATCAATGTCCTATGGCTGATTCAGTGGTAGATCCTTAGATCGAGAGCTTTTACTGGCGTACTTGCTCGTTCGAGACCTTTGTGATGGTGAGAAGTCCTCGATCGAACTCCTGCTATGTTCAATCGAGAAGTGGCTTTTTGGTGTTCCTCGATCGAGTAGTTTTTCTACTCGATCGAGAGGTTTTGGCTGGAAGATGATCGATCGAGGAGTTTGAAAGTGCTTGATCGAACACTTTGTTATCTGACACAAGTTTTTATTGCGTGAAGTTATTTACTTTATATCTTAAGTTATCGTATTAGGTTAATAATTATTTTTTCTATAAATAGGAGAGACTTAATTAGGTTTAATCATTCAGTTATTATTCATTAACTTCAGAACTTAAGCATTCATTACTTTCATTTACTTCCGTTTGACGTTGCTTTTCTAGGATCTTCGATTTGTGTAATCTCCTTACTTTCTTCCTATTCAATTTAATTCCCTTTGCAACACTTAATTTCTTGTCCTTTAATTGCTGTTAGTTATTAGAATTTATATTTGATTTATTAAATTTCTATTTAATCATCTTTAAACCATGTTTATTATTGCTTTATTTATCGTTGTTAGTTTTGGTATCGTTATGAGTAGCTAAATTCCCTATTGCTAGGATTAGGGGAGCCATGATAGTAAAACAATTAAGCGATAATTAGTTTAGGAGGTTTTTAATGTGAGAATTGTTTTATAGCAATATAACAATGATTACTTGGTTGAGTGCATGCAACTAATCTGATTAATCCGGTTAAATTCAGACCTAGATCGGAAGATTGGAATGAACAAACCTATTATGAACAATAGACTACCCTAATCAGAGCGGAAGCAATTTAGGAAGAATCTAGGGCGGATAGCGGACCAGAAGGACCTTTCCACTACCCTTGTCACATTAGACCGAATGACCTTACCTTTAGCTGATTTGCGTAATATCATGGTGAACCGACATCCTAGCATATTTCTCTCTATTTGATCACACTCTTTTTCACTCTTGCTAATTTTGATTGTTATTTCTTTTATTGCTTTTAATTCAGTGCATTAGTTTAGTTAAAACAACTCAATCAAAGCACCCCCCATTTTGTGACCGTAGACAGACTAGATAAAAAGTAGATAGTGACCGTCTCCCTGTGGAATACGATACCTGACTTACCTTTGCTACATTAGTTAGACCCGGTTAGATTTACTTTTTATAGGGTTGCGACAGCCGTGTTAAATTTTGGCGCCGTTGCCGGTGAGGCAACTTTTTTATTTACTTGCTTTATTTTAGTTTGTTTTAGTCTCAAGGGATTTCTAATTCCTTGAGACAGTTCTTATTCTTTTCTCTTAGTTTTGTTTATGCCAAGGTCCAACAGGTCAGAGTTAGTACCAGCTGATCCTGAACCAGAGAGGATATTTCGTCGTAGACAAAACTTATTGAGAGAGATTCGTCGAGAGGAAGTCTTGATTACTTTTGACCGAGTTCTAGAAAATTTTACTTTTGCAGAAGCTCAGTCTTTAGAAGAAGACAACTCTATTTCTGCAACCGTTACTAAATCTGCGAAGATGCCTAACATTACTAGTCATTCTAAGCCGACAGCTGATTCTATTCCTAAGGGTTTCAAGCTTTCAACTGATGAGAGGAGTACTTTTGATATTCGCCCCTCCTATATTAATCTAGTGGAGAGAAACCTATGTAGGGGAGTAGCTGGTGAGGATCCGAGGAAGCATATGGAGATCTTCACAGATTATTGTTCTACTATCCCTGCTACTAAGGGAGTGACCCAAGAGAAGATTAAGGAAGTCTTATTTCCTTTGTCTCAAACTGATGGAGCTCGGGAGTGGTTGACTGACTTGGATAAGACTGCAGCAGAGATTACTGATTGGAATAGCCTAGCTCTTGCTTTTTACAAGAGATACTACCCTGCACAGAGAACTAATGCATTGCGAGGGCAGATTACAAGTTTTAAACAGAATCCGACTGAGAACTTGTATGAAGCATGGAATAGGTTTAGAAGCTGGTTAGGTTAGTCCCACATCACGGGTTTGGCCAATGGTTTTTGTGTAACCAGTTCTACAATGGGTTGTATGATGACCACCGTGCTCTTTTAGATGCTGCAGCCAATGGAAGATTTCAGAAGAATATCGATGATGATAAGGGCTGGAGATATTATAGAGGAGATGGCTACCCAATGTGCTAAATATGGGAATCCAAGGAGTGGTACTAGAACAGTTGCTGGAGATAATAATGCACTTGTGGCTCAACTGGAAGCCATGAATGCAAGATTTGATAAGTTAGAATTTCAAGCTGCAAGAAATCAACAGACGGTTCACTTGTTATCCTGACAAGAGACCGTCTCATGTGAGAGATGTGGTACGGATGGCCATACTGCAGTGAAGTGTTTAGCTGAGAAGGAGGAAGTTTATGCCTTTTAACAATTTAGGCAAGGAGGCTCCTATTTTAACAATTAAGCTGGAGTTCATCCCAATTTGAGGTGGTCTAGCCAGAATGTGTTGAATCCTACACCTCCACCACAGCAACAACAAACCTATGTTCCACCTCATCAAAATCAACAACAAGGCTTCCAAAAGCCTCCTTCTTTCCCACTGCCGCATCAGTAAGGTGCCTCTTCTAGTGGTAATAATGACATAACCGAGTTGAAGTCACTGGTGCAAGAGATGCTTCTATTAAATTTCTTGAGTCCCAGTTAGCTAAATTGGCTACTAAGCAAGCTTCAAGACAATCGGGCCAATTACCGTCACAACCTGACAAGAAACCACATGACGTGGTAAATCTGATCAGTTTAAGGAATGGTCTTTCCTATGAGGGACCCAAAATTCTAAAGGAGAATGCTGCACTTTCAGACTCGGAGGTTGAAGCTATTGTTCATAAGAAGGCGTCTTTTGACGAAAAAGTAACGGATTCACCTGGTGTACTCGATCGACCAGTTTCTGATGGTCGATCGAACATATTTACTGAAGAAGTGCTCGATCGAGGGGATAAAAATGATCGATCGAGCAGTGAGGAAAATAGGTCTCTCGATCGAGTAACCCAAACTGCTCGATCGAGAAAATTGTCTGAGAAAACCTCTCGATCGAGTGGTGAAGTCACTCGATCGAGCAATATTAATGCTGAGGTTGATAAATTGTCGTCTAAATCTAATTTGGACGATAATTCTGCAAATACGGATAATTCATATAAGCCCCAGGTTCCATTTAAAGGGAGGCTACAGAGGACGAAGGCGGAACAACAATTTGACATATTTTTCGATCTTTTACGAAGTCTTAAAGTTAACGTGCCGTTTGCCGATTTACTCACCCAGGTACCCTCTTACTCAAAATTCATGAAAGAAATTCTTTTATTTAAGAGGAATGTAGATGAAGTCGAAACGGTGGCTTTGATTGAGGGGTGCTCCGCACTTCTTCAGAACCGAAATTAGCTGACCCGGGTAGTTTCTCAATTCCTTGTCATATTGGAACTTATTTGATAGATAATGCGCTTTGTGACTTAGGAGCTAGCATAAGCGTCTTACCTCTATCTCTCGTAAAGAGACTCGGTTTGACAAAATTTCAATGCACAAACATGACCGTACTGATGGCCGATCGCTCATTATCACGGCCGTAAGGAGTCTTAGAGGACATCCCTGTCAAGATCGGGAAATTCTTTATTCCCGTCGATTTCATAGTCTTAGACATACCCGAGGACTCAAACACTCCCATTGTTTTGGGAAGACCATTTTTGCATACTGCTCATGCAATAATTGATGTCGAGGCTAAGACTTTGACCTTTTAGATGGGTGGGGAGGATTTGACATTCACCCAGTCCAGTGTTCGCAGGGCGCCCATGCAAGTCATGCCCTGCAACGCTATTCCCTCTATAAACCTCGACAAGGATCTCTCTAGTACTATTATTGAGTCATATACTGCTGTTATGACACCTCCGCCCCAGTCTGCAAGCGAATTGGAGGACCATTATGCTGTTTTATTTCTACAGGACTTGGCGGAATGGACAGTGGAGATACCGTTGCTAGACTTGGTGCATTGCAATTACAGCTTAGCACTAATGGCGTTAAAGATTATAGGGGGTATGGAAAGAAAAAGCCTGACAAAGAAAAGAGGAAGGATGCGGATTACGAGATATGCTATTATCCTTCTGATGGCTCAGTTGTTTGGAAACCGAAGACGGGGGTCACTAATGTTGAAGGGACCTCGTCAAGCCAGAAACCCAGATTTGGGCTATTTAATTGCTTCAGAGGATGATACGGGACGCTATCTCGTTTGTAAACAATTTTGTAATTTGAATTTTTGCTAGACATTTAATTAGTTATTAGTTATAGACTATAGTATTAGCTTAGTTAGATTTAATTAGCTTAGGACGAATATAGACTGCGTACTGTTATTTTGGTATTTTGCGGGAAGTATTATTGCGTATTATGCAGGTTTTGGGCGAAATTCTAATCATTGGGAAGCGTGCCAAGAAGAAAGCTCTCGATCGAACACTTTATGTGCTCGATCGAGCAAATGCCCAAGCAAAAGTCTTCGATCTAGTTGTTCAAACCACTCGATCGAGCAAGCCAATTTCAGGGGTTCTCGATCGAGTAGTCAAATCACTCGATCGAGAAGATGGAGGAGGAATATTCCCGATCGAGCAGTTTCAAACCACTCGATCGAGCAGTTCAAGCGGTTAATAGACGAGGGAGTACTTCTTTCCCTCATTCTATTTTTATTCAATTGTTTGTTCTTCCCCAATTCTATTTCGACATCCTCAATCCCTAAACCTAAATTCCTATTTTCTTCCCTAAATTTACTAATCAAATTACCCAAATACATTCGAAGTATCAATTAAACCATTTTCCCCCTTATTTGCTTCACTAATTTTCGATTCAATTTGAAGATTTTTCGAGTTAGGGTATCGAAAAATTCAAAGTAATTCAATTAATTGAGTTTCCTTTAGTTTTAATTGATTATTTTGTTGGGTAATCATTCAAGTAAGTTCCTTCCCCCTTCTTTATTGTTTAATTACAATTTTCCCTTAGTTTTATACAAATTAGGGTTTTGAAAATTGATTTGGGAAAATTCGAATTGGTTGATTGAATGTGAATTGGAACTTGCTTTTTGTTGTACCTATGGATAACAGTAAAGAAAGCGGAGTCGAAAAGCCAATGTCGTCGGCTACTGCTGCTGCCACAGCTGCTGGTTCACGGTCTGGAACGGGCACGGGTTTTCGTGCTGCTGCCCTACGGGCCCCCTGCAAGGAACATTGCTGACACTTCTACGGAATCTCTACCTGAGTTTCCGCAAGTACGATTTTTGTCCCCGTCCCACCGCGCTTGCTTTTTAAATTTAATGGAATGTCACATGACCTCGACCCATTTTGTGTGTCGACCTTCCCTAGAGACTCTAGGAAATTTAGCTCCCGTTGTTGGCCTGCTCAACGAGACGGGATTGTCGGGATTGGCCACTTTGAAAGAGCTTACCTATCGGGGACTGACCATAGAGTTTTTCAGCTCTTTTGAGTTTCACCCTGCGGCCTATGCGAATGACCATGGGAGCACCTCCATAACTTTTCGACAGTTTAACACCACCTTTTCTTGGACTTTAGCTAAGTTCGGGGAACGGTTCGGCCTATTTAGTGATGGCTGAATTGAGCCTCCTAGGAAGCTCATGCCTCAAGGTTGGACTTTATTATCACACATCCCCTACGGTCAGCGTCGTGGTGCCCACGTCCATCTACCCCCTGCCCGTTACTTTCTCCGTCAGCTTGGAGAAACTATTTTTGGTCGTCATAAGCCTAACAATGTTAATAATACTGAACTGTCCATTTTAGCTGGGTACCTGAACATTGACTGCGATACCCCATTTGTTTTTAATATTGCCTACTTGACAGCTCAGCATTTTGCCACTTACGGGTTAAAAGTATAGGGTACGATAGCGTCTGCTGGGCTAGTGATTCACATTGCCCACCGTCATTTCCCTGACTTTCCCCGTGGTCTTAAATATTTGGATAAGGATAGTGTCATCGACATTTCAGTGATGTTTTCTATGAACTGGCTAGCTACTGACCATAAGACGTAGAAGATAGGCACTTCCCCGTCCGTGACTTTACCTTGACCCTATCTACCCCGTCTTTAACATTTGACTACTGTGACGGGTATACTACCACCACCTCCACCTTCTTACCTCCTTGATTTCACTCCTACCGTTTCTAAGAAGCGGAAGAGGGCTTCCCCTGCTGTTAGGGAAGTCGGAGAGGGGTCTAGACCTACACAGGCTGGGCTTACACCCGCGTCTGCGTCCACGCCCACGCATACACATATACCCTCTGTCTCTCAACCGTATTTACCGGCTAATTTTATTCCAACTCCTACTTTTGAGGCGCCTGAGGTCATGGACCAAGTGCGTCGTGATGCTCTTCTTTTGGATATGTGTAGGAGAGTAGCTCAGATGGAGCGGGATCATGCTCTAGCCTTATTCCCTCTTTACGAGTATCACATGCGTCGAGGCCGTTCGGTGCTAGAGTGGTAGCCACATCCTTCTTTTTAACGGTACGCGGAGGAGGGGGGTATCCTCAGCCTGAGAGTGAGGAGGACACGGCCGAGAGGGAGGAGAGGTTTAGAGCTTACCTTGCTGCTGAAGGTCGTACTAGGAGGAGGGGTGAGGAGGAGGAGGACCCCACCTTTCAGGTGGTTGACGAGGAGGGTGCTGACGAGTAGCTGCTGGCTACTCACTTCCCCAGTTTGTTGGCTGGTTTGGGGAAGTTCTATTTTGTAAGTATTTTTGCTTTTCATTTTCATCTCTTTTCGTTTTATTTCGTTTCTTTTGCATTTGTGTTGTATTTCCCCTTTCCCCTATTATTCTGCTGGTGTATGCTGGAGGACAATGAGGGCATTATCCGTTTTGGTTTAGGGAGGGTAATGCACACTTTGAGTCTGCATTTGCATTTGTTTTGCATTCACGTTTACTGCATTTTTAGCTTGCATTGTGTTTCTTTTATTTCAAAATAAAATAAAAAAATTTCACGTTTATTTTTGCATTTAAGTTAAGTAGGAACGGTATATTTCAATAATGAAATTGCATTGCATTTAGTCCTTTTACTTGAGCCTTGCAAAAACTAAATATCTTTTAGCACAGTCGATTTGCATAATCTACGAGTTTATGTTAACATTTAGCTGAACGAATAGACTTGACCTGAAATTTTGGCAACCTACTCATATTTTCTAAGATTTTAGAGCCTTAAAACTGGTGTCATCCATGACCAGTTCATGTAGTATTGTTAGTAGTTACTCCTTGCATAACATGTAATATTAATTTGCACAAGTATGAAATTCAATTGCTTATTGCATGCATACATTCGGGTTAGTGGTTGGTGTCACATACAAGGAGGTGCTTACATTCCCTTTTCTTCCATTTTTACCCATTAACTCTACATTTAGCCAAATTTGCCTTTTTGACCCCTTAAATACATCCAAATTTAGCCTACCTTGTCAAGCTAGTTTAGTTTGTTTTTGCGGGTATATTGTTTATTGTGCCGAATTTGGTTTGCATTGAAAGACGGGAGTTGGTAGTATGGAGAAGGAGAATTGAAAAAAGAATATGAAAAAAATGAAATGAAAAGAAAAAAAAGAAAAAAAACAGAAAAAAAACCGAAAGAAAAGAAAGAAAAAAAATGAAAAAGAATTTGAATAATATCGGTTTTACTCCTATGCTATCATTTTATCTTATGAGGAGTAGTTGATATTTGGTTTAGTGAGTTATTATGCCAAATTGAAGGCATTGTGTTCAGTTTTGGAGTTGGATTAAAAGCGGATATGGTTTATTTGGTTTTGTTAACATACTAGCTTGGCTTATACCCTCACATATCCATTGCCTCACTTTCCAAACTTTTGTAAGCACTCGGTTGTGACGGGACCTTGTTTGGTTGGAATTTATGTGTATGGTAGCTAGAATTTTTTATCATACTTCATGCATGTTTATGTGGGTCGTAGTTAAGTGAGCGACTTCTTATTATTTATCTCTTACATATACTTGCTTACCCTTTACTTCATGAGAGAAGAGTGACCCATGAGAGTCCATTTTTAAAGGTCTTGCAAGGTCGACGGCTCAGCTTTATTATAAACATCTTATAAATTGGTTTAAGTGGACGATTTGTAGCTAGCTCTGAGTTTTATTTTGTTCCAATAGTTAGTTGCATATAGTTTGCTTGGGGAGAAGAAAAGGTTTGGTTTTGGGAAATTTGATGCGTGCATTTTATATAGTCTTTTTAAGCCTTATTTGCACGCATTTCTATGCAATTCTTGTAGTTCTAGGCTACGAAATGCACCGAATAGTTTACTTTGGGTCGTTTGTCTTTAATTGCAGGAATGGACCTGAAAGAAGCAAAACTGGGCTTGGAACTGTCCCTTTAGCTTGTATTTAGGAGATGGAAGGAATTGGAGCGAGAGTGCCTCTGCCTTGGGATCCGTGTAGTCGTCTTGGAAGCTAAATCAACGTCCTATGTCTGGTTCAGTGGTAGATCCTTCGATCGAGAGCTTTTGCTGGCTTAGTTGCTCGATCGAAACCTTTGTGATGGTGATAAGTCCTCGATCAAACTCCTCCTATGTTCGATCGAGAAGTGGCTTTTTGGTGTTCCTCGATCGAATAGTTTTTATACTCGTTCGAGAGGTTTTGGCTGGAAGATGAGTGATCGAGGAGTTTGAAAGTGCTCGATCGAACACTTTGTTATCTGACACAAGTTTTTATTGCGTGAACTTATTTACTTAATATCTTAAGTTATCGTATTAGGTTAATAATTATTTTTCCTATAAATAGGAGAGACTTAATTAGGTTTAATCATTCAGTTATTATTCATTAACTTCAGAACTTAAGCATTCATTACTTTCATTTATTCCGTTCGACGTTGCTTTTCACGGATCTTCGATTTGTGTAATCTCCTCACTTTCTTCCTATTCCATTTAATTCCCTTTGCAACACTTAATTTCTTGTCCTTTAATTGTTGTTCGTTATTAGAATTTATATTTGGTTTATGCAATTTCTATTTAATCATCTTTATACCATGTTTATTATTGCTTTATTTATCGTTGTTAGTTTTGTTATCGTTATGAGTAGCTAAATTCCCTATTGCTAGGATTAGGGGAGCCATGATAGTAAAGCAATGAAGCGATAATTAGTTTCAGAGGTTTTTAATGTGAGAATTGTTTTATAGCAATATAACAGTGATTACTTGGTTGAGTGCACGCAACTAATCTAATTAATCCGGTTAAATTCAGACCTAGATCGGAAGATTGGAATGAACAGACCTGTTATGAACAGTATACTACCCTAATCAGAGCGGAAGCTATTTAGGAAGAATCTAGGGCGGATAGCGGACCGGATGGACCTTTCCACTACCCTTCTCACATCAGACCGACTGACCTTACCTTTAGCAAATTTGCGTAATATCATGGTGAACCGACATCATAGCATCTTTCTCTCTATTTGATCACACTCCTTTTTACTCTTGCTAATTTTGATTGTTATTTCTTTTATTGCCTTTATTTCAGTTCATTAGTTCAATTAAAACAACTTAATCAAAGCACCCCCATTTTGTGACCGTAGACAGACTAGATAACAAGTAGATAGTGACCGCCTCCCTGTGGAATACGATACCCGACTTACCTCTGCTACATTAGTTAGAGCCGAATAGGTTTATTTTTGATAGGGTTGCGACAGCCGTGTCAACGACGTCACACTAGCGCACTACTGGCATACCCCTACCGGCATACTACCTAGAAAACGCCGGCGATGCCTTATATCCACACTATTGTTGTTCCCATCTATTTGAATGTATCTACTGTATAATTTGATGTATCTAGCCACTACTTTAATGTATCTAACATAGATACACAAAATTAGTTATTTGATATATTAAAATTGGTTTGAGATATATCAATGAATAAATCAGATACACTAATTTCTTTTAGCTCCGACAATGGTAGTGGTTAGAAGTAGACAACTCCGATGACGACGAACAACCATAATGCCGACAACTCCAGTGACGATCCATTTCATAAACCTTCGCTAGAATCAGCTACTAGTGAAGGACGACGACGACCTCCCTCCTCCTTGGTCTTCATATATGGACTTGCCGCATATAAACCACCGGCATCATCAGCGTCGTCAACCTACCCTCAGGCGACAATGGTGGTTTAGGGCAGCAAATTGAACAAAAATAAAACGACGACGGTGGTCGACGGCTTTGTCGGCCATATGTGTGCTGAAACTAGTAGTCGTCGGCATGTATGACCTGTTTCCGGTGACATATATCAACATATGAGTTGTTTCTAGCGATTGAGATAAAGAGACAGGGACATAAGTGCTCGTCGGCATCTGGTGGTAGTGTTCGTTGGCGTTTTCTGGTGGTGGTGGTGTTCGTCCCTAGTGATGGTGGTGGTTGGTCGTGGTGGTGCTGGCTCATAGTGGTGGTGGATGAGGAGAGTTGTACGGAGTATTAGATTTGGAGTATGAAGGGCAGAAATGAAATTTGGTTGTGAGCAACAAGGACGCGTGAAATGTTGATAATTAAGGTCGTTCTCACCATTCTCACCGGATCTTATCTCTCTCTCTCTCTCTCTCTCTCTCTCTCTCTCTATATATATATATATATATATATATATATATATATATATATATATATATATATATATATATATATATATATATATATATATATATATATATATATATATTCGGGATCCTATGAGAACCACTAATATAATGAGAACTATGAGAACCACTCACAGCCCTTGGATTTTATAAACAGATGAAAGGTCGATCATGGTCCAACCCGTCTCACCCTAAAATCATCTATCATTACACGTTTTACACTCTCTCTCTCCTCCTTCATCACACTATCTCTTCCGCGTAACTTCTGCTCATGCTTCCATTCTTCATTCTCCTTCACTTCGAGCGCAAATATCGTGATTCTGACCAAATTACTTCGTACATCCAACCTCAATTTCCCTAATTTCTTTCTTATTCCTCAGTTTTTATAATTTTCATGATTCAAATTAGTTGATTATGGTTGTATTCCTGGTTTGTAATTGTTTCTTTTGTTTTCGTTGCTTTCTAATGTTGTTCGATTCAAGTTATTTGCATTTTTCGTTTATTACCTATTAATTACTTCATTTTATGTACTTAATCATTGATATATCACTATAACCTCTTGTGTTTTTTGCTGATTTTGATTTCTTTATTAAGAATCTTAACCCTAATTTTATGTTGCATTATTATTATAACTGGATTCTTGTTAAACGAGTACTTGGCTATGTGGTAGAAACAAAATTTTCATTTAATTTTTTCAATTACCAGGATCTTATAGGCATATACACTGATGTTTGTTGATTACTTTCGTGTGGCGTTGCAAGGTTTGTATTTGATTTCTTCAATTTTCACATCATGGATTCTCATTCAATTGTGCTTGCTTTACACAAGTGACTATGATGTAACTGTATTGACAGTTAAATTTTGGTCAAGTTATTACTATTTATAGTCTGCTAGGCTCACACTTTACAATAAGGAATAGCGTAACCGTTTTATGGTATATGAACTAGAATAATATGCAAATCATTTAGGACTGTTAGTAGCTTTTAGTTTCAGGACTATTACTCATAATATGTGAGTGGATGGTCAATGTTTTAATTTATCTAATGCCTCTTTCTTGAAATTGAAGAGTAGTGAGTCAGGCATAGTTTATGAAATTTAGTTTTAGCCTTTGAGGATCTTATATATTTTGTGTCTTTTGGCAGTAATGAGCCAAGTGATTGACATGAAATTAGTAAAATAGCTGCTTTCAGCTCTTAAGGCTGTGCTTACTAACTGTGTAACTGTTATATACTTATACCTCCAAAGAGACTGATTGTGAGACGAGAATCCATGATGAAACTTAAGGACAAGTCATTTACCATCAAACTCTTTGGTGGGAAAATACTGTCTAATTCTTCTGCACGCGCTTTTTCAGTTTAAATGACTCATTAAATGTTGTGCGCCTCTTATATTGTGAAGTAACATATACAATTTGCGGCGAAATTTTTATTATGGTCATTAAAAGATAACTTGTCTATGCTTTTAGCAAGCCATTGAGTGTTAATTATGTTCTCTTTAAGATTAATTAGAAGTATACAAATTCTTTTTTTGTTCTATGTATATTTAAGTGTTATTGCTCGGAGCAGCATTCATATCTAGCCTACTGTGCTTCGTCTTACTTTTAGAAGGACATTTAAGCGTATTAAGAATGTACATGACAACGCAGTTGAAGATGACAAGAGTGTTTTGTTGTTTTATTTGTTTGCTGGGTTGAGTGGGGTTCTAGGATTTTTTTTATTTTTTCGTTGTTTAAATATGTCCCCCCTCCCCTTTCATATTTATTTATCGTATTTTAAAGGCTATTAGCTTAATGGTAGGGCGATGTGCAGTTTTGCACAAAGGTATGGGTTCGAATCCCATATAGCCTATTAAATAACAAATCTCATGATTGACAATACAGTAAGATTAAGCGGGTTATAATCATGTATCGGCGAAGTCGAGCAGGCCATAATAAGACTCGTGCGTGCATTAAGAACGCCTAGGTAGTGTAATAGGTTTATAGGTAGAAATTATAACCATACATGCATGCCTTACTTGAAATAAGATTACAATTTGCAAGGTCCGGTCTGTGGCATTCTAAATGTAAAACAAACGCTAGTATTTTATAGCCAATATGGGAGTCGAACCCACATCTTGTGCATTGCACAACGCTCTACTATTTGAGCTAATTGGCTCTCGAAATAAGTAAAATGTAAATTTGTGCAATGTAGAAACGGTAGTTACTATATCAAAGATATTATAAATTGGAAATTTTTATGATACCTTTCCTCTAAAATTAAACAACCTTGTACATGCATGAGAAAGCAATATATGCGCATTAAACAACCTTCCACATGCATGAAAAAGCAATATTTGCGCAATGTAGAAACGTTAATGACTATATCAAAGATATTATAAACTGGAAAATTGTATGATAATTTTCCTCTAAAATTAAACAACCTTGTACATGCATGACAAAGCAATATATATGTGCATTAAACAGCCTTCTACATGCATGAAAAAGTAATATTTGCACAATAGAAATGGCAATGACTATATCAAAGATATTATAAACTGAAAAATTTTAGGATACCCTTCCTCTAAAATTAAACAACCTTGTACATACATGAAAAGGCTAAGTATGTGCATTAAACAGCCTTTTAAATGCATGAAAAAGCAATATATGTGCATTCCCTAGTTTTATACCCGTCCCCCTACAAAGGGTTCACTCTTCTCCTCTAGGGTGTCTTTTGGTCTTGCGACAGTTCGAACTATAATAAGGAATTGGGTTTAGGGTTGGATTAGGCGGACCGGTCAACCTAATCCAACCCTAAACCCTTTCGTGTCCTAAATTTAGGATACATGTCTCCTAAAATTAAACAACCTTGTATATGCATGAAAAAGCAATATATGTGCATTAAACAACCTTGTACATGCATGAAAAAGCAATATATGTGCATTCCCTAGTTTTATACCCGCCCCTTAAAAGGGGTTCACTCTGCCCCTCTAGGTGTCTTTTGGTCTTGCGCCCGTTCAAATTATAATAAGGGAAAGGGTTTAGGGGTTAGATTAGGCGGACCACTATACCCCTAATTCAACCTTAAACCCTTTCCCGTCCTAAATTTTAGGACACTATTCCCCTAGTTTTAATCCCGTCCCCAAAAAAAATACATTACTATGCCAGTTAATCACATTTCTCATGTTCCTTAATACTTTCCTTATACGTGCATGAAAAAGCGTTATATGTGAATGAAATTATGTTGTATGTGCATAAAATATGTAAACTGGTCATGTGTCAAAACAATTAAATTGGTAAACAAAGCATAACAATATTAAATTATTAATTTTCCTCCTAAATATGACTAACCCAACTCAATAAGCGTAACCCAGGACTCTAAAGTGAGCCAAACATTTGTGACTTGATTATGACTTGAATGCAAATTGATGATGAATCATCAGAACCTCAATAACCTTAATTCTACACCCCTTCAACAATACTTCATGCTACACACCTTCAACAATAAATTGGGTACTCCAATGTACTAGAGAAAACATATTGGCATTTGCTATTTGCTATTAATAACACGAATGCTTCAAAAGAGTAATGAAACAAAATTAGAAATTGCTGACGTAAAAGAAAATCTACTTGTTATTACACCAACAATGTTAAAGAATGACCAAAGCAAAAAGAAATTCATACCCAAATACTCTGAATACATAACTCCAAATACACATAAAATCAGCAAAATTGAGATCAAACGGGGAAGATAAGACTTACAGGTAGGAGTAGTAAACTTTGGTGTCCTAAAGCAAATGTCGTACAAGGCTTCATTATCAAGTATCATACACTCATCCGCATTTCTGCACAAGCTGATGCACAAACAACAAGATTGCATTATAGGCTCAACAACAACATCAGACACTTTTGGTGACGGAAAGATAGAGAAAGTCCGCACCAACATCATTTGTATCACTTAGAACTTGGGTTCAGGTTTTCTTTCAAGTGGTATAACCGATCTTAATGTGATTAATTAAATAATTCACTAGCTTGCTATTCTTATTATTCATTTTAATGATTATTAACGGAAACAACGAAAAAGGTATTCAGTAAACACACATACCACAAAACCACCGATAGCACCACAATGAAGAGCTGCAAATTGACTGTGGTGCACAACACCAACATCATTTGTATCAATTAGAACTTTGTGTTATCCGACTATTCCTGTCTCGGATCAAGTTAGTCAAATAGGTAATCTATGTCGTCACTTTTGCAAAATCTACGACTCAAGCACTTGAACTGTATGTTATGGTTAAGGCTATTTAACACCTGTTTATAAATATTTGTTAAACCAGTAATCAAATCATTTCATGAAATTTTCAAGAGAAAATTTAAAATAAAAATTGCTCAACTTAATCTTCTAATCTACATTCCAATATTATTATCTATGCTGATCAATTTAAAACCTTCATTCGCATCGACTTTTCTTGGAGCCGAATGTTCAAACACAACTAGTAAGCAAGATGCAGATATTTATAATGCACTTCAACGACCAAAACTCAATGTCAACACCATTAGTAGCTGTCTGGCTAAGAAGCGTAAAAAAACCCCATTCCTACGTGATTTAAATTTTTTTTTCAATTTATGTTCCCACAGTTCTGCCTACACCACAGGTGAGTACTATATGTCTCCATAACTCCGAAAATCAACAATAACTCTAAATAAAATAACGTACAATGCAATGTTATGACATATAAGTCCACATGAGTTCGAGAATCAAATTACTAGATATAATGGGACAAAGGGAGTGGGATAACTAAGTTCTCTTAATAATGTAAATCCATGACCAAATTATTTGTTCAATTTGTTTAAAAATTCTCATGGCCAGGACGGAGGAGTAAGCATTGAAGTGTAAATAATATAAAAACAATTTTAGATAGTCAGGCATCGCAAAACATATCAGGTGAAGCCAATTAACAAACACAAAAACGATTCACTCAGTACAAGCGTCCTAAAAACATAGATTTCATTAGCAACATCTATATCTCTAAGTAAATTAATGAACTTAATCAATAATACAAACAGATATAGACTGCCGAATTTAAGAAATTGAACTCCGAATTTCATGATTTCAACCAATTTAGTTCCCAATTTCATGAAGACGTGATTTCATACTCAAATTTCAATTGTGTGTCCAGTTTCTAGCTAACGTAGATAAAACACCATTCAATTTCAATTATATACCACAATTATATGTATATAAACTCGAATCAACAACTTATCAACCCTAATTTTTTGACGAATTAACAAATTCGAAAAACATAAAGTTGTAATTCTAACGAAATTAATTGAGAAATCAAACAAACCTCATCGAATTTGCTCGATTTACGTCTCCATTGATGAAGGAAGCAAAAAAATATTGAAGCTTGTTCTTCAGTTAGAGGAATCAGTTTGGTGATCGGGGAGAGAAAAAGTGTTTTGGTTAAACGGAGGGTTGAGGGGTAAGATGAAATATGTAATATGATGTCAGTAGTTCATTGTTTAATATTAAGGGTTATGAGTAGGAGATGTTCTCATGGTTCTCATTATCTAAGGGGTTCTCACCGAATCTCGATAAATACAAATATATATACATATATATATATATGTATATATATATGTATATACATATATATACATATGTATATATATATATATATATATATATATATATATATATATGTATGTATATATATATATATATATATATGTATGTATATATATATATATATATATATATATATATATATATATATATATGTATATATATATATATGTATGTATATATATATATATATATATATATATATATATATAGTAATGAGATCAAGTGAGCCTATATGAATTTGTTGAGTCTATAAGTCCTCTTACAAGCTCTTAGATCTTGAAGATGGATGGCTGAGATTGAAAGCCAAAAATGGTGTTTAATTACACTCTCTCTCTCTCTCTCTCTATCTCTCTTTCTCTCTCTCTCTTATACTTTCATTAATTAATCACTAACCCACCTAATTAAGCACTCCCTTTCTCTCATCTCTCTCATTTCTCATAGCCCCTCTCTCTCTATCCCACTTTTCTCTCAACTCACATCTCAACCCTCTTATTTCATACATCACACAAAAAAACCTAATAAATCACCTTCCCTCCCACCGCCACTACCCCACCATTGCATCTCCCATCACCGCCACTACCCCACCACCAACCGTACCACCTCCTTTATGTTCTTCACCTTATATCTCCCCTCACCACCACCGCATCTACACTACTACCACCTACACCACCAAAACCACCTTTCTCTCTCCAAATCTGCCACCACACTCACCGTCCAGATCTGCCACCACCATCACCGTCCACACCATGCCGACGAGACAACACCACTACTGCGCCCTCATGCCACCACCACCTACTGCCGCTAGCCACACCGTCACCACCACGACATTTCTCTTTCTCGTCGCCTTCACTCTTCCTCTCTTTCTCTCTCACTAACACAGCCACAATAACCAGCAAACCAACTTTACCATCTCCCAACTTTGCTGTCTCCTTTCTAACCGACCTTCCTCCTCTTTCTCGCTGCCTTTCTCGTCGTAAACCACCACCACAAAAAAAAACCAAAAAACGAGATCTGAAAATAAACCATTAAAAAAATGAGATCTGATTTAGTGTGTTGTTGTTGTTGTTGTTGTTATTGTTGTCGGTTTGTGGTTGTTGTGGGTCGTGGTGAGGGGAGAGGGACGTGAGAAGGATGACGGTTGTGGTGGTGGCAGCACGAGGTCTTATTCTTCTTCTTCCTCTTGTGTGTGTTTTTTTTTGTGTATTTCAGATTTAGGTTTTCAGATATGAATGTTGGTGGCTTATGGTGGGTCAGGTGGGTGGTGGTCGAATTTTTTTTAGATTTAGTGTTAAATTTTTTTTTTCCTCCATTTTTAGATCTACTAAATAGTACAATTAATTTCGAAAAACTAATAAATTAAATGGATTATCTCGTATTATCTCGTTGATTTTAATCTTATTGTTTAGATCTACTTTTTTCCTTATTTAGTTGATTTTAAATCTTAGATATACTAAACAAGAAGTAGATCTTTGAAAATAAATCGTATTATCTCGTTTTTTTATGAAAAAGTAGTCGTGGTTGTTATTGTTGGTTGTTGAGTAGGTGTTATTGTTGTCGTGGGAGGTTGTTGGTGGACTAAAGTTATACCCATAAAGGACTAAAGTTACACTCTCACTATGGCCTAAAGTAGACCTGGCAAAACGGGTCAATGGGTCGGGTCGGGTCGGGTCAATTCGGATCGGGTCAGTTCGGGTTTCTCATTGATTTCGGATTAACTCGGGTCGGGACGGGTCATTTCGGGTTTCGGGTCTGTTTCGGGTTTGTTGGTAGGGTTTGTGTCGGGTCAAGAGGGTCGGGTTGCTTTAGGTCGGGTCATTTTCGGGTCAATGACTAATAGAGAAATTTTTCATTTCAATTCTTTTTGTTTCAATTAGAGTTATATTTTGTCGGGTCATTTTCGGGTTTGGTGGTTTCGTATCGGGTCATTTTCGGGTTAGGCCAGTTCGGGTCAAGAAAACTCGGGTCATGTTGGGGTCGGGTCAGGTCAATTCGGGTTTTCGGGTCACATTCGGGTGATGTAGTTCGGGTCACTTCGGGTCTCGAGTCAGCCTTTTCGGGTCGGGTCAATCGGGTCGGGTTGGTTTTGCCAGGTCTAGGCTAAATTTAGATGACTTACTATAGACTAAAGTTACACTCTCAATGGAACTAAACTACACTCTCAATGGACTAAAATTACACTCTCAATATATTAAAGTTACATTCGTAAAAGACTAAAGTTACACTCGTAAATCATTTAAAATTACAAAAATTCAAAATAAGATGTATTCAAATTACATTGTAGTTTAAAGTTACCCTCGTAAAAGATTAAAGTGTCATAAACTTGTCTAATGAAAAAAATTCAAAATCATATGTGTCAAAATAATTTGGTAATATAAAACTACAGTCGTAAAAGACTAAAGCTACACTCTAAAAAATACTAAAATGTCATAGACTTATCTTAAAATTAGAAAAAATAAAAATAATATACGGCAAAATCACTTTTTAATATAAAGTTACATTATTCAGGATTAAATTTACGCTCATAAAAGCTTAAAATTACACTCTAAAAATGCTAAAATGTCATAAACTTGCCTTAAAATTACAAAACATCAAAATTATATACGTCAAAATCACTTGTTAGTATAAAGTTACACTATTTAGGATTAAAGTTACACTCGTAAAAGACTAAAGTTACACTCTAAAAATACTAAAATGTCATAAACTTGTCTTAAAATTACAAAAAATCAAAATAATATAAGTCAAAATTATTTTTTAGTTTAAAGTTACACTATTCAGAATTAAAGTTACACTCGTAAAAAGTTAATGTTACACTAGTAAAATAGTACTGCAGCAGGAGCTAAGGCAAGAGGTCTATCATTTTGAAGCAAATACACATCTTTTGTAGACGAGACATCAACAGTCCTGTGGACTGTTGTAATTTATTGAGAAAGGATAGATTAAAGGGTTATTTTACAGGAATAATCCAACCTATTGGCCATCTTCTCATAATAATATGAACTTTACTTTAACTCACAATAAACCATACTACTGCCTCCCTCTTCTCGTAACAATCCGAGTAACCGACTATCGTTTAACAAGTTAACTTACCCCCATTTTTTTATTTTTTTAGTTAACTTACTCCTTCCCTTCTTAATTATATTTGCCCTTCCAAATTTCCAATCTCACCAACTCAACCCTCCTCCATCACCATATCACCACCACCACAACTGCTACCCTAACTCACAGACCTCCAACATCAGTCCCGAGGCTACCATACCATCACAGCCCCACAACAATCCTAACCGTAAACTAACGCTTTACCACCCAAATCACCTCAAATGATGGTGGAGGAGCGTGGTCCAGGGCGTCGAAATTTGACGACATCACATTTGACGGCGGCGCACAGGCAGGGCTCCGTGGGTGGAGGGTGGGTTTCGATGTTATGGGTTGAAATCTCCTTTGCAAATCAATTCGAATCGATTGGTATCTGTACCTTTAGGGAATAAGTATATATACATGTTTAGAAGCTCAAATAATGGTAAATATCACTCCACTGAATTTGTCCGTTGTTTTACTAGTGAGCTTGTTGGTTTCGATTTCGTCCTCCGAATATACCTGAAGGAAATGTAGATTCATATACATACTAACATACTCATATATGTTGAAATTAATTTGTCATAAAATTAAATACGGATTTTATGCATGCAAACAAAAATAAATAGAGGAGAAATCATGTCCTTACATTGTGGATTTCGGTTATATTGGGCACAAGAGATATCACCTTTCTCTCTTGTTCTTGAGCTTTCCCTTATGGAAGAACAAAGATCCAAGTATAGGATCTCTCCCTAAGCTTTATACCCAAGGCTTTCTCTTAATTTAATTAATATTACAAGAACTAGTATAATATTAATTAGGTAGAAAATTGAACCAAAATATTTATAAAACACTTATATATTTCGGTATTATGGAGGGAGAAGTAGAGAGCTTTTTATCTCTCTAGAATACTAATTTTGGATGATGGAATGAATGAATAATCACTAACACATTTTAGTGTAATATTAGGTAAAATTGGATGAAAGACCAATGATGGTTTTTCTCATCAAAAACCGGGTGGATGGGGGCTTTTTGGGTAGCCAATGCATGCAAGTGTTGTTCTTTACAATACACAATAGGCTTGCATGGCTAAATAATAGGTAATCATTGTGTTGCCATTATCTTAATCAAACACAATATTAACCCATTACATCCCCTAATTTCGGCACATTTGGATAATAAGTAATCCATTTTATTTTTGTCAATTGTTAATATGTCACATGTCATATGTGACATAAATTTGTTATGTAATTTTTAACATATTAAAAATCAACGTATTAATAAAAATACGTCACATACAAAAATCGACTTAGTAATTTCATAATTACTTGTGCCAAAATATTTTACCATTTATAAATCACAACAAATTGTATTTATAACAATTCATTCAAATTTAATTGTTACATTAAACAATTTATTTCATCCGAGTAATTATACAATTTAATTACTCAGACCGTATCTCATTTAATCACATTTCAATTTGATACGTAAATTTTACTTCCAAAATCGTCCGTCAATTTTCAAGTAATTTAATTAACTCGCAACATTATACGATTAATTAAATAATCAATTAAGAGTGTTGCTTTATAGGTAAGACCTAGGGGGTCAACTGATCACCACCGTCGCACGACGATAATGTCAAACTCTAGTCGACCAATCATTACCGATATATGTTGACCATTGACAGAAACAATATTACTTCCCAATTGTATTCTTTATAATGAGATTTAAACATGTGATCATCATGATCAACAGTCGTGATCGCATTATTGTCGGAGGACACATATTCCAACAATCTCCCACTTGTCCTCGACAAGTGTGCGTCATCAATTCTCTTGTCCTATTACTATCTCCCACTCAATGCAAGGTGTCTTTCAGGTCGTACTTGCAAGTGATCATATCGAGAGTGGTTTCCTCGATCTGGAGAATAACTGATTGACCGGACTTATCTATCATAGATACTTTCCGAGCGTGGCCACGCATTTCCAGTTCATTACTCCTCGAGTGGCCCTGAGACATTGTTATAACCCTGACTAGGGGTGGACAATTCCTATCGCACTCATTCCTTTCGACTAGCCACATTCATCATAACCCAAAATATGCCCATTTGACCCCATTTACGAAGGTCGTAGTAACACAAATCAAAGTTAATCTGAAACTGTGCCATCTTAGGCGAATAGTCTTTAGTCAAAAGAATCGACTCATTTGAATACTATAGTAGCTCTCGCCACGACCAGGCTATATAAATTTGCCAGAACTCTATAAGCGGTCATTAGGCCCGACAAAATGTTCCTAACAGTCTGCCTATTTGATCGACTAGTCATCTCACATGACTCTATGGCACTTGAACTTGCCATCAATCGCATCACACTCTAGTCACTTCGAGGCGTCACCTCATATAAGTAACTATGGGCAAAAACAATGTTAATCCATGTTCACTTTAACGGGGTTCAATTGTCTCTACAACCCGTTTGGATATAACAATGTACAAGGTGAGTTAATAATAACTCAAACGACAAATGTCGACATCACACTCGGGTAGTCAATATCATATTACTACTTTGTGATGTATATCGTCAGTGTAAACACTTATTGATTGCAATAGAAGTTTAACATCCCATGTGTCCATGTGTTCAAACTTCTTACACTTGCAATTTCCTTCACATTCATGTTCTCTCTCATAGCATGAATCTTACCAAGTACACATCAAGGTTCCCGACCTTGGTTTCGGTTCTTTAACTTGAAAGAACTTTCTTATCGACTATCACATAACGAACGAATTTGTGATGAATAATATAACTTGTACTGATCAAGTATTCCATCCACACATAATGCACTAGGTATATGTTTTGTAGTATCTTGTAACAATTGACAAGATTATTTAGCTTAGCACTTCTCACAAGTCCTTGCTTAACTAGGAAAGATTGATTTTTGAATAACCTCTTATTAAACCAAGCATCTTTCCAAAAACTTCTCATTTCTCTTTCTAGGCTTGAAAGAATTGGGATTCTCATAAATCCTTATATGTGCTCGGATTTTCTACAATATGTGTAACCTCTTAACACACAATGGAACATTCCGTCAAGCACCGAAATCGTTCATCGGATTCTACTTGAGAATTCATGACGTTTCTATTATGGCTCACCAATCAATCATCATGCTCTTATGCATATGATTCATAATTGGACATGTACATGATTATTCTAATGGCGGAAACATTAGTTACTAATAATCATGAGATCAACCGTTCATAGGTTCAATGAACGACCATGACTGCTAATGGCAATTCCATTTTCATCTACATGAATAACCTATGTGAATGTTGATACAATGTGTATCTCTTAATACTAATCCAACATCCCTTGATGCAATTGGATTCATCATTGTCCATTTTCATCCAGAATTGAAAACTCAAAAGCTTCTTTATGAAAGAAGATATTAGCTCATCATTCTTTAATGAGTAATGAGTTTTATACATTCAAGGATGATAGCTCCCACTAAATTCCATGTCTTCACATGAGAATTTCCTAACTCCCACTCAATTCTACACATTTCGAGATTGACTTCTCAATCGAAATTTATTCAAGAATTCAAATATAAATCGCATTGCCAAGTTATTAGGATAAAACCATATATGTTCCCATCATATCCTTTCAAAATACCTATTTTGAAGTGGTCTCATCTTAACCTTACGGAAAGAGATTTTAAATCTCCAACACACTTATGTCATAATGATGTGTAGTAATGTCATTTTCAAATATAAACAATATCTAGAATACGTCCTTCACAATTACCCTTTTCGAAGGAGGTTTAACCATTTCATAGGGAGGTTAAGCAATGACATTTGCGTGGTTAAAACTTTGGCCATTGAAGATATCGGTATATCAATCCTTGCAACTCGATCATAACTAGTATTTTATTATGATTCATTTAGGCTCTTAAGTAAATCTCAAGGTTGAAACTATTGGTCAAATGCTTCATAAACTTAGTCAAAAACTTGTTTAGACTTTACATTAGTCATTTTCTTCCAAAACATTCTTTTGGTCTCCTCGTGTAGTTATCTTGAGAATATACTCTTATGTTAACTACACTTGGTCTCTTTAGTCATATAGAATTAACTTGAGACCATAGATCTCATCTATTCGGCATACTATGTAAATAGATATACCTTCATTCAAATCATTTTCTCTTGCGTAGATCTTCATTTACACAAGTACACAATTTTATCTTGCCTTGTGTGTTGTGTCCTCATTTTTCTCCCACTCTATCTTTAGAATAAATACACTAAACATTCAAAGATAGCATATGAGACACAAATTAATGATGTTGAAGTATAAGGAGAACTATCTCATAGATAGACTAATAGTTATTGATTTCATATGTGTTCTTGGTGATTGACATTCCTTTAAGAGAGTTCATAGACAAAATCGCTTCATAAATGATCATACACAAGCCTTAAGCATGTGGACATATAATGAAACCCGTCATTATATTTGTCTATTAGATCATTTTAAGTGAATAATCTTATGTTCCTAAGAGCAAGCATTTAAAGATGAAAATTTAGAACATAAAGGATAAATGATAAAACGGGTGACTTGGGTTGCAAACCAAGTCACCATCATCCAAAATACAAACCATTATCCAAAATACTTTTCCATGTCGAACACGGAAACTTAAAGTTCTAAAATTCAAAACATAACTTTAAATAAGACAATGAAAAACAAAGCTCCATAAAAGCTATCCTTAGCTTCTCCATGGTTTCTTATGCTTGCTTTTCCTTTCCTTTGTCTTTTCTTGGTGGAGGCCCTATTTACAATAAAAAGGGAGATACATTATCACAACTTTGCATCATATTACCATAGTTGAATTTAGAAACATAAAAAGAAGGTTAGTCATTTACCTACTGGAGTGATCTTTCCAGCTTTGATATCACCAAGGTATTTGGAACAATTTCTTTTCCAATGTCCCATGCCATTACAATAATGGCATTTATCAAGAGGACCCTTCTTGACTTTGGATGTGCTAGCTTCACAAGACTTAGCTTTGGTGAATGTGGGAGCTTGCTTTTTACCCTTCCTTCCACTCTTCTTGAATTTCCCTTTACTCTTGGTGCTTATGTTAAGCACATCTTTGGGAGGGTTCACATTTAACCCCATGTCCCTCTCGGCTTGTACAAGTAACTTGTGCAACTCCTCAAGAGACACATCCTTGTCTTGCATGTTGAAATTCACCCGGAATTGCACATATGCCTTGACTTTGGACAAGGAGTCTAGAATCCTATCTACGATGAGTTCTTTAGGGATTTCAACCTTTTGAATTTTCAAGGTCTCGACAAGCTCCATGAGTTTGAGCACATGAGGGCTAACCTTTTGGCCCTCTTTGAAGTCGAGATCAAAGAATGCCGCGGCCGCCTCATATTGGACGATCCGCGGAGTTTGTGAAAACATGGTAACAAGTTTGGAGTAAATCTCATTAGCATTGCCCATTTTGAAGGCTCTCCTTTGGAGGTCCGCCTCCATCGCAAATATTAAGACATTTTTCATTGCGGCGGACTCCTTTTGGTAAGCCTCATATGCTTCCCTAGTGGCCGCGGTGGACCTAGTGGAGGGTTCGGGTGGAGAGGCCTCGGTAAGGTAACGAAGCTTGTCGTAACCTTCGGCGGCTAATTTGAGTTGGGCATCCCATTCGGAGAAATTTGACCCATTCTTTTCAAGTTTACATCGATCCATAAAGGATCGGAGCCAAGATGAACTAGCGAGTGGTGTAGCATTAGGAGTTGGTGTTGATGTTGCCATTTGTTATGAAAAAGAAGTGGTCTACAAAACAAAAATATAAGGAGTAAAACAAATGTCGTTTTAATAATACTCGTAAAAATGTATGATTTAAACAAGTTTTAAGCATTTTTCTAGTGACCTCTACCCAACTAGATAAATGATTCCAAGACCCAAATTCATATCGACTTAGGCACGGGGTAGCCGATGCAACCTTTATCAATATAACTCGGTGGATTAACCTTTTAATCGATTCTACTTTTAGAACTCTTGGTCGATAAAATTACTCTAATGTTTATCTATAGCCCAAAACACATAAACAAGGGCACGGGGTAGCCGATGCAACCCTTATCAATTACTTTTGTTGAGCTCAATCCAAATTTCGAATAAATGTGTCCATTATCAAAACCCACATCAACTTGGGCACGGGGTAGCCGATACATCCCTTATCAACATGAATTCGGTGGATTAACATTCATCACCCACTTCCCCTACCTAACAAGGTTTGTACCCCGGGGTAGCCGAGTGCACTTCCTCGCGAAATAGGTTTTCATGGTTTCTACTATTTGGTAAGGCTATGTCTCAATTAATTGTTTTAGCGAGAGGTCATGCCAATTTATTATCTATCACGTTTTAAGTGAACTAAAGCGGTGAACTACGATAGTTTGAATTGACACGGTCGATAAACTCGATAAGATAAAAATGCATGTTTTAGTTATGGCGATTTAGCGATGCATGTGACATAAAATAAAATGCAAGCATAAAGATAAATAAATCCTAGTATGGCCTTTCCTAAAATAGAAAAACTATTTAAATATTACATATTCGGAAACCAACTCCATTGGTCCCTTGAACTTCGGTTGTGGCACGCATCTCGAGGTAACACCGTCTTTATGTATCGTCATTCTTGAAGAAATCCGTCTTTTGGAACTCCTAATGAATAAAATTACATAATAAATTACATAATTTCCTATTATACATTTGTAACTAAAATAAAATAAATCTATTAAATTACAAAACGGTGATACGAGATCACAATAAAAATTACAACCGAATCGATATTCCCATACATTTCGGGAAATACCAATTAAAATCTAAGGCCATACTAAGTAAAATTACATAATTCAAAATTACATAAATTAAAATTATGACAATCATAAAGAAAAGCAGCATTATAATATGTAAGAACATGCTCAATTTTATGCTAAATCGCCTTTTAATTAGCCAATATCGTATATTACTCGGTTTTTACGGATTTGCGTGATTTCAACATTTTATAATCACAAAAATGCATAAACTCATATTTATGCATAAGTTAATTACCCTAACCTCTTAGGACTCAAAATTTAGTCTTCACTAATAATTTGACCATAATTAACCCATATTTTATAAAAATTGTTCATAAATGGACCAAAAATTACAAAAATAAGCTATTAAACTTCAAATAAATCACAAAATTTCAAATAAATTTGAAATTTGAAATTTAAACTCATGAACATTCTGGAAAATTTCCATGACACTCATAATGTTCAAAATCTTAGGTTAAAAATTTCGAAAATTTACCGGAAAAACAATGTTGCGGTTTATCGATTTTTAATAAAATAATCATAAAAACATGGAAAAATTATTTTCACTAACTTTTCAATTTTAGATCTGAAAAACATAATAAGATGCAACATTAGACGTTTTTCCTAAGTCATAAATTATGTTTTATTAATTTTCCACTAATAATGTCACTATTTATGCTATTTTTCTTCAAAAATCCATAAATCATGCAAAAAGACTTCTTTATAGCCAATTATTTTACACACATCTTGTAAAATTGCATGTGACAACATATTAATTTTCTATGACCAGATTCGAAATTTAACTCATATTAAACTATTTTTCACCTAAATCTGAATTTAATAATGAAAAATTCATTTTTCGAGCATAATAAGTCCAAAAATTATGAAAATTTACAGGTTATCTCAAAATAATATATGTGACAACATATCCAAAAATCAATGGAAAATTTGAAGTATAGCTAATTTTAGACCAAAAATGACATTTTTACTCATAAAATCACATTTAAATGCCATTATTGTAAATTATGAACAATAAAAATCCGAAAAATTAACCAAAATATCCTAAAACATTTTAGGACCAGAAATATTAACATGCATGGTTTAATTTCGTGATATATCATAATAACACAAATTTTACAAGTTTTATTTGTTATTCTTATAACTCGGAAAAACTTTTAACCGATTTGCATGCAAACAACCGTGGCTCATGATACCGATTGAAGGAAATGTAGATTCATATACATACTAACATACTCATATATGTTAAAATTAATTTGTCATAAAATTAAATACGGATTTTATGCATGCAAACAAAAATAAATAGAGGAGAAATCATGTCCTTACATTGTGGATTTCGGTTATATTGGGCACAAGAGATATCACCTTTCTCTCTTGTTCTTGAGCTTTCCCTTATGGAAGAACAAAGATCCAAGTATAGGATCCCTCCCTAAGCTTTATACCCAAGGCTTTCTCTTAATTTAATTAATATTACAAGAACTAGTATAATATTAATTAGGTAGAAAATTGAACCAAAATATTTATAAAACACTTATATATTTCGGAATTATGGAGGGAGAAGTAGAGAGCTTTTTATCTCTCTAGAATACTAATTTTGGATGATGGAATGAATGAATAATCACTAACACATTTTAGTGTAATATTAGGTAAAATTGGATGAAAAACCAATGATGGTTTTTCTCATCAAAAACCGGGTGGATGGGGGCTTTTTGGGTAGCCAATGCATGCAAGTGTTGTTCTTTACAATACACAATAGGCTTGCATGGCTAAATAATAGGTAATCATTGTGTTGCCATTATCTTAATCAAACACAATATTAACCCATTACATCCCCTAATTTCGGCACATTTGGATAATAAGTAATCCATTTTATTTTTGTCAATTGTCAATATGTCACATGTCATATGTGACATAAATTTGTTATGTAATTTTTAACATATTAAAAATCAACGTATTAATAAAAATACGTCACATACAAAAATGGACTTAGTAATTTCATAATTACTTGTGCCCAAATATTTTACCATTTATAAATCACAACAGATTGTATTTATAACAATTCATTCAAATTTAATTGTTACATTAAACAATTTATTTCATCCGAGTAATTATACAATTTAATTACTCAGACCGTATCTCATTTAATCACATTTCAATTTGATACGTAAATTTTACTTCCAAAATCGTCCGTCAATTTTCAAGTAATTTAATTAACTCGCAACATTATACGATTAATTAAATAATCAATTAAGAGTGTTGCCCTATAGGTATGACCTAGGGGTCAATCGATCACCACCGTCGCACGACGAAGAATGTCAAACTCTAGTCACCAATCATTACCGATATATGTTGACCAGTTGACAGTAACAATATTACTTCCCAATTGTATTCTTTATAATGAGATTTAAACATGTGATCATCATGATCAACAGTCGTGATCGCATTATTGTCAGAGGACACATATTCCAACAATACCTTCTCATCTGCTGTGTCTCTGTCTCTCTATTTACTAGATCAAATTTCTTCCACTCCATCATTACATCTCATCTCTTCTACTCCATCATTATAGCGGATATTTACAATGCCTTACCTCGGGACAAGTTTGAGATGGTCCTTGTCGCCAATTCCGATTCTCCAAAGTCCACTTTCGATGAGTTTGTTTCTAAATTGCCCTACCTACCCGTCATTATATCTGCTCCTTCATCCGCTTTAACTATTACTTCTTCTTGGTGTATGGTGGTGGTGATGTGCGATGGTGTGACGGAGTATAATGTGGAAATGGGGGAGGAAGTATGTGGGGGAGGCAGTAAGGGGGGGGGGGGGAGCACTTGATGCAGCAGGTCATCTTTACCTGATATACCAGGTTAAAATTAAGCCAGTGTATTTTGGGAATGGGATATTTGAAGTTGGGTTTATTCTAGGTTAAAATTTCCAACTAAGAGCTTCATTGTTATGGACTATAAATGATTTTCCCGCATATGGTATGCTATCAGGATAGGCAACCGCTTGGCGAAAGGCATGTCCTTATTGCATGGATAGGAGTAAAGCATTTTATCTTCCTAATTCCAAAAAAATTAGTTGGTTTGATTGTCATAGATGTTTCTTACCGGATGGACATATTCATAGGGAGAACAAGAAATCTTTCTTAAAATGTAAGGAGGTGCGTGACAATGATCTGGTTCGACTCCAAGGGGATGAGATATGGGAGGTTGTACGTGATTTGCCATCAACTGTCGATGGGACTGAAGAAAAGTTTAAAGAGTTGAAAAAGAAAAAAAATGGTTGGTTTAAAAGAAGTATTTTTTGGGAGCTTCCACACTGGAAAACAATGTTGATCAGACACAATTTGGATGTGATGCACGTAGAGAAGAACTTCTTTGAGTTACTTATTCGTACGATTATGGATGTAAAAGGAAAGACACGTGATGATATTAATTCAAGAATAGAATTGAAGAAATTTTGTGATCGTCCTAAACTTCATATTCGTAAGGATGAGGCTAAACCAAAAGCCATATTTACTCTTGACAAAGCTCAAAGAAAGGTATTGTGCGATTGGATAGGAAACTTGAAGTTTCCCGATGGATATGCATCCGATTTGAGCCGTTGTGTTGATTAGAAGGAACTGAAGTTGAAAGGGTTGAAAAGTCATGATTGTCATGTTTTCATGGAGCGCTTATTACCTCTGGCTTTTAAAAATTTACTCCCGACTACTGTTGGGGAATGCAGTTACAGAAATAAGTCAAATTTTTTAGAGATTTATGTTCCTCCACGATATCAGTTGAGGACATGAGTCGTTTAGAAGACCAAATACCAGAAATTTTGTGTAAACTTGAGATGATATTTCCGCCTTCTTTTTTCAATTCGATGGAGCATCTACCTATCCATTTGCCATATGAAGCTAAAGTTGGTGGACCCGTCCAATATAGGTGGATGTATCCTTCCAAAAGGTTTCTTAATCATGTGAAGAAAAAAATTGGTAATAAAGCTCGTGTGGAAGGTTCTATATGCAATGCCTACCAAACGGAAGAGATTGCCAACTTTTGCTCTCTTTACTTTGAAAAACATATTGAGACCAAAGCAAAAAAACTTGAATATTGATGAAGCGGATGAACTAGACATAAGTATACCCAAGTGTTTCCAAATGCAGGATGAAATAGGGTGTTCATCAGCTGGGGGAATAAGATTTCTGGATGATAAGGAGTATAACCGTGCCCACCTTTATGTGCTATCTAATCGTGAGGTTTTGGTGCCATATGAAGCTCAAATTGTGACAGATTTCATTAACACCCAAATATGAACAGAGAGGATGTTTGGAGTAAGCATGAGGATCAATTTCCAGCCTGGTTTCGGAAGCATGTATGTAAGCTAAATATTCAAGATGATGTGATAAGAAGCTTGGCTTTGGGTCCTTCTCGAACGGCTGTGACGTGGAATCGATATTCAGTTAATGGGTTTATGTTTCAAACATTTGACTTTGGCAAAAGTAAGGCTAAATGCAACTATGGCGTTACTATTTTTTCTCTTGATGGCAATGAATATTATGGCATATTAGAGGATATCTTTGAGTTTTGCTACAATGGCCGGGATCGGGGTTATAAAACCGTCTTATTCAAGATTCAATGGAGGGATATTTCCGTATCTGGAACGAGAGTCCATGTTCGTTACAAACTTGTGGAAGTGAATCATACTCGAACCTACTCTAAATATGACCCATTTATACTTGCAGAACAAGCTCATCAAGTTTATTTTGAATCTCTTCCGAGCACAAGTAATGATAGACAACAAAAGCAATGGTGGGCAGTTTTTAAAACAAAGGCACGATCAGAAGTTGATACATCTTTTTTACAAGAAGAGGTTGTACCAGAAACAGCTTTGTCCCCAGTTGATCTTGATGAAAATATTTATGCAAATGAGATAGAAGTGGAGGAGGAGTTAGAAGAGGAAGAAGAAGAAGAGAATGATAAGGAGAGGGATGGGATAGAAGAGGGGGAAGAAGAAGAAGAAGAAGAAGAAGAAGAAGAAGAAGAAGAAGAAGAAGAAGAAGAAGAAGAAGAAGAAGAAGAAGAAGAAGAAGAAGAAGAAGAAGAAGAAGAAGAAGAAGAAGATGATGATGATGATGATGATGAGTAAGAGAAGGTATTGAAAATATACATATCAAAATTTGGAAACAATTATTAGCGTTTTATTTTCTTCTTTTATATCTGTTTATTAAGTTTTATTTTTTTGTATCTCATAATAATTATCCTATAATATTTGCTAACACTTTTTATTCAATTGTAGTACACATGGCTCGTGGAGGAGGTAGGTAGTGGGGAGGCTATAGTGAGGGAGGTAGTAGCTCCCGAGAGCAGAAGGAGGACGTTGACCGTTCTACTACGGAGGTGAGTGAGGAGGAGGAGGAGGAGGTTGCTATACCCCGACATACTGACGGCAGGATGATCCTTGATCCGAATGGTCTTTGGTAAATTTTTTTTCATTCTAGTTTGTAATTTTTTTATTTAGTAATAAATGACTTTTTTTAGACATATGTTATACATTATTTTTTTTCCTATATAATTATGTTTTTAACATTATTGATTTCAGGTTTAGGTGTCAAACATTTGTTCGTGGTGTGACTGCTAGCACCCAAGAGAACATGACACACGGCGTTACTTGTTGGAGTAACGCTACTGATGAAGATGAGGAGATGTGGTTCAACAACTTCCAGGTATCTATTTATAAAATATAGTTTATTAAATATAGTTTATTTATTCTAATTACCTTATTATTAATTTTTTTCTCATGAATTTGTTTACTTTTTGTAGCGTGTGTTCTATTGGTCAACCGACCTTGAGCGCCTAGTTTGGCAAAGGTATAATGACATTGGCAAGAAGAGGCTAAGGGACAACATGTATAAGGTGTCTAAGAGGAAGAAGGCACCATCTTTCATGAAAGGTATGTAGTTTCTTTTAATACCTGTAATTAGTTAAAATTCATTACATATTTTGAAACTATATTAATTAATAATTGATATTTTATTGACTATAGGTACGTCATATGAAGAATTTACCAAGTACCGGAACAGTCCTGATTTCAAGGAAGCATCGGCCCGAAACAAAATCAACAAGAGAGGAGGAGAAAAGGACGCCGAAGTTGAGCCTACTCATTATGGAGGGTCTCAATCTTTTCATGATCGAGTGTTGTCAGATGTAAGTTATTTGTCTTAGCTTTTAATTTAATAGTCTTCTAATTTAGTCTCATTAGTTATCATGTTTGAGTAACAATTCCTTGTTTTTTTTTCCCGGAAGACCAAGAAGAATAAGGCCAAGATGCCCACGATTGTTGATCTCTTTGTTGACACTCACGCAAAGAAGACAAGCAAGGGCAAGTTGATCTTCACGAAGGCAAAAGATCAAGAGTTATATGTAAGTGTCAAAAAAAAATATTTCTTAATGTGTTAAAATATATGTTTTATCAATTTTTAGACAAGTAACCTCTAACCATTAACGTTTTATCATTTTTTACGAACGATTCCTTGTCCGAAGGAAGAACAGCCCGGAAATTGATGACAACGAGCTATGGTTTGATCTTGTTGAGGGGTTCCAAAGAGGAGATGTGTATGGAGCCGGGTCGGCAAATGAGCTTTTCTAACCTACTCCAAGAAGAAGAGGGTCAATTTCCTCCCAACAACAACCTTATATCCCAAGTATCATAAGTGTGCTCCAAGCTCAATTAGCCGCCAAGGAGAAGCGGAATGCCGAGAGGGAGAGGCGGGATGCCGAGAGAGATGACTGTGCACATGAAGCTGACTGTTCTCATCCCGGGTGAAAATTTGATTTACAAATATTAGGATCTCTCTCTGTCAATTCTAAAGGTCTTATGAAAAGTACAGGCCCTTGTGTACTTAAATGATCGCGGGGACATACCAGAATCTAGGTTTTCCAGGCCTATCAGCTCGGGTAATGTTAGCAACGAAGAACTTGTTTGTTGTACCCGTTTCCTTCATTTTCCTTTACTTCTGTTTATATTTACTTCGTATTAAAATCCGTGGTGAATAGTTATTATTTATATTTGTCTAATATGTTACAATATTTTAATAAGATTAGGTAACATCTGGTATCTAATACTATCTATGGTATGTAATTGACGCACCAGGATTAAGGATCTGTGCTACCTGGCTTACTTGTTGATTCGGAAACTAATTTTGTTGCCAAAGTGTCGGCCGACTGCTGGTTTCTCTTCCGTTGCCTGGTATTGCTTATTAGGTTAGTCATGTGGAGAAACGCACGCTAAAAATCTATCTCTATATTCCCATGAAGTAATTGTCTTAATAAAATTCTATAACTGCATTCATGTGTAGAAATCAAGTAACAAACCTGGATTGGCGTTTTTTTTTTTCAACATGTTGATTCGGGTAATAAATCTGATTACAAACTCGTAGGCGGTAGCTGTGTTCTTTCTAGTTCTCATATTGATGGCTGTCATTAGTCCTTGGTAAGGTTGGTGCAAAACTGCAATTCGGTCGTTACATTTGGAAAGTGTTATTGCCTTGATGAAAAATCAAGGAAACAAACCCGTATTCGGTTTAAATGTGAGACTCATTGATCTAGGTGGTCCTTGGGATAATATACTACTGAGCGGTTTTGTTCCTACACGTCGGTGACCTCGTTGCATCTTTACCTCCATGATTTCCTGATCCCCATCCATTACTGTTTATCTTCTGTCGGGTGAATCGGTAGCTGGGATAACGTTATTTGGCCCCTGTATAACGTCGTTCTTCTTATTATTATTAGTTATATATATAGGAACTATTCCACCTATAGTCAGAGACTTACAATAGTTTAGTTGAATGAGGATCAGAGTAGCATAAGAATTAGTGTTTCAATAGAATTAGTTGATTATTCTTATTAGCTCAGATTGTATCCCATATTTTAGCACGCAGATTTTTTGAATTTTATTAAAATTTGTTTTCAATATTAAGAAATCTACTTTGTTTCGAAATCTACGCTTGTTAGAAATTCTAAAAAAGTTGGACTCTCTAATATCGCTTGAAAAGTTCATGCTTTATATATATATATATATATATATATATATATATATATATATATATATATATATATATATAATAGAAATTGCATCAAGTGAGTCTAGGTATCTTAGGTGAGTCTAGTATTTTAATCTTGTCCATTAGATCTACTCCTAATCAACGGCTGAGATTAAATTTCAGAAATTATAACAAACCTATAAAAGCTAATAATTCAAACCTCCCCCTCATAATTCAGTTTCACTTTCTCTCTCCTCCGTCTTTTTCCCTCGCTTTCTCTATTTCTCTCTCTCTAAGTCAAAATAATCCTCTGAATCAAGCAAACAAACCCTAAGTTCCTGTTTTTTACTCGCTTTTATCAATTCGTTCACAAATCAATCAAATTCGTCTGTTTTCCAGGTTCTCGTTGCTACAATGGATGCAGATTCTACCGACATTAACATGCAAACAGGTAATTTCCGTAATCCTTTCGTTTTCAGTTTTCCTTTTCGCGATTTCATCTGTGTTATATGTCGATGATCATTCGCTATTGTAATTTCATTATTCCGTTGCTTTTCAGTTTTTTAGGTTAATCGATTTTATGTTTGCTTCAATTTTAATGAAATTCGTTCACTTCTACTTCAGTTTTACGGTGTCCTTTCCTTTATTATTCTCGTATTTGCTTTTCTCTTAAATATTAGGTGAAATATCCTTGTATTTGTTGTTTTTCCTATCGAATTTTCATATTTGCGTTCTCCTATGCTTCTGCTTACAATCGCAGTTGCTTTATCGTCACATTCCGTCAATTTTGATTATATTTGTCTTTATTTTGTTGCTTTTCAGTTTTTTGGGTTAATCGATTTTATGTTTGCTTCAATTTTAATGAAATCCGTTCACTTCTACTTCAATTTACGGTATCCTTTCCTTTGATTATACTCGTAGTTGCTTTTGTCTTAAATATTAGGTTAAATATCCTTGTATTTGTTGATTTTCTCGTTCAAATTCGGTCAAATTTTATTATATTTGACCTCTTTTCCTGTCTTGTATATTCCTGTTCCCCTGTCTGTATATTCCTGTTCTGTTGTCAATGCTTACGGGCTCAGCTTGTTACAATATCAATGTTACTGTAACACAATCACATATATTCATTTTCCATTGCACATATAACATATCTTTGTACCACTACGGACGTCCTCTTGTTCTGCTGTTACTTCAATGTACTTTAGTTTCTTGTTCTAAATAGTAGTCCAGCCTCTTCGCATATTCCTGTTCTCCCGTCCATCCTTATGTCACTACATTGTCATAGTACTAGTATTACTGTAACAATGTTACTCTTTATAATACCACCGTTGTATTTCAGGTCACTAATACTCGTATTTTCCTTTTTGTATTACAGACTCAAGTACTCTCACTCAACCCTATTCTACGCCAATTGTCCAAGAGCAACCCAATCCTCAACCAAATAATCAGCTTGTTCTGTCTCACACGCCTAATGGAAGTGAGCGGTGGATGTGTGTGGTTGAGCACAAGTTTAGACCTACCATTGGTGCAGTTTTCGCCTCCCTTGAGGCTGGAATCAAGTTCTACGAGGTTTATGCTTGGGCATGTGGATTTACCCCTCGGAAGCACAGTACGAAAACACTACGAGGTGGTGTTACACACCAAAAATTCGTAGTCTGCAACCGTCAAGGGTTCAGGGAATATAAACCGAAACAGCGTCACAGAACCAAGGATGATGAGAATATGGGTAATGGTTCGTCCACAGCTATTACAGTTACACGGCGAGTTAAAATCACAAGAATTGAATGCCGAGCGTACGTCATATTTGCCCTTCTACATGGCCTTGATGGCCCAGCTATGATTGACGAGTTTTATGAAGTCCACAATCATCGTCTCACCTCTGTCTGTAACAGAGATCTCGATAAGATTTCCCGATCCCTTGATATGTTCCAGAAGACGCTTATCTTGGATAACTCCAAGTTGAATATTGGCGCTGGATTGACCTTTAGACAGGTTAAGGAACTTGTCAATGGGTATGAAAATATTGGTGCTACGTTGATAGATTTTAAGAACTTTCAAAGAGATATCAAGTGCTACATTGGGTTAAGAGATGCTGACCTTTTCATCGATCGACTCGAGAAACTCAAAGCGACCTAACCCAAGTTCTACTTCGCCTATGATGTTGATCCGCAAAACCATCTAACAAAGTTCTTTTGGGCTGATGCTACATGTATTAGAAACTACTCATTCTTTGGGGATGCTGTGAGCTTCGACCCTACTTACGGAACCAACAAGTATGATATGGTTTTTACACCATTCACAGGTGTTAATCACCACAGAAAGTCAATGTTGTTTGCCGGTTGTCTCCTGTTACACGAGGATGACATCTCCTTCCAATGGACCTTTCGATTTCTTGACCGCCATGGACAAAGGGCCGCATTCATGATCACGGATCAATGCCCTGCCATAAAGAAGGTAATAGTGTGACAATGTTACTGTAACAGACTTAAATTTATTGTACCACAAATTTCTGACTCCAACTACCACTGTTCCATCTCTTCCTCTTTTACAAGGTTATTCAATAACAATGTTACTGTAACTAAATTACTAACATATAATTTACTCACTTGCTCTTTCCCTATCACCGGTCAATATCACGTTCGACTTGTTTGTTTCATTATGACCGGCATACAACAGGCTTTCCCTTCATTTTCAAGACAACTAGGCATCGTTATTGTATGTGGCATATTACACAAAAGATCACGGACAAAGTTGGTTCAGCACTCTGTAGAGACACGGACTTCCTTGCTCGCTTCAACGCTGTTGTTTGGGACCCTGATATGGAGCCGTCGGAGTTCGAAGAGAAGTGGCAGAAGGTCATTTCAGATTTCCAGCTGGAAGATAATGATTGGTTGACTACAATGTTCGACGACAGACACCATTGGATTCCTGCCTACCATCGTGACCTTGCCTTGGGCTGCATATTAAGAACAACACAGTGATCAGAAAGTACAAATTCGTTTTTCAAGCGCTATGAGAATCACTTTGGTACACTGGTCGAATTTTGGATGAGGTAAACAACTCTTTTTCATTCCTTACGATGCCGGGAACAGTGTATGTTACAAAGACAATTGTTTCATTGTTACATAAATAATTTGTTGCCGAATTCTTGTTGCATTAAAACCAGGTTCCAAACTGCTATGGACCAGCAGCGCTATACACGAAGGTGCGATAATTATAACAGCGACCACTCATTCCCTGAGCTTAAAACAGAATTACCTATAGAAAAGCATGGTGCTATTATATACACACATGCTGTGTTCAAGGTGTTTCAAGAAGAAGTAATGGCTGCCGATTCATGTGGTGTTGATGACTTTGAGAAGGAGGAGCATGTGCGCATAATTCATGTAATCGATGCTGAGACAGACAGAATTTTCAAGGTGAGGTTCGACCTTAGAAGCACAGATACAGTATGTGAGTGTAAACTATTCGAAACAATTGGATTACTCTGCAGGCATATTGTGTGGGTGTACAAGGGCAAAGGAATTGGGCGAATACCAAGCAAGTACATTGTAGATCGTTGGCTAAATAACACACACGCAGCGAACAAGTTTGATTCGAAAACATTATTACAAAGTGATTTTGACTTGTTACAATGAATTGTTTTACTGATAACATTGTAACCATAATTTCTTATAGTAACATTGTCACCATGATAAACGAAGAACTTTCTTTTTTTACTTCCGTGCTTGATTCGAATGGGAATGTCATTGAGGATTCATATATGGCTACGTCTGATAACAGTCATTTGTGCAACGTATGCTCAGAGTTCCGTCAGATAGTTGGTGTTCTCAAAACTTTACCTGCTGAACACACGGAAGAGTTAGCATCCCTCCTAGTTGAGTTCCGGCAGAAGTTATGTATCGAACCACTTACAAAAGATCAAGAGATGGAGATTCTGTTGGGCTGCAGCTCGTCGTCTAAAGTCACTATCCACCCTCCGGAACAAACACGCAACAAGGGCAGCGGAAAAAGATTGAAGTCTGCTAAACAACAGGCCATTGAAAAAGCAGCCAAGCCAAAGAGGCTATGTGCATACTGCAAAGAAAGAGTTACCCACGACAGGAGAACATGCCCTCTTCGCATAGCTGATGAAGCTGCTGAGAAAGCAGCTAAAAAGAAAAAAGATTGATACTGTTATAATGTTACAGTAACATTGTGACCTTATCAATAATTAGTAGGATTTTGTGTTGCTGTGACAATAATATGTCACAGTAAAAATAAAAAGTAGAATTGTGTGTTGTTGTGACAATAACATGTCACAGTAAAAAGTCATTCGATTTTCCTACATCATAGTTAACATTTTATACAGCACTTACAACATTTTATACAGCAATAAATATTGTTTTAGGACCATTTTTCGTCCCGTTTTAGGAGCATATTTCCTATGTTTTACAGTAACAGTGTTATAAGATTTGTTTTGTAAATATGCCCTTTGTTTAAGGATTTCGCGGAGCCGCCTAATCCAACCCTAAAACCTTTTCCGTCTAGTTTTAGGAGCGTTTTTCCCCAAATTTAAATCCCGTCCACGACAAGGTATCACCCGTCCTTCCCTAGGGTTTAGTTTTGGTTTTACTGTAACAGTGTTGTACTACGAACAACCTTTGTTTAAGGAAAAGGGTTTAGGGTTGAATTAGGCGGCTCCGCGAAGTGGTGCCGCCTAATCCAACCCTAAACCCTTTTCCGTCCCGTTTTAGGAGTGTTTTTCCCCAAATTTAAATCCCGTCCATGACAGTGTATCACCCGTCCTTCCCTAGGGTTTAGTTTTGGTTTTTTTGCACCACGATTTTTTAAGGAAAAGGGTATAGGGTTGGATTAGGCGGCTCCGCGAAGCGGTGCCGCCTAATCCAACCCAAAACCCTTTTCCGTCCCGTTTTAGGAGCGTTTTTCCCCAAATTTAAATCCCGTCCACGACAGGGTATCACCCGTCCTTCCCTAGGGTTTAGTTTTGGTTTTAATGTAACAGTGTTGTACTACGAACAACCTTTGTTTAAGGAAAAGGGTTTAGGGTTGGATTAGGCGGCACCGCTGTTCACGGAGCCGCCTAATCCAACCCTAAACCCTTTTCCGTCCCGTTTTAGGAGCGTTTTTCCCCAAATTTAAATCCCGTCCACGACAAGGTATCACCCGTCCTTCCCTAGGGTTTAGTTTTGGTTTTACTATAACAGTGTTGTACTACGAACAACCATTGTTTAAGGAAAAGGGTTTAGGGTTGGATTAGGGGCTCCGCGAAGCGGTGCTGCCTAATCCAACCCTAAACACTTTTCCGTATCATTTTAGGAGCGTATTTTGACAATTTTAAACATAGTTACATAATCGTTGTTCAATTTAATATACCACAATTCTAATAGTAAATTGGACAATTAACCGAATTAAGATGTCATTCATTAAAAACAAGTGTTACAAACACTGATTAAAAACGAAATACTTCCAAACGATGAATGATAGTTAACTTAAATATAAGTCATCACGAAAGCATAAAATCTGTAATGTGATTAAGGAAATATTAAATATTTTACTCCGTTCTTAGTCGTTTGTTCACGGGAGGAGAATGAACACGCCGCCCTCTAGCAACTCCTTTTTCGAAATATTCCTGTAACCTTCTATCTCTTCAATAGCTTTGACAACAAGAGGCCACTTCATGTTAATCGAAGGGTTGACTTTAGCATATGACTCCCTAAGAGCTGTAACACCAAGGAGAAACTGACGGTCTAAATCAGTTTCAGTGTATTTCTTCACCTTATTTTCTTCGAGCAGTTTCCCAATACACTTGTTTTTCGCCATCAGAAACTTGAGATGAGCTTCAGCATTGTTCAAGTCTTTTTCAAGCACTTGTACTCGTTCTAGCATTTCTATTACCTTACTATCAGATAATATAACCTGCTCAAGTAATAAATCTCTATGCCTTGTCATTTCTTCCAGTGCAAACTTGGTGTCTTCCAGTTTCCTTTGAATTCGTTCCATTTTTCTCTTGCTAAAACAAAAAAAAAAAAAAAAAAAAAAAAAAAAAAACCTATTAAAACAGAAAAATAAACTGTTTTCCCTAAATTAGAGAAAACAAAATCTATTTATAAACAAACATAAACTGTAACGCTGTTACTTTCCGTAATAACATTAGAGCAAGGTAGTCATATAATAGATATTTAATATTACAAAAGATTAAAAAAAAATTAGAAATGAAAAACCTTTGAATTTGTCTTGGCTTATTTTTTTGTTTAGAAAATGAAGTGTAAATCTTGAATGAAAATGAGATTATTTATAGATAATTGAAAAAAACAAAACAGTTTTTTTTAAAAAAATAACTGCCTTGAAAAATGTCACTTTGAAGAAAGTGAAAAACTGTTTTAGAAAGATAACTGCTGCAGATTGTAGAATTCAAAGCGTCAAAAACGTGTGTTACAGTAACATAATTGTGTTTTTTAAAAATGAGATTATTTATAGATAATTGAGAAAAACAAAACAGTTGTTTTTTTTTTAAAAAAAAAACAAAACAGTTGTTTTTTTTTTAAAAAAAAATAACTGCTTTAAAAACCACTTTTATTAACTGCTTTGAAAACTGTTTTTAAAAGATGATTGATGTTAACCACGTGCTGTTCCCCATAATTAAGTCCATTATAAATGCTTGCCGAGTGGAGAATTCAAAGCGTCAAAATCTTTTATTATAATTTTCATTTATTACTATCACAAAGTGTTACAAAGAAACATTATTTTCATTTTGTCTCGGCTTTTTTTGTTAAAAAAAAAAAAACTTACATTTTAAAAATCGTTTTCAAAATTAAATGCTTTAAAAAACAGTTAATTTTTGAATTCGAAAAGACAAAATAAGACATGAAATTTATCGAACCCATGTTTCGTTTTCCCTATGAAGTGCAGTTATAACAGCTGCAAGAGTGAAGAATTCAAAACGTCAAATTATGTTTTCTTTTTTCACTTTTGCAACTCTCACACTGTTACAGTAACATTGTTAATGAATTCTGCATTAATAAGTTACTGTTACAGTAACAAACTTATTAGTAATATATTCCAAAATATTCCAAAATATGTTCCACTGTCTATGACAACCACTATTATGTTGTTAAAGTAACATTGTTTTAGAGTACATCACTTGATTTTCACTTTAAAACGAAGTACAGGCATTTCGGTGTTGAGTGGCTTCGGTTCATTCTCAATCGGTGGTTGTTTGTCTGACAATTCATGTTCCGTTGTCTTCCCTTTGAGCATTCTAGCGGCTTCCCTCCTTGCAGCTATATCGGGCCAGATTGTTTTCTTTGATTTTTTGAAGATTTCAACAGCGTCCAACAATTCAGCCCGTATTTTGTTGATGTCAGCCATGAGCAAACATGCAGCAATTTGGGAAGCACATGCCCGTCGATAAAATGTGTTGTTGAGCAAAGAAGACTTGTTTGAATATCCCAAAAAATTGGAGACGGCTGTCATAGTGATACAGGCTGACTCTTCAAATACGGAAGCCCATTTCTGCCATTTAAACTTCACATTTACCACAGGATAGCGGAGCATTTCAGTTACCCTCATGTCGCCCTTTGTGTCCAGGTAGTCACTCATGCAACCGGCCATCGTAAATGTAACATTAATTTCCTTTTACTATCAATTAAGAAATCTGTATAATCAACAATGTTACAGTATAGGTGTAACAGTAACACTGAAACAACATAAAAATGTTACAGTATAGGTATTACTGTAACACTAAAACTGAAACTAAAACTAAAACTGTAAACATACAATTTGACAACTCAGGGTACTTACTACTGCCGTTGCGATGTCGTAAGTGAATGAAGACTCCCAGTTAGCATACGATTGACTGTCGATCACACATAATCTCTTTGTTGAGGAAATTAATACACACACAGAAGTAGTGATAGCCATCCAAACAAGGTATAAAAATAAGTTCGGCATCAAGTCTATAATTTGCCTTGCTCGTGTTGATGAAATTATCCCAAATTTTAAACAACTCGTTCTTTATATCAGACTGTTCACTATCCTCTTGCATCACAGGCAGTAGAGCATGCTGTAGTTTTAAAAAAAAATGTAAGGGTTAGATTTCCCTTGTTAAAGAATCATATGTTATTGAACAGAAGCAGACATTTAACACGGATGCAACTTACCATGTGACCTAGTCCTAAGTAAAGTATGGTTGGCCCTGCTGCCCTTATGCCTCTTTTGCTGTTCTCGACATAATTCAAGAGTAGAGACCAGCATTCAAACACCATCCAATTTGTGTGACTCCTAGGACGTAGTGAGAGTATATCAGCTCTTCTCAACCTCCTGTTGTCTCCAAACGCAGCCGAGGATCTCACCGCTGCTGAGAACCATAAGAGTCAGATTACTCAAGAGTTTTCGCAGAAACTGTGTAACATAAACAGTGTTTCAAGAACACTTTTACAGAAACAATGTAACAGTAACACTTTTACAGTAACAACAAGTATTTTACCCTTTGTGGAAGTCGATATCATCCATAAACGCATAATCAAGAACGTGCCTTCTCGGATTAGTTGATCTTTGGACGATAGTTTCGATTTGCTCTCATAAATTCAGAGACTAGGAATATTTCACCGTCAATTTCACCGTGACCTAGAGAACATCCCATAGCATCATCATTATGAAATTTAAATATTATCTCCTCATCTTCACCAATTGCTCTAGGAGAACGCTTGTAAGCAACCGACTTCACCCTCGGCTTTTTGGGCTCTTCCTCCTTTTGTTTTTCCTGTGGCTCCTTTGTTTTTTCCTCTTCCTTTTTTGTCCTTCTTCTCTTCCACCCTTCGTTTTTTGCGTGACTTTTTCTTCACTGTTCCCTTTCATTCCTGAATTTTGATATCCTCCCTTGCACCTCTTTTCGTACTTGATTCAAGTCGCTAAGAACAAGTATTGCACATATTTCAGCACGGTACAACATTCTTTTCCGTTCAACCCCCAGCTCACAGTCAAAAACATTCCCCGTGTAGAAAGCCAGGTGCATCATCATGAAAACTCCACAATCCACATTTTTTGCAATGCTCTGCCATTTAAATTTCACATTCTACAGTGGGAAACTTTCCACTTTGGAGCCTTTTGCAATTTGCATGTCCGACAACATTTTCCCCATGATATTTGTCCGCACAAAAAGTAATATCATTATCTTTGTATCTATGTTCTTTATAACAATGATTTCCAAATTTTTTTAATGGAAATTTAAAAGTATAACATTGTTACTGTAAGTAGAGGAACTTACCGCACTTCTTGCCATTTTTGCTTTTCGGGATCTGACATATAAGGGTTTGTTGTCTAGGTAGTCAACGGTTTGCGACATTAAATTTATGCAAGCACAGAAAAAGTGGTCCTCCAGAATGAGTGGAATGAATATCTGCAATTAAGCAGATATATATCATTGTTAAACAGACTTCTATACACTCTACTTATATAAGAATAAAAAAAAATTAACAGTAATGTGGTTTACCATATCACAGTTGAAATTCAGTGGACTCGGGTTGTATTTGATCCAATGTCTGAAGGACAGCAAAACTTCACCTTCTAAATCTCTGTTATCAACGGGTTTTCCAAGAGCCATAGTTGCTAATGCGTCCTTAAAAAATAAATATAAATACAAAGTCAATAAACATTATAGAAACACAAAATCAATAAGAATAAAAATTTATTTATTACAGAAACATACAGATTGACCCAAGCCCATAAAGATCCTCAATGGTGTATCACTTGCAACCTTTCTGAAGATGAGGTCATTGAGCAACATTGACCAACATTCAGTCACCATTAAATAAATAAGCTCACCAGGAGCCAATGAAATTATATCTTTCCTTGGAATGAAGTGATACTTCCCATACGAGATAAGCCTTTCCCTGTTGGACAATGAGATGTAATAGTCAGAACACCTTTTAATAGAGTAACAGTTTAACAATAACAACTATTCAATTGAAACAGTATTCACTTGCAAAGTAAAACGTTTTGTTTATCACAGTGCAAGAGTAAATAAAGTACTCACGTAACTGAGAGGTTCTCGTCATCGTCGATAAAACAATAGTCAATTGTTTCTTTCCTAACTTCAAGAATAGGCGCCATTATCTCCTTGTGTTTTATCATAGTGTTGGACACAAGTGTTAGATCCGGAGCTGGTAGGCCACATTCGATTGTGCAGCCGTAGCAAGGATCCATCACGCGCATCCAGTCTTCAGTTGTTTCGACATGTAACAAATAGTGGTCGCCAGTATCTTCGTCGTAATCGGCATACAGGATCTTATCACTGCAATCATCGATAATATCAAATTTATCATCGTCATCATCTTCTGTACCTGACTGCACTGACTAGTTATTGGTTCTTCGTCGCCAACTGTCTCATCACCACCTCACTGGGTTTTTCTCTTTCCTCGCCTTTTTCATCATTCCCATCGGGCGTCTTCATTACCAGTTGCTTCATCCTCCTTCATCGTTATCTTCGTTTTTATCGCCAAAGATCGTCTTCATCTTTATCATCATCGTTCTCTTCATCTGGTTTTTCATTGCCATCATCCTCTTCTTCATCTTTATCGTCATCTTCCTTTTCATTTCCCTCACTTTGGTTGGTTGGTCATCATCCTGGCTCGATGCATCATCATCGGCCTCTTCCTTGTTATCTGTGGCACAAGTAATTGAATTGAATATAAATTACTAATGTTTTTCGGACCAACAATGCCTCATGGTTATACTAACGATGTTATCAGAATTTGCTACTTCAATTACCTTCGAAGATCCTTCTTCAGCTGCCTCAGTCGTTGGGTTCTCTTCAGCTTCGCCCGATGCATCATCTTCGGCCTCTTCCTTGTCATCTGTGTAGCAGATAATTGAATATATATATCACTATAAACTTCTGATAAAACTACGACACGATGAATAAATAAGTATCGTTCTGTTGATGTTACATCAGCTAATACAACGAGTGCAAATAGATTTCTCTATTACCTTCGGAAGATCCTTCTTCAGCTGCCTCATTGGCCGGGTTGTCTTCAGGCTTGCCTGATTCATCAACTTCCGCCTCTTCCTCGTCATCTGTGTCACGGGTAATTGGATTCAATATATATGAACAATTTTTCTTTGAACCAAAAAAGGCATAATAGTGTGGACAACGCCCGCGGGAACTGCGTCCGCGGGATCCACACTAGGCATAATCGACTCGAGGATCATTCGAATCGAATTAAGACAAATTAGAGTCGCCACCAAGTTTTATGGGAACTTGGAACCGTTCAAGTCAACTTTACACCTTTCATCGAAAAGCATAAAGCCAATCGACTACGAGTGATTAAAGATAAAGACTTGTACCCTATATCACTCGATTTGAATGACTCTCGTAATCCAATGGTATTTAGACGGATCCACAAACCATAGATCTTGAGTAAGGGGTGAGGGTACGTGTTAGGAAGCCCATAAGGACACCTAACCCCGCCCGTCGATAACGGCCTCTACTAAGTCAAGTATCGGATTTCAAACAAGGTCATAGCTACTACGATATATGATATGCAAACATCATTTTTAAAACCCTAACATGTGAAGTTTCTATGTCGATTTAGATGCAACTAAACTAACTTTGTCAAAGTTGTAATTTAGCATGTGGGTTGATTGATCTAACAACATACAAAGCAAACAAGGTTTAAGGGGAATGGGGGAGCCGTTGGGATCTACCCTATTACAACCCAGGCAATTCATGCCGACACAATGAGAAATTAAAGATACAACTCGATCTAAATACAATGCTATACGCAAAACCATACACGACACACTACACGGCCAATTCGGCCTAGGGAAACGAGCACAAGGGGGGTGGCCCACGGCTTACATGACTCACGGCCTTGGTTCACTCCTCGTAATGCGTGCCTTCACTTAATCTTATCGAATTAGACATAGGGCCACACACCAAAGCATGCATTAGCATAAATCTGGCCATGTCGCTTTGCGATTTACTACGCTCTTACACGAATTGGAGCACAACCATCTAACCAAATAAGACTAAGGTTTTTGAAGACGCTTTTGACTCGATAAAAGTCAAACAAACTTGAAAGTTACAACTCGATGGATAAATTATAAATTACAAGCAACGAAACAACAAAGAACAATTGGTACAAAAAAAACGAAGCAAGAAGGACAAAGAAATCGGCCAACCTCACGGCCAAACCACGGCCATCCTAGTTCCTAGGTCAAGTTCATTAGTTAGATCAAATAATTGCGAAACGAGTTCAAAAACGGGTTAGAAAACAAGTTAGAAACGACGTTGATCGATTGAGAAGATGTCACGCGAATGTGTATTCTACACGGCCTAAAGGGGTCAAATTAGGTCACGAAGTTACGATATTAACGCTACTCATCGAGTGTTAATAGGAAGGTGCTAATCACGCACTCCTATGCTAGTGAGAAATCAAGTGAAAAGAGAGATGCGTTCAATTAAGTTATAGAATTGTTAGTCGATTTTTAAGGCTATGTCGAGACCACCTAATATGTCTAATTAGGTTATTAAATTGATCCAATATCGTCTAAATTAGTCATATGTTAACAATTAGAGGTCGACCTAACATGCGAAGGGTCCTAGTGTAGGTCGAATTGGCCGAAACAAACGAGGGACCAAAAGCAAGGAACGAAGTTAGAAATCGTTTTATTAATGCCCTACCTTGAACACGGGGATATGTAAATGAGACGGGGTGTACGACCGACCGATGTGGCGGATTTCTTTCCCATCTCAAGTAAACGCGGGTGTTCGTGGTGGTACTTTAACTCATACTCGGACTAAACTAATTTCATAGTTACCGATATCAAACGATAAAAAACGATAAACAAAATAAAACGAAACAATAAAAAACAAACATAAAAAAGAACGAAATAAAAAGGGAGAAGAGGATTTGATGCACCCTCAACCTACATGTATCGTTGACACCATCTTGGGTCGTAATCGATCGTAGATTTTATCTCGAGAGGATGTCGTCGACGAAGGAACAAAGAAATAACACGTTTTTTTGCAAATCTGGACAGCAACTTTCAAACTGCAATTTCTCACTCGTTTCACGGTGAAAATTAGATTTAAAAGATGTTTTGAAAACTAGAAAGAGAGAAGAACAAATATCTTAAAACAATCCCTGCTCGTTTTGAATTATTGGGCACGAAAAACGAGCACAAACAGAACTGGACAGACAGGAAAAGCCGCGAAAACAGAGTGTATGTCACTCTGTTTTTCGAGGGGATTCGTGTACTCTCAAGGGCAATTTGGCTCGTGAATATTTATCTAAGATGTAGATGGATGTTGTGTGGTTAATTAGGAACAAGAAACCTGAATTTTAATGGAGGTTTGAGGGTTGAACGAAGGGTTCCAAAGAGGACACACAAACTGATTCTCAGTTTTGTATGTCGGTTTTGTCGAGGGTTTTTGAGAGGCAATTAGGGTTTGTTTCTGGAGTTTAAAGCTTGTAAGTGAAGGTAGTATGTATGGAGAACTTAGAGGACTGAATGTATGATAAAGGGGGGTATTTATAAGGAGTTTCGAAGGGTAGAAGTAGGGCAACAAGCAGTCGGGCCTGTTTCGCATAGCTGCTGTCCATCAGCTATTTAGTGGGGTTTTTAGGGTTTGTATGGGGGGTTTGCTTGGTGTTTAATCTAAGATAATATGGGTAGGATACTAGGGTATGGTTTAGGATTAATGGGCACGAGTTTAAGTGGTGTTTGGAGCGGGTTTTGGACTCGGGTTTGAGCACGCAAAACAGGGGGATAGGCCGTGTGTTATTTGCGGGCTGTTTATTGGGTTGGTTGTTGCGGGTTTAGTGATGGGTTGTTTGTAGGTAATGAGGGGCGGGAATTGGGTTGGTTGTGGCGGGTTTGGGTCAAGCTTAGAAGCACACAAAACGGGTTGGAAAAGAGGAAGGGCTAACGCGGGTAAGGGAAAGGAGTTGGGCTGTTTTGGTCGTGATTTGGGACGAGATTTGGGACGTGGGTATGGGGGTTCGAACTGGGGTTGGATGGGTAGAGGCCTAGTTTGGTTAGTGTACTCGAGATTCGTGCCAACTCGTAAAGAAAACGGGCTCAAAAACCGAGCTATAATCGAGCTCCAAAACGCGTGATTAAAACGAGTTTTCGATTTTCAAATTCGATTTTTCAAATCGTTTAACACATTAAAATAAATGATTTTTCAAATCAAATACACTCATAAAATGATTTTTCAAATCAATTATTTATTTTATTTTCAATAAAATAAACTCAAAATAAAGTAAAATGAATTCACCTTAAAAAAGCTTTAATTTAAATATCATTTAAATTAATAAAATACTCCGTCGACAACGCTCATTCTACATCGTAAAACGAACCCAAATAATGACAATGACAACTAATAAATACATGTGTCCTATCATCATCGGGTGTTTGTCGGGTTCTCTATAAATTCCAATATCGACGGATACGGGTATCTACAGAGCCCCCACTTTGACTGAGGCTTGGACAAGGCGAAAGTCAAAGTATACCCCAGGTCCCTTTCGACCTGAGGATTATGCGGGTCGTTTATAGTCCATTAGACTTGCGTATATAAGCTCGCCAGCCATAAGAAGAGATCATACATGAAACTTCGCTGGGGATTGACTCTTGCTTCTGTTGCGTCAAATTATAATCATTGGTCGTCGACCCATAAATTGCATATATGGTGGGTTGAGACTTATCCTCGGGCGCCTACGTAAAGGATTTTTACGGAATCAAACCCGCGTCGTAGTTCGGCAACTGCTGACACCTGCCCAAAGTTTATCATCTGCTGGCGTATGTCCAAAATTCATCATCTGCTGACATTTGCCCAAAATTTATCATCTGCTGGCGCTTGTCCGAATGGGACGGGACTTTCCAAGGAGGTTGCCGCCGCTTTCATCATTTGCTTTCAGCTACGGAATTCTTCCATTTCATACTCTTGTATTGAATTGAATTCTTGGTGGATGTCATCCTTTACATCCTGATAATGGTCTCTGAAGCCAACGGCTTAACCCCGATTTGAATGGCTCTAAAGTCGAAGACTTTAGAGCCCCCAGTTGAAGCATATCCTGCTATATTTGAAACACAAAAACGTACTAGCAATAATCATCACATAGCACATTTGGATCATCAATCTTAAAATTAGATTATTTGAAAGATTGGGTCATCGACCTGAAAATTGAATTTGAAAATTTTGAATAATTGGGCCATCGACCCGAAGTTTAAATTTGACATCACTTGGTATGTTGGGCCATCGACCCTTCAAAAATTGAATTTGAAATTTTGAATTTAGAAAGATTGGGGTCATCGACCCGAAAAGATTCCACTACTTGGATCATCTATCCATAATTCGCATAAAGTTTTTGGAATTTTGAAATTTTGAAATTGAAATTGTGAATTTTTTTTTTTTTGAAATCGAACCTTGATGGGTGAGCATGAAATACGACTCAGACACTCCGTATGACCCGTAAACAACGTGGGCGTAGCCCGCTACCGTAAAACAAAAAGGAAAATAAAACCGTAAGTGTGCACGGGTTTTAATTCAAATATTGACTTGCTGGGGGTAGAAATGTGAATTGGCCATTCTAGTGCCAAAAGATGCGAGGAATGAGCGAAAACCCGACGCATCGTGCTAAAGACTGGTGCGAACTGGGGAGGGCCTAAGAGGCACGCGACCCAAGGCCCACACGGCAAAAAAAAACGTTACCCTAGGGGTTTCACCCTAGGTGTTTCCTTTCTCTTATACTTTCTATATATAAGGAAGAGTTGCATTGCCAGAAACAAAGTTTATTCTGCTTTCCCAAACTGGTGCAAATGACATAAATCATTATGAATAATCTAGTGAGTGCTATGCGAGCATGGTAGACAGACTTCACTGTCACAGAGAGACAGGAATTAAATACCGCTCAACTAGCGCAATTACTTTCCTTACGCCAGATCCGCCTTCAACCTGCTTTGCTAGAACCCTGCCTTAGCTATTGGGATCCTCGTAACCATGTCTTTGCTTTTCCTGAGGGGAGATATGCCCTTTGCCGGAAGAGTTTTCTGCCCTGGGAGGGTGGGATGCTGAGGCCATACCGGCTATACCAAAATTTCATTCGGAGTGGCGTGGAATATATCTAGACTGTCTTGGGTTCTCCAAGACGGAGTCTGAGGATATAGTTACTGGCGACGAAGTCAACCTTCTTGCTATTCATCGGAAATTTTGCATCTTGCGAAACAGTATTTCACTGCCAGCGTACTGCCGCAGAGCATTTGAATTGATCATGTTACATCTTTATGTCTTCGAAGATAGGATGAATAAGACAACTTGCGTAGGACAAGCGAAGCTCGTGTCTATTGTGTCTCAGATGGAGACGGGACGTAATCCTTCCTGGATTATTCTTGCTGAAACCATTAGGGGTTTAGACGCTGAGAAAACGAACGCTGATGTTGAATGGTCGGGATGCTCCCGTCTGTTGCAGGTAACAAAATCTATCCTCTTTATTTCGCTTCTCTTCGTTTTACCACAAATTCTTGTGTTATCGCCACGACTTATATATATTTTACCACGATTTCTGCCACAATTCTGTGTATTTGCCCCGATTTTGCTGTATTCTGCCACGATTTTGTTACATTCTGCCACGATTTTGCTTCTGTTGTCTTTTTTTTTTCTTTTTTTTCCTTTTTCTTTTTTCGTTTTTTTTTTCTTCACGTTTTTTTTTTCTTTTTTTTTTCTTTTTTTTTTTCACGTTTTCTTTTCCTTTTTCTCAGGTGTGGCTTTGTGAAAGATTTTGGCTCTTTGCCCCGCCGCGTGAGCCAAACTCGTACCTCGCCCGTATGCTGACTATGCGTGCTAAGCGATATGAAGACGAGCATCAAAATGACCTTGCTTATTGGCGAAACAAGATGACAGAAGGGGGAGGTCGCCCCCTTTCCTAGTTTATGCCTTGGCTTCGCCTCAAATATTTTACTATCCTTTCGGAAGATGATAAGACCAGACGTTTGCAATTATTGGGTATGGAAAGGTCTATTCACATTTACCCCGACCACGTCTTACGTCAGATGGGCCGTAGACAAGTAATTCCCAAGTGCGAGGCTGTTCTGGGACGAGCAAGAGAGCTACATCCCTCTATATGTGATGACTGGCTCGAAAGATGGCACCAAAGGCGTCTTTGGCACGTATCTGCGCGTCCTCAGACTACCTGGGTATCCCCGTCCTACACTAAGTGGCTTAATGAGAAGACTGAGTCATGCAAAGATTTGTGGCGGAAGGATGGGCTTGTCGACATCAAATCATATGACAAAAGCAGGAGTAGTCGCGACTTATTCGCTAACGATCTTTCGTCTGTATCTGGACCTGAAGCTAAAACTGAGAAAACTTCTAAGACTGACTCACAGGTGACAGGTGTGTGGAAACGGTTGGGTTCAAGGGCACACTCGGGCTCAGCCTTGGAAGGAAGACTTGGCCCTCGCTTGAGTGTAAAAGATAGGCTGGGCCCTCGGGAGGAAATGATGATCCCCCCTAGAGCGTGCTAGACAGAACGCGACTACCCCTCCTCCGCAGGAGCCTCGGTCACGTGACTCAAAAGGCAAAGGGAAAAGGAAGATGTAGGAGCCTTCGACTCCAAACTATTATTTAATACTACTACTTATCATTTGTTGCTTGCTGCTTTTTTTTTTTTTTGAAGGTTGTAATGGGCATCGCCCGATTTTAATAAGACTTACTATTTATTAAAATTCCCAGTTTCTGCATAAAATCTCATTTTATTAAAGGAAGGGTCGGTTGTACTCTTATAAAGAGCTGCCTACGTATCTGTTGTCAACAGAATCAAACCGAGCTCGTAGTTCCACAAAACAAATGCGCTACAAACATCAGTTTATAACGCACAAAAAGCAGCGAAGCAAAAAGTGCCGCGGCTTAGACTCGCTCGCAAGCACTGCAATTCAAAATTTTATTTCGTGACATTGAGAATGAGCTCTAAGGATAATATTTCTTCAGTTGATCCAAATTCGTCGGATTCGCGAAGTCGTTTCCATCTAGATCATTAGTCCGATTGCGCCTCCCGATAATACTTTCTTTACTGTAAGGACCGGCCCGCTTCGTTCGGCTTGAATTTTCCCCTCGGGTCGATTGGTAGTAAAGCGCGGACAGACTTTAGGACCAAATCCCCATCCTTTATTCCTCGAGGCTTCACCTTCTTGTTAAATGCTCTTTGTATCCTTTTCTGATAGAGTTGAACATAGTGTAGCGCATTTAACCGTCGCTCGTCGAGCATGACCAAAGAATCATACCTAGCCTGCAGCAAGTCAGCCTCTGGAACCTGACTTTCTAATAGAATTCTCAAAGAAGGTACCTCTAATTCGATAGGCTGAACTGCTTCCATCCCATATGTCAAATAGATTGGAGTTGCTCCAGTGGCTGTGCGAATAGACGTCTTGTATCCCCATAGTGCGAACGGTATCTTCTCTAGCCATTCGCGATAATTGTCGGTCATTTTTCTGAGAATCACAGTGATTGTCTTGTTAGCGGCTTCCACTGCGCCATTTGTTTGAGGTCGATAAGGTGATGACTTGTGGTGTTTGATTTTATACTTTTCAAGTATTACAGCAGTTTCAGCCTGGAAGTGAGTGCCATGGTCGCTAATGAGCTCATGCGGCACCCCATATCTGCAAATGATTTCATTCTGAATGAACTTTGCTACCTGCTTCGCTTGTAGCACTTTATATGATTTCACTTCTACCCACTTCGTGAAGTAATCGATGGCGACTAGCATGAAACAATGCCCACCTGTTCCAGATGAGTTGACCTTTCCGATAATGTCGATTCCCCATGTTGAGAAAGGCCACGGTGATGTCAAAGTATACAACAGTGATGGTGGCACGTGTTGTATGTTCGCAAAGATTTGGCAATTATGGCAATTTCTGACATATTCGCGACAATCTGTCTCCATCGTGGTCCAATAATACCCTAATCTCATGATTTTACGAACTAGCATATGGGCATTCATGTGTGGTCCACGCTCCCCGTCATGGACTTCTTCCATGACCCTTTTTGCAGTTGGTGAGTCTATGCATCGCAGAAGGATATTTTGCGCGGTCTTCTTGTACAATTGTCCATCATTGGTTCTAACGAACTGAGCGGCTAGCATTCGAATAGCGCGCTTTCTGCGGCTATCCATGTCGGGTGGATACTCTCCTGATTCTTTAAATTTCAGAATAGCTTGATACCAAGGTTCACCTCGCTTTCTTAAATCTCCGATTACATTAACGTAAGCAGGTGATGATCTTCGTTCGACACATATTGGCATAGTATCCATATGATCAGGTATGTTGATCAGAGCAGCTAGCTTTGATAGTGCATCAGCAAATTGGTTTTCATCTCTGGGGAGGTGCACGTATTTGACATCGGCGAACAGCTTTTCTAGTTCCTCGATTTTCACTTGGTACGGAGCCAGGCTATCGCTTCGGGTTTTCCACGTCCCGGCAACTTGATTGATCACTAGCGACGAGTCCCCATGTACTATAAGCTTTTTGATGCCTAACTCGAGAGCACTGTGCAAACCGAGTAGGCACGCTTCGTATTCGGCCGCGTTATTAGTAACATTAAAGTCCAACTTGATTGAAATGGGAACATGTTCACCTTCTGGTGAAATGAGTAGAACTCCTATCCCGTATCCCCTGCAGTTCGATGCTCCATCGAAATAGAGGTCCCACGTATCGTTGTCTATATGAATGATATCTTCGTCGGGAAACGACCACGTATCTATAACCTCGCTTTCTTCTATCGGGTTATCCGCCGGAAATCCGCAACCGCCCTTCCCTTTATCACTTTTAGCGGTACGTATTTTAGATCAAACTCGGAAAGCATTAAAGTCCATCTCGACACCCTGCCGTTTAGAACTGGTTTTTCAAACAAGTATTTGATTGGGTCCATCTTCGAGTGGATGCAGATACTATGACTAAGCATGTAGTGTCGTAACTTCTTTGTCGCCCACACTAAAGCCAAGCATGTCTTCTCGAGCTGAGTATACTTGATTTCATACTCCAAGAACTTTTTACTAATGTAGTAAATTGCTCTTTCCTCTTTATCGACTACCTGTGCCAGCATCGCCCCCATTGCAGTATCTGTAACTGTAAGATACAACAAAAGCGGTGATCCAGCTGTTGGTGGGCGGAGCAAGGGAGGAGAAGATAGTATTTCTTTGATTTTGTTGAACGCAGCTTGACAGTGATCATCCCATATGGCATGTTCCCCGACTTTCAACTTCTTAAAAATTGGTTCGCATATCATAGTTAGCCTTGCCACGAACCGGCTTATATACTGAATTCTTCCCAGGAAACCTCGAATTTCTTTCTCGGTTCTCGGGTGAGGCATTTCCATTATGGCCTTGATTTTTGATGGGTCCACCTCGATGCCACGGTGGCTAACGATGTGACCCAACAGTTTGCCGGATGTGACTCCGAATGCGCACTTTTGGGGATTCAACCTCATGTTATACTTGCGCAATCGTTCAAAGAATTTGCGTAGTGTACCAAGGTGGCCATCACGCTCTTTTGACTTGACAATCATGTCGTCGACATAAACCTCGACTTCTTTATGCATCATATCATGTAACAACGTTGTCGCGGTCCACTGGTATGTAGTCCCTGCGTTTATCAACCCAAAAGGCATTACTGTGTAGCAGTAGGTTCCCCATTGCATTATGAACGCAGTCTTATGCATGTCTTCTTTCGCCATCTTGATCTGATTATAACCGGCGTATCCGTCCATAAAGGATAATAACGCGTGATTTGCCGTGTTGTCAACCAGGATGTCGATGTGAGGTAATGGGAAATCGTCCTTCGGACTTGCCTTGTTTAGATCCCGGAAGTCGACACAAACCCGAACTTTACCATCTTTCTTTGGCACTTTGGTACGACGTTAGCCACCCGGTCCCGAGTATTCGACACCTTGATGAACCCAACTTTGAGTTGCTTGTCGATTTCTTCCTTGACTTTCAAAGACCAATCTGTGTGCATTTTGCGGAGCTTCTGCTTGACTGGCTTATATCCCGGCTTGATTGGGATCCTGTGCTCCGCAATTTCTCTGTCAATGCCTGGCATGTCTTTGTAGGACCACGCAAAAACATCTTTGAACTCATGTAACAAACCAAAGAACCCTTGTCTCTCGGTGGGACTTAAAGTAGTTCCTATTTTAAGCTCTTGTGGTTCTAAGGTTGTACCTACATTGATAGTTTCGGTATCTTCGATGATCGAAGTTTTCTGTTCGTACTCCTCCAACCCTTTTATCAACTTTAGAGGTGGTTCTACTTCTTCTTCTTCTTCGACCAACTGTTCATCCTCGACCTCAGTCTCAATGTCATTATTAAAACAATCATTTTCAAAGTTCGAATTGCAATGTAAGTGAGACAAGTCGTAAGCAAACTGGTTCATATTATTATTGATTTGAAATTGCGCGAAATGCGCTAACATTTGAGCCAACTGGTCGGAGCTCAGTGGCGAGATAGGGGTATTCGGGACAGGCCCGGAATACCACCATTAGGAAAGGGTGCAGAGGAAGGTAAAGCTAGGGGAGGGGTATTTTCAACACCTGACTCCTTAGACTCAATCTTAGGACCTATCTCAGACTCAGACTCAGACTCAGATTCAGACTCAGAATCGGAAACATCATCTGGCTTGAACATCTCTCCTTCTCCCGTTGTCAACTTGAAAAGGAGTCCCTTGTTATCGGTCCACTTGATTGTTTTCCGCCATCCTGTGTTGGTCCTAAGAGGATCTACATCGATGATGAGGGTAGATGGGTCGAACCGCTCGCTTCTCAGGATCATGCTTACCAAATCTTCGTTTGGTATTGGTGATTTCTTCTCTTCACCGAAAAGAAGACCCATGGCTCTCTCGTCATTTATTGGATCCGGTTTAGTCCCTACTGGCATCACGGTCAGAATATCTTCAGGGATGTAGTAGCAGTCTTGGAATACTTTGATTCCTGGGACCATAAGGTTTTTCTTTGCGTCAAAGATAGGTTCGGGGAAGTCCATGCAGGGAAGTTCTTCCCCAGCCCTCACGAAGTGACCGTTTAGAGTTAGGTGATACGGTCCCATTTTAATATCTCGATCTTCGATCGTTCTTCCCCTCTTTTCTAGCAGATCTTTCCCAGTGGGATCATATCCAAGCCCGAAATTTACTCCTTTGGCTACTGGTGGTTTCAACTTGAATGCCTCCTCCTTTCTAGGATATAAAGAGAAACCGAAGTACTTCCCAGTCTTGAGAATTACTTCGCAGGCATGACTTCCCGTGTATAGATCCATATTCTCTGCTTCGGGGTTTAGCTCGATCATGTTGACAATCTCGAAACCACATGCGTCATTGGCAGCTTCGACCCTTACTTCAGAAGTAATGTCCCCTTCTGCTACCGTAATTGGCGTGGCGTCAATGGTGACGGTTTTACCATTGTGTGGGACCTTGATTTTTCGATGCAACGTTGATGTTACAGCCCTCGTAGCATGGATCCAAGGCCTTCCCAACAATAGGTTGAAAGATGAGCAAATGTCGATTACTTGGCAACTCACTTTCTTTTCCACTTGTCCTGTCTGTACCACTAGATCGACAAGTCCACTTACTCGATGCATAGTGCCATCGAATGCCCGAACTGCCTGTGTAGTGGGAATGAAGTCATTCTTCTCCAGGCCCAGAATATGCGTTGTCTTCAAAGGGAGTACGTTGACAGCCGACCCGTCGTCAACCAAGGTCATAGGGATATGCTTGTTGAGACACACGGCAGCAACATAGAGGGCCAGGTTATGTCGGGGCCCGAACGGTGGTAGATCTTCGTCGGAAAACGTCACGGCGTTGGTAATCTGTGGCCGATTCTGGGCGATGTGAGTGACCATGTCAGCAGGAGTAGTATTTGACGACACGGTCATGTTCATCAAAGCTTGCAACAAACCCTGACGATGTTCGAAAGAGCTCAAGATAAGTTGCCAGATAGACACGTCGGCCTTAGTCTTTTGGAGTTGCTTGATGAGGGAAGCCTCGGAGGTCGACCCTTCACCAAGAACTTCGACCACTACCGGCTCTTTGGGAGGTGTCTTGCTCGGGATATCCTTAGCTTTCTCCACACGGTACGGGCGCCCTGATCTAGTCAGATGGTTTGACTCTAGGGCATGTTGCCTCACTTTTAAGATTTCTTCTTGGGTGTGAGGGATTGTCGCACCTTTGACGAGGTAAACATCATCTTCGTCATCAGCCCAAACGCCATTAATTTCATTGCCGCTCCGGAGTATGTAAGGAGTGCAATCAACGACAAAATCCCCGAATGTAATCTCGTTTCTCGAGCTTGGTAGGAACTTGGAGCAATCCACGAATATTCTTCCAATGAAAACCCCTCTTAGATGACACGGGCGAATCAAATGGGAGTAATCAACACTATCTTCGGTAGAGACAAAGTTAGTATGGTCCCCAAAGGGGTTGGTGACGTTATTGGGTTTTATGGCCGGGATTGGGAGCGTTCCGTTCTCAATCATGTCTTGAATTTCGTGCTTTAGTCTAAAGCACCTTTCAGTATCGTGTCCCTTTCCTTGATGAAAGGCACAGTAGGCATTCGGTTTGTACCATTTGCCTTGTTGTTCAGCAGGTGGATCCGGAGTTGGACCGATGGGCTTCAGCTTTCCCTGGGCCATGAGCCTTTGGAAAGCGTAGGCGTAAGTGCACCCGATATTGGTGAATACCCTCGGAGCTTGGCGCGGAGGCCTTTTTGATTGTCCATCTAAGAGATTGACAGTTTCAACAAAGTGGGCCGTTGCTGGTGCTTTTGCTTTAGATGACGAGGCCCCTTGGTACCCTTTCGGCTTCTCAGCTTCTGCCATTCGGACGTCATCCTCTACCTTTATCCCGATTCTTATCAATTATTTGAAAGAACCAAAATTCTGGTATTTCAGAGCATTACGGTAAACAGGTCGTAAATTCTTTACGAACTTATCTACCATTTCAACTTCATCAGGCTTTTTGGCTAGTTTCACGCTTTCAGCGCGCCATCTTGCGAGGAATTCAGTAAAGCCTTCTTTTTCCTTCTGTGTCATTACCTCCAAAGTCCTTATGTTGGTTTGAATCTCGACATTGTCAGCATAGTGCTTACAGAACTCCACCGTAATATCTTCGAAAGTGGGGAAGTTCTTAAGGTCAATATTGTAGAACCACGCCTTCGGGTGTTCATCCAGAGATTGGGCAAAAATTTCAGAGAGCATGTCAGCAGGTACTCCCTTCAGTGCTAAGTACCCTTTATAGGCCTTAACATGGTGGACTGGATCTTCGGTGCCCTTGAACTTTGGGATGTCAGTGAGTACCATGTTCGTGGGCAACTTATCCTGAACTGGGGCATAGGCCCTAGCATTTTCATAGTGGATGTTCTTCCCCTGGGAGAGTTTCAGACGGTCTTCGATGATCTTGAACCGTTTCTCCAGATCAGTCAGCGGTGGGGTAGATGGAGGGGAATCTTCACCCAGCTTAGATTCGATTGCATCCATTCTAGTCATCGTGAGGTTCACGGCCTCAGTGAGTTTGTTAACAACATCTTCCATTGCTTGACGTCGGGTTTTTGGCGGCCTTTCTACAAGAAAACCCCGAACCGAGTCAATATTTAAAAGTAGGAGCCCCTGCACACTTAAGGACACGACACCAACTTGACTCAAACAAAGACTCGACTTGAGACTGATTAACCAAAAGGTTCGACTCACGGTTGGATTTAGACCTTGATTCATTTGGACTCGACAAAACGACACGACCCGAATCATCATAATTCGGTTCTAAACCGGACTCGGTGTGAATAAACCCATGATTGGACTAACATTGCCCATAGGTTCGTATGAAACGTCCACAATGGCCTAGCTTGGACGTTTCTGTGGACTATCCTAGACAAAAAGGTGGACCAACATGACTCGAATCCCAAGAGGTGAGCTTGGGCGACCCAACAAGGTAGGGTTCTAGACTCTTAGAACGAAACATGCCTAGCCAAACACGGCCAGGACCCGGACATGACTCGACGCATTTCATGCTTGGTTAAGGTTCGAGAAACATTTTGGATTGAATTTGAAAAAAACGAATAATCGATTTGGAAATGAGATTTAAAATGGGCAGCATGCCGGCTATAAAAGCTCATTTTGGGCCGAAAAATATAGTCCTACTTGGGCAGCATTCCGCGTTTTTTAAAACCATGCTATTTTGAAAGTAAGTTGTCCAAAAGTTCGGTTTTGAAATTGATACGGAAAGTTTTGAAAAGACTCGGGAAATTCATTTCGCACATTGTCATTCTCATGTTATAAGGATGTATGCTCCTAGACATCTCTAAGTCTCGGCAAGTCTTTTGCAAGAAGGTCTATGCCCTCCATCCTTTTTGGGTCTTAAAGAGCAAGGGCCTTTAGGTAGAGTACCTAGAAGAGCATCCCCACCATCAAGAACCACGACGAGGCGGAGTGGAAGCAAGCAATGTGCGAGTTCCTGGCATAGTGGGACATCGCCCCCCACGCATCACAAAGAAACGCTGGGACGGCCCGGGAAAGTCCTTAAGGGTTTATGCATGAATCGTAGCACTATGAGTAATGTTTTACTTTCCAATACTTTCTTTTCAAGTTTCACCTCGAAGGAAAAGACCCTAGAAACAAAGTGTAACTAGTCCTCTTTTCCCCAGCGGAGTCGCCAAACGGTGGACAACGCCCGCGGGAACTGCGTCCGCGGGATCCACACTAGGCATAATCGACTCGAGGTTCTTTCGAATCGAATTAAGACAAATTAGAGTCGCCACCAAGTTTTATGGGAACTTGGAACCGTTCAAGTCAACTTTACACCTTTCATCGAAAAGCATAAAGCCAATCGACTACGAGTGATTAAAGATAAAGACTTGTACCCTATATCACTCGATTTGAATGACTCTCGTAATCCAATGGTATTTAGACGGATCCACAAACCATAGATCTTGAGTAAGGGGTAAGGGTACGTGTTAGGAAGCCCATAAGGACACCTAACCCCGCCCGTCGATAACGGCCTCTACTAAGTCAAGTATCGGATTTCAAACAAGGTCATAGCTACTACGATATATGATATGCAAACATCGTTTTTAAAACCCTAACATGTGAAGTTTCTATGTCGATTTAGATGCAACTAAACTAACTTTGTCAAAGTTGTAATTTATCATGTGGGTTGATTGATCTAACAACATACAAAGCAAACAAGGCTTAAGGGGAATGGGGGAGCCGTTGGTATCTACCCTATTACAACCCAGGCAATTCATGCCGACACAACGAGAAATTAAAGATACAACTCGATCTAAATACAATGCTATACGCAAAACCATACACGACACACTACACGGCCAATTCGGCCTAGGGAAACGAGCACAAGGGGGTGGCCCACGCCTTACATAACTCACGGCCTTGGGTCACTCCTCGTAATGCGTGCCTTTGCTTAATCTTATCGAATTAGACATAGGGCCACACACCAAAGCATACATTAGCATAAATCTGGCCATGTCGCTTTAAACAACATGCGATTTACTACGCTCTTACACGAATTGGAGCACAACCATCTAACCAAATAAGACTAAGGTTTTTGAAGAAGCTTTTGACTCGATAAAAGTAAAACAAACTTGAAAGTTACAACTCGATGGACAAATTATAAATTACAAGCAACGAAAAAACAAAGAACAATTGGTACAAAAAAAATGAAGCAAGAAGGACAAAGAAATCGGCCAACCTCACAGCCAAACCACGGCCATCCTAGTTCCTAGGTCAAGTTCATTAGTTAGATCAAATAATTGCGAAACGAGTTCGAAAACGGGTTAGAAGACAAGTTAGAAACGACGTTGATCGATTGAGAAGATGTCACGCGAATGTGTATTCTACACGGCCTAAAGGGGTCAAATTAGGTCACGAAGTTACGATATTAACGCTACTCATCGAGTGTTAATAGGGTGGTGCTAATCACGCACTCCTATGCTAGCGAGAAATCACGTGAAAAGAGAGATGCGTTCAATTAAGTTATAGAATTGTTAGTCGATTTTTAAGGCTATGTCGAGACCACCTAATATGTCTAATTAGGTTATTAAATTGATCCAATGTCGTCTAAATGAGTCATATGTTAACAATCAGAGGTCTAACTAACATGCGAAGGGTCCTAGGGTAGTTAGAATTGGCCGAAACAAACGAGGGACCAAAAGCAAGGAACGAAGTTAGAAATCGTTTTATTAATGCCCTACCTTGAACACGAGGATATGTAAATGAGACGGGGTGTACGACCGACCGATGTGGCGGATTTCTTTCCCATCTCAAGTCAACGCGGGTGTTCGTGGTGGTACCTTTACTCATACTCGGACTGAACTAGTTTCATAGTTAACGATATCAAACGATAAAAAACGATAAACAAAATAAAACGAAACAATAAAAAACAAACATAAAAAAGAACGAAATACAAAGGGAGAAGAAGAGGATTTGATGCACCCTCAACCTACATGTATCGTTGACACCGTCTTGGGTCGTAATCGATCGTAGATTTTATCTCGAGAGGCCGTCGTCGACGAAGGAACAAGCAATAACACGTTTTTTTGCAAATCTGGACAGCAACTTTCAAACTGCAATTTCTCACTCGTTTCACGGTGAAAATTAGATTTAAAATATGTTTTGAAAACTAGAAAGAGAGGAGAACAAAGATCTTAAAACAATCCCTGCTCATTTTGAATTATTGGGCACGAAAAACGAGCACAAACAGAACTGGACAGACAGGAAAAGCCGCGAAAACAGAGTGTATGTCACTCTGTTTTTCGAGGGGATTCGTGTACTCTCAAGGGAAATTTGGCTCGTGAATCTTTGTCTAAGATGTAGATGGATGTTGTGTGGTTAATTAGGAACAAGAAACTCGAATTTTAATGGAGGTTTGAGGGTTGAACGAAGGGTTCCAAAGAGGACACACAAACTGATTCTCAGTTTTGTATGTCGGTTTTGTCGAGGGTTTTTGAGAGGCAATTAGGGTTTGTTTCTGGAGTTTAAAGCTTGTAAGTGAAGGTAGTATGTATGGAGAACTTATAGGACTGAATTTATGGTAAAGGGGGGGTATTTATAAGGAGTTTCAAATGGTAGAAGTAGGGCAACAAGTAGTCGGGCCTGTTTCCCATAGCTGCTGTCCATCAGCTATTTCGTGGGGTTTTTAGGGTTTGTATGGGGGGTTTGCTTGGTGGTTAAGCTAAGATAATATGGGTAGGATAATAGGGTATGGTTTAGGGTTAATGGGCACGGGTTTAAGTGGTGTTTGGAGCGGGTTTTGGACTCGGGTTTGAGCACGCAAAACAGGGGGATAGGCCGTGTGTTATTTGCGGGCTGTTTATTGGGTTGGTTGTGGCGGGTTTAGTGATGGGTTGTTTGTAGGTAATGAGGGGCAGGAATTGGGTTGGTTGTGGCTGGTTTGGGTCAAGCTTTGAAGCACACAAAACGGGTTGGAAAAGAGGAAGGGCTAACGCGGGTAAGGGGAAGGAGTTGGGCTGTTTTGGTCGTGATTTGGGACGAGATTTGGGACGTGGGTATGGGGGTTCGAACTGGGGTTGGATGGGTAGAGGCCTAGGTTGGTTAGTGTACTCGAGATTCGTGCCAACTCGTAAAGAAAACGGGCTCAAAAACCGAGCTATAATAGAGCTCCAAAACGCGTGATTAAAACGAGTTTTCGATTTTCAAATTCGATTTTTCAAATTGATTAACACATTAAAATAAATGATTTTTCAAATCAAATACACTCATAAAATGATTTTTCAAATCAATTATTTATTTTATTTTCAATAAAATAAACTCAAAATAAAGTAAAATGAATTCACCTTAAAAAAGCTTTAATTTAAATATCATTTAAATTAATAAAATACTTCGTCGACAACGCTCATTCTACATCGTAAAACGAACCCAAATAATGACAATGACAACTAATAAATACATGTGTCCTATCATCATCGGGTGTTTGTCGGGTTCTCTATAAATTCCAATAACGACGGATACGGGTATCTACAAATATATACACTGTAAATTTCTGTTAAAATTACGTCACAGTAACATTGTTACAGTTACATCCTCTGACACAACGAGTTTAAATAGATTCCTCAATTACCTTCAAGAGATGCCTCTTCACCTGCCTCACTAGTTGGGTTATCTTCAGTGGCTCGATGCATCACCTTCTAGGCGTCTTCCTTGTCATCTCGTGTAGCGATAATGAATATATATATTACTAAATTGTTTGTTAAAAAAGCACCCAAGAATGTAAAGCCTATAACAAAGATTACATTATTACCTTCACCATATCCATCTTCTGGCTCGCTAGTTGTTTTGTCACCCTGCCCTGATGCATCATATTCATCAGCATCATCGTTTTCATCTAAAAGGAAAGTAATTGAATATTAGTAATTATTTGTAAAATTAAAACTCTATAACATCGATGATGTAACAGTGTTAGTGCAAGTGATTAGATTATTGTAGTAGTGTTACTATATTACCTTCATCAGATGCATCTTTATCATCCTCGCCACTCCCCTCTTTGTCGTCTTCATTTTCTTCGTCTTTATCATCCTCCTCCTCTTCATCTCCATCATCCTCTTTACCTTTGCCAGATTCATCCTCTTCATCTGCATCATCGTCTTCATCAGCATCATCATGTTCCTCTGCATCATCCTCTTCATCTGCATCAGAAGTAAGTAATTGAATATTATATTACCAACTATTAATATATATAACATATTACAGTAACAGTGTTATTGTAAAACTATAACTAAAAGTAATAACAGTAACACTGTTACTCGATCTATTACTTTCACCATATTGGCTTTCAACATTCTCTACATCCTCCTCTTTGTCCTCTTTGTCCTCTTTGTCTTCTTCCTCTTCATCTTCCTTTTCCTTTTCATCCTGTTCATCGTCTTCCTCCTCATCGGCACTTTCCTCATCGTTATCTATTTCTGTGACACCCTCTTGAAGCCTCTTGTTTTTAAGACGACTCTCAACATCGCCGCCATCGTCATCCCCGTCCCCATCATCATCCTCCCCATCATCAGTCCCGTCATCATCGTTGCCATCATTAGTCCCGTCCTCGTCATCAGTTTCCACTGCACCCTCCATCTCATCTTGCCTGCCCTCACCACCCGCCTCCTCATCTTCCGTGCCCTCGTCATGAACCTCCTCATCCTCTTCATCATCTTTTTCATGATGTTGCTCACTTAAACTGCTCAATACCTCCTTTACCAGGGATTCTGACTTAACTGTCCTAGGACTTTTCTCTGTTGGAAATGGTTCCAACTTTCTACTGACTTTGGACCTTGTATATACCGGGAAATCATTCGCCCTCCTCTTCAACGATTCAGCCTTTCGTACAACATCTTCGACATATTTAAGGCATTCAGGCTTTAATAGTGATTTCTGTTTCTGCTTCGGTTCGAAAACCTTCAGTCGCTGAGCAAATCTCTCGTGAACAAGGTTGGAATCCCTTCTATACATCAGTAACATCAGGTCGGTCTCCTAAGTCAATAAACCAGACAGAAAGAAACGAATTAGATACAAGATTTGGGAGTTGTAACAATTGCACACAATTAAATTTATAAAAACAACTCACATCAACAGCTTTTTCCTTCAACTCGGCATCTGTTTTAATGCCAGGAAGCTTCTCCATCAAGATGTACTCCCTTCCCTCACTATTCTTAAGAAAAACTGCCTCGTCATCCTCACCCTCGTCAGATTCTGCCCATCCTATTAACAGAAACATATTAGTAATTAGTAATTAATATTAATAATTAACAATATAGTAAGGTAACAGTAATGTTATTACAGTAAAGCCATTACAGTAACGATATTACGGTGACCATATTACGAAGACCATATTACACCGATGTGATTGCCACATTACCTTCAGTTGGGGATCCCTTGCCAAGACAAATAGGATAGACAGTTTCTGACATCTTATCAGCTCCTAGACAGCCAATCTTTCCTTCGTCTTTGACTCTTTTTGAAAGACTTTCATCTGTCCAATGTTGTATTAGAGGTAAGTCAGTTGGTTGTACCTCGCCATTGAACTCAAACCGGTGAATGTAGGCCAACAGTAACACCACAATACACCAACAAAGACACTTAACCGTTCCTGTCTTCAACCCCTTGACACCCTCAGCTACCTTCTCAAAGACATACTTTGACCAATTAAAACCTTTTATTTTTTCAACATCGTCCACAGCCTTCAACAGCCTGAAATCAACAGAATAATTTGGAGTCAGCGCTAAAAAAGTGGATAGCGCATAAAGAACGAACACCTGCTTGAACTCATCACCGCAGGCGCCCTTGTTATTCTAAAACCAACTAGTCACCAAATCTAGCTTGATGTTCTGTGCTGTAGAGATGTTGAACTTCCTTCTCCATTTGTTTTTTAACTCAGTGTCCTCAGCCTGGGATCCGCGACCAGTCGTAGTCAGCCCCACATTATTACCCTTCACCGGCAGTAAAAATAGGACATGAACATCATACTGTGACAACACAAACTCCTCTGTTTCAGTAACATGAACCTTGAAACTGTCGTAATCAAAAGCCTCAACAAGCAAGTCTGTTAGCCCGAAAGGGACTATTGATATATTCATGTTCAATAGTCCTCCAAAACCAATTTCTTTAATGGCTTTCTTTTGCTTTACGGAAAACTTGCTCATAACATCGACCAACGACTGGGCCCTGCACTTAGTTGGGTATTTATCCGGCCTGTAATAAGGAAGTATAAATTAGCACCACTTCTTAAACAGTGTGACACTATTTTATGCCAACAAACCAGCAGTAAGAAAGCAACAAAACAAGGATACAGTAAAGGTGTTACTGTAACACTGAAACTTTAAACAACTCAACACGACGAACAAATAAATTAGTAGAAAGGAGAACGGTAACACACATTAATTGCTCATTTATTAAAAATTATTAACCCTAATTTTGAAGCGAAAAACTAGAACGCAGAAAATCAATTACTCACTTCGAGCAAAACAGTAAGGCTAAATTTATTACGAATCAGTATAATCGACACAAACAACAACAATAACAACAAGAACAGCAACAACCTAATTTTTTAATGGAAAATTAATTTCCTTCTACGATCAATTAACAAACAAGTATAATCGACAATGTTACAAGCACCAAAACAAAGATAAAAATGTTACAAAGATAGGTGTTCTTTGTAACACCGAAATCAAATGGAACTTTAAACATACAAGTTTTGGCCACTAGAAAGACACATACTTTTTTAAGACTTTTTCTTTTTCAGCCTTCACCACCGTCTTGGCTGGTCTCTTCTCTGTTTTAGCCCTCTTCGACGTTTTGGAGCTAACGCTCGAGTCATCCGAAACCTCATAATCTCTATCACTTTCTTCTTCAGATGACATGGGCATATCTCTATGTCTCTTTTTTGTTACTCGTACTGGTTTCTTTGTTTCTTCACTTTTTTTGGCAATGCGTTTGTCGGTTTCTTTTTTACAGACACCTTCACGCTCTCTTTCTTGCTTACTACCTTTTCTGGTATTGGCTCTTTTGCCGCTGAAACTTTCTTTTTTTGCTACAACCTTCTCCGCCGTCTTTTGTTTGGGCACCTTCTTTGCCACCTCTTCTGTCACCAACTCTGCAGATTTGGCCATTGCTGCCTTCGGGGTCTGACCCTTTGTTACAGTAACTTTTTTGGGCACCTCTTCTTTTGGCTCCTTTGCAACCGATTTTGATTGCTTAGTCGCTGCCTTTGACGTTGGCACAGTTGCTGCCTTTTGAGGAGGTGCACTTGCTTGCTTCTCAATGGGCCTCGATTGCTCCTTCGACAACACTGGCACATCATGCGACGACTTTTCTGCTGCCTTCTTCCTCGGCACATTGGTTTCTTTTTTACTTTGCTGGATCGGAACCTTCGCAGCCTGATCCTTTGGTACTGCTGCTGGTGGCTTAAGCACCTTTTCGGTAGGCACCTTACTTTCCTTCACTGGCACCTTTTTTGAAGGAGCAGGTGTTGCCTGGCGTAGACTCTCTGTAGGCACCTTCGTCGCCTTTTCAGCTGTAGGATTTGACAGCTTTTCGGTCTGCATCTTCTTAGTCGGCTTTGGCACGTTCTCTGTCGACACCTTTTTGCTCTGTGTCTTCTCTGATGCGGCCACTTTAGCCTTCTTAGTGGAAGCTGATTTCTCAGGTACCACTCTTTCCTGACATTGTTATTTTCAAAAATTAAAATCAGAACTTTACAATAACAATATAACAGACAACTATTAAATTGAAAAGGAATGATGGTAGTCAAGTCGGTGAAGACATGACAAATGGAATACGAATAATGGCGGTCGAATAATTTTTTAAAGATCAATTGATTCTGTTTTACTATAACAATGAGACAATATATCATAAACCCTAATAGTAGTGACTTGCGGTCGAGCAAAGATTTTTAGACACATACTCAGATGCATGAGATGCTTCGACTTCCTTCTGTGCTGTTGGTTTTGATGGCTTCTGTGTCGGTACCTTTTTGTTAGGTGTCTTCTCTGATGCTGCTACTTTTGCCTTCTTCGTCGCAGCTGATTTCTCGGGCACTTCCGCTTTCCTGACATTGTTTTTCCAAAAATCAAAATCAGAATAAGATTAAAAGTAAATCAATTACAGCTACTACACTTATAGGTAATGATGCTGCTGTTTAAAAGGATAGGGGATAGTATACGCTGTTACTGTATTAGTGTTACAGTAACATTGTTAATGTATATCTGTTGAGAAATATTATAAACTTCAGGAAAAGGGACATTTCATGCAAATCACTAACAACTCAACACAACGAAGAGTCATAGGGACATACTGATCCGCATGAGATGCTTCAACGTTTTTCGGTGCTGGCATTTTGGAAGGCTTCGTGTCGCGCTTTTCTCTCGCCGCCCTTTTCCGAAGCTTCCACTTTAGCCTTCTTACTGACGGCAGATTTCTCAGTTACTACGTCTGCTTTCCTGACATTGTTTATCAAAAAACCAAAACAGAATAACATTAAAACTAAAACAATTACAGCTATTAAACTGAAGCAGAATGATGGTGGACGAGTCTGACAAAGAATGTGAAATAGAACAAGAATGATAGTATCCTCAGAGAATGAGACAGTGTTACAGTATTGTCAAACAATTGTTTTGATATAAAACTACAGTAACACTGTTACAGAAGCAATTGCTGCTCTTGAAAAGGATAGGGGATACACTTTTACTCTGATAGTGTTACAGTAACATTGTTAATGTAGATCTGTTGAGAAATATTATTAATTTCAGGAAAAGGGACATTTCATGCAAATCAGCTCAACACGACGAAGAGTTATAGGGACATACTGATCGGCATGAGATGCTTCGACGTTTTTCTGTGCTGACGGTTTGGAAGGCTTCTGTGTCGGCGCTTTTTTGCTCGCTGTCTTTTCCGATGCTTCCACTTTAGCCTTCTTACTGACGGCAGATTTTTCAGGTACTACCTCTGCTTTCCTGAGATTGTTTATCAAAAAACCAAAACAGAATAACATTAAAACTAAAACAATTACAACTATTAAACTGAAGAGGAATGATGGTGGACGAGTCTGAGAAAGAATGTGGAATGGAATAAGAATGATAGTATCCTCACGAGAATGAGACAAGTGTTACAAGATTTGTCAAACAATTGTTTTGATATAAAACTACAATAACATCACATTCTAAGCAATTGTTTGCTCTTTAAAACGATAGGGGATACACTTTTACTATGACAGTTTCTGAATAATATTATTCTTGAGATTTGTTCGTAAATATTATTAATTTAAGGAAAATGAACATTCTCTGCAAATCACAAATAACTCAACACGACGAACAAATAAATCAATCGAAAGCAGAACGGTAACACACATTAATTGCTCATTTATTACAAATCATTAACCCTAATTTTGAAGCGAAAAACTAGAACGCAGAAAATCAATTACTCACTTCGAGCAAAACAGTTAGCCTAAATCAATTACAACAACAACATTAACAACAAGAACTGTAATAACCTAATTTTTTTTACTGAAAACTCAATTTCTTTCTTCGATCAATTAATAAACGTTTCAAATCACTATAATCAAGACTAACAAAAACAACAATAACAACAACAACAACAGTAATAACCTAATTTTTTTACTGAAAACTCAATTTCTTCCTTCGATCAATTAATAAACGCTTCAAATCACTATAATCGAGACTAACAACAACAACAACGACAATAACAACAGTAATAACCTAATTTTTTACTGAAAACTCAATTTCTTTCTTCGATCAATTAATAAATGCTTCAAATCACTATAATCGAGACTAACAACAACAACAATAATAACCTAATTTTTCGCGGAGAAATCAATTTCCTGCATTGAGCAAAATAGAAACCCTAAATCGATGATTATTTAAAGAAAAAAAGAGTATAATCAACACTAAAAACAACAACAATAATAGCAACAGCAACAACATGCAGTGGCGAAATAAGTTTAAAAACAATATAATGAAATATAGAGATTTTATACCTCTTCGTCATCTTCGAAACGATTGTTCTGAGTAAATATAATAATGATCTTCACTTGATTAGTGCGATTTTGCTTGATGTAATAAAATTTCCGGAAAAAATTTAGGGTTTAGTGAATTAACTGCCAGAGAGAAAGAGAGAGAAGCGGTTTTTAGAGGGAGAGAGAGGCATTTTAGAGAGAGAAAAGGAAGTGAAAATTTATGAGGAATAATGAATGTGTCGTTCTTATTATATCAGCGCGCCTACTTTTTCTTTTTCTTTTTTTTTTTAAATTAAAACACGTGTCATAATTAGGACGGTTGGATCAAAAGATCCAACGGTTCTCATTGATATGCTAGACTCATTTAAGATGATAGACTCATGGGATGCTCACTCTATATATATATATATATATATATATATATATATATATATATATATATATATATATATATTTCTTTTCCATTCATTTAAACATTACTTTTATGAAATAACTACAACCACTAGATCGTCCCAAAATTTAATCCGGACCGTTTAAAAGTAATGGAGGTCCATTTCCTTTTAGGTAATGGAGAGAATGCGGACCGCAAGTCCGCAATACATGTACTATAATTGTATAAATACCTGACTCTCGTCCACAAACCGAGGAGGACGAACAGACGGAAACACAAAGACCCATATACTCTCATACACCGTCTCACGTATATTATCTCAGTTTCAAATCAAACCACCCCTATTTATTAAATCGTCCTAGTTCCATATAAGTGCATAAGAGCTGTTAATTTATGACAAAGTCGAAATTTATTCCTAGTCAACATCGAAATAGGGCTGAGGGTACCAAAATTAAATAAGGTTTTTCTACTCTCTTTATTTCAGTCTTTTATTTATTTTCTCTGTTTTATTATATAATTTGTACAATTGTAGATAAACTAACGTAGTTAACTCACCCTGAAAATAAATTGTATGGTTAAAATTCTTTTTACTTAATATTCGTCAAATATATAATATTACAAATAAATAGTAGAGACCGTCAGTTTGATGGGCGGTCCGAGTGCCTAACACCTTCCATGATGGTAACTTTACCTCCCGAATCAGCAATCTTTGGTTCAGACCGGAGTGACGGATTAGTCCCCATACCAGGGATGAAAAGGGGCCTTTTCTGTTAAAATTACTAGTTTTAAACCCATGCAAAAATGCACGGGGTTGCTTTTAAAATACTAATATTTTAAATATTTTTACTTAATGCGAATATAATTTGATATAAGATTTTCAACGAATAAAAAAATATGATGAATGATAATAACAACATTGTTACAAAGTAAACCTATGACTATTATGCGTTTTATTTGATTCTAACTTGTATCATTAATTATAGGCAGATCGAGATTTACAATCATCTAAGAATATAAATAGAATACTATAACCCGTGCAATTATTTTTTTGGTTCAATTGAGCATAATGTCGCTGGTGAGAATCAAACTCCCAATGTAATGGTGGGTAAGAAAGCTCTTACCACTTGAATTAGCTCTTGTTCTCGTAACCCATGCAATATTCGAAATGATAATTCGTAAGAGAAATTGGACCAAATATAATTGTAGTGTAAGCCCGATAAATTGCATGTGCCCGCTTTATTTTCTTTGTTGATATTAAACAAAATTTTATAATAATGCATATATTAAAAATGCATGTTTAAGTAATTTAGAAAAAATATTGTTTATAAACTATTTTCATTGATTCCATTTATTCCATTTATTTACCTTTGAAAATGTTGATTGAAAAAAAATTCTTTTACCAGAATATAAAATAATCAAATAATTAAAATGAATGAGGCACACCCTAAGCAAATTCTTGTTTAAGACAGACATTTTTCGTCTGAAATAAGACATACAAATATGTGACTAATGTTCGTCTGAATATTTCTTAAAAAGTTGTTACCATTAGTATTTTTGCTAAAAAATAACAACTTTAGGTATAAGATTTTGTCATTAAATAGTCACATTTTATTATAAAATATTATCATTTTTTCATCTTATATTAAGACCGTCTCAAGCGAAACCTACTCAAACCATACAAATTACTCAGTATAAATTATACTCCCTCCATTTTCCTACTTTCAACCCATTTGCTTTTTGGAGGTCAAAGTTGTTTCCGAACTTTGACCGTCAACCAGTTGGAAAATAAAAACTATTTATTTATAAACTAAAACATTTACAATTAATATCAAGACATCTTTCACGAAAACAAATTTGAGGAAAAAAAATAATATATAGACATCAAAAAATACGATTAAAGTGACGTTTTGAAGACCGCAATAAAACACTGAAAATAGGAAAATGGAGGAAGTACTACAATAAAATTTACATTAATACAAATTGTATGGAGCACCATACAATTGGGCTTATTGGACTAATATATCCATAAGTATAACTCATGAGTTGGATCATCAAATAACATGGGTTGTAGTTATATTACTTGGGTCCTGCTATATATCGTCGACAATTTACTAATTATCGTTGACATTTAATGTAAATTTCCAAGTTTGCCCTCCATAACATAACTCCATTTCCGTCTCACTAAAATGCAATTTCCGTCTCACTAAAACACAAGTCAATTTCCGTCTCCATAAAACACAAGTCAATTACGGTCTCACTAAAATCTTTCAAACAAAAAAAAAGATGGTTTTTCAAAAAAAAAAAAAAAAAACGGGATTTGTAATTAACAACATGAACGAGAACAATTTAAACAACGATTTCAACAATGAAGCTAGTAACAAAGTGAGTTTACGATTAAGTTTTGCCTAAAATTTATGTTTTATTATCGATTGATTCCCGAATTAGGATAGATGCCTTGATTCTAGACGGAATTATGATAGATTTCTTGACGGAATTAGTTGAAAATGCAATAAAAAAATACGAAATGGGCCTTGGACGAAGAGAATTTTCGTCTAAAACCAGGCCTGGACGAAAAATTCCTTCGTCCAGTATGGGCCTTGGACGAAAGAAGTTTTCGTCCAAAACCAGGCATGGACGAAACATCCTTTAATCCAAGGCCCATACTGGACGAAGGTATTTTTCGTCCAGGACTGGTTTTGGACGAAAATTCTCTTCGTCCAAGGGCCATTTCGTGTTTTTTTTTGTTTTGATTCCGTCTTATATATATTTTTTTTTAACTTTTTCCGACTCGATTTGTATAAAATAATTAATTACCGTCTTTGCATAATATTTTTTTTATTTTTTATTTTTTCCGACTCATTTGGTATAAAACAATTAAAATAATTAATTACAGTCTTTGTATTATATTTTTATATTTTTAATTTTTTCCGACTCGTTTCGTATAAAATAATTAATTATTATTAACTAATTTATCGAAATGCGTGCGCAGGTGAATAACGATGAGGACGGTGTTGATTACTCAGATCATTTTACGACTACCAGATTATTTTCATCAAGTATGGAAGCGTTTAATTGGGCATTTGGGATCGGACTTAGACTCGGGTTTGGTATAAAAAGAGCAAGCAACAAAAGAGTTGGTCGTAACACGAATTTAACATGCAACGATATTTAATTAAATCACTTCCAACATAATTTAATTAAATCACTTAAAATATAATTTAATTAAATCACTTAAAACATAATTTAATTAAATCACTTAAAACATAATTTAACATAATTTAATTAAAACATTCCTTAATTTAAAACATAACTAAACCTCATACCTCATACCTCAAACCCTAAACTCTAAACCCCAAACCCCACACCTCAAACCCTAAACCCTAAACCCTAAACCCCAAACCTCAAACCCTAAAACCCTAAACCCATACCTCGTTACAACGATATTAATTAAAACATAACATAATTAAATAACTACCGAACTTAGTTATCTTCCGATGATGAAAATGACGATTCCTTATCTTCTTCATAATCTTGAGCCTCAATTTCTTCAGGTTGGGTAGCCATATATTGAGACAACAAATCATTGATGTAGAGATAAACATTTCCTAGGTTGAGCACTCTCCCGGCACATAAGTCTGATAAGCTCTTAACTACAACGGCTATTTTGAACTATAACAGTTATTTTTGAATTATAACGGTTATTTTTGAATTATAACAGTTAGATTTGAATTATAACGGTTATTTTGAATTATAACGGTTAGATTTGAATTATAACGGTTAGATTTGAATTATAACGGTTATTTTTGAATTATTACAATTATTTTGAATTATAACAGTTAGATTTGAAATATAACTGTTATTTTTGAATTATAATGGTTATTTTGAATTATAACGGTTAGATTTGAATTATAACGGTTATTTTGAATTGTAACGGTTATTTTGAATTGTAACGGTTATTTTTGAATTACAACGGTTATTTTGAATTGTAACGGTTATTTTGAATTATAACGGTTATTTTTGAATTATAACGGTTATTTTGAATTATAACGGTTATTTTTTGAATTGTGACAGTTTTTTTTTCCCTATATAAACATCTACATATTCTTGTATTTTTTCACTCATCTTCATCTTCTTCTATTTTTCACTCATCTTCATCTTCTTCTATTCTCTTCTTCATCACTCTACTTATGTCGACATCATCCTCAATGTGGGAAAACCACCCAATTGAAGGCCTTAATTTTAAGAATCAATGTTGCAATCGTTGTCACAAAAACGCTATCATCAAGATTTCGGGTCAGTTAATAATCTAAAGAAAGCGTATTTTAAGTGTTTAGATTGCAATAATTTTGTGTCGTGGTTGACTGAAGATCATTTGACAATAACAAAAAATTTGAAGATAGCATGTGAAGATGAAGGTGATGATGCATCAAGTGGAAATGTCATGAAAGAGCAAGTGATATGTTTAAAAGAAGAGATTTCAGAAATGTCAAGGATGATGAAGTTTTATTTCAAGTGTATCTTGTATTTGTTTGTTTTCCTTATGTTAGCCATTGCTATGAAGTACTGAGTATTTGCAAAAATTTCCGAATTTGTATCAGTTGCTATGAATTCCAGAAATTTCAGAATTAGTAATATGATTGTTATGCGTTTGTATGGTTTTCCAAAAATTTCAGGGGTATACAAGAGAAAAACCTAAACAAAAAACATTGGGGCATACAAGAGAAAAACCCTCAAATATATTACACAACTGAACATAATTAAAACATAATTAAAAGATAATTAAATATAATTAAACCCTAAACATAACTTGAGATTCATTACAACGATATTAATTAAAACATAACATAGATTAAATAGAAATTTAAAATTTCAACTTAATTATCTTCTGATGATGAAGAAGACGTTGCCAAATCGTCTCCAACATCAATTTCTTCGGGTTGACGTGCAAGGTACTCTTCGTAGATATCATTGAGGTCTAACCCGGCACCTGCACATACATTCCTTAGCCTTTCGTAATCGAGCATTGTGAAAATGCGCTCAAAATACTCAATTACATCATTGCTTAACCTGCGATACTCCCACATCTTTTCCGATAATGTTTCGTCAGACACAACATTATCGGTAACGCGAGGACCAAGTATATGGTCCGCATTCTCGTGATAGATGTTACAGAGCCTTCCAAGAGGAGGATTTTCAAGGAAGTGCATTAGAGTGGCAAATGGTAGGACGGTTTCTAAACGACCCACAAACGGGGGGAATTCCTGAACGATGGAGTCTATCTTTCGCTGGTATTCTCTAACTCTATCAGCATTTGTTGTCATGTTTGACTAATTGGAATAGAAGAAGAAATGAGTATGAGTGTTTGTGATTAGACCAGGCGGAGTGAGTATTAATAAACGAATTGAAACGGTTACTTTATTTTGAATTTGAAACGGTCATGTTTGAATTTAAAACGGTCATGTTTTTTGAATTTAAAACCTCATCCTCAGCTACCTCATCAGCAGCCCGAAGCACCTCCTCCTCCAACTACCCTCTCCACCCACCGGTGCTACCTCAGGCTAAAACTGGAGCCCCTTTCGAGCTCAAATGTGACGGTCTTTTCCTCCACCGGCTATCTATTCACAAAATAACAAAAATGCGTTCATTAGTTAAATTAATAAAACCGAAAAATTTATTAATTATGGTGTTATACTTCACTATTTCTTTTTATTTGTCGTGAAAACGGAAAAATAAGTTTAAAAAATTAAAAAAATAAAATAAAAAAAAAATACAACGAATTAGGCCCGAACGGGGTTTATTAGTAATAATTAATTATTATTTTACGAAAACAAAAAAAGACGGAAAAATAAGTTTAAAAAATTAAAAAAATAAAATAAATAAATTTACAACGCATTCGGCAAGGACGGGGTTTATTATTAATAATTTATTATTTTTTAACGATAACAAAACAAGACGGAAAAATAAGTTTAAAAAAAAAATCAATCGAGAAATTTAAAAAAAAACGGAAAAAAAAACACAAAAATGGGCTTGGACGAAGAACATTTTCGTCCAGTCCAGCCAGGCAAAAAATGTTTTTCGTCCAAGACCCACACTGGACGAAGAACATTTTCGTCTGGGCCTGGATCTGGACGAAAATGTTCTTCGTCCCAGCCCAGGTATGTTTTTTTTTTCGTTTTTTTTTTTAATTTCTCGATTGTTTTTTTTTTTTTTTTTCAAAACACGACTAAAACCGATTAAAATCAAGGCATCTATCCTAATTCCGTCTACAATAAAAGCATCTATCCTAATTCCGTCACAAATTTACAAACTAAGAAAATACTCAAAAAAAAAATTAATAACAATCACATACCTTGTTGAATGTTTGAATTTGATGACGGAAATGATGTGGTTGAAAGGTTTTTTGTTGTTATTTGAGTCGGGTATTTGAAGTGTGAAAGGTTAATTTTTGAAGAATATGAAAAATATAAGGGGGAGTGTGAGGAAGGAGTAGTTTTGGAAGTTCATTAAAATTGTCGACGATAATTAGTAAATTATCGACGATCTTTAGCAGCCAGGATTACTTATATACTCCAAATTTTTGTCCAACAACCTTTGGAAAGAACAAACTGGATTCATGTATTGACCCACTAAATAAGTGAAAATTGTCTACCACATGCCCATATATATACTTCGTCTAATTTACAAACAAACCCTAGATTAGATGACTCTTTCATCATGCCGTTTCATTCTCTCCCTCTCCCCTTTTCCAGTTGAGTCTAATACTTTAATTCATAATCCAACACTTCTTTCACCTTGTTCAATCAATCCAATTATAACTAAAATGATAGATGTCAATCATCTTTATTTGAAAAATTTTCGAGTATTATATCATTATAACATAAAATTTAAGTACCCCATCCATTTGAGGTTTGATGATAGTCTTAATTTTTTTACTCAATCTCGATTGCTTTATTCCATTTAGATGTGTTTTTTATTCTACATGCAATGTGATTCATTTTTAATATTTATTTTCAGTTAATTTATTTTCCCAAGCTTGATTATTCTCCTATTTTTTTATGTAAAAGTCTATTATTTTTGAAATTTTTTTTAATGACAATATTCTAGTTTTTAAAAAATTCAGATTTGCTATATGCATTTTGTAGAAAAATATTTATTTAAATCATTTAAGCTTTGTTAATGTTGTGGTATGATTATTTTTTCACCCCTTTTATTTTATTTCTATTCTCAAATCTATACCTCATTCAATTTTTTGAGAAAAGATCATTATCATTAATAAAAAGTCATGCGACATCTACAACATATGTCAAGCTCAATTGGATACAAATCGATTACAACCATAGGAAATAAATTCTTGTTCAAAGAATGAAACACTGCAACAGAGTCTCTATCATCGATTCGCCGCAAAAGGCTTTCATCCATAAGAGGGTCTCCGAATCTTCCTTGACGAGTATCCATTTCTTCTGACGTGATTGATTGTAGCCATGAATCGGACAAAATATGTAAAACCATATAACGATCTATAACAACGCTGATCTTCTGCTGACTTATTAGAAAACTGCAAACGAACCAGAAAACGAAAGCTCTCAAACTGAGAGAAGGACACCACCGATAGACGGGGACAGAACCCTCAGAAAGAGAGACGAAACAAAAACGAAAGAGGAAATTAAACAAAAACATAAAGGAAACAAAGCGGAACACAGGAAAAAAACGGAAGCCACCGCCTCCCTACCAACCCACAACACCGCCAGATCCAAGCACCACCCTGCCACACCACCTCAACAAACTCGTCCGATAAGACCCGAACAGCCCACATACACCACGCAGGCCCGAGAGGAACGGCAAATGACCCGTACGATCCAGAACCGGGTGTGGGTAAGAAAGGGGAGGAGGGTTAATTGGAAGAGAGGAGACGGGTCGCCGGAGAAAGGTCTTGAGAGACCCCATCCCCGGCGACATGGTAAGGGGTTGATGGGTGGCGGTGGGAGGAATGAGGAGAACGGCGGCAGCAAAGGGGGAGGATTTAGGGTTTTGTTTTTTAGAGAGAAAAGGGAGAGAAAACTAGAGAGAGAATGGTGTTAGCTTAGTATTAGGATGTTTTTATACCTCATTCAATTTTTGATTAGCAAATATTCTACTTTTTAAAAAAATTCTTTTTTTTAAGCCAATTTAACTTAGATACAAAAACAATATTGTACTTCGTAATCGTATAAGGATTAGTTTCTTTTGGGTTGTATGGTCTCTGAATATCTATTTATTTATTTAATCTATTATTCTATGGGATGTTAATCATATTTATTTATTTTTCTGTGGTATATTAATTTTTTGGTGGAGTAATTAATTAATTTCATAGAATAATATTTTTTGTGAGATTATTTTCTCAGCGTATTCGTCTTGGACGAAATTAAGTAATTGTAAACTAGTTTAAAATCCGTGCAAAGTTTCACGGGTACATATAAAATCATTTAAAAATTGACTTATAAATTTAAAGCAAAATTAATATTTTCTATATTCACTTTAAATTTCTTACTTTAGAAAATATCTTGATCATTTTTGTCGATTCTTTTGAACCTAAGTTTATCATATGTTTACTCAATGTCTTCGACGGTTAATTATACCAATAAAGACTAATCCATACTATTACTAAATCATTAATAATTACTACTTTATATATATTTTAGGAAAATATGTATTTTCTATGTATAAAAAATGAAATAATAAATAATACAGTACATTTTATTAAGTCGTGGCTTTTTTAATTCATAAACATGATTAAAAAATACTTATTAAAATAAATTTAGTTTTTAAAATTTTTCAATCTATAAGTTAGACCATATCGAAAATATTGTCATTTAATGCTAAGTATAACTTAGAAAATATTGAGGGGATGTTTGATTCAACTCATAAAGGTATGAGGTATGAGTTTCGAATGAGTCAAACCCATACCAAGTGTTTGTTTGACAAAAATAGGGGTTTCATACCCATACCTCAAACCCATGAGGTATGGGTTTCTCATACTCAAGGGGGGAGGTGGGTATGAAATTGATACCCATGGGTATCAAGTAATAAAACTAAAAAACATGAAAAACACTTAAATGGAACATTTTAAATGAATTTTTTTTTACATTTATTTGATTTACTCTTCATTTTCATGATTTTTAGTATCAAAAATAATTATTTTCAATGTTGTATTTTAGAATTTTTTTTTAACTTTGATGAAGTTCGATCTCATTCCACCCGAAATTGAAACAAACACGTGGTATGAGGAATCAAATTCCAAACCCATACCACCCGGGTATGATTCCTGATTCCAAAACCATACCCACGCGCGAACCAAACACCCCCTGAAAGTACATAATTTTGGAGAATGAGTAAACAAATTTAGATTTTTTTTCTTGATAAATTGCTCCAATTTAGGAGTTCTTTTAGGAAATATTAATTTTCAATGGAAGTAAAGATATGAGTAGTTTGGAGGGAAAAAATTGTGTTAGTGGTTGTTGTTTTATATATTAGTATAGATAGATGAACAATTGTAAAATCAACCATGAACAATGATGTTTAATTAATTCTCATCCCGAACGTGGTCCTTAAAATCAGGAAACTAAAAATTGTCTTTGAAATGTTGACTTTTAACCACAGAGCGCCACATAGGCTCTGTGGTTGTTCCTTTAATAAATAGGATTTTTGTTTGTTTTTTATAAAATCTACTTGCGATTCCTTCAATTTACTTATTTTAATAAAAAACTGGGATTTCATAGTGACGACTCCGCAAGAGACTTAATAAGAGGGTAAGACTCGAAATTTAATTATAATATTATATATTTGACTTTTTAATTTGTAGTAAAGATGACTAATATGGATGTATTTGTTATAAATTATTTTCTCGCCTCAAGCTTTATAAAAAACACTAAAACCAAGCTCAAGTGCTCAACCGTGTAATTATTCTTTGTTCTCTGAATCTGAGTGTAGGCTCTGTTTGGTAAAACTGACTGAAAAGATACCTAAAACCTGAAAAGGTACCTGAAACCTGATAAGGTGACTGAAATTAAAAAGGTACATGAAAAGCTAGCTGAAAATTGGAAACTGATAAGGTAGCTGATTAATTGTAAAGTGTTTGGTAAAACTAACTCAAACGGTAACTGATTTTTTGTAAAATGACATAAAAGGACATTAATAATTATAATAAATTAATTTAAATAAAGGGTAAATATGTAAAGTAGAACATTTCAGCTACCTGAAATTTTAAAAAGCTACCTGGAGTAGCTTTTCATTTCAGGTACCTGAAAAGTCATTTCAGGTACCTGAAATGACTTTACCAAAGAGCACTAGGTAAAACAACTACCTGAAATATTAGTCAAATCAGGTTGCTTGGTCAAATCAGGTACCTGAAATGCCTTGCCAAACATAGCCTAAGATGGATATTGATTTCTTTTACGTATGTATATCAAGCTCATGCCTAACTTTTTTTTGTTTTCAGTATTTGTTTCGTATATTGTACAAGAAAAAGAGGCGTAGGCTCTCCGTAAGCCAATATTACGCCAATTTAAGCTACCCTAATTCACTCTCGCTAAAGTACGTTGTATACTTAGAAAGTCCATTCGACCGACTAGGCCTTACACGTATTTTCCACCTCATGATGTCGTGTTTTGGCAACTCGCTTCGTACATTCGACTGGGTGAGCACAAAAGCGAGAGATACCCTCGGGTATTTTAATGTTGTGAGTACCCAATTTCCAACCCACAAAACTAACCATAGATCATGTAGATCCTTTTCATATATAGGTTATTATATCATGATGTCTATTTTAGTATCTTTACGTATGTTGTGTGTGCGATTATGTAATTGTTCTAATGTGTCCGAGTTTATGAAATTTGTCTCGTCTAATATCATGATGTCTATTTTAGTATCTTTAAGTATTATTAATAATTCGTCCTAATGATTAGTCCCACGTTTTTGTTCAGTCTTAAAACATGTGTCATCTAGATACTTCGAAGGGTGTTCATATTCATCTTGTAATTTTGTTTAGCACTGACCATGTTAGCTTTCATCCCACGTATGCATATATTATCCTCAGTAGCACATCACATCATGTACGTGAGATGGTCATTTAGAAAAAGAAATACTTCCTTCATTCAACTCCACTCTACCACTTTGCTTTTTCACGTTCATCAACGCGTGTTTTACGCGGTAAATATTAATCATTTAGTTTAAATAATCATTAGATACATAATTATATTTATCTTAATTAGCTATCTTGTGCTTAACATTTGCATCGATTAGGTAGCTAAATAATTGCCTCATGACTAGCCACTGTTGGTTTCCCATAGGCCTTAATAAAATAGGATCATGCATTTTTTGCATTAACATTAGCATTGTATATATTGTCTTCAAATTTTCTTTCCTTTTCAAAAAAAAAATATTTCGTAAAAAAGGGGTCTTATTTTAATATTTCAACTTTAAAAAAAAAATTAAAAATTTTCCGGTTTTCTTTTGTTTTTTTCCTTTAAGAAAAAATAACTCATTTGTAATCCATTGTAGAAATTTATATACGTCATATTATATATAAGTCCACAAAAGTTCCCTCTAGGATTTTTTCTCTTGGGAGGGTGTGCGCCCCTAGGTTTTCCTAGGATTCAACCCTGTCTTTGCAGGGTTTTCAACATCTTTTTTTCATCATTTTTCTTCAATCTTCTTTTCCTCCATCAACATATCTCTTCTTGTCGGTTTTTTCCCTGTGTTTTTTATATCATGGCATCAAATGCATTAATACCAGATATCAATTTAAATCTCCCATATGATGGTACGGAGGCTGTGGCACCGGTAGAGGTAGAGTGGGCTGCTGAGGGAGAGGAGGATTCGACGAGTGTTGGTCTATGTGTTGTTGGTCGACTATGGACAGATCGTCATATCAATCTCATAGCTTTGATCGACACGATGAGCGCGTCATGGAAGGTGAAAGACAAGGTGATCGGTGAGGTGGTGGATAAACAGAGAAAGATTTTCAATTTCAAGTTCAGTAGCGAGGCGGACAAGAAACAGGTTCTAGCGGAGCAACCTTGGCATTTCGACAGGCATTTGTTAATTCTGTCTGACCTGCAAGGCGAAGCTATCCCGTCAGAGGTACCTCTTTTCTTCTCTCCTATGTGGGTTAGGGTTTATGATCTACCTATTTTAGGAAGGAAAAATATGGAGAATGAAGTGAACATAGGGAATGCTATTGGGACGTTTGTAGAGGTTGATAACTCGGTTAACCCTTCCATCAATAGGTCCATGAGAATTAGGGTTGTCGTTGATGTTTGTAAAGCGCTAATTGATTATATCAATATGAAACTTAAGAGGGGAAAACAATGGAAAGTCAGGGTGAGCTATGAAAACCTTCCCTTATTTTGTTTTGTTTGCAGACGGGTGGGTCATGGTGAGAAGGACTGTGGGAAAAGAAAAGGGCCTGGGTGGGGGGGGAGAAGGTATGGAGAATGGTTGAAAGCTTCACCTTGGAGAGCAGCAAGTAAGGAGAAGAAGGATAATGTGAGTTCTAGCAAGAGTGGGAGGAAACTCGATTTTACGAACATCGATACAAATGGGGATAAGAAGGAGCTTAGTCGGATGGTGGAATTGCTACGAGGGGTATCCATCTCAAGTTGATGTGTTAAGTTGGGGGAGGGGGCACGTCGAAAGTCAATAGCAAGGGGGAGGGAGAGGGGTCAGTTGACTCGTCTTCATGCGCGGGTTTTTCAAGGGTACAGCGTCCACAAACTGAGGAGGAGGGCAGGGATACAAATAAGGGTAAAGGCAATGGTAGGTGGGTAATTAAGGTGAAGAGAACTCGTGGGACATCAAGTGGAAAAAGAGTGGGACAAGCTGACTCAAATGGTGGGAAAGGGAGCAAACGAAAGGAGGCTGGGCAGGAGGAGACGGAAGCTAAAGCTGAGTATAGGGTCATGAAGAAAATTCGGGTCGAGAGAGAGTTCCAAGACAGTGCTATGGAAGTAGCGGTGACTGACGATGAGCAGCACCATGAACAACAATGAAAACATTCATTTGGAACTATCAAGGGCTGGGTAATCCCTTGACAGTTAGTGCCCTCCGGGATTGGTGTTGGAGGGAGGGCCCAAACATTGTCTTTGTAATGGAGACAATAATTAGTGCGAGGGAGCTGGAAAAAATACGTAATAGTTGTGGTTTCTCTTCTGGTATTTGTGTTAGTAGTAGGGGCGGTCTGGTGGACTAGGGTTGTGATGGAGGGATGTTGATGCCCAGTTAATATCGTATAATAAAAATCATATTATGATGGAGGTGCTAGATGTTAATAAATTTGCGGTTTGGAGAGCGGTGGGAGTTTATGGGTGGCCTAAAACGAGTAATAAATATAAGAGATGGGATTTGATGAGGAGAATTTGTGATAGCAGTCAAGTTCCGCTGATATTGTTCGGGAATTTTAATGAAATTCTTAGTACAACTGAGAAGGAGGGTGAAGCGACGAGAAGGGAGTGTCAGATGGACGCTTTTCGTGAAGTTATTGATGATTGTACTCTTAACGATTTGGGATACAGGGGCAACATATTTACATGGCAAAGAAGGCGCGAGGTGGCTACGTTGGTTTGAGAACGGCTTGATAGAGCTGTAGCTACAACGGAGTGAAGCTATCTTTTTCCTAATACCTTTGTGCAGCATTTTCCTATATATTCGTCTGGCCATTTCGCTATTCTTATAAAACAAGAGGAGGGGAAGCGTAGAAGGTCTGGGAGACGGGGCTTCAAGTTTGAGCCTTTTTGGGTAGCTGATGATCAGTGTAGAGAAGTCGTGAAGGAGGCGTGGGGGGAGGAAGCTGGAGGGGATATACCTAACAAGGTAGGGATGTGTGCGGCGAGGTTGGCGAGCTGGGCAAGGGAAAGTTTTGGAGACGTAAAGAAAAGAATTAGGGAGAAGGAGGCTGAATTGGAACACTGGCAGCGACAACCTCCGTCGGCTGATATGTTGTCTCATTGTCGGGTTATTGTTAAAGAGGCGGACGAGCTAAGAAGACAAGTTGAAACGTACTGGTACACAAGGGCTCGTAAATGTGAACTGTGCGACGGGGATAAAAATACGAGCTACTTCCACCATAAGGCAAAGCAACGCAAGAAAAAGAATACTATCGTGGGAATCGAAAATGATAACGGAGGCTGGTGTACAGATGAAGCGGATATTTCGAAAGTGGTAGAGGATTTCAGCCAGCTCTTTTGCTCTAGTAACTCGTCAAACTTCGATGATGTACTGGGTTACATTCCACAGGTAAATTCTGATGATATAAACCAGGTTCTGGATAGTCCGATATTAGACGAGGAAGTGAAGGCAGCCTTATTTGGTATGCATCAAAACAAAGCGCCGGGGCCTGACGGCATGCACGCTTTATTCTATCAAAAATATTGGGATATCGTTGGCCAGGATTTATGTTGCTTTTATTGTAATTGGTGGGCTGGGAGAGGGGAGACCGACCGAATTAATATGACCAATGTTGTATTAATTCACAAATGCAGTTCTCCGAAGAAAATTACGGAGTATCGTCCCATAAGCCTGTGTAATGTTGTATACAAACTCATCTCAAAGATCCTGGCAAATCATCTTAAACCTTTTTTGAATGGTTTCATTTCTGAGAACCAAAGCGCCTTTACTCGCGGAAGACTTATGACCGATAATGCCTTTGTTGCTTTTGAAAATTTTCATACGATGAAGTGAAATGGAGAAGGTACAAACGGGAGTATCGTACTCAAAGTCGATATGAGTAAGGCGTATGATAGAGTGGAATGGGTTTTTCTTGATGAGGTGATGAAAAGGATGGAGTTTTCCCAAAATTGGAGAAATAGGGTTATGACTTATGTCACAACGGTCGCACACTCTTTTCTTATCAACGGGAAGGCGTCGGGCGTGGTGAGACCGAGCAGAGGCTTACGCCAAGGGGACCCCATTTCTCCCTATTTATTCCTCCTTTGTGCCAATGCGTTCTCATACTTGATCAAGGCTGCGGTTGACAAGGGGAAGCTACATGGGTCAAGTGTTTGCCGAGGAGCCCCGAGGATTTCCCACCTTTTCTTTGCGGATGATAGTATACTTTTTGCAAGGGCAAATATGAGAGAATTCTCCACAATCGCTGAGATTATCAGTACATATGAAAGAGCATCTGGATAGAAAATTAATTATTCCAAATCGGAAGTGGGCTTTAGCAAAAAGGTATTACCGTCTGTTCGGGAGAGTTTACTTGCTGCATTGGGAGTCCGCGAAGTGGACAAACATGAGAAGTATTTTCGCAAGCCTCAAAGAAAGAGTATGGAAGAAGATGCAGGGATGGAAAGAAAAAATGTTGTCAAAACCCGGAAAAGAGATCCTAATCAAAGCGGTTGTTTAGGCCATTCCGACGTATATGATGAGTTTATTCGCTATTCCAGAGGGGATTATAGAGGAGTTGCACATGCATATGGCCAAGTTCTGGTGGGGGACTACAGAGGGAAAGAGGAAAATTCACTGGTGCCTTTGGGACAAACTATGTAGGCCGAAAGCAATAAGAGGAATGAGGTTTCGAGACTTACGTGTTTTCAATCAGGCCTTGTTAGCGAAGCAGGTATGGAGGCTTATGACGAATCTGGAGTCACTGGCAGGAAGATTAATGAAAGCAAGGTATTTTAAGCATACCTCAATCCTTGATGCAAGACGGGGTCACGACCCAAGTTTTGCTTGGAGGAGTTTATGGGGGTCGAATTAATTGTTACTTGACGGGCTACGATGGAGGATGGGGAGTGGTAAGTTGATCAAAGTGTGGGATGATCGTTGGCTGCCAGGGGAGAGAGGTGGGCGTGTGCTACTTCCAAATGTTGAGGCATGACCGACTATGAGGGTTGCGGAGCTCATCGATGCTGCTACTGGTTCATGGAGGGTGGAGGTGATGAGTTCGCTTTTCTCAGAGGCTGAGATTGACCTGGTGCACGAAATTCCCTTGAGCAAGAGGATGTCGGCTGATCAATTGTTTTGGTGGCCGTCGAGGAATGGTGAGTATACAGTAAAGTCGAGGTACTGGTTAGGGGTTAGGGAGGGGACTGAACTTACTTGTAGAGGGGCAGGCTGATATGGGAGCAGGGGAGGGGTTGTGGCGAGGGATATGGGGGTTGAAGGTACCTCCAAAGCTCACCCATTTTATATGGAGGGCGTGTATAGGAATGCTTGCGGTAAAATCGAACTTATTTCAACGTCATTGTTGTAATAGGTCGCTGTGTGATTTTTGTGAGGTGGAATCGGAAACGGAGATCCATGCTTTGTTCAGGTGTCAATGGACGAGAAGCTTTTGGGTTGCCAATGGCTTTGATGAGATTATGAAGGAGGCACCAAGCTCGTCTTTCTCGGAGTGGGTGATGTAGGCGCTGCAAAAGATGGTGGGTGAGGAGAAGGGAAGGTTCTTAGCACTGATATGGGCTTTGTGGACAATCAGAAACTCACGAATTTTTGAGGAGGAACCGTGCAACCCGGAAGTGGTGATTATGGGATTTGCGCGGCTGGTTGCTTAGTATCAAGGGTATGCCAGTGCGGGACTGGTACGGGTGAGTAATGGGGTAGGGAAAGATGTAGGAGATACGGATATGGGTCAAGGCGTGGTGGGGAGAGATTCAAGGGATGAGGTCGTTATGGTTGCAAGTAAACGATGTCGAGCACGGTGGTCCGCGGAGACGGATGAAGCCAAGGCTATGTTTTTTGGGTTGGAAGTGGCGAAAAATCTGGGCATAAACAATATAACTCTGGAAACTGATTCCCTAAATGTTGTCCGGGCTGTCCAGAAGGATGTCGATCTACGAAGCGTTTTTGGTATGTGTTATGGACGTTTGTGACGGTATAAAATCCTTTGTTTTTAGAGGCGTGTCTCATGTAAAACGTGGGGGAAACACGGTTGCACACCTAGCTGCTAGACTTTGTTTGGCTATGGGTGAGGTACTGATTTCTGTAAATGACTTTCCGCAATCCGTCCTTAGTTTGGCGGAGTTGGATTTAATATAATATAAGCCCACGTTTTTCTTGCAAAAATTAAAAAAGTCCACAACTCCCCCAGATTTCTCCTTGTAGATTTCTCATTGTTCCCGACTACGAATGTAGTGTAACCTAGTCAAAGAGCATTTTATAACTAATTAGTAGTCGTATCGTAAGTCTAGCGCCCCGTGGCTTTGCTTAAATGTAGAAGTAATAACTCACATCAGATAATAAGGGGTTTTTGACTTAGTATAGCAAGCACCATTAAACTATTAAATACGAACATATGAGAGTCCTAGATGCTACAATATGAAACACTGATTCTACCTTGTTTTTGCCTAAAGGAAGCACTAATCACAAAAAGCCTAAAAATCTAAAGTCTGAGGATATAAAAATTACTAGTGCAAGTGATCTAATCACCTAAAGCGTAAATTAGACCAAATTTGACATAATTGTCTCTGGTTCCCACAAGTTCTAGGATGATAATTCATGATTTGGAAATTAAACCAATAATACTCGGTTGATTTTCTGCTTGCCTAATATGCATTAGATATTAAGTTAGGGTTATCCTAGTCCTTTTTAAGTTAATGAAAAGAAGAGCATATGTCATTTTTATTAATCATTTATTCTACTTTTTACCCTTAACTAGTAGAATAGACTTAAAATACTTTCGGTCGTATCTTTTTAATGTAGATCAGTCGACCTCTTAGAATCAGCCTCAACGAGGGCGTGCATATGACCACCTTTTCCATCTCCTGTGGTGTGATAATTCTTTGATTGCCGTGTCTCTAGCTAGGTTATTTCTAGATTTGGAGACGCCATCTTTCTACCTGGTTCTTTCATTTTCCATATTTCAAATGACTACCAGATACGGCAATTTATCAAATGAGCACAAATTGTTTTCTACCAAATTCGTCAATTTTCCATATGACTACCAAATGAGCACAAATTGCTTTCTACCAGGTTCGTCAACTTCCTATATTCCATGTGAATACCAAATGAGCACAAATCTCATATAACCGATCAACTTTATCATCCACTCTCATTACTGCTAGAAAAGTAGCTCGCCCGAGGATCAAACGATATTCTTAATACACTCGTGCCCAAACATAACAAATAAGATATGGGAGAATTCCATTCTGTTAAAACAGATGACGTGGCCATTAGTCCCTTAGCATGAACTTGAGACGTAAATTCAAGTACCAATATGATGTGACCATTATTTGAGCATATTTAGTCCCCGAATTAGCCTTGTCCCTATGCTTTTTAGTGCATATTTGGGTCATTTACTATCTTTAGTCCTTTGTTTTGCATATTCTTTGAGGTTTTATTTCCTTGGTAGAAGAGGAGTGCAAACCTTGCATTTTCATGGCAAAATAGAGCTAAATTGATCGAATCTAATGACCAAGCATCAAAGAGAAGACAAGACTAGAAGGTCTTTGTACATATTGTAGTAGATGGGCAATGATGAAGAAATCCTTGCATCCCCGACAAAATCCCGGAGGATTGTTGGGACTTGGGAGAAGAGAAGAAGAAAAGAAGAAAAAGAAGGCTGGGACAAGATCAGCTCGTCCAACCAGGCAGGACGCCCGTCCAGAAGTTTCCCAGGACGCTCGTCCAAGCTTCCCAGACGCTCGTCCAAGACTGCCAGAATCCGCTCGTCCAAGCCAGCAATTCGCTCGTCCAGCCACCTGAGAATCCGCTCGTCCCGACCCTTGGATGCTCGGATTGTGTTACAGACCCACACGTCCTCTTCTTGCTCCATTAAAGATGCGCATATTTTTGAAAGACCGGCTAAAAGGAGACCCGCATCTTTTCTGAGAGGAGCGATTCCTCAAGGACTTAATCGTCATTTAAGCCCTTAGTAAACCCTAAATTGTGTACCTAATCCCCACTATAAATACCCCATTAGTCTAATTAGATTAATCATGTTCTTCTTATCAATCTTTAGTGTAGTTTATATCATTCTAATCTCTTCTTAATCTTGTAATCAACTTCTAATCAAATATTAATACAAATCTCATTTCCTTAATTTCTCTTTTGTTCATCTTTTATTTTGGGTAATTGAAGATTATTTGGGTTATTATTGGGAGATTGACAACCTTCCAATCATTCATCAAGTACTTCTATTATTCTTTGCTTTATTTTTGGAATCATCATTAGGTATAATTCTCTTAATCCCTTTTTAATTATTGTTAATCATCTTCATTTATTCATCATGTTTTGCTTTGTTAATATGATTGACAACCTTGTTAACATGTTAAACTTGATAATGAGTGAGTAGTTTCCTTAACTAGGGTTTATGGGTAATTAGGGGAAACCAGCATGGGGGATGATTCATGGTTAATTTAATATGTTTTCATGATTTATTTGCTTGCTTGTTATGATCTCAACTTATGCACATGTCATGTTTGATGAAATGTGAGCCTATGAATCCTTGCATTTTTACCCATCACTTACCTTTTCAATGAGACTTGTAAGACATAAACCAACTCGAGTCTCATTAGACCATGCATATAGTTGAGTAGGGAGGATTAAGTCGACTTGTAGGTATTGTACAATCTAATCGATTCGGCTCCGGGACCCAAACCTTCCTAGGATTGTAAGATATAAACCAACTCGATCTATCACAACAATAATTGCTTGCTTATAATTTGAGAATATGTTTGTATGATCACTTCCCATGCATCCTCTATGACCCCATGACACCCTAGTGCTTTTAATCAATTGTTTACATCTCATTTTAATCATCTTGCTTGTTTACTCTTATTGCTATTTAGTTTAGTGATCTTCTTATCTCAACCAAAATCATGACACCCCTAGACACCGCTACTTGCAATCGAAAATCCTACATCAATACCCGTCCCTTGGGATCCGACCTTTACTTACCTCTTTACCAATAGTAGAGTTGTTTGTGGAGATATAAATATTGTTTTGGTCTAGGTGTTCCTAACGACAAGTAACCGAAAATTAAGCTCCAAGTTACCCCGGTGTTGACTTGATTTGATTTTCTTAGATTATTATTAGTTGTGTCTTTCTTTGCCTTGGGAAAGTAAAACTCCTCAAGGTTTGTTCTAATTGTTTTCAAGTTGTTTGATATTTTGCATGTCTAGAAGATCACAAGGTAACTTGTTATCCATTGATCACGAGAATGAAAGGACTTTGACAACCAATAGAAGGCTTGCTAGAAACACTTTGAGAGGAATTGGTGAGGTTGTAGATATTCATTCTCTTGAGTTCATCAACCCTTTTGCAAGAGAAGGTGAGGAGAACCCAACACAAAATCAACCACCAAATCAATCACAAAATCAACCCACAATGCCTAAATTTTCATCACATTCCGTACCAACCGAGGAGAACCTACCCAATGGAACTCCCACACCACAACACCTAACCGGAAATTTCATTGCAAAATCCGCATTTATCCAATTAGTCGAAAAAATCCAATTTGGGGGGATGCCTAGTGAAGACCCTCACTCTCACATGGAGACTTTTTGTGACTATTGTGAAGCGATTTCACAAACCAGTGTGACTCAAGACCAAATTCGATGGGTCTTATTCCCTTTTTCTCTAATTGGCACCGCAAAACAATGGTTGAAGAGCCTTGATAAAGCTACTCTTGGAATTGACTCTTGGAAGAAGTTGGCTCTAGCTTTCTACAAAAAATTTTATCCTCCGGAAAAGACTAATATGCTAAGAGCTCAAATTACGGGTTTTAAGCAAAGGGACGAAGAATATTTGTATGAAGCTTAGGAGCGGTTCAAAGGAATTTGTCGCTCATGTCCTCATCATGGACTTAGCGAGTGGTTCTTGGTACAACAATTTTGGAATGGTCTTTATGAAGACTCAAGAAACATTCTCAACATGGGATCAAATGGTATGTTCACCGAAGTTGACGATAATCAAACTTGGAACAAGATTGAGGAAATGGTGGTCCATAATTCACAATATAGTAGACCTCGCCAGGCTACTAGAGGAGGAAAGCATGAAGTGGACTCTATTACTCAATTGGGTGCTCAACTTAGTGCTCATATTGATACCATCAACTTAAAGTTTGAGAAGGCTATGGCTAAACTTGAAGAAGCCTCAAAATCACCAAAGCATCATGTTAATGCCATGGTAGCATCTTCATCAATCCCAAGTGGGATATGTGAGAATTGTGGAACTTTGGGACATGACCAAAGTGAATGTAGGGGAACAAATGAACAAGTGAATGCTTTTCAAGAATACAAGAGTGGTACCCCATATTCCAATTATTACAATGAAAACACCAAATTCCACCCAAATCTCTCATACAAAAGCCAAAATGTTCAAAACCCTCAACAAACACACACCCCACCTCCCATGAGAAACCAAAATCAAAGACCCTTTTTCAACCAAAACCAAGGTTACCAAAATCAAACTCCATACAATCAACAAAATGACCAAGGTTTTGATGTTCAAAAAGCGGACCTCCAAATGCAAAAGAATCAACAAGAATTTTTCACTCAAATGCAAAAAGATAGCCAAGCAAAAGACATCACCATCAATAACATCCTAGCGCACAGAAAAATGTTGGAAACTCAATTGACCCAACTAGCATATTGAAACTCTCAAAGACAAAAGGGGCAATTACCACCTCAAAGTAATCCCCCAAGGCATAAAACGGTTAGTGCCATTCACTTGAGGAATGGTACGAGATATGAAGGACCAAAGAAGCAAGTTGAGGATGAAGTTGTGAAAGCTTGTGACAAAGAAGAAGAAGTGCAAAACTGTAAGAAAGATGAACTAAAAAAAGAAGAAGTTTCAAAGAAAAGTGAAGAAAAGGCCAAGGAGAAGGAGCCCATTGTGATTAGACTTCTATTCCCAAGTCGTCAAACTAAGCCTAAGTTTGATGATCAACTTGGAAAATTCATGGAAATATTGAAGAATTTGGAAGTCTCGATTCCTTTCACGGAATTAATCAATCACGTGCCGGCCTATGCAAAGTACATGAAGGACATCCTTACGAAAAACAAGTCGACCCGGAAGCTTGAAACTATCGCCTTCACTAAGGTGAGTAGTGCAATCCTTCAAGGGAGTTCACCTCCAAAACTTAATGATCCGGGAAGCTTCTTAATACCGTGTACCATTGGCGACACCACGATCAACAAGGCTTTGTGTAATCTAGGAGCAAGCGTGAGTGTTATGCCGTATTCGGTTAGTAAAAGGCTAGGGATGGGAGAACTTAAATGTACCAACATCACACTCCAAATGGCCGATAGATCGACGAAGACACCGTTAGGGATATGGGAAGATGTTCCCGTGAGAATTGGCAAATTCTTCATCCCGGTGGACTTTGTCATTGTTGGCATGGAAGAAGACTCCAATATTCCAATCATCCTAGGTAGACCTTTCTTGCACACTGCGGGTGCGGTGATAGATGTGAAGCCCGGAGAGCTTACTCTAGAAGTGGGAGACGAGACCATAACTTTCAATCTTGACAAGACCATGAGAGCTCCCTGATTGCATGAACCATGCTTTATGGTTGATCACTATAGCCGGAAGGATGATAGGAAGAAGTCGGAATTCCAATGGAAAAAGAAAGTTGATGATGCTCCATCAAAAGAGCAAGGAAATAGCAACAATGAGAGCTTGAAAAGCTCACCCATGACAAGTGAAGAGGATGGTCTTATTGGCCAAAACAAGAAAGAAGGAGAGTTGTCTCTATCAACTCAATAAATTATTAATGATCAAGTAGACGAAGTTTGCGGTCTTTGGGATGATGAGTTCGAAGGGATATTCAATCCCTACATTGGTAATGCTATGAACCAAGACCATCACTGAGAACAACAAGTGCAAAAATCTATTGAGGACCTTTATCATGACAATGAACAAGCTTTTTACTACTTCTTCAAGGTGTTGAGTAACATCAACAACACCTTGAACATGCCCCCTTGACATCTCACATTGGATGAGAGTTTGGTGGAGTCCTCCCTAAACCACCATTTGTATATATTCTAACTCCCTAACTTGCATTTCAATTTTTACATTGCATTTTTGTCATTATGGGATTTATATTTTTGTGCCTTGATCAAGATATTCATCATTTTAAGAGAAGTGACGGAGGGACTTATGGTTTCATTAATGTGTCGTGCTTTGACTTAGTGTGGGGATAACAATTGCCTAGGCTATTCATGCCTTTGTAGTGCCCCTACAATGAAGGACACGAGAAATGAAGAATGAAAATGATATGGGTTATGCAGTACCCACGGATGGACCTGAATCCGTGTGGTCAAGGAAGAATCCGAGCGGCCAAAAGGGAATACGCTCGTCGTCAAGGAATCCGAGCGTCTAAGATGCAATCCGCTCGTCTGGCAGAGCTGCAGAATTCAAAAAACTGGTCTGTCACAGAATCCGAGCGTCTCAATTAAGAATCCGCTCGTCTTATTCTGGACGCTCCTCTTACAGGAAAGACGCTCGTCTTTCTGCTGTTGAATTTTAAAGTTTCTCCCTGTAACAGAATCCGAGCGTCCGTCCAGGAAGACGCTCGTCTCAAATTGAAAAATTCGCTCGTCTTTGCTGAAAGACGCTCGTCCTGTGGCGTCCTTTCCTGAGATAAAACACGGAGAATCCGCTCGTCCCAACCCCTGGTCCGCTCGTCCCCCCTGCTATTTCAAACATAACGGGTCTTTTAAACCCTCCTCCCTCATTCATTTTCATTTCTTCTACATTCAAACACTACCCAAAACCCAAAAACCCCAAAAACCCTCATCCTCTACATCAACAAAACAAAAAAATCCTCAACCAAATTCAACAAAATCAAATCCAAACTTCCTCACAACAAAAATTAATCACTCCTTTCGCAACAACAATTGATTCAAACACCAAAGTCTTCAACTTTTGAGTCGATTTTTAGGATATAAAACAACATTCATCCTAAATCGATTTGGGTATCACTAAAAATTGAAGATTTCAATCCTTCATTAGTGTAATCAAGTAAAGGAAAATGGCAAGAACTAAAGGAGGTAACAAGGCACCCCCAAAGAAGACACTTTCAAAAAGGCAACAAGCTCTTCAAGCAATACAATTGTCAAAGGCATTGGTAGTCCATGAGGCAAGGTTGGAGGTTCAACAAGGTCCCCCTATGGAAGCTACAACATCAACAACTCCGGTCATTGAGCAATTATCCAATTATCCGGAGGTAATTTTCACTTCCGACACTCATAGGGATAAATTTGTTCTCTTTAATAAAAAGACCATTATGCCTACAAAATTTATTTGTGAAGATGCTTTGACAAAGTTGGGTGTTCTTGAACAAACCAAAACCTTCTTGAGTCTATGGGATTGGGTAAACTGTTTACCATGAAAGAATTGACATACCCCTCTTTCACCTTGGAATTTTTGAGTTCCTTTAAAGTCACAAGGGTGGAGACTAGAACCCACATCGAGTTTCGTCTTGCAAATGTTGATAGACGCATCACTTATGGCGAATTGAGTAAGATTTTAGGCCTTAGAGATACCCCGAAATATACAAAGATCCCCGACAAGTATGACCCCGCTCCTCTTTCGGAGGCAATTTCCGAAAAGAAATTTGTGCGCTTTCATGATTGTGGTGCTCTATTATCCACCATCCGGGCATTAGAGTATGGCATAAGGTCATTGGGAATACTTTGATAGCAAGAAATGGCACTAATCATCTTACCAAGATCGATTGTGTTCTTCTTGAGTCGGCCTTGAACATAGGAAGAGAATTTACTAAGCCATATAATGCTCTATGACTTTTGATTGAACGATGGCTTAATGTCAATTGTGGTAAAGAGGGCACCTCTTTCATTGTAAATGGAGGACTATTTACCCATTTGGCCAAGCACTTTAACCCAAATGTCAACAAAGACAACACTTATGTGGCGGTTAAAGGAGGCCATCTCATTGATATGGACACCATGATTCACAAGTTTAAGTGGGTCAAGCATGATTCTCTTGACACCAAATATGGGTGGTTAACCAATGAAGCTAGATCCTTCACCTTGCCTTCAAAGATTTGCCGATTGAGTGTTCACCGACCGAACTACCTTCTTCCACTCTCCGAGGAGACCGAGTATATTATTCAACAACAAAGAGGCGAGATTGACGAGCCCTCCTCCTCCATTATCACACCACCCTACCCATTTGAGTATCACGAATTCAAACCCAAGGATGTCGAAGTAGGAAATGATTACATGACTCTACTCATGAGGAAAATGCACAAGCAAGGTTACAATGATAGAGTGGATGCTTACAAGGCCCAATATCCGCCCCTCCTACATCTAGCTAGGCAAGGACTTCTTGATCCATCATGTTCTTTGCCTAGTTGGGCGGATAGGGAATTTGTCTTTCCTAGCACCTCTAGTGGTGGAAGACCGGGTGGAGAGGAGAATGTTGATGTTGAGGGTGTTGATGAAGAAGGTGAAGAAGAAGAAGAGGTTCTAGAAGGTGTTCAAGAAGAAGAAGCTCAAGAAGAGGAAGAGGAAAGTGAGGAAGAGCAAGGAAGTGAAAGCGGGAGTGGAGATGATTCCACATCTATGGAGGAAGATGATGATAATGATGATATGATGGAGGATTAGCAAACCTTGGAGGCTCCTACATTCTTTCACCCCTCTTATGGTTTATCTACTTCTTTTGTTTTCTTTATTATATTTTGATCATTTATTTTGTGGAGTCCTAGGAACATGGAGGACTAACACGTTGGCTTCATTAAGGTGTTCATTTTTATTGTTCCCACTTGTAAAATCCAAAATGACAATCTTTAGTTTCATGCATTGCATTCCATGTGCATGAACTACCCCAAAATTGAAGACGTTAGAAATAATGTCTATTTTGGTTTGGGGAAGTCCATGCATATGCATTGGGAGCTAATTTAAATTATGCTCTCCGCCATAACAAAAACACATGCATCATGTAGTGTAGCTTAGTATAATTTGCATTTAGTATAGGAATCATGCATCATATTTGCATAATTTCCTATCGTATTGGCCATTGAGGACAATGCCCATACTAGTCTGGGGATGCAAAATTCTAACTTGACTTTTATTCAAAATCCAAAAAAAATCAAAAATTGAAAAAAGTTTGAAAAATTGAAAAATCCAAAAACATGTTCATTTCCTTTGTAGTGTAGTCTTGTATATATTGTTTTGTATATATTGTGTTTGTTCATCCTTGTTCACATTGATTGACTATGCCACATCCGAGACATGAGGATATTGAAGACCGCATGGTATGATCTTTCCAATCTCCTTTTTCCTCTTTATGTTAATGACTATGTGGCTTTATTTTGATTGATGCGGTAAAAACAATGTGAATTTAGGATTGCATTTAGATTATTTGGCATACTAGTTGGTAGAAGCATATGCATTAGGATGTATAAATGTTAGTTGCATCATGGCATGTAGTTTGCATGTTAGAAAAATTTTGTGAAACCGTCTACTTGGGAAACTTGACAAGTGTATATAAGGCCCTAGTAGATGCTTTTTCTTCTTAAGACTTTGCTTGTTAGAATACTTGTAAAACACCCTAGGATATGTCATGCTAGTATCCTTTGACCCATGGATTAAGGCCTAGTCAAGAGTACCTTGTGGTGTGATAACTCCTTGGCTACCGTTTATTCCAAGGTGACCCTTGAAACCATGCAACCATCATTCATCCATGTTCTACCATACATTTTGTCATCAAAGGGAATGGGTACAAAAAAAAATTGTTCAAAAATTTGAGTTCAAGAAATGAAAAGAAAAGAAAAAGTTTGCAATTGTATCAAAAGAAAAGAGGAGTAACAAATATAAAAACTCCTATGCTTCAAATATAAGGCACCCTCGTTACTAATTGGGGTGACTTTGAAAATGTTCAAAATAAAATGCAAAAAGTTTAAAAGTTGTCAAGTATTGAAATGCCAAAAATCAAATGAAATGGCAAAAAGAATGTGTTCTCAAATGTCAAATGCCACAAGAAATTGAGGGGAAAAACAAACAACAAAAGCAAACTCCCAAAATGAAACTAAAAAAACTATCGATCCCTTTATCCATCGTATCCACTTTTGTGCATGGTAGAGAGGGGATGACCCTTCTTCTTGTCTAGGCAAGAGGGGGAATTCCGCGATCCTCCAGTGTTTCTAACACCATAGGGAGTCTATTCTTGACAAAAGCATTTAACGATTTAGGACAAAGGTACCCTAGCTTGACACAACTTGGAGGTGATTTATTGGTATCCTTCTAGGCTTAGTAGTTTGAAGAAATTGCATCTATGAAGGAGTGTGTACCCTTGAATTGCTTCCCCTTTAGATAATTTCCGCCACTTAAAGGAGGAAAGTGGTTATTCTTTTGTAGATGCATCCATTACTTGATTTTATGTGCTTTAATGATTGGATGTGTCGCCATTTTGGCAAGACCCACCTTGCCTTGCAAGAAGGCATCCTACCTCATGGTTGTCTTGTTGTGAGTTGAAGGGGCAGAGTGAGACCCGCTAATTGTCTCATGTCGGCTATATTAGTAGGATAGTTTAAATAACGGTCCTAGTTTTTATCACCTCTTTACTCGGGATGAGCAAAGGTTCGGTTTGGAGATATTTGATGTGACCATTATTTGAGCATATTTAGTCCCCGAATTAGCCTCGTTCCTATGCTTTTTAGTGCACATTTGGGTCATTTACTATCTTTAGTCCTTTATTTTGCATATTCTTTGAGGTTTTGTTTCCTTGGTAGAAGAGGAGTGCAAACCTTGCATTTTCATGGCAAAATAGAGCTAAATTGATCGAATCTAATGACCAAGCATCAAAGAGAAGACAAGACTAGAAGGCCTTTGTACATATTGTAGTAGATGGGCAATGATGAAGAAATCCTTGCATTCCCGACAAAATCCCGGAGGATTGTTGGGAGAAAAGAAGAAGAAAAGAAGAAAAGGAAGGCTGGGACAAGACAGAATCCGCTCGTCCAAGCCAGCAATCCGCTCGTCCAGCCACCTGAGAATCCGCTCGTCCTAACCCTTGGACGCTCGGATTGTGTTACAGACCCATACGTCATCTTCTTGCTCCATTAAGAATGCGCATATTTTTGAAAGACCGGCTAAAAGGAGACCCGCATCTTTTCTGAGAGGAGCGATTCCTCAAGGACTTAATCGTCATTTAAGCCCTTAGCAAACTCTAATTTGTGTACCTAATCCCCACTATAAATACCCCATTAGTCTAATTAGATTAATAATGTTCTTCTTATCAATCTTTAGTGTAGTTTATATCATTCTAATCTCTTCTTAATCTTGTAATCAACTTCTAATCAAATATTAATACAAATCTCATTTCCTTAGTTTCTCTTTTGTTCATCTTTTATTTCGGGTAATTGCAGATTATTTGGGTTATTATTGGGAGATTGACAACCTTCCAATCATTGATCAAGTACTTCTATTATTCTTTGCTTTATTTTGGAATCATCATTAGGTATAATTATCTTGATCCCTTTTTAATTATTGTTAATCATCTTCATTTATTCATCATGTTTTGCTTTGTTAATATGATTGACAACCTTGTTAACATGTTAAACTTGATAATGAGTGAGTATTTTCCATAACTAGGGTTAATGGGTAATTAGGGGAAACCAACATGGGGGATGATTCATGCTTAATTTAATATGTTTTCATGATTTTTTTGCTTGCTTGTTGTGATCTCAACTTATGCACATGTTATGTTTGATGAAATGTGAGCCTATGAATCCTTGTATTTTTTTACCCATCACTTACCTTTTCATAGAGACTTGTAAGACATAAATCAACTCGAGTCTCAGTAGACCATGCATATAGTTGATTGGGGAGGATTAAGTCGACTTGTGGGTGTTGTACAATCTAATCGATTCGGCTCCGAGACCCAAACCTTCCTAGGATTGTCAGATATAAACCAACTCGATCTATCACAACAATAATTGCTTGCTTATAATTTGAGAATATGTTTGTATCATCAATTCCCATGCATCCTCTATGACCCCATGACACCCTAGTGCTTTTAATCAATTGTTTACATCTCATTTTAATCATCTTTCTTGTTTACTCTTACTGCTATTTAGTTTAGTGATCTTCTTATCTCAACCCAAATCGTGACACCCCTAGACACCGCTACTTGCAATCGAAAATCCTACATCAATACCCGTCCCTTGGGATCCGACCTTTACTTACCTCTTTACTAATAGTAGAGTTGTTTGTGGAGATATAAATATTGTTTTGGTCTAGGTGTTCCTAACGAAAAGTAACCGAAAATTAAGCTTCATGTGAGTCCGACCACAATACAAGCTCAAACATATTCAAATCAAAATTTAATCTCAAACAGATTCAAATCAAGTTTCAAAAGGCTCAAATGTCAAAGATAAAAAAAAACATGATCTGAAACACATTCAAATCCAGTGTCAAAAGTCTCAAAAAGTTAAAAGACAAAAAAATGATCTAAAATAGAAAGAAATCCAATATCAAAAGTCTCGAAACTCTCAAAAGTTCATAAGGAAAACAATTCCAGTCACAATTTGCAAACAAATTGCAAAGTAGTCATTTTTTCAATTCTAAGACAAGTCAATCCAGAGTTACATTGTCTTCATTCCTCTTGGGACGATCCTTTCATTCATTTAGGTGAGTGAGATAGGCACACAGATCTTCAGTGTCTCCTAACACCATAGAACATTATACCCCACTCCATTTATCACCCTCGTTTAGCATCTAAGACTTCGGGGGATGTAACTCAATTTATATGGTCACAAAAATATTTTGTTTTTATGGTATTACTTTGCCTAATTAGCAGAGCTTGCTACTTTAAAGAGGGCAAAACCCATCAAAACATAACTCAAATTCACAAGTAAAAAAATGATAAATATTCTCCACACCAGAGATATTTCTAGAGTAACCGTGTCCATTAATTCTACTTGGATCACATTTGGGTTAGAGCCCATCTTTTTCAAAATATTTTCAAAAAAAAATACTTTTGTTACTCATTTCAAAGGTTTTCGAAACCAGCATTTGCATTCATCATACATGCATCATATCTAGAACATGTATTTGCATTTTAGGTGTCATATATTTGTCATTAACTATTCTCAGTCGACTACTCTAATCTTCATCATCTAGATTCATCCAAAGTGGGGGCTTTTCATAAATTCTCATTTTTCTCGTAATTTTTTTTTTTTGTTAATTTCAAAATCAATGATTGTGAAAAATTCCAGTCAAATCTTTTTGCAAAGTAAAATTTTACAATTCTTCAGCCCATTTCGTGAAATAAAATTTTACGATTTTCAAATCTAGCTTTTTCAGAATTACTAATTAAACTTGCGCTCGGCGAGCCCTAATACGCATTTGAGTTCATAAAATAAATTTTTTTGAACATGTCCTTTTGCGAAATAAAATTTTGCAATTTTCAAATAAATTAGTTGGCGGGCCGTGATACGCATCTAAGTTCTTAAAATAAAATTTTCTGAACTTACCTTTTTGCGAAATAAAATTTTGTAATAACTGATCGGCAGGCCCTGACATGCATCAGAGTTCATAAATTAAAATTTTCTGAACTTGCCTGTTTGCGAAATAAAATTTTGCATTTTTCAAATCACTTGATCGGCAGTGTAACACTCCAACTATCCGGCCAAGATGATCGGAGCGTTACCATCTCGGTTTCCCGAGGTAGGGTTTCAAAACTTCAATCAAAGAACATTTTATTAATGTAATGTTTAGTAAATTACATAAACGTAAACAAATGAATAAATAAAATACAACTCGTGACATCTATACTCTTATAGCCAACTAGACTCGTCTTGTGATATCATCGAGCTCGTCCCGTCTCCCGCGTACTATCGAAACAACCTGAATATAATCTTCTCCCCATATGACCAAAGGATATCATATGGATCAACACAAGCCACCCTAAAGAGATAAGTAACAATGCACAGACACACAAACGTCAGTTTCATTAAATAAATAAAGTGTGACTCGACTCGAGTGTGGGAACATACAACATGACTATGATATGAATGAATCACCATCAACAACCACCACCACGGTACCGGGACACGCCCAGACATACCGACAACCACACTGGTACCGGGACACGTCCTGACATACCTGTAACACCCCCATACTCCAAGTGCCTTACCAGGACCACTCAGGTATAAGGATGCCACCATCTCGGTTACCCGAGGCATGATAATCATAAGACAATAACGAAACGACTTTAAATGATATAACTTTAGTGAAAAGTACAACCAAGGCCAAATCCCAAAATACGAGTACAAGTTCTCAAACCAACTGTCTAAACAACTAAATGCAAAGTTTATAAAACTACTAAGCTACAAAGAAGACTTCTATCGTCAGACAGTGGCACATCCCAGCAATCCCATGTGACTCAACTCAAACCTGCTCAATTACTGCTCACCATCTCCGAATGGATCACCGCAGGTTTTGCAAAACAACAACCGGGGTCAGTGCTAATCACACAACTTATATATATATATCAACAATACGATAAACAGACAGCTTAACCGTCACACACACACACACAATCACACCAGCCCCATCAATCTCAATCACCGACTGTCCACTGGACCAGCCCTGCCAATGGGGGACCGCAGCCGTACCCACCTAAGCCCCGCTCATCATACCGAGCGATAACCCTGTCCATTAATGTGCACATCCCCTTCCGTGGCGGGTTCCACGAAGGGCGAAACTAGGGCGTAAAGCCACTCCCGCAAGTGACCCCACTCAGCCGAGAACGCATCTCGAGAACCAGAGACAAACAATCACAATCACAACCGTCACAATACAATTACTATATTATTCAATCAACCACAACTCATCAACATCACATTATGGGACTAATACTGAGTAAGAAATCCTACCTGGAAAGCACAACAATCAGAACAATTAGACAGTCTCAACAGCTGTATCAAAAAGTCTCTTCTACAAATCCTCCTCCTATCATACATACACATAATCACTACCAATCATTATCTACAACAAAACCTCCAATTCCCCATATTAGGGTTTAAACAACTTAAAGGAAATACTATAAAAATGGTACATAGATCTTACCCTTGACGCAAGGATCTCAACGGTATAAAGAAAGGTGAAATCCGACCTTCCAAACTCCGGGATTTGCTAACAATGCGATAGATGCGAAGAACGATGTTTTGTTTTCTCTCTTGATAGTAATTAGGTTTTGAAAAGTGTTTAAGAACAATGACGGAAAAGATTATATACCTAATCGCATTATTAACAAAACCCGAGAAATAACTCCCCGTAAACCGGCTACTTCAATCGAGTAGCTAATGTACTCGATCGAGTGCCCCCTTACTCGATCGAGTACCCACGTTACTCGATCGAGTACCCAACAGGTCAGAAACTATTTTAAAACGCAACTCACCCTTACTCGACAGAGTAAGGCCTACTCGATAGAGTACCCAGAGACTCATAAATACGGAGTATTACAGTCTTCCCTCCTTAAAAAGAACTTCGTCCCCGAAGTTCAACCCATACATGAAACAACCATGCCAACTCGACCAAGACACAACAACATAACTAAGAACTCAAGAACTCGACCAAACATAAAACATGAACTCTTAACACCCACTCCACCAACTATGTTTACTTCCTTAACATGACTCACGAATCGTATCCACCACATATATATCTCTCACGACACCAACTTCATACATAACCAACTACCATCCTCTAACGCTGCTACCTCCATAGTATCATCCACTATCAAATCCAAAATCAAGACACTCATCGACATCAAATGGAATGTTACATTCTACCACCCTTAAAAGGAACTTCGTCCTCGAAGTTTACTAACACTCATAAACATCATCATCCAATCACAAGACTGTGAAATATTCTCACACTCCTAAATATCGAACTACTACAAGCACGGTCATGGCCTTTAACAAAATTAACCACAACACGAATCAACCTTTTATTTAACATCAAGACTCAAACTTCCAAATATATTACCATATGCACACCCATCAAAATCTCTTTTATCGCATCCTACTCCTCTTAAGATAAATGTTACGTCCTCGTAACTCGCTAATACTAAATCCTAGATATATCTTTTCATTATCCTCATCACCACCGCATGTCAAAGATAACCACCTATAATCTAAACACTCGCCATGCACATATCCAAGGCTCTCTTACTTAAACAACTCTCATACTTCACTTCACTCGTCACACCACCTAACCTATACCACAAAATTCTTAGTTTAACCCAAAACTTCACTTGTTCCCTATTACCGCAACATGACACACCTCTCTATATAAACTATATAAAATGCTTATCGCCAAAAGCATAACTCACAATCCACACTTGTTACGTACACTCACACTAGATCCTCAAATTCCTTTCTTTCATTACAGCAAGACTCATACATAACTTAACACGACACTTATTATTCAACACCCTACACTCACTGTCTCAACAAAGGATTATGAACCACCTGCATATATCAGATCATTACCACACATGTTCTACGAATCACTTGCCATGACTATGACTACCGATGCCTCATCTTAAAACAAGATCAAAATTATCAGAATAACTTCTCACAATCCGTGTCCCATCAATAGAATGTCACTATACCATGACAACAACGAAAACATGTACAACTCTCTTTCATATCATACTCTACCCTCATTCCAAAACTTAACTGGTAAGAAACATCGATAACAAAACAACTGTCTATCTGTACAAACTGAAACTCACAGAAAGCAACATCAAACAAAACAACAATCTATGTATGACTGGTATGTACTTTCGAAACTCGAATCATAATCATCCCGCCTACTCCACCACAACCGGTGACGGCATCGCAACACCGCCACCAACAGCCACACCGCAGTGCGAAAATACCCGCACCACCACACTATGTGCCGTGCCCGGATCACCACCCGAGGCACAACAACCACATCGATAGACATCAAAACTGCATACAATTCCCATAAACACTGACTCAGAATAACTTCTCAGACAAGAAAAACTTACTCAAATCCACTTTACTAAATCATAACACAACATATTTTATGAATTAAACAGATAATAACCTCGTGAATATCATCCCCTTACCATATCACAGATTGACATGTATCATGAATATATACAGGTATAACCAGTCATGCCAGATCACTCAAATTATTACCTTTTTAATCATCATTCAATTAGATTAGCGTACCCAACATGCATTACCGAACATTCAAATAACAACTTTATGATAATCACACCATATCACGTCTTGTGAGGTCAAAACCTCACACAAACATTTATATATATATCACAGACCCGTAATCACATCCAACCAGTCAATCCTGATCACGTAAGTTACCACTCAACAAAGGTTGCCTGTTGTCCGAGCTTAACTCGCATGCCCCTCGTCACATTCTTCCATTCGCATCACCAGCACCTTCTGCCATACATAACCATACCGCTAACACTCATTATGAGAAACCGCCTCCTAAGACTATGTCTTATACTTCCTCAACCATACTTTTATCAATTCAGTCTCTATAAAATCAGCCTCTTTAGAATTGCCACTTTTCTAATATACCATCACCCTTAACCACTAGTCAAAAACCATAACACTACCACTGTCCGGACATCAAACCTCTTACACTCATCTCTAAACATCACGATTTCTTTCTTATCTGTGGTTAGCATCCCAAATAACGAACATCAAATCCATCAACAACACTACCTCAACATTCTTCCCAATACTATCCTTAATTGTGTCATCATCTAACTCTCCACCAAAATCTCATATCATGCAGATATTCAACCAACTTCTTACTCCCTTAATTCCTCGAAACTCATGATTAATCATGTTGTCCTGAAACTTCTGTATAACCATTAACTTACTTACTCTTGATAGTATCATACGTCACGACGATTCCTTACTTTTATGTTACATAACTCCGGTGAACATTTTTCTCAGCTTACTTTTATCCTTCTTTTCTCTTTATACTCAACAATACCATTTAATAGCTCAACTCCTTATTACTTCTATCTAACCCTTTAGTGCACCAATTACCTTCTCATCGCTCCAAAACTCAAATCCCATTATTTTATATCGATATCATCTCACTCTTTCTTACCATGGGTCCCTTCTCATCACTCCACTCACTCACACTTGCCACTAATTTGTCCATAGGATCAACGTTTAATGTTCAAACAATTACATCTCCCTTTTTGTATCTCTAGAAATCAAAATTCTTTTTATACCGTTAATTGCCCAAGGAAATCACACATTAGTTTCGTCTCTCGATAACACAAATTTCCAAACTCAGTCACTATCTGCAAATCCACATCGCGACATGTCTCCATTAAGTTCACTATATACCACTTTTCTCAACTCCTCTGAAACGACCTTTTATTACATATATTCTTAATCAACACTATTCCTAACCTTCTCCCTCCATAATTCGTTATAGATCTCAGGTTGCTACTATCCACATTCTTTCTTTCTATCTTTTCATTCTCACGTTCCATAACTCACATCATCCCTTGCCCACATTCATTTACTTTTACATTACTCAACATTCAAACATATCGCTCATCTCATCTCACAAAACATGCTCTATGTCTCAATCAACCATACCAATCTTCCTTTTCTTTTTCCACTATCTATCACAACACATGTAACTTATGTCCTCCCACCGAACTCCTACTCACCACAGGTGCCACTCACTTCACCATAAGATTGGGTAACTTACGTATCAAGACCAACATACATGTAAAACGGTGCATAAAGAACCAAATTAATACCTTTAAATTAAACATAATATGCAACGAAGTCAAAAGATAAGCCTATGACCCAAAACAGAGGTCATTAGATCGAGTACAGGCCACTCGATCGAGTAAGGGACTTACTCGATCGACTAGGTGAAGGTCAGAAGCACGCAAAACAAATCACCAGGGCTACTCGATCGAGTAACTAACGTACTCAATCGAGTGCCCCCTTACTCGATCGAGTACTAAGGATACTCGATCGAGTACTCGAATTCTCAGCATTGTCCAGTTTTCGTAAAACAGTCATAACTCACTCATTTCTTGGTCGATTTGGGTGTGAGACCTATCGTTAGAATCGTAAAAGGACAAGCTATCACCTCCAATTAAAATCACATTAAAATCATTTATTCATCTCAAGTTATAACAGTTTAAAGACAACTTTGCTGTAATCAGACGACATAACTATTTGATTTTTACTTCCAAACAACTTAAACAACAACCAAGCAAACAAAACCAATCCAAAACTCATAGCACCAGTATTCCTAGTCATATGTTACTATCTTCAAAAGCCAAGCAACAAATAACTCGATGCACATATCTCATTCAACTTACCAATCACATATTACCCACATGTTTTTGTTATATAACTTTACGTAAACAAAATTACAATTATATGACATCAAGTAACATATTCACATGTTACTAGCATAACAAAACTATAACATCTCTTCCATCATACAACATGCTTTAAAAAAATCATATTATCATGCAACACTTATCATCTTTTCCACCAATTATTCATGCTCTTACTCAAACTTTCAGCTATATAAACTCGTACAACACTACCAACAACATATATGTATACATAACTCTATGTATAACTCAAATCAAACAAATTTTCCTCCCGTATCTCTATAATGCCATATCGTAAAAAAACTATCATGCTTTCAATAAATAACTTACGAAATCACATCATCACCATCTTTTCTACACATTCCCATTCTCCACATACATACATCCACTGATTCATGCGACACATCACCATATAGGTACACAATTCACAAGATAAACACATAGCGATCCCGACTCATATCCCATGGTGACTGGTTCAAAATTGTAGGGCGAGTTCGCGACTTTAGGACGTCTCCCAAGTCTTTGCATTAGCTCCTACAACCTTTACCCCGGGTTCATTTTAATTGACTCCCTATATTCAATAAATTCATTGGTTACAGGTTTCAGGATCGTCGCTCTGATACCATTTGTAACACCCCCATACTCCAAGTGCCTTACCAGGACCACTCAGGTATAAGGATGCCATCATCTCGGTTACCCGAGGCATGATAATCATAAGACAATAATGAAACGACTTTAAATGATATAACTTTAGTGAAAAGTACAACCAAGGCCAAATCCCAAAATACGGGTACAAGTTCTCAAACCAACTATCTAAACAACTAAAAGCAAAGTTTATAAAACTACTAATCTACAACGGAAGACTTCTATCGTCAGACAGTGGCACATCCCAGCAATCCCATGTGACTCAACTCAAACCTGCTCAATTACTGCTCACCATCCCCGAATGGATCACCGCAGGTTTTACAAAACAACAACCGGGGTCAGTGCTAATCACACAACTTATATATATATCAACAATACGATAAACAGACAGCTTAACCGTGACACACACACAATCACACCAGCCCCATCAATCTCAATCACCGACTGTCCACTGGACCAGCCCTGCCAGTGGGGGACCGCAGCTGTACCCACCTAAGCCCCGCTCATCATACCGAGCGATAACCCTGTCCATTAATGTGCACAACCCCTTCCGTGGCAGGTTCCACGAAGGACGAAACTAGGGCGTGAAGCCACTCCCGCAAGTGACCCCACTCAGCCGAGAACGCATCTCGAGAACCAGAGACAAACAATCACAATCACAATCACAATCACAACCGTCACAATACAATTACTATATTATTAAATCAACCACAACACATCAACATCACATTATGGGACTAATACTGAGTAGGAAATCCTACCTGAAAAGCACAACAATCAGACGGTCTCAACAGCTGTATCAAAAAGTCTCTTCTACAAATCCTCCTCCTATCATACATACACATAATCACTACCAATCATTATCTACAACAAAACCCCCAATTCCCCATATTAGGGTTTAAACAACTTAAAGGAAATACTATAAAAACGGTACATAGATCTTACCCTCGACGCAAGGATCTCAACGGTATAAAGAAAGGTGAAATCCGACCTTCCAAACTCCGGTATTTGCTAACAATGCGATAGATGCGAAGAACGATGTTTTGTTTTCTCTCTTGACAGTAATTAGGTTTTGAAAAGTGTTTAAGAACAATGACGGAAAAGATTATATACCTAATCGCATTATTAACAAAACCCGAGAAATAACTCCCCGTAAACCGGCTACTCGATCGAGTAGCTAAGGTACTCGATCGAGTGCCCCCTTACTCGATCGAGTACCCACGTTACCCGATCGAGTACCCAACAGGTCAGAAACTATTTTAAAACGCAACTCACCCTTACTCGACAGAGTAAGGCCTACTCGATAGAGTACCCAGAGACTCATAAATACGGAGTATTACAGTCTTCCCTCCTTAAAAAGAACTTCGTCCCCGAAGTTCAACCCATACATGAAACAACCATGCCAACTCGACCAAGACACAACAACATAACGAAGAACTCAAGAACTCGACCAAACATAAAACATGAACTCTTAACACCCACTCCACCAACTATGTTTACTTCCTTAACATGACTCACGAATCGTATCCACCACATATATATCTCTCACAACACCAACTCCATACATAACCAACTACCATCCTCTAACGCTGCTAGCTCCATAGTATCATCCACTATCAAATCCAAAATCAAGACACTCATAGACATCAAATGGAATGTTACAATACCGATCACCACACTGGTACCGGGACACGCCCAAACATACCGATAACCACAAACAGGTACCGGGACATGCCCAGACGTACCGGGTCCGGAAGCCAACCGGATCCCCTGCCAGACGTCGTGTCTCACCCACACGAGTCCCTCCGTAACTCAAGCCATTAATGTGCACATACCTCTTGGAGTGGGAAGCTCCAAGAGGCGGCTTAAGCGCAAGACGGTCTTCCAACCGTCTTACGTCTCCAAAACAAGTAACCAAACAAACCACCATGTCCTCCGACATACAAGACAACACAACAAATACGATATACCACATAACATGCCAATTACCGACTCACTCAATGCAAATGAATGACAAAAGACTCATTTTATAAATAAATGCAATAATGAAACTGAGTAGGATAAACCTACCTCGTAGCAAATCCACATAAGCTATCCGTCAAACAAGCTACGTCCATCTCGTAAAACCGTCTCACAAAACTCATTTCCTAACATACGATAATATTACAAATATATATAAATATACCAATCTAATACGTATATAAATATGTATAAATATACTATTCTATTTATACAATTACGACTAAGCTAAACCCGTCTTATACACTACCCAAAAACCCGACTCACTCAACCATCACCACTACAAAAAATCTACTCTCGGGAGACTGACTTATGCGACAGAAAATAGTCGCTAAAAGTGCTCGGGCGACTACAATCAGTCGCCAAGTGGTGGTCGCAACTGTTAGTCGCCTAAATTCACTCGGGCGACGGATTTCAGTCGCTAAAATGGCGATGGGAGAAAGAGTAGTCGCCAAAATAGCGACCAAAATAGCGACCAATAGTAGTCGCCAAAATAGCGACCAACAAGTCTCATGCATCTAACTAAAACATCCGACAAGTAAAAGGACCAACAACTAACAACTGAGTCAATGACACGGCAAAGCAGATCCCGTTCCACTACCACCTCCTCCGGAAGGATCTTTAGGGTCTTGATTTTGTGGACGCTATCCCGGGTTGCAAGACGAGAAATAAGCGGCCATCAACTCCATTTGCTCTTTCATTCTCTTCAATTCTTCATCCCTTGCGGCCTCCCTTGCTTCCCTTTCCGCCTTCCTTTCTTTTCTTTCGGTCTCAAGTGTAGTTTGAAGTTGAGACACGATACTCGGCATATATGTTTGGCTTTGAGGGGTTCCCGAAGTAGGTCGGTCGTAGAAGAGTTCTCTTGCCCTTCCGGTTCCATACCCCCCCCCCCCTTATTGAAGCCATCCACTAAATCAAGCCAAAGCTCATTATCGGAGATGTCGGGATTCCTCTCTTTTCGAAGTCGAAATTTAGCCTAAAAAATTAAAGCGTTAATGATTATATGTTATACTTGTATAATAATATATATGTAATCAAAACATTTGAAGGGAATTGTATTATATACTTACATATAAATTGGCGTTCTTCTTCGAATTCCACACCCTTTTCTCCTTAGCTCCTTCTTTGGTATGCGTGCCATAAAAAAGCTCCGGAACCGTAGGCATCTTACCCTTATTCTTGGCCGCCTTCCGAAAATGAAAAACAAAGTTTAAATTATAAAGACTAAGTAATACTTTAAATAAAATCTCAAACATAATCTAACTTATATATAAAATTAAATATACGACGTACACTTGACATTGCTCGGTCATAGAATGATTGAGAACCTCTGTAATGCATAGCATCAATGTGGGCATCCTTCTTCCCTCCCCTTTTATTGATCGCTGCTCGAGCCAACTTCTCCTAAAATTCGGGGGTATCTCTCTTCTCCATCAGTTCTTTATATGCGGTTCCTATAAAAAAATTTTTTTGCCAAATATTAGTATTTAATTAAATAGATAACAAATAACGATAATTTAACTAATTAAATACAACCACCAAAAGTAACTAAATACCTTCCATAAACTGAGGGGGTTTCTTCCTTTTAAAAACCTTATAGATGTTATCTCTTAGCCTCTTTTTGCCGATGTAATTGTATCTCTCCCAAACGGCACGCTCTTGTTCCTTAGGCCAATGGTAGTTTTTCTAGACATAAAAAAAATCGTTGGAAAACACAAATCACTAATTAATTAGAATACATTTACGAAAATTATTTAAAAACATATATACCCGAAAGTTATTGAACCATCCCTCCTTCTCTTCTTCGCTTGCATCTGTCCAACAAGGAATACCCCTGGTCACCTTTTGCTGAGTGCTAGCGGTGACTCCCCGAACTACGTACTTTGAATTAAACCTGAAATTATACATGTTAAATACGAATTGTGTTTCATAAGGCTCTAAGATTTCACAATTAGAAAAAACGTAAAAGTGAGCACGATTGTATTCTTTGTCATCCAAATATCTTGTCTCACTACTTGATGAACACCCTTCATCATCATGAGTTTGGAAAAACTCGGGTACACTTGTGTCCACTTCACCGGCTTTATCAATATTTAAGTTCTTTGCTTTGGTTTCTATATGTTTTTCAAAGTAAAGAGAGCAAAAATTTGCAATCTCTTCCGTTAAATACGCATTGCATATAGAACCTTCAACCCGAGCCTTATTACCAATTTTTTTCTTCAAATGGTTAAGAAACCTATACATGTAATTAAAATGTTGTTATTTCTTTATTATTAGAATAAAATACATAAATGAATAATATTTATAATTGAAATACTAGTAACACTAGTAGAAAAAACCCCTACGGTGGCGGTCGAAAATGACTTTTTATGGTGGTTTTTAAAGGTTTTGGGTGCGTCGTTTATCACGGGGTCGTATATACTTTTGCAGCGGTTGTACAACCGCCACTATAGCTCGACTACAGTGTCGGTTTTCCAAACAAAACCGCCATTATAACCTTCTATAAAATGACGGTTTTTAGATAAAAACCGCCGCTGTAACTCATCTCTAGTGGCGGTTATTGTTTGAAAACAACCACATTAGATATTTCAATAATGGTAGTGCACCGCTACATTTCCTCTGTAACAACGGTTGTTTTTACACAACCGTCGTAAAAGGTAAAAATAACGTCGTTTGTGGTTACAGAACCGCCACTAAAGTTATTTATGACGTCGGTTGTATAGCAAAGAACCGTCATTAAATGAATCACTATTTTCGAAATATTTAATTTTTTGACGCCGTTTCTAAAGAAACCGTCGTTAAAAAAATTATATATATTTTTTTAATAATAATTTTCTACTGCAATTTCAGCAACACCTCCCCTTAAATTTTATAATTCCAAATATTATATGAACAAAATGGAACCTGTCAATAGAAATGTAACCACATTTATATTATTCGCAATAACACAAGTCCAACAAACTTACATGAATCTTGCATTACATCGAACATAAAATGTTATCATTGTTACCAAAGATAAATCCAATATAATGTATGAATAGCATACATGCCTTACTCTCATAAAAATCGCCACTTGACTTGTTTTATTGCTCCATATGCTATAGTTAACAATTAGGTCAATTAGCAACAATATAAATGTACAACTACATAAATAAACCATACAAGAACGGAAATAAGATATACCTTCACAAATTCTTCTTCTTTAACCTCGAAAGGTAAAAAGTTATGTTATACATCCATTTCATGACATAATAACCACATTCGTAATGCTTTGGTTGTTGAGGGCACTAAAATTTATAGAAAAAATATGTTATTAATTATGTAACATATAAAATGTAATTATAATTTAAAGTTAGTCATTAGAATATAAAATGAGTTCATATTTCACTTACCAAGATGTCGTCTTTTATTATGAGTTTATTATTCTCTCTAGTGAAATTACGCCTTTCGACATGAGCGCAATGTATGAACCAAGCGTTGTGGCGTCTTTTTTTTTATGTCCAATCTCTTTGGATTTTTTTGGTCCGAATCCAAAATGTAAATAGTGTTTAACCCCAAGCATGTAACGATCAACATCCAATGGTTGCTACGCATATAGGTTCATTGTTAGAATTACTATTAATAAGTCATACATTAATAAAATAATAAATTAAAAACAAATAAAATTATTACCACTCATGAAATGCGCCAATGATATAATTCTTTTTTTCTTGACTCTTCCAAACATGAGCAATATAATCTTCACATTATCACCCCCTATGTATATATTCACAAAGTAGAATTAGCTCATTAGTAACCTAATAACCTAATTCCCCAGCCACTTCCTAGCATTTTTGGATAAGGAACACAACTTCTCTTCTAAAGAACGACAAAAATAACCTAATTCCCCGGCCATTTCCACGCTTAGAGGTCTAACATCATATTCTTCTTCACCACATGACGCCTATTATTACCTTTTACCATAGCCTTTTCAACGGACTTATCATTTAAAATAAAAACAAGTCAAACTGAGTTCATCCATGATATAGTGATTAATTAGTAAGGAATGATGATACTTACTTGCTTTTGAACTTTATTAGTGGACTCCCCCGCATTTTTTGATTTGTCTTTCCTCTTAGACTTTCGAGTCTTATAATTGACCTTAATAACCAAAAAAAAAAAGAACATGGACAACGTAGAATTAGCTCATTAGTATGTACTTTAATAATAGAGGGATCTCAATAGTCATTTGGTCATTCTGAATTCACCATGAGTATAAGAGCATATCGTGCAAAAAAAACCTGGTCTTGAGTTTCATTTTCCATGGATTTTCAGCCAATTCGATTTTCCGATACTGATCATAATGTGATCAGCCACTACTGTATAGCTTTAATTAAACCCAACAAATATAAAATTACACATAAAACTTAACAATAGTTAAATTAAACTCTTACAAGTGGGGATTTTCATAAACCTATTAACCTCGTGACTGGCATACTCAAGGCTCGGGTGCTTCAACATAAGATACGTTTGACTACTACTTATTGACCAATTAAACCCAACCATGGTTTTCTGACATGAGAGGATGCAATAAACTGTTCACAGCCTACTCGACATGTTACAATGTAATTGACCTTACACAATAGAATGGCTATGTCACAGCCACATATCACTTTTAGGACCTGATGGCAGTATAAATTTCAAGTGAGCTCATCCATGATATAGTGATACTAGCCTGGATGAGGATACAAAGACATGCAAGATCACTTTTAGGACCTAATGGCAGTATAATTGATGGCCATCTTTTTTTTTGGGTGCTCCTATTCTCAGGCAGGCAGTCTGGTCTGGCATACTAGCTTGGATGAGGATACAAAGGCAGCCATTGGATTTCATTTCAGAACTAAAATGGTTGCATGGTAGAGGGCAGAGTAATAGTTGGAGGCATATATGGTTCAAAATTGTCATTTCTGTTGCAGTATACAAGCTATGGCAAGAGAGGAATGCAATAATTTTTCAGAGCAAAGAAACTGATGTTAGCTCTCTTATAGCAAATGTCAAATTTCAGAGAGAAATGCACGCTCATTCATTCATATAGGTTAACTCTCAAGAATAACAGCGAGTTGAGATTTATTGGAGCAGTGCAACATCTGTAGCAGACACTCAAATGCTTTTAACATGGATTGTTTAATTTTAAGTCAGAAAAATAGTTTCCCTCATTTCCAGTTTTCCATAGGAATTCTGTAAAACATGATAAACACATTTATAATTTGTGATTGTAAAATATACTCCCTGAAATTACAATAACGCAAAACCGACAAGAACAGGGGCTGTCAATGCTACTTATCAGCCTCTTTTTAAACTCTAAAACGTAATGAACCCATCCTAGATTCATACCTTTCGTACCCTTTAACAACCTCGATCAACACACTGCAACTCGACACAAAATAAGCCCCCAAAACGACACATATCAAAACGAAAACCGGGCAGCAAATACCTTACTTTAAACTCGATATTTTACCAACCTAAAACAAGTATTCCATCTATACTAATAGAAATGCTACTTTGTATAATTCAATAAAACAATAATACAATAACCATCAATTTGATGAATTCGAAAAATGGGGTTACCTGAGTTGAAATCGGAATTTATGATTGAATAATATAATAATACAATAAAACGAAAACGGCGGCTTTGTATTTTTACTTGTGCGGTGTAGTCGTATACAACCAGTATTATAGAGAGGAGTTCGAAAAATGGATTTACCTGAGTTGGAATCGGAATTGATGATTGAATTGAGTCGAAAAAGGTGCGGTGTAGCTGAAAACAGCAAGGACATTGATGGTTGTCGTGGACGGCATGAGAATAGGACGATGACGGTTGCAGTTGCTGGTTGAATTAAGGTAATTGTGAGGTTCAATTATGGCGGTGAGAAACTGGTGAAGAAGACGAAGGAATTGTGAGGTTGTGAGAATTAAAGGTTTTTAATTTGGAGGGGTTTTTTATTTTGGGGGGTTTTTTTTATTTTGGAGGGTTTTAAAGTTGGTTTTAATTAAAAACCGACACAAAAACATATAATGGCGGCTTTTTAGCCCAAAAATTTGTAATTTAGTATTAACTTTTAGCGTCATTTTTAATGTCGGTTGTTAATATAACCGCCACAATTGACTTATGGTGGCGTTTCTATTTGAAACCGCCATAAAAAGTTTCACTTATCACGTCGGTTCTTACAAAAATCGCCATAATAGACCTCCTATATGCATTAAAATTTGGTTCCCGCCAATTTATTGGGCTTTTCACGTCGTTTCTATTAGAACCTCCACGATAATCGCGTCGTGATAGGGGTTTTTTCTACTAGTGTAAATTATTATTACATACCTTTCAAATGGATACATCCACCTATATTGGACGGGTCCACCGACTTTTGCTTCATAAGGCAAATAGACCGGTAAATGCTCTATGGAATTAAAGAATAAAGGAGGGAAGATCATCTCAAGTTTACATAAGATAATTGGAATTTGGTCTTCCAGACGAATCATGTCATCAACCGATATGGTTGAAGAACATAAATCTCGGAAAAATTGACTAATCTCGGTAACTGCATTCCACACGGTAGTTAGGAGGAGATGTTTCAATGAAACAGGTAATAAGCGCTCCATAAAAACATGAAAATCGTGGCTTTTCAACCCTTGTAACTTCAGTTTCTTAATATCAACACAACATTTAAAATCGGATGCATATCGATCAGGAAACTTCAACTTTCCTAACCATTGACACAATGCCTTCCTTTGAGCTTTATCAAGAGTAAAAATAGCTTTTAGCTTAGACCCATCCTTACAAATGTGTAGTTTGGGACGATCACAAAATCTCTTCAACTCTTTTCTTGAAGCAATAGTATCCTTGGATTTACCTTCTACATCCATAATCGTATGAATGAGTTGCTCAAAGAAATTCTTCTCTATGTGCATTACATCCAAGTTGTGCCTGAGTAACAATATATTCCAATACGGAAGGTCCCAGAAAATGCTTCTTTTAAACCAACCGCTCTTCTTTTTCTTCAACTCTTTAAACTCTTCTTCAGTACCATCAACAGTAGATGGCAAATCACGTATCAACTCCCATAACTCATCCCCTGGTAGCCGATCCGGAGCATCATCAAGAACCTCCTTACCTTTAATAAAAGCTTTTTTGTTCCTTCTATTTAGATCTCTATCCGATAAGAAGGTTCTATGACAATCGAACCAACTTATTTTTTTGGAATTAGGAAGCCAAAATGCTTTGATCTTATCCCCATGCAATAAGGGCATGCCTTTTGTCCTGCGGTAGACCATCCAGATAGCATACCGTAGGTGGGAATATCAGTTATGGTCAATAAAAGTGAAGCTCTTAGTTGAAAATTTTACTTCAAGGACACATCATATGTTTCCACACCAACTTCCCACAAATGTTTTAACTCCTCTATCAATGGTTGTAAATAAACATCCAAATTGGCTTTTGTGTTATTAGGCCTGGGAATAATTAGCGACAAGAAGATAAAATGCCTTTTCAAACATAACCGAGGTGGTAAGTTGTATGGCGTGATCATCACGGGCCAACAGGAGTAAGGTTTACCAAATTGGGTGAAAGGGGCAAAGCCATTCGTACATAGGCCAAGTCGGACATTGCGAGGTTCCTCGACAAAATCAGGGTAAATCTTATCAAAACGCTTCCATTCCTCTCCATCACTTGGATGACACATCTTCCCCGGTGTACGAGGATTTTCTTTGTGCCATCTCATTTGTTCAGCAATGTTTTTTGTTGCATACATTCTTTGAAGTCTTGGAGCAAGAGGAAAATAAATTAATTGGTTTTGCGATATTGGTTTCTTACTCTTTTGACCCGTCTTATTACCCTTCTTGCCTTTTCCCTTCAAAACAATATCTCCCACACTTGTCTCATATCTACCCCTTTGACATTTCTTACACTTGTCAAGCAAAGCATCATCTCCCCAAAAAAGCATACATCCTTCAGGACATGCATCAATCTTTCGATGCGGAAGCTTAAGGCCTTTAACTACTTTTTTGGTATTATAGAAACTTCGGGTCATGACGTTATTGTCGGGGATAGCGTTCTCAAGCAAAGACGCAATAGCATCAACGGCATTAAATGGCATATTAAACTCACATTTTAAGGTTACTATCCTAGAGGCGGCTTGTAACAATGTCATTCTACTCCTTTCATATAAAGGTTTTTCTGAAGCCTTTAACATTTCAAAAAAGGATTTTGCTTGTGGGTTTGGTTCTTGTTCAATGATAGGCTCGTGGTTGTCATTATTAAAAGTATTAAAACTCCAAAGCATCAAATACCATATTTCTATATGGGTTATCATTTTGTTTGGTTTGAGGTTGCTCGGTAATTGGAGAATATGGTTCTCCATGACAAATCCAATTATAATAATTTGGAGAAAACCCATTTGTATAAAGATGTTCTTCTATTTGAATGTAATGAAAATATTTCAAGTTTTTGCATTTACTATAAGGACACCTAAGTTTATTTTCTACCAAATCATATCCATCTTGTTGTTTAGCAAACTCAATAAACTCAAGAACCCCCTTTACAAATCTACCAATGGGGCGTTTTCTCTTATCTACCCTATCTTCGTACATCCATTTGCATTCCGATCTCTTCATTTTAATCTAAAACATATTCCAAACAACAATTTTTAGCAATATAACTCATACAACATTACACTTCTTAGTTTTTAACAAGACTAGCAATTTACTAAAGTAATATCATACTAACATTATATATAATAATTTACCACCTTCAACAATATTAACATAATTAAATACAAAATTATACTAACATTATACTAATTTGGTAAATTCACCAATACTAACATTAGACTAACTTTTGTCAATTAAGTATACTAACGTCATCCAAATCACTAATACATTGTCAATTACAACCCTAATTCAAATAATATTACCAAATTCACAAAAAACCCCCAATTCCTATTCACCCTAATTATCAATTTATACAAACCCTAACTAATTAAACATCATAACAACATCCAAATAACTAACTATAAGAACAAATTCAACAAACAAATCAAAAACTACACTATAATTAACATATACTAACAACACTAATACTAACTAAACTATAATTAATTTAGACTAACCAAACTAAAACTACCTTAAAATTAACATACTAAAAACACTAATATACTAAATAAACTAATTAAAATGACAAATTAAACAAAAACAAACTAAAATTAATCTAAGAAATTGAAATCATAAACAAAAATACATACCTTCAAATGAAATTAGTGTCGTCAGTGGTTGGGTCTTAGTGGTCGCCGGTGGTGAACTCGGGGTGGTGGGGTGGCGTTGAGCGGGGTGGTGGCGTTGAGGGCAAAGGCGGTGGATGTAGGTGCAGCGGCGTCAGGTCTCTTGTGTCGCTTCTTCTTTTTTTTTTTAATGATTTGGTAAAGTAAGAGAGAGGGGAAGGAAAGCTGGTGGTATAAAGTAATTGGGGGGGCGACGCAAACTGGCGACGGAATTGGCCTCGGTCGCCAAATTAGCGACGCCAATCGGTTGCTATTCCCAAATTTTCAGTCGCCAACGCAGTCGCCAAATTGGCGACGAAAATCAGTCGCCCGATTTTTTTTCAGACGCCAATTACGCGACCAGTCTTTTCCGTCGCCTACATTGGTAGCCCGAGAACGAAATTATTGTAGTGCACCACCTCCGCTACCACCGTGGACCACCACCACTAGCCACAGTGGCCACGGCCAGCAGCAGCAGCCCCACAGCCACCACCAACCATAGCCCACACCAACAACACTCACAAACACCAGAAACACCACACTCCTCACAATACCCACGCAAAACCCGCCACCACCGAGGCTGCCACTACCACCACAGTGCCGCCCTGACCACCGTGGGTCCAAGGGTGGCCACCATGCCGGCAGCCACCACCCACGATAGCAACAGCAGCACAAACAACACACGACACACATACCCCCACAACCACCCGTCCGTACACCCTCCTTCTACCCCAAATTCCGGCCACCACAGCCACCCTAGCCACCAACCAAGACCACCCCTCAACTCCCCTCTTCCCTCGACAACCACCACCCAAAACCCGAACCGAAACTGACTCGAAACCCCCTAAAAAATACGGCCCTAACCCGAGTCACCAACCCCTACAAAAACCCCATTTTTAACTCGGTCAAAGCCTAATATGGCAGTCAACGGCCGACCCTATGGTTGTCAAAGACGGGTCAGAGGTGGGTCAAGGTCGGGACGGTTCAATGGTATGAATAAAATAATATAAAGGCTAGTGTAAGACGGTTTACCTTACGGTCTCAAGGCGGAGAGACAAAAAGGGCGATCTCCTTTTCTTCTCTTTTTCTCTCTTCTTTCTTTCTAAGATTTCCCTCAATTTTGTGTGGTGTAAATGATGAATGAAATGATAAGGTTGGGTGGATGAGGATAAGGGAGTATATATGTATGTGGTGGGAGTATAATACATGTATAATGTATTATTATTATTATTATTATTATTATTATTATTATTATTATTATTATTATTATTATTATTATTATTATTATTATTATTATTATTATTATTATTATTATTATTATTATTATCATTATTATTTCGTCTCAACATAACTCGTATAAATAAATATTATTATTATTATTATTAAATACAGAGTATTACAATCTTCCCCCCTTAAAATAAACTTCTTCCCCGAAGTTTCACCTCACTCTTCCCTTTCGGACTATTTCCACAAATCTCATGTGTACTCTCTTCCCAATATTCGGTGTTCCATTCTCTCTACTTCCTCAAAACCCTCACTATTTTCTCACATTCCGCACTTCCTTTTTCCTAACTTCCGAATTGTTACATTCACTCCCCCTAAAAGAGAACTTTGTCCCGAAGTTCAACTATCATGCTCAAAAATACGGTCTCATACACTCATTCCTAAGTTCTACAAATGAATATATTCCAGGTTCCACATTCTTTCATACTTATTGCAAATCCATAAATAAATCAGATATGGGTCCAATTCCATTGGTATAGCCCTACTCTACGAGCCTCCCAAACGTCAAGGTACCAGGTCTAGCCGCTGTTCGAAACCCTAATCCCATAACAACTCCCAACTCAATTGGTTCTAAGTCTACGCATCAGTCTCGGGGTATAACTCGATTATTACTACACACATATATATCACGTCTAATCTCATACAAGCACCTGTATGTAAATCAATCATAAACATGCGGACTCTATGAAACAACAACATAATGCAACATCACTCATCATATGACTAAACTATGCTCAATATTCCCATATTCCAGATACCATGCCACGCATATACCGCGTCAAATCCACCACATGATCACACATGTGATTTCAACATCCATTCCCATGTATTACCAACACTTACACTCATACGGAAGACCACAATGACAATCATGCAAACGATCACTATGCAACACACAACTTGTATTTTTCATCTTACTTTTATGCAACAAAATTAATTCACGTCGATTAACATACATCAAACAAGGTTATCGCATCATTAATGTCACAAATTCACCCATGTCGAATCAACAATTTTCATTTACTTAGGTAAATACCACAACGCGAAGTCAAACGTAAACAATTCACACATATCACCCATGTAAGGTCAATCATGATCATCCAACCCAAATCAACTAATATAAACCGCAAAATAAGGGTACATGCTCAACATTTGCTCAAATATCCACAAATCAAGGGTCAATGCAGTCCACTCGGTCAAGTGTAGCAGGCGACTCGGCCGAGTAGGCGACCACTCGGTCGAGTGCATGGTACACTCGGTCGAGTGTCACCTAGGGCAGAATGTTTTCATTCTCAACTTGGTTCTAAACTTCCTATTTCATCACACAAATGCTAATAAATCCCGATGGTGACTCTTATACCATTAAATAGCCGAATCAAATACAACAATTGGCCTTATGGCCATCATTATTACACACTTAAGATAAAACATCAAAGGCATACTGCCAACACAAACCTAGTATCTCATCACCGACAAATGCACCGTAGTGCGACACTCTAGTCACAACGGTAAACACAACGCATTTTACCAACTCGTGGACACGGCCTAATCACTCATCACTCAGAAGGAACAGTAACAACATCACCACTCACTCAAGCACTACAACAAAATCATGATGTGCACCGTGGGCATTTTCACAATAACGCTTGGGAGGGAACTTTTACAAGCAACATCAACACTACCACTCTCACGGTCGGCGTCCGACACAACCACTTTCACATATCATGACTATGTACTTAGGTTAACGGTCACATTATACCTCTCTCTTACTCTCATGGCTGCAAAACCAAACTTGGTATTACCAAATTCACAATTATGTATACCCCGATTATTAGAACTCAATTCATCCATAATTAGGTCACCTCACACGGATTCACTCGAAAATTATAATAATTCCTCATTGAATGTCGGTTACCACTTACAAAATGTCCACCTCATCTCTCGTAATAGAACTCCCTCTCTCATATTCCCGATTCCTAAATCTTATCTCTATTTATTCCACCCACACCATCTACTAAGACGAACTCCACATCCCCCAACTAATTTTGCAATTCATATTATCACTCTCTTTTCGACACTCCGATACCTCAACTATTTCCTCACCAATTCCAAGGGTTCTAGCTAAACCATACGCTAATCAAAACATCTGAGTTGTGCTAAAAGGTCACTCTCACATATTCTCAAATTGTGTTCACTATCTATGAGTCCACACAATCGCTAAATATCCCACTTTGATTGCACTTTTCCCATCATTTATAAATTGTCTCTCATGATCGATTCACTATACTAAAACATTACATAGTCCATCTACCGTCCTAGTGTTCCCAAATTATAAAACAGGATGACTATGTCTAAAATCACTCGTCTTGTCGAAAACATATGCCTAAAGCTACGGTGAGAAAACACTCTTTTGGGCTCACACACAACTCTATGCCCTGATATCCCGAGTTAACTCAACAGAAAAGGATGATGGGAATTAAAACAAGCCAAACGGATATGGAAAGGATAGGGAATCAAATAACATGAAGGGGATAGGAAATCCATGACCGACACCTTAAAATTGCCCTAACAGCACACTTGAAACATGATGAATTTTGTAAAATGATGCAATTTCAAAACTCAACTCTAATGCAAATTTTACTCAAACATGACTCAAATGCAAATGCTATATTAAAACTTTTAGCATAAAGGTCATTTGTCTCAAATTTCTCGAAAACTTTAATATGGAATAACCCGTCATAGGATGGTACGTGTCTATATAGGCAAAATTCAAAGTATTACTATTCAATTGCTATAAAACATAACTTAGAAAAGTCAAAATCTGGGTAGTTATATCAATCATTTTCGAAAAGAAAATTTTAAGACGGAAAATTTCTTATATACGATCTCCCAAAATGTCAAAATCAAAGATTAGAATAATAAAGAGTAAATGAAGTACGTCATGAGCAAAAAATCAAAGCTTATTTATATTTTTCACAACATTTTCAGGAAATTTGTCAACCTTTAAGACGGAAAAATTTTGATTCACATCTTTTTATTACAAATTTCCAAAATAATATTATAATTTTACAATACTATTAAACCATATTTGGGTAAAATCAAAAATGCTCATATACCTCACTTGGTTCAAAGTTTTAGGCTAAAATTGACGATGAAATCTTCGTTTTCAAGACAAGGTACCACACTACTAGGGATGACGGTAGTCTTTTTAAGACGATTAAAACAAATTTTAATCATGGAAATGAATAGTAAGTCAAATTTTTAAATTGAAATTTTCGCATACAAGGTAAAAATCCGACATCAACAACAAGTGTTAAGCCTTTTTTTTATTCAATTTGACCCAACAACAAACACGAAAATCTGGTCATTGATTCAATTTATCGTAAAATTCTGGTTTTTGACCACTCTAATGATGTAGAAAATCAACCGTTACTATAAAATTGAACAAATCATGCAATTATTTGGTACGACTGGAATAAGCATGTGTATATACAAAACCATTTTAAATTGCAAAATGAAGAAGATGACTCCAGTACATGGTCGAAATTTAAGAAAACGAATTAAGAAAAGTGAAGTAGCAAAGTGTAATTCAAATAACAAATCATAATATGAAAACCTTGAATCATTTTCAGATAAATCGACGCCGAAGTTACGAGGTTCAAGATAGAAATGAAAAGATACGGTAGAAAAAGCGAATTTTACGCGAATTTCTCAGCTAAAAAGGCCCACTCGGCAGAGTACTTAGGGCACTCGGTCGAGTGCAACTCCACTCGGTCTAGTGATAGGTTACTCGATCGAGTGGAAACCTTTCAAAAGTTTTCCAGTTTCTTAAATTTGCCCACTCGGTCGAGTGACAGGTCCACTCGGTCGAGTGACAGGTCCACTCGGTCGAGTGACAGGTCCACTCGGTCGAGTGATTCGCCCACTCGGTCGAGTGACTGGTCAACTCGCCCAAGTACTACTCTACTCGGTTGGGTTTTGAAGCAAATCAAGGCACACCTAGTCCCATTGAGCCCGGTTTTGGACCATCACGCAATTTGAGGTCCAAGACCAAACCCGTCTAAAGAAAACATCGAGCTTTTGGCCTAGGATCCTCATATCAAGAAGTTGGAGGATTTTTACATGTTATCTTTTGTCTTAAAATGAATTGAACCATGTGGGACAAGGTAGATAAAACCGAGAGATGGGGACATTTGCACGGTTTTATAGACTTATCAAGGGGTCACTTTCAACCTTTCCTCTTTTGAACAAGCAAGTTCTAATGCACCTTTGGAAGGCTATCAAAAGCACAAGCCGGTTTTTGTGAACTTCTAAAAGGTCTATTGTGATCATAAATAAGTCAATAGAACATGCCAAAGGGAAGTTGTATTTTATGCTTTATGTCGTTGTCTTGTGTAAGTTGTGTAAGGTCTAGAGGACCGTTTTGCTTGTTGTTTTTCGGTCTTTATATGAGCCTTAAATCTTAGTTTGTAATCAAGGGTCAAGATTGTATGGCTTGTAGTATAAAAGCCAAGGTTAGACATGGAGAAAATCAGAATTTGATGAATGAAAAAAAACACAAGTTAGAAACATTGATTTCTACTAAACCTCTTTTGCTTAGTGCTTAGAGTCGGGTATTTTCTTTGCTGTGTGCTTGAAAATTATCCTTTTTAGTCTTAACCTAGTGGCTGTGTGCTTGTGTTAATTCATATCCCAATCGCATCCTTTACTCTATTCGATTGTAGAGTTCTGGAACCGTGATTTTTAAATGCGATTATTATTTGTTCGATTGCGGTCTTCACGGTTTACATTTGAGTTTTTATTCGTTTTTATCACGATTAAACAGTCCCGTTCTTGTCCAAATCGTGTCAGTTTCAGTCCAAATCCGAGTCTTGAAGGTTTTACTTCAAATTGGTTATCAGAGCTTTAGGTTTAACACAATTCCATTGTTGTGTTAGTCTTGGGTTCAACCTTTGTGAGTTCATCTTCCTACCTACATCAAAAACACAAAAACAACCATGAGTGAAGAGAGGCTACTTGGAATCAAAACTCAAGTAACACGACTCTCCAAGAAATGCGACTATGTGTTGAATGCCCTCAACAACTTCATGCCAACATCAACAAAGAATAAAAGGAGCCATAGCCGGATGTGAAGAGAGCAAGCTTATGGAACACAAGGACCATGCTCGGATCCAAGGGTCCTCGACAGAAATCCAAAGGTACAAAGTCCTAACCTTCATGATAGTTTAAATCCGAATGTGGGTCTTAACTTAGTAACATGGAGAGTAATGCATACTCAACCTCAACCCTTAGAGATGGATCAAAGACACCAAATATTTCGGTCTAGATGTACCATAAAGGGGAAGGTTTGTAATCTAATCATTGATGGGGGGAGTTGTACCAATGTAGCATCTAGTACCCTTGTCGAGAAACTTTACCTACCCACACAAGACCACCCATGTCCGTATAAATTGAGATGGCTCAACAAAGGGGCCGAGGTGAGGGTTGACAAGCAATGATTGGTATCTTTTTCCATTGGTAAAAACTATGTAGATGAGGCCCTTTGTGATGTTATACCCATGGATGCTTGTCATCTTTTACTTGGTAGACCTTGGGAATTTGATAGGGATTCGGTACATCATGGGAGGGATAACACATATACTTTCAAATTCGGTTCAAGAAAAATTACCCTTTCACCATTACCCCCACCTATCAAACCGACAACTCCACCATCCATGGTCGAACCAACAAGAGATGTTTTGTTAATTGATGAGGCCGAAAGGTTGCGAGAATTGAAAGGTGAAGATGACATCTATGTCCTAGTGGCCAAGGACATGCTTGGGGAAAGCGAGGTGACCATCCCTTTAGAAATCCGAGAACTCTTAAATGACTATGAAGATGTGTTTCCTAGTGAGCTCCCAAGTGGCTTGCCTCCCCTTAGGGGAATCGAACATCAAATCGATTTCATTCCGGGTGCTACCCTCCCCCAACAAAGCCGCATATCGAAGTGACTCAAAAGCTTCTCAAGAGTTACAACAACAAATTGGGGAACTCATGAGTAAGGGTTTTGTGAGGGAGAGCCTTAGTCCGTGTGCCGTCCCGACCTTGCTCGTGCCAAAGAAAGATGGGTCTTGGAGAATGTGTACCGATAGTAGAGCCATTACCAACATCACCATCAAGTATAGATTCCCTATACCTAGACTTGACGACATTTTAGATGAACTTAGTGGAGCTCAAGTGTTCTCAAAAATAGATTTGAGGCAAGGATACCATCAAGTGAGGATCAAGGAAGGGGATGAGTAGAAAACGGCTTTCAAGACTAAGTATGGTTTATATGAATGGCTTGTGATGCCATTCGGTCTCTCTAATGCACCTAGTACGTTCATGAGGCTCATGACCGAAGTACTTAGGCCTTATTTGGGCCGATTTGTGGTTGTCTATTTTGATGACATCTTGGTCTATAGTCCTTCCAAGGAAGAGCATTTCAAACACTTGCAAGCACTTTGTTCAAACCCTTAGAGAACACAAGTTGTACGGTAAAATCGAGAAGTGTTCATTCTTACAAAGTGAAGTTCAATTCTTGGGTTTCATCATCTCCAACCAAGGCATTCTTGTTGATCAAGAGAAAGTTAAGGCAATCAAGACGTGGCCAATACCAAAGACCATCACGGATGTGAGAAGTTTCCACGGCTTGGCCTCTTTTTATAGGAGATTCATCAAAGATTTTAGCACCATCATGGCTCCTATAACCGAATGCATGAAGAAGGGTGAGTTCAAATGGGGAGGGAAGGCCGAGGAGTCCTTCAACACCATCAAACGGCTACTTTGTGAGTCGCCTATTCTTTCCTTACCCAATTTCAATAAGCTATTTGAAGTTGAGTGCGATGCTAGTGGAGTTGGGGTAGGACCCGTCTTCTTGCAAGAACACAAACCTATTGCCTACTTTAGTGAGAAGTTGAGCGGTGCCAAGCTCAGTTATTCAACATATGACAAGGAATTCTATGCCATTGTTCGAGCCCTAGCCCATTGGAGCCACTACTTGAAGCCACGACCTTTTGTACTCCATTCGGATCATGAGGCTCTCAAATACATCAATGGTCAACATAAGCTCAATCATAGGCACGCCAAGTGGGTAGAATTTCTACAATCCTTTAACTTCTCAAGCAAGTATATTGAAGGAAAGGACAATGTGGTAGCGGATGCTCTATCTAGGAGGTTCATTATGTTGAGTTTTATGGAACAAAGAGTTCTTGGGTTTGAGCACATGAAGGAGCTATACCAAGAGGATCCGGATTTCAAAGAAGAATGGGAACTACTTCAAGGGGGTCAAATCAAAATCAAAAGCAAGTACTTGACTCAAAATGGGTTCTGGTTCCATGGAAACCGATTGTGCATACCAAGGGGACCGTATAGAAGTCTCTTAGTAAGGGAAGTCCACTCTAATGGTCTTGCCGGTCACTTTGGCATCCAAAAGACTTATGACATCCTACAAGAACAATTCTATTGGCTCAAGATGCTTGGAGATGTCCAAGATGTGATCAAGAGGTGTGCTCCTTGCCAACAATCAAAGGCCTACTTCCAAACGGGTCCTTATACCCCTCTACCCATCCCAAATCAACCATGGGAGGATATTAGCATGGATTTCATTGTTGCCTTACCAAGAACTTCAAGGAGTAATGATTCCATCATGGTGGTTCTGGATAGTTTTAGCAAAATGGCTCACTTTATTACGTGTAAGAAAACGGAGGATGCAACTAGTGTAGCCGAGCTCTATTTCAAGGAAGTGGCCAAGCTCCATGGTATTCCCAAGTCTATTGTCTCGGATAGGGACTCAAAATTCATGAGCCACTTTTGGAGAACCTTATGGAAATTACTCAAGACTAGGTTGCTCTTTAGCACCTCCCACCACCCCCAACCGACGGTCAAACTGAAATCACCAACAAAACATTGGGGCGGATACTAAGGTTCACCGTTACTAAGTCTTTGAAAGATTTGGATCTCAAGCTAGCTCAAGCCGAATTCGCATTTAACCGAGCCCCCTCCACCACCACGGGCAAGTCCCCATTCGAAGTAGTCTATGGTGTCAACCCAATGATGCCCATGGATTTGGCACCCATCAAGAGAAACATTATCGATTATGATGCTAAGAAAAGGGTTGAGCAAATGCTCCATATTCACGAGCAAGTCAAGAAAAAAATTGAGAAGAGTAATGAGGTTCACAAAGCTAAGTCCAAAGGTTCTAGGAGGTCCAAGAATTTCGAGCCCGGAGATCTTGTATGGTTACATCTAAGGAAGGAGAGATTTCCCGACAAAAGAAAGAATAAGCTCATGCCAAGGGCCGATGGTCCTTTTGAAATACTCGAGAAAATTGGACCTAATGCCTACAAACTGACCTTCCCGGGGATTATGAAGTTCACGGCACATTCAACGTTGGGGATTTGAGTCCTTATTATGAAGAGCTTAGTGATGATCATGTCGAGGATTTGAGGGCAAATCCTTCTCAAGAAGGGGAGATTGAAGCAAATCAAGGCACACCTAGTCCCATTGAGCCCGGTTTTGGACCATCACGCAATTTGAGGTCCAAGACCAAACCCGTCTAAAGAAAACATCGAGCTTTTGGCCTAGGACCCTCATATCAAGAAGTTGGAGGATTTTTACATGTTATCTTTTGTCTTAAAATGAATTGAACCATGTGGGACAAGGTAGATAAAACCGAGAGATGGGGACATTTGCACGGTTTTATAGACTTATCAAGGGGTCACTTTCAACCTTTCCTCTTTTGAACAAGCAAGTTCTAATGCACCTTTGGAAGGCTACCAAAAGCACAAGCTGGTTTTTGTGAGCTTCTAAAAGGTCTATTGTAATCATAAATAAGTCAATAGAACATGCCAAAGGGAAGTTGTATTTTATGCTTTATGTCATTGTCTTGTGTAAGTTGTGTAAGGTCTAGAGGACCGTTTTTCTTGTTGTTTTTCGGTCTTTATATGAGTCTTAGATCTTAGTTTGTAATCAAGGGTCAAGATTGTATGGCTTGTAGTATAAAAGCCAAGGTTAGACATGGAGAAAATCAGAATTTGATAAATGAAAAAAACACAAGTTAGAAACATTGATTTCTACTAAACCTCTTTTGCTTAGTGCTTAGAGTCGGGTATTTTCTTTGCTGTGTGCTTGAAAATTATCCTTTTTAGTCTTAACCTAGTGGCTGTGTGCTTGGGTTAATTCATATCCCAATCGCATCCTTTACTCTATTCGATTGTAGAGTTCTGGAACCGTGATTTTTAAACACCGTCGATCGTTCGATTGCGCCTTCACAGTTTATGTTGAGTTTTTATTCGTTTTTATCACGATTAAACAGTCCCGTTTACTGTCCAAATCGTGTCAGTTTCAGTCCAAATCCGAGTCTTGAAGGTTTTACTTCAGGTTTGGTCTCACACTGACTATCTATGGTATATTACTCCCAAAATCATAACTATTCTACCACTAACCATCATCATTCATGATTTAACAACGACACTAGAAAGCTCAAATACGCATATGATATTAACATGCCAAGATTTGGGATTACCGTCCCTCATATCAAAACACACTAATCACATCTACAACCTACTACTCACATTAGTCTACTTATCCATTCATCACATGCTATTATACTCTACACAAATGATTTTATCATACGATAACTTATAACGAGCAACAACACACACGTATTCACACCACATTTTACATATTATCATGCATCAAATGGACCAAGATATCAAGCAAGGTACTTAACCATGATCAAGACTATATGTAATCACCCAACACTTCATTTGAGTAAGGAAATCATGCAAGATGCTAAACAAAATTCATATCACGCATATCATCATGCAATATATCACGTTAAGTTTCCCGACTCGTAACCACCTAAAATTTGATACGGGCTATCGCAAACCTATCAAAAATAAACCTAACTGGCTCTAACTAATGTAGCAGAGGTAAGTCGGGTATCGTATTCCACAAGGAGGCGGTCACTATCTACTTGTCTCACTCGGTCTGTCGGTGTTACTGGGTTGTTTGTTTGTTTGAATTACTAAACTAAAACAAAAAGTAAAAGCAATAGATAAACTAAAATCACTGCAAAAGTAAGATATAATCAAATAAGAGAGAGAAATGCTAGGATTGTCGGTTCACCATGGTTTCCTAGGGATCCAATCTAGTGTCAAAGGTCGGCATAAACTCGGTCTACAGGGTAGTGAAAAGGTCCTTCCGGTCCGCTATTTGCCCTAAAACATTACTAACTTAGCTTCCGCCCTCATTAAAATGCCCTAATGTTCACTGCATGTCTTAGCCCTTCCAATCTTCCGATCTAGGTCAAGGTGTACCAAATCAACTAGCTAAATGCATCGACTCAAGCAGCTAATTGCTGTTAAACGCGATGATTAACAACACAAACCTAACTCCGCCTAGCCTAATCACATAATCTTAATCTCCCTAATTACCATGGCTCCCCTATATCCTAGCATAAAGGAATTTAGCTACGAATAACGACAATAAAACTGACAATAATAGATAAAACTATACTAAACATGGTATGAAGATGAAATAACAGACAAGAGAATTAAATGTTTGCAAAAGGAAATAGTACTTGAATTAAAGAGAGTAAAGAGAGTACACAAATCGAGATCCGAAAAATAAGAGCAACGCTGAACAAGAGCAATGAATGATAAAAGAGTTCTGAGATTAATGACTAAAAACTGAATGATTAAACCTAATTAAGTCTCTCCTATTTATAGGAAAGATATTTCATTAACCTAAACACGCAACTTAAGATATTAAGTAAACAAGTTCACGCAAGAAAATCTCGCGTCAAATTTCAAGTAACTCGATCGAGCACATTGAAACAGCTGGATCGATCAACTTCCTGTAAAAACCTCTCGATCGAGTATAAAAACTACTTGATCGAGGAATATAAAACAACCACTACTCGATCGAATATAGCAGGAGTTCGATCGAGGGTCTTCACCATCAAAAAGATATCGATCGAGCATTTAGGCCATCAAAGCTCTCGATCGAGTTAAGTGCCACTGAAAACAGCACATAGCTCGTTGATTCAGCTTCCAAGGCATCTTCACGCATCCCAAGGCAAAAGTATTTCCGCTCCAAATTTACTCATCTCCTATATGCACGCTAAAGGGACAGTAAAAGGCTCAATTTCGTCTTCTTTCTAACATTCCTGCAAATAAGACAAAGCAAACCAAAGTACTCGATTCGGGAAACATTTGTAGCATAACACTACGTAAAACACATTGAAATGCATGCAAATAAAGCTTAAAAAGACTATTTAAAATGTACGCATCACATGTAGTGACCAACTGAGACGATAGGCACTAGCTTTGGCATTAGGGCGCCTACTCACCCAAAACAGATCTCCTATTGTACTCACGTCGGGTTCGTTTTACTTAGACTCTCCTAGATTCATTTTTGGTTCATTTGTTTTAGGTTCCAAAATCGTCGCTCTGATACCACTTTGTAACACCCCAACTATCCGGCCAAGATGATTGGAGCGTTACCATCTCGGTTTCCCTAGGTAGAGTTTCAAAACTGCAATCAAAGAACATTTTATTAATGTAATGTTTAGTGAATTACATAAACGTAAACAAATTAATAAATAAAGTACAACTCGTGACATTTATACTCTTCTAGCCAACTAAACTCGTCTCGTGATATCATCGAGCTCGTCCCGTCTCCCGCGTACTATCTAAACATTCTGAACATAACCTGCTCCTCATATGACCAAAGGATATCATATGGATCGACACAGGCTACCCCAAAAGAGATAGGTGACAATGCACAAACACACAAACGTCAGTTTTATTAAATAAATAATGTGTGACTCGACTCGAGTGTGTGAACATACAACATGACTATGATATGAATGAATCACCATCAACAACCACCACCACGGTACCGGGACACGCCTAAACATACCGACAACCACATTGGTACCGGGACACGCCCAGACATACCGATCACCACACTGGTACCGGGATACACCCAGACATACCGATAACCACAAACAGGTATCGGGACACGCCCAGATGTACCGGGTTCGGAAGCCCACCGGATCCCCTGCCAGACATCGTGTCTCAACCACACGAGTCCCTCCGTAACTCAAGCCATTAATGTGCACACCCTCTTGGAGTGGGAAGCTCTAAGAGGCTACTTAAGCGCAAGACGGTCCCCCAACCGTCTTACGTCTTCAAAATAAGTAACCAAACTGTAACACCCCGTTATTTTCCAAATTATATTTACGAGTTACTCTCTCATTTATTTTTTAATACTGGCTTTTAATTAAAAGTTGTTAAAATTAAGCATCACTTTGGAAATAATTTTTATTTACACGTCGTTTTTAATTATTTAAAAAAAAATGAATTTTACCAAAACTGATTTGGCTTTGACCCGACTTCCTATTACCCTTATACCACCCCTATTCTTTTGTTTCCCTAATTCACATCCACACCTAATTTTCGTCTCTCCTGCCTCTCTACTGCTTTCTATTCTGATCTTTGCTGCACGCTATCACCCTCCGAAAAATTGCCGAACTCCGACCACGATTTCTCGTCATCCTTCTCTTTCCCCTTTCCTTATCATATAAACATTAAGTATTTCATCTAATCTATTTTGCTTAGTTTATAAATCTAATTCAACTAATTGTAGATGATAAATTATTTTGACAGTCTCTCTATAATACACTTATAATACATGTATATATTATCTCATGAGTTATTTGTATAGGGGGTGAGGGAAGGGTAGAGATTGTGGTTTAATTTGAGGTCGGCTTTACAGATTCACTAAAAGGTAAGAAGGTAGTGATAGTTAGTGAGTGTGTGTGCGCATTCGGGTAAAGCATGTCCGGGCAAGGTATACATTGAAAACGATGTTCTGTTGAGTGGATTACTTTGGAAACAATTGTTAGGCACTTGATTAATCAATGAACTTTGGTTGATTTGGTTTTTCAAACATCTGGGAGTCATTATTGTTAAAGTTGTAAACAATCATTTGTGTTGATTTATGGGATTAGTTTGGTCATTCACCATGGGATATTAGCGTTACGACCTTAGTACGAGAACTGAGTTATAAGTGGGGTTGTAGTTAAACTGGATTGAGTCTTTTCTTTTGGTATAGTGCCCCATTTGTCGTTTGTGTTATTTAGCCGAGTGATGGGATAGTTTAGAAGTTTAACCTTACAGGTATTGAGCAGTTTCATAAGAGGGCATTTGGTAGTATGTATGGCTATGGAATGGGTTATTGTGTTGTGAGTGTAGTCGAGTTGCAGGTTTGGATTGGATTGGATTGACTGAGTTATAATCAGTGTGCTCATTACTTTGAGTAGCTAATTTGGGTCGATTTAGAGTTGGTACCGGTAGGACGTAGGGAAGGGAAAAATTTGGTGACTGAACTTTAAATTAAAGAATATAATGATGTGGACAAGCTTATAAGGGATTGGTTCCTCTAAGCCTTAGTTGAATCAGGAGTGTTGAAACAAAGAGGAAGTTTGATAAGGTTGGTTGGGACCACTAATCTTAAGGGCTTAACATACTATCTCTGTCAGTATATATAGTGAGACATTTGTGGTGTATTTTTGTGTTTTAGCTGTTGGGCTCGGGTCAATAGTTGAGCGTCTTGATGGAGTTAATTTCATACTAAGCAGTGTAGTAATTGGGTAACTTGTATTACTTGTAGCTTGCGGATTTGAAGGGAGATAATTTTTATATTAAGCTTAGCTTGGATTGACTATCTCGAGAGGTAAGGACTTTTACCTTTTTTTAATTTAAGTAATGAGCATGTTCGGTTTAATCATTAAACTGTTTTATAATATTTTGGCATCGGTGAGATTTTACTTGTATTTCTAAATTTTGAATATTACACATTGGAATGGTTTCGGCTCAAGCCACTTTGTAAAATTTGGTTTCTTCTAGTCTAGAAGGTTTAAGGTCGTCTCTGACGCTCCTGGGATTACGTCCCGAAACTAAACTCTTGGCCCGAGTTCATTTGGGTGGGGATTGTCTGGTCCCCACTCGCTAGATAGTTAGACTTTCTCCTTTGGCGGTTCCATCCTACTGACTGCCCAAATGTGAGAGGTGCGCAGTTTCATGAGTCTAACAAAGCAAAGGTGGTGCCTCTAGACCGTGTCATGGGTAGGACCTTGGCACACAGGTGTTAAATGTTTTGGTTTTGAATTGTTTGGTTAATATTATTGGATTTACAGCAATACTGTTTCTGAATTTGTCAATATTTCTTATTTTCTTAAACTCAGCTTTTGCTGACGTCCTTATGTTTTGGGTCGTTCCCCCTCTGGAACCTGTACCTATTTATATTTTGGGTACAGTTGATAGGTACATTTGAGATGCTTGAGATGCTGCATGGGTGCATACTAGATCCGGGGATTGTACGAGCGTGGAAGGATTTTGAATAAAGACTTCGTCTTACACTATTTATAATTTTATAATATCATTGGATTTGAATTTTATTTATTGTTTTAGATTTTGTAAGACTTAAGTCTTCCGCTGCAACGTTTTAATTATTTGATAAAGTTTTGAGACATGTACTTTGTTTTTGAAGGTTGACTCTGTATTTACCTTGCACTTGGCATTTTCAGCTAAGTGTGGAGTGACAGCCGTGAATTTTCCATCTCTACTTTACTGTTTTGGTCGTGAAAATTTAAGGCTGTTATCACGTAAAAAGTCAAAAACTTGCTGATTTTGGGGATTTAAAGCAAACTGATTATATGTCTGTGAAGGAATTTTATACTAAATTTATGGAACTTAGTCGTTTTGCTAAGGAGTTGGTGCCTACGGAGCGTACTAAAGCAGCCATATTTGAGGATAAGCTGAGTTGGAAGATTAAGGGTAGGTTTGCTGGTGAAACTTTTACTACTTTGAAAGAAATTTATGCAAGGGCTGTTAATATTGTGAGAAGCATTCAGAAAATGGAAGTCGAAATGGGAAGTGTACCGGTAAGTAATAAGAGGAAGGAGTTTCAGGGGAGTCAATCTGACACCCCAGCTAAGAGGGGTAACTTCAGTCACAATAATAATAGTAATTTCCGTAGTAAATCGCGATCTTTTGGAGGTGTTGGAAATAAAGAAGGAGGGAATAATTGGCGAAGTAGGAGACAGGTAGCTAGTCAAGAGTCTAAGCATCATTATTACTGCAAGCGGTGAAATGGCGATCATCCTGGTGTTGATTGTGCCGGGAAAAAGGTGACATGCAACTGGTGTGGATTTTTGGGACATGTGAGTTTGAATGTAGAGGCAAGGAAGCTGGTAAGCCGAGTATTGTATCTTCTGCTAGTGCGAGTGTCTCTCAGGGTAATCGGTTTCAGAGCCAAGCAAAGAGTAATAATTTTAAGAACCCGACACCGACTAAGGCTAATACTACTTCAGTTAGCAAACCTGCGGGGCAGGTGAATGTAGCACAAGGCAACAAGAAACCTACAGGAAAGCTCTACATCATGAATAGAGAGGAAGCTGAAATGCAGACATTATTTCGGGTAACTTTTCCGTGAACTCTGTTTTAGCTCATGTCCTATTTGATTGTGGTGCATCTCATTCTTTTATTTCATCTAAGTTTGTGGAGAAACTTAACCTAGAGCCTAATGAAGTTGTAAATTATTATTTTGTTATGCCATCCGGAGACTTAGTAAATTGTGAAAAAGTGTATAATGGTCTATCTGTAGTCATTGGTAGTCATGATTTTAAGGCAGACCTAATATAATTTCCATTACCCTATTTTGATGTCATATTGGGGATGGACTAGTTGGGAGCTCATAGGGCTAGTATCGATTGTTGGCAGAGCAAAGTTACTTTAAGAGGGCTTAAAAATGTGAGAGTTTCATATAAGGGTCGTGTTAGTGGTCCTAAAGTCAAGCTTATTTCTACTATGAAATTGAAGAAACATATATCTAGGGGAGCTGAGCTGATTTTGTGTCATATAAGAGATCTGAGGGTCGAATACCCTGACTTAAGTGATGTACATGTGGTGAGTGAGTTTGTTGATGTTTTTCCCGAGGACATACCCGGAATGCCCCTAGATAGGGAAGTTGAATTTAAGATAGATTTGGTGCCAGGAACGGGTCCAATTGCTAAATCACCATATAGAATGGCGCCTTTGGAAATGAAAGAACTTAAGAAGAAATTAGATGAGCTGATGGAAAAAGGGTATAGTAAGCCTAGTGTTTCGCCTTGGGGTGCTCTTGTGTTATTTGTGAAAAAGAAAGATGGAACCTTAAGGTTATGCATTGACTATCGGGAATTGAATCAAGTTACCATTAAGAATAGGTATCCCTTACCTAGGATCGATGATTTATTTGATCAATTGAAAGTCGCCTCTGTTTTCTCTAAAATAGACCTGCGATCTGGGTACCATCAATTGAAGATAGCGCCTGAAGATGTGCCTAAGACTGCATTTTCCACTAGATATGGGCACTATGAGTTTACTGTGATGCCCTTTGGGTTAACCAATGCCCCTGCTGTCTTTATGGATTTGATGAACAGAACTTTTAGGCCTTACCTTGATAAATTTGTTGTGGTATTCATTGATGATATTTTGATTTACTCCAAGAACGAGGAAGAGCATGAGGAGCATTTACGCGTTATTTTGGGCATCTAAAGGGAAAAACAGTTGTATGCAAAATTCTCTAAATGTGAGTTCTGGCTAGATCAAGTAGCTTTTCTGGGTCATATCATATCAAAGGATGGAGTTTCGGTTGATCCTGCAAAAATTAAGGCTGTGAAGGAGTGTCCTAGACCAAAATTTGTGACTGAAATTCGTAGCTTTTTGGGTTTAACTGGTTATTATAGGAGATTTGTGAAAGACTGTTCTAAAATAGCTAGACCTATAACTATACTCATGAAGAAAGCAACAAAGTTCCAATGGGATGATAAGTGTGAGGAAGCCTTTCAGATTCTTAAGGAAAAGTTAACTACTGCTCCAGTGCTAGCTTTACCAGATGGTAATGAGGAATATGAAGTATATACGGATGCTTCTAAGAATGGGTTAGGTTGTGTTCTAATGCAGAATAGAAAAGTGATTGCCTATGCTTCTCGGCAGTTGAAACCTTACGAAGAAAATTATCCTACTCATGATTTAGAGTTGACTGTTGTGGCTTTGCGTTAAAAATTTGGATACATTATTTATTTGGTGTACCCTTTAAGATTTTCTCTGACCATAAAAGTTTAAAATATATATTCACACAAAAAGAGCTAAATATGAGGCAGAGAAGGTGGTTGGAGCTGATCAAGGATTATGAGATTGAAATTCAATATCATGAAGGAAAAGCCAATGTGGTGGCTGATGCCCTAAGTAGAAAATCTCTCCAAATGATACAGTTAGTGATGCATCATGATAAGCTGTGGGAAGAGTTTGTGAACTTTGCGATCCAAATGGCAAAACCAGGGACTTCGTCTAATATACTGAGTGCTGAGAATAGTTTGACAAGTGATATTAGGGATTTGCAGGGTGAGGATAAATTTTTGCAGGACAAGCTTGTTAATGAACCTGCATTATTCAAGCGCGATAAGAATGGGTTAATTAAATTCCAAGATAGAGTGTGTGTACCTAAAGATAAGGAGATCAAGGAAAGAATCATGACAGAGGCGCATGCGACGCCGTATTCTGTTCACCCAGGGGGTGATAAGATGTATGAGGACTTGAAATTAGCATTTTGGTGGTCTGGGATGAAAAAGCAAATTACAGATTTTGTGGCTCGTTGTTTGATATGTCAAAAGGTGAAGAGTGAGCACAAGCGACCTCAAGGGAAGCTACAACCTCTGGAAGTACCTGAGTGGAAATGGAGTTCGATTTCTATGGATTTTGTAGCCGGTTTACCAAGGTCACAGATTGGTACTAACATGATTTGGGTAATCATTGATAGGCTAACTAAAAGTGCTCATTTTATACCGATGAAGGATACATGGAAAAAATAGAAACTAGCTGATGCGTATATACATCATGTACTACATCTCGATGGTGTCCCAAATGACATTGTTTCAGATAGAGATGCTAGATTTGTTTCGATATTTTGGGAAAAATTACAGAAGCCTTTGGGTACCAAAATTAAGATGAGCACTGCATTTCACCCTACTACTGATGGTCAAACTGAGAGAACAAACCAGATACTTGAGGATATGCTACGAGCATGTGCTTTGCAATTTCAAGGATTTTAGGAAGATAAATTGGATCTTATTGAGTTTTCTTATAATAATAGTTATCAAGCTACAATACAGATAGCACCATTTGAGGCGCTTTATGGGCGCAAATGTAGGAGTCCGATTTGTTGGAATGATATTAGTGAGTCTGTAATTTTGGGGCCCGAGATGATAACTGAGATGGTTGAACAGGATAAGATTATTCAAGACAGGATAAAAGCAACCCAAGACAGGCAAAAGAGTTATGCGGATAAAACGCGTAGGCATGTGGAGTTTGAGGTTGGTGATAAAGTTCTTTTACGTGTCTCGCCTATAAAAGGGGTAATGATATTAGGTAAGAAGGGCAAACTGAGCCCAAAATTCATTGGACCATACGAGATTTTGGAGCGTATTGGTGAGGTGGCTTACCAACTTGACTTACCAGCTGACTTAGAGAGGGTTTATAATGTGTTTCACGTTTCTCAACTTAGAAAATATGTTAGTGACCCATCTCACGTCTTGGATCCTGAGACTATTGAGCTTGATGAGACATTGACTTATGAGGAAACCCCAATACAAATTTTGGTTACTAAGGTGCGTAAAACGCGTAGAGGAGAAACTCACATGGTCAAAGTTTTGTGGAACAATAACAACGTAGAGGAAGCTACCTGGGAAGTTGAATCTGCTATGAGAGACAAGTACCCTCACCTTTTTACCTAAGGTAAATTTACGCTTCGTGGAAGAAGCTTTGTTTTTAGGGGGTCGAGATTTGCATATATACCTTTCTTTCTGTACTCTTCATGCATGTGTGTCAATCTTTTAGAGGTTGGTTGTGTTATGTATCTTTGGTCTCACTTATTTTTACACAACTTACTAATTCTTGGTAATGATTATGCATAATATTTGGTGTTCATTGTGCTTAATGCAAAGTGCTGACTATCTGACTATCAAAATTGGGTACACAACGCGTACCGAGTGGTGGTATGTTACGGTCTGCTTGTGCACATTAAGCACTTCTTGAAGTTATTATTTTTTTATTTTTTTATTTCCTTGAACTTGTAATATATGGAATGAATAAAATGTGTTTATGCAAAAAAAAAATAATACTGATATATTTTTCTTTTCATCCGACATGCTCTAAGCTTTCCTAGTGGTCCTTCACTTAGCTGAGAAAACGAGGGGAAAACTTAGGGCATATTGTGTTTGGTAGTATCTTGTGGAATTTGGAGACTATATAAATGTGGGATGTAAGTTTGTGTACCTTGGTGAAAGTCGGAGAATGTTAGTTAAGAGAATTTTTAAGGATGTGTTGTTTTCTGATTGGGTTTAAGCTTCGAGGACGAAGCTTTGTTTTAAGAAGGGAAGTCTGTAACACCTCGTTAATTTCCAAATTATATTTACGAGTTACTCTCTCATTTATTTTATTAATACTGGCTTTTAATTAAAAGTTGTTAAAATTAAGAATCACTTTGAAAATAATTTTTATTTACACGTCGTTTTTAATTATTTCAAAAAAAAAAGAATTTTACCAAAACTGATTTGGCTTTGACCCGGCTTCCTATTACCCTTATACCACCCCTATTCTTTTGTTTCCCTAATTCACATCCACACCTAATTTTCGTCTCTCCTGCCTCTCTACTGCTTTCTATTCTGATCTTTGCTCCACGCAATCACCCTCCGAACAATTGCCGAACTCCGACCACGATTTCTCGTCATCCTTCTCTTTCCCCTTTCCTTATCATATAAACAGTAAGTATTTCATCTAATCTATTTTGCTTAGTTTATAAATCTAATTCAACTAATTGTAGATGATAAATTATTTTGACAGACTCTCTGTAATACACTTATAATACATGTATATATTATCTCATGAGTTATTTGTATAGGGGATGATGGAAGAGTAGAGTACTCAAAAGGGTGAAGGTAACTTATGGATTGTGGTTTAATTTGAGGTCGGCTTTACAGATTCACTAAAAGGTATGAAGGTAGTGATAGTTAGTGAGTGTATGTGGGCATTCAGGTAAAGTATGTCAGGGCAAGGTATACATTGAAAACGATGTTCTGTTGAGTGGATTACTTTGGAAACAATTGTTAGGCACTTGATTAATCAATGCACTTTGGTTGATTTGGTTTTTCAAACATCTGGGAGTCATTATTGTTAAAGTTGTAAACAATCATTTGTGTTGATTTATGGGATTAGTTTGGTCATTCACCATGGGATATTAGCGTTACGACCTTAGTACGAGAACTGAGTTATAAGTGGGGTTGTAGTTAAATTGGATTGAGTCTTTTCTTTTGGTATAGTGCCCCATTTGTCGTTTGTGTTATTTAGCCGAGTGATGGGATAGTTTAGAAGTTTACCCTTACAGGTATTGAGCAGTTTCATAAGAGGGCATTTGGTAGTATGTATGGCTATAGAATGGGTTATTGTGTTGTGAGTGTGTTGGAAGTGTAGTCGAGTTGCAGGTTTGGATTGGATTGGATTGACTGAGTTATAATCAGTGCGCTCATTACTTTGAGTAGCTAATTTGGGTCGATTTAGAGTAGGTACCGGCAGGACATAGGGAAGGGAAAAATTTGGTCACTAAACTTTAAATTAAAGAATATAATGATATGGACAAGCTAATAAGGGATTGTTGCCTTTGAGCCTTAGTTGAATCATAAGTGTTGAAACAAAAAGGAAGTTTGATAAGGTTGGTTGGGACTACTGATCTTAAGGGCTTAACATACTAGCTCTGTCAGTATGTATAGTGAGACATTTGTGGTGTATTTTTGTGTTTTAGCTGTTGGTCTCGGGTCAATAGTTGAGTGTCTTGATGGAGTTACTTTCATACTAAGCAGCGTAGTAATTGGGTAACTTGTATTACTTGTAGCTTGTGGATTTGAAGAGAAAGAATTTTTATATTAAGCTTAGCTTGGATTGACTGTCTCGAGAGGTAAGGACTTTTACCCTTTTAAAATTTAAGTAAAGAGCATGTTCGGTTTAATCGTTAAACTGTTTTTATAATATTTTGGCATCGATGAGATTTTTCTTGTATTTCTAAATTTTGAATATTACACATTGGAATGGTTTCGGCTCAAGCTGCTTTGGAAAATTTGGTTTCTTCTGGTCTAGATGGTTTAAGGTCGTCTATGACGCTCCTAGGATTACGTCCCGAAACTAAACTCTTGGCCCGAGTTCATTTGGGTGGGGATTGTCCGGTCCAAACTCGCTAGGTAGTTAGACTTTCTCCTTTGGTGGTTCCATCCTACTGACTGCCTAAATGTGAGAGGTGCACACTTTTATGAGTCTATCAAAGCACAGGGGTGGTGCCTGGTGCCTCTAGACCGTGTCAAGGGTAGGACCTTGGCACACAGATGGAAAAAGTTTTGGTTTTGTATTGTTTGGTTAATATTATTGGATTTACAGTAATACTTAAACTCATCTTTTGCTGACGTCCTTATGTTTTGGGTCGTTCTCCCACTGGAACCTGTACCTATTTATGTTTTGGGTACAGTTGATAGGTAGATTTGAGATGCTGCATGGGTGCATACTGGATCCGGGGATTGTACGAGCGTGGAAGGATTTTGAATAAAGACTCCGTCTTACACTATTTATAATTTTATAATATCATTGGATTTGAATTTTATTTATTGTTTTAGATTTTGTAAGACTTAAGTCTTCCGCTGTAACGTTTTAATTATTTGATAAAGTTTTGAGACATGTACTTTGTTTTTGAAGGTTGACTCTGTATTTACCTTGCACTTAGCATTTTCAGCTAAGTGTAGAGTGACAACCGTGAATTTTCCATCTCTACTTTACTGTTTTCGTCGTGAAAATTTAGGGCTGTTATACAAACAAACCACCATGTCCTCCGACATACAAGACAACTCAACAAATACGATGTACCATATAACATGCCAATTACCGACTCACTCAATGCAAATGAATGATAAAAGACTCATTTTATAAATAAATGTAACAATGAAACTGAGTAGGATAAACCTACCTCATAGCAAATCCGCATAAGCTATCCGTCAGACAAGCTAGGTCCGTCTCGTAAAAGCGTCTCACAAAACTCGTTTTCTAAAATACGATAATAATACAAATACGTATAAATACACCAATCTAATACGTATATAAGTACGTATAAATATACTATTCTATTTAAACAAATACGACTAAACTAAATCCGTCTTATACACTACCCAAAAACCCGACTCACTCAACCACTACCACCCCCGCTGCCACCATGGACCACCACCACTAGCCACGGTGGCCACGGCCAGCAGCAGCAGCCCCACGGCCACCACCAACTATAGCCGACACCAACAACACCCACAAACACCATAAACATCGCCCTCCTCACAATACCCATGCATAACCCGCCACCACCGAGGCTGCCACCACAGTGTCGCCCTGACCACGGTGCGTCCAAGGGCAGCCACCACAACCACCACCCACGATAGCAACAGCAGCATACAAACCACATGACACACATACCCCCACAATCACCCGTCCGTACACCCTTCTTCTACCCCAGATTCCGGCCACCACAACCACCCTAGCCACCAACCAAGACCACCCCTCTCTTCCCTCGACAACCACCACCCAAAACCCGAACCCAAACTGACCCGAAACCCTCTCAAAAATGTGGCCCTAACCCGAGGTACCAACCCCTCCAAAACCCCCTTTTTAACTCGGTCAAAGCCTAATATGGCGGTCAACGGCCGCCCCTATGGTGGTCAAAGACGTGTCAGAGGTGAGTCATGGTCGGGACGGGTCAAGGGTATGAATAAAATAATATAAAGGCTAGTATAAGACGGTTTACCTTACGATCTCAAGGCGAAGGGACAAAAGGGCGATCTCCTTTTCTTCTCTTTTTCTCTCCTCTTTCTCTCTAAGATTTCCCTCAATTTTGTGTGGTGGAAATGATGAATGAAATGATAAGGTTGGGTGAATGAGGATAAGGGAGTATATATGTATGTGGTGGGAGTATAATACATGTATAATGTATTATTATTATTATTATTATTATTATTATTATTATTATTATTATTATTATTATTATTATTATTATTATTATAATCATTATTATTTCGTCTCAACATAACTCGTATAAATAAATTATTATTATTATTATTATTATTATTATTATTAAATACGGAGTATTACAGGCAGGCCCTGACATGCATTTGAAATCTTAAAATAAAATTTTCTGAACTTGTATTTTTGCCAAATAGAATTTTGCAATTTTCAAATAAATTGGTCGGCAGGCCCTAACATGCATTTGAGTTCTTAAAGTAAATTTTTTGAACTTGCCTTTTTGCGAAATAAAATTTTGCAAATCATAGTTGTAAAATCAGATTTTACATTCCAATCCTTTTTCAAAATAAAATTTTGAATTCCTCTGTCGGCGGGCCCTAACACGTATTTGAGCATGTGAAATCAGGTTTTGCAGGTTCATCCTTAAGTAAAACAAAGTTTTGCTTTTCCAGATCTAGACCAGTGAAACAAAGTTTCACTGTACCAGACCAGTGAAACAAAGTTTCACTGTATCAGTTCTCATATACCAGATTCCAGACCAGCTAAACAAAGTTTGGCTATCCCAGATTCCAGACTAGAAACACAAAGTTTTGCTTTACAAGGATCCAGACCGGCGAAACAAAGTTTTGCCATGCCAGTTTTCAGATTGGTGAAACAAAATTTTTCCAGCTTCATTCCAGATTAGTAAAACAAAGTTTTGCTAAGTCGGTCTTAGTTTTCAGACACTCCAAACAGGTTATATAAAGGGCCAAGGTACGTTTCTTAACGTTTATGTGTCCCGACCGGACTACTTTGTCCTTCGTCTTACTCAGACTCAGTCAAAGTGGGGGCTTCTGTAGACACCTCAAAGTTGTCTACTAGCCTTAAGGGTACCTGATGATGAGGCTACTATTTAGTGACTAAATGGAAATTGACAACGTTATAACTATCGGCTCTTTACACTTATTTTCCGAGAAACCGCTCAAAATAGCATAAAACTACTATTAAGCATTGCCCTTTTTTCCTCGCCGTCTATCCGAAAACCCGTTTTACATAATTTTCAGCCACGTATCACATAATTTTCGAATTATATTCGGTTATATCAAATGTTGTTGTCTTGGGCCAGTTTAATAAAGAAATAAGTCCACTTCGACTTACGTAGCCAATCCATAGTCCAAATGAGACAAACAAGCACGTAGCACACGTGAGTGAATTGCTAAGCAATATTTATATAATATAATAAAACAATAACTACCACATGTTTTTTTCCCTCCATGGAGACAACACCTCACTTTTACATTAGACATAGTTTATAGGATTCCTTGAAAATAGGCCAATTTCCTAAATAGCCCAATATATAAGATTTCAATACTAATATGCTTGATTATTAATTTATTTTTTACTATGAGCTTAATAATAAGTTTTGTTATCCAATCTTGGATTATCATGTTATTATAGCTTCTCTCTCCTTTTCTTTTACGTGTAAATTGAATAATCTAACAACTAAGAAATTGGATTAGAGAAGCATCGGGTAAATGTCTTTAGATACGGTCTCACAATAAATTTATTATGAGATTATTTTATAATTTATAATACAAAACAGTACCACAGACAACAAAACAGGTGAAAACACGGTTAAATATAAAATGAGTACACTTATTTTAAGAATAAATACAAAGTTAAAGAGTCATTTTTTTTTGTCATGATTAACATTATAAAGGTCATGAAAACGCATAAATGAGTAGTAGTGTGGTTAATTAGGTAATTTTCAATATATGTGGATGTTCGGTTACTCTTTCAAAAATGTATGAATTGTAAATTATGCAAATATTAAGTTGGTTGGTTATTTCACATCTTCAATTCATAAAATTTGAAACTTTCCCTAACGGATGGTAAACGGGGCATTCAGAGTGTATGAATTTACGGATTGGGCTAAATTGGGGTCAATATATTTTCGATTTAGATTCCTTTTGTTTTGTTGGCCTATGTCGAATTCATATCATTGACATGTCATAGTTAGGTTTTTAAGGGTTGTTTGGTTACCCACTAAATCATGCAGGAACTTAAATTCATGTGAATTGCAAAATGGGTATGTTGTTTGGTTACCCCAATTCACATGACTTGGAAGTTCCCATGAATTCCAATTCCTCCACAATGGAGGAAGTTGCTTACCTAGGCCTCATAGGTAAGTTAGAATGCTTACATGAATTGCACTTCCTTCATGGCAACCAAACATTTTTTTGCAATTTACATGAATTCCAAATTCACGTGTTTTACGACTTCCTAGGCAATACAAATTCCTATATGCAACCAAACGACCCCTTAGTAATAATGATTACGTTATTAATATATAATATTTATTCATGCTTTAAAGTTAAGATCAATAATTTTAAATTAAACTCTTTATAGATGCTTATGAATATTTTACTCATATTTAAATATTTCATGCATATGCACAAAATATTTTAAAATAACTTTGAATGATGTTTAAAAAAAATGCTTCCAAATATACCCATGCAACTTTGCACGGGTTTTAAACTAGTAAAATAATAAGAAGAGAAACAAGATTCCAAGAACTTGTATGAGATGGAAACACAAAGACCCATACACATGTACTATAATTGTATAAATACCTGACTCTCGTTCACAAACCGAGGAGGACGAACAGATGGAAACACAAAGACCCATATACTTTCATACACTGTCTCACGTATATTATCCCAGTTTCAAATCAAACCACTCACATTCAATAAATCGTCCCAGTTCCATATAAGCGATCCAATACCCATTTAATAGTATCAATAGTTGTCAAAGAAATCATGAAAACATTTTTCACCTTTGTATTACCTTGTTTCTTGTCCTCCAGAGTATCCTTATACTCTGTACAATTCCTTTTCCAATGTCCTATCTTCTTACAAAAGAAACATTTATCCTCGGATTCAGATTTAAATAAGGACTTAGATATCCAATGGATAATAGTCCTACTCTCAAACTCGTGCATCTTCTTAAGATGTGCAATGATCTGTGCAGGAGTCATACTTTCATATTGCCTCTGAAGTTCAGGACTCATGTTAGCCAAAATAATGCATTTTGCAATAGTGCTCTGTTCAGACTACTTTGCATATGCATCCAATGCACTTGCATTGCTTTCTCCCTTTTGAGGTGCTACATTAACGGGTTTATCGATCACATCGATTAGCTTTTCATGCATGAGAACACTTCTCAAGTTCCGGTACCAATCATTAAAATTGTTACAAGACAGTTTGTTAGCATCAAGAATGCTTCGCAGTGAAATAATTGACATTATGAGAAATCTTGTACGAAGGAAAAAACACAAAACAAGAACGCAAACATATATCATTAAGACATGGACGTTATCTAAATGATAACAATAAACTTTAAAAGATGAATGAGCCCCTTGGTAGTCAAGTCGTTTCCCACACATAATTAAAGTTCTGGTACATTACCAAAAATATTTCATCATATCAAATTAAACCAGACTCTATACTACATAGTCCCCTGTTAGTCAGGTCGTTCCTATTAGCATAGTTGAGTTTATCCACCCTTGTGACAGAAAATTAGTTAATTTCATACCCTCCGGGTAGTCCAGACTATAAGTACAAAATTAAATAACTTTTCTTCACACTCGTATCATATACAATAGACAATATCATTTATCTTTAAACTACAAGTCCCTGCTAGTCAGGTCGTACCTTGTAAACAAAGGTAAATTTTATTGACTACTCGGAAGGAAAAATCTTTTTTTTTTCTTTTTTTTTGGACAAAATATTGTATATTTATCAATATAAAACTCAATAATTTTAACTGGTCAAGTTTTAAATTATTAAAACAATTTTAATAACACAAAAACTTTAGAGAGACGGTCTCTCAATAGCGTTATTGAGAGACCTCTCACATGATGGGGGAGAGAGTTATTTAATTTTTGTTTTCCATGTTATGTCTGCCACTAATTTAGTGGGAGACGGTCTCACAGAAGACGTACTGTTTTAATAATAACTGTGGTCATATCTCATATTACCGTCAATAACACTTAATGACAATATAATAACTATTATTGTATGGGCAAAACCAGCATCTAATTCCCGTCTGATATCACCAATTAGCGGCCTGGAACAAAGTGTTGTTGCGGATTGGTTCACGGAGGAGCCAAGGAGGTGGAATGAGGAACTTTTACGACACCACTTATATGAGTTTGAGGTTAATGATATTCTTCATATTCCGTTATTTGATGATCATGAGGATGATAAATTAGTTTGGAATCATTCAAAAGACGGAAAGTATACTGTTAAAACTGGATATCATTTTTTTCGAAACTTGAAAATGACTGATAATGGGAGTGCATCTACGAGCGTGAGGCCAAAGCTATGGTCGCGTTTATGGAAGTTGGAGCTGCCAGCTAAAATTAAAAATTTTGTTTGAAGAGCTTGTAAGGGTGTCCTGCCTTGCGGTTTAAATGTGCATAAACGAGTTCATGATGCGGATCCTACATGTAAGCGGTGCTTTCGTTTTGTTGAGAGTGACTCACATGCTTTGTTTAGTTGTGCTTTTGCCCAGAATTTGTGGGATTGTGCGGGTTTGGGAGAGGAGGAGTGGGAGCAGCAGTCTGGCAGTGTGGCGGATTGGGTAGATTGACTGATGGTGAGGTTTAAAGAGGATGATTTGGGGAAGAGGTTAGTGGTGCTTTGGGCTTGTTGGAATGGAAGAAATGAGGACTATTACGGGGAGGAGCGATTGTATGGGTGTAGTGTTTCTGACAAAGCACGAGGTATTGTGAATAAGGCGGTGTGCTATTGGGAGGCGTGGAAGAAAGTTCAGCTAAGTCGTGAAACCGGTGGTCGTGTAGTTAGGGAGGAGATGGTGAAGTGGAAGCCGCCAGCTAGGAGTGTTTGGAAGATTAACGTGGATGCTGCTGTCTTGGGTGATATGGGGAGCGGATTCGGCCTGGTTATTCGGGATGCTGATGGTAAGGTTGAAAGAATGGGAGTGCTGCAAGTGCTTGAGGCATGGAGTCCGAAAATTGCAGAAGCTAAGGCGGCGGAATTTGGGCTACTTACAGCGAGGCAAATGGGACTTGAGAATGTCGTGTTGGAATCGGATTCCTTGCTCTTGATCACGATGTTAAAGTCGAAATCCTTTCCTTTGAATTACTTTGGTAGAGTTGGAAAAGTCGTTTATGATCTTGCTAGTCATTTTAATTGCTTTCAGTTTAGTTTTACTCGCCGAGAGGGGAATGCCGTGGCTCATTGTTTGGCTCACCTATTACCGTTAACTTACTCGACTCGGTTTTGGGTTGGGTCAGTACCTGAGGCTATTGCTCCGCTTGTTTTTGTAGACAACTTTGGTTTACATTCCTAATATTAATGTTATGGTGTTTGCTTCAAAAAAAAAAAAAAAAAAAAAAAAACTATTATTGTAACCGTCGACTTCAACGCTAACACTAGCGATAACAAAGTTTGCTAAAAGACGAAAAATTGTGTACAGAGGACAATTCTCAAGCACACATCATAAAATTCATCAAAGAATTAGGCATTGAATAAACGCATAATTATAAGTCCATAACACCATATATCGTCTAACATATACTAATTTAGACCTGGCAAAACGGGTCACTCGGGTCGGGTACGGGTCGGGTTAGTTTAGGTCGGGTCATTTCGGGTCTGTCACATATTTCGGGTCGGGTCGGGTCGGATCGGGTCACTTTCTGATTTCGGGTCAACTTCGGGTGACTGTTGTCGATCATTTCTGGTCGGTCATTTTCGGGTATAGGTCATTTTAGGTCGGGTTGCTTTTGAGTTAATGGCTAAACACTTAAGTTAATATATTTTGATTAAGAAATACTATTTTGCAAATTTAACTATTTATTAGGGATTATTGTAACCGATGAAACAATATTTTGATATATATAGTATTAATATGAGTTAGTACTAGTCGTCTTGTAGATCTGGTGTCACATACTCCTATAATATAAGCACTACGCAATAATTCAAGCAATCATTGCATTGTCATAAATGATAACCAGTGACTATCAAACATTGAAATATCATTGCCTTCAGAAAAAAAAAAAAAAAAAAACATTGAAATATGCACAAAATTAATTCCCATCTAACTCAGCGAAACTGGATTTGAGAGGAAACAAATCAGATACGAGAAACATGGAAATATGTATGTGCACCAGATAGGGGAGCGTTGACAAAACATACGCATAAAAATCCGCATGATAGCAATTATCAGATTAGGGCACGCAGGCGCAATGACACCAAAAGCAATAGACGTTACTTAATGAAATTATCCAATTTTACATACAATTTGTAAAATTGGGTTAATTTAACAAAGTCGAATTCATTCATAGTCAACATCCAAATAGGTCCGAGGGAACCAAAATTAAATAAATTTTCTCTACTCTCTTTATTTCAATATTTTATTTATTTTCTCTCTTTTATCGTATAATTTGTACAATTGTAGATAAACTAACGTAGTTAACTCACCCTCTAAATAAATTGTATAGTTAACATTCTTTTTACTTAATATTCGTCAAATATATAATACTACAAATAAATAGTAGAGGCCGTCAGTTTGATGGGCGGTCCGGGTGCCTAACACCTGTTGGGATTCATTAATCTCATTTGATTACTTATTCAATAAGTGAGAAACTAATTTAGTCATAAAATTAGAATAAGATCTTATGCAAGCAAAACTTAATATAAGAGTAAAGAAAATCGGTTCCTTACATTGTTGACTCGACAAAATGGGCACTAGCAAGGTCACCTACCTTGCTAGATCTTGAGCTTTCCTTAGTGGATGAGCAAGATTCAAGTGTAGAATCTCTCCCCAAGGATTGTACCAAGGCAACACCCTTAATAGATTTTATTAACATAAGACTAGTATTAATAAAATTCTACCGTAAAAATTGACAAAAAAATATGTATTATGCTCTTGAAAATTTCGGTTCAAGAGGAGGTAAATTTATGAGCTCTCTTTTCTTTTTCAAAGTATAGAGTTAATTTTTAGCACACTCTAAAAATATCACATACAATTTTTTTGTGTGTTCTCATAGAAAATGAATGAATGGTAAAATGAAACAATTCACATTATCTAGGGTAAGGGGGAACCGGTTTTTGGAGGGAGGAAAAAGGGTGTCAATGCATGCACATTTGCTTTTTAGGTTGTTCTATTCAAGGTGTAGGCATGCAACCCTATCATATAGAGGTTAATCATGATGCCTTCCACTAAATTAACAACTCAATTAAAGCACACTAACCCTTATCCCTCTAAAATACACGACACACCCATAATGTGGTAGTCCATTTTATTTTTGTCGTTTGTCAATTGTGACATATGTGACATGTTACTTGAAATGTTACATTATAATGTATTTTTAACATATTAAAAATCATCATATAATTAAATATGTCACATACAAAAATAATTAGTAATTCACAATTACTTGTACAAAAAAGGGTCATATAATCATAAACTACAACAACTTGTATTTATAATATTATTCATTCACTAGTAGAAAAATGACATTAGGCAAGTAGAAAAGGCTACGGTCGTAAAAATTAACCGTAGCCTATTATAAAAGGCTACGGTTATTGAAAAACAACCGTAGCCAATTATATAGATAAAAATAAAAGGCTACGGTTCTGCTCTTTAACCATAGCCAAAAGTATTCTAAGGCCCTGTTCTTTTGGACTGAAACTAATCTGATCTGAACTGAACTGAACTTATAGGATCTGAACTTATAGGATCTGAACTGAACTGAACTTATAGAATCTGAACTGAACTGAACTTATAGGATCTGAACTAAACTTATAGGATCTCGAATCGAATCGAATCGAACTTATAGGATCTCGAAGTGAACTTAAATTAAGTGAGGTATAGGATCTCGAATCAACTTATAGGATCTCGAACTAAATCGAATCGAACTTATAGGATCTCGAATCGAACTTATAAGATCTCGAATCGAATCGAATTTATAGGATCTCGAACCGAATCGAACTTATAGGATCTCGAATCGAATCGAACTTATAGGATCTGAAATGAACTTAAATTAAGTGACTTTAAGTCCAAAAGAACAGGGCCTAAAGGCAACGGTCCTTAAAGAACCATAGCCATTTATAATAACAAACGGCCCACAATCGTAGAAGTATCATATACTCCGTATGATATAAGAGAGAAGAAAAACCTTATCTGAAATCCAGTTTACTGTCAAAACAAAACATTATCACCCTCAACAACGAAAAATCCTATCTCACAAATCCACATCTCATCCTAATCTCCTACCGCTCCGCTTCTTTACTGTCGGCCTTCACTCTCCGCTCACTCACCTCACCCGACTCTCCCTCGCTGGTTGTCGCTGTCTATCCCTCTCCTTCCCTTGCGCCTATTGAAATCGTAATTCCTCTCATTTTTTAGGGTTCTGCAATAATAACCACAATAACACGTATTATTACCCTACTAGTATATCACAGTTCGAATTTACTAGGGTTTTAACGATATGGAACTGGCCAGCCTGATGGTGGTGTTCCTTTGGCGCCGCCAGGTACCACGATTTCTTTTTCTTCCCTTTTCCTGTTTTTGCGATTTCTTATGATTTAATCAGTGAAATTCGAGCAGAAAAGGAAATTAGAATGGATATTTATGAGCCCATTGTTGAGATTTGTTATGATTTCTAAGCTGCAAAGTTCCTCTTCTTCTAATTTCTAATAAATTTCTTAGTTTTGTTTGATTGTTAGGGGTTTTTGTTTGAATTAGGAGTTTTTCTATGTTAATCGGTTTAGAATTAGGTATAATCGTCAATCTTCAGTTTTTCTCAGTGAACAAGATCATTTAATCTTGTATGTTAGCTTATAATGAATGTCTCATCAATTGTGGAGCAGTTTTATGCCGCATATTCTGCTGCCACATTGATTCCATTTTCTTATTTATGTTGAAAATAAAACTATGAATGAATGACTAATTGTAATACTCCGTATTTATAAGTCTTGGGGTACTCTATCGAGTAGCCCTTACTCTGTCGAGTAAGGGCAAGTTGCGAGATAAAATAGTTTCTGACCTGTTGGGTACTCGATCGAGTAGCTGGGGGCACTCGATCGAGTAAGGGGGTACTCGATCGAGTACCTTGGGTACTCGATCGAGTGTCCTGCTTTTCTGAGGAGTTTTCTCGGGTTTTGTTAATTATGCGATTAAGGTATTTAAGTTTCGTCGTCATTGTTTTAAATCACTTTTACAAAACCTAAAACCCTGTTTAAGAGAGAAAGCAACTAGTTCTTCTTCCTAATCGCATTCTTAGCAATTCCCGGAGTTCAGACGGTCAGTTCTTGTCGTTGTTTATACCATTGAGTTCCTTGCGTCGAGGGTAAGATCTACGTATCCTTTTTATTGTCTTTCCTTTGTTTTGGTTAAACCCTAATTTAGAGATTTGGGGGTTTTATGTGTAGTATGTGATTTGGTAGCCCTTATGTGTTGTATGATAGGAGGAGGGTTCATAGAAGAGGCTTTTGACTCGTGAAGCGGTAGAGAGACCGTCTGGTTGTGTGCATATCGGTAGGATTTCTACTCGGTATTAGTCCCATAATGGGATATTGGTGATGTCTTTGTAGTTAGTTGTTTGATATGATGATTGTGATTGTGATTGTGATTGTGGTTGTGTTTGTTGATGGTTCTCGAGATGCGTTCTCGGTGAGTGGGGTCACTTGCGGGGTGATCTCACGCCTAGTTTCGCCCTTCGTGGAACCCGCCACGGAAGGGGATGTGCACATTAATGGACGGGGTTATCGCTCGGTATGATGAGCGGGGCTTAGGTGGGAACAGGCTGCGGTCCCCCATCGGCGGTAGTCCGGTGGAAAGGTCGGATTGAGATGATGGGAATTGGTTGGTTTGTGTGTGTGTGTGTGTGTGATTAAGGTTGCTTTATCTTATTGTTGATATATGTATTGAATTGTGTGATTAGTATCGACCCGTTTAAATGTTTTAAAAACTCGTGGTGATCCATTCGGGGTGGTGAGCGATTATTGAGCGGTGTGATATGACGCGTATGGGATAGCCGGGATGAGTCATCACGTGGCGGTTAGAAGTCTTCCATTTGTGTCGACGAAGTCTAGTAGCTTTGATAGTTTTAGTCAGAGACCGTATGAGAACCTTGTAATTCCTTTTATTAGTTTTGGTTTTGGAACCCGTAATCACTTAATCTATAATTACTTTAAAAGTACGTTTCTTTATTGTCTTATGATATTCGATACCTCGGCAACCGAGATGGTAGTATCCTTATACCTGAGTGGTCCCGGTAAGGCACTTGGAGTATGGGGGTGTTACAAATGGTATCAGAGCGACGATTTTGGAACCTGTAACAAATGAACATAATGAACATAGGGAGTCTAATAAAATGAACCTGGTGTATGTGTAATGGGAGCCCCGGCTGATGCTAGGTTTTGGGTGAGTAGGCGCCCTCACTTCAAAATCTTGGTCCCATGATACTTAAGCCAGTCACATGGTATGGGAACGTGGAGTCCGTGTGTATATGTGCGGCGTGTATGTTAATTGTCTTATATATGGTTTGTTGAAAGCATGTTGCATGATAGTTGGCTTACATGTTGGTTGGAATCGTTGGAAAAGTATATGAGAATGATGAATGATATGGTAGAAAAAGAAAGTAGTTCGTATATGATGATGTGTGATGAAGTGGATTTGTAATGTTGTTGTATTAGCAACATGGAAATAGGGTTTGTAGTGTATGGGTGTGATTTGTGTTATGAAAAGTTATGAAAATTTAAAACATGCGGGTAATACATGATTGAAAGTTGAATGTTATATGAGCATGATAGATGGTAGTGTTTGGCTTTTGGTAAATAGTAACATGAAGAATAGAGGTTCAATGATAAGTGTTTTATATAACGAATTGGATGAAAAGCATGATGGATGTTTATAACGTGGCACTTGATAACACGAAGTAGATTATTTTGTTAATTGTATGAGGAGTCGCGCAGATTTGAATGCGTAGTTGTAATCATAACGTTGAAATAATAATGAATGCATAGTACGTTGGGGTATGTGAGATAACATGCGGGTAGTATTCGCGAGTCTGCATAATTCGATCGAGTGGGTACTTGTCGTTATTTTGACCAGAATCGTGTTTTTGGGCACTCGATCGAGTACCTCGGGCACTCGATCGAGTATGGGGTCACTCGATCGAGTAGCCGGGCTACTCGGTCGAGTAAGTCGAGATCGGAAGGTCCGTTTGGGTTAAGAGTCGGGGCACTCGATCGAGCATGTTGGGCACTCGATCGAGTAGCCTCAACTCGATCGAGTAGGTTACGGTACTCGATCGAGTGGGGTCTGTCTTGCAGTCATATGCGTGTTTCGGGTCATATGTTTATCTTTTGACATTCGTTTCATATTATGTTTAATTCAAAGGTGTTGTATTACTTCTTTATGCATTGTTTTACGTATGTGTTGGTCCTGAAGCGTAAGTTACCCAATCTTATGTTGTAAAGAGTGGCACTATGATGAGTATGAGTTCGGTGGGGAGGACATGAATTATAAGTGATTATGATAGATGGTGGAAAAAGAAAAGGAAGATTGGTATAGTTTATTGAGGCATGGCGCACGTTTTGCGAGACGGGATGAGTGATATGATTGTGTGTTGAGTAATGTAAAAATAAGTGAATATAGGCAAGGGATGATGTGAGTATAATGAACGTGAGAATGAAAAGATTGAAAGTAAGAATGTGGATAGTGGCAGCTTGAGATGTGTAAAGAGTTATGGAAGGAAATGGTTAGGAGTCGTGTGGGTTATGGATTTATGTAGTGAAAGTTCTTTTAAAGGGGTTGAGAAGAGTAATATATAGTGAACTTTGTGGAGACATGTCGCGAGGTGTATTTATAGACAAAGGAGTGAGTTTGGGAGGTTTATTAAAAGATCAAACTACTGTGTGAGTTCCTTGGGTAATTAACGGTATTAAATGAATTCTGATTTCTAGAGATGTAAAAAGGGAGATGCAATTGTTTGAACATTAAACGTTGGTTCTATGGATAGATTAGTGGCAAGTATGAGTGATAGCATAATAAGAGAAGATCCATGGGAAGAAAGAGTGAGATGATGTCGGTAGAAAATAATGGAATTAAGTTTTGGAGCAACGAAGGGGTAACCAGATTTCTAAAGAGTTAGCTAGAAGGAATAAGGAGTTGAATTATTAATTGGTATTATTGAGTGTAAAGAGAAAGGAAGGATAAAAGTAAGCTGAGGAAAATGTTCACCGGAGCTATGTGATATAAAGATAAGGAATCATCGAAATGTGTAATGGTATCACGAGGATGTTAGCTAAAGGTTATATAGGAGTTTCAGGACAACATGATTGGTAATGAGTTTCGAGGAATTAAGGAAGTAAGAAGTTGGTGGAGTATTGGCACGATACGAGGTATTTGGTGGAGAGCTGGATGACAACACAAATAAGATAGCATTGGGAATAATGTTGAGGTAATTTTGTGGATGGGTTTGATGTTCGTTATTTGCAATGTTAACCAAAAATAGGAGAAAAACCATGTTATTTTGATATGAGTGTAAGAGATTTGATATATGAGCAAATGGCATTGTGGTGTTATCACTAGTGGTTAAGAGTGATGGTATATTAGATAGGTAGCAATTCTAAAGAGGTTGATTTGGTAGGGACCTGATTGTTGTGTATGATTGTGAGAGGGTATAAGATGTGGTTAGATGAGGCGGACGCTATTAGTTGAATATTGAAGGTATGGTTATATTTGGCAGGAAGTGATGGTTGTGCGAATGGGGGAATATGTTATGAGGGGCATATGAGTTAAACTCGGGCAGTGTAACCTTTTTCGTGTGGTAACTTACGTGATCAGGATTGACTAGTTGGTTGTGATTACGGGTCTATGATATGTGTAAATGTTTGTGTGAGGTTCTGACTTCACAAGAAGTGGTATGGTGTGATAATTATAAAGTTGTTTTATGAATGTTCTGTAGTATATATGTTGGACACGGTAATTTAATTGAATGATATCCAAAAAGGTAATAATTTGATTGATTGGCCATGGCTAGTTATAATTTTATGTGTATTGATAACACATGTATATTCCGTGAAATGGTAGAGATGATGTTCATGAGATGCTTATCTGTTTATCCATATAATATGTTGCGTGGTGATTTAATAAAGTGGATTTGAGTAAGTTTTCTTGGCTGAGAAGTTATCTTTGAGTCGTATTTATGGGAATAGTATACAGTTGTGATGTCTATCGGTGTGATTGTGGTGCCTCGGGTGGTGATCCGGGCACGGTACATAGTGCTGTGATGCGGGTATTTTCGCACTACGGTGTGGCTGTTGGTGGCGGTGTTGTGATGCCGTCACCGGTTGTGGTGGAGTATGCGGGATGATTATGATTCGAGTTTCGAAAGTACCTACCAGTTATATATAGATTGTTGTTTTGTTTGATGTTGCTCTCTGCGAGTTTCAGTTTGTGCTGATAGACAGTTGTCTTGTTTATTCATGTTTTCTTTACCAGGTTAAGTTGGGAATGAGGTAGAGTATGATGTGAAATAGAGTTGTATATGTTTCGTTGTTGTCATGGGATAGTGATAATCTGTTGATGGGACACGGTTGTGAGAGGTTGTTACGGTAATTTTGATCTTGTTTTCTGATGAGACATCGTTAGACATGGTAATGGAAAATGATTCGTGGAACATGAGTTGTAATGAGCTGAAAGCGGCAGGTAGTTCATAATCTTTTGTTGGGACAGTGAGTGTAGGGTGTTGGGGAAATTAGTGTCATGTTAAGTTGTGTATGAATTTTGCGGTAATGAAAGAAAGAACTTGAGGATCTAGTGTGCGTGTACGTAACGAGTGCGGACCGTGAGTTATGCTTCTGGGAGATAAGTGCCTTACGTAGAGAGGTATGTTGTTTGGCAGTAATAATGAAGAGTGGGTATGGTGATTTGCTACGAGTTCATGGTATAGGTTAGGTCTTGTTGCCGAATGAGTTGAGGAATGGGAAATGTTTATGTATGGGAGCCTTGGATATAAAAATGGTGAGTGTTTGGTTTATAGACGGTTATCTTTGACATGTGGTGGTACAGAGGGTAATGAGATGTAGATATGGTTTGGTATTAGTGAGTTACGAGGATGTAACATTTGTCTTAAGAGGAGTAGGATGCGATAAAACAGATTTTGATGGTTGTACATATGGTAATAAAAGATTCGTGTTGTGGGTGATTTTATTAAAGGTCATGACCGTGCTTGTAGTAGCGTGATGTTTAGGAGTGTGAGAATATTTCGCTAGTATTGACAGTTGGATGATGAGGTTACGAGTGTGAGTAAACTTCGAGGACGAAGTTCCTTTTAAGGGTGGTAGAATGTAACATTCCGTTTGATGTCTATGAGTGTCTTGGTATTGGATTTGATAGTTGATGATATTATGGAGCTAGCAGCATTAGGGGATGGTAGTTGGTTATGTATGGAGTTGGTGTCGTGAGAGATATATATGTGGTAGATACGATATAGTGAGTCATGTTGTGGAAGTAAACATAGTTGGTGGAGTGGGTGTTAAGAGTTCATGTTCTATGTTCGGTCGAGTTCTTGAGTCCTTAGCTAAGTTGTTGTGTCTTGGTCGAGTCTGTATGGTTGTTTTTATGTATGGGTTGAACTTCGGGGACGAAGTTCCTTTTAAGGAGGGAAGACTGTAATACTCCGTATTTATAAGTCTTGGGGTACTCTATCGAGTAGCCCTTACTCTGTCGAGTAAGGGCAAGTTGCGAGATAAAATAGTTTCGACTGTTGGGTACTCGATCGAGTAGTCAGGGGCACTCGATCGAGTAGGGGTACTCGATCGAGTACCTTGGGTACTCGATCGAGTGTCCTTTTTACTGGGGAGTTTTCTCGGGTTTTGTTAATTATGCGATTAAGGTATTTAAGTTTCGTCGTCATTGTTTTAAATCACTTTTACAAAACCTAAAACCCTGTTTAAGAGAGAAAGCAACTAGTTCTTCTTCCTAATCGCATTCTTAGCAATTCCCGGAGTTCAGACGGTCAGTTCTTGTCGTTGTTTATACCATTGAGTTCCTTGCGTCGAGGGTAAGATCTACGTATCCTTTTTATTGTCTTTCCTTTGTTTTGGTTAAACCCTAATTTAGAGATTTGGGGGTTTTATGTGTAGTATGTGATTTGGTAGCCCTTATGTGTTGTATGATAGGAGGAGGGTTCATAGAAGAGGCTTTTTGACTCAAAGTGAGAGACCGTCGGTTGTGTGTGCATATCGGGTAGGATTTCCTACTCGCATTAGTCCCATAATGGGATATTGGTGATGTCTTTGTAGTTAGTTGTTTGATATGATGATTGTGATTGTGATTGTGATTGTGGTTGTGTTTGTTGATGGTTCTCGAGATGCGTTCTCGGCTGAGTGGGGTCACTTGCGGGAGTGATCTCACGCCCTAGTTTCGCCCTTCGTGGAACCCGCCACGGAAGGGGATGTGCACATTAATGGACAGGGTTATCGCTCGGTATGATGAGCGGGGCTTAGGTGGAAACGGCTGCGGTCCCCCATCGGGGGTGGTCCAAAGGACGATCGAGATTGAGATGATGGGAATTGGTTGGTCATGTGTGTGTGTGTGTGATTAAGGCATCTGTTTATCTTATTGTTGATATATGTATTGAATTGTGTGATTAGTCGACCCGTTTAAATGTTTTAAAAACGTGGTGATCCATTCGGGGTGGTGAGCGATTATTGAGCAGTGTGATATGACGCGTATGGGATAGCCGGGATGAGTCATCACGTGGCGCTTAGAAGTCTTCCATTTGTGTCGACGAAATCTAGTAGCTTTGATAGTTTTAGTCAGACCGTATGAGAACCTTGTAATTCCTTTTATTAGTTTTGGTTTTGGAACCTGTAATCACTTAATCTATAATTACTTTAAAAGTACGTTTCTTTATTGTCTTATGATATTCAGTACCTTGGGCAACCGAGATGGTAGTATCCTTATACCTGAGTGGTCCTGGTAAGGCACTTGGAGTATGGGGGTGTTACACTAATGGTTTTGAAATGGAATGAATGGATGAAGTATGAAGTAGGCATATATTTGTGAACTATACTGATTTCGAGGTGAAGTAGGCATAACCAAAGGTGTCAAGTGCAATACAAGGGTCATGAACGTAATATCAAGCTCACGCTCTTATGAGTCTCCATTGCCAAATGGGGACAAAGTTTCACAGGCTTACTATATCTAATTTTAGGATATATGAAATAAAGCAATATTCAGTTAAAGTTTTTATGCTTCTTGTATTGCGAATGTCACACAATGTCGGATCATTTTAATCCAAAACAACGAACTCGACATATAATAAACAAATTGTAAGGCTTTTAGCCCCAAATCTTAAATCTCAATTTTATTTCATTAAGTCTTATTATTAAGTTATACTTGTTTCTAAGTAATGTTGCTACATTTGCTTATACTATGAGTACCTTATAGTTTTTTCTCACTCACTCTTTTGATGGTGTAATACATTTGTTTACATGTTGAAATGATTGTATACTGACTCATATGACTTCCTGTATGGGGCAAGCTAAAATATTGACCAATGGCCCAAAGATTGACTTTGTCATCCCCGACGCTTGTGACTAAGTCTCTGGAAAACTTTCTCCCAATCTGATGACAGTTGACGCTGCTAGTGTGGGCTATGAATTCCTCTGTACAGCTAGTTGTTAAGGAAGAATTTATAAAATAAAAATAAAAGAAATGTAGAAAATAAAGAAATAATGAATAGAAAAAAGGAAGAATACACAGCTTATAGGCACGTTTAGTGGACATTGCTGTTGATAATAGTTCTACACAAGCACTTCTAGATCTCCTCTTATTTTATACGGAGTGTATGTGTTTGATTACTAAGTGTTGTGAGTGAATGGATAAACAAGCATAACGTTTACCGATATTACTTGCTGGATATCGTGCTTTGTATTTCTTAAAAGTTTCAGGCGATAGTTCTGACATCGTGTTTACCTCTTCAATTGGAAGTTATTAACTCCTCTGGAGACCCCTCTTCAATTTCTGCATTAAAAATGGCTAGAAGGCAGAGTGGAGGGCAATAGTCGGGTGATTAGAGTTTGTTCTGGATTGAAGGAGAAGTGAATTAATGACATTTTTTGTGTTTGGTTGGTTTATTATATTTTCTTCTGTGCTCATCTGGAAGCTAATTTTTGGTGTGTATATCACACACCTGCTGGCTGTTGCATTAGAATGTTGATGCAGGTTCGTTGTAACTGGCTTAAGACTGAAATAGGGCCATCATGTTACGTGAAATTGTTTTTCTGCCTGACTTATCCACTCCCATTTCATTGTTGCTTAGGCGGGGGAGAGGCATGAGGCAGAGGAGAGAAGAGCGGGAGAGGATTGAAAGAGAACATGCACAGGAAGAGAGAAAATGCAAACAGGAGAAGAAGCTCGGGAAAGAGAAGCTGCTTAGTTCTGAGGTAGAATATTATGAGAACTTGATACTGATGTTGATTTGTAATGGTAATTGTATGTTAAACATTGGTATTGTAATTAATTATTATTATCTTAATTAAAGAATTTACATTTACAATAAATCACATTTTTGCAAATAATTTTTGTTTTAAAAATTTTAATTGAGAAACGGCTACGGTTGTTAAAAGAGAACCGTAGCCTAAAGTGACTTATGGCTACAGTTAAATCTTAATAACCGTAGCCATAAGTCGCTTTAGGCTACGGTTCCTATTAATAACCGTAGCTAAAAGTCACTTTTGGCTACGGTTCCTGACCGTAGCCATAACTACTTGATCTAAGGCAACGCCCCGATTTACTACGGTCGAGGAACCGTAGCCAAATGTTATTTTTAACCGTAGCCAAAAGTCATTTCTGTACTAGTGATTCTATTTTAATTGTTTCATAAACAATAAATTAATCTAAGTAATAAAACAATTAGATTACTTAGACCGAATCTTATTTAATCAAATTACAATATGACACGTAATTTTAATCACAAAATCACTCGTCAATTTTAAGGAATTTAATTAACCCGTACGGCATACGATTAATTAAATAATCAATTAAGAGCATTACCCTATAGGTATGACCTTAGGGGATCAACTGGTCACCACCGTCGTACGACAGTAATGTCAAACTCTAGTCAGCCAATCATTACCGATATGTGTGAACCAGTTGACTAAGAAGTATTACTTTCCCTCATGTATTCTTAATATGAGATTTAAACATGTGATCTCAATATGATCAACAATGTGATCGCATTATTGTCGGAGACACTCCAACAATCTCCCACTTGTCCTCGACAAGTGTGCGTCATCAATTCTCTTGTCCTATTACTATCTCTCACTCAATGCAAGGTGTCTTTCAGGTCGTACTTTCAAGTGATCATATCGAGAGTGGTTTCCTCGATCTGGAGAACAACTGATTGACCGGAATTATCTACCATAGATACCTTCCGAGCGTGACCACGCATTTCCAGTTCATTACTCCTCGAGTGGCCCTGAGATATTGTTTTAACCCTGACAAGGGGTGGACAATTCCTATCGCACTATTCCCTTCGACTTGCCACAGCTCATCATAACCCAAAATAAGCCCTTTAACCCCATTTACGAAGGTCGTAGGAACATAAATCAAAGTTACTCTGAAACTGTGCCATCATTGGAGAATAGTCTTTAGTCAAAAGAATTGACTCATTAGAATATTATAGTAGCTCTTGCCACGACCAGGCTATATAAATTTGCCAGAACTCTATAAGCGGTCATTAGGCCAGACAAAGTGTTCCTAACAGTATGCCTATGTGATCGACTAGTCATCTCATATGACTCTATGGCACTTGAACTTGCCATCAATCGCATCACACTCTAGTCACTTCGAGACGTCACCTTATACAAGTGACAATGGGCAAATACTATGTTAATCCGGGTTCACTTTAACGGGGTTCAACATTGTCTCTACAACCCGTTTGGATGTAACAAAGTATAAAAGGAGTTTTTTAGATTTATAAACTCGAACGACAAATGTGATTATCACATATGAATAGTCAATACCTGATTACTACTTCATATTCTTATAATCCAATTTGATCTTGTATGTAGTTGTTCATCTCAATCCAATTGAAATGAGATATGACATGACTCATCATGTTAAGCCCATGAGAAGGCTTTGGTTAGTAGGTTTTATCAACTTCTTGTACCTTACTCAACCTTACTACATACTCGTTTTCCTTTGTAATGTATACATTTGCATTATAAAACTTTATGAGTACGTGTCTAGATTCAATCTAGACATAGGCTCTCTAGCCTTAGAATAGCTCCCACTGTTTTCACAGTGTGCGGGACCCATCCTCTTGCACATCTCATGATTGCAAGTGTACTCAATTTCCGTTGTAAGCATCTCTCATTGTTCTTTATTGCCTAGAACAATTCTAGCAAATCCATTTCTTAAATAACATAGCCACAATGGTTCCTTAACCATTTTTAGGTGTTTCGAATACGGTTTTTGTCCGAAACCTTATGCAATCTCAATAGTCATTAGTATAAGCCCTTACACAAATTTGTGAATTGCATCAATAACACTTAACTTTACATCCTTACTTCTTCCTCAAGCACTTAAGAGCAACTTATATGGCTACCTGGTAACAATTACTTAAATTCGATTTGAAGCTATTCATCATACTCAAAGTATATGAAGTGTCATACATTATTTCCAATTAATTGTTTTGGCAGCGGAAGCAAATGGAATCAATCAAATATGTTCAACTTGATTGAACTAGTCATGAATCTTATCAACATAAGACTTCCTTTTTGACGCTAATATCATATAAATTTATCTCCATAAATCCAGATATTATAGATGTATTATATTTCTCCAAGTCTTAAATCATTCCCAATGATCAATATGCCATCCACATATTAGACTAATTAAAATTACCGTAACTCCCACTAAACTCCATGTATAAACACAACTTCTCGACTTATCGAGAAAAATTTTATAACATGATCAAAACATTGATTCCAACTCATTGATGTCCTACTTAAGACCATCTCTTAAGTTTCACATTATCTTAGGATTGCAAGAATCTACAAAACTCATGGCATGTATTGAATACATTCCTTCTAATTGAAGAAGTGGGTTTTAGATTCACTCGCTATATATCATCATAATGAAATACAATTGCTAAGAAGATCCAAATAGACTTAAGCGTTTCAACTAGTGCAAAAACCCTTTGCCACCAATCAAGCTTTGATATCTAACAAATCCACTTGGAATTTATTTCGGAATCACATGGCTCTAAGCCTTGTATTGAGTTGTGACTTAAACATTCTCATGTAAGTCATATGTTCATTACTTTCTAGAAGTAACACTAATTCATCATCTTCAACAAGTGATGAGATTCACCTCTTAGGTTTCGAAGAAACAACGTCTCATGTAGCCAAGAAAGTAGCCAAGAAAGACCAGTTTCTTGTGACATGCAATTCTTTTGTGGCTCTTGAATATTTTCTCCCACTCTGTCTTCTAGAAATAAACTTGTATTTTAGAAAGACAGCTTCACGAGCCACAAACCCGTTGTACTCGTGATTATTGGGAGGGAGAATGAGCACTTGTTTCTTTTAAAACATACAAGCATGATATCCTACCATTTCATATCTCATATGAATCGTTTAGATTTAGTGGAAAAATTATTTTAGACAAAATGATAAAATCCCCAAAAATAAGATCAAGTAACTCAAAGTAACTTGATTAAAGTCCAATCATATCGAATAGGGTTTGATTTCTTCATTTAACCACACCTTATCTCATAATGTGTGCTAAGAGAGATTAACTTGTGATACTATATCACATTTCCTTTGGCTTGTATCAAAGTCTTTACTTAGATAATCCTATTACGACTAATTCGTGATTCTTTGAACTCTTTGAACTTCTTAAAAGATTTCTTCTTTGTACCTCATTAAGTGAATACTAAAGTATAAACTTAATTGTCGGTAAAAGAAAATGATCAACCTTTTCTAGATCAATGATTTGTATCTTCGATCTCCTTATCAATCAAAAGGCACGAGACATCTTGCTTTGAATACAAGATCCATATACCATAAGATTGACAATCCAATGGTTCCAAGAGTACTCGGTAACTCTTTGCGTTTATCATTCCAGAATTTAGATTTAATCTGGGTTACCAATTTTAGTCTTGCATCATCTACGTGATATATCATTCTAGCTTGGTTTAAAATATAATCATTTTGATTATGGGCTAGCCATAAATCAAATCGTGGTGTATTGGGTCACATAAGTGAAACCTTTTTTGTGTCTTAACAAAATTATATTTTTATTTAGAGTTTATGTACTTAATTGTCATAATTAAGGTACAACTTTAAACCCAAAAACTAGATTGAGTACACAATGACTCTAGTTTCATCTCTCGACATAATTTGATGCTAGTCGTCATATTCTAATCATCCTATGTATCAAATACAATGATGAAAACCACCACCGGTTTCTAATATTAACGAAGTGGTACTAGAAAAATTTATGTCAATCAAATAAACATTTAGAGAAGAAAATCCCATTAGATGTCCCGCAACTAAATTGCTTGTTCTTCAATAATTTGGGGTAGTTTCCTTTCTAGTGTCCAACACTTCCAAAATGGAAACTTTATCGGTCGGGATTGATAGGTTTAGTATTGTTATTCTCAATAACTTTACTTTTATCATTCCTTGTGTCAATACCATTCTAGTTTTACTTCTTGAACCTCGTCCTTTTTTTAACAATTAAGAGAATGCTCCCCCTCATTTTCAATGAATCTTTGCTTAGAGAATAAAAGTTGAATCTTGTGAAGACTACTCTTCAATTCAATCGTTTAGTCTTCAAAATTTCATTGAAGTGGTTGCTTTATTTTTGTCAATTATGATTTCTAACAAATCTAACTACCAAAATGATTTAACGTTTCAAAGTACTTATTCGATTAAGGACATGAAAAATAATCCATTGTAAGTAGATATGTTAGTCAAGAATCAAAAACCCTTTTGATCATGAATAACTTTTATCTATACTTTTCACAAGAGATCCTTCCAATGGATAACACGAGGTTTTAGAAGAAAAATTCATATTTATCTTTAAGTTACGATGTTTTAATAGATATTTTGTACTATAATCGAAATGATATCATATAAATTGAGGTAAAGAAATAGAACAATACGATAACGGAATAATGGAAAACTAACATTTATCGTTATTATAATTGTAGGGCAATATCCGTATAAGACCCTTTAAATTTAGGACTATAACGTAAATTTAACATGTGAAATATGGTCATAAACGAAATACAATGAAAAACGATTAAGCGCAAGGATTAACCTTCGGTCCTAGTGCAATTCGGCAATGAGAGATCAAAGTAGACCTCCTCCTAATTGTTGCACCCAAGAACGTCTGAGAATATGCCCTTGTGCTAGAAATGTGTTCTCTAATTGCCTTGCAATATTGAGAGAACTTGATGTGAGTTTTTACCAGATGTGAGATCTAGGTTTCAGAGAGAAATGATCTCCAAAACCCTAATTTTGTTGTAAAAATGAATTAGGTTTCAAAAGTAGAGAAGGCTCTCCTTTTGTTGCCTCGGTCCGTGGGTCACTAGAGGAGGGAGTGGGCTTTCCACTTTCTCCTCATTTAACTCGTGATCCGACTCGTCTCGCTAAAATGTATATAACGCGGTTTTTATTATAAATCGTCATCGGTTATCGGCTATTAAAATATCAACTAATAACACGGGTTAGTTGAAGTATTAATACATGTCCGACAAAGACGATATTGTATAATTAATTTATTCAATATACATTAATCGAATATAAATCGTTTACATTCAATTTACGAATTAATCGCTTAATTCGCTTAGCCCATTTTATTTAATCCGTATTAAATAAAATATCTCAACATCACGTTTGACTAATTACTAGTCAATAACTCGGACTAACTGGTTAGTCAAATTTGGCATCAACATGACAGTATTTTCATACTGTCACATCTCTCAAACGTATCCTATAGGTGTGACTTTTAGGGACCAGTTGATCACCGCCATCTGTATGACAATAACGTCAAACTTATCTAGCAAGCCAACCGTTATTGATAAACGTGGATCAACCGATAATAATACCAAAAGTATGCCCTTTGATCCTTTTAGAGATTTATAAGTCCTTGCACTAATCAAGTTAAGGACACCAGCCCCAACAAGCTCCCACTTGTCCGTACAAGTGTATGTGCAATGACGTTATCCGCACTAATCAAGGTCACAGCTCCAACAAACTCCCACTTGTCCGTACAAGTGTATGTGCGATAACCGATTCTCATATTCATTTAAAATTTCTCCCACTCAATGTAAAACAATTTGCAGATCCGGATCCGCAAAGGTCGTATTCTACAATCGATCTGTATCAAGAGTGGTTTCCCCGACTATAGAGTAACTTAACTGATAAAACGAATCCGTACCGTGAGAAAGAAACCAAAGTCACCCAAAATCTGCCGTAGTCTCAAGAGACAGTCGATAGTCAAAAGAATCGACTCTTAGGATCACCATGGAGGTCCTATCCACGACCGGGCACGAAATGTTATAAAACATTTAGGACTCCACGTCGATGTCACAATGGTGTCCTACGAGATATCCGTATAACTCGCCTCTCGTGATTGGTCACCAACCGTTTGACTTATGGCTTGTTGAACCCACCATCAACCAACGTCACAAAATAATTGCCGAGTTATCACTCATATGGGCAATTAAGGACCAAAAATATAATGTTTGTTCAGTTCACTTTGTGGTGTTCAAAATTGTCGTACAAATTCCACATGAAAAACAAAATATATAAATATCAAAACGATGATGTCGTATAGAGTACATAAGGGAATGAATCTAATCCATAAAAGAGTACTACAACTTAGGAACACGTTTAATTCCCATGGAATTAACGTGCCCTTCATGCTTATCTTGTCGTAATGGTTTAGTGAAAGGATCTGCTATGTTATCATCGTAGCAATCTTTTCTATCACTACTTCCTTTTGCTCCACGTAATCTCGGATTAGATGAGCTTTCCGTTGTACATGTCTAGACTTGTTGCTAGACTTTGGCTCCTTAGCTTGGAAGATGGCACCACTATTGTCGCAATAGATGGTGATCGGGTCATTCGAACTAGGCACTATAGATAGTCCATGTAAGAATTGACGCATCCATATCGCTTCCTTTGTAGCTTCGTACGCGGCATAGTACTCGGACTCGGTCGTAGAATCTCTTTATGTGATTTGTTTGGAACTCTTCCACCGATCTGCAGCGCCATTAAGAGTAAAAACGAATCCAGACCGAGATTTCGAGTCATCTCGATCCGTTTGGAAGATAGCATCTCACAGAACCGGTTCTTGCGCATAGCTTTTGAGGGCCTCCATAAGTCAATGCCCAATCTTTAGTCCTCCGTAGGTACTTAAGAATGTTCTTGACAACACCAATGTGATTCACCTGGATCTTTGTTGGAATCGACTTGTCATACTTAATGCATATGCCACGTCCGGACGTGTGCATATCATGGCATACATGATTGATCCTATAGCCGAGGCATAAGGAATCCGTGTCATGCGCTCTTTCTCTTCCGGTGTCTCTGGTGCCCGAGACTTGCTCAAATGCACCCCTGGAGCCATAGGAAGAAATCCCTTTTGGAGTTAGTCATGCTGAATCTCTCTAGGACTTTGTCTATGTAAGACTCTGGTGAGAGATAACATCCGACGTGATCTATCTCGATAGATACGGATGCCCAAAATTCTTTGTGCCTCACCCCGATCTTTCATCTGGAAATGGTTTTTCAACCATACTTTCACCGGAGTTAAGAGAGGTATGTCATTCCCAATCCGGAGTATGTCGTCAACATACAATATTAGGAAGACAATCTTGCTCCCACTCGACTTGATATAAAGACATGGTTCCTCGACCGATCGAATGAATCCATTTTCTTTTATCACTTGGTCGAAGCGATGATTCCAACTCCGAGATGCTTGCTTAAGTCCATAAATGGAACGCTTAAGCTTGCACACTTTCTTAGGATGTTGTGGATCGATGAAACCTTCGGGTTGTACCATGTACAACTCTTCCTCCAAAAAGCCGTTTAAGAAGGCGGTTTTCTCGTCCATTTGCCAAATTTCATAGTCATGAAAAGCGGCAATCGCTAAGATAATCCGAATGGAACGCAGCATGACTACTGGTGCAAAAATCTCATCGTAGTGCAAACCTGGCACTTGGGTGAAACCTTTAGCAACTAGTCGTGCTTTATAGATATCTTGTTGACCTTCCACTGAATGCTTTATCTTGTAAAGCCATTTGCATTGAAGGGGACGAACCTTAGCGAGTAAGTCAACAAGATCCCATACGTTGTTCTCATACATGGAGTCCATCTCGGATTGCTTGGCCTCAAGCCATAGCTTTGAGTCGAATCTGGTCATGGCACCTTTATAGGTTGCGGGTTCACTACTCGTTAAGAGTAGAATGTCATCTATGTCATGTTCCTCGACCATACCTATGTATCTGTCCGGAGGAATAGAGACTCTTCCCGACCTCCTAGGTTCCTCAGGAATATTCACCGCAGCCGGGATTGAAGGAATTGGTTCCTCCAATATTTGCTCGGTGTTTGGTTCTGGAATCTCCGACAGGTCGAAGGTTCTATCACTCTTTGCATTCTCGAGAAATTCCTTCTCTAAGAATGTCGCACTAGCCGCAACAAAAACACGTTGTTCGGTTGGCGAATAGAAGTAATGACCAAGTGTTCCTTTAGGATAACCTATAAAGTATGTCTTGACCGATCGCGGGCCGAGCTTATCCTCGTGTCTCCACTTGACATAAGCCTCGCAGCCCCAAACCCGTATAAAGGACAAGTTAGGGACCGTTCCCTTCCATAGTTCATATGGAGTCTTGTCAACAGCTTTAGACGGACTTCGGTTAAGTATTAGAGCGGCTGACAAAAGAGCATAACCCCACAATGAGTCAGGCAACACGGTGTGACTCATCATGGATCGAACCATATCAAGTAGAGTTCGATTTCTCCGTTCGGACACACCATTCAACCGAGGTGTTCCGGTGAAGTTAATCGTAAGGCAATCCCACAGGCTTTAAGGTGTTGATCAAACTCGTGAGAAAGATACTCGCCACCACGATCCGAACGTAGTGTTTTAATCTTTCTACCCAAGAGGTTCTCGACCCTATTCTCGGTATTCTTTGAATTTCTCAAAGGATTCACTTTTGTGCTTCATTAAGTAGACATAGCAATATCTACTTAAATCGTCCGTGAAAGTGATGAAATACCTATAGCCTTCTCGTGCGGTGATTGACATAGGTCCACATACATCCGTGTGTATGGGTCCTAATAGGTCGCAGCCGCGCATTCCAACACCTTTGAAGGAAATTCGAGTCATCTTACCGATGAGACATGATTCACACGTGCCAAATGATTGAAAATCAAAGGCCGAGATAGCTCCATTCTTGATGAGTCATTTTTTACGCGTTCTCATTAATGTGTCCCATACGGGAGTGCCATAGATACGTTTGATCTTTGTCACCAACCTTTAACCTTTTATTCATTACGTGTAATATTTCGGTGGTCCGATCTAAAACATAAATTCCGTTCATGGAGACTGCCTTGCCATAAATCATATCGTGTAATGAGAAAATGCAAGTATTATTCTCTATTACAAATGAAAATCCAAGTTTGTCAAGTGCGAAACCGAAATAATGTTTTTCAAAGACTGGTACATAATAGCAGTTATATAAAAATAACTCAAATCCGCTAGGAAGCTGGATCACGTATGTTCCCCTCGAGACGGCAGCCACTCGTGCTCCATTCCCGACACGCAGGTCCACCTCACCCTTTACGAGGGGTTCGATGTTTCGGAGCCCCTGCACATGATTACACAGATGAGAACCACAACCAGTATCAAGTACCCAAGTTCCGTAACTTGCGTGGTTAATCTCAATCATATGAATAAAAGTAGAAGAGGATGAAGACATACCAACAGGTTTAACGCGACCCGCCTTTAAGTCCTCATGATAAACAGGACATGTACGCCTCCAATGCCCAGTCTTGTGGCAATGATGGCATTCCATGTTTTCATTCTTGCTCTTTGTCGCGCCTGATGAGGTGCTCGACTCACCAGGCCCACTCTTACCTGAACCCGACTTCTTAAACTTCGGTTTGCCTACTGCTAGGCCTGGCTGAACTTTGCCCTTACCCTTGCCCTTGTTTGACACAACGAGAACATCCTGTTTCATGCTCCCACTGAACTTCATGTCCTTCTCGGTCTGTACGAGAAGGGAGTGCAGTTCATGGGGGCTTTTCTTCAAATCATTCATATAATAATTCGCTCTAAAGAGCGCAAAACCATCGTGGAGTGAATGAAGCATGCGGTCAATAACAATGTTCTCGCTGATCTTACAATCAAGCGTCTCCAGCTTCTCGACATTCTCAATCATGCTGAGAATGTGTGGGCTAACCGGTTGGCCCTTCTGGAGTCTCGCATCAAAGAAGCGAGTGGTATGCTCATAGGTCACGATTCTCGGTGCTTTCGAGAATTCCTTAGTGAGCGTGGTGAAAATCTTGTTTGCACCATGGGCTATGAAGCGTTTCTGCAAATTGGGTTCCATTGCAAAAATGAGTACGTTTTTAATCGCACCCGCTTTCATACAGAAATCGTTAAACTTGGCGATCTCATTAGCTCTAGCCGTGGGACCTGGGTTTGGCGGGATGGGCTCAATTAGATATTTGAGCTTTCACGTCGCCAGCCGCGCAAAGATTCCGTAATGCCGCCTCCCAGTCCGCGAAGTTTGATCCATCATTCTTCAGTCGAGTAGACTGATTCATCTAATTCATGAAGATCCGAAGCCAGGACTCACGGTCCAATGTGGCACTTGGCATTGGGTCGTTAGTAGGACCAGCCATTTCGTTATAGCAGTTTAATAGATCGTGTTCTACACTGAAAAAGAAAGAAAAACAAAAACGAAATAAGCAACTCATCGAGGTGATTTAAGTCTATTTAAAATTCATTTTAGACTCATTGCACTTGCATAATTGATCTCCCTCAAGAATAATACAAGTGATCCCAAGACTCAATTTCCGTAAATTGATAAGCCAACTGTTTAGCTAATTCTTCCGTAAGAACTCTTGGTCGATAGATTTCCGTAAATCCTATCTATAGTCCACCATAATCACAGGATCGCATTTAGTGACCATAGTGTTGAGATAAAATAGGTCAATCGGTTCCAACTTACCCGACGTAGAAGGGGTCATATTATGCCTACCAACGAAGAAGGGACTCATTGGAGTTTGACCTATAAAGACCGTTCTCAATTTTGTTTATACGAGGAAGATCCCATCAACTTAATTTTAATTCATTTTAAGTGAACAAATAACTAGCGTCTGCGTGAATGAATTAATTTAGGTGATGGCTTAAAATCGTGTGACATATGAATGTCATAGAAAACTAACGCGTGACCTCTATATGAGCGGTTTTCATGCAATTATTAGGTGGTTTGGTATTAGGCGGAATATGATGCAAATTATCGTTACGAAAAATAAATAAAAGAATGCAATGCGCAAATAAAATTCCTAGTGTGGCCTATCCTAGTAAAAAGAACATGATACAACTTTGGAATCCACCGTTGGACCCGAAAAGCTTGTCTTGATGTTCCATCTTTGACCTTGCAATGAGTGAACATCCGATCTCCATCTTTGGTCTTCTCAAAATTACAATTTAAAATTTACAAATATAAACCTATTTACATTCTAAATACAAAAAAAAACTGTAATTACAATTGAAAAATCCAAAACGGAGATACGAGATCTCAAAATACAACCAAGATCGTGTTCCATCATTACGGTAACACGTTCTACTAAGGCCACACTAAGTTACAACTGTTTGTAAAATAAATAAATACGTAATAAAAGCATTCAAAAACATTCAAAATTAACGATAAATAAAATGCATCAACTAAAACAAATTTATTCGTGACATAATTCCGTAATTATGTTAAATTTATCCAAACCACCTTTTTAACGATTAAAATTTATGTGATAAAACCGCTTCTATCAGTTTATTTTAATCTATTACAATCCGTTACTTTAAATACGCTTTAAAATAACTCAATGGTACGTGTGTGAACCGTTTCACAATCATAGCGAGTGTACAATATCCGTATAAAGTACATATTAAGGCCAAAAGAAAATTTAAAACAAAAAGAATAAATTTTCAAAGTCGCCGAACAAAAATCCCTCGATCCAGGGACAAAAGTGCTCGATCGAGGAACAAAAGGGCTCGATCGACGAATCGCTAGTCGATCGAGAGGTATGCTAATCGAGAAAGTACTCGATCGGCGATCGGAGGTCGATCGAGGGCTTTTATCGGAAATCTGCTCGATCGAGTACGAGGACTTCTCGATCGAACAAAGGGGGTTTTAAGCAGGTCGATCGAGTCACGCAATTACTCGATCGAGCAAAACAACAAGGAAGGGCTCTCGATCGAGTAGAAACATGCTCGATCGAGGGCAAAAACATTCTGAAAACATGAAACCCTCGTGAAAACAGTTTTGACGAAACAAAAACATCTCAATTTTGATCAAAACCGCATCAAAACAAATTTACAATCTGACAAAACTTGACATATTGTTATAATCTCCGTATAAAATAACAATGTGCAAAAGAACAAAACGAAAAAGAAACAAAAACAGCCGTGTAATACAAGTGACGGCACGGTTTTCGTGACAAAAACAATCGTTTTATGAAAAATCACAATGAAAATTTACGTGGTCTCGCTCTGATACCACTTGTAGGGCAATATCCGTATAAGACCCTTTAAATTTAGGACTATAAGGTAAATTTAACATGTGAAATATGGTCATAAACGAAATACAATGAAAAACGATTAAGCGCAAGGATTAACCTTCGGTCCTAGTGCAATTCGGCAATGAGAGATCAAAGTAGACATCCTCCTAATTGTTGCACCCAAGAACGTCTGAGAATATGCCCTTGTGCTAGAAATGTGTTCTCTAATTGCCTTGCAATATTGAGAGAACTTGATGTGAGTTTTTACCAGATGTGAGATCTAGGTTTCAGAGAGAAATGATCTCCAAAACCCTAATTTTTTTGTAAAAATGAATTAGGTTTCAAAAGTAGAGAAGGCTCTCCTTTTGTTGCCTCGGTCCGCGGGTCACTAGAGGAGGGAGTGGGCTTTCCACTTTCTCCTCATTTAACTCGTGATCCGACTCGTCTCGCTAAAATGTATATAACGCGTTTTTTATTATAAATCGTCATCGGTTATCGGCTATTAAAATATCAACTAATAACACGGGTTAGTTGAAGTATTAATACATGTCCGACAAAGACGATATTATATAATTAATTTATTCAATATACATTAATCGAATATAAATCGTTTACATTCAATTTACGAATTAACTGCTTAATTCGCCTTAGCCCATTTTATTTAATCCGTATTAAATAAAATATCTCAACATCACGTTTGACTAATTACTAGTCAATAACTCGGACTAACTGGTTAGTCAAATTTGGCATCTACATGACTGTATTTTCATACCGTCACATCTCTCAAACGTATCCTATAGGTGTGACTTTTAGGGACCAGTTGATCACCGCCATCTGTATGACAATAACGTCAAACTTATCTAGCAAGCCAACCGTTATTGATAAACGTGGATCAACTGATAATAATACCAAAAGTATGCCCTTTGATCCTTTTAGAGATTTATAAGTCCTTACACTAACTGTTAAGGACACCAGCCCCAACAATAATACTTGTAAATATTTTAACAAGTAAAACATTTACATAGTGACCTCTACCCAACTATGATAAATGATCCCAAGATCCAAATTCATATCAATTCGGGCACGGTGAGCCGATTCATCCCTTATTAATATAACTCGGTGGATTAACTCTTTAATCGATTCTACTTTTAGAACTCTCGGTCGATAAAATTACTCTAATATTTATCTTTAGCCCGGAACACATGCGACTACGGTCACGAATACTTCCGTTGAGCTCAATCCAAATTTCGAAGTAATAACATTTTACTACCCACTTACCCAACGTAACAAGGTTTGTATTACGGTGAAGCCGGATTAACTCCCTTATGAAATTGGGTTTCGTGGGTTCTACTATTTGATAAGGCTAAATCTCAATTATTAATTTAGCGAGAGGTCATGTCAATTATCTATCACGTTTTAAGTGAACTAAAGCGGTGAACTGAGATAATTATAATTGACACGGTCGATGACTCGATTAGTTATGGCGATTTAGCGATGCATGCAAACATATAAAGAATATGTAAAGCATAAATATAAAGTCCTAGTATGGCCTTCCTAAAATAGTAAATCTAATAAATTATTACAAATTCGGAAACCAACTCCTTGGTCCCTTGAACTTCGGTCTTGGCACGCATCTCGAGGTAACACCGTCTTCATGGAAACTCCGGGAAATTACAAAATGATAAATAAAAATTACATAATTTCCTATTATAAATTTGTAATAAAAATAAATCTATTAAATTACAAAACAGTGATGCGAAATCACAATAATTACAACCGAATCGATATTCCCATGCATTTCGGGTAATACCAATTAAAAACTAAGGCCATACTAAGTAAAATTACATAATTCAAAAATTATATAAATCATAAATATGACAATCATAAATAAAATGCAGCATTAAAATATGTATGAACATGCTTAAATTTATGCTAAATCGCCTTTTAAGAGATAATATCATATATTACATCGGTTTTTATGGATTTGCGTGATTTAACTTATTAAAATCACAATATGTTACATAAATTCATATTTATGTTCAAGTCAATTACCCTAACCATCTTAGGACTCAAAACTTAGTCTTCACTAACATTTTGACAATAATTCAACTTGATTTCTTAATATTGTTCATAATGGACCCAAAAATACAATTTTATATTATAAACTACAAATTAAATTATAATAATATCAAATAATTTCAAAATTTGAAATTCAAAATCATGAACATTCTGGAAAAATACCATGACACTCATAATGTTCAAAACTTAGGTTACATATTTTGAAAAATTTTCGAGAGAAACATCGTTGCGGTTTATCGGTTTTATCTAATATGACCATTAAAATATGAGAAAATTAATTTTAATCAACTTTTCACTTTTAGATCAAATTAATATACCAATCTAGTACGTATATAAATACATATAAATATACTATTCTATTTATACAAATACGACTAAACTAAACCCGTCTTATACACTACCCAAAAACCCGACTCACTCATGTTGGAGCTTCTGTCCTCCACAAATTAGTGTGATAACATTTGTAAATCTCTTACAGCTTCACAAGGGTATACTTCGTATTATAATCAATTGATTAACGATTACCTAATAACGGTTGACTTGCTAGAAAGTTTGACGTTATTATCATACAGATGGCGGTGATCAATTGGTCCCTAAAGGTCACACCTATAGGATGTGTTTGAGAGATGTGGTTATGGAAATGTAATCACATTGATGCCTTATATGACTAAACAGTTAGTCAATGTGTTGATGAGACAATTATTTAATGAAGATTAAATAATATTAGTTGAGACGAATTAACTGTCAATTCGTAAATTGAATATAATACGTTATATTTAATTAAATGTATGTAATGTTAGCTTCGACGAATTAATATGTTAATTCGTAATTAAATGTAATCGGTTATATTTAATATCAACAAGATGAATGTGTCATAGTGGTAATAGTGAGGTTACTCAAACTAAGAGGTCATGGGTTCGATCCTCACTAGATGACAAGTTATATTTAACACATTTTTACATTTTGGAATAACCGAAAATAAGGAGATTATACTCCTTGCTATTTCGGGATTTGGGCCGAATAAATTAGAAAGAAAAATCTACCCTAATCTACCTCATACACGGTTTAAGAGGGATGAGTGGTGATTTTTCTAACCTAATTTCGTTCTAACTCATTTTCTTTGCCTCTCATCTAAAAAAAACACAAAAACCTAATTAATCAGTTAATTTTTGGTGGATCGATTCTAACAAACAAGTTAAGGGCATTTCTCATATCGTCTTGGGTGCAACTAACAGGCGAATATCATTGCGATATTGTTCTTAAGCCGAATTTGCTAGGACCGAAGGTTGTTTCTTAATCCATTATGCTATTGTTTATGCAATTTAGTTTTATGACTCGTAATCATCACTTTATTATTCGTTATAATCCTTAAATTTAAAGGGATGCATACAGATAAATCCCACAAGTGGTATCAGAGCCAGGTTACAAATTTTATTTTTGATGATTTTCATAAAACTGTTTGTAAACAATAATTAGGGTTTGCGAAAAAAATATATAATCGGCTGGATTTTTTTTTTATCCGTGGAATTTTTTTTTCCTTCCGTCACGTTACTGTTCACGGATGAACAGTATTTTTATTAAAAAAAAAAATTCTGTTTTTTTCCCCTTCGGTTTTTCCTGAAAAACCGATTAAAGTTTTTGGCGGCTATTTTTGTTTATGCCGATTTGAAAAGCATCCGAGAAAAGAAATTTTTTTTTCTGTTATTGTTCACGTCACGTTACTGTTCACAGAGGACATTTTAAAACAAAAAATTGTCTTGTTTCGGTTTTTTTACAGATAAAAACCGTGAACAATATGAGAAACGGGCTGTTTTTTTTGGTTCTTGCTGTTTTTGCCGGAAAAAAAAGGGCTTGTTTTTTTTTCTTGGTTTAGCCGAGACATATAAAAAAAAGGATTTTGTTTTTGTTTGTTTTGGCCAATTTTAATTATACATTACCTTTACAATGTATGATTAATTATTGTGAAACGGTTCACAATTTTGAGATACCTAATTATTTTAAAGCAGTTTAAAATATTGATGGATTAAATTCATATTACAAGTTTAATATGAATTAAGATTGAAATTAATGTGATTAATTGAGGAATTGTCACTTAATTTGTTTTTAAATAGGTGGTTTGGAAAATTCTACATAATTAAAGAATTATGTGTTGCATGTTTAATTTATTTTAGTTGATGCATTTTATTTTAGTTGAATGAATCGATTGAATGGTTTAATTTACGTTTTTTTTTGCAATCGGTTGTAATTTGTAATACTTAGTGTGGCCTTAGTTAGAGCATGTTTGGCCTTGATTCTCAAAAATGAGTTTTTGTTTTTCAAGCTTAATTTTTCAAAAGTGTTTTTTAAAAGCAGAAACAACAAATACCTACTTCTATTTCTATGGGCAAAAATATGGATTTTTAGCTTTTGAGAATTTTTGTTTAACTTTTAGAAAATGATGTGTTTGGCCAAAAAGTGTTTTTTAGTCCAAAAACACTTTTACAAACTAGGCCAAACACACACTTAATTATGTTTTCGTAATGAAGGAAACATAATTTATATGTAATTATGAGATCTCGAATATCCTTTCTTTTTTCTTTAGTTTTGGGTTTTGAAATTAGAGTGTAATAAATAGGTTTATTATGTAAATTTTATTTATTGTATTTTTCAAAAGAAGACTAAAGATGGAGATTGGAGCTCACTCCCGCTACAATGATCAAGATGAAACATCAAGACAAGCTTCTCGGGTCCAAGGATGGATTCCAAACTTGTATTTAATGTTCATTTTGATAGGATAGGCCACACTAGGACTTTTATTGTTTTACGTTTTCATTCATCTTGCTTTTCATTCACATGATAGTTTATGCATCATATTCCGCCTAAAACCAAACCACCTACTACTAAAATGCATGAAAATTGACTCATATAGATTGTATGTTAGTTTTCATGGAAATACAGATGTCACATACTTTATAAAGCCATCACCTTAGCTTATTCATTCTCGCATGCTAGATATTAGTTCACTTAAAATGAATCTAAATTAAGTAGATGGGATCTTCCTCTAAAACGGAAATTGAGATTAGTCTTTATAAGGGCAAACAACTATGAATCCCTTCTTCGTCGGTAGGCATAATATGACCCCTTCTACGTTGGGTAAGTAGTTGTGTTGACTTAGTTTACCTCAACATCATAGTCCGAAGAGTTTCTCGTGATTATGATGGACTAAAGATAGTATTTACAGAAATTTATCGACCAAGAATTCTAACGGTGGAATTAGCTAAAAGGTTAGCTTATCAATTTGCAGATAATTGAGTCTTGGAATCATTTGTATAATTCTTGAGGGAGGTCAATTGTATAAATGTTTTGAGTCTTCGCGTTATGACAGTAGTTCATTAGACTTAAAAATCATAAATGATGCACATGCTTATTTTTTTTATTCTTCTTCTCGCAGTGTAGAACACGTATATTTTGATAATACTGTTACAACTAAATGGCTGGAAATAACGCAATCCCAATGCCTAGTGCCACACTTGGACGCGAGTCCTGGCTGAAAGCTTTTATGGACCATATGAATCAGTCCACGCGACTGAAGAATGATGGGTCCAAGTTTGCGGACTGGGAGGCGGCACTACGGAATGCTGCCATTGCTGACGGTAAGCTCAAGTACTTAACTAAGCCAATACCAGTCAACCCAGGCCCCAATGCAGGAGTTAACGAGTCAATTGCTTTTAGTGACTTCGTTATGGAAGCGGGTGCGATAAAGAACGTACTCATCTTTGCAATGGAAACAAATTTGCAGAGACGCTTCATTGCTCAGGGTGCAAACAAAATTTTCACCACGCTCACTAACGAGTTATCAAAGACACCGAGAATCATTACTTATAAGCATACCTGTCGCTTCTTTGATGCGAAACTCCAGAAGGGCCAACCGGTTAGCCCACACATTATTCACAAGATTGAGAATGTCGAGAAGCTGGAGGCACTTGATTGTAAAATCAGTGAGAGCATTGTCATAGACCGAATGCTTCATTCTCTTCACGATGGTTTTGCCCTTTTCAGGGCGAACTACTACATGAATGACTTGAAAAAGAGTCCTCATGAGCTACACTTTCTTCTCGTACAGACCGAGAAGGATAAGAAATTGAGTGGGAGCATGAAGCAGGATGTTCTCACGATTTACAACAAGGGTAAAGGTAAGGGCAAGGCTCATGGCGACCTAGCTGTAGGTAGACCCGACAAAATTAACCCGACCCGGTTGACCCGACCCGAAAATGATGACCCGAGACCCGAAATCGACCCGAATTGCTGAACCCGAATGACACCCGAAGCCCGAAGTGACCTGACCCGACCCAAAAATGACCCGAGCTTTCATGGACTCGTAACAAACCCGACCCGAAATGACCAATCCGAAACCACTCAACCCGAAAATGACCCGACAAAATATAACTTTAATTGACCCTAATAGACTTGAAATGCCTCTCTTCTCTTAATCTTTGACCCGAAAATGGCCTGACCCGAATTAACCCGACCCGCTTGACCCAAAACACACCCGACCAACAAACCCGAAATAGACCCGTAACCCGAAATGAACTGACCCGATCCGAGCTAACCCGAAAATTTGAGAAACCCGAAATGACCCGACCCAAACTGGCCCGACCCGAACCCGACCCGGTTGACCCGTTTGCCATGTCTAGCTGTAGGTAAGCCAAAGTTTAAAAAGCCAGAAAATGGTAAGAGTGCGCCTGGTGAGACTAGTGGCTCACAGGGCAAGGCAAAGAGCAAGGGCGGTGACATTGAGTGCCACCATTATCACAAGACTGGACATTGGAGGAGGAATTGTCCCGTGTACCGTGAGGACATCAAAGCAGGCCGCGTCGTTCCTGTTGGTATGTCATCTTATATTCATATGATTGAGATTAACCATGCAAGTTTTGGAACTTGGGTACTTGATACTGGTTGTGGTTCTCATCTGTGTAATCATTTGCAAGGCCTAAAGAACATCATACCTCTCGAAAAGGGTGATGTGGACCTGCGAGTCGGGAATGGAGCACGAGTTGCTGCTGTCTCGAAGGGAACATACGTAATCCAACTCCCTAGTGGTTTTGAGTTATTTTTATATAACTGTTACTATGTACCCAGTTTGTCTAAGAACATTATTTCAGTTTCCGTACTTGATAAAGACGGATTTTCATTTTTAATAAAGGATAATAGCTGTATTTTCTCTTTCAATGAAATGATTTATGGCAAAGCGATTACCATGAATGGAATTTACATCTTAGATCAAACCACGGAAGTATTACACATGAATAATAAGAAATTAAAAGTTGGTGACAAAAATAAAACCTATCTATGACATTGTCGAATGGGACACATAAATGAGAAACGTGTAAAGAAACTCGTCCATAATGGGACTATTCCCGCATTCGAATTTTCTACATATGGCACGTGTGAATCATGTTTCATTGGCAAAATGACTCGAATTTCCTTCAAAAGTGTTGGAATGCGCGCTAGTGACCTATTAGGACTCATACATACTGATGTTTGTGGACCTATGTCAATTACCGCTAGAGATGGCTATAGATATTTTATCACTTTCACGGACGATTTGAATAGATACGGATATGTCTACTTAATGAAGCATAAAAGTGAGTCCTTTGAGAAATTCAAGGAATACCGGAACAGGGTTGAGAACCAACTGGGTAGAAAAGTTAAAGCACTCCGTTCAGATCGGGGTGGTGAATATCTTTCAAATGAGTTTGATCAACACCTTAAAGACTGTGGAATCGTTTTGCAGTTAACTTCACCTGGAACACCTCAATTGAATGGTGTGTCTGAACGGAGAAATCGAACCTTACTTGATATGGTTCGATCCATGATGAGTCACACGGTAGTGCCTGATTCATTATGGGGTTTTTCTCTTTTGTCAGCTGCTCTTATACTTAACCGAAGTCCGACTAATGCTGTCTACAAGACTCCATATGAAATGTGTAAGGGAACGGTCCCTAACTTGTCCTTTATTCGGGCTTGGGGTTGCGAGGCTTATGTCAAGTGGAGACACGAGGATAAGCTTGGCCCGTGATCGGTAAAGACATACTTTATAGGCTATCCAAAAGGAACATTTGGTCATTACTTCTATTCGCCTACCGAACATCGAGTTTTTGTTGCGGCTAGTGCGACGTTCTTAGAGAAAGAATTTCTCGAGAACAAGACGAGTAATAGAACCTTCGACCTGTCGGAGATTCCAGAACCAACAACCGAGGAACGGATGGAGGAAGTTGTTCCTCCAACTGATGATACGGTTAACATTCCTGAGGAACCTAGGAGGTCGGGTAGAGTCTCTCATCCTCCGGACAGATACATTGGTATGGTCGAGTAGAATGACGTTTTACTCCTAGAGAGTAATGAACCCGATACCTATAAAGGTGCAATGGCCTGTTCCGACTCAAAGCTATGGCTCGAAGCCATGCAATCCGAGATGGACTCTATGTATGAGAATGACGTATGGGATCTAGTTGATTTACCTAATAAGGTAAAACCTCTATAGTGCAAATGGCTTTACAAAATAAAGCGTTCTGTAGACGCGCAACCAGATACCTATAAGGCACGACTAGTGGCAAAAGGTTTCACTCAAGTGCACGGATTGCATTATGATGAGATTTTTGCACCTGTAGTCATGCTACGTTCCATTCGGATAATCTTAGCGATTGCCGCTTTTCATGATTTCAAAATTTGGCAAATGGATGTGAAAACCGCCTTCTTAAACGGTTATTTGGAGGAAGAGTTGTACATGGTGCAATCCGAAGGTTTCATAGATCCTGAACATCCTAAGAAAGTATGCAAGCTTAAGCGTTCCATTTATGGACTTAAGCAAGCTTCTCGGAGTTGGAATCATCGTTTCGACCAGGTGATAAAAGAGTATGGTTTCACTCGATCGGTCGAGCAACCATGCTTATACATCAAGTCGAGTGGGAGCAAGATTTTATTCTTAATATTGTATGTCGATGACATACTCTTGATTGGGAATGACATTCCTCTCCTATCTTCGGTTAAAGGATGGTTGAAGAACCATTTCCAGATGAAAGATCTGGGTGAGGCACAACGCATTTTGGGAATCCGTATCTACCGAGATAGATCACGGCGGACGTTATCACTTAGTCAGGAGTCTTATTTGGATAAGATTCTTGAGAGGTTCAGCATGACCAACTCCAAGAAGGGGAACCTTCCAATGACGTCTGGGATGCAGTTGAGTAAGTCTCATTCACCCACGACGCCTGAAGGAGTTGAACGCATGAGTCATATTCCTTATGCATCTGCAATAGGATATATCATGTATGCCATGATATGCACACGTTCAAACGTGGCATATGCATTGAGTATGACGAGTCGGTACCAAGGCAATCCAGTTGAAACACACTGGATAGCTGTTAAAAATATCCTCAAGTACCTACGGAGGACTAAGGATTGGGTATTGACTTATGGAGGAGATACTAAGCTATGTGCAATCGGTTACGCAGATGCTAGCTTCCAAACGGATCGAGATGATTTAAAATCTCAGTCCGGGTTCATCTTCACTCTTAATGGTGCTGCAGTCAGCTGGAAGAGTTCCAAACAGAGTGTTGTAGCAGATTCTACTACTGAATCCGAGTACTATGCCGCTTCGAAGGCAACTAAGGAAGCGATATGGATGCGTCAATTTTTACAAGGACTTACGAAAGTTCCGAGTTCGAATGACCCGATCACCATTTATTATGACAATAGAGGTGCCATCTTCCAGGCTAAGGAGCCAAAGTCTAGCAACAAGTCTAGACATGTACATCGGAAAGCTCACCTGATCCGTGATTATGTGGATCAAGAGGAGATAGTGATAGACAAGATTCCGACGGATAATAATATCGCGGATCCTCTCACTAAACCGTTGAATTATGATAAGCATGTAGGGCACGTCATTTCCATGGGAATTAACCTTGTTCCTGAGTTGTAGTAGTTGATTATGAATTTGATACTTTATCGTTTCATATACTATTTATAACTTCATCGTTTTAATATATAATATTTTGTTTTTCATGTGGATTGTACTAATAACATTGAACGCCACAAAGTGAACTGAATTACATTATATTAGTTTTGGTCCGTAATCGCCTCCAAGAGCTGATAACTCTGGCTATTATATTGTGTAGTCGATTGATGGTGGGTTCAACGAGCCATGAGTCAAACGGTTGACTGATCGTTCACAAATACGAGATTATAACGATACCTCGTAGGACAAATTTTTGTGACGACGTAATGGAGTCCTAAATGTTTAAAAACATTCGGTGCCAGGTCGTGGATAGGACATCCATTGTGTTCCTAGAGTCGATTCTTTTGACTATCGACTATCTCTTGAGATCAAGACAGTTTTTGGGTGACTTTGGTTTTTTTCTCACGGTCTGCCGTAACTGGAGGCTAAGTAGATTTTTTTTGGGTCATTTCATACTGTGCTTACATCTGTAGGATTTGAGTTGAGGAAAATATCCAACCTTTATCCGGTATAGTTATTTCTCAGGGCCACTCGAGGAGTTGTAACTGAAATGCATGGCCATGCTCGAATGATGATTCGTTTATCAGTTAAGTTACTCTCTAGTCGGGGAAACCATTCTTGATAATGATCGCTTGTAAAATACAACCTTTGTGAATACGGATTTGCAAATTGTTTTACATTGAGTGGGAGAAATTTTAGGATATGAGAATCAGTTATCGCACATACACTTGTGAGGACAAGTGGGAGTTTGTTGGAGCTTGTGTCCTCCACAAATTAGTGTGATAACATTTGTAAATCTCTTACAGGTTCACAAGGGTATACTTCGTATTATAATCAATTGATTAACGATTACCTAATAACGGTTGGCTTGTTAGAAAGTTTGACGTTATTATCATACAGATGGCGGTGATCAACTGGTCCCTAAAGGTCACACCTATAGGATGTGTTTGAGAGATGTGGTTATGGAAATGTAATCACATTGATGCCTTATATGACTAAACAGTTAGTCAAGGTGTTGATGAGACAATTATTTAATGAAGATTAAATAATATTAGTTGAGACGAATTAACTGTCAATTCGTAAATTGAATATAATACGTTATATTTAATTAAATGTATGTAATGTTAGCTTGGACAAATTAATATGTTAATTCGTAATTAAATGTAATCGGTTATATTTAATATCAACAAGATGAATGTGTCATAGTGGTAATAGTGAGGGTACTCAAACCAAGAGGTCATGGGTTCGATCCTCACTAGATGACAATTTATATTTAACACATTTTTACATTTTAGAATAACCGAAAATAAGGAGATTATACTCCTTGCTATTTCGGGATTTGAGCCGAAAAAATTAGAAAGAAAAATCTACCCTAATCTACCTCATACACGGTTTAAGAGGGATGAGTGGTGATTTTTCTAACCTAATTTCATTCTAACTCATTTTCTTTGCCTCTCATCTAAAAAAACACAAAAACCTAATTAATCATTTAATTTTTGGTGGATCGATTCTAGCAAACAAGTTAAGGGCATTGCTCATATCGTCTTGGGTGCAACTAATAGGCGAATATCATTACGATATTGTTCTTAGGTCGAATTTGCTAGGACCGAAGGTTGTTTCTTAATCCTTTATGCTATTGTTTATGCAATTTAGTTTTATGACTCGTAATCATCACTTTATTATTCGTTATAATCCGTAAATTTAAAGGGATGCGTACAGATAATTCCCACAACTCAACCACCACCACCCCCGCTGCCACCATGGACCACCACATCTAGCCACGGTGGCCACGACCAGCAGCAGCAGCCTCACGGCCACCACCAACCATAGCCGAGACCAACAACACCCACAAACACCATAAACACCGCCCTCCTCACAATACCCATGCACAACCCGCCACCACCGAGGCTGCCACCACCACAATGCCGCCATGACCACGGTGGGTCCAAGGGTGGCCACCATGCCGACAACCACCACCCACCATAGAAACAGCAGCATAAAAACCACCCGACACACATACCCCCACAACTACCCGTCCGTACACCCTTCTTCTACCCCAGATTCCGGCCACCACAGCCACCCTAGCCACCAACCAAGACCACCCCTCAACTACCATATCTTCCCTCGACAAGCACCACCCAAAACCTGGACCCCAACTGACCCGAAACCCCCTCAAAAATGTGGCCCTAACCCGAGTCACCAACCCCTACAAAACCCCCTTTTTAACGTAAAAGCCTAATATGGCGGTCAACGGCCGCCCCTATGGTGGTCAAAGACGGGTTAGAGGTGGGTCAAGGTCGGGACGGGTCAATGGAATGAATAAAATAATATAAAGGCTAGTATAAGATGGTTTACCTTAGGATCTCAAGGTGGAGGGACAAAAGGGCGATCTCCTTTTCTTCTCTTTTTCTCTCCTCTTTCTCTCTAAGATTTCCCTCAATTTTGTGTGGTGGAAATGATGAATGAAATGATGAGGTTGGGTGGATGAGGATAAGGGAGTATATATGTATGTGGTGGGAGTATAATACATGTATAATGTATTATTTTTTTATTCTTTTATTTTTTTATTTTTTTTTATAAGATGCGCGTAGCTTTCATTAAAATAAAAGTAAAAGTTTACATGAAATTGGTGGGGAGCCGAGATACAATCTGGGCTCCCACGCCCTTAGCAATAGCAAAGCTAAGTTTAGTAAAAATTTAAGCGGCCACCCGAGCCCACGCATCCTGAGATACCGAGAATTTCTGGATCCGCTTGAGCAAGGCCACAGCATCCGAACCCAGCTCCCCAAGTGAAGAGAAAGAGAAAGAAAGGAAACCGTAACCCGCCACCGCGCACAAATCCCCATACTTAGCACACTTTCGCTGAGCAGCATCAGCGACGACCCGACCAGGCACAAAATCCGTCATCCCAGTCTGAGTCTAAGGAGAAGAACCTGTCAAGTCAACGCATACATCACGCCCCCTGTCCCAAGAATAAAGCAATAAATCCGCAGGACGAAGAGAGCCACCATGTCCATCAACCAAACCGATATCAACCTCCTTTCCCGCAGTAATACCAGATCTATAGCGGATGTCGAAAAGAGTGTCCCGGACAAGGTTATGCCGATATTTAACGCCCACAAGACAGACAAGAAACAACGTGGTCCCTAAAAACATCCTCAAAGAAAAACCCGAGAGCAAGCGGAAAGGGCCTAGATACCGTGAATAACGGAACACCCGGACGATATCCCAAAGACACAACGGTAAGTCCTCCCGTTCATAGTCCGACCCAACCCGGAGATAGGAACAAGACGCAACCAATCGGAGGAGTGAGAACCTGCGCCGAGACCGCCATAAAGCAATCTGGCGTGTGGCGTCAAAGAGAAAATCGACTACGAGGCGGCGAAAGAACCGTCGCGAAATAAATGTCCGCCAATTTCTTCATAAGTTTGGGGCGCACAATTTCACTAGGGTTACCTAAAACACCAGATCCTGTAGTCACAGAAACACTGCGCGGCATCATCAAAAGCAGGGCCAGCTACAATACCGGAAGGGCGAAGCGACTTAGCACGCAAACCACGAGACTAAGCGGACGCAATAAAAGCATAAAATAAAACATCTCCCGCCGCATAGACACCAAGACCACCAAGCTGAAAAAGAAAGTAGAAAGGCGCCACCGCCAATCCCCAAAACTCGGCCCCGACGCGGTGACAATACGTTCCAAGCTAGAACGCAGAGCGGCATCAAAAGGAAGATGGACAGACCCAAAACACTAGGGGAGCAAGTACGAAGTGAGAAGTAAAGCTTGGAAATACCAATACAAGCTCGAAGAAGAAGCAACTCACATTGCGGGTCCTCAATCCTCGCAACCAAATCCATTAGCTCAATGGTCTTGGTTACTCTCGTCGCCACAATCTCACCGCTAAAATCGAACAAGCACCGACGGGTCCACCCAAAACAAGAACACCACGCGATGGCCGAGAAATAGAAGGGGGAAAACCCCGGGAAGGCGACTCAGGATCCTCACGAGCCAAAAGACCTCCGTCTTGGAGACATTAAGATGCAATCCAAAAAGAGGGTCATCCACCATAATCAAATCCAACACCTTCCCCACCTCCAAAGTATCACCCATGATGGTGCCATCATCTAAGTACCATGCGCCCGCAAAGTGAGGTCAAAAGTGTCCCGGATCTTGCAAACTAACGGATGCAAAACCAAAGCGAAAAGCAAAGGGCCCAATGGATCACCCTGCTGAACACCCCGACAAGACCACAAGCATGGTCCCCATAAAAAAGGCGGGCGGGCTGGAATAACAAAACTCCACCCAACGGAAAGAGTCGGGCAATGACGGCGGACCTCCTGAAGCATGGTCGAATGATCAACAAGGTTGAACGCATTCGAAATCAACCAAAGAACATAGAAAGCCCCACCCGAGCCCCCCGATCCTCAATAAGCTTCTGTTCAAGGCATGCAAGATAGCCTCTCCTCCACCGGACACACCCACCCCGAACTGAAGCCCATAAAAATAAGAAGATAAGGACGGACCAACAATAGAAGCACCAACCTTAAAGACAAGCCATCTCCAGACCGTACCAACAGCAATAGGATGAACCCCACAACCCGGTTTAACGAGTGGCGTGAGAGGGGCGCTGGCAATGTACTCACCCAGAGGAAGAGGACACCGGCCCTCAAGAAAAAGATTAACCACCCTAGTAATAGAAGTGATCAAATCATCCTCAAATAGCCACAAAGGCGCCACTCAAACAATCCATAAGGTGTCAAGGGCATGAAAACCATCCCTCCCACAAGAAGTGCCACGAGGGAAGCTCAATCATATCCAAGATCACAAAACAAGAAGCGACCAGAGGATGATGATCCCCAGATAGAGGAGGCAAAGAAGGAGGTGGGGCAACAGGATGCTTCTCACGCAGGGCCACGAGAGTGGCATCGGAGTAGGGGGCAACCCCGAGAGGAAGAAAGCACCCGTACGACGGCGGTATAATGGCCATCGAAAAACTTCCGCCGACATTGGCGAAGGTTAAGCTCACTCAAATCCAGATCCTCATCCACAGAAAATGAAGAAGGACCCTCATCAAAGCATTCCTATAACAACCGCAACCCCCCCCCCCCCCCCCAGGTGCCCTTCAAGCAAGTATAGCCCTGGCAATACTCTCTTCCTGATGCTGACGCTGAATAGCAGTCCGACACTCATGATTACTCCGAGGAGTGAAAGTCCTGAGCAAACAAAGTGGTAGAATAAGCAAACGAACCCAGCGGGAGATATCACTAGGGGCATCAAACACCGCATCCAAGGCCCCTTTAAAAGCGCGAGCAAACCCAAGACGGCACTTAGGAGGAATAGATTTCACGGTGCGAAGGCCTAAAGACAGCAAACGATCCAGCGAAGATATAGACCACTGAACGAGCTCTACACTATAATCAGAAGAAACCGAAGTAGAAGGAGCCACAGGTCCCGGAATACCATGAATATGGAAGGTATAAATGCCATCAACACACCCCGGATGCTCCACAAAATCACCCCGACTATGCCGACATCTTGCTCTAACAGTACGGGTCATAAAACACACCCCACACAACCAGAGCCCCATCCGTCTCAAAGAACTCTCGGCATTGGAATAAACAGTCAAACTATCAGTAAGAGTTTGACGCGTAAGGTCCAACGCACCGTCATGACAATGTCGGACCTGTAAATGTTTCTGCCAAGCTGCCTTTGTAAGGCCCTTACCGAAACCATCCCAACACCGATGAAGACCCGAAAAAGGACAATGGTACCGTACAAGCTCGGGCATGAAGAAAGAAGCAAATCCCCACGCCCAACCTGCTCAAAATAAACGATATAGCCACCAAGCAACCACCCGAACGAAAACCACCTTGCAGGCACCCACACAAGAAGCCAGAGGCAAGACACCCAAAAAGAAGAACAAACCCGTGGCAAAGGTGACCACCAACACACCACACACTCCAGTGATGGTCAACAACCAGTCATACCACGGTGATAGCACGCACACAGCAGCCGGCAAAAAAAAAAACCAGCAGCAACAAGGACGTGATGAAAGAAACCAAAGCGAAAATACGGAAATCGAAAAAAGGTCAGTAGCAACACTCCCAAGAACCACAAAGAACGACTCCAAAGAACCACCAAAGAACTCCAAAAGAACCCTTACAAAGCGACCCAAAATTAAAAAAAAAAACGCAAGGCAAACACCCACCTGATAAAGCCTATCCCCGACAATGCTACAGCCGTGAAAGCTGAACCACGTAAAAACAGCCGTGAGTGCTGAAACAAAAACCGATCAATACAATGACGTCCGGCAAGGCCGCCGGCGATCACAAACAAGGCAGGGATCACAGACAAGGCAGGGAACGCACAACCGGGACCCTAGGATAAAAAACAGACAGTAGGTGAAAGAAAACCCTTACCTACGAAAACATGAGCCACCAGTCGAAATAACATCACCAACAGCCGCGCGCATGACGGCGACGTGAGGTCTAAAGCCGGCGTGCTGTGGTGGTACCCTTGGTGGCAGCCGGTGTCAACAGCCCTAAAGCTCAAAATGTGGCAGCAACCCTAATCGCCTATCGCTCCTCTAATCGCACGCTATCTCCTCTCCTACATTATTATTATTATTATTATTATTATTATTATTATTATTATTATTATTATTATTATTATTATTATTATTATTATTATTATTTCTATTATTGTTATTATTATTATTATAATCATTATTATTTCGTCTCAACATAACTCGTATAAATAAAATATTATTATTATTATTATTATTATTATTATTATTATTATTATTATTATTATTATTATTATTATTATTATTATTATTATTCTTATTATTATTATTATTATTATTATTATTATTATTAAATACGGAGTATTACAGGCAGGCCCTGACATGCATTTGAATTCTTAAAATAAAATTTTCTGAACTTGTATTTTTGCTAAATAAATTTTTTGCAATTTTCAAATAAAATTAGAATAAGATCTTATGCATGCAAAACTTAATATAAGAGTAAAGAAAATTGGTTCCTTACATTGTTGACTCGGCAAAATGCGCACTAGCAAGGTCACCTACCTTGATAGATCTTGAGCTTTCCTTAGTCAAGGATTGTACCAAGGCAACACCCTTAAGAGATTTTATTAACATAAGACTAGTATTAATAAAATTCTACCGTAAAAAGTGACAAAAAAAATATGTATTATGCTCTTGAAAATTTCGGTTCAAGAGGAGGTAATTTTATGAGCTCTCTTTTCTTTTTCAAAGTATAGAGTTAATTTTTAGCACACTCTAAAAATATCAAGTACAATTTTTGTGTGTTCTCATAGAAAATGAATGAATGGAAAAATGAGAACAATTCACATTATCTGGGGTAAGGGGGAACCGGTTTTTGGAGGGAGGAAAAAGGGTGCCAATGCATGCACATTTTCTTTTTAGGTTGTTCTATTCAAGGTGTAGGCATGCAACCCTATCATATAGAGGTTAATCATGATGCCTTTCACTAAACAACTCAATTAAGTCACACTAACCCGTATCCCTCTAAAATACACGGCACACCCATAATGTGGTAGTCCATTTTATTTTTGTCATTTGTCAATTGTGACATATGTGACATGTTACTTGACATGTTACATTATAATGTATTTTTAACAAATTAAAAATCATCATATAATTAAATATGTCACATACAAAAATAATTAGTAATTCACAATTACTTGTACCGAAAAAGGGTCATATAATCATAAACTACAACAACTTGTATTTATAATAAGTTATTCATTCTATTTTAATCGTTTCATAAACAATAAATTAACCTAAGTAATAAAATAATTCGATTACTTAGATCGAATCTTATTTAATCAAATTACAATAAGACACGTAATTTTAATCACAAAATCACTCCTCAATTTTAAGGAATTTAATTAACCCGTATCGGCATACGATTAATTAAATAATCAATTAAGAGCATTACCCTATAGGTATGACCTTAGGGTATCAACTGGTCACCACCGTCGTACGACAGTAATGTCAAACTCTAGTCAGCCAATCATTACCGATATGTGTGAACCAGCTGACTAAGAAGTATTACTTTCCCTCATGTATTCTTAATATGAGATTTAAACATGTGATCTCAATATGATTAACAATGTGATCGCATTATTGTCGGGGACACTCCAACAACACCTTCCCTGACCATACCTTTACCCACAAATCCGCAATCTTTGGTTCAGACCGGAGTGACGGATCAGTCCCCATACCAGGGATCAAAAGGGGCGTTTTCCATTAAAATTATTTTTGAATGCTTTTTTATAAAACAGGCGACTCCTTCTATTTACTTATTTTTAAAAAGGAGATTTTTTCCTGGGATCTCACAACGTCCTACTTGTTAGAACTCATAAACTCTAAGGTCAAGAAATCATAAGAATGTTTACGGAGCTGATACAACCCCTTCAAACCCAAAATTTCAAACATGTGTCGCACATCCACCTCAATCTTCAAATCCTCCAATATACGTATACGCGTGTCCACACATCGGGTAGGTTTCATGGTACGCTCCATCAAGGCACAAAAGTTTCACGTTGGTCAAAATTAGCAAATATTACCGTAGAATACTTACTATCGGAGGAACCATTGGTCCCTGGCTCCCCCGACCTTGCTGGCCGCAGCTGCTGCTCCGGTCCTCTTCCTATTTGGCCTCTGAGTTCTCGGCATACTGAAACAACATGGTTTCAACAAGAGTTCTGGCTTTCATTAAGATTAAAAACGGATTTCGGATTTCATGTACCAAAAGATGAGGTTTAAGACGGATTTTTCAGTCAAAATAGTCAAAACTAGGCACTAGGAAAGATAGTACTAACATACATTAGCCTTTTATAGTCCTTAAAGATAAATTGGGATGACAAAAATCAAAACTTGGGTGTAAACCCTAGATATTTCGGGGGAGTTGTATAACAAATTGGGCTTTGAACTTATCTTTTTCACCATCAATAACAAGATTTAATACAAATTATATCAAACTTCAACACCTACGTCATGATTCTAAGACATAAAAATCAAAATTTCTGTTTTATTAACAATACTTTTTCACCCCAAAACTTATTAAAGAAGGTTGAAATACAATTACCTTGGAGTTTGAATGAAGATTGATTGCAAGGATGAACAAATGGGTGAATTGAAGGAGTAATTAGCACAAGTTTCACCAAGATTTGCCAAGTGAGGGTTTTGGAGAGAGCTTGAGTACAAATAGAACAAGATTTTATCGAAAATAATAAGGAAAATCAAGTTTATAATGTTTCGAAATCATTCGATAAAACCGGGTAATTTAGGGCACTCGATTGAGTACTCGGGTTCACTCGGTCGAGTACACAGTACTTGGTCGAGTGTCTCAGGTGCTCGGTCGAGTATTAATTTGGTAGATTCAAGCTTGCTTCTGCCGAACACGAACTCGGGCGAGTAACTTTCGCACTAGGTAGAGTACAACCTACTTGGTCGAGTACCAACGTGTACTCGACTGAGTTCCTAAAAGATCAACAAGTATCACTTATCTATAGCATCGTCGTTCCTGCAACACAAGAAATGTTATTCGGAGCCTAAGATACCCTGAGAACTCGTCATAGATCAGTTTCTATACTACTACCAACTATCCATCAAACAACCACGCACATCTATACACACATTACTAAACACAATGCAACCCAACTCAATCATGTTACGATCTCGTATGCACCCACCATGTAATTCATCTTAATGCATATACTCACATCTTGCAGCAACGGCGCTCGAAATTCACGCTTACATGTTACACATACACATATAACTTACTATAGCCACACATCGTCCACACATTGCCAAGTGGTCATGTACACAGTCCAACTTCAACAGCCGTAAACACATTTACACGCCCATCCACCTGCTTTTCATGTATTCATGCTCATTCAAAACTATGTACCAAGCCAAGCACACAACAACTAATTAAGCTACACATCACGCATACCAAATACTCACATCGTTTCACAACCAATATACGCATATGACTACCACATAAAAACTATATCTATAGCACACAGGCACACACATGATTCACGACTCTTTTACCCACCGCAAAGTTTCTGGCTTTAGCATGTTATGGACGAGATTCTGGAATGAGGGCGCCTTCTCACCCAAAACCAACATAGAAGGAGGCTCCCAACACACATACACCAGGTTCATTTTATTTGACACCCTACGTTCATAAGATTCATTGATTTCAGGTTCCAAAATCATCGCTCTGATACCACTTTGTAATACCCCCACTTACTAAGGAGTCTTAACAAGACAATCCTAGTAAATAAGGGCATCACCATCTCGGTTGCCCGAGGTAAAGTATATCAAATTGGCAATAAAAGAACAATTAAAATTTTATTACAAATAAACTCTTTAAGATGATTACAGCGAAAAGTGCCGGAATTGAAGTGAGACTATCTACACTAAAAGAACTCAACGTCAAACGCTCCTTCCATGACTCCCATCCAAACTCCCTTTCTATCAACACACCTGCTAACACTATCTGCTCACCATTTGCCGGCAATATCAAATGGATCACAGGAGACACAGACAACAGAAAGGAAACAAAGAACACACACACACATATACAGGGTCAGTAACTGAATACAACCAACACTAAGGTAACAATAACACAACGGCATCCACAAGACCACTCATGTATGCAAATGATTGTCACTCTAACCATTATAAACACAATCGGCTCTCATCGCAACGAGTAGCCCCGCCAGGTTGCCCATCGTAAGAGGTACCCGTACTGCCAGTGGTAGACCGCACCCTTGCTACCTAAATCCCCGCTCATCGCAACGAACGAACCCATATCATTAATGTCACTACTAACAATACAGGCAACTACAACGGCCCTTTAACAACGCTTATTCAAGAAAATCACCATAAGACCTTGTAGAATGGATGGCGCGAATTTTACCAAACTTAATTACAACGGTTATGTGTTGTTAACCGTTGTTATTAGTTTTAACAACGGGTCATACTTTCAAAACCGTTGTTAATATAAAAACTAATAACAACGGTTGAATCTGTAATACATTTTAACCGTTGTTAATAATTTGGCGCAAAATTAGTGAAATGTAATTACAACGGTTGTTTTAGAACCCGTTGTTATTAGGTTGTAACAACGGTTGTATACTGAATAACCGTTGTTATTAATGTTATGCAAATCTTAAGAACAACAGATTGCTTTATTCTGCTATATGGTACAAAACACAAACACAAGCTAATACTGCTACTATATACAAATATCATCCTCCATTCCTTCCTGATCGTCTCTCTGTCTTCATCTCCATCACTGTTGTCATTGTCTTCTCTCCCTCATCGTGTTTATCAATCAGGTATATATGTTTCTTAGCAACGCTTATAGATATAGGATTGTATGTTCAATTTCCTGGCCTATGAATGTCGATTATTTTTGAATTTGTGAAGTTTTTGGGTTATTATCTAATTTGTTGATAATTTAGCTTAATTGCTTTCCTGAATTTCGTTTATTTGTTTGCCTATTATTGGATTTTCTTAATTAGTTGCCTATATATTACGAATGTAGAAAAATGACTCGAACTTGGATGATTGATGCAAATATGAGTGACCGCAACTATAAGGATGGTTTAGCTGAATTTTATGAAGTCGTTTCGAACAATTTGAAAGGTTCTTCTAGTATTGCATGTCCTTGTGAAAGATGTGGTAATATTAGGTATATGGCTTTTCCGGACGTTAAAATACACCTAGAAAAGTGGAGATTTAGTCGATCCTATACACGTTGTATTTTTCATGGGAAACCATTAGAGGACGACAATAGCTAAGATGATGTTGAGGTACACAAAAGGCTATCTGATGATCCTGAGTTTGCCGAGTTTTTTGAGTTGGAAGAGTTGGAAGCAGAGAAGTTGAATGTTGGGTCTATAGATAATGAAGAGAATGATGATGAGTCGAATTCTTTTGAAGATGTAGGTGACGACACTATTAATTGTGATGACCTTAACAACATGTATGAGAAGTTGTGTGAGTCTGAAGCACCTCTGTATCCTGGTTGTAAGTTCACAAAAATGTCGGCTGCGGTGAAGTTGTATAATATCAATGGGGCAAATGGGGTGAGTGACACGTGTTTCACTAGTTTTTTTAGCCTTGATAAAGGAGTTGCTTCCAGATGGTAATATTCTACCTGTTAAGACATATGAGGCGAAAAAACTAATAAGAGGAGTGGGTATGAAATATGAGAAAATACATGCATGTCCAAATGATTGCATATTGTATCGGAAATTATATCAAAACTTAACCAATTGCCCTAAATGTTTGGAGTGGCGTTATAAGGATAAGGAAGGGATCCCGGCTAAGGTGTTGTGATATTTTCCATTGATACCAAGAGTCATAAGGATTTATGCGAATCCCGATGATTAAAAAATGTTAACTTGGCATGAAACAGGAAGAATAAATGATGGAAAGCTAAGACACCTGGCAGATAATATGCAATAGAAATCGTTCGACGCTAAGTATCCCGAGTTCGGCAATGAACCTAGAAACTTACGTCTTGCGCTGTCCACTGATGGAATGAACCCACACAGAAACATGAGTAGCCAACATAGTACGTGGCCAGTAGTGTTGGCTATTTATAACTTACCTCCATATGTGTGCATAAAAAGAAGAGAAAATTGTTGATTACAACCTTTTATAAACCCCATTTTGAAAATTACAGCCTTATATAATTTTTTTTGAAAATTACATCCAAAATATTAATTTTCTTCTAAAATTGCACCAACTTGAGGTTTTGGTGATTTTTGATGATGTTTTTATGATGTACCCTTTATTATTTGAGAGCCTACTTACCCAGATTTTTTACCTCTCCTTAACACAAACCAATTAATCACCCCAAACATCATAAAAACATCATAAAAATTCACCGAAATCCTCAAGTTGGTGCAATTTTAGAAGAAAAGTAATATTTTGGATGTAATTTTCAAAAAAAATTATATAAGGCTGTAATTTTCAAAATGAGGTTTATAAAAGGCTGTAATCAACAATTTACCCAACATAAAGTATTTGATCTTGTCGTTGTTAATTTCCGGCCCTAAACAACCTGGAAATGATATAGATGTCTATTTGTAACCTCTTCTATATGATTTGCGAATATTGTGGGATAGTGGGGTAGAAGTATTTGATGCATATAAGAACAAAACTTTCAATTTGAGAGCGATGTTATTGTGTACAATATCTGACTATCCGGCTTATGGCGACCTTTCTGGGCACACAGTTCATGGGAAAGAGGCTTGTCCATATTGTGGGGAGGATATCGAGTCTGAATACTTGAAGTCTTCTCTTAAGTATATGTATATGGGAAATAGAAGGTTCTTGTATCATGACAATTTTTATCGCAAGATGCAGAAAGCATTCAATGGAAGACAAGAACTTCGTCAACCTCTTAGAATTTTGAGTGGGCATGAAGTTTATCAGAAAGTAAAGCATATTGAGATAGATTATGGGAAGAAGAGCGGCTCTAAATTGTCTACTCGTGGGTATAAGAAAAGATCCATATTTTTTGATAAACTTCCATATTGGCCTGACCTGAAGACCAGGCATTGCCTCAATTTCATGCACATTGAGAAAAATGTCTGTGATAATATTATCAATACCCTTCTGAATGTTCCCGGTAAAACAAAGGATAACGCCGCAGCTAGGGAAGATATGAAAATGATGGGAATTAGGCTAGAGTTGGCACCACAGAAGAGAGGTAATCGTACATTTTTACCGCCAGCAGCTTATACCCTTTCACAGAATGAGAAAAAAAGAGTTATGTGCATGCTTGAATGGAATTAAAGTGCCACATGGTTATTCGTCGAACATCAAAAGCCTAGTGTCGATGCAAGACCTAAAACTCACCGGGTTAAAGTCACATGATTATCACACTTTGATGCAACAATTACTACTTGTGGCTATTCGTTCCATTTTACCTGAAAAGGTAAGATATGCTATAACTATATTCTGTCTCTTCTTCCAGTCCATATGCGAGAAAGTCATCGATCCCGATGACGCGGATTCATTGCAGGACCTCGTTGTCACCTCTCTTTGTCAGTTGGAAATGTATTTTCCACCCTCTTTCTTCACTATCATGATTCATCTGACCATTCACTTGGTTAGGAAGATTTTGTACCTTGGGCCCGTGTACTTGAGATACCAGTATCCTTTCGAAAGACTGATGAAAGTCTACAAGGACTATACATCTAATCGTCTTGGTTTAGGTGAAAATGTCAGGGTCACTTTTTACCGCAGTTTTGCCACTAATGGATATACTTTTTACACCCGCGAGCAAGATGAGTTGAGCATAATGCAAAATAGTGGTGTGAGTTCTTAATTTGAGGCAATGCACTTTGCTACTTCAAAAGATAAAAAGCCTATTTGGGGAAAATGCCTTTATTATGGTGTTATTCAAGAAATATTGGTACTAGATTACATTGATTTCACAATGCCTTTGTTTCGATGTAACTGGGTTGATAACAACATCCATTGTGTCCGAAAGGATAAGATGGGATTTACGTTGGTCAATCTGGGTAAGGTTGGCAATAATAAGGATGATCCTTTCATAATGGCATCCCAAGCTAAATAAGTGTTCTATGTCACCGATCTTATGGATAAGAAGTGGTCTGTTGTACTGTCTATAAGGAGTACAAGGAGTAGTCCATCCGATAATGGTGATGATGATCAGGATGTCGTTTTTGAGGGAATGGATCACTCTACCAATGTATCTTATTTCGACGATGTTGACACTGATCATGAGGACACTGAAAGCATCTATATGCGTGATGACCATGGTGAAGGTATTTGGGTTAACGAAGAAACTATGACATCCAAGAAACGTCCCCGATCCTGAGATGGTCTATATTGTAAGTATTTAGCTTTTATTTTTATTTTTATTTTTTAAATATATATATCTTTCTTTTAGTTTTTTTTTTAAATCACTATCTCCACTGAACAGATTAGTAGAAGGAACTACATATTTAATACAAACATACTGGAAATCTTACAAGACCACAGGGTTACACATTATCTTTATTTAAGTTGCCTTTTCATACAAGCTCACGACACTGCTTATGATAGGCGGATACAGACACACACAGTTTGACACTCAACAAATAACACACGACGTTGCTTGGAAGTTTCAGCCACAGATACGGACACATTTTATAGGGGTTTTAGGGGTACATTTCTTAGAAAACAGCCACAACCTGGTTGTAGGCATCAACGTTTTCAGACCTAGCCGACTGCTGCCCATCAATAATCGTCGCATACGGCACTTGGACATAGTCCACGGCATTCTTCAGAAGCTCAGCATCCGAGTTTGAGTCTACCCAGTGGTATGGTTCGAGTGTTGATCTATTCGGAGCATTCCAGTCGTTTCTGCCATGGCCTCTGAGTTGAAACATCATGTCAAGCTTAAATGCTGATTCTGCATGTGCAGGTGATGTTTCAAACTGAATGAGTAGACTCCCTTTGAATCCCCATGGCCCCCATTGTGGCTTAACTTTACTGACCGAGTATCCCAGCTCAATAAGCTTATTCCTCAAAGGATTAAAGTTTTTGGCAGCAAATTTTCCATTGTCTATATCTATGTGGCCTGGGGCATTCATCAAGACACAGTGATATGGACGACCAGCATTTTGAGTCATTTTCAGACCAGTAATTTGATGGTTTAATTTATTTGAGAGTTGTGGGGAGCTAATGGGATGCCTCTTTTCTGAATTTATAGCAAGTTTGAGATGTGTTTTATGTCTTTAGCTTTTGGTAGCTTTAAAAAGCCAATAGAAGCAATGGTCATTGTTAAAGATTCCCAAATTTGCATGGCATGGTAAATCCTATAGATATGCAGTATACATGCATGCTGGTGTTGTCTTATTTTCTTGATCTTATTATTAGATGTAGATGCTGTTGTTGAAATTGCTAAATAATGTTGTAGTATATAGTGCTTCTGCTGTTACAGTATGTATTGTTACAGGTTTGGACTGTAATGGAATTACTGTAATTTTTTTTAAAAAAAAAGGGTTCAACAATAACAACGGTTATATTGAAATTACCCGTTGTTAATACTTTCAACAACGGTTATATTAATAACACCCGTTGTTATTACTATCAACAACGGTTATAGTTACATTAACCGTTGTTATTATTTTCAACAACGGGTGTAGTACATCTACCCGTTGTCATTGATTTTTTAGACATATTTAATTTTGGCGCAAATTAGGTGAAAATATATTACAACGGGTATATTTTAACCGTTGTAATAAAGTTATGACTACGGTTGACTTTTATTGGCCCGTTGTTATTAACATATAACAACGGTTTTGTTTTGAGGACCCGTTGTCAATAGTTTGTCTTAATAAAAAACTAATTTACAAACACATATAACATACCACACAAACACACACAACATCAGTTCAACCATTGGTATCCTGAGTTTATTATTCTCTCTCCCCCATTTTCTACATTCTCGTTGCCGGCCGTCGCCCAGTTTCCGACGCCCAGATTCCGTTGCCTTCCCTTATCATCCTGCTCGTTCGATGTTGCTACGCTGAATGATGTATGTTGTTACAATAATGTCTTGTCTTTGTTTTTTCCACAGTATGTAATCAGCGCGCCACAAGAACTTCAGCAGTACAAATGGCAACATATAGACGAGGTAAGGGACATGTTGGGCAAATACGCCTTAGAACATAGAAATGCTGAAAGCTAAATGCTTGATACTCAGAGCTTAGATCAACTTAGTAAATTTTTTGTTGAAGTTAGGGAATGATCTTAGTTCATGTAAAGTTAACTCCTTGTAAGTATATATGATGCTGCTGTTGTGGTTGAATTAATCTATTGAGTTCTGATGAACCCAGCTGTGATTTATGTTGGTGCTGATATATGGTGCTGCTGATATATGCAGGATTTTGAATGACATGAAACAAATTTAATTTTTAAAAAAATTAGGAGTTCATAATAAAAACGGTTACTAAAACAAAAACCGTTGTAAATACCTTTCACAAATACCCGCCATAATATTCAACAACAAGTTTTAAAATAAGAACCATTGTAAATACCTTTCACAAACACCCGCGCATAATATTCAACAACAGATTTTAAAAGAAGAACCGTTGTTACTAACGATTTCAACAATGGTTATTTAGAGTATACCCGTTGTTAAAAGTCTTCACAATTTTGGTGGTAAAGATACAACAACAATTATTTATATGATAACCGTTGTTATATTATTCCCACCAAAATTTTGAAACACTTTCCACAACGACTTACTCGCAACAACAACGGCTTTTAACCGTTGTGAATACTTTCCACAATGGTTTTAGTAAATAACCTAACCGTTGTAAATGCCTTTTATAACGGCCCCTTTAACAACGTCCGCCTTTTGTTTTTACAACGGTTTTTACCCGTTGTTTTAGCCTGTATCTGTAGTAGTGTGTGCACATCCCCTTGTAACGAGAGCCAGAAGGGGTGAACATGGGGGTGAATACCATCTCCTGACAATGGCTCCACAATCAATACAAACAATGCCAAAACTATCATAATACCACAATAATAACATACTAATGATAATCACACAATGCTACAACAACTTATAATAAATCATACAAAAGAACTGAGTAGTGAAACCCTACCTTTAGCGATTCTCATGCAAGCGCTATCAACCATGCACACACGCACACGGACGCCGCCATCGACACCTACAAAAACGGTATGATTCTATCACAACCAACTATAACCTTAATTGAAACCACATGGGTGACAACGACTTACCTAACTCTTTTGTTAGTTCTTCTGCAGGTACTGATGGGTTGTTCTTCTGTTGCTCGGATGGTATGGAGGCCTAAAGTCAAGCTGATGGATACTGAGGGAACCTCGTTCAGTCAACAACCTTGTTGTGGGCCATTAATTTCTGTCAATGGATGATAAGAAGAAGGTCGAGCTGGGACCTATCTGAAACTAGCGCTACCGGGAAGCAACCCGGAATTTTAGAACTTTTTATTTATTTTGAACACTTTATTTAGTTTTGTTGTGTGCCTTAATAATTAGCCTATTCGGCTATAGACTGTGAACAATTTAGCCCTCTTTGCTTTGGCAGTCCTTTTGTGCGGTTGCTATTTGCGAATTTGCAGGTACTCTTGCATTCTGTTCGCAACTTAGCTGCTCTGAAGCCGCTAGCTGTGACCTCCCATGATGCTGGCTGGTTTAGGGAGGTCCCTACTTCGTGTATTCTTGTAAGTTTTTCCGCGCTTCACTATCTTCTTTTCTAGTTTGCATTTCCTTTCCTTATTTTTGGGTACAATGAGGACATTGTACGGTTTGTTTTGGGGAGGTTATGCATCCATTTCCGTGTCTGCATGTTATTTTTATTGCATTTCTATTATCACGTTTAATTTCTGTATGCATTGCTTGTTTATTTCCAAAAAAATTCAAAAAAAAAAACGAAAATTAATAAAAAAATTACGTTTCATTTTGCATATAGGTTGAGTCGGAACGGTAGATTTCCTTGATGAAATTGCACTTTAACTTGTCTTTTTACTTGAGCCTTGCATCTAATTGATAGTTATTAGCTGAGTCTTACGCATATCTACGAGTTTTTGTTCAAATTTAGCTGACTGTTTAGACTTGACCTGATAAATTGGCAACCTACTCCATAATTTCTGAGTTTTAGAGCCCATAACTGGTGACATCCATGACCAGTTTACATAGGAAATGAGAGTAGTACTCCTTGCATAATATGTTCATCATTATTGCACATTCATGAAATTCGATTACTTGTCAAATGCATACATTCGGGTTTGTGGTCGGTGTCACATGCAAGGAGGCGCTTGCGAATTTCCTTTTCTTACATTTTTCACTCATTTAGCTCCACTTAAGCCAAATTTAGCCTTTTTTACCCATTAGCTACATCCAAAACTAAGCCTGCCTAGTCAAGCTAGTTAATATGTCTTTTCTGGTATGTGTATCCCGTCTGCGGTTTGGCCTGTTTTCATTATTGGAGTTGGTGGAGGATGAAGAAAGGAAGAAATGAAAAAAAGAAATTGAAAAAAAAAAAAGTGATACGTGAATGAAAGAAAAAAGGAAAAAAGAAAAAAAAGTTGGAAAAAGTTGAATTCACGTGAGTAAAGAATGAAAGAAAAGTTAGAAAGTTTCTGGGTTTTTAAGACCGTCTGCCTTTATTTCTATCATGTGACGGTTTACTCCTTATTCTTATTCATACATTTTTTGAGGAGATAGTATTTTTGGATGGTGAGTTGTGTGCCAATGAAGGGCACTTGTACTTTATTTTCTAGTCAGTTGAGATTCGGATGGTCTTATATGGCCTTGTTTAGGAACTAGCTTGACGCTTTACCTTCACATTTACATAATTTGTTTTGCCTTTTCTCACCTGAACCTCACTTTCCCATATCATTTGTAAGCCCTCAGCTGTGACGGACATTGTTGGTTGGAATGTATGTGTAGTACTTGAATCGTCTATCATTTTGGTTGCATGCATGTTATGTAGGTCGCATTTTAGGTGAGTGACTGTATTCTCTTCCTCTCTTACATACATATTCACCCTTTGCCTCATGAGAGAAGAGTGATCACGTGAGAGTCCGATTTTGTTGGTCTTGCAAGGTCGATAGGTCAGCTTTATTTATGGACATCTTATAACTCGTTTGCGTGTTGACCGTTGTAGCTGTAACTGTTGATTTCTGTTGCATTAAATTAGTTTAAGTAGACAAGTTATAGCTAGCTCTGAGTTTTCATTTCCGTTTCATTAGTTTGCATTTAGTTCACTCGAGGACGAGTAAAGGTTTGGTTTGGGGAGATTTGATACGTGCATTTTATATAGTCCTTTTTGGCCTTTTTATGCACGTATTTCTATGCTATTATCGTAGTTTTACGCTACGAAATGCCCCGAATATGCTACTTTGGTTTGTTTTGTTCTATTTGCAGGAATGGACCGGAAAGTAGTGAAATCGAGCCTTTTACCGTCCGTTTAGCCTGTATTTGGAGGAAGAGTGAATTTGGAGTGGGAATGTAGCTGTCTTGAGGTGCGCAAAGAAGTAAGATAGCTAGGCGAGCAAAGGAAGAACTTCAAATTGCTAGTGCCTACTTTGAAGAGCCATATCTCTAGTTCTACAACTGATTTTCAGGTGATTCAAATTGAAAACGAAATCTTGTCCTCTTAGCTTTCCAACGCCACCGGAATCATCCTGTTTGTCCAAGTAACGAAGAAATGGCAGCCGTTTGAAGTTCAGTGCGCGAAGCAGGAATTGAGCGCTGGAAAGTACTCGATCGAGTACAATTGTGTTCGATCGACTCCTTTTTCTACTCGATCGAGTAGTTGTATTTTAGGGGTTACTCGATCGAGTAGATTTTCTACTCGATCGAGTGGTTTGAGCTTAATTTTGTTCGATCGAGTGATATAAAGTTACTCGATCGAGTGGTTTTGATGTTACGCGGGATTAATTAACCCGTGTTGGGCTTAATTTCGGGATAGACTTTTGTTTTCCTATTTAAGCGTTCATAATTAGGTTAATAAGGACGTTCGACTCTTGTTAGGACACAGCTCTTACCCTCTTAGTCTCTTCATTAAACTTTCTACTGTAACTTTACTCTTGGATCTCTTTTGCTTGGATTTTTGGTTGTTCTTTACGCCGGAATTGCTTGTGATTGTAATCTCCTTTCTCCTTTTAATCTTAATCTCTTTATTTCCTTGATTTAATCTTTGCTTTTTCATCTTAATTATTCTGCCATAATCTCAGTTTATGCTTAATTTCTGTTATTTCATTATGTCTCTAGTTAGCATATTCATTGTTATTAATATTGACAACATTAGTAATATGAGTAGCTAAGCTCTTTTATGTTAGGACTAGGGAATCCATGGTAGGATTTTGACGATGTAGCGAAGAGGCTAGACAATTTATATGTGAGAATATGTCCCCATGGAAATTTAACTGTATCACCAATTTAGTTGAATGCATGTTTCTAAATTACTTTAATTTGGTTAATTTCGTTCCTGGATCGTAAGATTGGAATGAACATACCTGCTATGAACAGTAGACTACCATAACGAGGACGGAAGTTAAGTTAGTGGAAATCTAGGGTAGAAAGTGGACCGGAAGGACCTTTCCCTTACCCTTCTCACAGTAGATTGTTTAGGCTATTTGCGACTGAGTCGATAAACTACCATGGTGAACCGAAATCCTGACATGTTCTCTCTCTTTTGATCATCTTACTTGCATTTTCTGTCTTTTATTGTTCTTTCTTTACTACTCTTCTTTTAAGTCTTTTTAGTTTAGAAACCAAATATAAAATCCCCATCTGTGACTTAGATAGACGGTCGACAGATAGATACCTTGCCTCCCTGTGGAGATCGACCCTACTTATCGCTAGCTTATGTTAGTTATATTTAGGTATTTATTTTTGGTACAGAAACAACCGTATCAACTCTTATCTACCACATTAAATTGTTCCCTTGTAAATATCATCATCAATTTCCCTGATCGTCAGTATGCAACCTCTCAACTGCCTCATCAATTCCCAACTCGCTCATTCATTGCATCGTTCAACCTCCGCATTTAATCATCTCATTATCGCTCTATAAAGTCCACCGTAAATTTTCCATTTTCTTATGCTATTAAATCTCTCATCAACAACACTCTCATTCATTCTTACGGTAATTTTTCTACTTTATAGTTTTTGGGATTTTTTCGTATCCTTATTTTATAATCTGGGGGTTGTATTTTTCAAACCCTAGATCTATAATTTAGGATTTCCTTGTTCAAACACTAAATATTTTTTTCATTCGTAGATCTTTAATTTTGGTGGTGAAATATGGCAAATCCTGATGAGAAGGGAAAGTCAGATTTGGGGAAGATCGAGCCAGTTTCAGAGGCGGATGTGAAAGCGGTGGTCGTGGAGGAGGCGGTGGTCATGGAGGAAAGGTTTGTATGGAGAGATGGTTATTGTAGTGATAATGGTGATTGATGGGGCATATTCTGCACCCGCTGACCAGTCAACATATTGAGCAAGGTCAAAGATATCCACAGCAAGTTAACGGCTTAGACAGCCTAACCGACGAGGCCTGCCGGCCGGACAGATGGGTCTCGGCCGGGCCAACCAGCCAGCCGAGGCACACATCCGCGAACTCATATCCAAGACCCCTCGGCGGTGAGTCAACAGGGCTCGCCGGCCTGCCATGGGTCCCTCGGCCGAGGGGTAGGTCAGTCTTTCCACCTGCTAGCCACTTGGCCACTACGTGACAAAAGGTGAAAGTCTATAAATACTCCTCTACTCTCATTGAGTAAAGGATCCACAATTTAACCTAAGAATCACTATTCATTTGGTAATATCTTCCTTATCTCTCTACAACATACACTTCACCAAGTAACAACAACTTATCTCTCTAAGTTACTGACTTGAGCGTCGGAGTGAGTTCGCTCGGTCCAAAGCCGAGCCCTCAGTTTGTTCATCGTTTCAGGAGACCGCCAGGAGGATTCAACTAAAGACGTCATTCTACAAGAACGGGTGGTAACATATAACTGCTCTGGAATTACACCCGGAACAGTGATTTTGTCAGATTAAATGGTGAAGGGGTTGAGGTGCCTTATGATGTTAGTGAACTCGACCCAGATGTTGTATTTGGGCCTGAAGAAGGCGAACATCGGTACACTGATTCTGAGTTGGCAAGGAAGGAAAGGATTGATTACAATAAACCGGGTTATAGAGGTTGGAAAGATGCTTATCTTAATGATGATGGTGATTATGTCAGATTAAATGGTGAAGGGGATGAGGTTTATTATGACGGGTCGCTGGATACGGATTCTTCTTGGAATCGTCAGTTCGACTCATCCTCATCGGATGATGATGAGGTTACATCTACTTCTAAGGGCAGTATGTAATTCTTGTTATTTTAAAGTTCTTGGTTACATCTACTTCTAAGGGCAGTATGTAGTTCTAGTTGCTAATTTTCCTGACATTGAATTAAGTTGCGGTGGTAATCTTATTGTAATGAAACCCATATTGGTTGTTGACATTTAATTTGTTGGATTCATGCTGGTTTAATGATTTTTTGTCTGATGTTAGTATCAGGTTGCCCAATGATCATTTGAGGGCTTACAAGTAAATGAATTAGAAGCTTTATAGTTACTATAAAATGCCACCTTGTCAATTCTGTTGAGACTAATGTAGATAGCCATCACTTGATTAATAGAGATGGAGGCTTTGAGTTGGTTTGAATGCTTATGCAGATTGACGCCCATAATAAAACAGAATTGGATGCTTTACATTTGCTTTCATTCCTTACTTAAATTGCCACCCCTACTTAATTTAAGTTTGAGGCATTACATTAGATTCCGGAATTGCAATTCAATGATGAAAGGCATATGCTAAATTAAAGTTTCTGAGAATTGCTTTACAAAAAAAGTTAAATTCAATTGCATAATAGTACACCTTACATTTTCCATGGATGACATTTCAAAAACTTGCTACTTTCCCTTACATTGAAAGTTTGTGAATGTACAAAAAGTTGCATACTTTGTTACAATAGAAACTTCACCTTACTGTCCTCCATGGCTTTTTGTGCTTCTTGTTCATTCAAAAACTGACTGTTTAATTGCATAGAACCTTCAAGTACTTGCTGCCTGGTTGTTAACTGCTGTTGCCTCACTTTCAATTGTTGTTGCTTCACTTTCATTTGTTACTGCCTCATTCTCATCCACATTTGTTGATTCCTCGGGTTCGTTTAATGCATTCAGTGCAATTTCCATGTAGCCAATGTTTGCTTTTAATTGATTTCTCAATCTTCCTAATCTAGTCAATCTATTTTTACCTAAGTGGGGCAATGGGTAGGAATTGCTTCCCTTCACTTTCATGACTTCATTCATGCATGCTTGAAGTGAAACCCATACATGTTTCAGTTTGTCATAACTGATTGTCTCAAATGCATTTAAAACTGAATCCATTTCCTGGCAAATTGTTTTCGATGGTTTCTTATGTTGGATTGTTTGAATAGAACGAAAAAAAAACCTAAGTCTAAGATGTTCATATCTGGACTATTAGGGGGTTGTTGTACTAGTTCCATGTCGAAACCATCGCTCTTGGCAGCTTGTAGAAACTCCAAATCAGACCCTAGGATATGTGATGTGGCATTGTCTTGTTGAATGAAATTTTTTTTGTTTGATCCTTGAGGCCATTTGGCTTTGATGGCAGGTATAACCTTCTCAATTAGACATTGCCTCACAACTATTTTGGTTATGCTCTCAATTGGTTTCACTTCTAGTGTTCCTCTAGGTCTATTTTTAGATGCCCTTCTAGCTGGTACTGTTACTACAAAGGGGAAGATTTCGATTTTACCATCAAATAAACAATTACCATCTTCATCAAATCTAGGTCTAGCAACCGCCACCATAAACATAATTTTTGTGATAAATCTTTTTGATTTACATGTTCTATGTGGCTTTTTTTCACCCCGCAAAATTTAATATCTCTGAGCTAATCGAGTCATGTAAAACCATTTTTCGTCAATATGAACAACATCAAACATGGCTTTGAAAACTAAATTACCATTTAAAGTAGTAGAGCTAATTTTACCTAAAACCCAATGTATTCTAGCAATCTTGTTCTTATGTGATAAAGTTGGTCTAATTGAACTTGAATGAGGTCTTATCAATCCTTTTTGAACTAATCTCCAAACAGTGGTTGTTGGTAAACCTATACTAGTAGCAAGATCTCTAACTTTCATTCTATCTTCTTCTAAGGGAATGTCTCTTACCTTTTCCAAATCGATGATTTGTGTTTGTAATCTCCCTTTGTATTTTCTGTAGAGATTAGCTACTTGGCCATCTTGGATTTGTGTGCTCACCATTTTCCACATCTTGCTAATGGTAACCCTTGAGACACCAAAATCAGCACTGAGTTGGTTTATTAAACCATGTTTCAGTTTTCCTTCTCTGTAGTTTAATGTCATAGTTTGACAAATCTGTTTTTTTTCCAAATTTGTGAGCCTTTTTTTCTTAGGCTGACTTATTGAAGATGGACTAACATCGTCATCCTCACTTAGTGTTGGATCCAAAGGATTAGTAAGCCTTCTTTCCATCCACTCCCTTAAAAATACATGTTCATTCTGATTTGTGTTTGCTGCATGGTTGTTGCTAGTGCAGGCTGATCTTTCGTGTGGGTTGATGGTGGATGGAAGTTGTTGCAATGATGGTTGAAGACTGAAGTGTTCAGTTGTATTTTCAGTCATTTTTTTTATTGTAAATTTTTTTGTGTAAGGTTTATTTTAAGTTGTGGAGTAGTAAATGTATTTATAGAAAAATATTTGAATTTTTCACTCAAAAATGTTAGTGGGAAATAAAGCAAATTTTGAATATTTCATTTCAATGATTTCAATGGAATTTGGTGGGAAATAAATTTGGAGTATCTCTCAAGTATTTGTACTCAGGAATATAGAGGGAAACTAACCTCAACTTTTTTGGTGGGAAATAATTAACTTTGCCGCCAGTTCTAGAGTGAATATTGAAGCAGTTGACAATCAAGAAAAGTCAGCAAGTACAAAATTGAAAGTACAACATTTGAGTTTTCAAAAAGTCTTCACCCATAATTATTAAAGTACAAGAAACAAAAGGCAATCTATATGAGGGTAATTTGGTAAACTAACATATGTAAAAGTAGATACCCCACTTGTTTTCATCTTTTCTTAATAATTGTGTAAAAAGCAAACGTAAACTATCTAATGGAACGGAGGAAGTATATACAAGTATCTGGCATGAGTTAGTCTTATCATTTGTATATATTGTGATTGTTTTAAAAGTATAGGCTATATACGATTATTACTCCTACCATTTTAAGCAACTCTTGCGTCTTAATTTCTATATATCTTTTGGGTTGCATGCCTGAAATTTATTACGACATCATGTTGTTAATTTTCACGGGTTCCTATGAAATTATATTTCATTTGATTTCATATATATGTCTCTTTTTGTGGTAGCATTCACATTTTCATATCCTATATAAAATTATTGAGTACGAGTAAGCCTCCTTTAAGATGTCTCATATTTGAGTAATATGAGACAAACCATAAAACACACTAAGAACTAACCAAAAAAAAAAAAAAATGAAATTGAAAAAGTTGCCACCTTGTGAGAGTTATCACAATACTATTATAGTGAGACCACATATTGAAGACGGTATTGTAGACGATTAAGTTATGAGAACGATTAGTTTAGATATATTGAACAAACGATGCATCGTCTTTCATGTAGGAAGAAATAAAGAGCCAAACTAAGACAACGTTTTATTAATGTAGAGATGTACCGAACGATTCTTAGGGACGACGGATAAAAGAGCCACGCAGATATTCGACTACACCTAGTCATCTGGCTATGTGGGTAGTCCCTCAAAATCTTATGAAAGACAAGATTAATATACAATTGTGTAATTTATGAGGATGAAACCAACTGTTTGTGTGACCTTAATTATCTCGCGTGACTCAGCGTGAGTGAGGGGCTATGGCTGAGTCAGATATTCTGTTTTGTCGTTAAGTTGAGTTTACTCTGACCCTTATACATACGCGCGCTTATACATATCAAGACTCAAGGTGCCTCTCCATATCAACCTAATTGACTACTTAATCATTATGAGCATCGAGGCACAACTTTGACATTGATATAGCGTAATAACAAATAAGGATACTCATAATGTGAAAAAAATGAAGCGAAAAGGTTTTAAGCACTCCATAATTAATTTTTAACATTATTTATACACTCACTGGAACTATTATTATTAAATCAATAAAAAAATAGCAATGCCATTTTTTATATTGTTAACTTTGCAAGGAATACATACATGTAACAAATATTATACTAAAAAACTATTAGTAGCATAGTTTTTTTTAAAAACATCAATATATATACCTGTGCAACTTTGCAAAGGTTTAAACCTAGTTCCACATATAACTAATAAATGTCTATTGTAGGGAAAGCTGTGGGGGCTTAAGAATGTAATCCCCTATAAAATCTAATGCAGAACACTGGCGGAAACATTGTCGATGTCGGGAATATTATAAACAAAGATAAAAACTAAGTATTATTATAACGAGAATGTGAAAATTCTCAAGAATAAAAAATCAAATGGTTAAGTCTAAACAATTGCCACTTTTATAAACAGGGCGAAAATAAAACTCTTTCAAAGTGTTCAAACTAAAACCATAAAAGAAAGTAGAAAAAAAGAGTAGGATCTGCAAACTACTCGCTAGCTTAAACCGATATCCCAGCCAAACAAATACCTGACATGTTATAAACATAACAACCACAATCAGTGGGGAGTAACTCGACGTTCTCCCAGCCATATCACACAATATAAATGTTAGAGAAGCAATAATATATCAAAAATAAATTGAAATATTAAAAACATATGTAACGAAAATATGATTCCAATATCACGTTCAAAAAGAAACGCGCTGCATGCTTAAAAGCAAAATTCCTCAAATGACAAAGTGGAAATAATACAGTTCAGGCCATAATATAACTTTAGCTATACCCCTTGACACCGCAGCATCTTACACTAGTTTCGGGAATCCAGTGTCATGCAAAGATGACCAACTCCAAGTCCACTAACTAGGCAACAAACTATAACAGGACTCGTCTTACCACGCAGTGCATAGTCCCAGTCTAAGTACATGTACATGACTCTACGACAATCTGTACCTCCCACTAGGGTACTCAATCATATAGCTATTTAAGGACCCGTATGCCTTAGTTCATTATTCTTTTGCCCTTCCTTTAATTATTCCAAAATTAAAAATATCGCAAATATAGTATCTTATTCAAAGTATATGATTTCAAAGGTTCGTAAGTGAACTACACTTTTATTTTTTTCAAACAGGAAGCTTAAACTTCACTCCAAAAGTATAAAATTAATCCAAGGATTATAATTTGATTAATCACAAATTTTGAAACTAAAAACCAACAATTGACTTAAAATACTTTAGTAATAAAGATACATTATTTAGGCCTTAATGAGACGGAGTCCAAAAACAGTTCATAAAACAGAACAACAATACTGTAAAATTCATAACTAAATACAGAAAACTCTAAATGATTCAAGACCAGTTTTCGTGGTTTCCTTTAGATCTTAGCTACAACTTTTATTTAATAACCAACTTCAAAAGACGAAGGCATCAGGGATCTAAAAATTCATTTGTAAAAGCTGACAGAAAATGATATCCATAATGTTTCGGTTCATTAAACGACTTTAAGAAAATATTTTAAGACAAAGTAAAATTCTAAACATAACTAGACATACAAAAGTTTATGTATACACAAGTAAAAGTACAATTACGAAATAATCTTTGAGCAAAAGACAGAATTGAAGTTTACAGGCGAGCTGTTCACAAATAATTTATTCTAAGCAAACTGTAAATTGGAAATTTATAAAAAAAAAAATTGCAGACTCTAAGCCTGAAAATAACATAATTCTATTCATAACAATTTTTCAGATTTTAAATAAAAATAGGCAATATCAATTTTACAAACAGACTGTCAGATTTGACAGATTTTACAACGGTTTTCACCAAATCTTGTAAAATGCTTATAAAATTGAAATTAAGGTCTCAAGACCTAAAATTTTACACACACTTTAATTTACAGTGTTTATCGTGAAGCAAACAGAGCAGCGGATCTATTAGCTAATAAAGGAATATCTTCAAGCACGATACCAACGCATTTAAATGCTCCTTTCAATGCATTGCGAGCCATTCTTAGGGAAGACGTATTTGGGGTTGCTATTCCCCGTGTAATAGCGAATAGTTAATTTTTCGGGGCTTTGCCCCTCTTTAGCACCAAAAAAAAAATACAGTGTCTCGGCTACATATCAAAATTTTGGAACTTAATTATTTAAATTCGTATTTTAAATCTATTTAACAACACAAAACACTACTATTATAGCAAATAGCGTAGTAATACTATAAAACATAAACTAAATACTTTAACTCCAAATTAATTACCACGAAAATTCATGATATCTTAAAAACAACCACTATTCAACCCAGAAAAATATTTTATATAACTTTTAAACATAAAAATAAATAAATGCAACTCAAAATATCAAAACAATTGATTAAAAATCCCGAGACCACCCTATTAGTGAATCTCGGCCAGCACAACAATTCACAACACCAGCAAAATCATTCCTAATACATGCAACTACAATATAAATATCGCGTGATACCGAGTAACGTCGAAGTTTTCTTAATTGTCAAGGTTCGAATCAACAAAATACTCGTCTACGTCGGAGTCTTCTTGATAGCCTACAAAAACAAGAAAAACACACATCATATTAACACATATGCCACGGCCTAAGAGAATAGCGACGGAAATAAGGTACGATTTTTACCCTTACGATATTAACGATCTATAGATGAAATAGCGAAGGAGTAAAGCGCTAATGATAGAAAAATGGATCCAACGGTTTCCGATAAGAAACCGATCCAAAAAGGGGGCAACTCTCTCTCTAAGAATTAGAGAGAGAAAATCCTCTCAAGAACACAAATTTCCAGAAAATAAGATTTAGGGGTTTGAATGTTCATCTTGGCTTCTCCCCTTTTCTTCATCTCTTTTAATAGAAATTTCTTTCAGTCACTTTCTTGAGTTTACCTTCGGTAAGATTTGACTTTAATTACTCTCTACCTTCGCCTAAGAGAGTTTTTTCCATCATTTTTCTTAAGAATGAAGGTTTTACTCATGAATTAAAAGGAAAATTTTCTGAATCTAGTATCATAAGACTGATTTTAGCAAAATAGTATTTCGGGAAGATCCATTTTCATTGATCTTTTTCCAAAAATCTGAAATTTAATTCTCTCTTTGGGAGATCTGATCTCTATAAGCTTCTCTCTTTCTCACACATTATTAATTCTCTTTCCATGAAGCTTTAACTTGAGCATAAGCAAAAGCACAGAAACTAATGGGTCAAGTATTCTCAAAAGCACAGAAAACAATGGGTCAAGTATTCTCGTACATATGGCCAATTATATGGAAATGGATCCGTCTAAACAATGGGTCAAGTATTCTCGTACTCGATCTTATGTAACCACAAGTTTGAGACCAAAGTTCATTTTACAGATCTGGCTTTTATCACTCATCAAGTTCCTTTTAGATGTGTATGATTATTTATAATCCCTTTGGATCTATATCAGCTGCAATTTTTATGCTAACTTGTGGGTATTCTTGTATCCACCCGTGGTCTATGTTCTTATTGTTTTTTTTTTTTTTTGATTTTTTATTTTTTTTTTTCTTTTTTGGGGTTTCAAGTGTAGTACTTTCTCAAGGAGAGTCTCTTTCTTTGTACCCTTTATTTATGGTTCATGCTGAATTAAAATTCTTCGAATTTTGTTCACCTTTCTCATCCGCAAGGATGGTATGGGTTGGTTCAAACCGACCTAGTTTCCTTACCTTATATATAAAAAAAAAAAAAAAAAAAAGAATCCAATGGGGCTGTGATGTTTCTCGGTTTTTTAGAGAAAGTAGAGGGAGCTTTTTCTCTATTTATTTATTTTATATTAAAACTGGAACGAGAGATTGAAATAGGTAACCCCCTTAAAAACCTAGCAAAAACCTATCTCCCTTACCCCCATTTACACGGTCAAAAGATAGAATCTACCTAGTATAAAAGCTAGGTTCTTTAAAGGCTTCTGATTGGCCGATAAAATTTATAAAATTAATTTTGTATAGGTCCCCCCATGTTTTACCTCTCATTTAATTACCCTCTCTCCTCTTTAATAAATTTCTACTCTATTCTTATTCAATTGTCAATTCTTAATTACTCAAATTCAATAATTAGTGATAATAATTGTAAACCAGTTATCACTCTCCAACCCACATTTAAATAATCATCTTGACTTTTAATTTCAACAAGTCAACTGTTACACAAAAAAAAAATAGTTTCGTGTTTAAAGAAAATGATGTTTAAAAAAAAGTACGGAGTATAGTAAATAAATATAAATTCCTTAAAAAATAATATCTTAATAAAAAAATACCAGCTATCTAAAAATATTATGTGTATAATTGTTTTGCGGAAATAAATCTAATCATTGGGAATACATCGACCTATTTAACAAAAATAAATCACCATAATAATTATAATTATACTACTGAATCTTTTAAAAACTGTATATTTGAAGGTTTTCGAAAAAAAATATTGATAAATCTTTTAAAATGAAAAAAATACGAGTAACAATTAATGTAGAAGTGGAGATTTTCGGAGAAAAAAGCAAAAAAAAATTATTTACGAATAATCCTCTAAAAGAAACATAAAAAACACTTTAATGAAATATTAATATATAATAAATAAGAAATAGTCAAATAAGAAGCATATTAGATCTGAACAAATCTTGGAAAAAACATATTGACAAAATTTTAAAAATCGAAAAAAAATATGTACTTTGAAATGGACCAAACGAATAAAAGAACCCAGAGTATAATTTTTGGATCATACTTACATGAATTTCTTTTACTTATACTCTCAATTAACTCCAATATTGACATTAACTTTATTAAATTTGAATCTAAAAGGCATTAAAGATTAAAGAATATGTATATTGATGTAAATTGTCGATAGGCGGAAAATTAGAGGAAAATTTATCTTTATTTTTTCTGTTAGGGTGGAGACCCGGTAGAGATCAGAATAAGAGGTGAAAAGTGTGAAGGTGATATTTGAGAATGGGTAGGATCACAAAAGGAGAAAGATGATGATGAACAAAGATTGGTTTAAATGAGCTTAAAAATATAAGAGGTGACTGATGAGGAGTGCAACGAAACTTTAAGATAGGGGTAGAGAGCCACATGAAATGGGACGAGGGGGTAAAATGAGTGAGGAGGTGGTTGGGTATGGTTAATTACTTAAAACATATTTTTGGTTATGTATAATTTGTTTAGCTTTTAAGTTTTGGTAGGTTTATCCGTTTATATGTCAAAATCAGAATTTATAGGTAGGTAATACAGACTTACGGAGTACATTGTAGTGAATAATAGAGCGTACGATAGTAGTGAATAATATGGGATATGGTAGTTTTTGTGAAGCGGTTTTGCCGATAAGACGATTTTATTGTCTAAAAATACAAATTATTTATTAGCATAAAATAAAAAGTTTTCTAATAAAAATAGACCGTTTTACACTATGATGTCATACTATTCTATAATTTGTGTAAGGGCATATTTGTCATTTTGTGAAAAGTTATTTACCTGATATAGAAATAGATAACGAATGAATAATATACTTAAAATAAAAACAGATTACAAATGATTCGGCCGGAGGGAATAATAGTTTTGAACTCATATTTTAGTCATATGTGCATTTAAATAACTGAAAATGTCGACCCAATTACAAGTTAGACACACCAGGATTGTTGATCTAAATATTATAGGAGTATAATTTATAGATGTACATTTAATTTATTTTAACATGTCAAGATAATATATAGTTATTTTCACTTTCGTCGGTCCTCCATATAAGGTTTTTCTTTGTTCTTTATATAAGTTTAAATGTATTAAAATCATGTTATATTCACTAGATACTTTTAACCAATTTAATTGATCATGAATTTAAAATTCATTTAAAAACATATACTTATATTTTGCTTTTATCTTTACCGCTGGCAAAAAAAAAACTTATATTTTGCTTGAATATATTCTCATCGCTGTTTGTTTTGCGATGTCAAAAAACAAAGTTAAGGATAATCATACTCATTTAAGTGCTCTTATATACGGAGTACAATGATAAATTGATAACGCATGTTATTAATTACGACCCGTGCATTTTTTGCACGGGTTTAAAACTAGTTTAGGGAGTAGTTTTAACAAATGTTGACTAGGTAAAATATGGTTACAAAAAAGATTAATTGCACCGATAATTTTAGCTCACAAAAGATGTCAAAAATATCAGCTTAAAAAAAATACTGAAATGCTTGTCAAACATGGTTAAAATAAGATTTGTAAAATAAGTACGACGGTCCGCAAATTAATATATTATAAATGAGACTTCGTTATGAATAAATATTGTTTCGTGAAAAAAAAATATATAATCGAACATCGCAAATATACTTTGAGGCAAAATTAAAACGAAATGTACGTATAATAAATGTTGTCTCGAAAACAAACGAATTAAAGTTTCGACGAAAATTAATTAAATTACATTGTCGTGTAAAAATTAAATATTTCAAGTGACAACTTGTAGGACAAATTTTCGAGCTAGAATTATTAAATAGGTTCAAAATATTAAATATTCAAGAAATTTTGAAAATCACACGCTGTCTTGAAATCATTACAAAAATCAAGCTCGGAAATTAGCGGGTGTTACAAAGACCCTACAGCCATATTGGTAAGAACGTTATTAGTTAGAGGTTCGATTCCAACTCTTTTGAATGAAAAATAAAACTTGAAAAGGGTCTACCATTTTAAAACAAAGTTCAGTTCATAGACTATACATCTGAGGTAGTACCTCTTATTGTTTATTTTCTGAGTTTTATTTTAAAGTTTTTGAGTTCTGCTTTAGTATCAAGTTTTTGAGCACATTTACTAAAACATTACACTAAAAAATATAATATTGCTCAAAAACTATATTTATAAATGGCAATATGCTCAGAAAAAAATGTGTATATGCTCAAAAACTACAAGGTCTGAGGTACTACCTCAGATGCGTAATCCTTTTTCTTTATATATGAAAAAAGGCAGTGAAACACCAAAGGGAAATGATGCTTATTATTGTTGAATTTAATTTTGTTAAGTACTCCCTCCGTCTTAACAGATTCTTTATGTTTGTTTTTTTATATTTGTCGAGGCACATTTTACACCATTAATATCTTTTATTTTTGCGCTCATAAAAATTATAAAAATTTGATATTCCTATTGTATTCACAAAGAAGAATCAAACAAGATTACACATGACTATATTTTATTTTATAGATTGTCGAGAACATTAAAGATATTATTAAGTTGTTAATAGTGTCAAAAAGAAATAATCGATTGAGACCGAGGGAATATTAAGATAATAATTAATTAAGTTAGTAATTCCCAATAAATATAGTGCAAAACAATGACGGAAACATTGTCGAATTTGGATTAAAATATCACACGATTAAAACTAAACATTATTAAACTGTTATCAAACCAAAACCACGGGAATAAAATCCCGAAAAGATAAGTCATACAAATGCCACTTTTGCTAACAAGGGCTAAAAATTAAAACATTCAAAAGTGTTTAACAACATCCATAATAAACTAAGATAAAAAGGAGTAGGATCAACTACTCGCTAGCTCTCACTCGAACCCCAACAATATTCAATACCTGTCATGTTATATACATAACAACCACAATTAGTGGGGAGTAACTTGGGCGTTCTCCCAGTCACATTTCTTCTAGTTAAAACAAGCAATTGCCAAAACATTACTTGAAAAACATTCGAAATATCATTATATCAAAAGCTTAAATAAATATCAACAGTTGTAAATAAATTCAATCTTAAAACTACAAGTATGAAGACCTCACTATCTTTATATACCTCATATGGGAACCAGTTTAATGTCTTAGTATAGATTTTCACTCGGATTATGCTACGGTACCGATCTACCAATCTAGTTTTGGAACCTAGTGCTACGTTGTCGGTGACCAACTCCAAGTTTTCGAGGCTCAGTGTCACGCTGTCGGTAACCAACTCCAAGTCCTAACTGGGTTACTTAACCAATAATAGAGCGGCATCTTACTTCGCAGTGCGAAGCCCTAGTCTAAGTTATGTACATTTCTCCTGAGTTCCCATTTGACACCCAGTTCAACTACTGATGACCAACAGCGGTCCTATTTAGCTGATGGCAAATCTAAGCATATCCTAAGTTATTATTCTAAACCTCACACCTAATTGTTCCATAAGTTATTTAAAATTGGATAGCGATAGGGCGCCACCCTAATTAAAGAAAAATTAAATTATAAAAATAAAATATTAATTTTCGTTTTTGCGCCAAAATTTCAATGGTAAGAATGTAATCTATCTAACCCATGAATCACATACAAGCCATGAATCACATACTAAATAATCTTTATCAATAATGATGTTTCTCTATCATTTTGATGTGTTCATCATCTAATCATTTTTTACCTAAAGGGTTCGTCTTTCATCTACAAGCCAAAAAAACCGAAAATACTATACAATCCCTTAGTATAAATTTTGGAATTTTGATATGTGACAAATGGATGATCTTAATTTAATTTATCTAACCCATGAATAACCCATGAATCACATACAAAGGCTATGTTTGGCAAGGCATTTCATGTACCTGATTTGACCAAGCAACCTGATTTGACTAATATTTCAGATAGTTGTTTTACCTAGTGTTATTTGGTAAAGTCATTTCAGGTACCTGAAATGACTTTTCAGGTACCTGAAATGAAAAGCTACTCCAGGTAGCTTTTTAAAATTTCAGGTAGCTGAAATGTTCTACTTTACATATTTACCCTTTATTTAAATTAATTTATTATAATTATTAATGTCCTTTTATGTCATTTTACAAAAAATCAGTTATCGTTTGTGTTAGTTTTACCAAACACTTTACAATTAATCAGCTACCTTATTAGTTTCCAATTTTCAACTAGCTTTTCAGGTACCTTTTTAATTTTAGTCACCTTATCAGGTTTCAGGTACCTTTTCAAATTTCAGGTATCGTTTCAGTCAGTTTTACCAAACAGAGCCAAACTCTAGTATTCAATGAAGCAACAATGACGCCTTTACAGGACGAAGATGAATAACAAATTCTAATAATTTCCTGGGTAATTTTCCAATTCGAAAAAATTGAACGCTGAGTATCATATATAAATATATGGCCAAGAACTAGCCATGAATCTAAGTACATAGCATCATTTAGTTGTTAAATACGGAGTACAATGTATAAGTTTGTTCACAATATCATAATATCGTGTTTGTTGTAAAATTCATCCTCAAAATGTAGCCAAACTCAATGAAAATTCTACTAATTATATATTTATTTATTGGGTTTTTCTATCCTATGCCCACTAGGCATAGGATAAGAAAGCCTAAAAGAAAATAATTAAATTTATTTATTGTAAAGAAAAGTGAAAGTGATAAAATATTGCAATTTCCCATAAAAACATCATTTAATTATTTCCTTTTTAGGTTTCTTATCCTATGTCTAGTGGCATAGGATATAAAAACTCTTATTTATTATTAACTATAAATAGTTATGCAGTTTAAATTTCCTATTTTACCCTTTTTTATTAATTAGTTTAAAATTCAAATTTTAGAGGAGGGAAATGAAAATAACTACATCTATATAAAATAATAAAACAACAACCATTACATATTTTTTTTTCCCTCCAAAACCTCACTCCACATTTAACATAGATTTTATGATTCCTTAAAAATAGGCCACTAACTAAATAACCCAATATATAAATTTTATTTTATGTTGTTAACATAAAATTTATACCACCATATTTTATTGTTGTTTTTACTAACTTCTTTATATTTTAAGGTCTCCATAAAATCATAATTAATTTTAGAATTTTGTGGTTTTTTTTAAATAATTTTCATATCTTATATAGTATATACAATTGTTTGATGGCATGAATTTAATTTTTTTAAGCATCATGTTTTTACTCGATTAGACAATATTGTTTAATCATGCAATTTAGATAATTGTTAGTCACAAAATCATTACTTTTAAGTTTTAAAACCGGCGTGAATAGCTATTTGTTAAAGCGGTCAGTCATGTTGAAGTGTTCATAACTTTTAATCTAACTATCTATACTAATTAATAAAACAATAACAATTGCCATAGTATCTTGATTAATTTTTTTTTACTATATGAACTTAATGTTTTGTTGCCGATCTTCGATTATCTTGTTAGTATAGCATCTCCCTTTTCCTTGCACGAGTAAATTGAATAATCTAACAACTAACAAATTAAATTTGAGAAGCATTGGGTAAATGTCTTTAGAGAAGCTCTCATAATAAATTTATTATGAGCTTATTTTATAACTATAATACAAAACAGTACCACGGGCAATAAAACAGATGAAAACATAGTTAAAAATAAATTGAGTACACTTATTATAAGAATATATACAAAGTTAAAGAGTCGTTTCAAGTCATGATTAACAATATAATTATATAATGGTCATGAAAACGATAAATGATTACAATGTTATATCAATAACTTCTTTAGAGACTATTTCCGATCTGCCTCAAATTTTTTTATTAGTTAATGCAATTTATACGAATGAAATTTGATTATGAGTAGATTGACATTGTTTAAACATTAATAAAGATATAAGACACGAGTAATGTTATGGGACATAGAGACCAAATATGTTTCGCGATTAACGGGTCGTAAAATAATTTTAAAAGCTCTGAGAGGTTTTAGTATGATCATTTACATATACTGATTAGTATATCAAATAGAAAATAATTTATAGAGATATAATAGTGTGTAACTCATAAGCGTTCTTTCCTTTTATGCCAGGTTTTCAAGTGTATATGTTAACTGATATTGTTTTGACTTAATTCGTAATTCTACTTTTTATTTTGTCCTCATTTTAATTTTAATTTTTGTGCAAACATTTCAAAACTTATCCTATATGGTAAAATTTGCAGATATTTGAAATTATTAACATGCTTTAACATAGGTGTAAACATGTCGGCATATGCATGTACTAATCAAAGATATGAGATATGACGGGTGTAAGCATAATATACAACAAGAGTGTAACTATGTTTTTACAATTAATACTCTCTTAATACTAATGTTATTTTGAAAAAAAAAAAATTAATACTATAATTTAAATATGTAGATTATACTGTTATAAAAGTATTATATTTGTAATTGTAATGGTCAACAAGTATATAATTTCCAAGTAACATATGGGAAATCAATTACCTCAAATAAGAAACCAAAATAATGTTATAAATTTAAGAATTTACAAAAAAAATTATATATACAATCTATACACGCCCGTGCAACTTTGCACGGGTCCTAAACTAGTAATTTACTATAATACCATGGTGGCGCCCAATTTGAGTATCACCCGGTGGCGCCATCTCATTTTCCTTTAAAATTTGCTACAAGAATATTTATTTTTCAAAACTTCTAAAAAAGGAAACCTTCAAATATAGTAACTTCTTAAAATATTAAATTTCTAGTAACTTCTTAAAATGGTAACAACCGTTGGTTTTAATAAACATTTTAGAAAAATTATAAAAACATTCTTAAATACAAAGCAATTATTTATTTAAACAAAAAAATGATTTGGTCACTTATTAATTTATAAATAAGTAATTTAGATATTTTGGACTTATATGAAAAACTACCATAATGACCTTTTCCAAAATTTAGCCTAAAAACCTTTATTTACTCGATTTGACCAAAACAATGTTTTATTTATGTAAAATCGAGTTTAACTTAGAATCTTATGAAATTTGGGGGAGGCACTCTTCATACCAACACTGACCAACCTATAAAATTTCGTAAAAAGATATGATCATTTGTTATTTTAACCGAATTAAAAACCAGATTGTCAATAAAACTGAAAAAACCCAATTGATTTAATAAAAATAGCTTCTGATCAATTCGGTCCCCAAGAAAATTTGAACATTCTGGAATGACATAACAAGACTAGGCATAGTTTTTTTAGCAACCAAAAGTCAGGAAATCCATTTATCAAAAATACATCCTTAAAACAGCTATATTTGTATTTCAATTCTTAAAAATATAAATAGACCCAAAACAAATCATAAGAAAATTTGTATCATTCCAAAATTCATTATTTTAGTCAATAGAATAGGCCAAGAAAATAAAAACTTATGAAAATTAATTATTAAAAAATAAAAACCAATTCTGTCCAAACAAAGATTAAGGCTCTGTTTGGCAAAACTAGTTGAAAAGGTACCTGAAACCTGAAAATGTACCTGAAAACTGAAAAGCTAACTGAAACCTGAAAAGATAGCTAATAAGGTAGCTGAAAATTAGGAGCTGTTAAGGTAACTGATTATATAAAAAAATGTTTGCCAAACTAACTGAAAAAGTAGCTTATTTTGGTGAAATGACGTAAAAGGATATGATAATTGTTTAATATTATAGATTGAACGGGTAAAAAGGGAATAAAAATTAAGATCAGGTACCTGAAATCTCAAATGCTACCCTGAGTAGCATTTCATTTCAGGTAGCATATTTGTGCAAATAAGCTACTTGACAAACACTTTTAAAAAAAAAGTTACTTGAAATTTATGTAAAAAAAGCCACTTCAATCAAAAAAGGTGCCTGATATGTCATGCCAATAGAGCCTAAATGCTTTTAAATATAAATTTAATACATTATTTGGATATCATAAGTTATTTGACACCAAAATACAACATAGGACCGAAAATAATCAATTCCACGAAATTATTTCATAATTTAATAATTAAAACATCCAAATTGGTTAAAACTTGTTATTATGACCAATTAACGATTCTTTTCTTAAAAATCTTTAAGATAATTGGCAATATCTTAACTTTAATTGTTTAATAAGAAATGGAAAAGATATTTTGGGTGAACCCTTACCTTAATCGATTTGCATAAGATAAATAAGGATATTTTATTCTTATCATTTTGTCATTTAACTCATTCATAAACTCTCTTAATTAGGTTATCTCATATCATTTCCATTCACAAAAATAAGGAGAAAATAAACATTACTTTTTTCACCAAAGTGCCGTGAGATTCATCTTATAAAAGCGTCGTGTGTAATAATTTTACGTACGTGCTTACCTTCTTGCTTCTTTATTTCCAAATTCTACGTACGTGTGCTTACTGTTGAGAATAAAGCTCCAGCTCATATGAGTTACACATTTAAGAATCTCATATTGGAGAATTAGAGAAGAGAATTCCACTTTATAAGGCAAGGGGCTACTCCCTCTATAACCAATTGGTTTTAGAGTGGAACCCTTTTGGGCATACGTTGTGGACTTTTTCTCCTCTGTTTTGGTGCGGCCCAGGCCCGTTGTTGAATTTAACACGGTATGTCCAGTCTGTGTGATTGCAAGTGGAGGAGAAAAAAGAGCCCCAGTTTGCTTGTGAAAAGGGACCTTACATGTGAGGGGGAGTGTTGAGAATAAAGCTCCAACCCATATATGTTACACATGTAAGGATCCCATATTGAAGAGTTAGAAAAGAGAATTCCAGTTTATAAGGCAAGGGGCTACTCCCTTATAACCAATTGGTTTTAGAGTTGAACCCTCTTGGACCTGCATTGTGAACTCTTTGGCCCGTTGTTGAATTTAACACGTATCTTCTTGCTTCTTCATTTCCAAATTCTACATACGTGTGCTTACCTTCTTGCTTCTTTATTTCCAAATTCTAAGTACGTGTTTACCTTCTTGCTTCATTATTTCCAAATTCTACGTACGTGCTTTCCTTCTTGTTTCTTTATTAGGATCGATCTTCTTTCATCATCCGTTCATCCTATTCTAAGGGTAATTATCACCCTTAAACGTTGTCTTATAATTAGTTTTGTTTTTATTTAATTAGTATATGGTTTAATCATATATGAATGTTTGTTTGTGAAGGATTTCGTGACGATCCACACGAGGACGAGTACTTGATTAAGTCGGACATCGATTAGAGGTAGCTCTTAAGGGTGTGACTCGATGTTTCATCAGTTTTATGAGTAGTTGTCTGATTATACCTGTCATGTTAAATACATAACAGCCACAATCAGTGGGGAGTAACTCAGGCACTCTCCCAGCCACATTTCATCAAGTTAAAACAAGCAAATGCCAAAACATTACTTGAAAAACGTTCAAAACATCAATATGTCCAAAAACTTAAATAAATATGAACAGTTGAAAATAAATTCAAGATCAAACTGCAAGTATAAAATTTCGTTATCTTTATACTTCATACGAAGAAGCAGCTTAGTGTCTTAGTATAGATTTTCACTCGGACTATGCTACGGTACCGATGTACCAATCTAGTTTCGGAACCCAGTGCTACGCTGTCGGTGACCAAATCCAAGTTTTTGAGGCTCAGTGTCACGCTGTTGGTAACCAACTCCAAGTCCTAACTAGGTTACTCAACCAATAATAGAGTGGCGTCTTACTTCTGCTGTGCGAAACCCTAGTCTAAGGTATGTACATATCTCCTGAGGTCCCATTTGACACCCAGTTCGACCATTGATGACCAACACCAGTCCTATTTAGCTAATGGCAAATCTAAGCATATCCTAAGCTATAATTCTAACCTCACACCTAGCTGTTCAATAAGTCATTTAAAATTTACTGCATGAATATTTATTATCCAAATCCTTTACAAGCAAACCTTCCAAAAATAGTAACTTCCAAATATAGTAACTTTCCAAAAATAGTAACAATCATTGGTAATAAACATTTGAGGAAAAGTTATAAAACATTCTTAAATTTAAAGCAGTTATTTACTTAAATAAATAAAATAATTTGGTCACTTTTATTTAGAAACGAGTGATTTATGCCCTGTTCTTTTGGACTTAATTTTAGTTCAAATAAATTCAGTTCAGCTCCATTAAGTTTAATTCAGTTCCATTTAGTTCAGTTCAGTTCAGTTCAATTCAGATCAATTCAGTTCAATTCAGTTCAGATTAGTTTATTTCAACATTAATATTATTATTCTTATTTTATATTCTTATTGATGTCATTATTATTATTATTATATTAATTTAATTACTATTGTTGTTATTATTATTATTATTATTATTATTATTATTATTATTATTATTATATTTTTATATTTATTATACTACTATTATATTTATCATTAATTAATTCGTATTGTTTATATTATTATATTTATATTTAATATATTTATTTATTATTATATTATTATGATTAATGAGAATATTAGTAGTATTGATATTTATTATTTATTTATTTATTTATTTATTTATTTATTTATTTATTTATTATTATTATTATTATTATTATTATTATTATTTTGCAAGAAGATATGCCTCTTTTTATTCATCCACAAGGGGTAAAAGGGGATAAAAACTTACAAAGCTCTATCCACTAGAAGATAAGCAATCTAGGAATGCAATCTAGCCTCAATAAGAGGGCATCTAGTATTCAGACAAGCAGAAAGTTGAGTCCTAATAGCAAATTTAATTTGGCTTACAAGTTGCAGAACAGTAGACTCTTTGCCTAAGAAAATCCGTTTATTTTGTTCTTGCCACAGGTGATATACAGCAGCAGCTATGCAACCCTTCCTCCATTCATGCTTCCAGTGCCTCTGCCCCCCTAGAGTTAGCAATCCATCTTAGTTTAGTGCTAAGATCATTGCTTATGCCTATAATATCCATCCAACACAGCAAACCATTCCATAGCTCTTGAGAGTATGAGCATTTGAAAAAACGATGCCTGTGGGATTCAGCTTGAGCTTTCCATAAAACACATCTATTAACTATGCACATTCCTCTAGTGGTAAGGTGATCAACTGTGGGCATGCATTTTGCAGCATCAAACCCAGCAGTAACCCTATGCTTAGGGATAACTGATCTCCCCTGCCGAGCCTTATTCCAGTGAACTGCACTACCCTTAGACCTAAACCAGTCATAAGCCATAGCCACCTGAAACTTTTCCTTCCTGACCCAGCTATTAACCAGGGATATACCAGCATCAGTTGACCCAGCCTTGTCCACAATCTCATCCTTTTACCTTAAGGATGCTGCACATACTTTCAGAGAACCTGTCCTTCATAGTACTGTGCCAAATAGAATCAGTAGGAAAAGTATACGCTAGATTCCAGGCACCCCATATCCCTACATAATCATTGCCAAGCAACCAAATCCATTTAGTTATCAAAGCTTTATTCCAGGAAAGCAGCTCCTTAACATTGAACCCACCCTCCTGACAAGGCCTACATATATGCTGCCATGATTTGAAGATCATCTTTTTACACTATTCCTCAATATTCCAGAAGTAATCCTTGCAGATCTTGTTTCTTTTTAACATGATATTCTTAGGTAGTAAAGCACTTGCACACCAGAAATTGGCAATGCCAAAAATAACAGAATTCAAGATTTGAATTCTCCCGGCATAAGAGAGAAAGCCATTTGACCAGTGGAGCAGTGAGTTCTGGAGCTTGGTAAGTAATGTACAATAGACTTCTCTGCTATTCTTAGCAGAATTCAGTGGAACACCTAAATAGCGGAAAGGAAATTTCCCTTTAGTAAACCCAGTACATTGTAGTATCTAGGCTTTAACAAAGTCTAAGACACCCCTAAAGTACACCTCAGTTTTATGAATATTAGCTCGCAAGCCAGACCAAGATGAAAAATTCTCAAGAATCTCAACTGCTCCTTTGACTGAAGAGACATCTCCCCTAGTAAAGAGCATGATGTCATCAGCAAAAACTAAGTAAGTGAGCTTGAGTTTAGCACATTTAGGATGAAGTGACACCATAGGCTTAGTGTCAAGCTTTCTCAAATATCTAGACAAAATTTTCATACTCAAAACAAAAAGATAAGGTGACAAAGGATCCCTTTGCCTTATTCCATTCTGACCTTTGAAAAACCCATGAGCTCCTCCATTAACCTTGATTGAGAACCAGGATCCAGAAATACAACCTATGATCTACTTGATGAACATAACAGGGAACTTGAGAGCAGTTAGCATGTTTTCAACAAATTGTCATTGAAGGGAGTCAAAGGCTTTCTGGACATCAATCTTAACTAAACATCTAGGAGAAATATATTTCCTAATGTATTTCCTGACAAGGGATTGGGAGAGCATTATGTTTTCAAAAATACTTCTCCCCTGCACAAAAGGAGCCTGTTCAGGAACCACTAGAGAAGGGAGTGCCCCCTTAAGTCTACTTACTAGGATCTTACTTATAATTTTATAGATGGTAGAGCAACAAGGAATGTAATCCATAACACTAGAACTGACTTTTTTCTTAGGTATTAAAGTGATGAGGGTAGAGTCAGCTTGCTTACTCATTTTCCAGTCCTGAAAAATTCTTGCACAACTTTGCACAAATCCTGTCACGTTAGATCCTAGGAATCTTTGAAAAAAGCATATGAGAATACATCTGGCCTAGGAATCTTGCCAGAGCCTATACCGAAGAGAGCAAGCTTAATTTCATCAGTAGTTACAAGCTTAATAAGTTGATCATGATCCTCAGCAAGGATACAAGGGCCTTGTTGGATAAAGTCACTATCAAGAGGAGAAACAGCCATGGAGGTCCCCAACAGGTGTCCATAATAATCAACAAAGCCCTCGGCAACTTCAGTGAGCCCAGTTCTCTCAATGCCATTTCTATCAAGAATCCTTCCAATGATATGTTGCTGTTTCCTCTCCTGAATCCTAGAGAAGAAATATTTTGTTGAACAGTCACCATGACTGATGTTATCCACCTTAGATTTCTGTTGGACCATGCTAATCTCAGCAGACTTAAGAGAATTGTATTCATCCAGAAGGTCTCTTTCTTGAAGAATGAGATCTTGAGATAAAGGACAGCTTTGCAGTTCTTGTTGACATGCCAGCAGAGCAAGAGCAGCTTTGGCCTCAGTAACCCTAGAGGAAAGGTCACTGTATCTGAGTTTATGCAAGGCCCTCAACTATTCTTTATGCCTTAACTTGCAAAACTATGGTACATAGCAGTACCAGCCACATAGTGTTGCCAAGCCTGAGAAATGAGGCCTCTATAGGAAGGATGGCTAATCCAATAATTAATAAAACTGAATCTAGATTTAATAGAGGGATCCTCAAAAATATTAACCAAAACTGGTGAGTGGTCAGACACACCAGAAGGCAAGAAAGCAGTATAAGTAGCAGGGAAATGAGAAAACCAAGAAAGATTAGATGGAGCCTTATCCAGCTTGGACCACCCCCTAGTACTGTCATCTTGTTTATTAGACCAAGTGTATTCACATCCAGAGCCCCCAACATCCTCCAAATGACAGTTTAGAAGATAAGCATTGAAATCCAAAATATCATTCAAATCAGGTGGTGAGGGGCTAACCCTTTCACTGACATCTCTAACCACATTAAAATCACCAAGAACAATCCAATCAGTCACAGTGCTCTTAATGGAAGAAAGTGCCAGCCATAAATCCTCTCTTTCCTTGTAGTTATTACTACCATAAACCATGGTGATGAAAAGCTTATGAGAAGTAGCATGATGAGTTAATGCACAGTGTATGAACTGAGCATTAGAGATCAGAGGAATCACTGTGACTGTGATTGGATTCCAAATGAACTAAATCCTGCCATTGTAGTGTCTATCATAGTTACATATCACACTATAGTTTTTGAACTTACTTTTTATAATTTTCCCAACATTTTTCTCCTTTATTCTTGTTTCAAGCACACCTAGCATATCCAATTTATTAGCCTACAAGAAATCTGCAATTTCTTGTTGCTTAAGAGGATCATTACATCCGCTAATGTTCCAGGAGCAGATCTTCATAAGAAGCTTTATCAGGGGGGCTCTTTTTCCACTATTTTAGCAGTAGGATGATCAGTGACAGCGTCCAAACCATCAAACCTGTTAGGGATATCTAAGCATATAGATCCCCCACCAGTAGTCTGAGTGCCTGTTAAACATTCTCTTTTCTTGGCAATTTGAGACCTCCTGCTAGCTAACTTAGGGCTGTAGACAAGTTCAGGGGAGCTTTGGCCTAGCTCATGGCATTCTGAGTGCTTTACAGTTGTTCTAGGAGAGGAGACTACAACTAGTACAGTGGGAGAACCTAACTTAGAGCATTCTGAGTTCTCCCCACCTTCACCAGAAGGAGCCACCTCCACTGGAGTAACTGAGGTACCACCTAGCTCATGACATTCTGAGACAAGCTCCTCCTCAGGTTGTGGGCCACAAGTTGGAGCAGGGACAGAAACAGTCTTCTGAGCAGGCTTGCTCACCTTCTTAATGTTCTCAGTACTGGCTTTGGATTGATGCCACTTACAGCTACCCAGTTGGTGCCCAAGATTCCCACACCCAGAGAAATGAAAAGGTAACCATTCATAGATAACCCTCTGATTTGTCTGGCCATGGAAAGGGGTGTTCAAGACAATATGATCTGGCAAAGTAGCAGCAACATCTGCTTCTACCATCATTCTAGCAAAAGAGTGCTTGGGTTTCCATGTGGTGTTAACATCAGCAAATAGGGGCTTCCCTATCTTACTGGCCATCTTGCTTAAGACAGACTGAAACCAAAGAAAAGGCTCTAAGTCAGGAAACAAGACCGAGATAGGAACTGTGGAGACCCTATCCATTTCCATAGAGAAATTAGGGTGCCATTGCTTCAGGATTAAAGAACTATTACCCAATTTCCAAGGACCATCTCTCAAAACATTGTTCATGTCTTCTAAACAGTTGAATTTGAAGCTAAACCACCCTTTTTTTTGTAGTATTGCACAATAGGAGAGGCAAGATGCTTCCAGCTCTTCTGGGCAAACTCTTGAACAGTTTTCAGATTAGGTTTAGACCCTATGAATTTACCCATAAGAGTGCACTTCCAGTAATCCAATTCAGCCTTTAAATCCTCTAACTCGACATCAATTTCTGTGGAATTCTTACTATTTGCATCAAAAAAACAACAAAATTCCCAGCTAACTTGTTCCTTTTACCACCGCATTCCATTTCTTGGCATTTCCCCTAATTCTCGGATTTGGCTCAGGAACCCTAGGATTTGCCCCATTTTCCCCACTATTACGAGCCTTAGTCAACACCGTAACAGCAGAATCAGGTACAGTATGAATTTCAGGTGCAACAGTTACAGGCTCAATAACAGAAAACACTACAACTGAGCTCGGATTTTCTACAACAATGGCGGAATTCGTAGTAATAGTTGATGAATTAACAACTAATGTCTCAGTAGGAACATGTGATGGAGAGCAGGGACGTGCTCTAGTAGCAGAATTATGAACAACATTAACAACGTAATCGCTAAGAAGAACAGGGGAACGAAAAATTATACCCTAGGTTGAACAATTCTCAGGAGAGTGAGCAGGATTTTCCAAGATTTTAGTGCTAGATTGATCAGTTTGAGTCAAGCTTTCCAATGGTGGGCTTCCTTTGGGAGGTCGACCCCTACCTCGAGCCATGGAAGCTAAGAAAACGTACGAAAATGGTGATCGCAAGCTTTTTTTAGCGAGAGAAACTTCTCTCTAGCACAGCCATTATTATTATTATTATTATTATTATTATTATTATTATTATTATTATTATTATTATTATTATTATTATTATTATTGTTATTGTTATTGTTATTATATATATTAATATTATATTATTATATTATTTAGTTTTTAGTTATTTTTATTTATATATTATATTATTATTAATAATGTTTGTTATTTATATTACTAATATATTATTATTATTATTATTATTATTAAATTACTATTTAATTTTTTATATATCTTATTAGATTATTATTTTTATATTATATTTTTATATTATTTTTATTAATGAATAATATTATTATAATATTTATTATTATTATTATTATTGTTATTATTATTATTAGTGTAATCTTTTTATTATTATTTCAGTTCAGATAAGTTCGGTTCAGTTTAGTTCAATTCAGTTCAGCTCCATTAAGTTCAGTTCAGTTCAGTTCAGTTCATTTTAGTTCAGACAATTTAAGTCCAAAAGAACATGGCTTTAGACATTCTGGACTTATATGAAAAATGACCAAAATGCCCTTTTCCAAAATATAGCCTCGAAACCTTTATTTACTCAATTTGACCAAAACAGTGTTTTATTTATGTAAAATCGAGTTTAACTTCTAATCAGATGACATTTTACACGGACACTGTTCATATCAACATTGACCAGCCTGTAAAATATCGTAAAAAGATACGTTCATTTGGTATTTTAACCAAATTAAAAACCAGATTGTCAATAAAATCAAAACAATCCAATTGATTTAATAAATATAGCTTCTGACCAATTCGATCCCCAAGAAAATTTGTAACATTATAGAATGACATAACAAGACCAGTCATAATTTTTTTAGCAATCAAAAGTCATGAAATCCATTTATTTAAAAATACATCTTTAGAACAGCCAGATTTGTATTTTAATTATTAAACATATAAATCGGCCCAAATAAACTCATACAAAAAATTGTATCATTCTTAAATTCTTTATTTGAGTCAGTAGCATAGGCCACAAAATTAAAACTTCCGCCAACTAATTATTAAAAAAATCAAAACCAATTCTGCTCAAACAAAGATTAAATGCGTTTTGTTATAATTTAAATCTATAAACCGGATCTTATAATTTCTTAAACATCAAAATATAATATAGGACTGAAATAAATCATTCCCACGAATTTATTCTTGATTTCATAATTTAGATCATAAAAAATGATTAAAGCATAACAATTTAACAATATGATTGAATCCTTTTAAATAAACAATATCATACCCAAATTTATATATTAAAATTGCATAATCACATATATAATCAGAGATTATAGCATGCAACTTATAAATTTCAAAATTAAAAATCATATAACAAATGAAATAATCAGTAACATTGCAAATAGACAACTACTCATATTTAACTGACGAAATATCGAGTCACGCCCTTAAGAGTTACCTCTTATTTGCGTTCCAAATCGATGAAATACTCGTCCTCGTATGGATCTTGACGATAGCCTCCAAAACCAAATATTCATATATGATTAAATCATATACTAATTAAATAAAAACCAAAACTAAATGTACGACAATGATTAAGGGTAATAATTACCCTTAGAATCAGATGAACGGATGATGAGAGAAGGTCGATCCGAATAAAGAAGCAATAAGGTAAGCACGTACGTAAAATATTACGTACATACGGAGATAAAATGATGATGAATTGATGTAGCAATCTCACGGCACTCTTTTGAGAAAAGTAGGCAGGGTTTGGTTTTATTATAATGTGTGAAAGAATGAAATAAAACAACTTAAATTAGAAGAGTTTAGGTATAAATAAAATAAGGAAAACAGAAGAACAAAATCTTCAAATGTTTTTCGAGGCAAATTTACACAAATTATTTTGTTCTTCAAATTTTTTGACAAGTCCTAGCATCCAACCAAGTACTTGATAGTAAACAGAACAAAATCTTCTGTTTTGGGTAAATTTGTCGTACATTTAGGTATAAATAAAATAAGGAAAACAGAAGAACAAATGTATTTAAAAATTTGATTTGTCCTAATATTTGAAATAAAATTTACACAAATTATTTTGGGTTTCGTCGTTGGTTGCATGCTAGGACTTGTCATTAAAGACGTCTAATTACTATCCAGTACTTGGTTGGATGCTAGGACTTATCAAGTACTGGATAGTAATTAGACGTCATTAATGACAAGTCCTAGCATCCAACCAACGACGAAACCCAAAATAATTTGTGTAAATTTTATTTCAAATATTAGGACAAATCAAATTTGTAAATACAACATAACATTTGAAAGTTTTTCGAGGCATTAAATAACTTTACTTAAAACAATTCCGGAATATCTCAAAACAGTTTTTAAGACATTTCGAAACAAAACAAAAGTTAAACACTACCCAAAAGTAAAATTAGAAATGAAACTTGAAGGTTTGAAATCAAAACTCAAAATTGTTAAAATCTCCATAATTACACAAATTTTGTAGTAGTCAAAACTTTTGTATAAAATGGACATACATAAGGAAAAAGGTTAGCGATTAGTCAAAACAAAAGTTTTCAAACTTAAGCAAGGGTCGAAAAAGATGAGAGCAGCCGGAGCAATCTGATGCTTGAGAGAAGAAGAGGGAAGGAAAGATTCAAGAGCCTTACAAAGCTCTCTCAAGGGTTATAAAAGAAGTTAACTGATGTGACCATAATTGGCGCATATTTAGCCCCCGAATTAGCCTTGTTTCCATGCTTTTTAGTGCTTATTTAGGTCATTTCTTATCTTTATTTCTTTGTTTTGCATATTCTTTGAGATTTTGATCCCTTGGTAGGAAAGGAGTAAGAATCTTGCATTTTCATGGCAAAACGAGACTAAATTGATCGAATTCAATGACCAAGCATCAAGGAGAGACAAGATTAGAAGGCCTTTGTACATATCATAGTAGAAGAGCAATGTTGAGAAAAGATCCTTGAGTCCCCAAGGAAATCCCCAAGGAATTTTTGAAGAAAAGGGAAGAAAAGAAGAAGTTACTATGCTGACTGACAATCCGAGCGGATTGTCAACAATCCGTCCGTCCAGCTTCAGCACAATCCGAGCGTCTTTGCCTGAATCCGCTCGGATTCCCCCTCCACAATCCGCCCGGATTCTTCAGAATCCGCTCGGATTCCAAAGCCAGAATCCGCCCGTCCCGACCCTTATCCGCCCGGATTCTGCTCCAGCACGGATTGTCTTCTTCAAGCTACGAAAAGAGAAGCCCTTCTCTCCAAAAATACCGGGTCCTCCTTGCTCAACTTAAAAAGTGTAATTACTAGTTTAGCCCTTAGTTAACCCTAATGCATCCTCCCTAATTTCCACTATAAATACCCCATTAGTCTAATTAGAGGAGCATGTTCTTCTTATCAATAATTAGTGTAGTTAATATCAATCAAATCTCTCTTCAATATTGTAATCAAGTATTAATCAAGTTTTAATCCAAGTTCTAGTTCTTTAATCTCTCTTTTGTTCATCCTTTATTTTGGGTAATTGAAGATTATTTGGGTTATTGTTGGGAGATTGACAACCTCTCAATCAAACATCAAGTACTTCATTTATCTTTACTTTATTATTGGAATCATTAGTAGGTATAATCTCTTAATCCCTTTTTAATTATTGTTAATTACTTTCATTTATTCATCATGTTTCATATTGTTGGTATGATTGACAACCTTGCTAGCATGATCAACATGATAATGAGTGAGTAGTCTCTTAGCTAGGGTTAATGGGTGATTAGGGGAAACCAACATGGGGAATGATTCATGCTTAAATTAATATGCTTTCATGTTTTATTTGCTTGCTTGTTTTGATCTCAACTCATGCACATGTTATATTTGATGAAATGCTAAGCCTATGAATCCTTGCATTTACTATCATCTTCTATCTTTTCAATGAGACTTGTAAGACATAACCCAACTCGAGTCTCATTAGACCATGCATGTTGTTGAGTAGGGAAGATTAAGTCGACTTGTAGGTGTTGTACAATCTAATCGATTCGGCTCTGGGACCCAAACTTTCCTAGGATTGTAAGATATAACCCAACTCAATCCATCACAACAATAATTGCTTGCTTATAATTTGAGAACATGTTTGTATGATCATATCCCATGATTCCCCTATGACCCCATGACACCCTAGTGCCTTTAATCAATTGTTTACACCCCTTTAATTCATCTTGCTTGTTTATTTTCATTGTTATTCTAGTTTAGTAACCTTCTACATCAACCCAATTTGTGACACCCCTTAGACATCACTAGTTACAATAGAAATCTCATTTCAACTCCCGTCCCTTGGGATCCGACCTTTACTTGCCTCTTTACTAATTGTAGAGTTGTTTGTGGAGCTATAAATTGTGTTTTGATTCGACCGTGACCAACGACCACATCTTAATTTGTGAACACTTAGCGGGATCGCATCAAAAATGGCGTCGTTGCCGGGGACGGTGTTTGTTTGATTTAGATTTCTTTTTATTGTCATTAGTTGTGTCTTTCTTCGCCTTGAGGAAGTAAAACTCCTCAAGGTTTGTTCTAATCATTCTCGAGTTATTTGATATTTTGCATGTCTAGAAGGTTACAAGGTGATTTGTTACCTTTTGACCGTGAAATCGAAAGAACCTTGACGAACAATAGGAGAGTTGTTAGGAGGAATTTACGAGGTATTAGTGAAGTTGTCCAACCCACTAGTGAGTTTGTCAATCCTTTCGCAATAGAAGGAGAAGAAAACCCATTACACAATACCCCACAAAATCCACCTACAATGCCAAAATTCTCGTCACACTCCATACCCACCGAGGAGAATCTACCAAATGGTACTCCTACCCCGCAACATCTCACCGGAAATTTTATTGCCAAGTCCGCCTTCATCCAACTAGTTGAGAGGAGCCAATTCGAGGGGATGCCTAGTGAGGACCCTCATTCTCATATGGAAACCTTTTGCGATTATTGTGATGCTATCTCTCAAACGGGCGTGACTCAAGACCAAATTAGATGGGTCTTATTTCCTTTTTCCTTAATCGGCACCGCGAAGCAATGTTTGAAGGGCCTTGATAAGGCCACCCTTGGAATAGATTCTTGGAAGAAGTTGGCTCTAGCTTTCTACAAAAAATTCTACCCACCGGAAAAGACTAACATGCTAAGAGCTCAAATTACGGGTTTTAAGCAAAGGGATGAAGAGTCTTTGTATGAAGCTTGGGAGCGGTTTAAAGGTATTTGTCGCTCATGTCCTCACCATGGACTTAGCGAATGGTTTTTGGTGCAACAATTTTGGAATGGTTTATATGAAGATTCTAGGAACATTCTCAATATGGGATCAAATGGAATGTTCACCGAAGTTGATGACAATCAAACATGGAATAAGATTGAGGAAATGGCGGTCCATAACTCACAATATAGTAGATCTCGCAAGGCTACTAGAGGAGGAAAGCATGAAGTGGACTCCGTTACTCAATTGGGTGCTCAATTTAGTGCTCACATTGACACAATCAATTTGAATTTTGAACAAGCTATGGCTAAACTTGAGGAAAACTCAAAATCATCAAAGCATCATGTTAATGCCATGACGGCATCCTCATCAATCCCAAGTGGGATATGCGAGAATTGTGGAACTTTGGGACATGACCAAGGTGAATGTAGGGGAACAAATGAACAAGTGAATGCTTTCCAAGCATACAAGAGTGGTACCCCTTATTCCAACTTTTACAATGAAAACACCAAATTCCATCCAAATCTCTCATACAAAAGCCAAAATGTTCAAAACCCTCAAACAACATATACTCCACCACCCATGAGAAACCAAAATCAAAGACCCTTTTACAATCAAAACCAAGGTTACCAAAATCAAAATCCATACAATCACCAAAATGACCAAGGCTTTGATGTCCAAAAAGCGGTCCTCCAAATACAAAAAAATCAACAAGAATTTTTCACTCAAATGCAAAAAGATAGCCAAGCAAAGGAAACCACCATCAACAACATTCTAGCTCACACCAAGATGTTGGAAACACAATTGACTCAACTAGCATCTTCAAGCTCACAAAGACAAAAGGGGCAATTACCACCTCAAAGTAATCCCCCTAGACATGAAACGGTTAGTGTCATTCACTTGCGAAGTGGTACAAGGTATGAAGCACCGAAGAAGCAAGTTGAGGATGAAGTTGTGGAAGCTAGTGAAAAGGAAGAAATTGTGCAAAACTCCAAAGATGGAGAATCATCAAAAGAAGAAAGTTCAAAGAAAAATGAAGACAAGGCCAAGGAGAAGGAGCCCATTGTGATTAGACTTCCTTTTCCAAGTGGAAAGTTCATGGAAATTGTGAAGAATTTACAAGTCTCAATTCCTTTCACGGAATTAATCAATCACGTTCCGGCCTATGCGAAGTACATGAAAGATATCCTCACAAAGAAGAAGTCGATCCGGAAGCTTGAGACTATCGCTTTCACTAAGGTGAGTAGTGCAATACTTCAAGGGAGTTCACCTCCGAAGTTAAAGGATCCGGGAAGCTTCTCAATACCGTGTACCATTGGCGACACGACGATCAACAAAGCCTTATGTGATCTAGGGGCTAGTATGAGTGTCATGCCGTACTCGGTAAGTAAAAGTTTGGGGATGGAAGAGCTTAAATGCACCAACATCACACTACAAATGGCCGATAGATCGACGAAGACACCGTTAGGGATATGGGAAGATGTCCCCGTGCGAATTGGGAAGTTTTTCATCCCGGTGGACTTTGTCATTGTTGATATGGAGGAAGATTCCAACATTCCAATCATCCTAGGAAGACCTTTCCTACACACCGCCGGTGCGGTGATTGATGTAAAACATGGTGAACTCACTCTAGAAGTGGGAGATGAAAGCATAACTTTTAATCTTGACAAGACTATGAGAGCTCCTCGTTTGCATGAACCATGTTTCATGATTGATCATTATAGCCGAAAAGATGAAAGGAAGAAATCGGAACTCCAATGGAAGAAGAAAATTGAAGATGCTCCATTCAAAGAGCAAGTGAATTGTGACAAGGAGAGCTTGCAAAGCTCATCAAAATCAACCAAGGAAGAAGAGGATGGCCTCATTGGCCAAAAGAAGAAATTGGGAGAGTTGTCTCCATCTAAGCAAGAGATTTTCAATGATCAACTCAATGAAGTTTGTGGTCTTTGGGACGACGAATTTGAAGGGATTTTTAATCCCTACATTGGACATGCCATCGATCATGATCAACAACAAGGGCCACGGTCTATTGAGAACCTCTACCATGATAATGAACAAGATTTTGATTACTTCTTCAAGGTGTTGAGCAACATCAACAACACCTTGGACATGCCCCCTTGACATCTCATCAAGAATGAGAGTTTGGTGGAGTCCTCCCTAAACCACCACTTGTAAATATTTCTAACTCCCTAACTTACATTTCAATTCTTGTATTGCATTTTTGTCATTTTTGGATTTTTATTTACTTTGATCAAAATAATTGTCATGTTTGAGAGAAGTGAGGGAGGGACTAACGATTTCAATTGATGTATAGTGCTTTACCTTAGTGTGGGGATGGCAATTGCCTAGACTATCCATGCCTTAGTAGTGCCCCCACAATGAAGAACACAAGACTTGAAGAAAGAATGATAAGGGAAATGCGCTGTGCACGGGTGGAACTGAATCCGTGCACAGAGGAAGAATCCGAGCTGATTCTACAGAATCCGCCCGTCTTATGTAATCCGAGCGTCTTGCAGAAAAGACGCCCGTCCTGAACTGAGCTGAATTTTGAAAATTTCTTGACTGTGCTAAAATCTGAGCGGATTCCACAAAATCCGCCCGTCTTGAAGAATCCGTCCGTCCTGAAAGAAAGACGTCCGTATTTGCAGCTGAGGAAAGCAAGCAAATTTCTCTGGACAGAAATCCGTCCGTCTTTGAGCAAATCCGCCCGTCCCATGTTCAGCAAATCCGAGCGGATTGTAACAAATCCGCCCGTCTTTAGGCGAGTTTTGCAAAGTTCAGAAAGAGAAGAATCCGCACGGATTGCCCCTGCAGATTTGAAATTTTCGGCCTCTTTAAAACCCCTCCCACCTTCATTCATTCATTCATTCATTCATTCATTCATAAACACTACCCACAACATCAAAACCCTCATCCTCTCCATCACAAAAACAAAAACCCTCAACAACATTCACCAAAATCAAATCAAACCATCCTTCCAACAACAAATTAATCACTCCTTCCTCAACAAAAATCAAAACCAAGCACAAAATCTTCAACCTTTGAGTCGATTTTTGTTTTCATAAAGGCAAAGCCTTTCACCTTCAAATCGATTTTGGCATACTACAAATTGAAGATTTTTCATTCTTTTCTTGGATTAGTTCAACAATGGCAAGGACTAAGGGAGCAACAAAAGCAACAAAGGCAACAAAGGCTAAGGTACTCTCACAAAGGCAAAAGGCTCTTCAAACAAAGAAAGCATTGGCTATGGTGGTAGCAACACCAACAACAACCTTCTATGGGAGCAACAACACCTTCTACTCCGGTAATTGATCAACTTTTGCATTATCCGGAGGTAACTTTTATTTCCGATACCCATAGAAATACCTTTGTCAAGTTTGCTATGAAGTCATTACAATCCACCAAATTCATATGTGAAGATACCTTACAAAAATTGGGTGTTCTTGAACAAACAAAAGCCTTTTTCAATGCCATGGGGTTAAAGAAATTGTTTGAAACAAGGGAATTGACATACCCCTCCCTTACCTTGGAATTTTTAAGTTCTTTGAAAGTCACCAAAGTTGAGAATAGGGAAAATCTCGAGTTTCGTCTAGCTAACGTTAGTAGACGCATTACCTTTAAGGAATTGGGTGAAATTTTGGGTCTTAGTGATGAATCGCGTTATCTTAAGCATTATGGAAAGTATGACCCCGAGCCTCTTTGGGAGGCAATCTCCGGGAAGAAATTTGAGGATTTTCATGCGAGTCGTGCTCTTTTGGTCCATCATCCGGGCATAAGAGTATGGCACAAGGTTGTGGGAAATACCATAATTGCTAGGAAAGACACCAACCATTTCACAAGACTTGATTTTATTCTCCTTGAATCGGCTTTGAATATTTGAAGAATTCATACCAAGCCTTACAATTCTTTGAGGCTCTTGGTAGATAGATGGCTCAACATCGATAGTGGGAAGAAGGGCACGACCGTTATTGTCAATGGCGGCCTAGTTACACTCCTAGCCAAGCACTTTGATCCTAACTTCAATAAGGATAACAAGTACAAAGCAAAGGAGGGTGGCCATCTTGTTGATATGCATACTATGATTCACAAGTTCAAGTGGGTTGCCCAAAACCCCCTTGACACTAAGTATGGATGGCTCACTAGTGAAGCTAGATCGTTCACCTTGCCCTCGAAGATTTGTCGTCTAAGCGTCCACCGGACCAATTATCTACTTCCCCTTTCCAAAGAAGCCGAGTATATCATTCAACAACAAAAGGGTGATCTTGAAACTCCCTCCTCTTCCATTGTCATACCACCTTACCCCTTTGAGTATGAAGAGTTCAAGCCGGAAGGAGTTAAAGTTGGGAAAGACTATGTGACTCTTCTCATGCAAGCAATGCACAAGCAAGCCTATGAAGATCGGAAAAATGCCTACTTGGCTCAATATCCACCCCTCCTACATTTAGCTAGGCAAGGACTCCTTGATCCATCTTGTCCTTTGCCTAGTTGGGCGGATAGAGAAGTCTTATTTCCGGGTGCATCTAGGGTCGTTGTGGGTGACAATGAGGTTGTTGGAAATGATGAGGAAGTTGATGATAATATTGAGGAAGAAGCAAGTGAAGGAGAAAAGGATGGTGAAGATGATGATGAGGAAGATGAGGAAGAAAGTGAAGAAGCAAATGACAAGGAAAGTGGCAATGTCACCACTTCTTATGAGGGAAGTGATGATAGCATGATGGAAGATTAGCAAGCCTTGGAGACTCCTACACTCTCATGGTTTGTCTATTTCTCTCTTTGTATTTTATTTCATTTTGATCATTGTTGGAGTAGTCCTAGCCCCATTAGAGGACTCACACCTCGGTACCATTGAGGTGTTCTCATTCTATTGTTCCCGTTTTAAAAATCCAAAATGACAAACTAGTTTCATGCATAGCATAGTGTGTGCATGAACTATACCCATCCTTGGACATTAGCAATAGTGTCTCACTCGGTTTGGGGAAGTTAACGCATGCGCAACGGGAGGTAATCTAAATTATCCTCTCCGTCATAATAAAAACCATGCATCATGTAGTGTAGCTTAGTGTAGATTGCATTTAGTATAGAAATCATGCATCATCTTTGCATAATTTCCATCATTTTGGCCATTGAGGACAATGCCCATATTAGTGTGGGGATGGGAATTCTAACATTTAACCTTTATTCAAAAATCCAAAAAAAAAATTGAAAAATTTCAAAAATCATAAAAATTTGAAAATTGAAAACCCAAAAACATGTTTATTTCCTTTTGTAGTCTTGTATATATTGTCTTGTATATATTGTGTTTGTTCTATCCTTGTTCACATTGATTGACTACGCCACATCCGAGACATGAGGATATTGAAGACCGCATGGTATGATCTTTCCAATCTCCTTTTTCCTCTTTATGTTAATGACTATGTGGCTTTATTTTGATTGATGTGGTTTAACAATGTGAATTTAGGATTGCATTTAGTTTATTTGGCATATTAGTTGGTAGAATCATATGCATTAGGATGTATAAATGCTAGTTGCATCATGGCATGTAGTTGCATGTTAGAAAAATTTTGCGAAACCGTCTACTTGGGAAGCTTGACAAGTGTATATAGGCCCTAGTAGATGCTTTTTGTTCTTAAGACTTTGCTTCTTAGAATACTTGTAAAACACCCTAGGATGTGTCATGCTAGTATCCTTTGACCCATGAATTAAGGCTTAGTCAAGAGTACCTTGTGGTGTGATAACTCCTTGGCTACCGTTAATTCCAAGGTGACCCTTGAAACCATGCAACCATCATTCATCCATGTTCTACCATACATTTTGTCATCAAAAGGGAATGGGCACAAAAAGAAATCAATTTGAGTTCAATGAAATGAAAAGTGAAAGAAAGTTTGCAAAAATGCATCAAATGAAAAGAGGAGCAAAAAATAGAACTCCTAAGCTTCAAATACAAGGCACCCTCGTTACTAATTGGGGTGACTTTGAAAATGTTCAAAAGAAAATGCAAAAGTTGAAAGTTGTCAAGTATTGAAATGCCAAAAATCAAAAGAAATGGCAAAAAGAAAGTGTTCTCAAATGTTATATGCCACAAGAAATTGGGGGGAAAACAAAAACCAAAGCAAACTCCCAAAATGAAACTCAAATATCTATTGATCCCTTTTTCCATCGTATCCATTTTTGTGCATGGTAGAGAGGGGACGACCCTTCTTCTTGTCTAGGTAAGAGGGGGAATTCCGCGATCCTCCAGTGTTTCTAACACCATAGGGAGTCTACTCTTGACAAAAGCATTTAACGATTGAGGACAAAGGTACCCTAGCTTGACACAACTTGGAGGTGATTTATTGGTATCCTTCTAGGCTTAGTAGTTTGACGAAATTGTATCTATGAAGGATTGTGTACCCTTGAATTGCTTCCCTTGTAGATAATTTCCGCCACTTAGATGAGGAAAGTGGCTATTCTTTTTGTAGATGCATCCATTATGTGTTTTTGTGTGCTTAATGATTGGATGTGTCGCCATTTTGGCAAGCCCCACCTTGCCTTGCAAGAAGGCATCCTACCTCATGGTTGTCTTGTTGTGAGTTGAAGGGGCGGAGTGAGACCCGCTAATTGTCTCATATCGGCTATATTATTAGGATAAGTTAGTATTGGTCCTAGTCTTTGTCACCTCTTTACTCGGGATGAGCAAAGGTTCGGTTTGGGGATATTTGATGTGACCATAATTGGTGCATATTTAGCCCCCGAATTAGCCTTGTTTCCATGCTTTTTAGTGCTTATTTGGGTCATTTCTTATCTTTAGTTCTTTGTTTTGCATATTCTTTGAGATTTTGATCCCTTGGTAGGAAAGGAGTAAGAATCTTGCATTTTCATGGCAAAACGAGACTAAATTGATCGAATTCAATGACCAAGCATCAAGGAGAGACAAGATTAGAAGGCCTTTGTACATATCATAGTAGAAGAGCAATGTTGAGAAAAGATCCTTGAGTCCCCAAGGAAATCCCCAAGGAATTTATGAAGAAAAGGGAAGAAAAGAAGAAGTTACTATGCTGACTGACAATCCGAGCGGATTGTCAACAATCCGTCCGTCCAGCTCCAGCACAATCCGAGCGTCTTTGCCTGAATCCGCTCGGATTACCCCTCCACAATCCGCCCGGATTCTTCAGAATCCGCTCGGATTCCAAAGCCAGAATCCGCCCGTCCCGACCCTTATCCGCCCGGATTCTGCTCCAGCACGGATTGTCTTCTTCAAGCTACGAAAAGAGAAGCCCTTCTCTCCAAAAATACCGGGTCCTCCTTGCTCAACTTAAAAAGTGTAATTACTAGTTTAGCCCTTAGTTAACCCTAATGCATCCTCCCTAATTTCCACTATAAATACCTCATTAGTCTAATTAGAGGAGCATGTTCTTCTTATCAATAATTAGTGTAGTTAATATCAATCAAATCTCTCTTCAATATTGTAATCAAGTATTAATCAAGTTTTAATCCAAGTTCTAGTTCTTTAATCTCTCTTTTGTCCATCCTTTATTTTGGGTAATTGAAGATTATTTGGGTTATTGTTGGGAGATTGACAACCTCTCAATCAAACATCAAGTACTTCTTTTATCTTTGCTTTATTATTGGAATCATTAGTAGGTATAATCTCTTAATCCCTTTTTAATTATTGTTAATTACTTTCATTTATTCATCATGTTTCATATTGTTGGTATGATTGACAACCTTGCTAGCATGATCAACATGATAATGAGTGAGTAGTCTCTTAGCTAGGGTTAATGGGTGATTAGGGGAAACCAACATGGGGAATGATTCATGCTTAAATTAATATGCTTTCATGTTTTATATGCTTGCTTGTTTTGATCTCAACTCATGCACATGTTATATTTGATGAAATGCTAAGCTTATGAATCCTTGCATTTACTATCATCTTCTATCTTTTCAATGAGACTTGTAAGACATAACCCAACTCGAGTCTCATTAGACCATGAATGTTGTTGAGTAGGGAAGATTAAGTCGACTTGTAGGTGTTGTACAATCTAATCGATTCGGCTCCGGGACCCAAACTTTCCTAGGATTGTAAGATATAACCCAACTCAATCCATCACAACAATAATTGCTTGCTTATAATTTGAGAACATGTTTGTATGATCATATCCCATGATTCCCCTATGACCCCATGACACTCTAGTGCCTTTAATCAATTGTTTACACCCCTTTAATTCATCTTGCTTGTTTATTTTCATTGTTATTCTAGTTTAGTAACCTTCTACATCAACCCAATTTGTGACACCCCTTAGACATCACTAGTTACAATAGAAATCTCATTTCAACTCCCGTCCCTTGGGATCCGACCTTTACTTGCCTCTTTACTAATTGTAGAGTTGTTTGTGGAGCTATAAATTGTGTTTTGATTCGACCGTGACCAACGACCACATCTTAATTTGTGAACACTTAGCGGGATCGCATCATTAACCATCTCGAGATTATTGGTATGATTAATCTATGGAACCCAAGCTTTCCAATTTCCATCATAACCATACCAAGTATCTTATCACTAGGCAACTAAGTTTGTAACACCCGCTATTGTCCGAATTAGATTTTATAGTTGTAATTCATTCTCAACTGATGTTAATGTGACATAAGAATTTTTTTTTTGGTGGAATTGTAAGTAGTATTAAAATAGGCCCATAGGGCATTCACCTTCCTGTTAAAGACACCATGTATGTCACCACTCATTACTTCATAAGTGAAGATTACATATCAGATTAAGTTACATATTTCCTCTCTACATTCTAGATCAACTCATAAGACCTCTCCTTTTACACCACCCACTTTCTCCATGTTTTATCTGTCTAATCTGACAATGCAACAGCCTCAACCTGCACTCTTCCTTCACTTCACGAATAATTTTCAAAGGACTGGGTACATAATGATCATTCCAGCAAATATTTCTAACTTTTCAGATATGATATTGAACAGCCACAACCAGCGAGCTCAGCAACAGTCTGATAAACCCCGAGTATCTCCTTAACCTCATCATTTTTTATGCACTTACTGCTAGGCTCACCTGAATATTTAGCCACTCAAGGACCCCAATGTAACCGTTTCTGGTGTAAGGACAATCCTGAAAAAGGTGATGATGATTTTCAAGACAAGTACCACACAGATAGCAGGTACTTTGAGTAGTTATCCCCATCTTGTTAAGCTTGTCAAGGATTAATAACCTCTCTTGCTTTACCCAACCAAGCTATGAATGAGTGCTTTGGTATATTAAATCGATTCCACACAATCTTAGCCCAAGGCACCTTCTGATCCTCATTCTTAGTGAGCCATTCATACCCACTAGCTATAGTGTACTCAACATCTTCCCCCATCCATTTATCATTGATATAGGCCTCCTTCATTTTCTCCTTAACCTCACATATTTTCCTCCATGCCCATGAGCTAGCAGCAGTAGGTGTATAGTCCTTCCAACATATACCTTTCATATAAACTTTATCTATCCATTTTATCCATAGATAATCTTTCTTGTTGAAAATCCACCACAGCAGTCTACCAACTGCAGCAATATTCCACAGTCTGATGTCAACCAATCCCAAGCCTCCTTGTTCCTTCCCTTTGTAAATGGTACTCCAGGCCACTAAAAGAGCTTTAGATTACTTCTCTGTGCCATCCTACAAGAAGTTCCTACACAAAGCTTGGATTCTATCCATAATACCCATAGGCAAAATGAAAATGTGTGCCCAATAAGAATGAATTGTACTTAACACAGCTTTAACCAAAGTCAAATGTCCTGCATAAAAAATCTCTCTTGTTCCACCCCCTAATCCTGGCAACCATCCTGTGCACCAAAATATTACAATAATTTTTAGTCAACCTTTTATGAGATAATCTGAGCGCCAGATACTTGAATGGGAGAGACCCTTTCTTAAATCCTATGCAGTCTAGAATAGCTGATTTAATCGTAGGTGGAACACCATTTAGAATCATATCAGACTTCTCACAACTAATCTTCAACCCAGAAGCTCTAGAAAAACAAGAGAAGGCCTCCATAATAGTCACTACTGATGTGATATCTCCCTTACAGAATAACAATAGGTCATCAGCAAACATAAGGTGAGTCCTTTTACTCTTTTAGTGCCCTTGCAGAGAGGATGGAAAGTAAAGTTAGGCCTGATACAAACTTCCTCTAGCAGTCTACTGAGATACTCCATACACAGAGTGAAAAGAAGAGGGGAAAGAGGATCCCCTTGCCTCAATCCTCTTTTACCTTTATAAAACCCGTGAGCTTGACCATTGATAACAATAGAGTAACTAGTTGTAGTGATGCATTGCATTTCCAGTTGAATGAATTTGGCAGGGAAGTTAAGGCTTCTGAGCATTTGGTGCACAAATTTCCACTCTACAGAATCATGTGCCTTCCTCAAATCTACCTTCATCAAACAACTTAGGGAAGCACTTCTCCTTGTATATAGCTTCACTAGGCCTTGGCTAATTAAAATATTACCCATGGTGCTTCTTCCTTTGATGAATGCAGACTAAGAAGGATTAATGATTTTAGGCAATTACTCTGCTAGTCTCATACATAAAAGCTTCGAGATAGCCTTGTATATTGTGTTACAACAAGCCAATGGTCTGAACTCTTTCACTGAAGAAGGATTATTCAGTTTAGGAATCAAGACCAGATTAGTGCTGTTAATTTGTTTCAGTAGCTTACCCTGGCTAAAGAAATCCTTGATAGCATTACAAACTTCCACTCTCATAATCTCCCATCTAGACTTGAAAAAGCAGCTGGAATACCCATCAGGTCTAGAACTTTTGTCATTTGTAATAGAGAACACAACCTGTTTCATCTCTTCATCAGTTGGTACAGTAGTAAGGTACCCACATTCCTCTTCAGACACCTGCTTGCCCTTGGTAACTATGTTGGAGTAAATTTCACTTGTACTAGCAGTTGTACCAAGAAGATCATTGTAATATTCAACAAAAGCTTGGAGGATTTCATCGGGTCTTTTACAAACCTTTCCATTAGCATATTCAATTTGGATAACCTTATTATGAATCTGTCTTTGCCTGATAATCCTATGAAACATAGATGTGTTGATATCACCATCTTTAGCCCAATCACAGTTAGTTTTTTGTTTAATAAAGTCCTCCCTTGCCTTAGTTAACATTTGATAGCTTTCCCTTACTTGAACTTTAGTATCCATCAATATCTTATTATAAGGATCAGACTGGAGTTGTTTCTGATACTCAATCATCAAGCCATAAGCTATATCATAATTCCTTTCCATATCATAGAAAATCTCTTTATTAAGCTCAATCAATCTAGGTTTTAGCTTTTTCATTTTCTGCATCACTTTATACATTCATGTCCCTTGAATAACCTCATTCCAACCATTTCTCAAGATCTCCTTAAAATATGGCGACTTGGTCCACATGTTAAAAAACTTAAAAGCTTTCCTCTTCTGCACCTGTGCAATCCCACAATCTATAATACATGGACAGTGATCAAAGTCTCCTTCAAGAGCATAATGAGCAAAATACTCTGGCCAAATTTTCACCCATCCATCATTCACCAAAACTCTATCTATTCTGCTAAAAACCTTGTTTCACTAGGTTGCTTGTTATTCCAAGTGAAGAAGGCACCAGTACATTTCATATCCTGCAACTCACATACATCTGTTGTATTTTGAAATGGCACCACTTCAGCATCTTTAACAGGCAATCCAATCTTTTCATTAGAGAACATCACATTGTTAAAATCTCCCAATACCACCCATGGTTCCACCATATTAAACTGAATTAGAGCATCCAATAATGGTGTTCTATCTTCAATTTTATTGAAGCCATACATAAAAGTTGCATAAAACACTTTAGAATCTAAAATATCTGTCACCTTAATATGGAATAAACTGAGCTTCCATAACAATAACTTCCACCTTTATTTTTTGTTCCTTCCAAAGAATCCATATCCTTCCTCCATCACGAGAACTATGATTAGTAACATAAGCCCAACCATGACACACATTATCAGCCACTTTATTCAAAGACATAGGTTTGACCCTTGTATCTAGGAGCCCAAATAGGTCCACATTAGCTTTATGTAGAAACCACTTAACATCTCTATGTTTTAAAACACTATTTAGGCCCATCACATTCCAAAATCAAAATCTACTCATAAGAAGAAGAGGCTACCCCATAGAGACCATTTCAACAAATTTAGCCATTTCAACATTAAAGTTCAGTGTAAGTTCACCTTCTTTACTTCCTTGTAGTCTTGATTCATGCCTAGTTATCCTTGTTAATATACGAGCAGGAGTGAAAGTTAAACCTCCACTAGCTGGCAATGGAGTATTAACAAGAGATATCAATCCATTACCAATCTCTTCTATGCCTTCTTTTTGTTTCTCCATCAGTACCAGATCAGCCCCTTGCTTAGTTGCCCCTTGTGGCTCCTTGGATAGTACTGGAAATTCAGTGGTATCTAAAGAGCTTTGAACTGGTTCTCTCTTATGAGAATTTAACTAAATTCGTTTTACCGCCTTTTTTTTTATAAGTCGTAATTTATTTAGACTTTACTAAAAGAGATTTATGATTATTCCATTTTTACAGTTTTAGTTTATATTTTAAATTAAAACCGCTTTTGATTAAGCTTTAGTCCGATTTTATAATTGGACCGACTTTCATTTAAATGGCATTTTTGTAAAATGGGAAAATTTATATGGGCCGGTTATCTTCTTATTTGGACCGTGTATTTTAATAGATCAAATAAATGGTTTAGTTATATTTGTTTATCAAATTATAAGATATTCATATTCATCTTAACTTTAATTATTTAACAAGAAATGGAGCAGATATTTTAGGTGTTAACCCTTACCTTAATCGATTTTGCATAAGATAAACAAGGATATTTTATTCTTATCATTTTCTCATTTCACTCATTAATAAACTCTCCTAATGAGATTATCTCATATCATTTCCATTCAAAAAAAAGGGGGAAAAAACCCTACTTTTCTCACAAAAGTGCCGTGAGATACATCAGTGCCGTGGGATTTTATACATAATAATTTTACGTAGGTGCTTTACCTTCTTGTTTCTTTATTTCCTAATTCTACGTACTTGCTTGACTTCTTGCTTCTTTATTATGATCGATTTTCTTTCATCATCCGTTCATCCTATTTTTAGGGTAATTATCACCCTTAATCGTTATCTTATAATTAGTTTTATTTTTTTTATTTAATTAGTATATGATTTAATCATATATGAATGTTTGTTTGTGAAGGATTTCTTGACGATCCACAAGATGACGAGTTTATTGTGCATTCGGACAACGACTAGAGGTAACTCTTAAGGGTATGACTCGGCATTTCATTAGTTAGTGTTGATTAGTTGCTTATTTTTTGTTATTATCATTGTTTTAATCATATTATGATATTCAATTTATATATTTCGAATTTTTGTTCTCACGGCACGAAAGTTTCTGATATTTCATTATATATAAAAATATATTTTGTAATACCTGGATATTTTAGGACCCGCAAAGGAACTTTGAGATTCATGAGAGGACCCTCAAGTTTGATGAGTCTACTCGGGAGTGAAGTATAACTATAAAGTAGACCGAGTATAACCTATACTAGACTAAGTGGAGTTGTTATAATATCCGCCTATAGAATGGTCGTCTTAAAACTGTCATAACTTGAGATTTAGACATGATATTAATGTGATTCTAATTGGAGTAGATTGTCCTCTTACGATTCCAACGGTAGGTCACACGCCTAAAAGGACTAAGAAACGAGCAAGATATGACTATTTTACGAAAACTGGTCATTGCTAAGAAATACGTTGTACTCGACCGAGTGGATTGAATACTCGACAGAGTGAGGGTCACTCGATTGAGTAGACTCGGTACTTGAACGAGTGTTTGGCACTCGACTTAGTGGACTCGGCACTCGGTTGAGTGCACTCTGGTCATACGGGATTTAAAACCCGCAAAACCCCTTCTCCTATTTCATTTCTATATTCTTCCTTATCTCTCCAAACTCTCTCCTTTCTCGCTAAGACCCTTATAAACACCATATTAGGGAATTCAAGCATGAATTAGAGGATTACTCATCTTCTCCTTCATTCTTTCACCTTGTAAGTTGAGATCTACCCTTTTCTAGTCTTATGAACCCGAACTTTTGGGGGTTTCTTATTGGGTTGTTTAATTAGTAATTAGTATATATATGTGGGTAATCAGTGGGTAATAATAAGGAGTTTTTTATTATGGTATAGTGTAGGATGATTTGTGATAATTATTATGTGGTATTGTGGGATGAGACGGTTATATGAGACGGATATTGCTTATTAATTGGATTACTTGTGAAGAATGCTAAAAGGTAGGTTTATCCTACTCGGTTTCAATACTTTGTATACATATTTGTGTGTCTTTCATCTTCATTGCATTGTGTGACTCGATTTGCACATTATGTTGGTATTTGAGGAATTGTTGCTCATAACATATTGGGATTTAGTTTCATGATGAGTCACATATTTGGCATTGTATTTCATATTCCATGCGTGGTTATGGTTGTATTGTATTGGAGGTCATTGGTAGTGGTACTTGGTTGTTGAGTAGATGTAAGACGGTTGGGAGACTGTCTAACGCTTGAGTTGCCTCTTGGAGCTTCCCACTCCCAGTGGGATATGTACATTAATGACTTGAGTACGAAGGGACTCGTGTGGTTGAGGCACGACGTCTGGCAGGGGATCCGATTGGCTTCCGGACCGAGTACGTATGGGCGTGTCCCGGTACATTTATGTGAAGTGTGGTGTCGTGGGCGTGTCCCTGGCACCAGTGGTTGTGGGTACGTTTGGGCATGTCCCTGTACCGGCATGGTGATTGTATAATTGTATCTCATTCATATCATTAGCATGTTGCATAATTATTTATTATGTTATGTCTTATACTTATTTATTGATACTGACGTGTTGTGTGCATGTGTAATTGTTACCTATTTCCGGGATGGCCTGTGTCGATCCATATGATATTTTCGATCATTTTGGGAGCAAGTTAAATACAGATTGTTTTGATGTCACGTGGGATTCGGGACGAGCCTTGGACTTGGAGCCGAGTGTCATTTAATTAGTAGAGTATAGTAGTCATGAGTTCTATCATTTATTTAATTTATTCATTTATGGTCGTGTAATTCACTAAATACTTTATTTATTTAAACTTTTTCCTAATTGCAACTCCGATTTCACCGCCTCGGGAAACCGAGATGGTAACATCCTCCCATTTCCTTGGCCGGGCAAGAAGGGGGTCTTATAAAGTGGTATCAGAGCGACAATTTTGGAACCTAAACCAATGAACCAAAATGAATCTAGGAGTGTCTAATAAAATGAACCCGACTTGAGTACAATAGGAGGTCGGTTTTGGATGAGTAGGCGCCCTCATATCAAAACTAGTGCCAATTATCTAGGTTGGTCACTACGTGGGTGGTTATGAGTATGGGTAATGCTAGGTGAATAGCGTTATGGTTCCATGTATGTTATGGTAAAGGATGCATTATTATAGTGTACGTTTTATATGACATGGGATATGATAACTTGTGGAAGTCGGGTGAAAAAACTATGTGCACAACATGTTTCGGGAAGGATTGTTGTGTGTGTGTGTGTATGCAAGAGGGACATTAGTCCTGAATCTTGGCATGTAGATATCGTATGCGTGTTTGAACTTGTTAGTGCTATCGTTAAAGTATGAATGATGATGATTGTTGGTAGAGTAGTTATGAGTATGAAGGTAGTGTGTCAAAGACAGTGAGTATGATGACATACGATGCTAACTCGGAATGCATCACCAATAGTCAGTGGACTCCCGAATCCTTATTTGTGTTGCAGGGAAACCATAATTCAATTTAATCGAGAATTGAAGGCTGATTCGGTTGAAACTTCATCGTTTAAGCTTACCAATCAAAACACTATTTATAATCTCAACAAAATACTCTTAGTAGAGCGGTAAGTAAAGGTCGGATCCCAAGGGACGGGTATTGTATTAATTTATCGGTTGTAGAAAGCTATGTCTTAGGTGTCACAATTTGGGTTTGAGAGTTGCAATCTAAACTACTTGACAAAAGGTAAGTAAATGAAAGTAAAGCAAAGCAAGGTAAATGGGGTTTGTAAACAATTGATTAAAACACTGGAGGGTCATGGGTTCATAAGTAAATCATGGCGAGATCTCATAAACAAGTTTCATAGATGCAAGCAAACTATTGTTGTAGTGGAATCGAGTTAGTTCATATCTTACAATTCCTAGGAAGTTTTGGGTCTCGGAGCCGAGTCGGTCAAGACTTTACAACTCCTACAAGTCGACTTAATTCTCCCTATTCAAATATATGCATGGTCTAACAAGCCTTGAGTTAGTTTATGTCTTACAAGTCTTGTTGAATGGATAAGAGATTCATGCTAGGTTGTCAATCAAGCATTTCATCAACCATAACATGTGCATAAGTTGAAACTACAACAAGCAAGCAATCATATGAACTTATCAAGTAAAAATCTACCCCATGATTAACTCCCCTAATCCCCCATTAACCCTAGTTAGAAGACTACTCACTCATGATCATGGGAAACATGATAACAAGGGTGTCAATCACATTAACAAGTCTAAACATGATGAATGAGTAAAGCAATAAACAATAATTAAGCAAAGGATAAATGGAATTGTACCAACTTAGGATGATCCAAATAGTAAGCAACGAATAATAGAAGAAAACTTGATGAATGATGAAGAGTTGTCAATTCTCCAATAAACCCAAATAGTCTTCAAATTACCCAACTAAATCTAAGAACACTTGAATAATTAAGGAAAGATTAAGATGTGATTAATATTAAATTGTGTAATAAAACTTGATTAACGCTTGATAAAAACTTGATGATTATCTCCTAATACAATGGAGTATTTATACTAAGTATAAGTATTAGGGTAACTAAGGGCTTAAATGACGATTAAGTCCCTAAAATGAAGATTAACACCTTGCAAGTTCCTCAAGGAGACGCTCGACCTACACATTTGGACGCCCATGCTGTAAAGGAAAATGCCCGTCCTGCTTGTGGGACGCTCGGGTTGAGTCTTGGGACGCCCGTCTTACACTTCAGGATGCTCGGGTTGAGCTTGGGACGCCCGTCTCATAGGTCAGTTTGGCTTCTCCTTGAATTGGCTACCTCATGATCAGTGGGGATCGTTGAGGAGCCTTGGGGGTCCTTCATCATTGCCCAAATACCTTTTTTATTGACTTGGGCCTTTAGTATTGGTCTCCTCTTTGTTTCTTGGTCGTTAGATGTGATCCATTTAGCTCCGTTTTGCTCCATAAAAGAAAGGTTAGCATTCCTCTCCTACTAAGGACACAAAACCTCAATGAATATGCAAAGTAGGAAGTTAAAGATAAGAAACGACCCTAATGCATGCAAGAAAGCGTAGGAACGAGGCTAGTTAGGAAACTAAATATGTGCAAATATGAGTCACATCAAAGGCTGTAGAGGATCACTCAAGTGAGTACAGGGCCACACTCGACCGAATAGAGTAGTACTCAACCGAGTGGAATAGTCACTCGATCGAGTGGGCAAATTACAGAAACTGGTAAACTTCTGAAAAATGGTCACTCGATCGAGTAACCATGTCACTCGATCGAGTGGAGCTTCACTAGACCGAGTGCCCTCAGTACTCGACCGAGTGAGTCTGACAGGCTGAGAAACTCGTGTAAAATTTGCTTTTTGTCTATCTTATCCTCTTCATTTCTACCTCAAAATTTATAACTCCAACATCAAAATTTATCTAATAATAATTCCAAAACTCCATTTTTGTGATTTGTCGTTTGGATTACACTTTGTTACTCCACTTTTTTTCATCCGTCTTCTCTAATTTGACCGTGTAAGTGTGTTCATCTTCTCCATTTTCCGCAAATTGATTTTGGTTAGATCTACCCAAATTTGTTCAAGTTTTACCAATTAATTTCACGATTTTGTTCAATTCGTGGTAGTAATTGAAAGATCATAGATCCTAATTATACTCTCTAATTAAAAGTCAAATTATCTCATAATTTGTTATTAGGTGATCTATGTAACATGCATGCAATTTAAAAGCATATTAATAAAAACATGGAGAAAATCGAATTTCCTTACATTGAGTTGATGGTAATAAAATGGGCACAATCTAGATCACCTACCTAGATTGTTCTTGTGCTTATGAAATATGGAATATCCTCCTTTACCAAATCTTCAAAGACAAGATCTCCTTCTAGTAGCACCCAAGAACAAACACCCAAATTTCTAACAAATACTAACTAGATATTTGTTAAAATCTATCCTTGATAATATGTATAATATTACTAACACACTTAGTAAATATTTAGTTTACTAACAAATCTTAGTAAAATGATTTTTATTATTTTTAGAGAGATAACCAATTTATTGTTCACATGCAAATGTTAGATGTGAAAAATAATAAATGAATGGGGTAAATAGGAGGGAGTGTGGTCGGGTGGAGTGAGAGGGGAGAGGAGTGTTTTTTCTCTTTTTTATGTCCAATGCAATTGCACATAGAATAGAACAAAAAGAAAAATGGGGAAGAACAAAAAGCATAAGTGAAATGATTATGTCTATAATCATCCACTTACACTCTATTTACACGGTCCAATGCCCCATTTACGGGTCCATTTTGATTCTTATATTTGTCGCACAAATACGTGTAATTTTACTTTAAACATCGTTTTATGTTTCAATGCTTCCCGATTAATTTTGTCCAAAACACTCGGTAAATTACGTGTACCACTACACATATTATTTACGTACTAATATTAATCACATTAATCAATTAGTATAATTTTAGTGAATTAACAATTAATTAACTAAAACCCGTCTCATAAAATTTATTATTCAATTATCGCATAATTATATAATAACTGTCGTGCCTCGAGTTCGTAACTCGAAATCTCTCTAAAAAGATCGACTATCTTTTTAGTCAATAAATATGGGGACTAAATAAATTGTATCTCATACAATTAATTAGTTGTCAATTGGGGTTTGTTCCTTTAGGTGTGACCGAAAGGGCTCAATTGATCACTGCCGTCACACGACAATAACGTCAAACTCTAGTCAGCCAACCGTTATCGATTTACGTTAATCAACTGACGAGGATCATAAAATAAATATCCTAATGGTATTCCTTTAATGAAATTTATGATGTAAACGAACTATTGTGGAGGACACTTACTCCAACAATCTCCCACTTGTCCGACACAAGGTGTGCGATACCAATTCTCTTGTCCGTTTTAATCTCCCACTCAATGCAAGGTGTCTTTCAAGTCGCACTTGCACATGAACATATCACGAGTGGTTTTATTGATCGGGAGTGTGACTACAAGACCGGAAAAATCTCCCATAGATTAATTCCGAGCATGGCCACGCATTTATAGTCACAACTCCTCGAGTGGCCTTGAGTTATTGTAACCCAACGTGGGTGGACAATTCCTGTATGCCCTATCTATCTTTGCTCAATACAGATCACCATGACTCAGAAGATGCCCTTCGGCCTCCTTTCACGGTACGACCTAGGACAAAAACCAAAGTCACTCGGAAACGGCACTGACTTGGATATAGTCTCCAGTCAAAACAATCGACTCATAGGAACATCTCAGAGATCTCTGCCACGACCAGGCGTCTATAATAGAACTAAGGGACTCTCTAAATGGTCACTGTCCGGCAAAGTGTCACGCACTCTGCCTATGTAATTGACTAGTCATCACGTATGACCTCATGGTGTTGAACCAACCATCAATCGACTTACAATAGTTACTCCGAGACGTCACCTCATTAAGTGACTAGGGACAAAATACAATGTTCATCTTATTCACTTGAATAGTGTTCAACATTGTCTCCACAACTTATTCAGATAAACAAGGTATTATAAATTTAGTCACACTAAATGAAAGAATTCATAAATGAAAGAATTCATAAATGAATGCTTAAACAATGAATGCGATTATCATATATATAAAAAGTGATACAATATCAAATTATTACATATCCATAATCTAAAGAAATTCTGGTACTCGTCTCAATCGCATTGCGACGACATGACCATCATGCTTAGACTTTGATAAAGGCTTGGTTAAAGGATCAATAATATTATCGCCTGTCCCAATCTTACAAATGTCAATTTCTTTCCTTTCCACATAATCTCTAATTACATGGTATTTCCTTTTAATGTGTCTAGATTTATTACTAGACTTCGGCTCTTTGGCTTGAAAAATAGCCCCACTGTTATCACAACATAGAGTGATCATCGGATCTTTGGCGGAATGGACTACCCCTAGTCCCTCCATGAATTGCCGAATCCAAACAGGTTCCTTTGCAGCCTCAGACGCTGCAAGGTACTCAGCCTCTGTTGTAGAATCCGCGGTAACGCTTTTCTTAAAGCTCTGCCAGTAAACAGCTCTTCCATTTAGCATAAATACATAGCTGGATTGGGATTTGATATCATCCCGATCGGTTTGGAAACTTGCGTCCGTGTAACCTCTTAAACGCAACTCAGTTTCTCCTCCAAACACTAAGAACGAGTCCTTAGTCCTTCTCAAGTACTTAAGGATGTTGTTTACGGCTATCCAGTGACTTTCACCGGGATTGACTTGATAACGACTTGTCATGCTCAAGGCATACGCGACGTCGGGACGAGTGAAAATCATAGCATACATGATAGACCCAACAGCAGAAGCATAAGGGATGGTCTTCATGTGTTCAATCTCCGTAGGGGTGGAGGGAGACTGTGAATTGCTCAAAGTGATCCATCGGCCCATAGGTAGAAATCCTCTCTTAGAGTCTTTCATATTGAACCGGTCAAGAACTTTGTCAATATAAGCTTCTTGACTCAATGCTAGTATCCTCTTGGACCTACTCTATAGATCCGGATACCCAAGATTCGTTATGCCTCTCCCAAGTCCTTCATCTGGAAGTGATTCCCTAGACACTCCTTAACGGAAGTGAGTGATGGAATATCATTCCCGATGAGCAATATGTCATCCACATATAGGACAAGGAAAGCAACCTTACTTCCACTAAACTTCATGTACAAACACGGTTCTTCAACACATCGAGTGAAACCGTATTGTTTAATAGCATGATCAAAGCGATGATTGCAACTCCGAGATGCTTGCTTAAGACCATAGATGGACTTCTTGAGCTTACACACCTTCTTAGGGTTAGATGTATCCACAAAACCTTCAGGTTGTGTCGTGTACACTTCTTCTAGAATCCCATTTAAGAAGGCGGTTTTGACATTCATTTGCCAAATCTCATAATCATGAAAAGCGGCAACCGCTAAGATTATCCTAATAGACCGAAGTATAGCGACTGGAGCGAAGGTTTCGTCATAGTGTAGACCATGAACTTGGGTGAAACCTTTTGCCACCAATCTAGCTTTGTAAACATCTATATGTTTATCCACGCCGAGCTTAATTTTATATATCCATTTACACTGAAGGGGTCGCACTCCCTCGGGTAAATCCACCAAGTCCCATACTTGGTTGTCGTACATGGAATCCATTTCGGACCGCATGGCTTCTAGCCAAAGCGAGGATTCGGGACTAGACATGGCCGATTTGTAGGTAGTGGGTTCGTTACTTTCCAAAAGTAACAAAACACCATCCTCTTCGATGTTACCAAGGTAGCGGTCAGGTGGCTTAGAAATCCTACCTGACTTTCTAGAAACGATTAACATTTCAGAGGAGGAGGGAACATTATCCTCCACGTTCTCCTCTACCTCATTCTCGATTTGTGGCTCTCGAACTTCGTCAAGTTCAAATTTTCTCCCACTCTGTATTCTAGAAATAAACTCTTTTTCTAGGAAGACAGCATCACGAGCCACAAACACTTTGTTCTGGTTTTTATTGTAGAAGTAATAGCCACGTGTTTCCTTTGGATATCCTACAAAAAGACATTTGTCAGACCTGGGTACAAGTTTATTGTCAGACTTGATCTTGACATAAGCTTCGCAACCCCAAATGCGCATGAATGACAAATGAGGGACTTTCCCTATCCATATCTCATATGGAGTCTTATCGGCCGCTTTAGTCGGGTTTCGATTTAGTGAAAATATTGTAGACAAGAGGGCAAAACCTCAAAACGAATCAGGAAGCTCGGTTAGACTCATCTTAGACCGAACCATATCTAATAAAGTTCGGTTTCTCCTTTCGGCCACACCATTTAATTGTGGTGTGCCAGGAGGAGTCCATTGTGATATTATACCACAATCTTTTAGGCGTGAATCAAATTCAGAATTTAGGTATTCACCACCACAATCCGATCGTAGGGTCTTAATCTTTTTATCCAATCGGTTCTCTACTTCATTTTGAAACTCTTTGAACTTGTTAAAAGCTTCACTTTTGTTCTTTATCAAGTAGATATACCCATATATACTCAAATCATCAGTAAAAGTATTGAAGTAGTGAAAACCTGTAATACCCCGTAATTTGATAAGTATTTATAAGAATAAATTATGTAATTTGAACAATTAATTAAAAGGCATTTATATTAATAATTGCAAATAAGACGATAATTAATAATAAAATAATAGTGAGTCGGGTAATATTGACCGAGGGGTTGACTTACACGTGATAAAGGAGTTTGACTCGGGAATTTTAATAATAATAATAATAATAATAATAATAATAATAATAATAATAATAATAATAATAATAATAATAATAATAATAATAATAATAATAATAATAGTAATAATAATAATAGTAATAATAATAATAGTAATAATAATAATAATAATAATAATAATAATAATAATAATAATAATAATAGTAATAATAATAGTAATAATAATAATAATAGTAATAGTAATAATAATAATAATAATAATAATAATATAATTTATAATAATAATAATAATAATAATAATAATAATAATAGTAATAATAATAGTAATAGTAATAATTATAATAATAGTAATAATAGTAATAGTAATATTAATAATAGTAATAATAATAATAATAGTAATAATAATAATAGTAATAATAATAATAATAATAATAATAATAATAATAATAATAATAATAATAATAATAATAATAATAATAATAATAATAATAATAATAATAATAATAATAATAATAATAATAATAATAATATATAACATAGTTTTCTAATATCGCTTTATAAGACCTACCTTATCACTATAAATAAATGGCATGACCTAATGAGAAAGCGCTTATTTTCACAAAAAGACATAATATCACATAAAAGAAAGAGAGGGAGAATAAGAAGGAGAAAAGCAAAGGAATTTATCGTTTTCTATCGTCTCAAGGTAATATTTTAAGACCGTCTCATGTATATACTTTGCCATATTATAACTCGTAAACTAGACGACCGTATAACGAACTAAGACCGTCACCATGACCGGGGGATACCAGGGTATGACAGGAACTATGTAGGACCACCAGGGACCGCCGGGAAGGGGGCGTTTGAAAGAGTTGTTGTGGGGTGGTTGTGATAAATTGAAATTGGATTTTTGAACCCTTGACTCGTTTTGACCTGGGTTCGGGTTGGGTTGGCACCTGGGTTATGGGTCGACTATGGTAGGAGGCTAAGGGTTGTCTTGGGTGGTGTTTAGTATGTTGGTTGCCGGAATTTCGTTGATTGTGGGTTGTTGTCTTAATATGGGTACTAGGGCAATCGTGACTTGGCTAGATCTGACCGTGGTGAGGTGGCGCTTCTGGTAGGACCGCCATGGGTTATAGGAGACCACGTTGGTGGTCGTTGGTTGCGTATGGTGGTTAGTAAGGGGCTATTTTCACAGATTGCAAGGGGTTATTGCGGGTGTGTGTCCGGGTTGTGTAGGTTGTGCTGTTTTGTTGCTGGTTGTGTGGGTCATTTGTGTCGTGGCTAGGGTGGCAGGAAGGGTTGTGGTTATAGCCGTAGTGGTGGTTGTTGGTGGTGGTCGTGAATAGTGGTTAAATCTTGAGTTTGTATAGGTTGCGTCGGGTTCGGTTTCGTATATTGTGGTATTGTGTTAGGGCGTGGACTGGTGACCACCTGTGGTTGCTAGGAGTGGTGTTTGAACCGTGGCTGGGCTGCCGGCAGTGGAGGCTCTCGGTGGTGTTGGTGGCAGGTCATGGTGGTTGTCGGGTTTGGGCTTGGTACACGAGTGAAGGGAGGCCTCACGGGTAGTTGTGTTGGTTGAGAAGATGTGTTTTGGCGTGGTATTACTCGTGATACTCCAAACATTATTTTATTGTTAGACAAGTGGCGGGTTTATTTGGGGTTGACACGGGATTGGTGAGGGTTGGCTAATTATAAGACGGGTTTTGCGTATTATTTTACACGGGAAATAATTAATGTAAATAAATTATAATCGATTAAATTATAATAATGTATTGAATAATTAATAGTTAAGTTATAAATATTATTTATCTATAGGTGACGGATTTGTTGAACCAGGTTTTTGAATTATATTATACGAGATCATAATTAACGTAATTAATTAATTACTTTATAATTAATGGAATTATTTGAATAAAGTATATAATTAGTAATTATAATAATTACTTGTCTAGGTGACGGAGTTGTGAGAAGCTGTGTTAATTGAATTTATATTTACTCGGATTGCTTTTATGGGATTTACTGCCATGTAGGAATTTCCTACTCAACTCGGGTTTTATTGTTAAGTGAATGAATATCTAATTGTGACGGTTGATGAGATTAATGTTAATATTTTGATTTATTATTGGAGATAGAATATTTATGTTGCTAAGATGTTGGCTGAGATGTATGACGGGGTTGTTATTGAGTATTTGTTGTTGGTTATATTTGGTATGGAGAGTTGATTATTCAGTTGAGCATAACACGGAGGGTGTTACTGCCAGTTGTGCATAGCGAGTGATCGTTACTGCCAGATGTGCATAGTAAGTGATTACTACTGCTAAAGATAGTTGTGCATAGCAAGTAATTGATACTGCCAGATAGTTGAGCATAGTATGGAGGGTACTTCTGCCAGGTGAGCATGGTACGCAAATACTACTGCCAGTTGAGCATAGCACGGTGTTAAGGGGGTTGTGCTACTGCCAGTGGCGTAAGTGAGTTGTACGGATGATGTGATGGGAACTTGAAGGATGTCTATTTTGGTTGGATTATTCTTGTTGTTTTGTTATTCCTACTCAACCTCGTGGTTAACCGTGTATTCGTGAACACCTGTGATGAACCATATTAGGGAGCAGATTTGACAGGTACTAAAGATTAGCTGACTTGGATGTTATGGGATGCGTGAGGACTTAGCCAATCTACCTAGAAGTCTAGACCACATAGTTTATGAGATCACTTTATTTATTTCCGCTGCGAGTTGTATCTTATTTTATATTAAGTTTTAGTTGGTTAAGTTGTAATAAACATGTAATCGCTAAGTTTTAATTTAAAGTACTTTGGTGAGTTGGACTTTGTTATTCACTACCTCGGGAAACCGAGATGGTAACACTCTTATTTACTTGGGATGTATAGCTAAAGACTCCTGAATAAATGGGGGGTGTTACAAAACCTCCTTTAGCGGTGATGGTTAATGGTCCACACACATCCGTATGTATGAGAGCCAAAACTTCACTTGCTCGTGTCCCTTTTCCCGCAAAAGGTGCACGAGTCATCTTGCCTAAAAGGCAAGACTCGCATATACCATAAGAATCGAAATCAAATGGTTTGAGCACTTTTGATGAAGCAAGTCTCTTAATGCGTCTTTCGTTTATGTGACCTAAACGACAATGCCAAAGGTAGGATTCATTTAGATCACCCGTTTTGAGTTTTTTAGTTTCCACATGATAAATGTCGTTAACATCATTTAAAACATAAATTCCTCCAATTGAAATGGCCTTGCCATAAACCAAATCATTCAACGAAAAAGTACAACAATTGTCCTTAATCATAAAACAAAATTCTTCCGCATCTAACGCGGAAATGGAGATGATGTTCTTGGTTAAAGTTGGTACAAAATAACACTTATTTAAAAACAACTCTAAACCACTAGCTAAAGTGAGCACATAGGTCCCCACGGAAACGGCCGCTACTCTAGCTCCATTCCCCATTCGGAGCTCCGCATCACCTTTTGCTAGAGCTCGCATGTTCCTTAAACCCTGCAAATGATTACAAAGGTGAGAGCCACATCCGGTATCTAATACCCAAGTGGAAGTGCAAGCATAATTAACGTCTATCACATAGAGAGAGGAAATCATACCAATAGGCGTCACACCCCCTTCCTTAAGGTCCTCCAAGTATTTGGGGCAACTCCTCCTATAATGCTCCTTCCCATTACAATGGAAACATTCGGCCTCGGAGAGTTTGACATTCCTTGCCTTGGGTTTGCCATTCTCAATGGATTTCCCCTTTCCCTTATCTTGTTTCTTTGACGATTTCTTAAATTGGGACTTTTCTTTCCCCTTTCCCTTCCTAACTCCAAGGGACATGTTCTTTAACTTCATAGTGAGAACATCCCCTTTCTCACTCCCACTAGCTACCATATCCCTCTCCGCTTGGGTGAGGAGTGCATGAATTTCATGATAACTCTTTGTCCATGCCATTCATGTTATAGTTTACCCTAAAGTGAGCAAACTTGGTAGGAAGTGAGTGGAGGATGTGATCCACCACAAGAGTTTTAGGAATGTTACACCCTAGAAGCTCTAGGATGTCAACATATTCGACCATTTTTAGTACATGGCGACCAACCTTTTGGCCCCTCTCAAGCTTTGCTTCAAAGAAACGTGCCGCCGCTTTGTATTGGCGGACTTTGGGAGTTTGTGAAAACATAGTAGTCATACGAGTGAATATCTCGTACGCATTCAAGGAAATGCATGAAAGCTTGAGACTTGGGGACATCGACCATATCAATACATTTTTGATATCATTGGACATCCTCATATAGTCATCATAGGCGGTCCGCACCACCGATGAAGCCCTTGGACCGGGCTCGATGGGAGGGGTATCGGTCAAGTAAGCGAGCACGTTGTCGGACAACGCGGCGCTTTTGATGTTGGATTGAGTGGTGAAGTTATGGACACAGTAGTCGCCAACTTGAGGAGTTCGTCATGTAACGAAGAGATCTTCTGGTTGATTTCTTTGATTGCACGGTCCATGACTGTCACCTTCTTGTCAATGCTTTTCAGGAAACTATTTTTGATTTGTGCGTTCTCTGATTTCCAGTTTCGTGTTGCTTCTGCAGCACTGAACTGTCTTGTTGAACCATCTGGATTCTTTATGATTGGATTCTTAATTTTCCAAGAATGTGTGGAATTTTCTTTTTCAAACTCTATTGGAGGAAAATCATCTTCTTTTGAGGTAGATGGTCCAAATATATAACAGTTTGGCATTTCACTTTTGGGGGAAGGTGATTTTCTTCTTGGATATCTGACGTAGTATTCGAAAGATTTCCCAGACGGTTCTCCTAAGAGACCAACTTCGGGATCACATGCTTCATAGCTTTCTCTGAGCTCTTGTTGCATAGATTTCTTCTTCCCTTTTCTTCTTTTTGGGACATCATCTTCATCTGAGCTTGCCATTAGACATCTTTCACAGTCACAGACATCGAAAAATTTATGCCCAGACTCATCCGCAAATGCATATATTGGGTCACCAAGGGAATTGAAAGACTCAACTACAACATTTTCAAGATAGACATCTTGAGGTTTGGTTGGGATATTTAATGGAGTTATGAGGTTGATTTCTGTGGAAAAAATGGATGGGCGAGGCTTTTCATATGGTTCCCTTTTGAAAGATATCTCCACTGTGCCATCTGTTTTTCTGTCTATTGTTGAGTCTACAGATTGTATTGGAGTTGTATTTTCATGTTGTTTTTCATAATTGGTCACCCAAGATTCAGGAAGTAGTTTTATCAACTCACTTTTTGGGATCTGTCTGGGTATATGAATACAAGAAGGGCCATGTTGTGACTCCATCTGGATGAACAAAGCGTCATCTGTATCTTTTGGGATGTTGAGGTCCATAGCATGATTTTGGACCTTGTAAGCCATCTGGTAATAGAGTGTTGCCGCATATGTGTTCCCAATTTGGGGTGCTCCAGTGATTTGGAGCTGGATCTGGATATTTTGAAGGATTTAGGGATCCTCTAAAGCCATGTTGAAATTTGGAAATAAGGTAACGAATACAGTACCAGCATTTAAGGTTGTTTGCAAGGTAGCTATGCAGGCATGTCTGTATTCTTTGTATCTTGTGTCTAGCAAGGCTACCCTTGCTACCACAGGAAGACCTTTTCTTCCATGAAGAGTTAGAGATATTTTCACCGCTCCGTAATGAAGGTGTGTGTATCAATTGACTCGCCATTGGTGAATCATAGCCTCATTGAGGCGGAGTGGGATCATTTGTTCTGTTTCAGTAGAAGGGACAAGATATTGTTCTAGCTGTGATGCTAGGATTAATTCTTTGACCGCATTTTTGTTGGGGCCAAAAGCATGTCTAATGACTTTTGGAAAAGATGAACTTGGTTTTGTGAAAGCTTTGTATGGGTTCAATAAAGGAAGTTGAGTGATGGGGACTTTACTATCTTTATCCCTATATTCAATTTCATAAAGATAATCTATTTTATGGGCATTAGATTTTCGGTAGGTAGAAGATGAGGAGCAGCGTGATAGAATATTTGATGTGTTTTCCATTTTTATGATAATGGACCAGAAACCATAACAGAGTCACTTTATTTCTTATCCATCCTTTGAAATTTTTAAGAATAATGAGTTATCTCTTGTTTTTAAACATAAAGGCATGAGGATATGAGAAGATAATCTTTGGGTTCCTATGGTCATAAAACCGAGGTGATTCTTTAACTAATCAATTTTCCACCTCAAGGTACCAGACACATAGAACTCCATGGTATTATTTTTCTCATATTCTTTTTCATGTGTTTAATATGGATTTCTGTTGTGGAAGATCTACTAAGTGGCAACCACAGAGCATACTTTCCATTTTAAACATCTTGTAAGAGGTCGCTCATTTTTTACTTAAAAACTACTTAGGAGGATAAGAGCCAAAGCTTATTCTACCATGGCTCTGATACCAGAATTACGGACACATAGTGAGTACAACCACAAAGGAGGTTTTACAGGATTAATATAATTTTAACAAGATTATTATGAAGTTGTAAGACACATTTATGAATAAGGGAAAGCTTATATTATAAGAAATGGATATATTTTACAAAGAAGGTTTTATGAGAGATGTTTTAAAGAGATATCACACTTAGACTTAGCTTGGTTATGGCAAGTACCAAGCACCCATATTTATAGTACAAGCTAGGGAGAATATTACAAACATATGTCAATCACATCACACAATATACACCATAAAATTAAAGCTTATATTATACATCATTCCTTTATTTAGACTACTATTTAGCTATCACTTCATGTCTTCCATTATTGTCTTTTTAAACATATCGAGGAGGTTTTAGCCAAATAGTTAAGACTGATGTATCATGATTAGAGCTGGCAGGCCTGACCCAACCCGAGTGACCCGACCCGAGCAAACCCGATCCGATAGGACCCGAAAATATTGCGACCTGAAACCGACCCGGCCTGATCCGGTGATAACCAGTAACCCGACGTAACCCAATTAAAGGTGGCCCAAAATCGAAGCCGAGCCGACCCGACCCGACCCGACCCGACCCGAGTCAATCCGATTCATGTACTCACCCGACCCGACCCAACCCAACCCAACCCGAATGATAACCCAAAATTAACGCGAAAGTCGACCCGACCCGAAAGATAACCCAGAATAAAATAGCAATTAAATCATTGACAAGAAAAAAAAAAGTAATTTAAACAAAAAAAAACTTTTTTCCATCATTTTTCTACCTCTTGTTCCTTTTTTTTACCAATTTAATGATTTTTTTTTCCGACTTTTTGTAAATAATTTTAATACTATGAGACTTTTTTAAAAATTTTCGGAAAATTCACGTGGGTACCTTCGAACTTTACCATTTTGTACGTGATATCCAACTTTTTAAGTTTGTGTACATGATACCCTCCATGTTTAATTTTTATGCACAACATGCCCTTTTTGTCGCTATAAAAAAACTCAATTGCACATAATTCCTAGACAGGAATTCAGAATCGGCCAAGTTTTTTTCCTAAAATGATTATCCCGTAATAATCTCTACGATTTGAGAAAAAAATTGTCCGGCTGACATTTCTATAGGGTTTTTTTTAACGAAAATCTCAAATGAACCATATATTATATCTTTAATTTTCGAATGACCGTTTTCGTTTTATCAATTTATAAATCTCGAAGAGGTAATCAATTTGAAAAAAATAAATTAGTCAATTCCAATTTCTCGTCTATGATTTATGCTCAATTGAAAATTTTAAGAACGATAAAAAGGACACCTTGTGCTTGAAAATCGAATTTTAAGGTTATGATGTCGGCTTTTTCTCTTCATTTGTGTTAACTGAATGGCGGAAGGAGATAGAGTTGGGTCGCAAAGGGGGTCGGTTGTCGTGGGGGCTGGTCGGATGGGGATAATCACGAGGGAAGAGACGGAGTTGACGATGGCTTTTGTGGGTGGATTTGTGGGATTGTGGAACTATTGGAGACCTATGAGTTAGGAGTTTATGACGTCTGAGTTTTCTATTTTTTGTTTAGCTTTAACTCCTTTTTGTTGGGTTATTCTTTTATTGGGCCCGTCATATGCTATAGGACGGTATAGCATAGGACGAGCCCAATAGAAGAGAGTGACCCAATAAAAGAGAGGTTAAAAAAAAAAAAAAAAAAAACTCCTCTTCCGTTGCTATACACAGTTACACACTCTCCGTCAATCCACCACAACTAAACTCGTCGATATCACCGCGAACTCCTATACCGCCTCTATAAGACTATAATCCGTGTTCTCACCAATGCCATACTCGGCCGCCTCTGCAATCAGTCTCCCCGCCATCTTCACGATTATTGTTTTCATCACCATTGTTCAACCCCTTCCTTCCACCTCTTTACTAAAACTAAAGATGAAGAATGATATCAGTGTTAATTACCCAGGTATTTAACTTAAAACAATTAGTTGAGCTTTAGATGTTTTTGAAAGTTTCGGACTTTAAAACTAAAAACCAATACATCTAAAGCTCAACTAATTGTTTTAAGTTAAATACTCATGGTTTTATGTTGAAAACTTCCAATTTTAAGTTGAAATTATGTCTTTTCTTAAATCTACATAACTCACAACTTCAACTTTAACTGATCTATGTGTATAGTTAAACTTCTACATAGTGTAATTTCAAAACTCACAATCTTAGCTTAAAAACTTCAAGTTTAGATTACTGTTTATTTTTGTCATAATGGTTTTTAAATTAGTGACTTCCAACTTTAGCTTGATAACCAAATGTTTAATTAATAAATTCATGGGGTGAGGTAAATATTTGTGTGAATAATTGTAGTTGATATTTGAGCTTGGAGCAGAGGTTGCCATTCCTAACAATGGCAGAGAGGTTGAGAGACCTAGAAGATGGGAGGAGGAATCAACGAAAACGTGGAATGTAGTTGTATTTGGGTGGTGCTTTGTTCAATTGTTCTTGTGTATTGGGCTTTTTTTTATTAAAGGACCGGTCTTATGCTATGAGACCGTCCTATTAAACAATTTGTGTTCCTAGTAAATAATCTCATACAAATGACTGGACCAATAAATACGCCATCCAACATTGGTGATGCATTCATAGTACAAGAAAGTGGGCCAAGACAAAACATTTTACCATGAACATCTAATCAGAAATTGGTTCAGTTTCTTCAGTTAAGAGCGGAAACATCAAAATCATTGCAACTAACTCTCATCATACGACAGCAGCAAGTCACATTAAATATTAGTAACAGACTACATTTCACAGGTCACATGTATTCACACTGTTCGCTCACACCAGAAACCCTTCACTTTCAAACCCCTTTTCATACAGGTATGATAATCATCTCCGAGTTGACGCTATTTACCCCGCTGCCATCTAGGAGTAGGCATTCAACAGTGCTTATCAGAGACACTTCCGGGTGATAGCCAACCTGCAGAGATCAGATAAGCACAATCAACGGTGTGATAAGAGTCGTGCCTTGATGGCATTGCATATACTCCCATACCGGTTGTTCCATCATTCAACATGATCACATGTAAAAATGACCGATGAGGGGGTCACCAAGGTTCTTTCAACTTCGAATGTACGACGAGTCGACAAACACATCACATGAAAAAGACAATTGCACAAACTTGGTTATAAAAAAACATGTGATTATTAGAAATTGGTATGACATGATATGCCCCAGACAACCAACCCCAAAATTATATGAAAGCTAGTGTTAGTTACCTTACCTTGAGAGAAGTTGTAGACAGTATTTTTGGCAGCATTATGCCTTATGTGCACAGTCCAAACAAAATAACAATGCTTGAGGGTAAGGTGGTGAACACGACACAGGATGGTTTAGAGTGTTTCATCAGTTAAACATATACATATATACCTTTAAACACAACAAAGTACAAAACTATCTCAATGCCTCACTCAGCTTTAGCCTTTAGCAAAAGACGGGGTAAGAGGAATATGTGTAAGATCCTTAACCCTACAAAGATTGTTTTTGGATGACCATAATAAAAAAAAATAGCATAGAGAATTGCATCGAATGACCACTACAGAAGAAAAAGAAAAAAAAAGTGTGGTCATTGTAGCGAGTCATCTTCCGTTGTTCCTTAATAATCCTCTTTAAATTATTGCTATCTTTGGATTCATTGAAGACGGAAAGATAGACATATACGCCTTCAAACCATAGTGACTTGATCAACATTAAAACAGGTAAATATCTAGAAAGATAGAATCAACACTAAACTGATTAGAGTGGCACAACGGTCACAAGCTTGATATCCGGTGACAAGTATCAAATGGTATGTTACTTGGACTAGTGGGGAATAAAAAGTTCGCTATGTGAATCATTTGTCGAGCTCTAAGAAGGCCATTTTCACAACCTTGTCTAAATTTGGTGATTTTAATTGTGTACGATCACAAACTTAAAGAGTCCCAAGAGGCAAGAGGTAGACAAGGATACTAGAAGTTTGTCCATTGGATCGAAGTCCAAAACATGTGTGATCATACTTTTAAGAGGCAAAGAGTTGAACTGGGACAGGTTGGAAATAAATAGGGTGATAAGTCTAAAAACTAACCCAATTGATTCAGAAATAATGGAACAAGCTTGCTACACCAAGATATAAACCATATCTTAAACAGTCTTAAGATAAATGACACTTGGTTATTTTTATAAAGCATCATAGGAAAGCATCAAATATGTAGGATATAGTTCCCTACATTGTCATGCATCAACAAGAAACAAAAGAGCATCAACCAATTTCATTTGTTACATAGATGATGAAAAAGGTAGGCCAACCATTATTAGATTTGCCTATTAACAAGAACAAGAAGACAAAAGAAAATGGTGATGTTATGCAATCATGGTTGACTTGAGGCAGAGTCGAGGAAAACAATAACAAGTAGCCAAATAGTGTTTCTCTGATTTAAGATTGGTAGTATGTAGACAATTAGACCTTCGAATGTTAAATAAAACGTTTTGAACATGCTTCGCCAACATTTACCAGCAAATGACTGACAAAAAACAACATATAACTTTACTTAAAACCAAATCAACATGACTAATATGAACATGGAACCTGCATGTCAAACCCTTTTCTTGGTCAAGAGTTATTGTATCTACGTTCTCCAACAAGATATCAATCTCCAAGGAGACCAAGCCAAAATGGTATCCTTGGTTACTACTTGCCGATGGCAGCACATGTCTTGTTTCAATTAGCAATGCTTGAATCTCATTTAACTAGAACTTGCCTATTTGAGGTCAGGATTTTGGCTATATGATTTGTTCAATTGAAGTCTCACCTTCGACAATTAGGCGCCAACTTCATAGTGCGCGCAACGTTAACATGATAATAACTCATATGATTGATGGATAATTGTTAGAGAAAATTCATAAGTCCCACCTTTACAACTTTTGTTTTCAAAACTCCCATCTTTTATGAAGACTTTCTTCGAAAATTCCCACCAAAAGCTCATTTTTGTGAAAACAAAAGACTTCGTGCATATAATGCTCTTTTCCTACTTCCAAAATTACTTTTGCACTAAAATAAAGATATTTCATAATGGTATCCGCGAAAAAGAACTTTTTTTCAAAACTCGACTCCCACCTTTACTTTATTGTGCACATTTTCTCTAAAACTCACACCAAAAAGCCCATTTTCCCCGCTAAAAATGACATAATTATGGTGAAAATGGGCTTTTTGTGTGAGGAGAGATACCGTGTAGTAGGGGTGGGGGTTTTGGGGAAAAAAAAAAGTGAGAATTTTGAAAAAGTAGGTGTTATGAATTTTCTCATATTTTTAAATAACTACACCTCTCATTATCCTATTGACATTCATTACAGATCTCAATTCTTGGTAAATAAGGAGTATTGCGATAGGTTTGTCGTGGCTAGAGTAAAAAAAGTCTTACTGGGCAACGACACGCTACTAAGAAATATTGCGATAGGTTTGGTAAATAAGGAGTATTGCGATAGGTTTGTTTCCCCAGTGCCTGAATGGCTCCCGCAAATTGCGGGGTAAGGGAGGGGAGGGGGTCGTGGACATGAATCAAAATTTAAAATTAAAGGTAATAAACAACATGAAAGGGCACACACAACGGACGCGCCACCTTTACGAATGAAGGTGGTGTCAACTGGGCAACGACACGCTACACTTCAAAGAGTTGGGTGTAGTGAAAATTATGCACAAGTGCTAATCAAAATTTAAACATCATTCACCTCAAAAAAAAAAAAAAAATTTAACATCATTGGGGCGTTAGCTTACAAGGTAGTGAACAATATGAAAGGATTATTAGGTTGTCACCCAGAAGGGACGCGCCCCTCTACGAATGAAGGTGGTGTCAAATGGGCCACAAGAAGCGTGCCGCCCCCAAAGTATAAGTGTGGTGTCAAATGTGCAAGGAATTGAATTAGGTTGCATTTTGGAACTTGAACATTGGCTCTTTAATGGGGTAAACAACGAAGGTGGAGAAGGTTATGAAAAGGACTAAAAGAGACCAAGTGGGAGACTAAGCGGGTTGGATTTTAAGCAAGGGTATTAACTAACTCCTTGGAGTTATAAACTTTGGTCTCTGAAAACAGTTGGAGGTTAGAGCATGGTTTTGAATATCGGACCTGGTAAGATCATGATCGCATTTTACCGCATTTTGAGTCAATATTGGTCCATTTAAAAATGTTAGGCCGCGACAAGTGATATTGTAACTCTACTCGAAACCAAAATTCACTATTGTGATTGGCGGTGACCTCAGTAATCATTTTCACCAACAACAATCATGTAGGTGCTAGACGAGACATCTTTGAGAGCGTTCATGGTGGTATTGATTTTGCGAATACGAATAAAGTTGCAAATGGTACATTGAATTTCTCCCAAGTAATAACATTGTATTTTACTCATTTTTAACTCACAATTTAACTTTTATATAGTCGAATTCTAATCTGATTTAATATTATTCAATCGTTTTGGGTTTGAATTGACACATTAATCTATTAGTTTTAAATAATGTTACTCATGCTATTTCTACTACTGTCTTTTTGTCATGTAGGTACCAAATGGAGGGAAAATCGAGAAGCGAACAGATAAGCGAGTATGATAGCCGAGTGAGCCAAACTGACAAAGACCATAGTCAAGGTCGAAGTTAACCTTGACAAATTCCCATTTCACTCACTGAACATTATCCCTCATCTCCTTATTCCCTCACCTTCACCATCAAAACCCAATCAACCAGTACAAGCGACCCACCTTCAACCAGACTTTCCCACAAAGCACCAATGAAGCCACCTGCTCGCCACCTTCGTCCACCAAATTGAGCTACCATGGTTTGAGCTTCTTCACCACAATTGCTAATCCTCTACCCAGGAAATTGCAGCACCACCTTTGCCCACCATGCTCTGCCACCACCCTCAGTTCAGCACCTCCAGGCGGACCACCATACTCCTTCAATCAATCACCCAAACAAAGCCCCAAAATCAACCATACTCTGCAGGCCACCCTCAACCAGACAAACTCACCATAGTTCCCTGCCTTAAACCACCGTGGCCAGCCACCCTGCATCATGCATAACCGTGCCGGAATCAACTCATCACCAGCAGCCTGCATGTCTGGCGACTAACAAACAGTGCCCATCACTACAAGCTGCCACTGTGGGAACTACTACTTGTTGCTGCGTTTTGAGTGACTGAGTTTTGAGGAAAAGAAAAGAAGAAAGGTAGAGACTCCCCGGCACCTCATTTTCATTTAAATTGGTGTTTTGTATGTTCTACATTGACTACTGTTTCATTAAACGTGCTTTACCTGAAGAACAGCAGCTCTTTGGTTTATTAAGGGGCCTCATTTTACTTTTCAAAAACAGTAGGTAGAGGGCAGTAGTAGTAGTTTTAGAAAACCCTTCTCTTATTCCTCTTAATCTCTCATCTTCAAGTTATTTAGGTTGATTTTAGTCACTTAACTATAGGTACTATATTTAATAATCTATATGTATCCGACGCTACATTTGTTCAAGTTTACTTCAAGCTTGGCACTATTTCTTTCCTCTTCCCATTTTATTATTGTTATTTTTCTTAGTTTTACTTGATTTCAATTGTTAATTATACTAATTTAGACCCTGTGCAATGCATGCACGGTATATAATGTTTTTTTTTACTTTTAGTATATTACTTATATAAAATTGGTACCTCAATAATTATTCGCATTTTTCATCATTGTATTTTGCTTTGAGAAAAAAATTTGGAACTGAAAATTAATCAAGAGAATTGAGTAATGAACTTAAATGTGTGTGAAAAAAATATTTTTTATACGACAGAGCCAATGATTTCAATTTATAACTTTTTTCTATTTATTTTGTCACGAAACTAACAAAAGGAGTTTAAAGTTTGTTTTACACGGAGTATGGGTCAAATCATTCTCTAATAATAGCATCAAAAAAAAATTAGCAATTTACATTTTATCAATTTTATTTTATTTTAATTAGAAGCTTAAAAGTTTAGAGAAAATAATATAATTTGATAAAGAAAATTAATTTTAATGAAAAGATAATAATTTAATAAAATAAATTTATCGTTATTATTTTCCTTATTTAAGTGAATGCATTTAATAGTCATTAATTTCTTTATTTAAGAAAACAAATGTATTTAGGACGGAAAAATTTTGAGAACTCTTATTCACTTAATAAATAATAAAGGGATTGAAGTCTTAACGAAATCCAATAGCAAATCCTTATTGTCCTTCGTGTTCGACGCTTATATACTATAACAATCATACCGTACACTTATAGGTGGGAATTTAAAATGTATCAAGTTTGACGTTGTCCGGGAAGGTGTCTAGGATTAATCTTAGTTGTTATTTGAATTTACGACTAGTTTCTTTTGCTATTTGTTTGTTTGTGAACCAGTGACGAAGAATGGAATGCACAATGACGCCATAAAACTCTTGCTTTTTCCCTTTTGTCTTAATGATGGTGCTAAGAGATGGTTGTATTCACATCCTTCTAATAGCTAAGACCTAGCTTAAATCCCTTACATAGCAATGTGCGATAGGAATGGCCAATTTAGGTTTCATGGTGTGGAGGCTGATGACAATACAATGAGCTATTACGACCCTTACGTAGTTTGGTATAGGGACCACACTCATGGATTCATTATCCCTCATGCTACTTATTAACCATCAATGGGGACACTTCAATGGGGAAAGTTCAATATCTTCTATGTTTACTTACTATTGTTTCTTAGGTTATTATATGTGATCCTATAGTATTATTTCAGGCTCATGGATTTGCACATGTTCATATGACATGTGATAAGTATTATTGTCATATCATGCCTCCTAAGGTGCCCCCTCATTTTTGCTCCATGATGACCAACTTTCACAAGCACTCCTCTGGATCTCTCGTACATGTACACTATGCACATGTTCTTCATCCAACCCTAGAAGCAAGGGAAGAAGGTTCAACTAAGGTGGTGATGAACAGTCACTTGATTAAATTGTCCTGGATGACAATAATACTTGCTAACGAACTCGACACTCGACCACTATGTCCTACCAATGAACAAGGTACCTTAAACGGGGAGCGGTTGTGTTGTCTAAGAGGGAAGAAGAAGAATTAAAACAATTTAATGTAATATTTTAGGTGTTGCAATAATCAGGGTTACCGAATTCATAATACGCATAATTCGAATTCGCAATTCGGATTCGCGATTCGTTCAAAATAAGGAATTGAATACGCAAAGTATTACAAAAGAAAACAAATCGTAAATTCGTAATTACTAATACGCTTCATTTACTTGATAAATATGAGATATTAATTAGAGTAATAACTAATTGGAAAAATTTGGAATAAAAGAAATGAGTACAGAATTTGACATGCATTCATTGTTGTGGTTATATGAAATCATCAAATATCACTTTCCTTCATTTTCACAATAAGAAGGCCTAAGGCGGTGGTGGTCTAATTACAAGTAAGCTTTATACTTTTCTAGAGTTCTTCAATCTCCACTATACTTTTAGTATTCAATTTATAAACAATAGAGTATATTATGCGTAATATTTGAATTATATGAACCAAAAATATAAGTCTATCGACTTCGATTCGCTACTTTTTGCGAATTCATATTGAATTTTTAGTTTTTAATACACGAATCGAAATTTTAGAATTCGCTGATATTAATATATAATTCGCGAATTAGTGCGAATTAATTCGAAAACGTATTGCGAATTGATACGGGCGTATTAATTCGCAATTCACACCCTAGGTGAGCGAATTAGGTAACCCTACTTGCATGTATGACATTTAAGTTTTAAGACTTATTGTGTAAACATGTTTGTCCTATCAATGTCATTTTAATGTGTGTAAGCTTTTTATATGAAAACAAGTTGTTCTTCTGACAAATTTCTTGTTTTTTTCTTGTTTTTGTGTTGTGGCTATGAATTATATGTCATTTGAAGTATACATGTGAAGACGTGTTTTGTAATATTTTAGGTGTTTCATGTCTTGACATTTTAGCTCTAAGACTTGTAATCTAAACACCTATGCTAAATACTCTAGAGTGTAAACTTTTTTTTATGCAAACAAGTCGATCTTGTGGCAAAAATTTGATGTGTTAGTGTTATTGTAACAATTTAATGCAATATTATAATGTTTTGCCAAAACTAACACGTTGTCTAAAAAAGAACTTGGCTGAATAGACACGCCACTACCAATAGTGTGTTTACTACGGAAACACGTCAGTGGCAGTGGCGTGTTTGTTTGTCATAGAGGTCAATAGCTACTGACTTCACTTCTGTTGACTCCACTTCTATTGCAGCTTAATAATCACACAATTACTAATGGTGTGTCTTGTAAAACAAACATGCCATTACCAGTGGCTCTGGGCTAACAAAAAAATTTGGGCAACAATACCGTTTTTAAAAGTTTTCAAGTTGGTTAGCATGCAAAGTAAAAGAAGTTGAGAGCAACGGGAAAAATGGCATAATAAAAGATCCAAAAGGAAAAAAAATATGGAAAGTGCATACTCGTGAGCCTCATTACGTGAGTCTTACCTAAAAGGCGCACCTAAAATGCACCGAGGCGCTTTGGCTAGTGCCTCATCCAAGGCGTGCCTTAGGTGGACTAGAGGCACACCTTTTAAACTAAGTCGTGCGCTGGCGGTTGTCTAGGGTGGGCAGTGTGAGGTTGTGTGGAAGGTAGTTGTGGTTGATGATTGTGTAGGAAAAAATGGGTAGTTAGTGGTATTCCCTTTCCTGGAGTAACCAAACAAGAATGAAAGCTTGGGGTAGTCCCTTACCTTTCCGGCTTTCCCCTCATATTCCTCTCTTGCTTCCATTCCCTTACCCTCATCAAACGCGTCGTAAGAGTCTAACACCACCATCTATTATTATTTCCTTCAAATTTTACAAGCAAAGTCACAACCGACCTAAAAATGTTGGAACTTTATAGTACACATATCAATAGTCAATGATAACCATTCTAACCAACTCAATATGAAACATGCACACCCAAAGACAATTTAAGTACATGTGGCAAACAAACAATATTGAATAACAAACCTGTAACAGTAGAGACAATGTTAATATGTATATGCCCCAGTCTCTAGAAATCAAACATGAAAGTTAGAGTCACGACACTGACCTCATATATTGTATTAAGGGAAGCACTTCATTCTCTGTCAAGAGGGGGGCAGAAAAAAGAGGTCAATAGCCATGACAATAACATAGAAAGAAAAAATTATAAAGAACTTTAATATAGCATATTGGTAACTCCGTATTACCCATCTCTCGATTTCAACAGATGACGCAGCAAGCCGTCTTCTTAGAATTGATCTCTCATCTTCACATGTCTCGCCATTAATATCTAGAAGAGTTACAGATATGGTATGGTCACTACTGAGAAGGGGGAGGAATAAAACAGCCGCATGTTTCATTTGTTTGATTTCATGTGTTCTTATGGCCAATTAATGCCCAGGTATACTCGCCACATATCATATGTTACACATTCATCTAAGTTCCAAAGGAATGAAAGATTAATCCTGTCAACAGAAACTAAATACTCTTGATATTAGACGTGAATATAGCATTCCTAGTTAAAGCTCAATTTTATTGTCCATGAATAAACATCCAACTTTTTTTTGCACAACAACAACATTACCCAAGTGCCTTTTTAAGGCACTTGCAAATTGTGGGATAGGGAGGCCGGATGTACGCAGCCATACTCCTATTTTAGCAACACGGAAATGTTATTTTCCTATTAAAGGTTCTGAAAACGAAATACAAAATTATAAAAAGGAGATTCATAGATCATTATAACCACATTCCATACATAACATACATAAAAATAAAAATAAATAAAAAAAAAAAAAAAAAAAAAAAAGGAATAGAGTGATCCAAGTGGAAAATTTATTTATGAACACCCAAGAATAGAAATTAGAAAATTTATTCTCGGAAAGGAGTATCACATGCAGATAGTCATATATGCAGTTGATATAGGCACAACTCTTTACTCGTCATCTATATTCTGACTATTTTGTTTTTGAGAAAAATTTGACTAATAGATAAAGAGTGGAAAAATGGCACCAACAGAACTACTATACGGCACACACAACCACTAACACTATACTTTAGAGGGTTACGTAAATGGACTATAGATTAGGAACATACTTGTTCATTCATATTTGTAAAGGTGGCTCTTATTTCACAAATCTCCTACGAACTAATCCAGAAGAGGTCATAACTATTACTTGATCTTTTCTTATGGTCCATCAAAATGATGATGCAGGCATAAGAAGAAAATACGGTAATAAATAGACAACAAGGAGTATAAGGTGCACAGACATGGAAAGGCAAATGTGTTCCTCACCATAGTAGTAAGAAGACAGGATTGTGATCCGCTCCAGAGGCTGAAAAGGCAAAGGATAAGAAACTAAGACAAGTTTAAACACAAAGTTGAAATTTATTCACTTTTGATCTAAAATTGGAGGAAAGTGGTCGGGAGAGAAGTAGGGGATTGAGACTTTTGTTTGCCTCCAAATCTTTCCTATGTTGGAGGGATTTTAATGTCTTGTACAAGAGAAAATGGATCCCTCCATTTCCCTCCCCACTCCAATACAATCAACGTCGTCAGCTACATGAATCATCCTTTGGAACCGTCAGAGAAGACGAAGTTGGGTAATCAATAGAAAATTCTGTAACGAATTTACAAGGAAAATACTGCATATTTGACAAGGCTGCCTCCTTATATAATGGTGTCCACCGAGTTATTAAAATGTTCCCTCTACGGAACGACCATTATGTAACATAATATCAAGCTGACGTTACGTAACGATCATTATGTAACGAAATATAAAGCTGTCATCCCCCATAATGAAAATTGCGTCACAAAATGCATCGACACACGGCAACTTCACTACGCAAGAAGCATAGAGGTTAGAAACTATAATTAGGGCGGTAAATGAACTGAGCGTGCTCGACAAGCCCTCGGGATCCGCTCGGTCAAAGCTCGGCTCGAGATCGGTCAAACTAAGCTCAAGCTAACCGAGCCTAGCTCGAGCACACTAAGGCTCGGCTCGGGAGCTCGTTTTAGCTCGTTATTTTAAAATTTACTTAAATGTTTTTCAATATATTTACTTAAATTGAATCAATTTTAAAATAAATAAATTAAAATATTAGTTTATAAGATAAAATTACATAATAATTGTTATTATAAGCTAACAAAAAAGATAATATTCTCGTTTGAATTTGAATTTTTAAATCAAAAATTACGTTATAACTAAAATAATGCTCAAAAAAATGGTACGCAAACAAAGCTCGGGCTCGGGTTCGGGCTCGTAAAATAATATATGAGCCGATCCCGAGCCTTGATTTCAAGAGCTCGGGTTCGGGCTCGAACTCGATTTTTACAATATGAGCCGAGCTCAGTCATAGGTATGCTCGAGCTCGGCTCGGCTCCGTTACACCCCTAACTATAATCATGAAGATCAATCTTGATCAAGTTCCAGAAATTGTTTCAGGCAAAGCAAGATTTTTTGCAGATCTGCTCGCTCTATCTCTACGCTTACAAGGACCAAGAGAAAGGAAGTTCAGTCCATCGAATTTGACACCCACTATCATCCACCTTTTAAGAAGATTCGTATTTTCTCTTCAGTTACGACTTCTTGTACTTTTTCATCGGTTATATTCGGTAGCTCGGGGGTATCTAACCCCTCTTTATTTGTATTTTAAATAAACGGTTTGTAGTACCTCCTTTTATTTATGAAAGTTTACTATTGTCGAAAAAAAAAAAAAAATCAAAATCACGATGCACATCTCCATTAATAACACAAAATCAACAGACTGAACACATAAATAACGGGATTCAAACTGACCATCTGTTGGAACAAAACAGGACAGAGTAATAAACAAGTACCATCACGAAGATACCCTCCTTTCTGGTGGGCAACTCTTCAAGTTTGCTTAATGTCTCATCACCTTTGGTGACCTTACCAAAAACTGCATACTGAAGAAATTTGGCAACAACGCACATCAGAAAACCAGGCCTATAAATCATATTGTGCTTCAAAAATTTCAAGAAGTCAACATACTTTTCCATCAAGGTGAGGTGCATTATTAAAAAGCATGGAAAAGGAAGATGATGCACTATCAGGATCTTCATACCTACAACAGGCATTAGATTTCAAGGGAATAAGGTACATATCTATACAATGGACAAGCACACAAATCCATAGCCTAAAGCATGATATGGATGAGACAGTATGTAACAAATAAGTCAACAAGGTTACTTTTAACCCTTTTAAAACAAAACAAAAAAAAGCATGACCCAGGACATGCTTTGAAGTAGTAGAGAAGATGGGACTAGCAGCACCTGCAGCCTCCAAACCCAGTTTAAGGAAATATAATTGCAGCAGAAGAATGTTAGTTTGGATGTGTCATAGTGGTTGTAAGGTTTATGTACTCTATTTTAGTGAGGTCTGAGTTTGATCCTTCCTAGAACCTTCTAAGTGTTTTTATTAATTCTGAGCTGACATTGATGGAACAGTTCAGAGGCAAGAGGATGAACATTGTAACTGAGGCGGCCATGGAGGCTCCAGCTTAGTCTTTCTTAGCAGCATTTTCTATATAATTTGTAATAGACCTCGCTGCATCGTGTTCGTGGTACGCGCCTGAACCCTAACTCAAACTATTTAACTTTCTTGTGACCCAACCCGACTTTCTTAACACGATTATTTTTAAACAGCGCAATTTCATCCAATTCAACCCACCTAACCCATTTAACTTGAATGACATGTTTAACCCGTCATTAAAAAAATGTAGGATTTCAACATTTTGTTTGGATATCTTTTTATAGCTTGGTTTAGGCCATATATGATAATGGGTCCTATGGGTTAATGGGTTAACATGACATCCAAACCTGATTTCAACCTATTTAACTAAACGGGTTAAAACACTAACCCGACTCATTTACCTTTCGTGTCGTGTTCATGTCGACTCAAATACTTAGATGGGTTAAAATGTCTCAAGCCGAACCCGTTAACTACGTGTCGCGTTCGTATCGGGTTATCGGGCGAGATCACTAGTTGCAAGCTCTAATTTGTAACGTTTTCTTTTGTTTTTTATTTTTGCCCCCCATCCAAAAAAAAAAAAAAAAAGAGATTATATTATATTCAAAAATCAATGTAGAAGACTTGAGTACGTAGAAGCAGCAGATACAAAAACAGAACATACCCCCAAGTATAGAAACAAAAAGGTAAGGTAATAATCACCTTCCCATGGAAAGGATTCCCCTAACATGTTTGACCATACTAAATTCACCAACAACCGTTTTCTCAGCTTCCGTCCTCTGGTCAGCATTCATTGGTGCTGTCCTTCCTCCTAAAACATCAGCAACTTGAGCTACAAATCCCTTATCGACCTGTCCAAGCAGATAAACTTTACATCATATTCTAATTTAATGTCAACAGGTTTAAACAAAATCAAGGCAAGATTAAAAAGTCAACACCTCACCCGAAAGAAGTGATTGGTATTGTAGCAACCCAAGCGAACAAGTTTGAAAATGTGTTCAACTGTTTTAGGAGCCACGGTAGGATAGAATCCAAATTCAATATCTCCATAAGTTGTCTGTCATCAGTAAGAATGTCGGAGTTATTGAAACTTGAAACGCACGCCGAAAGAAGGTTATTCCCCTAGGTCTGTACTCATCACTTACGTAAAAGAGAAAATCAAATCCCAGATCATCACCAAATATAGTAAACTTGATTCTATAATCCATATATTCGAATTTTCTATGTGGAACTCTACCCAGGTAGCACAAGCGGCAAATGGAAATCTATAGGCGACAAACTCACAAGTAGAGTTGCCAATATGTTCGAAACTATAAGCTTTTCTAGATTGAGAGTTATCCTTATGAGATTATTCATGTTCATACTACGTGTGAGTAAACTTAAATCAATACGGATTGAACGAAAAAGAGCATTTTCTCAATAATCAATAGTTATTTAAAAAGCCTGAAACTTTATCAAATGCGACAGAATCAAGATCAACCATATTCTTGAAAATGTAATAATTACGATCAACTGATCACCAATATTTGAATGTGATTAGAATAAATGATCTGGGTAGACGCAACCCTAATTTCAACCAAACCATATTGCAAAACCCAACTTTACCATTATAAAAAAAGCTGCAGTTTCACCAAAATTTCCCAATGTTGTACAGAATGAATATTAGTTACAATAAATGTATAAAAAACACGCAATACCAAATGATGAGTAAAACCATCCAAATTTTGAGTAATTTTGTTACCAAATGCAAGTCGTAAGATTAAAGATTAAAAAAGATAAGGGATGTGAAGATAATTAAGAGACATTTGATGTTACCTGGAAAACAACACGAGATGATCCAAGTTGGGGTTGTTCACCAAGTCCAAATGTGAGATTGACGATTAAGAAACCCAGAATTATGAAGGTCTTTTGAATCCCCATCATTTTTCACTGCTTAGTTTGGTTGTAGGTAGGAAGTTCCATTAATCACATGATTTTAGAATCACTAATTGTTCTCTAAGATTACTCTTATAATAAGACCAGCCCAATTCAAAATTGGCCCAACTTTCTCTTCACCTTACTCAATCAGCATCTTCTTTGGTGCTTCCTCTCTTTTGCTAAGCCTCCCTGCTAGACCACATATCAATGCCCAAAAATACTTCTTCTTCGTCCAGACCCCACTGTGTGTTCCGCCCAAAATAAATGATCGGCGATTGTGTTAAGACATATTTGTTGATGATGACATGTCCAATTTAATCGTGTTTCTAAGTGTACCTTTTCAGGTTTACTGCACAACTCAAGCTTGGATTAAGATGTGTTGAATTGTTGATCACCCAAAGATTTAAAGTCAATTGTGTCATCTAATGTACAAGTTAGGGAGTAGAGTATTTAAATGCAATAATAACAGTCAAGACTACTGCTACTCTTGCAAGTAACAATATCCTGGACTGTTACCTTGGTCTGTAACACTTGAAACTCGGTTTCATTTTTCGAAAATCCTTTTTATCACTTTAAATGGCTTGGATTTAAATGACAACTTTCAGATACCTTTTTAAAGAGTTGGGTTTCTAGAAAAAGGTTTAGCTAATTATCAATTCAAATTGTTTCCTCCTTTGTACCAAATTGTATCCTTGATTTTTTATAAAACAAAGTTTGCTTTATGCTATTATTGTCCAAACTTGTCATGTTGTGACTTGTTTTCTATTCTTTGTTTTCTGAAAAACCAAAGGCTTATTTTGGATAATTACAAACCTACTTTTCTTCTTTTATTTCTTAAAAGAGTGCTCTCTTTTGTGCAAGTTTGGGAAAGAGTTAATCTTCATCACATGTGAAGACTTTTGATTTACAAAACCCTAGCTTGCTTACCCTCTCTATAAAAGGAGTGTCTCTTCTCACTTCTTCCTTAAGACTTTTCTGAGAATTTAATTGAGTTTGCAAAATTGCTTTCAAGTTTAAAAACCGTTTTAATATTTTGCAAAGCTTTCAAAGTCTTCAAGTGTTACAGTCATAACAACCGTTGCTTTAAGTACTAAACTCTCTCACTTATGAACCGTTTGATCTTGTAAGTTGTCCATATCAATACTTGTTAAGAATCAGTCCGTGGAAACTTGATCCTTATAAACGTTCTAAGTTAGAGTGTAGAGTTCATAGACGGAGTAGTCTTAGAACTCGTGTCGCAACCGGAGTAGGTTGTTGGTCCTTTTGTTGTTAGTGTTTCAAAGTAGTCAGAGTGATTACATCACTTATCAATAAAAGAAGATTGGACGTAGGCCTTTAGAGTGTCGGCCGAACCAATTCAAAATCATTGTATTGTTTATCTCTTCGCTTTTAATTCCGCTGCAACTTATTTGCTCGTTTTCCTTTTACGATTTTGTTAGTAACAGTCTTGGATACTGTCACTCCTGGTCTTCTGTTTCACTTCATAAACTAAGACTATCGTGTAACAGTCAGAACAACTGTTACCTTCAAACGTCACTTGTTTCTTCGAGCTTCCGTGATACACACTTAATCATTTCATTTAAGTGATGTATCCATTTGCTCTTAACATTGTTCATCAACTTATCTTTAAACAATAGAGATTTAAGTTGCAATTTCAGTTAAACTCATTCATCGTTTTTTAATATAACATTTGCAAAGCCATCAGTAACAGTCTGTCTCACTGTTGCTCTAGTCAGTTCAACAATACGCCTTTTAACTTTCATTTAAAAGGGGTGTTTGTTAGATACTTGAGATATCATTTCATTTGACTAACTTAAATCAATTAAGTTTAGTCAAAACTTTTAAAAAGTACATAATTCACCCCCTCCCCCTCTTAGGTACTTAGAATCCATAAACTCTTCAATTGGTATCAGAGCCTCGTGCTCTTGATCAAGGCTAATGGCGCTTAGAGTTTGATTCTTGGGTAATGGATTTCGAAAAACACTCCAAGATCCCGGTCTTTACTGGTGCGAATTTTGGATGGTGGAAACTCAAAATGGAACATTACATCAAAAGTATCGACTATCAATATTGGACCATCATCCAAAATGGACCTCTTGTCATTGAGGAAACCGACATCCTAACCGGTTTCACCAAAATCAAAGAGGAAAGAAATTACAATGAAAATGATTTCAAATTGCCGAAAAGAAGTCCAAGGCAATGTCGATTCTTCAACGTTGTGTTAGTGAGGGGGAAGTTAGTCGAATCTCTGGATGTCCTACGGCAAAATTTATTTGAGACTCTCTTGCACTTGCTTATGAGGGGACTTCCCAAGTTAGAAAACACCGTATTGGCCTTCTCATGCAACAATATGAGATGTTTGGAATGTCAAAGGACGAGTCCATAAATAGCTTTTCTTCACGTTTTTCTTGTATTATTAATGAGCTAAAAAGTCTAGGAAGGAATTTCGAGTCCGTGGACATCATTCGGAAAATCCTTCGTAGTCTCACCTCTAAGTGGCAACCCAAAGTTACCGCTATAGAGGAAGCCAAAGATTTGTCAACCCTATCTCTTCATGAACTAATGGTTTCACTAATGGCTCACGAGTTCAATCTCGACAAGCATTCTCGTGAGTCTTCAAAGGGAAGGAGTCTCGCTCTCACGTCCTCTCCAAGCGATGGAGAAGACGAGGAGGAAGACGGGTTTGCTATGTTCTCAAGGAATCTAGTTGGGTTGGTCAATGATCAAGGAAATAGAAAGTTCAATAATAATTACTCGAAAAAACGTTTTCTTAAGAAACGGCCTAGTTCCACTGTGGGATGCTTTAAGTGTGGTGATAAAACTCACCAAATTAAAGAATGTCCCAAGTGGGATGAAATCAAATCAAAGGAAAAACGAGATAAAAGTTAAAAAGGACTACAAACATAGAGTCATGACCGCAATTTGGGGAATGTCCGACTCCGAGGAAGATGAGGAACTCATCGAGGAGCAACTAGAGGCTAAAATGTGTATTTCACAAAATCTCAAGAACAAAGTCTCTAAATCCTCAAAAATTGAACACCTTAGATGCCTCATGGCTAATCCCGATGACTCTGAATCCGATTCCGATAATGAGGTAAATCATCTAAAGGCCAAGGCTAGAACTTACTCCAAGGAGAAAGTATGTAAGCTTCTTGATCAACTTTTCGATAAGTGTCGTTTTCAAAATGTAAAGCTAGATGTCATGCAAAATGAGATAGAAGAAATCGCCCAAGTGAATGTCCTTCTTAAAAATGAACTTAAAGCCACAGACTGTGTGACTGTTACTTCTGAGATGCATGATGAGATAAAAAGAGTCAAGAAAATCAACAAAGACCTGTCCCACGAACTAGAGTGTCTTAAGATGATCCCCACGGATGTCTCTGACCCTGAAAATGTCAACACCACCTTGGTGATGCAAGTTTCCTTGCTAACCAAGGAACGTGATGACCTTTTGAAGGACAAAGATGAATTGTATGACCTAGTGGTTGAGATAATTGACTTAAGAGAAACAGTATCTGAAACTGTTGCTTCCAACAAAGATCTAGCTAAGTCAAATGAACATGTCAAACATTTTGCCAATGAAAACGAGCGTCTTAAAATTGAATTATGTGATCACAAGAAAGAAATAGGAGTTCTTCATGAAAAGCTTGCCTTTTTTCCAAAAAGGTATGCCCGAATGTAGCACCTGTAAGTCTAATGCTCACAAAAGATCCGAAGAATTAGTTGATCTAAACAAACGTCTTGATAAAATGACATCTAAGTATGAGGATTCTAAAGAAAGAATTGGATACCTTGTGTCTAAACTCAATGCTCACACTCATAACTTCATAGTGGAAAAAATATTGTCTATAGAAATTGAAAATGATAATGAACTCAAAAGGGAAAAGGAAAAGAACTTGCATCTCCTCACTAGAGTCAATGATTTGACTAAAGAACTTGTGAATGCTAAAAATATCACTGAGAAATGGGAAGGAAGCTAAGTCAAACTGTCTTAAATTTTCTCACTAGTCAATTCGAAAGATGTGATAAAGTTGCCGGCTTAGGTTTTAAATAGAACAGTCAGACAAACTGTTATATACAGAAACCTAAACCCGATTTTAGGAGAAGGAAATATGTTGGTCTTCCCGAATACATTATTTGCAACTATTGTGGTAAAAATGGTCATGTCTTTAATGCTTGCAAGAAAAGACATAATGACATTAACAAGAACATTAAAGTTGTAAAGCAAATGTGGATTAGGAAAGACATTGTGAGATATGTTGATCATAAAAGGGGACCCAAGTTTGTTTGGGTTCTTAAACTCAAAGTCTAATCTTGTGTAGGGCTTGGTGAGAGGCGGCCGCAATTGGTACTTGGATAGTGGATGCTCTCCTCACATGACGGGTGATAGAAGCCAATTCCTCTCACTTAAAGCTTATGATGGTGGCACGGTAACGTTTGGTGACAATAAAAAAGGTGAAGTAATAGGCATTGGAAAGGTTGGTAAGTCATCGTTACTTTGTGTCGACAACGTGCGGCTTGTCAAAGGTTTGAAGCATAATCTCCTTAGTATTTGTCAACTTTGTGATAAGGGTAATATTGTTGAATTTAGTGTTAATTTATGTCGTATTATTGATGATACAACCCATGAGTTGATTCTTGAAGGTAGACGTGTCAAAGATGTTTACTTAACCGATTTGAACATGCTATCCGGTCATACTATGTCTTGCATGAGTGTAATTAAAAATGACCCTTGGTTGTGGCACAAAAGATTTGGACATGTTAGTGCTAAAACTCTTAATACCCTTAGAAGACTTGACCTAGTTGAAGGTTTTCCTAACATGAAGTTTGAATTTGATAAGTTATGTGATGAATGTGCTAGATGCAAACATATTTGAAGCTCCTTTAAATCCAAAAAGTGTGTTAGTACCATTCGTCCTCTTCAACTATTACATATTGACCTTTGTGGACCTATGAGAACTAGGAGTAGAGGTGGTAGTCGTTATGTGTGTGTTATTGTTGATGATTTTTCTAGATTTGTTTGGGCTCTCTTTTTAAGCTCTAAATATGAGGCATTTGATGAATTTCAAATTTGGTTAAAAAGAATCCAAAACAAACTTGACTTAAAACTTGTTTCCATAAGAACGGATCATGGAACCGAATTTGAAAACTCATCATTTGGTGCCTATTGTGATGATAATGGCATTGACCACAATTTTTCGGCTCCTAGAACTCCTCAACAAAATGGAGTTGTTGAACGCATGAATATAAGTCTTGAAAGTATGGCTAGAACTATGTTGTTATGTAGTAAATTGCCTAGAAACTTTTGGGGTAAAGCGGTAAATACCGCTTGTTACATTTATAACCGTGTTATGATAAAGAGCATACTTAATAAAACACCATATGAATTACTACGTGGAAGAAAGCCTAATATCTCATATTTTAGATGTTTTGGTAGCAAATGTTTTGTCCATAACAATGGTAAAAATAACTTGGGTAAATTCGATCCACGTAGCGATGAAGCGGTTTTTATTGGTTATTCCGATCATAGCAAGGCTTATAAAGTGTACAATAAACGAACCATGTTAATTGAAGAAAGTGTCCATGTCATTTTTGATGAATTTAGCATACTTGGACAGGTACAAATTGTAGAAGATGACGATGATGATGATGATGAGTTCAAAATTGGTCTTGTTCGAAAGGACTTTGTGTTTGAAGAAGTGGAAGCATTGAACAATGACGCTGATCTGCAACAACCTCAGGGACTGTTACCTCCAAATAAAAGCAACAATCCAGGGGGAACACGTGGTAACTCTCATCCATGTTTTTCTTCTCGGACGCAATGCACTCCAACGATCGTTGCCTCCACTTCCAGAAATGAAGCAACTCAGGATAGTGTTGAGGATGACCACTCTAATCAGGAGGAAACAGTCACTAAGACTGCTACTGCTGAGGGGAAATAAGAAACCATTGTTCCAAAGAAGTGGAAACATCAAAGCTCTCATCCACTCTCAAATCTCACAAGTGATCTCAATTTTGGAATTCGAACAAGAGCCTCTCTCAACAATCTTGCCCATCTTGATGAGTATTGTGTCCACAATGCTTTTCTCTCTCAAGTGGAACCAGCCAATGTGACAATCGCCCTGATTGATGCTGACTGGTTAATAGCTATGCAAGATGAACTCAATCAATTCAAGAGGAATGGGGTATAGCACTTAGTCCCTAGACCATCTAATCGTACCGTCATTGGTACTAGATGGGTCTTTCGCAATAAGCTTGATGACTCGGGAGAAATCGTAAGGAACAAGGCTAGACTAGTGGTGCAAGGTTATAGCCAACAAGAGGGTATTGATTACGATGAAATTTATGCACCGGTAGCTAGACTTGAAGCCATACGATTACTTATAGCTTTTGCGGCTCACAAAGGCATTAAACTTTTCCAAATGGATGTCAAAACAGCTTTCTTAAATGGTATTTGGAAGAGGATGTCTTTGTGGAGCAACCTCCGGGCTTTAAAGACAATGATTTACCTAACCATGTTTTCAAATTAGACAAAGCTCTTTATGGTTTAAAACAAGCACCTAGGTGTTGGTATGATAGATTGTCTAAATTTCTTATTGAAAATGGTTTTAGAAGAGGCTCCATTGACAAAACACTGTTTTTAAAGTCACAGGCTGCTGAACTGTTGGTTGTCCAAGTATATGTTGATGACATTATATTTGGTGCAGCAAATAAACTCCTTTATGTGTACTTTTCGGAACTAATGAAATCGGAGTTTGAAATGAGCATGATGGGTGAGCTCGGATTTTTCCTTGGGCTCCAAATCAAGCACACAAAGGATGGAATCATGATCCATCAACAAAAGTACATTAAGGAAATGCTTAAGAAATCTGGGATGACTAATGGTAAGTCTCATGATACACCTATGGTAGCCGGGTCTAAATTGGACAAAGATGAATTCGGTAAGAATGTTAGTGAAAAGGTGTATAGAGGTATGATAGGCTCACTTCTTTACTTGACCGCAAGTCATCCCGACATTCTCTTTAGTGTTTGTTTATGTGCTAGGTTCCAAGCAAATCCTAAAGAATCCCATTTTAAAGCCGTTAAACAAATTCTTCGGTATTTGATTGGAACACAAGATCTCTACTTATGGTACCCCTTATATTGTCCATTTGATCTTATAGGTTTTTCCGATGCGGATTATGCGGGTTGCACGGTAGATCGAAAGAGTACATCCGGGATTGCAACATTCTTGGGTCCTTGTCTCATTTCATGGGGCTTAAAGAAACAAAATACGGTGGCTCTTTCAACGGCCGAAAGTGAGTATGTTAGTGCCGCACATTATTGTTCTCAACTTCTTTGGGTAAGACAACAACTCCTAGACTTTGGTATTATTTATGACTTCGTCCCCATCATGTGTGATAATACGAGTTCAATAAATATATCCAAAAGTTCGATTCAACATTCTAAGACTAGGCATATTGAGATTCGTCACCATTTTATTCGTGATCACGTAGAAAAAGGGCATGTTAAACTTATTTTTTGCAAAACTGAAAATCAAATTACCGACATATTTACTAAACCACTTGCAAGAGAACAATTTGAAAAACTTAGGTTACAAATTGGTTTAATTAATTGCATGTAATCTTTGTGTGAATTTAACTAATCCCTCATATGATTGACTAGAACGGGTTTGCTATCTTTTATTCTAGTTTATTCATTCCATGTTATGTCCATAATCGATAAATCGTGTGTGTGCTTAATAATCACTCAACCGCATGTCTAGTCTTGTGTTTAATGGTACATACCCTATTGAATGAGGACACCTCCCCTCTCAAATCAATTCGAATACCAACCTTTTCAACCACCTTCAAATGGATGTCTCTTACTCTTCAAATCGCTCAAAATCCTTCATTTTCAATACCCAAATATCTCACCCCTTCACATTCAATTCACTTATGTTGCAAAGGTATATGTGAAACAAAGAACCAAACAACTACATGTTCTACATATGCATCAAGAGATGATTGAGAAGTTGGTTGGAAAAATGGAGAATGAGAAAAAAAAAAGGTGGAAAGAAATGGGAAGACAATATACGAAATGTCAAAGTGATTGTAATTACTGGAAACGAGATAGATGACATTGAGGGCGTCCTTCTTGAGAAAAGAAGTAAAGCGAAAATTTGGGAGAAATAAAAAGGAAGTCACAGTGTATGCCACTGTTGCTATGCTCAAAGGTCAAGATCAAATTTGTCAAGAATTTTCATGAAATGAGAGCAACATACAAGAAGTTGATGTTCCCTCATCACATGTTGTGTACTAAGCAAAATATAAGAAGTTGATGTTCCTTCATCACATGTTGAGAACTCATATCGGTGCATACCTTGGTGGTTTCAAATATGTACAAAGTCCAATGCAATAGTAGAGATGATTGTGACTCCGACCTTCATTGTCAAACCTCAACCATTTTGAAATCCTCTTTATTATACACAAAAAACGATGACCAAACTTCCGCACCCTGAATTTGCCCATACTCAAACTTGTCTTTTGCCTTACACATCTTGTCCCTCTCTCATTATCATTAGGTGGTGTACTAATTAAACTATAGCTTAGCCTTGTTGAACTTTGTGTTTGGACTCATGTTTAAACCTTTGCTTTGTGTTGACCTTGTTATTATGATGCAACTATGGTTGTCTTTCATGTGACGTCTCATGCATGATTATTCTATCTCCGGGGGTAGCCTCTTACCTTTTTGATGATGTCAAGAGGGGGAAAAGGGAAAATTCATGTTCTTTCTACTTGCTTATTGATAAAACTCTTGCTATGTGGTGGATTATATATGTTAGTAATCTTGTTCTAGGCTTTGTGTGTTTCTTAAGTCTACATTGCTCTTATTTCTACCCTCATGATTTATCTTGGACTGACCACTTAAGGGGAACTCAATGGGAAGATTAATTTTATGGGGCTTGTCATCATCAAAAGGGGAATTTATTAGGACATATTTGTTGATGATGATATGCCCAATTTAATCGTGTTTCTAAGTGTACCTTTTCAGGTTTACTGCACAACTCAAGCTTGGATTAAGATGTGTTGAATTGTTGATCACCCAAAGATTTAGAGTCAATTGTGTCATCTAATATACAAGTTAGGGAGTAGAGTATTTAAAGGCAATAACAACAGTCAAGACTACTGCTACTCTTGCAAGTAACAATAGCCTGGACTGTTACCTTGGTCTGTAACACTTGAAACTCGGTTTCATTTGTCGAAAATACCTTTTATCACTTTAATTGGCTTGGATTTAAATGACAACTTTCAGATTCCTTTTTAAAGAGTTGGGTTTCTAGAAACAGGTTTAGCTAATTATCAATTCAAATTGTTTCCTCCTTTGTACCAAATTGTATCCTTGATTTTTTATAAAACAAAGTTTGCTTTATGCTATTATTGTCCAAACTTGTCATGTTGTGACTTGTTTTCTATTCTTTGTTTTCTGAAAAACCAAAGGCTTATTTTGGATAATTACAAACCTACTTTTCTTCTTTTGTTTCTTAAAAGAGTGCTCTCTTTTGTGCAAGGTTGGGAAAGAGTTAGTCTTCATCACATGTGAAGACTTTTGATTTACAAAACCTTAGCTTGCTTCCCTTGCTTACCCTCTCTATAAAAGGAGTGTCTCTTCTCACTTCTTCCTTAAGACTTTTCTGAGAATTTAATTGAGTTTGCAAAATTGCTTTCAAGTTTAAAAACCGTTTTAATATTTTGCAAAGCTTTTAAAGTCTTCAAGTGTTACAGTCATAACAACCGTGGCTTTAAGTATTAAACTCTCTCACTTATGAACCGTTTGATCTTGTAAGTTGTCCATATCAATTCTTGTTAAGAATCAGTCTGTGGAAACTTGATACTTATAAACGTTCTAAGTTAGAGTGTAGAGTTCATAGACGGAGTAGTCTTAGAACTCGTGTCGCAACCGGAGTAGGTTTTTGGTCCTTTTGTTGTTAGTGTTTCAAAGTAGTCGGAGTAGATTACATCACTTATCAATAAAAGAAGATTGGACGTAGGCCTTTAAAGTGTCGGCCAAACCAATTCAAAATCGTTGTGTTGTTTATCTCTTCGCTTTTAATTCCGCCGCAACTTATTTACTCGTTTTCCTTTTACGATTTTGTTAGTAACAGTCCTGGATACTGTCACTCCTGGTCTTCTGTTTCACTTCATAAACTAAGACCATCGTGTAACAGTCAGAATAACTGTTACCTTCAAACGTCACTTGTTTCTTCGAGCTTCCGTGATACACACTTAATCATTTCATTTAATTGATGTATCCATTTGCTCTTAACATTGTTCATCAACTTATCTTTAAAAAATAGAGATTTAAGTTGAAATTTTCAGTTAAACTCATTCATCGTTTTTTAATATAACATTTGCAAAGCCATCAGTAATAGTCTGTCTCACTGTTGCTCTAGTCAGTTCAACAATACGCCTTTTAACTTTCATTTAAAAGGGGTGTTTGTTAGATACTTGAGATATTATTTCATTTGACTAACTTAAATCAATTAAGTTAAGTCAAAACTTTTAAAAAGTACCTAATTCACCCCCTCCCCCTCTTAGGTACTTAGAATTCATAAACTTTTCAGATCGTACTCCAACTAACCTCACTGCAGATATCATCATACAATCAGGGGTTATTAACTTAAAATAATAAATTGTGAAACACTTAGTTAGTAAACTAGAAAGAATATTTTGAAATACAAAGTTATCAGGGTAAAATTACTAGTTCTTAAACTAAACATCTTAGAACTCTAACACTTCAAGCTTACAACATAAAATCAAAAATAAAGACTCAATCTTAACTGTGAAGTTTTCAATATACAAACATGATTATCATGTTAAAAGCATCAGAATTCTATAACTTGGTTGTTGGTCATCGTCATTGTTGTTGCTCTGTGGCTCGATGGTTGTCGACATTCTTCTATAAAGGTAGTGGGGATGGGTGATGAGGGTAGGGATTGCGGAGGTGGTCGGGATGAGATGCAGTTCACGGCGATCGGAGGTGGTGGGGATGCATTTGTTATTAGGACTTAAACGAGTGTTAGGGCGGGTTTCTTTATTTGTTTTGATATTCACTCTTTTTGGTGGGCTAGTTCTTCTATTGGGCCCATCCTATGTTATAGGACGGTCCTATAGGAGAGTTTCTGATTAATTAAATATAAGGCTTTTCTTTGTTCCTACTTATCCATAAATCAACACTTGCCAACCCGTATTGGGTAACAATTGTATATGAGTTGTCTTGGCATAAGTAGTGGGCTTGCATTAATTTTTTATTAACTTAATCATCTTGAGACAGGAAATTGGTCTAACCATGGATTAAATCCACAGGCCTCGCAACACTATTGTTTCTCGGTGGTTGTTATTGGTTTTGGGCCAATAACATATCATTTGAATTGTTTTCTAAAGACATAACACTCGCATTTTATCAAATGGTTAATAATATGAAACGAATTATCAAAACTGGGGTGTATAAGGATAGACGGTTTATGAATGGTTTTATGCCATTTTACTTGTTTCTCGAAAGGTTAGCGTAAAAAGCCATTTATTATAACATTGTCAATTAAATTTGAGCCTCATCGTCGGGTATCCGTAAGGCTAGTAGACAACTTTGAGGTGTCTACAGAAACCCCCACTTTGACCGAGTCTGAGTAGGACGAAGGTCAAAGTAGTCTGGTCGGGAGAGTTAAAGGTTAAGAAACATACCTGAGCCTCTTATATTACCCGTCTGGAGTAGCTGGTTAAACATAGAGATCATAAAACTTTGTTTTACAACTTGAATGGAAGCTAGCATGGCAAAACTTTGTTTCACCGGTCTGGAATCTGGTAAAGCAAAACTTTGTTTGGCTGGTCTGGAATCTGGAATAGCCAAACTTTGTTTAGCTGGTCTGGAATTTGGAATAGCCAAATTTTGTTTAGCTGGACTGAAATCTGGAATACCCAAACTTTTTTTAGCTGTCCTGGAATCTGGTAAAGCAAAACTTTGTTTTGTTGCTGGTAATCTGGTTAAGCAAAACTTTGTTTCACTTAAGAGTGAACCTGCAAAATCTGATATCACAAGCTCGAATATGTATTAGGGCCCGCCGACCGAGGAATTCAAAATTTTATTTTGAAATGGGATTAGAATGTAAAATCTGATTTTACAAACTAGGATTTGCAAAATTTATTTCGCAAAAAGGCAAATTCGGAGAATGTTATTTTAAGAACTTAAATGCATGCCAGGGCCTGCCGACCAAGTTTAATTTCAAAATTTTATTTCAAAAAAAAAAACTAAATTTTAGAATCGTAAAATTTTATTTCACGAAATAGGATTGAATTACAAAATTTTATTTTGCATAAAGATTAGGGTGAAATTTTATTCCACGAAATGGCTGGAGAATTGCAAAATTTTATTTCGCAAAAAGATTAGATTGAATTTTTTTTTTTCACAATCACTGACTGAAATAGGCTGGAAATTTGCAAAATTTTATTTCGCATGAAGATTAGGCTGGAAGTTTTCACAATCATTGATTTTGAATTTGGCAAAATTTTATATTACGAGAAAAATGAGACTTTATGAGAAGCCCCCACTTTAGATGAATCTGGAAGATAAATGACAAAGTAGTCGACTGGGAGTAGTTAGTGACAAATATATGACACCTAAAATGCAAATGCATGTCCTGGACATAATGCATGTATGATTAATGCAAAAAAGGAGTATTTTCTAAAACAGTTAAAATGATTATCGAATTTTTGAAAAGATTTTTTTGAAAAAGATAGGGTATGACCCAAATGTGATCCAAGTAGAAAGACTGCACACTGACTGGACATTTTTACTTTGGAAGTAGCTCACAATTTCTCTGGTGTGAAGAATGTGTTTCATTTTTATTTGACTTGTTAATTTGAGTTATTCTTTGACGAGTTCCGCCCTCTTTACAGTAACAGGTTCTACTAATTAAGCAAAACTAATACCATAGAAACAAAATACTTTTGTGACCGTATACGTTTAGTGTACATCCCCCGAATTCTTTGATGCTAAACGAGGGTGATAAATGGAATGAAGTAGAAGGTGTATGGTGTTAGAAGATACTGGAGACCCGTGTGTCTTGTCACTCACCTAAATGAATGAAAGGATCGTCCCAAGAGGAATGAAGACAAAGTAAATGTGGATTAACTCGTCTGAGAAATGAAAAAAAAATGACTAATTTGCAATTTGATTGCAAATTGACTTCAACTTTTTTTGTGTTCTGAATTTTTGAGACTGGATTTGTATCTACTTGAGATCATATGTTTTGTCTTTGAATGCTTGAGACTTTTGTCGCTGGATTTGTATCTATTAGAGATCATCTTTTTATGGTCTTTGACTTTTGAGACTTTTGTCACTGGAGTTAATTACAACTTTGACTTGAATGTTTGTTGACTTGTAAGTATTTTGAGCTTGTATTAGTACTTGGACTCACATCTTAAGTTCATTCTAAGGGGCTAGTTGTAACACTACGGATTTTCTTTAGCGACTACTCGACCGAGTAGAGCCTACTCGGCCGAGTAGTGCTGCTGTTGTGAGTTGTTTTGGTTCTGCCCACTACTACAAAAATAGGAATAAGTAACGGGTGATAGAGAACGGTCAAATTAGATAACCGTTCTATAGAAATTAAGAGAACGCTTTTCTTAGATAAGCGTTATGTAAAAAAAGAATAGAGAACGCCTTCCATATTAACCGTTCTCTACATTTATTAACTCGTCATAGAAATCTCTAGAACCCTCAAACAATAAGAAAGACTAATATAGCCTTTCATTCTTCACACAAAACCACTCGCTCGTTCGTTCGCAACCTCCGATAGCAGCCACCGATAGCATCCCATCGCCGCTCACCAGACTCAAGTACGTCGCTCTCCATCGTTGCCTTGCATCCCAATTTTTCGAAACCCTAATCCCCAAATCAATCGTACTTGCTTTGATAAGTTTTTGGGTTGATTTTATGTAGCGAATTAGAGTTCTATTTTTACAGAGAATCAAGTTCTATTTGGCAAATTCCTGAGTTACCTACCTATAGATATTGCTAGTGTTTATGGATTTGAAACTTTATTACTCTTCAAAGTCTACCTAGAGATATTGCTATTGTATATGGTTTTAATAATTTTAATTTGGCCCTGTTGAATTAGGAAATTGGATTTTTGTGCACTATTATCAGTAATTTTGTCATTTTACAATCTGGATAGTTCATATTATTGATTAATCGGAGTTGAAATATGTTAGTTACATTAATGTTGAGCTTGTTTAATATGGCAGACATGGAGCTTGCCTAATATGGGTAGTAACTCGTTTGATTTCAATTTGGAGATCACTCGTTTTCTACTGATCTATGGTTTAATTTGTAGGTAAAAGTGAGAGGTTGAGGATGAAGAAATTGGTAGAGTTGAGCAAGCGTATTGAATCCGTTCACTGAAATAACTCAAGGAAAACTTGTTATGGATTATCAGGTTTGTGTGGTGTAATTTAATTTCAATTCCCCCTCTTTTTTTTGTCTTGTATTTATATCTACGGTTGCTGAGGATTTTGTCTAATCAATGTTACCGCCCTACTCTCTTTACATAAATTTGTTGCCTCATGCTGGATTTTGGCTAAATTAACTAAGAATGCCTGCTCAGATACACATTAAGAAGGGGCTGATTACATGTTAGACTCACTACTTAGTTTATATGCATTCGCAGCTGTTTATATTACTGCGTAGTTTTAGAATTAGAAGTGAAGATTAGAGGAAATTTTGGATTAATAACAAAGAGCAACTGCATTATTACCTAAATCTTAAAAATTCTAATGATATTCATATTTATGTGTATTAACACTATTAAGACACAAGACGAGTGTGGTCATTACTTAAATCTCAACAATGCTAAAATGAGTGTGGTTATGGTTTGGTCACTCTATGCATTATGACCATTTTTTTTTTGTTTCTGCAATCACTCTCTACATTTAGTTCTGGTTTGGGTTGTGATGAATTGGGTTCAAAGATTAAGACTTTGGTGGGTTTTGTGGGTAGTTGGGTGCCCTTTTGCATAAGTGTACGATCTTCAGTAAAGCCAATCTGATACGTTTGTTCAATAGAATGTGAGGTGTGTTTTAGTTATGGAATTGAATTGAATTGAGGGAGTAGTAATGTTAATGTGATGTAATGAATGATGTGAATATGACTATTATCAGTATATTTGAATGTTAGGCTTTATATTAGGAATGTTATGGTTGTTAGCTTGGTGTAGAAATTAAAAGTTGATAGCTTGTTTAATATGGCTGACATGGAATATCTTTATGAAGATTACTGAAGATTAAATGTGGCAGCAACCCCGCAATGCATGTAGGCTATGTACACTGTATTAGTGTACAAATATAAACGGAGAGTCCTGTAGCAATTGTTTAAGCTCCCTTCATCGCACTTACATGGTTTCCTAATAAGTTGCTTTTATATTTCAGGCTGTGTTTTATTATTTGGGGGATTGCTAGCTTATACTAATGATTCAAATCAGAGGTAAGTAATACTAGAGTTTTTGTATGGTTTTATCTTAATTTGTTTATGACTGTTATGGTAATTTTCTTGTACTCTCTCAATTTAATCATGTTTTATAATTTGACAAGATTTACAACGCTATAAGCCGACATGTGGTTCCTTTTAGCTTATTCCGCATCTTAATCATGTTAATTCATCCCGTTGGCGATTTGGTATAAATTTCCTCGGTAAATCGTTCCTAATTTTTATTCGTTTCCTATCGAACTGTTATCATTTCATTTATTTTCTCCTTTTAGTTTTCTCTTTGAAAGTGCAGCAATGCTCACTGACATTGTTTTTCGGTTTATTGATGCCTAATGTATGTGCTTTGATCAACTGCCGATTATTATTTCACGATTTAAAAGTTGTTTTTCTCCTCTATAGTTGGGAGCAAACACTATCCTGGTTGTTTCCCTTGTTGTCTGCAAAGCTGGAGCCCAGGTCAAGAAAATTCCATTGTACAAGGTATGTTTTTTCCCTCTATGTCGAGGGTTACTTTTTTTGGAACTCTAGTGGTTTGAGTAATTATGATATGTATTCGTTTTGATACAATAATGCTGAGCTTATTTTTACATGTTCTCTATCGCAGGTGGTTATTGGGATGGATGTTGCTGCATGTGAGTTTTACAAGGAGGACAACTGGACAAGTCATATGACTTAAACTTCAAGGAAGAGGTATGCTTCAGTTGCCTTTCAAATTGGTTAAGATCGATTTTGTTTGATCGCGACAGAATGTTTACTGATTGGACTTCACCGACTGCGATGTTTACAGAACAACAATGGGTCACAAAGGATTTCTGGTGAGGCCCTCAAGGATCTCTACAAGTCATTTGTGGCTGAGTAACCCATTGTGTCAATTGAAGATCCTTTTGACCAAGATGACTAGGAGCACTATGCTAAGATGACCGCAGAAATCGGAGACAAAGTACAAATTGTTGGAGATGATCTCTTGGTGACCGCAGAAATCGGACCTACTTTGCTCGCTGTTTTGGCTCTGGCTATGAAACAACTGTATTGGTATTGGACTATTGGTATTTGATTTTAATGAGAATAAATATATTAATTTTATCCAAATATCATCAATATTACTTTTTTTTTTAAAAAGCTAAGAGGGATAGAGAACTGTTAGCTTACCCAACCGTTCTCTTTTACTAGGAAAAGAGAACGCTTATCGGGTGTTCTCTAAAGCTCATTTCAGCCGTTCTCTATGATTATGAATACAAAACGCCTCTTCTAACAGTTCTCTAAGCTTTAGAGAACGCTGAGTTGGAGAACGCCTCTAAAGCGTTCTCTAATGGTAATTCCAACAGTTCTCTAAGCCTATTTCTGTAGTAGTGGCCGATGAATACTCGGCCGAGTATAGTTAATACTCGACCGAGTAGAGGATACTCGGCCGAGTATAACTTTACTCGGTCGAGTATGCGGTCTGGCGAGTGTTATTTTGACGGTTTGATTAGGGAATGTTTAAGATTTATTTTAAATCCCGCGTCAGTTTTCAAAACATCTTTTCAACTTCATCAGTTTCTACGTTACCCTAATTAAACCCTAATCATTCCCTAATCTTTCCCTTAATCATTCCGTAGCATCGTCGTGTGGGTAATCTTCGTGACTCTTGCTTATAAGTTCTCGTTGCACTGTTGGTAAGTCCTATCTTTATGATTATTTGTACTCTTTGGGTTTACTGTACATATATGGAAATGGGATTTTGGGAATTGTGCAATGTGTAATTGTGTTACATGATTATTGTATTGGAGAAGACTTCGTAGAGGAGCCTTTTTGATTGTCTGTGTTGCATACTACTGTTGGTTGTTAAGGTAGGGTTTCCTACTCAGTTTACTGTTATTGTAAGACATGTTGTTGTGATTTGTGTTATCTGTTGATCATCGAAGTATGGAGGTTGTTGTGTTGATGTTGGTGTAGGGGTGTTGAGATGGTAGTGATATCTTGTGATTGTGATTGTGGTGGAGTCACTTGCGGGAGTGGCTTCACACCCTAGTTCGCCCTCCGTGGAACCCGCCATGGGAGGGGATGTGCACATTAAGGGACAGGGGATTGTTTGTCGCTCATTGAGGAGCCGACTAGGTGGGATCGGGCCGCGGTCACCCATCGGCGGCGAGGATTACCTTGCGATGGGTAATCTGGCGGGCTACACACTTTGGTGTGTAGTCGGTTCTTGTATGGACACAAAGATTAGAATTGGAAGATGATCGATTGATTATATCGTTTGTCCATCTTATATTGTTTGAGTAATCTGACCCCGTTGTTGTTTGTGGTATCTGCGGTGATCCATTCGGGGATGGTGAGCAAGCTTGACAGGTATTGCTAGTGTGAGCTTGGGGACTGTCTTGGGAGGAGTGCCGTCACGAGTCATAGCATCACCAATTGAGTCTTAGGTGGATTTCTTTTGTTATCAGACTTTGTAGTTGTAATTTTGTTAAAACAGTATTTGAGTTTGGTTGATGTAAGCTTTACACTTTACCGTACTTTAATAAATGTGCTCAGTTCAGACGCTTTTGGTATATACTAACCTCGGGCAACCGAGATGGTAACATGCTTTCATGGTAAGGTGGTCCTGGTAAGGCACCTTGGTATGAGGGGGTGTTACAAAGTGGTATCAGAGACGAAGATTCCGGCACCTAAACAAATGAATATAATGAACCTAGGGAGTCTAAATAAAATGAACCCGGGGAGAGTTGTCTGGAGCTACCGCAAAGACTCGGGAGACGTTTCCGGAGTCGCAAATTGGCCCTCACTAACTCGAGCCGGTAACATGGGAAAGTGTGATGAGAGCTAAGATTTTGTATGTGCATGTATGTGAAGATGTATGTTGGTAATAGTTGATAGTTGAAAGTGGGTGTGTTGAAGTTCCTAAATGTGGTGATGGGAGAAATGGTGGATGTGACGGGTTGTGAATGTTAGTCATGTTGGATTTAGTATATGTATGAATCGTATGCTGATATGATTCTAATGTGGCATTAAAGTTTTGATATATATGAATTGCATGCTGAGGTGATTATAACATGGCATTTATACTCGTAATATTATGTGTTTGCTGCGGGGAATAGTGAGCATGATAAGGGAATTTTATACTATTTACCTGGCTACGTTGTAACTCGGCCGAGCAGGGCAGGTACTCGACCGAGTAGGGAGCACTCGGCCGAGTAACCAAGAGCTCGACCGAGTAGTGATTTACAGTGAGTAGCAGTAGCTACTGTTTATGACAACTCGACCGAGTAAAAGGTATACTCGACCGAGTAGAGCCTACTCGGCCGAGTGTTATTTTACTCGATCGAGTGTTGCTTTTGTGTATTTAAAGTTTGCTTCTGGAGTCGTAATACTCGACCGAGTATCTAGGATACTCGACCGAGTAGACATTACTCGACCGAGTACGTTTGTATACTCGGCCGAGTATTCTTTTGGCGGAGGTTAGTGCGTTTTGAGTTCTAGGCTTTTGGTGTTTACGTTTTCGTGTTTCTTGTCAGTTCAGTATGCCGCCCAAAAGAACTCCCGCGCAGATCCAAGCTTCGGAGATGACTCTTGACGAGGTTGCCCGTATGATTGAGCAACAAGAGGCTCTCCTTGAAGCTCTCAAAAATGTGGGAAAAGGAAACGAGAAGTCGATGGATGCAACACAGCTTAGCATCAATATTGCTCGTTTCCACCCTCCCACATATGACGGGGTAGGCGAACCAAAGCTACTCGAGAAGTGGCACCGTGAGATTGAAGCTCTCATGGAAATGGTTAAGTGCCCCGAGGACATGATTGTTGAGCAGGTAGTGTACTACCTAAGAGGTGAAGTCTGCGTTTGGTGGCAAAATGTCAAGGAAGATGCTAGAGCCTACTACCAAGTCAAGGAGCTATTCCTTGGTCCAGGTTGAAGAGTGCTATGAGAGAAGCGGTTTGTGCCGAGCATATCCGACACAAAATGAGATCAGACTTCGATTCCTTCACTATGACCGAGGAGATGACAGTCACAGACTACTATCATCGGTTTTTGGAGCTATCTCGTTATGTGGAAGATATGCAGATGGGACAGAGAGGTTTGGCTCTCCGTTTTGAGAGGGGTTTATCTGCTAAGATCGTGAGTCGTATGCCAGCCGGGGTTGCTACTGACCTCAAGGAAGTGTACTTGAGAGCGGGTCAAGCCGAGAGAATGGTAGATCTCTCAAGAGAGATCGATGAGAGGACTAACTGCGAGAAAAGAGGAAGGCCGATGGCGGAAACAACGTCCAACCAACCAACAAGAAAGGGAATTTCAACCATGCTAAGGCTTTTTCTGGTGGAGCCGGTTTCTCGGGAGGATCTCGTGGTTGGGGAAAGAATGGGGGTCGGGTCATGGTGACAACACCAACATTACTTGCTTCAACTCAACTGGTGGGATAGGCCACAAAAGACGGAATGCACGAGCTACAAGCCCGCACCGGTTCACAAGCACGGTCGGGAATTTTCTCGGGGGCCGACTCGAGTTTTGCTAGTAACCGACCGGGAGGTTCATGGGGCAACGAAGTGGACGGGCAACCGGGCGGTTACAACCGCGGTGGTGGTGGACCTTATCAGCACCAGAATAATAGTGTCACTCAGGATTCGGTAGCCAAGCCGAGTACCTCCAATGCTTCAGTTCAGGGTGGAGGACAGAAAAACAGTGGAAAGCTCTTCATGATGGACAAGCAGGAAGCACGGGATGATGCTCATGTAGTTACCGGTACCTTTCTTGTTCATAATGTACCGTCCTTTGTTTTGTTTGATTCCGGGGCTACACATTCGTTTGTGTCTAAGAGTCATGCTGTGTCTATGGGTTTAGGAAAGTTTGAGGTTGTAAAAGATGATGTATTCATACCTTCAGGGGAGTCTGTGTCGTGTCTCAAGCTGTATAAGGGAGTATCCATGGTAGTTGGTGGGGTAGATTTACCAGTAGACCTGTTAGAGTTTCCTTTGGATGGGTTCGAGGTGATTGTCGGGATGGATTGGCTAGGTAAGTATGATGCCAGGATAGATTGTCGACAGAAGAGAGTGTCTTTAAAGGGCCCCAAGGGTGTTAGAGTGTCCTATAGAGGGTTTGTGGTAAAGCCTAAGTGTAGGTTCATAGCTGTGATGACTTTAAAGTCATGTTTGAGGAAGAAGTGTCCTTTGATTCTTTGTCACGTGAGAGATCATCGAGTAGAGCCACCGACAGCTTCTGAGATATCTGTAGTGAGAGAGTTCGAAGATGTTTTTCCTGAGGAAATACCGAGTTTGCCTCCCAAGAGGGATGTTGATTTCAGCGTGGAGCTTAAGCCGAGAACGGGTCCTATATCAAAAGCACCTTACCGTATGGCACCTAAGGAGTGGCAGAGTTGAAAAAGCAGATACATGAGTTGCTAGGCAAGGGTTACATCAGGCCTAGTGTGTCACCGTGGGGAGCTCCAGTTCTTTTCATAAAGAAGAAAGATGGGAGTATGAGGCTATGCATTGACTACAGAGAGCTCAATCGGGTCACGCGTGAAGAACAAGTATCCGTTGCTTTGAGGATTGATGACTTGTTTGATCGGCTAAGTGGAGCAGTGTGTTTTCCAAGATTGATCGAGGTCGGGGTATCACCAAACTGAGGATAGCAGATGAGGATATTCCTAAAACAAATGCGTTCGATCTCGATATGGCCACTATGAGTATGTGGTGATGCCTTTTGGGTTGACCAATGCGCGGCGACCTTTATGGATTTGATGAATCGGATCTTTACACCGTTTTTGGATAGGTTCGTGGTTGTTTTCATTGACGATATCTTAGTCTATTCAAAGACTACGGAAGAGCATGAGGAGCACTTGAGGATTGTTCTGCAGACTTTGAGAGATAATCAGCTTTATGCCAAGCTATCCAAGTGTGAGTTACGTTAGAGGAGGTGGCTTTTCCGGCCATGTTATATCTAAGAAGGGGGTATCCGTGGATCCTAGTAAGATTGAGGCCGTTACCAAGTGGGAATCGCCGAAGAATGTTGCTTGAGATTCGGAGCTTCTTGGGTCTTGCAAGCTACTACGGGAGATTTGTGAAAGATTTCTCTACCATAGCGCGGCCTATGACATCTTTGATGAGGAAGGAGGTCAGATTTGTTTGGGATGAAAGTTGTGAGACGGCGTTTCAGACCTTAAAGGAACGCTTGACCACAGCTCCTATCCTAGCCTTGCCAGAGGGATGTGAGAACTTTGAGGTATATACCGACGCTTCAAAGAATGGTCTTGGTTGTGTTTTGATGCAGGGAGGGAAAGTCATAGCCTATGCTTCAAGGCAGCTGAAGCAATATGAGGAGAACTACCCTACTCATGACCTGGAGTTGGGTGCAGTTGTGTTCGCTCTTAAGATTTGGAGACACTACCTTTATGGAGCAACTTTTAAGGTGTTCTCGGATCATAAGAGTTTAAAGTACATTTACACTCAGAAGGAGCTTAACATGCGACAGAGACGGTGGATGGAGCTGATTGGAGACTATGATATGGACATCATCTATCACGAGGGTAAGGCTAATGTTGTCGCAGATGCATTGAGTAGGAAGAGCGTTCATTCGCTATGTACAGCTATGTCCTTGCTGAAGTTGAGGGATGAGATGTCTAGGATGGGGATCTTTATGATTCGAGAGGGGGATACCGTTGGGTATTTGACGATCGAGCCAGAGTTGTATGAGAACATCAAAAGTAAGCAAGAGCTTGATCCTAAGATTCAGGAGTGGAAGTCAAAGGTAGAGAGTGGAACGACTTCTAGGTTTTCTATTCATCCAGATGGGAGTGTTCGTTTTGATGGGAGATGGTGTGTTTCTGAGGATGCAGAGTTGCGGAGAGTGATCTTGACGGAGGCCCATTGCACTCCTTATTCAGTTCACCCGGGTGGTGACAAGCTTTATAGAGATCTGAAGAAGACTTTTTGGTGGCCAAACATGAAGAGAGATGTAGCTGAGTTTGTAGCCAGATGTTTGACCTGTCAAAAGGTCAAGGGTGAACAAAAGAGACCACAAGGTAAGATTCAGTCTTTGGATGTACCAGAGTGGAAGTGGGAGTCGATCTCCATGGATTTCATTGTGGGGTTACCTAGGTGACAACAAGGTAACAACATGATTTGGGTGATTGTTGATCGGTTAACCAAGTCAGCCCATTTCGTTCCCATGAAAGATACTTAGTCTAAGATGCAGCTGGCATTGGGTTACAGGAGGCATGTGGTTCGGTTACATGGTATACCTAAGGATATCGTTTCTGATCGTGATGCGAGGTTCAAATCCAAGTTTTGGCAAGAGCTGCAAGAGTTGATGGGTACGACTTTGAAGATGAGTAAAGCCTTTCATCCGGCAACCGATGACCAGACAGAGAGGACCATCAAGACCTTAGAAGACATGCTAAGGGCATGTGTTATGGACTTTGGGGACAGTTGGGAAGACAGGCTTGATCTGATCGAGTTTTCATACAATAACAGTTATAATACAAGCATTGGGATGGCTGTAACACCCCCATACTCCAAGTGCCTTACCAGGACCACTCAGGTATAAGGATGCCACCATCTCGGTTACCCGAGGCATGATATTCATAAGACAATAACGAAACAACTTTAAAAGAAAATAAAGTTTAAAGTGATTACATAGCAATACCAAACTGATAAAAAGAAATACAAGACTCTCAGACGGTCTCATCGCTAAAACTATTAAAGCTATAAAACATCATCTCGACACAACGGAAGACTTCTAACCGCCACGTGATGACTCATCCCACTATCCCATACGCGTCATACCATACCCGCTCAATAACCGCTCACCACCCCGAATGGATCACCACGATTTTAAAACATTTAAACGGGTCGACTAATCACACAACTCAATATATCAACAATAAGATAAACAGACAGCTTAACCGTCACACACACACAATCACACCAATCCCAACAATCTCAATCATCGATCGTCCACCGGACCCGACCCGCTGGGGGGACCAAAACAGCCGTACCCACCAAATCCCCGCTCCTCATAATGAGCGATAACCCTATCCATTAATGTGCACATCCCCTTCCGTGGCGGGTTCCACGAAGGGCGAAACTAGGGCGTGAAGCCACTCCCGCAAGTGACCCCACTCGGTAGAGGACACACCTCGAGAACCAGAGACAAACAATCACAATTAACAAACCGTCACAATACAATTACTATATTATTCAACCAACCACAACACATCAACAATCATCCCATTATGGGACTAATACGAGTAGGAAATCCTACCCGGAAAGCACAACAATCGACGGTATCAACAAATTTGTATCAAAAAGGCTCTTCTACAAAACCTCCTCCTATCAAACAAACACATAAACACTACCAAATCACAATCTACACAAAACCCCAAATCCCCATATTAGGGTTTAACCAACTTAAAGGAAAAACAATAAAAGGGTACATAGATCTTACCCTCGACGCAAGGATCTCAACGGTATAACCAACGATGAAATCCGACACCTCTAGCTCCGGGATTTGCTAATGATGCGATGACAGATTTAACTACGTAACTCCTTTTCTCCTCACTTAGGTTTTAGAAAAGATAAAAGAAACTAAGAAAAGTGACGGACAACCTTTTATACTTATCTCGCATCATTTAACAAAACCCGACAAAACATCCCCAGAATGCGCTACTCGATCGAGTAGCTAAGGTACTCGATCGAGTGCCCCCTTACTCGATCGAGTATCTTAGTTACTCGATCGAGTACCCAACAGGTCAGAAACTATTTTAAAACGCAACACAGAGTAAGGCCTACTCAATAAAGTACCCAAAGACTCATAAATACGGAGTATTACAATGGCACCTTTTGAAGCTTTGTATGGCCGGAAATGCCGAAGTCCAGTTTGTTGGGATGATAGTTCTGAGACGGTGGTTTTAGGGCCACAGCTGGTGCAAGATATGGTTGAGCAAATCCAGTTGATTCGGCAAAAGATGAGAGCAGCTCAAGATCGTCAGAAGAGCTACGCCGACTTGCACCGCAAGGACATTGAGTTTGAAGTAGGTGACAAGGTTCTTTTAAAAGTGTCACCTATGCGAGGTGTTATGAGGTTTGGGAAAAAGGGTAAGTTAAGCCAAAAGTTTATAGGTCCTTATGAAGTTTTGGACCGTGTTGGCGAAGTGGCCTATAGGCTGGCTTTACCACCAGCTTTGGATCGAGTACACAACGTTTTTCATGTATCTCAACTTCGGAAGTATGTGAGCGATCCGTCGCATATCCTTGAGATGGAGAACATCGAGCTTGATGAATCCTTGTCCTATGCCGAAATCCCTAAGGAGATTCTGGATCGCAAGGTTCGTAAGACCCGGAATGGTGAGACGGTCTTACTCAAGGTCCTTTGGTCTAATCATAATGTGGAAGAAGCCACATGGGAACCCGAGGAAGCTATGCGTGAACGCTTTCCTAACCTTTTTGATCAGGTATGTTTGGTTACGGGGACGTAACCGTTGTCTTTTTAGGGGGGTAGGAGATGGTCGCGGTTGTGTTTTGTTTTGTTTGTTGTTTGCTTTGAGTCGGGATAATAACTTTTGTGGTGACTTATATAGTTCCTTGGCATTGTTATAAGTGGTTAGTACAGTCGTGTGGTGTAGTGTTTTGTTTTGTTTTATAGTACAGTGTGAACTTCGGGACGAAGTTCTTTTTAAGGGGGGAAGATTGTAACACTACGGATTTTCTTTGGCGACTACTCGACCGAGTAGAGCCTACTCGGCCGAGTAGTGCTGCTGTTGTGAGTTGTTTTGGTTCTGCCGATGAATACTCGGCCGAGTATAGTTAATACTCGACCGAGTAGAGGATACTCGGCCGAGTATAACTTTACTCGGTCGAGTATGCGGTCTGGCGAGTATTATTTTGACGGTTTGATTAGGGAATGTTTAAGATTTATTTTAAATCCCGCGTCAGTTTTCAAAACATCTTTTCAACTTCATCAGTTTCTACGTTACCCTAATTACACCCTAATCATTCCCTAATCTTTCCCTTAATCATTCCGTAGCATCGTCGTGTGGGTAATCTTCGTGACTCTTGCGTATAAGTTCTCGTTGCACTGTTGGTAAGTCCTATCTTTATGATTATTTGTACTCTTTGGGTTTCTTTGTACATATATGGAAATGGGATTTTGGGAATTGTGCAATGTGTAATTGTGTTACATGATTATTGTATAGGAGAAGACTTCGTAGAGGAGCCTTTTGATTGTCCGTGTTGCATACTACTCGTTGGTTGTTAAGGTAGGGTTTCCTACTCGGTTCTTATTATTGTAAGACATGTTGTTGTGATTTGTGTTATCCGTGATCATCGAAGTATGGAGGTTGTTGTGTTGATGTTGGTGTAGGGGTGTTGAGATGGTAGTGATATCTTGTGATTGTGATTGTGGTGGAGTCACTTACGGGAGTGGCTTCACACCCTAATTCGCCCTCCGTGGAACCCGCCACGGGAGGGGATGTGCACATTAAGGGACAGGGATTGTTTGTCGCTCATTGAGGAGCTGGACTAGGTGGGATCGGTTGCGGTCACCCACTGGCGGCGAGGATTACCTGTTGCGATGGGTAATCTGGCAGGGCTACACACTTTGGTGTGTAGTCGGTTACTGTATGGACACAAAGATTAGAATTGGAAGATGATCAGTTGATTATATCGTTTGTCTGTCTTATATTGTTTGAGTAATACTGACCCCGTTGTTGTTTGTGGTATCTGCGGTGATCCATTCGGGGATGGTGAGCAAGCTTGACAGGTATTGCTAGTGTGAGCTTGGGGACTGTCTTGGGAGGAGTGCCGTCACGAGTCATAGCATCACCAATTGAGTCTTAGTTGGATTTCTTTTGTTATCAGACTTTGTAGTTGTAATTTTGTTAAAACAGTATTTGAGTTTGGTTGATGTAAGCTTTACACTTTACCGTACTTTAATAAATGTGCTCAGTTCAGACGCTTTTGGTATATACTAACCTCGGGCAACCGAGATGGTAACATGCTTTCATGGTAAGGTGGTCCTGGTAAGGCACCTTGGTATGAGGGGGTGTTACACTAGTGGCCACCTCTCTTGTTTTAATAGCATGGAATGCGCGCTCCCGTGTTTTATTTGATATGTTTGTGCACAGGTGTACTAAGAATCTGGTTTGAACATTTTTGAGCTAGTTTTCTAGCACCAATGAGAATGGATTACAATATTTGACGAAATGGCCGATCATATGAGATTGTGCTCCTCTAGTAGTCATTTGAGATATGAAAAATTGACGAATCTGGTAGAAAGATAGAGAGTTGTGTTCATTTGGTAGTCATGTAGTCATGGAAATTTGACGAATCGGGTAGAAAGATGGAGTCTCCAAACCTATAGGTCACCTAGCTAAAGACACGACGATCAAGGAATTATCACACCACAGGAGATGGAAAAGGGGGTCAAATGCACGCCCTCATTTAGGCTGATTATAAGTGGTCGATTGATATACACTAAAAAGATACGTCCTAAAGTATTTTGAGTCTATTCTATTAGTTAAGGGTAAAAAGTAGAACAAGTAACTAATAAAAAGGACATATGCTCTCTCAAAATAAAAATAAAAAGGACATATGCTCGCTTTTCATTTATGCAACTCAAAGAGGACTAGGATGGTCCTGTTTAGTTATACACTAGATGTTAATTACGTCTTTTGTTAGAACACGAATGACATTTTTTTTATTGTTATTATATGGATTTCTTATTGGTTATTCTTTTGTATAATGACGGGAATAATTTGAATTTTGACTAAGATAATCAATGGTCTGGTATAATGACTGGAATTTTTTGACATGACTGATGTACGGTAAAGAAAATTTGTCAAAATAGGCTTTCTCTCTAAGCAGGTGATGGGCTAAAAGTTGTATTCCTATCAAATGTAAATTTATAATCACTTACTTACTAAACTACTAAAACAGTAATATAGCGAAAGTAAGGGTCGAACCCGCAAGGAAGGACTAAGTCAATTAAAGTGTACGATAATGTAGAGTAAAGTAACCTGTTTAGGGGGGATTTGATTTGTTTGATTAACTAAAGAACTAAGATTAAGAAAATAATGAGATAGATGAACTCAGATAATTTAAAAAGATCTTGGGTCAAGCACAAATCCTCAACTTAATACCAATTGATCATTGTAAGATGGTTCTAATTAATTATCTTGACTACCTTATCGTGAATTATGAAATTCCAATTCCCCGTAAGATTAGCTAATTAAAATGTATCCCGTTCTTAACTAGCCCTAACTATTAAACAACCTCAAAATCCAGTTCAAGGTTTAATCTAACAGCAACAATAATGAATAGAGAATTTGACAAGGGATAAATAAGCACATACAATCCAGTTGAACTATAGATATATGTTAATTGCTCCTAAACACTAATATCAACGAATCTCGTTCAATATTAATACCTAGTTGTTACAAGAATAGAGTAATCAATAAATCCTATTCAATTAACTCTAATAACAATAGAATGATGAATTAGATAAACTAGTTGCGCATCTAGCAATCACAAAAAAAACATTCATAGATTAAGAAAAAAAGAAATTAACAATAGTCGAGAATAAGGATTAGAACTTTCAAACTCACAACCGAATAATAAGTGCTTCAATGTCTTGAATCAAGAAGGGAGGAATTAGTTCCTCATAGTAGATCTAAAATAATTAGGGTTCTTAATAGTCTCCCAATACAAAGCTTGAATGAATAATAAAAATTAATGAATGTCTAGATACTTAACCTAATAAGTGATAACTAATAATAATAATAATAATAATAATAATAATAATAATAATAATAATAATAATAATAATAATAATAATAATATAAATAAAGTTTAGGAAACAAAGCACAAAAGACAACTAGACTTGTTGATGTTCGGGCGGGTCATACGCGACCACCCGCGGCCCGCGCGCATAACTGGTCCGAAAGACGTTGCAAGCTTCTCCGTATTCCTCCTCATGTTGCTTCATTCATTTGGGCTTGTAGGTCCACTAGGTAACATACCCATGTGCTTTTGTCTAATGTCACCCTTCATCATTCTTTGGCCTCATCATTACCACATAACTCTAAGTACCTAGAATCACTTGGAACCATTATGCTAACATTTCATCAAGTTACTCCAAAAATAGTCCATAATACAATTTATATAGTGGAATAATAAATCATTCAATTACTCCTCTAAACTCCACTTATTTCACCCATAACCCACCTAAATCAATACTCTTACACCATACAAAACCCGTCTTATCAACTTACCCACACTTAGATCTTTACTCGTCCTCGAGTAAACTCAAAGGTCTCAATAAAAGCTCAAACCAACACCGATCTACAGAAGTATAGAAAGCTAACAAGACTTATAATGAAATCTTGTAAGACGATCTCCAACATAGTAAAGGGAGATAAAATAGCATCGGAAGAATTATTTTTTCATTACCTAAATCTCTCATTTTGCCTAGAGCGCTCGCCTTTGCGGGTTTTCACTCTAGCTTATCATTTTTTTACCTCACTTCTACTCTCAGTGGCACGCTACTCGTTTCTTCATTTTACCCGGAGCGCCCTTTCGGGTTTTCACTCCGTCCTCGGCCACATCCCAATCTTACCTAGGCGTCCTTTCGGGTTTTCACCTAGCCGGGATTAATATTTTTCTTTCTTTTTTCTTCTTTTTTTTTTCTTTTCATTTTTTTTTGAAATAGAAATAACTGAAACAAACACACCACACAAGTACAAATGTATACAAATCGGAACGATTCTCCTCCCCACACTTGAATTAAACATTGTCCTCAATGTTTTATAGGACACAATAAAATAAGGAGAGATACCTCATGGAACATTTAACATCAAACGACTTCACAAGTAGAACCATAATGTGATCCTCAACACCGTATAAATTTTGCAACCACTCACCACACCTCCTCCCCACACTTAGCCATTTGCATCTCCAAGAACACACAATAAGAACAATAAGGAAACACCAAGGAATACTAGCGCCCTTTATCGCTCCAATCCTAACAAATGACCAAATAAGGTTAACACAAAACAAGCTCAATTGGTTTGTGCTAGTCTCCTCTACTCCAACTCACAAGTCCATCCAATCGCAAAAAGAAGGTGCCCACAACATCTCACCGCGATTTCACCTCACCTTAACCACTAACTTACCCAACCGCCCTTCTTATGACGCCAACACCATAAATATGCAATGAATTTTAAGGTATTGTCCGATCTTTTTTTTTTTCTCTCAATTTTTTTTGATTTTTTTTAATTTTTCGTTTTTTTTTGCTTTTTTTTTAAAGAAACAATAATCTACGGGTTGCCTCCCGGGAGCGCTTTTGTTTAACGTCGCTGGCTCGACATCTCGCGGAATGGTAAAACCACCCAACTTAAGCTGAGATAGAAAGATTACCTGAACTTACCAATGGACCATTCAGAATGAGTGAAAAGCCAAGTCATGCGCGGAACAACTTAATGCCCTCAGTAACCTATCAAACAAGATAGCCCACAAAAAGGAGAAGTGACAATAATAGTGTAAGAGCAGCTGAAACCATACATGTACAAAAGAGGTATAAACATGCAAATACTTTTCTTTACCTCTATGCTTCTCAAAATTAGCTACCATGTCACGATATGGCTCCTTATATGATGAGGTTGGTATAGGGATAGTCAAGTAAGGAATGAGGATAATATAAAATTTTTGAGGGACTAACACAGATTGAGTCTCAAAAGGTGGAATGAGTGATTCCTCCTTGTGAATATAAGACTCATTAACTACCTTGTCCTCTCCTTCCCCCACCTTTTTATCAAACTCCATTTTAATGAATTCATTAAGTGTAGGAAGGTCATCTTTCATATTATAAAAAACAAGCATCTCCTCTTCTTTCACCTTGCTCACTATGGTCTCATCACATGACACAAACACCCCCTCTTTCTCATGCTGAACAATCACATTTGAAAAATCAACGATCGAAACATTACTCAAATCACTTTGCATCAATGAATTATCAACATGTGTCATCTCAATATTAGTGCAAGATAAGTTAACAAGCATAGAAACAGGGGAAGAGGGTGAAGAATGTATCACACCATATTCATCCTCCTCATCATCCCAAAAACCATCATCATCATCACTATCAACATCACACTCTTTAATAGAGTGCTTCACTTCAGGTTTAAGGGGAAGGGGGTCCTGAAACTTATCAACATGCTCAGTTTGCCACTTAATATAATAAGAATCAAGTTCTTCTTGTGTCACAGGCATATCAAAGTAGTTAGTCACTTGTTCAACACGGTCCTCTAAATCTTGACTAACTAGGTTAGTCTCACATGGGGAGGGATTAACATTAGCACAAGAGGAATTCACATCAGCCATTAAAGCACGTATCATGTCTTCAGTAGACATAGGTGAGTTATCATGATAATTCAAAGCACCAGAATAGAGGGGCTGGGATTGTATAGGGAGTGAATGGTATCGCTCTCATTCTTCCGTGTCATGAGCCAAATATTGAAAAAATTCCCACTTTTCCTCCTAACTCAACCCATTAATAAATTCTCCCCTACTCAAAGAATTCACATGACCAAGAGTCTTCTTATTCAAACCATTATAAATTACATGACAAAGCTCCTATGTTTGATAAGGATGACGACATCTTATAACATATTCATGGAGTCTATTGAAATATTTATAGAATAGTTCATGCTCATATTGGGGAAAATATATAGTAGCCATCTATCTATCAAGTAAACTAATACGAAACTAACTAACTAAAACTCTCTACACTATAATACACAAAAATTAACTATTGCCTTCCCCGGCAACGGCACCAAATTTGACGGGCTAAAAGTCGTATGCCTATCAAATGTAAATTTATTATCACTTACTTACTAAACTAATAAAACAGTAATATAGCGAAAGTAAGGGTCGAACTCACAAGGAAGGACTAAGTCAATTAAAGTGTACGATAATGTAGAGTAAAGTAACCAGTTTAGGGGGGATTTGATTTGTTTGATTAACTAATGAACTAAGATTAAGAAAATAATGAAATAGATGAACTCAGATAATTTAAAAAGATCTTCGGTCAAGCACAAATCCGCAACTTAATACCAATTGATCATTGTAAGATGGTTCTAATTAATTATCTTGACTACCTTATCGTGAATTATGAAATTCCAATTCCCCGTAAGATTATCTAATTAAAACGTATCCCGTTCTTAGTTAGCCCTAACTATTCAACAACCTCAACAATCCAGTTCAAGGTTTAATCTAACAGCAGCAATAATGAATAGAGAATTCGACAAGGGATAAATAAGCACATACAATCCAGTTGAACTTTAGATATATGTTAATTGCTCCTAAACACTAATATCAACGAATCCCGTTCAATATTAATACCTAGTTGTTACAAGTATAGAGTAATCAATAAATCCTATTCAATTAACTCTAATAACAATAGAATGATGAATTAGATAAACTAGTTGCGCATCTAGCAATCACAAAACAACATTCATAGATTAAGAAAAAAACAATTAACAATAGTCAAGAATAAGGATTAGAACTTTCAAACTCACAACCGAATAATAAGTGCTTCAATGTCTTGAACCAAGAAGGGAGGAATTAGTTTCTCATAGTAGATCTAAAATAATTAAGGTTCTTAATAGTCTCCCAATACAAAGCTTGAATGAATAATAATAATTAATGAATGTCTAGATACTTAACCTAATAAATGATAACTAATACTAATAAAACTAATAATAATAATATAAATAAAGTTTAGGAAACAAGGCACAAAAGACAACTAGCCTTGTTGATGTTCGGGCGGGTCATCTGCGACCACCCGCGGCCCGCGCGCATAACTGGTCCGAAAGTCGCTGCAAGCTTCTCCGTATTCCTCCTCATGTTGCTTCATTCATTTGGGCTTGTAGGTGATACCTGTCGAAGTGAGTACAAAAAATAATATTTATAATTTTCCAAACTACTACTAGCAAGCGGTAGTAAGGGTCGATCCGCAGGGAGGTAGGGAGATAATAGTTGCTTTCTATTTTAGTCTAAGGGTAGCAAATGTGGGGGTTTTGATGAGAGTTATAACTAATTCTAATGACATAAACTAAATAAACGAATAGTAGAAGCAAATGATGTAAACGATGATAAAAGAAATGCTAAGACGGTCAGTTCACTATAGCTGCGATGGCATAAAATCCTAGGTAAGTCCGAAATACAGTCGTGTAGGATGGGTAAAACAAGTCCTCTCGGTCCGAGTTAACTAGTAGCTCGTTTCGGCCTATGCTACCAGTCCCTAAGTCTCACTAATGCTAGCTCTCGACCTGAAAAGTGATTCATAAAGCCTAAATTACATTATCTCTCGATCTCAGCAATTTAGTCGTCTCAACTCGTTAATTAATGCCCTTCCCTATCTTTCGATCTATGGGTCGGTCAAAACTAAGCATCTAACAAGTCTCCTCTCGGTCTCATTATTAAATACTGCACTTAACGAATCAAACAATGCTAATCAAACACGAAGTCAGTCGATCGACCAGCTACCCCAGTCGATCGACCAACCGGCTCAGTCGATTGACTAGTTAAGCCAGTCGATCGACCAAGCCCTAATGCGGGGTCACCTATTCTAATGCCATCTACGCCATAGATCCCCTACATCTTAGCAAGGGGTGTTTAGCTACTCATACTTACGCAAATAACAAGAACTAATTTGATAATAGGCATAAAGAATTGCATAATTGAAATAAATGATGAATAAATTAGCATAAAACTATAACTAGGGCTTTGGGATTCTATCTAGCAAGAAATAATACTACTGAAACGAAATAACAATACTGAAATTAAAGGATTAGTATTACCAAAGCTAAGGAACAAGCGATGAATCCAGAAATAAGGTGCGAACTTTATTGAGAAACTAAAGTATTTGAATGTAAACTATGCTAAGCTCGAGACCTAATGTCTCTCCTCTAAAAAAACTGATAATTATTCCGAAAACATCGGTTAGTTATATAGGAATATCACGCACTCTTATTCCTAAACCTAAGAACACATTGGGCTTTCTAATTCTCGATCTTTTAATTTGCGCATCAGCCCGCGTGGTGGTCGATCGACCACCGAGGTCGATCGATCGACCAAAGGTGCTTTGTCTGACTGCATTCGACGATTCTCGCAGCAAGGCACCGATCTTAAAACAGCTTCCATTTCTTCGTTACGTGGTCAAATCAGGCGTTCTACGCGGCGTTGGAAACCTAAGAGTATAAGCTTTCACCTCCAATTGGAATCACTCGATTATCTGCTCTAGAACTCGAGATATAGCTATCTGAACGAGGCTGCAATATCGTGAAATGCTTCTTTGCTTGTTAAACTCGTACGCACCCTTGCTTTTGCTATCTTTAGGCCTTGAAACGCGCACCAAGCTCATTCCTCGAGTCAATAATCCATGTCAAATGCAATACTAAGTACTTAGGGACGGATTCGGCTCATTTTCTGCTGAAATCTTCATATTCCTACAAAATCACAAGAAAAGGAAGAAATACACGAAACAAGGGAAATAGTAGCATAAACTACTCGATTGAGCTCTGAAATGCGTGTAAAATGAGGTGCAAAACATCATATATTAGACACGCATCAAACTTCCCCAAACCAAACCCTTGCTTGTCCCCAAGCAAGAACTAGACTCGATCCTAAAACCTAATGGAACGAGTTCAATCTCAGAGCGAAATGCAACATGTAAAGCCTAAACCAATTTAATGCAATAACCAACAATCAATTAGCAATGTGAATCATGCAAACGAGTTATAAAGTCGTTAAAAACTGCTGAACCTTCAACTATAGAGACTTATCATTATGGACTCTCACGGGTCGCTCAAATCACACAATGAATACGGGTGAGTATATGTAAAAGATAGAAAGAAGTAAATTTTGTAATGACACTCACCTAACTACGACCTATAAGAACATACATGCAGTCTAATATGAAAATGATCTCTACAACCATACATATGCATTCCAACCAATCAAATGACCATGACACATGCCGAGGTAAATATGGATATGTGAGGCTACGACTAAGAAGAGGCAAAAGTGAATTTGGATATGAGGATTAATAAGCCAAGCTAGTAACTTCAATCCAAACTATAAGCGAATCCCAACTTCAAACTCAATGTAAATGCTACAACACGGTGCCAATTCGAGGCACAAAGCTCACAACCTCCTAAAAGTTAACTCCCCAAAGAATATAAATGATAAAATGGGAGTGGAAATCACCAACTCGTAACAAATGAAGCATGTGATTTTGCTTTTTTTTTTCTTCCCTCGGGCTGCAGTCGATCGACCAATATTATCAGTCGATCGACCAGCTTCTACAGCACTCGTTTCTTTTTTCTTTTCTTTCTTTTTCGAATCATTTTTCTTCTCTTTTCTTTTCTTTTTCAATTCTATTTTTTTCTTTCCTTTTTTCATCTTCCCAACATCATCTCAAAATGAGCATATAACCAAACCGCAATAAACACTTTCCCAAAAACTAAGACTACTAGCTTGACAAAGGCAGGCTAAATATAGGAAGTAGTTAAGGGATAAAAGGCTAAATTTGGCTATGAGAGGCTCATGGGTAAAATGAGAAAAGGGGAACTCTACCACATGTGTCGACAAACCACAAACCGAATGCATACAGGTATTAATCAGATTAAGTTCATATTTATGCAAATTAATGTAACATGTCTCATAAGGAGTACTACTCACATTCCTAGATAAACTGGTCATGAATGTCACCAGTTATAAGCTCTAAACCTCAGAAAATATAAGTAGTTTGCCAAAAATCTAAGTCAAGTCTCAAGTTCAGCAAGATATTAACGAAAACTCGTAGACTATGCATATGATTCTACTAATAACATGTCAATTAGCAAGGCTTAGGCATAAAACAGCTGAAAATGCAATGTCATCATTGAAATACTACCGTTCCGACTCGACCTATATGCTAAAGTAAACGTGCAATTTCTTTTTGAAATTTTTTGAATTTTTTTTTTCAATTTTTGATTTTGATTTTGTATGTATAAATGTGAAATGAACAACAATGCAAGACAAAATGTAAACGTGAATGCAAGCAAATGAAATGCGACGCAAAACCCTTCCCCAAACCAAATCGCACAATGTCCCCATTGTGCAAAATCATGTAATGAAAATAGCAAAGGAAATGGGATTTTGCGGTAAAATAAATAAAAGACATGAAATTTAACTCGGAAGCTCACAAGACTTTAAGCGCAGAAAAAGGAAACCTCCCCAAACCAGCGTGAGCTAGGAGGTTTCAGTAGCCAGCAGTGCTACCAAAAAGTACCTGAAAAGACAAACAAGTACCGCACGTAATTTCGAGAAAACAATGTTGAAGCGCAAAATTATGTGCAAGAATAAGATAAACAGAAGAAATCAGAAATTAAGCGGAGAATAAAGTGAAGGGAATACTCCCTTGACTCCGCAAATCGACCAAACACAGCAGGGGAATGATCGAAAACGATTCTGGCACTTTCTCAGGCGGTCGATCGACCACATCACCCAGTCGATCGACCAAGGTGAACAGGAACAGAAGCTCCTGGATTTCGCAGCTTAGTCGATCGACCATACTGACCAGTCGATCGACTGAGAAACCTGCTGTAACTTTCTGATTTCTTCGAATTAGCTCTATAACGTGAGCTAATTTGGTCCATATACCTGCAAAAGCACATAATAACGCGCCCAAAAATTGCGCAAAACCCAAAGTAACAGTCTAAAGTTTATAAAAATCCTAAGCAAACCAAACTAAGCGAAGTTTCGCGCACACGAAAAAACGATAAAAAGTCTAAAAGCAATAAATTGTCTTTAAAAAGGTCTAAAAAAAACGAAAAGATCAACGGAAACTGCGGAAGATCTCCGACCAAGGCTTCTGTCTACATGAAGTAGCTTCCGCAGAGTGCTCATCTCGTGTCGGACTCCATTCTACTCCGACCGGGATGCTCAATGGATCATCTCTAGCATCTTCCCAAGCATGGCCATCATCTTCTAGCTCCTCACACTCGAGATCCGACTCCGAAATTTTGACGGCTCCTTCTTCTTGGGCTCCTCATCCTGCTCCTCGTCGCCTTGCATAGCTCGGACATCCCAAACCGCCTCTCTGAACAATGGGCTCAACTCGAGTAATCGGCGCTCATCCTTCCCGAAACCAGCTCCTACAATAGATGAAATGTACAAATCGTCCTCCAATTTGCTCCCAATCGGGGCGGAGGTGTCATAACAGAATAGGCACGAGTAATGAAGGAGGAGTGTCGAAAGCATAAAATAAGATTTCTTTTCATAAATCATATTACAGGTCATGGGCCACATGGGGTCTTTCTTCCTAGGGGACCGGGCAAACATAATAGAGTGCTTCCCTACCTTAAATCTCAAAGTTCTTTCCCCTACATCAATTATCGCACCAAAGCGGTGTGCGAAAACGGTCTTCCCAAAATAATTGGGGTGTTGACATCTTCAGAATGTCCAAAACAACAAAGTCAATAGGAAAAAGAACTTTTCAATTTGAACCGCACATTCTCTAAGACCCCTACGGCCGAATCATGAACGGTCACCATTTGCACAGTCATATCAGTAATGGCAAATCTAGTCAATCCCAACTTCTTAGCTAGACTCAAAGGCATAACACTGACACTAGCCCCTAAATCACATAATGCCTTCTCGATTGAGAAGGTACCAATATTGCAGGGGACAGAGAAACTATCCGGGTCGAGAGGTTTATGAGTAGCAGTGTGAGTTAAGTACGAACTAGACTCTTCGATTAAATGCACCGACTCCACAACATTCAAAGACCTTTTCTTAGCTAGCAATTGTCTCATAAACTTCATATATGCAAGTATTTGATTAACTAGCTCTAAGAAAGGAATTTGCACGTTAAGACTACGCACGACATCTTTAAATTTATCGAATGTTACCTCATCTTTGGTCGGCACTAGTCTTTCTCGGATAAGGGGTCATCGAAGTAGCTTTGCCCTCTCCTCTAGGTCTCTCATACCGGCATCAATGGACTTAGGCTGAAAATCCACTACTTTGTCTTTGTTGTAACTTGACCCTTCTTCAGATGGTCACAGATATGAACCATTAATCGACATCGGGTCATACTGAACCGGACTCGACCCATCAAAGACTCGGTCTTGCCTCAATAATTTCGAGTCGTCTCATCCCAAACAAGAAATCCCTCAAGTTATCTGGCATTGGGGGACGAATTGGCTCATCATCAGCAGCATCGTCGGTCGATCGACCAGTGTGGTCGGTCGATCGACTGACTTCTTCTTTTCCATAATGAACAGAAGGATCAGACGGTGTCACTGAGGATCGCGGAGTGGTCGATCGACTAGGTGATGCGGTCGATCGACCGGAATCGCTGCTGTCCGTCTTTTTCTCGCTCTTTTTTTCTTTCCTTTTCCAAATAGCTTTCTTAGGTCCATCAAGAGCGGACCCGTTCCTCGGCGTCATTGCATGTACGGTCTCAATACGCTGATTCGAGAGTGAAATTGACTCGGTATCTCACCGCATTCTTGTCTAATGTAGCAATTTGAGATATCGCCGTGATTAAGGCCGATTCGCCGCATTGCTTTTCTTCCGTACCTCCACCATAAGCAACAGCACTAGACTCGTCAACTCGCAACTTCGTTTTTCAACTCTTCTTGGACGGAGTGGATGGTGGTGGGGCTTCATGAGGAGGCACATATGGTTGATGCGGTGGAGTAGGAGCGCAATTATATGAATTGTCGAGCTGCAGTTGATGAAAAGCAAACATCTTCTCCTTAGGGTGCCTGCATGCCTCAGATGTGTGTCCCGCTCCGCCGCATCTCCCACAAAACAGCACCTGCTGCTCCTGAGGATGGAACATGAGTGGACTCTCCTGAAGTACTGCAAATAAACAACACTAAAGAAGAAAGTAAGAACTGCCTCAAGGTACTCAGTCTTTCCTTGAGGCGAAACACAGACTAAAAAAAAAAAAACAACTAAAACTAGCGCTGCCTCCCCGGCAACGGCGCCAAAATTTGATACCTGTCGAAGTGAGTACCAAAAATAATATTTATAATTTTCCAAACTACTACTAGCAAGAGGTAGTAAGGGTCGATCCGCAGAGACGTAGGGAGATAATAGTTGCTTTCTATTTTAGTCTAAGGGTAGCAAATGTGGGGGTTTTGATGAGAGTTATAACTAATTCTAATGACATATACTAAATAAACGAATAATAGAAGCAAATGATGTAAACGATGATAAAAGAAATGCTAAGACGGTCAGTTCACTATAGCTGCGATGGCATAAAATCCTAGGTAAGTCCGAAATACAGTCGTGTAGGATGGGTAAAACAAGTCCTCTCGGTCCGAGTTAACTAGTAGCTCCTTTCGGCCTATGCTACCAGTCCCTAAGTCTCACTAATGCTAGCTCTCGCCCTGAAAAGTGATTCATAAAGCCTAAATTACATTATCTCTCGATCTCAGCAATTTAGTCGTCTCAACTCGTTAATTAATGCCCTTCCCTATCTTTCGATCTATGGGTCGGTCAAAACTAAGCATCTAACAAGTCTCCTCTCGGTCTCATTATTAAATATTGCACTTAACGAATCAAACAATGCTAATCAAACACGAAGTCAGTCGATCGACCAGCTACCCCGATCGACCAACCAACTCGATCGATCGACTAGTTAAGCCAGTCGATCGACCAAGCCCTAATGCGGGGTCACCTATTCTAATGCCATCTACGCCATAGATCCCCTACATCTTAGCAAGGGGTGTTTAGCTACTCATACTTACGCAAATAACAAGAACTAATTTGATAATAGGCATAAAGAATTGCATAATTGAAATAAATGATGAATAAATTAGCATAAAACTATAACTATGGCTTTGGGATTCTATCTAGCAAGAAATAATACTACTGAAACGAAATAACAATACTGAAATTAAAGGATTAGTATTACCAAGGCTAAGGAACAAGCGATGAATCCGGAAATAAGGTGCGAACTTTATTGAGAAACTAAAGTATTTGAATGTAAACTATGCTAAGCTCGAGACCTAATGTCTCTCCTCTAAAAAAACTGATAATTATTCCGAAAACATCGGTTAGTTATATAGGAATATCACGCACTCTTATTCCTAAACCTAAGAATACATTGGGCTTTCTAATTCTCGATCTTTTAATTTGCGCATCAGCCCACGTGGTGGTCGATCGACCACTGAGGTCAGTCGATCGTCCAAAGGTGCTGTACAGAATTGCATTCTGACGATTCCTGCAGCGCGTACCGATCTTAAAACAGCTGCCATTTCTTCGTTACGTGGTCAAATCAGGCGTTCTACGCGGCGTTGGAAAGCTAAGAGGATAAGCTTTCACCTCCAATTGGAATCACTCGATTATCTGCTCTAGAACTCGAGATATAGCCATCTGAACGAGGCTACAATATCGTGAAATGCTTCTTTGCTTGTTAAACTCGTACGCACCCTTGTTTTTGCTATCTTTAGGCCTTGAAACGTGCACCAAGCTCATTCCTCGAGTCAATAATCCATGTCAAATGCAATGCTAAGTATTTAGGGACGGATTCGGCTCATTTTCCGCTGAAATCTTCATATTCCTACAAAATCACAAGAAAAGGAAGAAATACACGAAACAAGGGAAATAGTAGCATAAACTACTCGATTGAGCTCTAAAACGCGTGTAAAATGCGGTGCAAAACATCATATATTAGACACGCATCAGTAGGTCCACTAGGTAACATACCCATGTGCTCTTGTCTAATGTCACCCTTCATCAGTCTTTGGCCTCATCATTACCACATAACTCTAAGTTTGGGCTCCAATTTTCTGTGCTCTTCTAATCTTCCGTCCCTTTGTCAGAGCCAAAACAATACACATGTTTGCACCATATTCTAAATACAACCTAGAATCACTTAGAACCATTATGCTAACATTTCATCAAGTTACTCCAAAAATAGTCCATAATACAATTTATATAGTGGAATAATAAATCATTCAATTACTCCCTAAACTCCACTTATTTCACTCATAACCCACCTAAATCAATACTCTTACACCATACAAAACCCGTCTTATCAGCATGGGAAGTATGTAAAATGGATATACAATTATACAGATTGGTTTCTACACTGGATTAGAAATAAGCTAAAAAAAATGGAAAATTTCAAAGAAAGAAGAAAGAAAGGTATAATAAAATAAATTATTTTATTTTTGATAAATGGAAAGAAAATAAGACCCCATTTTACAAGAGAAAAAAAATAATTAATTTGAATTGACCAATGTTAATGCAGATGATACCACTAGATATGGATGCATGCATATGAGAGTTTATCTAATTTTTTTTATATATATGCAGAACTATGTAATTATGAGAAATATACACATGAGACTCTTCCTACGTGCGAATATGGCTAATGGATATTTATTCTGACTTCTCTATTATGTGCAAAACTAATTTTTTTGGTACAAATGAGGGCATAGCCCGAAACTAAGTAATCAAACGAGTAGCTACACCCATAATATCATCGCGAAGGATGGATCGAAGAGCAGGAGGGGGAACATCGAGATGTGTGATAGTAGTAGGCGACTGGACTCCTTCATTGGCTAACCAATCACTTGCTTTATTAGCTTCTCTAAAGACATGTAAGAGCTTGACTGTCCACCCGGGATCGTGGATTAAACCTTTGCACCTAGTGACGAAATGACGGATACTATTGATGACGAGTTGGTCCTCCAAAACGAGCTTAACTCAAGTAGCATTGTCCATATGAACAAGGAGTTTGTCAATATGTAATACTTTCACTCTTTCAAGTCCTGCAACAAGTGCCATAATTTCCGCTCTCATTGAGGTACACACGCCGGCAGAGAACAAATAGGCTGAAATAAAGTTACCAGTTTCGTCCCTAAACACTCCACCACAATCAGCTGGACCCGGGTTCCCTTTAAACGCTCCGTCAGTATTGAGGAGGATACAACCGTGAGGAGGAGGATGCCAGCGAATATAAACTTCTTTGCATAAGGAGTCGGTAGCAGGGATAAATAAAGAGAACTTGTCGAAGGCATGCTTAGAGGCCTCGAATTGCTGGTGAAGTAACGCAATCGGAAAAGTTGGGTTCTCTTGAGACCGTCCAAAGGCGACATTGTTTCTCCACCTCCAAATCCACCAACACGTGATTGCAAATTTCATGGACCGATCTTGAATCCCCGTGTTTAAATTATTTTTATCATTTGAAGATATCCAATCCGAGAAAGACGAAAGGTAAAAGGAAACAGAGGAAGCAGGAATACCGAGAGCATACCAGATTTCGCGTGAAATTGGACAATAGCGAAGGACGTGGTCCATAGTTTCCTCCTCTGCTTGACATCGCGGACAACTAGGATCGTCTGACAAGTTGCGTTTGACTCTATTCACATTATACATAGCTCTTCCATGTGCAGCCAACCAAATAAAGAATTTGATTCGTTGTTGAACCGGCAGCTTCCAAATGACGTGCCATTGAACCTGATTGACTTCCGGGAATGGGTCTAAGGCCTTGATGATATTCAGGGAAGACTTGATGGTGAACTTGCCGTGAGATGTACCATTCCAATAGAGGGAGTCCACCAAATTGGGATCTGATGAAAGCGAGAATGAAGCGATCTTTAGTAAGCTATCTCTCGGTAAGTAGTTGGCAAAAACATCCCACCTCCAACCATTTGCCTCGTCCCACATATCACTGGCCATTGCTCCGAGTAGAGACTCCGGGATAGGCATCACTGCACGATCGGATAAGGTACCTGCCTCGTCCCAAGAATGGTCCCAAAAGAGAGTTTGCTGGCCATTCCCTGCCGCTGAAGTTGTACCCTTGATAATGTTATTAGCTTGTGATGAGATATCCGCCCACACATTAGACATGTTAGCCTTGGTGTGACACCCTCATTTATCGCGGAAAAGTAAACACGTAATTCTAGAATAAAACTGCATGGATATGTTTGTAATAGGTTCAATTGGGTAAAAACCTGTAATTTTAAAACCTGAACCTGTTATAAAGATATCCAAATTAGAAGGTGTCAAACATACAAGGTCTAACTAGAAGTTTCATAACATAACCATCGCTAAAGTCGCGAATAGCAAATTATACAACCAATGTAAAGAGGGAGACATATGTCCCTAAAATGTATGTGACATAAAAAGTGTTTAAGGGTCACAATAAAATAAAGCCAATCTAGGTTCCAAGGTTACTTTGCTTGCTAGCTCGTCCATGTACCCCATATATGCATCACCTACCTGTCATTCGCATTTTATACAAATACGAAAGCCACAAATAAGGGGGAGTAACTCCGAGTTCTCCCAACCACGAAATGTCATAATTAATATAACATGTAAACATAAGAATATGAATACGAATCACACAATGCCTTAGCATATAGATGCTAGACAATCGTGCTTATCATGTGAACAACAATATAACGCCACATAGTCCTAGCATGTGAATACTAGACCGACTCATACTACACTATCATGTGAATCACATAACATCCAGAATCCAAACTCTATCAACCATAGCCGGCTTGCATCTCACCTTCTATGATTCATAGAATCATCAAACAAGAAAGGACAATATATCAAAGACAGGCATAAGTTCTTAGTCCCGTCAATAGTCACTCAGAACTCGAGTCTATACCACGAGGTAGGGAAGGTAATCGAACCGGTATCTTGGCTCGAGGTTCTATCAAAACATGGCCAAGACACAACACAACCCTAGTCTAAAATCTGCAAGAGACCTAGACATGCGGATACACACCACCGCACCCAAGACCCACAATTGTATAAAACCATGTGAGTACCCTAAGGAGTCCACCAAAGGGTTGGCTAGTACTTAAGCTGACCACTTACTCTCAAAATAAGTAACGAGGTCATGCCCCATCTTGGATATAAACCCACCAAGTCGTGAACACAGAGGCTATCAAGGTGAACATACACTCGTCAAAGACTATAATGGCCTATCTATGATGAAGGCCGAAATACTCACCTAGGACCTAGTCCCCTAGTCCCAAATTGAATACTTTAGCCCACACCACACAAGACAAGTAGGATACCCAATTCAGCTGACAATCCAACAATATCTCCATTATCAATAATAATCCAAATTCCAGCTAACCGTTAATTTCATAATTCATGAGAACAAGCTAAAATGGCAAAGAGGCAACAAGACTGAAGTATAAGGCAGCCAATTCATCCAACAACCAACATGTGAAATGATAATTACAAATATCAAGACATAACATAAAATTTCAATAACAACCAATCTCACCTCAAAGACAAACCCTCGACCCGAGTCCCGCGACGGGTCATCGGTCAAATCGAGGCTGACTGGTTTAAACCTAGCTTGACCAAAATCGTTCGGTCAATCTAGCCCAGCTCAGAGTCTTGGCCTACTTTGGCCCAAATCACAAAATTTATCACTATATAATTCTCATGCTATTTCTAATTTCTATCATGTGAAAAACGAAAGTAACACATTATCAATCACCTAAACACTTAACAAACAACAGGCACAACATTAACTACTAATGTGACATTAATTCGTCGAGTAACTCGGAATAGTTACCTTACGCTAGCAAAGAGATAAGTAAGAACTTGAGAAAGCTTCTAAAACCCAAAATTACTCTTCCTCTTCAACCACATATGAGCCACCTAAAATAATTATGTGAAAGGACGATATTAACGAATTATCTTTATATAAAATATGAGACGGAAATTAATTTAATTATATTTTAAATAAACCAAACTAGCGTCAAAACAATTTATAGACACGGCTCAAAAGTTATTATGACAACCTCAAACTCGGCCTAACCACCAACTACACATGGCCTCAAACTCGTGACTTAGCTAGGTCACTGCCTAGGCCACAGCCAGGCCATTGCCAGGCCATCAGACTCGCCTAAAAGCAAGCCACAAGGAGTCCGACACGACCACCACCTGACTACCTATAGCCACCCTTCACCTTACTTCATAACCTGACCCAAAAATCAGTCCAAAACAGAACCCAAAAGATGCCTAAGTTCGACCCCAACTCCAGTCCTCAAATGCAAAGTGAAAACCCACGATGACAGCTCTCGTCCCTGCCCAAAACAGAGTACCAATCGTCCCCTTAAGACTCCATTCTCGCGCCTAAAAACAGTCCTAGCTGAGCCAACTAAGTCAGCATTTAAAACGGTTTTAGAGCGGAAATCCACAAGCATAAAGCAACTCAAAAACAGACCCTAAAGACTACAAAAATCGCCCCAACACAGAGTCCAAATCAGTCCAAAACAATCCCTACATGTCAGTATACACCGTCTCAACTATAAAACACACCAATTATCACCCAAAACAATCCATACATGTCAGCATACACCGTCTTAAATATACCACTTACTAGCTAGCATCCCAAATGATCCCTAGAGGTCAAGATATACGCCGTCTCAATCATCTCCACATATCAAGATACACCGTCTCAACTATACAACTGACTAATTAACATCCATAAGGATCCCTATATATAATTATACACCGTCTTAATTATAAAACAGACTAACCAGCATTCGAAATAAACATATTTTACAAGTAATATTGAGTAACCTATCATTGTTACCTTTTTCCGATTGAACTAATCATTTATGACTAACAAATCTTCTACTGCACCGTCTATCTCAAAGACCTACAACCGTCTTATAATAAATAAAGCTGAAAATATAAATTGGGTTTGTAAAAATACGTAACGAAAATGAATTTTACTTACAACGGATTGACGGAAACGACGAGAGGAATGCTATGGAACGAAAATCGTCGAAAACGGATGAGAAACGGACGACCGAAAATCGATTTTACGAAAGATAAAAAAGAAAAAAAAAATGAAACGTGAAAAAGAAGAACAAAGAAGGAAGTAGAAGAAAGGGAGTAGACGTGAGAAAATGAGGGAGCAGCTTGCCTGCCTGCTATTTATTATACGTACGTTTCTTCGTCGTTAAGAAACTTCGATCGTTATTAAAACCGTTTCGAGTTAAATTTAACCGGTTTTAGTAAAAGTTTCAGTAATAAAACGGAATCAATAATAAATAAATTTAATGAGTGAACATAAAATAAACTCAGCTAGTTAACGTAAATAATAAGAAATCGGCTTGAAACGGAATTATTAGCGATTTTTACGAAACTAACGGATATTAATAAAAAATTGCTAATTTAGTGAAATAAGCTCAAAATAGCTAATTGGACGGTTTTGTTCCCAAAATCCATCTCGGGTTCACTTAAAACAACTTTCATAAGGACTCGTAAAGAAACGGAAATTATTAAATAAATAAACTCGAACTAATTTCAATAAACTCGAACTAACTTTAAATAAACTTATTAATGATTATTAAAATTAACGTATCGAATTATGATGAAATTAATTAATTAGCTAAGCATATATATATAAATCGTTAAATGATGTAATTAAATTCAAAATAGCAATTAAAAAAAAATTTATCCAACTTAATAAAATACGGGGTGTTACAATCACCTCATCTTTTAAAAAGTTTCGTCCTCGAAACTTGAAAGTATAAATGAAAGGTTATAAAAATAAAACTGAAATTGGAATCGGTAACCAAAACATTTAAAAGGTCACTTATCGTAAGAATCAAAATTCTTTCAAGAACTTCAACTAAAATTTTCCGATAAACCGGACTCTCATCGAGGAACTAAGTGTTCTCGTTGCGCATTCAAGAACATCACATTCCAAATCCAAGATAAGGTCAAAGGCAAATCATTTGTATAAATCAAAAATCAAAATACTTTCGAAAACATTAATGAAGAGTTTTCAAAAGTATAAGTCTCATTCATGGAACGAAATTGCTGTTGTTGTGCACACAAGAACGCTAACCTTCCAAGTCAAAGACAAATTTAAAACCGAAAATCACTCGTCGACAAGAGTAGAACAAGTTATTAAACGTTTCTAATAACGAGTTCTAACATCCGATCAACGTTAAAATCAAAAGAAAAGGTAATCTACTCAAATTTTCTTTTGCAAAAAGCCAAAATAGAAATAAAGGTTTCACTTTTAAAGCCAAATGGGAGTCAAATCCCTGAAAATGTAACAATAAACTTTGACAAAGAAGTCATAAATAGATCAAAGTTAACAGAAATTGGACAAAACTTAACGAAATCTCGGGTCTAGTAATTAAAATTACGATAAATGAGTTTATATTCAAGGAAGGAATAGGGAACTAAATCAAATTTTCATTTCCAGATCTTTAAAAATAGGTTAGGTTTGCAGAAGTGACATAAACTTTTAAGAATGAATCGAAACTGGTAGCTTGAAAGTTTAGAAGTTGTACAAAAAGGAAAGTAACTTAGATAGCATAGAAACAAAGTATGTTAAGAGAGCTCAAACTTAAGCAACAAGAGAGCTATAATGAATTTCATAGGGTAGAAATTGAAGTCAAAATTACAAGGATGTCAAAGATAGAGTTTCACAAGATACGAGTGTCAAACTTAAAGGAGGATCAAGATGAAGCGAGGAAATGAGGTATGAACGGTAACGCTTATGATCAAGGAGAAAGGAAAATTAGACAACAAGGAAACTTAAGCAACATGTCAGGGTGTGAGACTAAAAGAGTCGAATCATAAAGATAACTAGTTACCAACCAGTAAGAGATATTAGAATTAGGAAGGTATTCAAGACAAGGAAATAACGAGTAAACTTTTATACTTAAGAATCAAATCCAACCAAGGTATGAACTAAAGAGAGGAAAACGATTAATGGTACGAAAGAGGATTTTAAGGCTTAATCCATACGCTTCCTAAAACTTAAGGTTCTCTCTAACAAGGTCACGTCTATTAGGGTATTGTACCTTCATGACAAAACGACCAAATCCCAAACAAGGGTCAAGGTAAAATAAACGCTCGCTTAAGGGGTGATAAATCGGTTAGATACTTCTTCCACCTATCTTATCACATATTAGGATTTCCCTAAAGCAAATCTACCACTCAAGTATAAAAGCATCTCTGTATCTCAAGAACTCGACACAACCTCAATGTTTTAAAAACCAAAGAATAAATTGATAAAGACTTCTCAACAAAGTTCTCAAGGAACAACTAACACCAAATCACATCACCAATCTATACGGGATTGTTAACATCTAAAAATGGGTTTTCTTCCAAATTCATATCCTAAACTTATCTCATGTTTACTCCTAAGGTGACGACGCTCAACCTACTAAGCTTTCAAATCCCAAACATAAATAACAAAGCCAAGTTCTATAACTTTAATTACATAGGCAACTCATTCCTAACACAAAGAATCCACCAATCGATTATACTTACTTTGTCAAGGAACTAGGTATAAGAATCACTAAGTATGTCTCATCACATTACCTAAGTCTTTCTAACATCACATCCTCTCAAAACCAAGGTTAAGGGTCAGACACAAACAATCTCCTCAAAAGTCGAATTTTCCAACCAAGGTCAACATTCCTCACAAGAAAGAGTACTATCTAATGGCGTTAAGGGAGGATAAGCAAAGAACAAAGGACAAGTTAGGAGTACAAGCTTAGCTTTTAAAGTAAAACAGAAGGGAGTTAGAAGGAGGATAAACACCAAGAGATTAAGAATAAGGCGAGATACAAAAAGAACGAGAAACATCTTCAAGGAAGTAGAAGCATTCTTCAAAGGTTGAACAATCGTCAATCCTCAGCAATAGGCACTAAATCTTGATCTTCTTAAAATATATAAGTGTCCTTTCAATGGAACGGAGATACTCTTGGCGATCACTCAAGAACATCAATATTCCAATTCAAAGACATAAAAATACATTTTTACGCCAACAAATGATAAAACTAATTATCAGACGTCTCGAATAACAAGCTTTAACACTAATTGACGTTAAAACCGAGAAAAAACATTAAAATATTTTCAAAACCTTTAGTTCAAATTTTTTTTATAATAAGGGTAATAACTCCATTAGCTATAGATAAGCTCACGGTCATTGATCCAAGAACGCAACAAATATTAAATGACAATCAACAAACAGGTTAGTACCTATCAAAGAGCAAACACAAAGAGACTACAACATAAGGTCCTAAGTTTACCCATCTTACCCATCTCTCAAGTTTATTATTTTAAGGTCAAGTTATTTATATTGGGGTGCACAAACGTGCGTCGGGAGCAAATATGCTCTGATACCAACTGTGACACCCTCATTTATCGCGGAAAAGTAAACACGTAATTCTAGAATAAAACTGCATGGATATGTTTGTAATAGGTTCAATTGGGTAAAAACCCGTAATTTTAAAACCTCGAACTCGTTATAAAGATATCCAAATTGGAAGGTGTCAAACATATAAGGTCTAACTAGAAGTTTCATAACATAACCATCGCTAAAGTCGCGAATAGCAAATTATACAACCAATGTAAGAGGGAGACATATGTCCCTAAAATGTATATGACATAAAAAGTGTTTAAGGGTCACAATAAAATAAAGCCAATCTAGGTTCCAAGGTTACTTTGCTTGCTAGCTCGTCCATGTACCCCATATATGCATCACCTACCTGTCATTCGCATTTTATACAAATACGAAAGCCACGATCAAGGGGGGAGTAACTCCGAGTTCTCCCAGCCACGAAATATCATAATTAATATAACATGTAAACATAAGAATATGAATACGAATCACACAATGCCTTAGCATATAGATGCTAGACAATCGTGCTTATCATGTGAACAACAATATAACGCCACATAGTCCTAGCATGTGAATACTAGACCGACTCATACTACACTATCATGTGAATCACATAACATCCAGGAATCCAAACTCTATCAACCATAGCCGGCTTGCATCTCACCTTCTATGATTCATAGAATCATCAAACAAGAAAGGACAATATATCAAAGACAGGCATAAGTTCTTAGTCCCGTCAATAGTCACTCTGTAACTCGAGTCTATACCACGAGGTAGGGAAGGTAATCGAACCGGTATCTTGGCTCAGAGGTTCTATCAAAACATGGCCAAGACACAACACAACCCTAGTCTAAAATCTGCGCAGACCTAGACATGCGGATACACACCACCGCACCCAAGACCCACAATTGTATAAAACCATGTGAGTACCCTAAGGAGTCCACCAAAGGGTTGGCTAGTACTTAAGCTGACCACTTACTCTCAAAATAAGTAACGAGGTCATGCCCCAACTTGGATATAAACCCACCAAGTCAGGAACACAGAGGCTATCAAGCAGTGAACATACACTCGTCAAAGACTATAATGGCCTATCTATGATGAAGGCCGAAATACTCACCTAGGACCTAGTCCCAGCTAGTCCCAGCTTGAATACTTTAGCCCACACCACACAAGACAAGTAGGATACCCAATTCAGCTGACAATCCAACAATATCTCCATTATCAATAATAATCCAAATTCCAAAAATAACCGTTAATTTCATAATTCATGAGAACAAGCTAAAATGGCAAAGAGGCAACAAGACTGAAGTATAAGGCAGCCAATTCATCCAACAACCAACATGTGAAATGATAATTACAAATATCAAGACATAACATAAAATTTCAATAACAACCAATCTCACCTCAAAGACAAACCCTCGACCCGAGTCTCGCGACGGGTCATCGGTCAAATCGAGGCTGACTAGTTTAACCCTAGCTTGACCAAACTCGTTCGGTCAATCTGGCCCAGCTCAGAGTCTTGGCCTACTTTGGCCCAAATCACAAAATTTATCACTATATAATTCTCATGCTATTTCTAATTTCTATCATGTGAAAAACGAAAGTAACACATTATCAATCACCTAAACACTTAACAAACAACAGGCACAACATTAACTACTAATGTGACATTAATTCGTCGAGTAACTCGGAATAGTTACCTTACGCTAGCAAAGAGACAAGTAAGAACTTGAGAAAGCTTCTAAAACCCAAAATTACTCTTCCTCTTCAACCACATATGAGCCACCTAAAATAATTATGTGAAAGGACTATATTAACGAATTATCTTTATATAAAATATGAGACGGAAATTAATTTAATTATATTTTAAATAAACCAAACTAGCGTCAAAACAATTTATAGACACGGATCAAAAGTTATTATGACAACCTCAAACTCGGCCTAACCACCAACTACACATGGCCTCAAACTCGTGACTTAGCTAGGTCACTGCCTAGGCCACAGCCAGGCCATTGCCAGGCCATCAGACTCGCCTAAAAGCAAGCCACAAGGAGTCCGACACGACCACAACCCGACTACCTATAGCCACCCTTCACCTTACTTCATAACCTGACCCAAAAATCAGTCCAAAACAGAACCCAAAAGATGCCTAAGTTCGACCCCAACTCCAGTCCTCAAATGCAAAGTGAAAACCCACGATGACGCCTCTCGTCCCGCCCAAAACAGTACCAATCGTCCCCTTAAGACTCCATTCTCGCGCTAAAAATGCAGTCCTAGCCGAGCCAACTAAGTCAGCATTTAAAACGGTTTTAGAGCGGAAATCCACAAGTATAAAGCAACACAAAAAAAGACCCTAAAGACTACAAAAATCGCCCCAACACGAGTCCAAATCACCAAAACAATCCCTACATGTCAGTATACACCGTCTCAACTATAAAACACACCAATTATCACCCAAAACAATCCATACATGTCAGCATACACCGTCTTAAATATACCACTTACTAGCTAGCATCCCAAATGATCCCTAGAGGTCAGTATACACCGTCTCAATCATCTCCACATATCAGTATACACCGTCTCAACTATACAACTGACTAATTAACATCCATAAGGATCCTTATATATAATTATACACCGTCTTAATTATAAAACAGACTAACCAGCATTCGAAATAAACATATTTTACAAGTAATATTGAGTAACCTATCATTGTTACCTTTTTCCGATTGAACTAATCATTTATGACTAACAAATCTTCTACCATACCGTCTATCTCAGCACCTACAACCGTCTTATAATAAATAAAGCTTAAAATATAAATTGGGTTTGTAAAAATACGTAACGAAAATGAATTTTACTTACAACGGATTGACGGAAACGACGAGAGGAATGCTATGGAACGAAAATCGTCGAAAACGGATGAGAAACGGACGACCGAAAATCGATTTTACGAAAGAAAAAAAAGAAAAAAAAAATGAAACGTGAAAAAGAAGAACAAAGAAGGAAGTAGAAGAAAGGGAGTAGACGTGAGAAAATGAGGGAGCAGCTTGCCTGCCTGCTATTTATTATACGTACGTTTCTTCGTCGTTAAGAAACTTCGATCGTTATTAAAACCGTTTCGAGTTAAATTTAACCGGTTTTAGTAAAAGTTTCAGTAATAAAACGGAATCAATAATAAATAAATTTAATGAGTGAATATAAAATAAACTCAGCTAGTTAACGTAAATAATAAGAAATCGGCTTGAAACGGAATTATTAGCGATTTTTACGAAACTAACGGATATTAATAAAAAATTGCTAATTTAGTGAAATAAGCTCAAAATAGCTAATTGGACGGTTTTGTTCCCAAAATCCATCTCGGGTTCACTTAAAACAACTTTCATAAGGACTCGTAAAGAAACGGAAATTATTAAATAAATAAACTCGAACTAATTTCTATAAACTCGAACTAACTTTAAATAAACTTATTAATGATTATTAAAATTAACGTATCGAATTATGATGAAATTAATTAATTAGCTAAGCATATATATATAAATCGTTAAATGATGTAATTAAATTCAAAATAGCAATTAAAATTTTTTTTATCCAACTTAATAAAATACGGGGTGTTACACTTGGAGTTGAACATATCAACGTCACACCTTCCATTACAGTATTTGGCTCGAATGACACACGACCAAAGGCTCTGTGGTTCCGCTAAAACTCTCCATCCCAATTCCGTTAAGAAGGCAGCGTTGGCTTGGCGAGATGACGTAATGCTGAGACCTCCTGTTACTTTAGGTCTTTAAATAGTTTCCCAAGAGATTAGGTGAACCTTTTTCTTATTCTCATCACCTCCCCATAGAAATCTTCTAGTTTTTTGATCCAACATATCACAAGTTATTTGAGGTATCTTCGCCGTCTACATCCTATAATTAGCCATGGATGATAAAGTGGACTGGACTAATGTGGCCTGACCAGCTAGGGAGAGATGCTTTGTACTCCAGCCGGCTAATCTTTGATTAAACCGTTCAATAATATTAGAAAATGTATTTCCTGTAACTCTACTGTTAATAGTAGGCATGCCCAAATACGAACCGAGAACGTTAGTAATATCGAAGCCCAGTGTATTCGAAATTGCGTTCTGAACTTCCAAATGCGTATTAGAGGAGAAGAAAACACGAGACTTGGCAATACTTACTTTATCGCCTGAGGCTCGACAAAAAACGTCTAATACTCTAGAGATGGTTATTGCTTGGTCAACATTGGCTTCTGTGAATAGTACCATGTCATCCGCAAAAAATAAATTAAATATTTGAGGGCCATCTTTACATACCGGAATAGGCTTCCATTGATGATTGCGAACTTCCGCGTCAATAAGTTGTTGCAATTTCTCTAGGCACATAACAAAAAGGTATGAGGAAAGGGGATCCCCTTGACGAACTCCTCTCGAAGGTTCGAACATAACTGTTGGTTCACCGTTCCACAAAAGCTGCATCCTAGAAGTTATTACACACTCCATGATAACGTCGACCAGGTAGCCGGGTATAAACATATCATTGAGTGTGTCTCGAATAAAGCTCCAACAAAGACGATCGTATGCTTTTTCAAGGTCTATTTTTATTGCCATATATCCCCTATTTCCCTTTTTATTTCTCATGGTATGAATTACTTCCTGGAAGACCACAATATTGTCGGATATTTGTCGGCCTGACACAAAACCACTTTGTGTTTCCAAGATCAGACGAGGTAGTACTCATTTAATTCGGTTAGGCAACACTTTGCTTACAATTTTATAAGACACATTGCAAAAACTTATGGGACGAAATTGAGTAATGAATTCAAGGCCGGATACCTTAGGAATGAGGACAATGTGTGTATCATTAAAGTTCTCTTGAAAGCCCTTCCCTTCGAAAGCCTTAATTACCGTCGCACAGACCGACTGACGCACCACCTCCCAGTTTTTGTGATAAAACAAGGCTTGAAATCCGCTTTAAGTGCACCCATATTGTGTACAACACTTTCAATTTCTGCCTCAGTGTATGGTCGAGTAAGCCATCTAAAATCGTCACCACTAAGTTCGGAAAAAAGATCATATGGTATTTCGGCATTCACGTCATAGTCACCCTCTTGCGTATAAAGCTTTTTATAGAAATCAACCACTAAGGATTTGAGTTCCTCCTTGTCCTCAACCCACACTCCGTCACTATTCTTTAAAGAACTAATACGATTACGCCAACGTCGTACTAGAGTACTAACATGAAAATAAGAAGTGTTTCTGTCCCCATCTCGAATAAAATCAACTCGCGATTTCTGGTACAAAAGTATTTCCTCGCGTTCCAAGATCTCGTCCAGCTCTCTACGAAGCTTCGCCTCTAAATCGATGGTTCCTTTGTCTCTGATAACAGCTAATTTTTTTGGCAGCCATTAATTCTTGCAATTAACTCCCGTTTTTTCTTAAAAATATTCCCAAAAACCTCCTCGTTCCAGGTCTGCAACTTCGACGACAACTGATTTAGTTGGGTAGTTAGACTTCCATCAGTTTGCCAATTGTTCTCGACAAACTCTAAACATTTCTCGTGTGTTAGCCACGCGGCTTGGAAGCGGAACGGTCTTTGAACAGAATTGAGTGGGGCAAAACCGTTTGGCGATATTAAAAGTGGGCAATGATCTGATTGTATAGCCGGAAGATGTTTAACACTCGCATCACCAAATAGTATACTCCAATCACTTTTTTTACAGTGCTCGGTCCAATCTAGCGCTTTGCCTCGTTTCAATGCTATTGCCACGAGACCAAGTATGTGCAGCACCCGAGAATTCCAATTCGACTAGTTCGCAATTCTCTATCCAATTGTTAAATAAATCACATCGACGAGCCATATTAGCATCCCCTCCATGTCTCTCTGAGAGATTCCTAGTTTCATTAAAGTCCCCTGCGACCATCCAAGGATGATTATTCTGCCTCGCAAAGTTTTCTAGTTCTGACCATAATTCTTTTCTATTTTGAGGGCCCGGACTAGCATAAACAGCCGTGAAAAACCAAGGTGTTTCACTATTGCGAGCGATTTCCATTGTAATATATTGAGGATGCTTAGTAACCGGGGTAATATTGACCAAATCAGATTTCCAATACACCCAAATACCTCCACGAAAGCCTACTGCATCAACTCTAGCGTGACTGTCATATCCGACTATTTTTTGAACCTTGTTCGCATGTTCTCCACCCATGTGAGTTTCAACCAGAGCGAAAACGGAGGGTTTATACGTTCGAATAATATCCTTTAAAGCTGCAAGTTTAGCTTTGCTAGCAGAGCCTTGGAAATTCCATACCATACACGTAATGTGAGGTAAGTTTGGGGACAAACTCGGTATTCGATCCGACATAAAATATGGTAGAGATGGTAATTGAGAAACGTAAGATTGACTGACGAGAGATAATACCTCGTTAAAATTCCATGGAATCGACATTTCGATCCACAGACTCGTTGGATTCTCCTGTACCATTTCGAATGTCAAGTTCATTATTGGTGACTCCCGTGCCATCACCCCCATAAAGGGTACGACCATCCCCTCCCAGGTCGTGAACATGAACCGTTGATAAGGAGGTATCATAAGGACCTGGGTTAGGTCGATTAACGAGTGTCCTTGATCTGGGCGAAGCTCGACCACTGTCGAGTAATTCATCATCTTGTATAAGAGATGGACTCTCAATATTTTGTACTAAATTCTCCTTCTGCACTATAGTTGGAATGGTAGGGATAGTAACTTGTTTATTGCTTGCACCAGAATTTTGAACAATATTCTGTATGGCATGATTTTTGGTTTGATTGATATTATTATTGGTAATATCACGGAAGATATTATTTTCGATATGAATAGATTTATTTGGAGAAGATTTTTTCTGAATATTTGGGATTGATTTATTAGTGGCATTATATTTGGAAGATATTACCCTCCTATATTTTGGGCAGTTGATTGGAATTAGGAATAGTATTATTATTATTCCGGGGAATATTTTTGGCTAATTGAGCTTGGATTGGCTGAGTAAAGATTCCCTGAGATTTACCAAAATTACTCTCACCTTTACCCAAACTGTTAAGGGCATCGAACCTCGAACCTGTCTTATCCTTAGATGTACTCCCGAACTCAAAGGTACCCTGTGTATGATGCTGCTGTATAGCCTGAACATTAGTTATGTTGGACTTTCCTTGCGTTTTCCTACGTGGCGGTTTTCTCACCATCATCCAGTCACCAACGTCGGATTCCTCCCCCGGGCGAAGCCCTGCCTCCAATAAATGACCCCCTGAGTGTGAGGAGGATGACTCTACTGTCGTGTTGCTAGAATCAACGTTCATAGTAGAGACTAGATCACTTTCCTTTACACATTCTGCGGCTTGGTGACCCATCTTCCCACACTTGAAACATATCATTCTCAGGCCTTCATACTGAATGCAATAAACTTTGTCATACAGATGGAATTTTGATAGCAATGGTTTCGAGATATCGACCTTAACACTCAGCCTTGTAAACTGACCCCTTTCTGCAGAGGCCGTATTCTTATCAATTCTAATCATTTTTCCTATTCTCGAACCAACTTTCCTGTGAAAATTCTCATTGAAATACTCTACTGGCAAGTTTGGGATTCTGGTCCAGGCCGTCAAATACTTAATACTATCTTCTGATGGCACAAAATTAGGGACCCATTTTCTTATAGTTAGATAATGGTCGTCTATCATCCAAGGCCCTTGGGTAACAACGAACTCATAATCTTGTTTAGACGAAAATCTCGCAACATAGTATGAGCCCGAAAGGTCAGTTAAGGTTAGTTTACCCTTAATCGACCATTTTGCTTGTAATTTCCTCATCAGCGAGAGGTACCCGATATTTTTGTCGAACATTTTAATAATAAGTGAATGACGCCATGGCTTCCGAATAAGAGCCTTCTCCTGTTTCGTGAGACAAATCCGTGGGCAAGTTTTGTCTTCCTCCTCATCTGTAACCTAGACATCATCCTCAGAATCAACATTGAGATCCCCTAAGGAGGGGTCTTCGAATGAATATGTCTCTGAGGAAAAACCTTGCACCATTTCCCTGTATGACAAGGTCGTATTAACTGGACGCTCTGGTTGAAAATGGTTGGACTCGAGACCTTTAGGTCTCTCAGCAGAACTAGATTGAGACGGCGGATCAGCAAGAAACTCATTAAGATGCATTGTTTTCCTTTTTGCATTCTTAACCAAGGGTGGGATTGGACTGCCTGGAGGGGGCTCATTACCGTTTAGCAGGCCGGAATTAGGGTTGGTCTCCGGCGGGAGACCATTGTTAGGATCTAACATTTAAAAAATCAAAGGATTTTCTCTCTCTAATGAATTTTTTGCAAAACTAAAATTAATAGACTACTTTTTTTGGAGACTAAACATTGCGGCACAAGATGAGAATTGGACTTACATGTATGCAAACTCCTAGTTTTCTTTCTGACTAATTCTAATATGACAGTGTAGTATGTATTAGGGCAGAGTACGGATCGGGTATCCGATTCAAAGTTCTAGTTCGGATTGGATATCCATATTAAAAATCGTGAAATTAGATATTTAATATCCAAACCAAATATATCGGATATCCAATGTTCTGGTATCCAAAATAATCGGATCGGATGCGGATATCCATCGGATATCCATACTTTTGAATTTACTTTAAAATTAAGTTTAAAACACGATTATATTTATAGTCTTATATGATGATTTTATTTAGTATTCTTAATCCAATGTTCTCGACATAAAATTTAAGTACCACTTAATTATTTCTCTAATATTTTAAACATTAATTAAGTTGTTGTATCAAATAAAATTTTATTTTCTCGAAATTATACTAGAAAAACATAGTTTCGGATCGGATCGAATATCCAAATGTTTTAATTCTAGTATCCATATCCAAACCAAAACCAAAGATTTCGGATCAGATATCCAAACCAAACCTAACTTTCGGATCGGATATCCAAAAATTCGGATCAGATCCGGATCAGATATCAGATCAGTTTGGATAATCAGATTTTTTGCTCAGCCCTAGTATGTATGTGATAAGACTACTGCAGATTCTAGTCTAATTATTAGTATATAAGATGCATCGAACTTCTAATGTTATAGGGCTAATTATCTAGTACTAGATGCAACTCCTACCGAAGACCTTAGACGCTGTTACTATTAGAATTGACTCATATGTAAAGACACACTGAAGTTTGATGTGCTATCAATATGAGATAAATTAGTTGACGCAATAATGACTCTTATTGAGATAAATTAGTTGACGCAATAATTACTCATGGGATAGAAAAATTTACAAGATTACAGACAATTAACAATGCACACATGATCCTAATTAAAGGTTTTACGGGCTCTAAGGTTAAGTTTGCAGGTTGGAAATTGGGTACTCACAACATTAAAATATCCGAGGATATCTCTCGCTTTTGTGCTTCTAACGCACTTTACCGAGGGTGAATTAGGGTAGCTTAAGATGGCGTAATATTGGCTTACGAAGAGCCTACACTTTTTTGTCTTTTCCAATAAATATTCTAATAACAATACAATTGAAAAAAAATTCAACTTAAGTAAAAGCATAATTAGATCCCACGTACAGTTGGTCTTGCTTGTAATGGGCACTATTTGTCACAAGCTGAAGACGGATAGTGTCCCTCTCACAATAAAACAAATGGGAGGGCAAGTGGGAAGAAAATTGAGCAATTCATAAATAGTACCATATACATATTGTGAAAGGGGCACTATCCATCTTCATCTTATAACGGATAATACTCATCTTCAATAAGATTTTGTGTTCCACGTATATAACAAACAGTACTAGTACTAGTAAACAATCCTATCCTATCTTTGATTCGGCTGAGACACGCATAAGTCAGATTTATAGAATTAGTCAAACGCATAGTTGGATTGCATGCAAAACCACATGTACATTCATTGTTCACAAATTCTCCCTTATAACGGAGGGTATCCGTCGCAAACTTGCGACGGGTATTATATCGTCTCACAAAAAACCCATAAGGGTGAGAGAAGGAGCACATGGGGTGGGTGCCCACCTTGTTCCCTCTACCCATTTCCACTCACATAATACCCGTCGCAATATCCAACCCGTCGCAAGGGAGACCTATTGTTCATTGTTAGGCAGGTTATGTCAAATGAGGTTAACTTTTAGGCCTAATTTTACAATAATCGAGAATGTCAAATTCATAATATTACAAATAGAATTCAAGTCTTATCCGCTTATTAAGTCCTCAGCGGAGTCGCCACTGTGAGATCCCTGAAAAAATCTCAATTTTAAAATAAGTAATAATATGTAGGAGTCGCCCGTAGGTTTTATAAAAAAAATACAAAAATAATTTTAACGAAAAAGGCCCCTTTTGATCCCTGGGATGGGGATTGATCCGTCACTCCGGTCTGAACCAAAGATTGCGGATTCGGAGGTAAAGGTACGATCAGGGAAGGTGTTAGGCACCCGGACCGCCCATCAAACTGACGGCCTCTACTATTTATTTGTAATATTATATATTTGAGGAATTAAGACAAAGAAAATAAAGTTAGAAACAAACTTTATACAATTATTTACAAGGACAAGTTTATTAGGTTAGTCAATACAATAAATTGAGAAAATAAATAAAAGGTAAAATAAAAGAATTAAATAAAAAGAAAGAGTAATGAAAAACTTATTTGATATTGGTACCCTTAGGCCTATGTGGATGTTGACTATGAATGAATTTCGACTTTGTTTTAAATTAACTGCTCTTATACGCTTATATAGAACTGACAATTTATGTATGTAGTTTGATTTGGAACTGAAATAGAGTATTTGAGACAGTGTATATGAATGAGTATGGATCTGTGTTGATTTTGTGTATCTCGTAGTGAGTCTGCTTGTCTTTCGTCTATTTGTCCGTGGAATTGTGTGTCCCGGTATTTGAACTTCGTCCACCGTATTACGTCTCGGTGTATTATTTTTTGTCCGTCCTCCAAATTGTGGGATGGATTCAGTATTTATAATGGTTTGAGGTTTGAGTTTGATAGAATTTAGGAAACCAAGAGGATAGATTTTTGGTCCAAAATTGGTTTGTATTGATGCATCATATTCCACTACAATTCTTTTCTAACTCAACTTCTATCGTTCTAATCTAGCTTCACTAGTATTTCCTCCATTCAACTCTACTCTACCATTTTATTTTTTCACGTTTGCCAACGCGTGTTTTACGCGCTAAATATCATTAGTTACGTATTTGCAAAAATTATAAAAGTTAGATATTTTTAATGTACTCGTAAAGACGAATCAAACAAGATCTCACATGAATATATTTCCACTTACGTATCGAGAGAAAATCGAAATTGAATACACAATTGTGAATAGTGTACAAAATTGAAATAGGTAGAGTGGAGTTGAATGGAGGAAGTATTTTGCATGCATATTATTATACACAAATTCTCATTATAGACGGACACTATCCGTCTATACGTATAGACGGATACCATTTTCCCTCACAAAATACCCATTTGCCATAAAATGGGAAGCACATGGGGGGTGCCCCCTTGTCCCCCCTACCCATTTTATTAGAGGTCTTTACCCGTCTGTTCGCCTCACCCGTCTATACCAAGACCTTTTGATTATTATAATCCTTGTGTTCTAGTCAAACACACAAGTTATTACGTCACTTTAATTTAATCTCTTAGCTAAACATGTTCTTTGCACTTGAGGAAAATCGTCACTTTCTTTCCTACTGGACATCCAATACGTGATTAAGATGGATTGCCTTATTTACTTTGGGCCTATTAAAAAAAACGGGTAACTGATGGTAAGGTCTGGTTACGAATGGCGTGTTAAATTGGAATGAATGGTACAAACATGTATGAATGGTTTTATGCCATTTTAAGTGGTTTTTGAGAAATAAGTGTAAGGAGTCTTTAATTATAACATTGTCAATTTTCATTTAGTCATTTAGTTTTAGCCTCATCAAGGGTACCCGTAAGGCTAGTTGTAACACCCCCACATACCAAGGTGCCTTACCAAGGACCACCCTACCATGAGAGACTGTTACCATCTCGTTTTCCCGAGACTAGTATATCAAAAGTAACCATTCCAAAATATTTATTAAAGTATATAAAGTTAACGATTACATCGTCTCAAAACCAACTCAAAAGAAATGTTTACTAGTACTCAAAACAATTTGAAACTTAAACAGCTAAACTCGTAACAGTGGAAGCTAGACTCGAAGTGATGACATCCCATCTCAACCCAGTAGCTAAAGACAACCATCACCTATCACAATCTGCTCACCATCCCCGAATGGATCATCACAGGTTTACAAAACAACAGCAACAACAACGGGATCAGTTCAGTGCATAATTAAAATAAGACAAAGTACGATGAAGATAAGCAGCTGTTCCACAATCCATTTCCAACTCCCAATCACATCTCGTAACTGACTACACACTAAAGTGTATAGCCCTGCCAGTGGGGGACCGCATCCTTGCCCACCAAATCCCCGCTCATCAACGAGCGATAATCCTGTTCATCAATGTGCACATCCCCTCTTGGGCCGGGTTCCACAGAGGGCGAAACTAGGGCATGAAGCCACTCCCGCAAGTGACTCCACTCAGCCGAGGACGCGCCTCGCGAACATCACCAACAACCATCATCACACCAACACCAAACTCCAATCCAACAACAGCAGATAATCACAATATCAATCGTATAAACAATTACCACATAATCTTAAATCAATTAAACAGTAAACCGAGTAGGGAAACCCTACCTTTTCGCAATTTAAGCACACACAAGCAATCAATAGAAATTCTCCATGACACTGTCACCTACACACAATAATCACATACCATCACTATAAACCATTCCCCCAAATTAACCCAAATCAATAATTAGGGCAAAACCCTAAAAGACAACATATTAACAGATTACAAAGTACTAGAGACTTACCAAAGAAATCGACGCAAGAGAGAAATGAACAAGGACTCACGAACCATCAACGATCTTGGGAGAGATTAGAGAGGATTAGAGTTACGTAGAATGTTTTAGGTTTTGTCAAACGTAAAAAGTGAAACAGTAAATCTTAATTTATAACTCTAATCGTCTCTAATAAAATTGCGGAATAATCTCCGTCAGACCGGATACTCGGTCGAGTATACGGTATACTCGACTGAGTATCCCCTACTCGGTCGAGTATTCCCATACTCGGCCAAGTATTCCTGGACAGTAGCCTGACCAGAAATACACGACGCACTTACTCGGCCGAGTAAGTCATATTCGGCCGAGTAACAGACTTAGAAAAATCGTAGTATTACAGTCTTCACTCCTTAAAAAAAACTTTGTCCCCGAAGTTCCAACCCAACTATAAAACATGAAAACCTAACATTAACTCCACCAACCATGCTTACTTCCACAACACGGCTCACGATATCGTCTCAACTACAGCATAGCCTCTCGATACTAACTCTATAATACTATCGAAGTTTACTCACACTCATAAACACCATGCTCACTACCATCACCTGTAATAAAATCAACCACAACACAAATCCTTCCTTTATTCTACACCAACTCTCAAACTTCCAATTACTACAATATGTAAAACCATCAAACTCTCTTTGTCGCATCCTACTCCTCTTAAGATAAATGTTACGTCCTCGAACTCACTAATACTAGATCCTTATCTATATCTTCTCATTATCCTCATCACCACCGCATGTTAACGATATCTGCCTATAGCCTTAACACCTACCTACATCCATTCCTATATCCAATATTCTCTTACTCTAGCTGTTCTCATACCTCAATTCATTCGGCACACAACCTAACCTACACCACAAAGGCCTTAGCATAACCATTACCGCAAATGACATACTTCTTTATACCCTCACTTATCCCCACAATCATAACTCGTGATCCACAATTGTTACACACACTCACACTAGATTCTCAAGTTCTCCTGTTTATTACCGTAAGACTCATCCATAACTTAACATAACATTAGTTCCCAATAAAGATTACGAACCACATGCCGCTTTCAGTTCAGTGCACACACACTCCAGAAAACTCTTGCCACAACTATGTCAACCAATGCCTCATCTACAACAAGATCGAGAGTACCCTACAACTTTTCACCACTGTGTCCCATAAACAGAATATCAATATACCATGACAACAACAGAAATATACGCAACTTCCTTCCATATCATACTCTACCCTCACTCCCAAGCCGAAACTGATAAGAAACATTAATAAACAAAACAACACCCTATATGCCCAAACTGATACTGACAGAAAACAACAGTAAACAAACAACAATCTATATAACTGATATATACTTTCGAAAGTTCGTCTCATCCGTATCCCGCCTACTCCACCAAGACTGATGACGGCATTGCAACACCGCCACCAACAGCCGCACCGCAGCGCGAAAATACTCGTATCACAACACGAAGTACCGTGCCTGGATCGCCACCCGAGGCACAACAACCACATCGATAATCATGCAACTTATATAATTCCATAAACACTGACTCAGTATAACTTCCTTGACAAGAAAACTCCCTTAAGACCGCTTTTCTAGATCACAACACAACATATAACACGGAATAAATAGATACTAACCTTATGAATCTTATCCATACTATTACTCATGAGGCTGGAACCTCACACTATCATTTACAGATATCATACATACACATACAAGTATAACTAGCCATTCTAGATCAACCAAATTACCACTCTTTGAATACCATCTTATTAGGTTATCGTACACAACATATGACGCGGAACACTCATATAATGACTTATAACCATCACACCATACCATTACTCGTGAGGTCAGAACCTCACACAAACATTTACACACATCATAGACCCATAATCGAATCTAACTAGCCAATCCTGATCACGTAAGTTACCACTTAAAAATGGACATCTCTCACCCGAGCTTAACTCAGATGCCCTTCATAACATATCCTCCCATACACACAATTATCACCACCCGACAAACGAAACCATATCATAAGTACCCAACTACTAGCAAACACCTCCTATATCCACATCTTATACTCCCTCACATCCATACATACCAATCAGGCCACCACAAAATCAACCTTTTAAAGCGACTAACTTCCCTATTTAGCATCATCCTTAACCACTAGTGACAACACTACGACACCACCATCTTTCATGCAACTAATCTCTTACTATCACTTCTTAATATAACAATCCGTTTCCTCTCTTTGACTATCATCCCAAATAACGAACATCAATTCCATCAACAAAATTTACCTCAACATTCTTTCCAATTCTATCCTTAATTGTATCGTCACCTAACTCTCCACCAAAATCCCATATCATGCAAACACTTTACCAGCTTCTTACTCTCTTGATACCTTGAAACTCACGGCTAACATGTCATCCTGCACTCTTATATAACCATTAACTCACACCCTCTCATGATGCTATTGTACATTTCCATGATTCCTTACTTTCATGTTCTATAACTTTGGTCAACTTCCTCCCAGCTTACTTCCACCCAATAATACCAATTAATAATTCATCTCCTTCTTTCTTCTACCTAACTCTTTAGTAATCCAGTTACCTTCTTGTTGTTCCACAACTGAAATCCCCTTAATTCATATCAATTTCCTCTCATTCTTTCTTATCACTGATCCTCTCCCATCATACTACTCACTCACACTTGTCACCATCAAGTCTACACAACTAACGGTTACTCTTCAATTAGTTGTATTTCCCTTTAGTATCCCTAGAAAACCAAAAATTCATCTCATACCGTTAATTGCCCAAAGAATTACACACTAGGCTCACCTCTTGATAATCCAAATTTCCAAACTCGGTCGCTATCTACACATCACGGCATAACTCGATCTCACTATACACCATTCGTTTCCATCCCTTTATAACGACCTTCCATCACATATATCCTTAACCAACACAATCCTAACCGTCTCCCTCCATAAATCCTTACATATAACAATTTGCCACTATTCGCATCCCTCATCTCAATCTTTGCATACCCACGTTTCTTTACACTTACATCACCCTTTCCCATATACACTTACTTTACATTACTCAACGGGTGATTATATCACTCACCACATCTCACAAAACATGCTCCCTGCCTTGATAAGTTCATCAATCTTCCTTTTCCTTTTCCACTATCCCTCACAACCACGTATAACTCATGTCCTCCCTAACCAACACATATCCCTCATAAGCCGGGATTCCTCACATCATAGCATCTGGTAACTTACGTATCAAGACTGTCACATATGTAAAAGAATACTTTAAGACCCAAAACATACATGTGTACATAACCTAGGGCTCAAAACATATGTAAGAACGTAGCCGCCGACTCAAAACAACCGCCCAAAGAGATACTCGGTCGTGCATGACGAACTCGGCCGAGTACATGACATTCGATCGAGTAATGAGACTACTCGGCCGAGTTCACGACTTCAGAAGTTGAACAGAATTATCACGGAAAGATTACTCGGCCGAATATGGGTTACTCGGTTGAGTATGAAAGATACTCGGCCGAGTAGGGCCTACTCGGTCGAGTACCGGTACAATTCTCAGCAACGTCCAGTTTTCGTAAAATAGTCTTATCTCACTCATTCGTTAGTCATTTTGGCCGTGTGACCTATCATTAGAATCTTAATAGGACAAGCTATCACCTCCAATTGGAATTACAGCTTTATCAATTCTATAACTCGACTTATGACAGTTTTAAGACAGCCCTTCCATAATTGGTCTTCATACAAATCAAATTTTCCAAACAAAACAAGTTGAACATGAATAAGGCAAACAATAACACCTCAATACTTCTAAAAACCTGTACATATGTGAACTTTTATCATACCCATATATAAATTAAACACAACTTTCATATATATAGACGCATGACCTTAATCACATGCTACTACCAACAAACCAAACATTAACATCATTATGATCATATAGACATACCCCACATCACATTACATATACTCCAATCACTTCCATTCAACCCAAAAATATACTTCACCAACATACACTTAAAGGCATACAATAGATAACGATCCCTTAACACCCCATCGTGACCGGCTCAAGTTGTAAGGGCCTCAATGCGACTCCGGGACGTCTCCCAAGTCTGCGGTGGCTCCAAACAACTCTCCCCGGTTTCATTTTATTTAGACTCCCTATGTTCATTTGGTTCATTGGTTTTAGGTTCCAGAATCATCGCTCTGATACCACTTTGTAACACCCCCACATACCAATGTGCCTTACCAAGGACCACCCTAGCATGAGAGACTGTTACCATTTCGGTTTTCCGAGGCTAGTATATCAAAAGTAATCATTCCAAAACATTTATTAAAGTATATAAAGTTAACGAATACATCGTCTAAAAACCAACTCAAAAGAAATGTTTACTAGTACTCAAAACAATTTGAAACTTAAACTGCTAAACTCGTAACAGCGGAAGCTAGACTCAAAGTGATGACATCTCATCTCGTCCCCGTAGCTAAAGACAACCATCACCTGTCACAATCTGCTCACCATCCCCGAATAGATCACCACAGGTTTACAAAACAACAAAGCGGGGTCAGTTCACTGCATAATTAAAATAAGACAAAGTACGATGAAGATAAGCAGCTGTTCCACAATCCATTTCCAACTCCCAATCACATCTCGTAACTGACTACACACTAAAGTGTGTAGCCCTGCCAGTGGGGGACCGCAGCCTTGCCCACCAAATCCCCGCTCAATAACGAATGATAACCCTTTTCATTAATGTGCACATCCCCTCCTGTGGCGGGTTCCACAGAGGGCAAAACTAGGGCGTGAAGCCACTCTCGCAAGTGACTCCACTCAGCCGAGGACGCACCTCGCGAACATCACCAACAACCATCATCACACCAACACCAAACTCCAATCCAACAACAGCAGATAAAAACAATATTAATCGTACAAACAATTACCACATAATCTTAAATCAATTAAACAGTAAACCGAGTAGGGAAGCCCTACTTTTTCGCAATCCAAGCACACACAAACAATCAATAGAAATTCTCCATGACATTGTCACCTACACACAATAATCACATACCATCACTATAAACCATTCCCCCAAATTAACCCAAATCAATAATTAGGGCATGCAAAACCCTAAAATACAACCTATTAACAGATTACAAAGTACTAGAGACTTACCAAAGAAATCGACGCAAGAGAAAAATGAACAAGGACTCACGAACCATCAACGATCTTGGAAGAGATTAGAGAGGATTAGATTTACGTAGAATGTTTTAGGTTTTGTGAAACGTAAAAAGTAAACAGTAAATCTTAATTTATAACTCTAATCGTCTCTAATCAAACCGCGGAAATAATCTCCGTCAGACCAGATACTCGGTCGAGTATACAGTATACTCGGCCGAGTATCTCCTACTAGGTCGAGTATTCCCATACTCGGCCGACTATTCCTGGACAGTAGCCTGACCAGAAATACACGTCGCACTTACTCGGCCGAGTAACAGACTTAGAAAAATCGTAGTATTACACTAGTAGACAACTTTGAGGTGTCTACAGACAGTGCAATGAGTATTGATCTGTGTTGATTTTGTGTATCTCGTGGTGAGTCTGCTTGTTTTTCGTCTGTTTGTCCGTGGAATTGTGTATCCTGGTATTTGAGCTTCGTTCACCGTATTATGTCTCGGTGTATTAATTTTTATCCGTCCTCCAAATTGTGAGATGGATTGAGTATTTATAATGGTTTGAGGTTTGAGTTTGATAGAATTTAGGAAACCAAGAGGTAGATTTTTGGTCCAAAAATTGGTTTGTATTGATGCATCATATTCTACTACAATTCTTTTCTAACTTAACTTCTATCGTTCTAATCTAGCTCCACTAGTATTTTGCATGCATATTATTATAATCCTTGTCTTCTAGTCAAACACACAAGTTATTACGTCACCTTAATTTAATCCCTTAGCTAAACACGTTCTTTGCACTTGAGGAAAATCGTCACTTTCTTTCCTACTGGACACCAAATACGTAATTAAGGTGGATTGACTTATTCACTTTGGGCCTATTAATAAAAAACGGGTAACTGATGGTAAGGTCTCATTACGATTAGTGTGTTAAATTAGAATGAATGGGAGAATATTTATGAATGGTTTTATGCCATTTTAAGTGGTTTTTGAGAAATAAGTGTAATGAGCCTTTAATTATAACATTATCAATTTCCATTTAGTCATTTAGTTTTAGCCTCATCATCGGTTACCCGTAAGGCTAGAAGACAACTTTGAGGTGTCTACAGTGCGTTTTGTGCGACGTGGCTGTAAAAGCCACCCATTGAGGCGCGAGTATATGGCGACATAATTGGTCGTCTTGTCCTTTTCGCAAATTTGGATTTTGTTCTTTGTTCTATCCTAGGTTTTGTTGGATGTGTTTTGTGGTTTATGTGATTGTACGTGTACAATAAAATGTGGGTGTTATGTGAGGTGGGTTTTTTGTGTGCTTGACTCGGGTTTGACTAGTGTTGTGTCGGGATTTGAATTTTGAGTCGGTTTTGACTCTAATTAGTGTCACTGCGACCCCGTCATCATGCATAAGACATTCTAGGTATTTTTTAAATGTTTTAAATGTTTTTTTCATTTTTGAAATCGGTTTTTGAGCTTTCCGACGCACTGTTTAAACAAATTGTCGAGTAAACGTAGCGATTTCTAATACATGTTGTAGTCCGATAATCATCGGGTGTTTGTTGGGGACTCCGCAGATACTGGGTATTTATAGAGCCCCCATTTAACTAAGGCTTAGACAAGGAGAAAGTCAAAGTATATCTCCGAGGTCAATCGAATATTACAACCTGAAGACCAATGCGACGTTGAGGCAACTCAAAAGGGTTTGAGCAAAGGACTTGCCGTCGGGAAGGGAGACATCGAGGCGACTTGGGGTTTCGAGTGAAGGACCTACCGTCGGTAATAAATTAGAGTCTGTCGACTGCTGGTGCAGGTCGTTTAAAGTCCGTTAGACTACGTAGAAAGACACTTCAGCCATAGGAAGGAGCCATACCTGAGGTGTCATCGGGGTATGTCCTTGAGTTGCGTCGGTTGATGCTGCTTGTGCGTAGAGACTCTCCAGCCATTGAGGGTCAAAGAATTGACTGCGGGAAAGGGCCTAATTTTTCGGGTCCGTTTCAAGGGGTTGTCTGTGCGTAGAGACTCGCGAGCCATGTGAACCCCCACAATTATACAATAAAGTAAACACAATTGTTGCAACGGAAAATGCGAGATTTTAAAAAATTTGATATTAAAAACCGCGGAGTCACTATATAAACCAAAAATTTGAGTTTAATAAAGCTTTTATACAAAATACAACTAAGCTAGCTGTGCGGGATCTTAATCCCTAAATAAAGCACAACTATAAAACTATGTACAAATCTAAACTACGACGAGGAAGGTCAAACATTGTAAGTAAAACCCTCGCTAGCTCACACGTCTTCACCCCCAAGAAGCATCACTATCACCTATCATTCTTGTAAACATGAACGCACATGTAGTGGGGAGTAACTAAAGGTTCTCCCAACCATATTATACTAAAACAAACATAGATAAGAAGATAATTAAGACAAAGCATAATGAATACAAGATAAAATTAACATGACAAGAGAAAACAAGGATAAACATAGATCATACATGTTAACATGGATAACTTGATAGGTAAAGTAAGAATGAGCTATAAGCAAACATGTTAGCATGGGTAACTTGACATGACATAGTAAGAATGAACGATAAACATACTTGTCAACATTAGTAGCTTGATATAAGAAAGTAAGAATGAATTTAAAACAAACATATTAACATGGTTAATCATGACAAGAGAGGGCATGGAAGAATAATACGTGAACACATCTTAAGCATACAAAAGCTTAGAATATAAGGAAGAAACATAGACGCGACTTAGTTGTCACGAGCACAAATTCTAATGGCAAATGACATATGCAAGTAACCAAAACCATGCAAGACTTTTACTACTCTAGACTCAATTCCTCCCGGTAGGACGACGATAATATAATACGGTCCTGATAGGCTATCGCACAACTAACAAAGATAAATACCCTAGTAACAAATGAATGTAGTAGTAGGGGTCGAACACAAGGAGACGGGAGTTGCTAAACAAGTTGTCATGGAGCGAATTTTATCAAGGTTGATTAACGATTAGGTGTTTGTTTTGGTTGGTAAACTATGATAAAATAATGAAAGGAAGCAATAATAAAGAAGAGTCTAGGGGAATCGGGTCACACATGCAAATATGTAAATGTTCATGTCAAATTAGAATTCTTAATAATGATAATTGTTTAGGCTTAAAGACAACCACTTCTCGGCCTTATTGTCAACCATAGAACGGGTTCTAGCGAGCTCTCGCTATTACTAGATCGGTCTACTAAAACATGCTTAGTCTAATTCAATTTCATGCTTCTCGACTTTTAAAAGTGAATTAACAATTTTAATCTAAGATTGTGATCGATAATCAAAGCTTAGCAAAACAATACAAGCATGTGATAGAAACTAATAATCGATATTATAGCTTCCTAATTCAATATTTACAAGTACTATTTATGCATGGCTTCCTTAATCCGTAGACAAGACAAACTACTAACACATAATGAAAACTAAACTAATAACATATGATATAATAAACATGATGATAATGGAATGATACCTTAACAATAGAAATGGAACATGGAAATGAAGAAAAAGGTAGCAAATGGAAATCACTTGAAATGTAATTTGTATTACAACTTGAAATGCTTAAAGAAATGTTTGTAACAACTAAAAGAAGCTAAAGGAAATATAAATTTTATTCTGAAAACTAAGACTAAAGCATATGAGAAAGTGTGTAAAAAGTGTCTCCTAAATGACAGATTCAACACCACTTATATAGGACTTAGAGGTTGAAACGTAAAAGCCATAAATGAGGGTAACCCCAATTGGGGACACCCAACCCCTATTGGGGTCGTGGGAAACTGACTATTCTCCTTTAATTCTTGATTAATTGGTACAAGGAATCCTAGGAACCGTCTTAATGCCTCTTAATTCCCTCGACTAATTGCGATGGGGAATCCTAAGCTTTCTTTTTAATCTTCATTTGGGCTTCATTTCTTTACTTGTCCACCAACAAAAGTTGGTTCTTCATGCTCGGGTTTTTCATGCTCTGGATTTCCCAATTCTTCCCAAAATGCCCCTCCACGGTCAAGTCTTATTTTCATTAGCCTCGTGAACTTTGGTGCTTGCTAACTTGACGGGAAAAAGCTACCGAATGCCTCATTTCCTATAAAATGCAATGAATACATTCAAAACACGTAGAACTTGGAATTAGCTCACAAATACACTTATATAAGTGCAATAATCAAATAAAACCGAGCCAAAGTAGGGAGTAAAATCATACATAAATTACACACATCAGGTCCTAGTCTAAACCTGGCCAGACTCTCGGGATAAAAGTTTCCCGATTCGACATGCGATAAACGTTTCGCATCCAAGACTCGATCGACAGAACGGAAGTCGAGTACCTCAAATTCGGCAGAACGGTACGAAAGAGGCGGAAAGAGTAAGAGCAAACCATATGAAACCATTATCCTCTTGGTAGGACGACGATAATAATATGGTCCTAGCCTAAGCCCAATACCAAATCCTCAAGATGATCGTTTCTTAATACGACCGGATGACTATCATAATACGGTCTCAACCTAGAATTGGTATTAGACTCTCGGGATGAACATTTCCTGATTCGGCATGCGATAAACATTTCGATCCAAGACTCGAGCAACAGAACGGAAGCCAAATATCCCGAATTCTGCAGAAAGGGACGAAAAGGGCGGATAAGGGTATGAGTAAACCAAAACTGGAAGAACGGCACGACAGAGGACAAGTCAAGCAAGAATGTATAGCATAATGACATTTCTATGAGAATACGACTCAACACTAGTAAATGTTCAAGATAAGCATTTCATACTTTAAACTTGATAAAGATTCGACCATGAACAAGTAATGATTCAAGTGTAAAGTATACTACGTCATTTGACATATTAGTGAATGGAATTAAATGCATAAGAAGCCATCTTACAAATGAATAACATAATAACATTCCCATGATAAATCGACTCAACATAAGTAATCATTCAAGATAAGATTTCATCTTTGACAATTAATAAAGAATCGATAACTAATAAGTAAGAACTCAAATGTGAAGTATATATACCATTTCATTCTTATATAACTTAAATAAACATTATATTCCATATTTACATGTTACTTGAGCTTAAAATATAACAAGTGATAACAAATGAATTAAGTGATACGAAACACGAGGCAAAACGTAAACAAACAAATGAGAACTCAAATATGAAGTATATAGCATCATTTTATACTTTTCTAACATGAATAAACATTATACTTCATATTTACATGTTACTTAAACATAGTATAAACAAACAATAACAAATGAATTATGTTTTATAAAACACAAGACAAAACGTAAACAAACCAAACCCGAACCATCCATAAGCATATACCATGACATAGGAGTAGCCCAAGGACCACAATACCGGCCCATGACTTGACATAAGTCAATAAAGTGCACCGTTCCCTTATAGGAACCAAGGCACCGTGACCAAAGTGCCTTGCCGTGCGGTTCTCAGCCGTGCCATTCACTTAGAGATACTAAGGTACCGTGCCCAAAGTGCCTCGCTGTGCAGTTCTCACCGCGCCTAGCTCGTATACATACACGAGATGGTTATATATATATATATATATATATATATATATATATATATATATATATATATATATATATATATATATATATATATATATATATATATATATATATATATATATATTCCACCCATTTTCAAGTGTGAGCATTTCTACAATAAATTGCCTAACTAAAAAAGAATATGTAATTAACAAGAAATTCCATATGTATACATGAGACGAAAACCAATAGTTTACATATTTAAGTGATCAACTTTACCCAATTGTTCCAATATCAATATTTCCAGCCAATAATTCTCATGACTCAGCTAAACATGTTAACATGGCATAAGTAAGACGGATTATACTCTAATTAACATATGTAAACAACCCATTTCATCCAACTGAACCAACATGTAGCAACATACTAGAATTTCTCTATACAAATTTAAGACAAATCCACACATCAATTTATCAAGCAAGAAACATGTCAACACATATAGAGACTTCAACTTTAACATCCAAAAGACTAAACTACAACAGTTAAGCACACAAATTTGATATAATATCGAGTAACCTATCACTGTTACCTATTAGCACTTCTAATCCTCTAAACCTTCTTCTATGAGATAATAACCTTCAACGGATCTTCTAAGTAGAGCTGGAAAGTCTGACCCGACCCGAATGACCCGACCCGAACCCGAGCAAACCCGACCCGAGAATATTGCAAACTGAAACCGAAACCGACCCGACTCGATGATGACTCGTAACCCGACATGACCCGATGACCAGTGACCCGAAACCGACCCGACCCGATGACGACCCGTAACCCGACTTGACCCGATGATCAGGGACCAGAACCCGACCCAGACCCGACCCGATATTGACCCGACCCGATACTGACCCGATTAAATTGATGAACCGATAATTATTAAGCTTAATATTGATCAAAATGACAGTGATTTTGTAATTATATTGTTATATTTGACTTAATAATGAAGTAATTAAACCAAATAATGCTTAAAAACTAAATTTAATGGTGAAAAATTGAAGTAATGTGATAAAGTAACCGGACCCGATAATGACCCGACCCAAACCCGATCCGACCCGATACATCATTTGACCCGAAATAACCCGACCTAAACCCGACCCGATCCGATACACCATTTGACCCGAAATGACCCGGCCCGATAATGACCCGAACCCGACCCGATATGACCCGAACCCGATATGACCCGACCCGGTTTGACCCGACCCAAACCCGACCCGACTGACCCGATTGCCCCCTCTACTTCTAAGTCTCCACCTAGACCTGAAAAGCACGATAATTTGCGAAATTATGCAACTTGGAGAAAGACGGAATTTTCAAAGGTTATAAAAGATGAAGACTTTCTTACCTAGAAAGATGGGGGAAGGAGAAAGGATTCTAGAACAACAAACGGGTCTGAAATTGGTTAAGAATTGATGGTTTTACGCGAGTTTTAGACGAGAGATCTAATATGGTTTTAATGGGGGAAAATCTCATGTTTTACAAGGGAAGAAGATGAAGGAAGATGCTGAAAAATTGGAGAAAACCCTAAAACAAGGAATTTTTGTTGTCTTGAAAATGGTCCATAGGTTTGTTTTGGCCCAGTAACAAAGGCACTTGATTTATGACTCGATTTTGCACTAAAAAGACTCACACTACGACTTTTAAGGGGTTAAGGGCCAAAATAAAACCAAATTGATTTTTATGAAACTAAAGCACGATTTAAAGTACAAAATCAAATAAATAATGTACTAATTAAAATCGAGTATTTTTAAATTAGCGATTTTAATATGTTACCCATAAAGATAAAATCGCTGGTGTTACAAGCCATCGATGGTCAAATGATTGGCTGCGGGAAATGGTCGACTGGGTCGAGCCCATTTCAAGAGGTTGCCTGGTGGTGACTTCCAACCAGGTTGAATGACCGCGGGATCGATCGACTTATCGAGCCCATTTCATAGGGTTGTTTGGTCAAATGATTTGCTGGGGAGTGATATTGATTTCGTCGGGGAATGTGGTTGTAGACTTAAGTGATTCCGTGGGGATGAAAAATAACGGTTTTTACTGCCGCCCTTCAAAATTCGTAATGAAAAGTAACGTTTTTATTGCCGTTATTTGAGTTGTGAGAAAATAGGGATTTTTAATTTCGCTATTTGAAATTTGCTGTTATTTAAGTATTGAGGCGATGCATGATCGACTTAATTTGCCGTTATTTAAGGTATTCCGGACCCTTAAATTTTTCTTCGGTTTTCAAAATCGTTTTAATCTTTATTCTCGATTTAAATTTTAAGTTTTTATAAAAGAAATGCGGACTTGGATTTTAAAACCTATAAGTTTACCCTCAATTTTGTATTATTTTTCACTCCCCGTTTGTTTTTCACTTTTTCTTTGCTTTTTTTCGCATTTTGAGGTGTGCGTTCACCCATGGACGGTTCTAAAGGATGATTCATATTAGTTAGCCCCAAATCATTTTGGGATTAAGGCTCTGTTGTTGTTGTTGTTGTTGTTGTTGTTGTTGTTGTTGTTGTTGTTGTTGTATTTGAAATTTGAAAAAATAACGGTTTTTAATTCCGTTATTTCCACTTTTTAAGCATTGTTTTGACTCCTGTTCAATGTCTGATTGAGACAAAAATTTTGTGGGTCGTGTATGACTTAGGGGGATATTTTTGCTGGCTCTTTTTTTGGGTGGCTTTTGACCCGTGTTTTGCTTGAAGATGGCGTGTCGGGGTTGTTGTTTTTTTGTGTTTTTAGGTGGGTGTAATTGGTTGGTTTGCTTTGTTTTTTTTTGCAGGTTATTTTTGTTTGTTTCCATGTTTGGGTTTCATTCGCTTTGTGCCGTCATAATGTCGAATTTCGGCTGACATTTGACCTTCTTTTTGTTTTCAGGTGAGTGTTCTAGGGTGGCTGAGTCGGGGACTCAGGAGGAGGAGGATCCGGGAGGAAGAGGATCTAGGAGATCCGGTTCACTTGGCTATGGTGACGCTGGAGTGTAGGTCATTGAGCTCTGATCTGTGACCTACGTCTGCAGATTAAAGGGTGTCTGATGATTGGGGTTCAACATTGGGTCGATGCAATGTGTTGTGGCCTTTAATCATCACTTCGTCTGATGATTGGGGTTCAACATCGGGGCGATGCACTGTGTTGTGGCCTTTGATCTTCATGACGTCCGAAGTCTGCCATACACTTTTTCTTTCTTGTCCTTTCCTTTGGTCTTTCCCTCCTTCATTTTTATAGGAATAGACGGAGTTTTTGCTTGGTAGGTGACGGGTAGCCCGCAGTTTATTGTTTTAGGCCAGTGTCTGTATGATAAGTATTTGTATCGGACTCTGTTTTTATGGTCAGTTGTTTGTATCAGACTCTGTTTGTGGGTGTATTTTGCGTGAGGTGGTTTGTATATATGGAATTTTGTAGCTTTTTGTATTTGGCTTTTTTGTGTTGTGTTTCGGGGAGATGCGGTAGACGGATGACTTCCTGCTTACTTGGTCATTCATACCTGCAATATTACCGTAGAAAACAGGCAACATGCAGCACATGCATCCATGCATGCATAAAAACATGCAAAGAAAAACAGACGAAATGGTGTCAAAATAACCGCGATGACTCGAAGTTATTTGAAGATTGTTTGTTTAGAAAACGATTTTTGAAATTTCCGTAACAAGACGTCATGCTTGGATTTTTCACAAAGGTTTTGAAATTTGCGAAAATTGTTTTGAAATTTTGAGAAGTTGATTCACATTAAAAGTAATTACTTCGAATTTGCTGGGATTTTATGAAAATCAATATGAATTTGCAGAGATTAATTTGAAATTATTTTGATCTCCAACCGAATTTTGAGCGAAAGGAATTCCAAGGAGTTGGACTTCGCGTGAGTGTTTGAGAGAATTGATTTTTTTTTGAAATTTGCAAAAATGGCTCTTGTGAGGACGATTCGTGAGACGAAATTGCTTTGAAAATCGGATTTCTAAAAAAGAAGATCGATTTTGCGAAAAAATTTCGACACATTATTTATTTTCGACATTACATTTGAAGACGATCCATCGCGGATCGAAGCGACTAGCCCTCCCCCCCCCCCTTAAAAAAAGAAAAGGAAAATCGTATGCTTAAAGGTAGGTCTTAAACACCATGTTGGATCTCGTGGAACATGAACCCAAGAATTTTGAGGTTGTGAAAACACAAAATTTTTTGGGTAGGCCGTAAGAGGCACGAGTATTTTGGTAAGGGGAGGTAGTGTGTCAGGAGAAAACACAACTAGAAAAGGACAGGTCAAGGTGCGGATTTTTAGCAGCAGCCCTAAGGGGCGCGAGCCATTCTATGAGGGAAACCATCCCTTCTTTTTTCTGAAAAACAGCACTGCTGTTTTCTGCATATATAGTGATTGTGTTTTCTTTGTTTGATCATCCGAAACAAAAAGACTCTACGAAAACTTCCCTTCTCCTTCCTTAAAAATTATGGACACTTTCGAAGGTAGGTTGTCCCATTGGTGTCGGGATTTATCCCCGAACGAGAAGTACCAACTCGTCGTCATGCAAGTTGGTCAATTGTTTGTGCTTCATCAAGTGAAAGTGCAAGCTTCCTTCGCGAAAGGCAAAATTTGCCCTCTTGCCGAAGAGGTGGGTGTTATTGGAGGTTGGTCTTTCATACTCCGGTTTTCCCCCCGACTCATCTGTACTATAAAGAGAAGTTCTGCTCCATGCTTGGCTTGTCAACGAGCCAAATCAATTATCTCCTTGCTCCTCGTGGTGTTGATATGATGGCCTCTGTCAACATTTTTTTCAAATCGGTTGGATGCTAATATTTTGGAAGTTGCTAGAAGAAGGGCTCTTGCCTTTTGTTTGATTCATGCTTATCTCTTTGTTGAGTTGTTGAAGAAGGAGGGGCCAAGTTGGTATGGTAGTATGATCCTTATTCATGTTGTTGAGCAAATGGAGAATGGGTGGGATCCTTCTTAGTTGGTTCTTGGCGAAATTGTGCAAGCTTTGGATAGAAAGAAATCCAATGGAGATTCATCTTTGTTTGGGTCTCCTAGAATTCTCCAAATTTGGCTTATGGAGAGACTTAGGTTGCTTGAGCCTTCGGTTGATGCTATCTCTTATTCTTTCCGCCATCTTACCATGAGAAAGAAGTTGTATGCAGATAGCTTTGCATGCACCGAGGCTTATTGGACCTCGCGGTTGACGGAGGAGGATGGCCCACATATCCGTTAGGTTGTGCCGTAGTGGTGCCTGAGGTCGTTCACGGGTTTGCCCACTTCGGCCATTTCTTCTCGCTCTCTAATGGTTGTTGGTTTGAAGGTTATTTCCTTCATTTACGCAGATCGGTATATGAGGCAAATGGGTCGCCAAAAAAAGGTGCCTTCTCAAGATACATTGGTTCAGGAGAGCTTGTTTCGGACCACCAAGTTGGTGGAGAGGTTCGAGAGGTGGTGGGCCACTCGGCCTATTTGGGAGGTGTCGGATCCTACTTCTACTATATGGGTAACTCCTTCTTACGTTAAGTGGTCCAAGAGTTTCCACCTTGGAAGAAATGTCAAGATTCCGTAAGGATGAAGTTAATGACCTGAAGTGTTTGGAAGCGGCTAAGGTAAATCGTGCCAACTTTAATGACTTTGGTGATGATGTGAGCCTGAGTGTGATGAGGCCAACAAAGAAGAAGAGCTTGGTTCCTAAAGAGGCGTTGGGCCGTATGTGGGCTAGGCTTGGGCCGAGTGGTAGGCCGTGTAGGAGCCTGGGAGCGGTGGCCGTTGCGGGTCCGTTGAGGATCCGTTCTGAGGAGGAGACTCGAGCTAGGCGTGCTAGCAAGAAAAGCAAAGGGATGATGTATCCCGATGACAAAGAAAAGGGTAAGATGGAAGAGTGAAGGTCCCATCTTCTTTTGTTACTATGTTGTATCAGGGTGTATTTGTGTTCATATTTTTATTATGTTGTATTAGCTACGTATTGTTGTATGGCGGTTATCTATGTGTTAGTTTATGTACTATGTTTTATTGTGTGACAATGTCCTATCCGGCGCTCTTAGCTTAGCAAGTGATAAACTTGCTTAGCTATTATTGTTGCTAAGTTTGTAATCCCAGCTATTATTAATTAAATAAGAGAATTACTTGCGTTGAAAATGTTGTGAACATTTATCGTTGTTTCCCCACCCACTTCGTAAAGGTAAGTCGGTTTAAATTATCCTAAACTTTGCACATGTAAAAAGGGAATTTATTTTGGAAAGTGGAAAGACTTTCTTTTTGTTTTTTTTTTGTTTTTTTGGTGAGAAAAAGGGTATGGGTTAAATATTTTTGTTTTATTTTTTTGAAATTTGTATGGGTCGTTGGTTGTGTTTTTTGTTGTAATGGATGTATCCTTCTCGTATCAGAAATGACTGCCTACGTATTCGTCTAGAAAGACAAAATCAAATCATGCCCGTAGTTCAATTATTTTGTTTGTTGATGTTTTTTTTTTCTTTTTTTTTTTGCAAGTTAAGCAAGCCCATATTATTCTTCCATGAAGGGAATAAAGAGGCCAATCTTACAAAGTATAACCAACTAACTTCCAAATAGCTTAAGAACTAAGAGAATCTAGTATTTCATCCTCATAAGAGGATTGAGTAGCATATAATAATCTTATGCTAACTAAATATTGGGCTCTCCTCACAATATAGTCCTCATTATGTTCCACATCTCTGAAAATACATGAATTGCGTTCTTCCCAAATGCTATAACCTAAGGCCGTGAGGCAGCTTGACACCCAATGAACTTTCCAATGACGTCTGATCCTCCTGCCAGCTAACCAATGAAGCTCTCTGCGTAAGCTATCAGTGCGTCCTCTAAGCTTCATCCACTGCAATAATCTGTGCCATATTTGAGCAGCAAACTGACATTTAAAAAATAAGTGCTGACGGGTCTCATTGACAGCTTTACAAAGAATGCAACGGTTAACCATGTGCAATCCCCTGTAATTGAGTTTATCAATGGTGGCTAGCTTGTGCTGCATAGCAAGGACCACCAACACACTATGCTTTGGAAGAGCAATCCTACTCTAGATAGCCTTCACCCAGCTAATTCTACTATCATGCTCCCTTAACTGCTCATAGATTAAACTAAGCTTCAACTTCCCTCCAGCAGCACAACTGGACAAAAGGGTTCGAGCATTCTCTATACCACCTGTCTTGTCTAGTAACAGGTCTCTAACCTTCAGAATACTCTTCCAACTTTCAGAGTGGAAGCTTTTAATCTGCATAGTCCAAAAACTATTTTGTTTAATGTTATAAGTGTGGTTCCAGAGAACCCAGGAACTGTCAGAATGAGTTTCAATAGCCCAGATCCACTTGCAGAGTATACATTTATTCCAAGCCAACATCTCCTTGATGTTAAACCCACCCTCAATGTGTGGCTTGCAGCAAGAAGTCCAACTCTTCATTATAAGCTTTCGTTGACCCTCCTCAGTACCCCATAGGAAATTCCTGCAGAATTTGGTTTAAAGTTTGATAACACCTTTAGGGATCAGTAATGTTAAACACCAGAAGTGTTTCAAGCCAAGGATCACCGCTCTCTCAGCTGGTTAGCTAGTGTCATTGTCCATCTGCTGTATTTATCAAACTAATCTTGCCAGCATAGGATAACTTGTAATTAGCCCAATGATGAAGAGCTTTTTGGACTTTGTTCAACAGATCAGCAAACATCTCTTTGTTTAATCTCCCTTGATTAGGAGGAACACCCAAATACCTGAAAGGAAAATCCCCCTGCACATAGTTAGTCTCCTCCAGTATAGCATGCTGAATTTCCTCAGAAACTCCACCCATGTAGATGTTTGTTTTATCTGGATTCGCATATAATCCAGATAATTGAGCAAAAACATCCAGAGTCTGAGTAACTCCCTTGACTGATGGAACATCATCTCTAACAAAGAGCATCAAATCATCTGCAAAGATGAGATGATTCTAGCCCATTCTACCACATTTTGGGTGATAGGAGACCTGTGGTTGAGTATGAATTCGTCTAAGTATCCTGGAAAGAATTTCCATGCTCATTATAAATAAGAAAGGTGATAATGGATCCCCCTGTCTCAAACCATTCTCCCCTTCAAACAATCCAACAGTATCACTATTTATTTTTAAACTGAACCAAGTGAAAGTTATGTAGCCCATAATCCATTTCTGAAATTGAGGAGGAAAGTTGAATTCCTGCAACATCTGATCAACGAAAGTCCATTTCAGGGAATCAAATGCCTTTCTGATGTCAACTTTGATTAAGCATATTGGTGAAATCCCTTGTTGCCTATATCCCTTAACCAGTGATTAAGTGAGCATTATGTTTTCAAATATACTTCTTCCTTTCAGAAAAGCCCCTTGCTCATTTCCTATAATCTCAGGTAACACTACCTTCAGTCTGTCACATAAGATTTTACTTATTGTCTTGTATAGAACTGTACAACAAGCAATGGGCCTATTGTCCATGACAGTATTAACCACCTGCTTTTTAGGGATTAAAGAAAGTAGGGTAGTATTAGCTTGCTTAGGCATGGTGCCCTTCTTAAAGAATTCTCTAACAGCTGAACATAAATCACTCTTGATAATATCCCAGTTGGTCTTAAAATATTGTGCAGAAAATCCATCCTGACCTGGACTTTTATGGGAACCCATTGAAAAAAGAGCTTGCCTAATTTCACATTCAATGACCTCCATGATAAGGCTAAAGTTGTATTACCAAATCAAAGTAAAACTATCTCAGGACTAACAAGAATAGCTAGTGATAAGACAGGTATCGAATCCACAGGGAGGCGGTAAAAGCTAAGTCTAAGAGTATTTAAGCTGTCTAGAAGTAACCGATTTCGGGGGGTTTTGTTTTGAGTTGATTCTAACAAACTAATTACAATGTAAATAAAGGATGAATAACAATATTATTAAAAGTCTAGGAATTAGGTTCACTAGGTCAATCAGTCGGGGATTATCAATCAATTACTAGATTTATCAAGTTGTTTAAGGTCATAAGATCGGTCGACTCCATTATGCCCTTTAGATCGATTCTAATATGCGGTCGCTATGATTAGATACTTTCTATTTGATTATCGCAGCCTATATCAATTCTAACCTGGTCGGCGATAGGATCGATTCGCTACACTAATTAATAACTCAGGCCTCAAGTGATTAACTAGAAGAATTACAATAATCAAACAATAACTTTAATGATATCAATAGCAACTAATTGATTTTCCCTTTTTAATTAACCTAGATCCCCTTCATCCTAGATGAGGGGATTAGCTACTCATGATTATAATAACAACAACAAATATGATTAAAGATGAAAACATAATTGCAAGATGAAAACAATAATTGAAGAACATAAAACAATAATGATTAATTAACGAGGAAAGATTAGTACCATACAAGGGAAAGATTAGGGTTCTAGAGAGTTTTCCAGCAATATCCAAGCAAAATATAACGTAATCTAACAATAAAACACGAGTCTTTAATTTATAACAAAAGATTAACGTTTTAGGAAATTCCGGAAATAAAACCCGCCAGAGAGGATCCTCGATCGAGTCGCAAGTGACTCGATCGAGGACAGCTGCTCGATCGAGTCAGCAGTGACTCGATCGAGGAACTTGCTTCACGGGTTCTTTCTTCTCTTCTTTCACTTCTAGTCTTCGTGATTCCTCGTTTCCCGTGCCATGCTTCGTGTACTCTACCGTGCCGTCTCCGCTATGCTAATCTCAGCTTGATCACACTCATATTGAGTCATTTCTGCATCAAAACACAAAATAGCGGCAGTATCGACAATTCATTGAAATAAAGCATATAAATGATATAATAGGCACGAAACGGTATGAAATATGATGTAAAGGGAGATATAAAAGTATATATGAAAGTGATACATCAAACTCCCCCAAACCAAACCTTTGTTTGTCCTCAAGCAAAGCAATCAGGCCAAAACAAAGGACAACAAACATATGGTGAATGAATAACTCAGAGCAAATGTCTAGGCACATACAAGACTCAGCTGTCCATATCTATAACAAAGTAATGACCGAAGTTGTGCTAATAAAACAAATTCAAAAGCACGGGTAATAGACTAACGCAGCTCTTACTCAAGATGTGACATGATACCGAGACTCAACCAAATACCTTTCAACCTTGCAAGACCATTTTGTCGGATTCTCGCGGTTTCACTCATGCACTCATAATGGGTGAGATATATGTAAGATAGAAAGAAGTAAGACTCTCACTCAACTTATGAGATATGCATGCAATCTAATGTGATAAGAGATTCTCCAACTAATACGCATTCACGAAACAGACCAAGTACATGTATCAAGGACAGAATGGTGGTAAAGTGGCATGGGTATAGAAGTGGCTTGTGCAAAAGCACGTATGGATATGTGAGGCTCAGACGGTAGTCGCAGCACTAGACCAATAGCCAAATCTAATAAGAAATAAAACAAACATCCAGCTGGAGAAATAATCTCAACTTTGACAACATATGAGAGAAATGTAAAGGCTCTCCAAATGTGCATTAGACTCCAGTAATTACCACACACGACCTCCTAACAAATCCGAATGAAGCATACATTTTTTCTTCTTTTCTCTTTTGAATCTTTTTTTCGAAACTCTTTTCTTTTTCATCTCTTTTTCTTTTCTTTCTTCTTCTTTTTTTTTTCTTTTTCGAGACTTTTTTTTTCTTTTTTTTTTTTCTTTTTCTCGCTGCTTCATAATACTTCTCTTTTTCAACATAAGAGGTCACACAATTTCTACAAAAAGATAGCTACTACCCACATGACAATAAAAGTCCCAACCCAACCAAAGTAGCTATAACAATAAAGACACAAGCAATCACTGATCGTCCCGAAAAAAGGTAGGCAAATTCTGGAATGTAGCTAAGAAATAGGATATAAAATGGCTACATGGTTCAAACGGGCTAACAAAACTGGGTAATGTAAGGCTTATTTGAACAATAAGAATCGCCTATCCACATGTACTTAATCAAATGAACGCGCAAAAGCTAAGAAACTAATGTCACACTTATGCAGTTTGATATTACATATACCACAAGGAGACCACACTCATTAGCCTAAATAATAATGAGACCGGTTTATTAATGTTCCCGGCCTAGGAAACTCTAAAGACCTCAGAAATTTAAGTGGTTTACCAACAAAATAAAGTCAAGTCTACTCGGCATAAGGCATATTGTGACGGTCAAGACTTGAGTAAAGAGCTTTGTTCATCATAGCTAACAGGTCAAAACAATGTACATGGACAACTAAATGAGACTCAAATGCAAAGACAAAGCAAATTATCATCATTGCTATACAATTCATCAAGACTCGACTCAAAATAAACAAAAAAATAAATAAAAGACATGTTTTTGGATTTTTATAATTTTTCAATTTTTTTTTGAATTTTTGATTGATTTGTTTTTTCACACAACAATAAATAAAAGCACACAACAGAAATAAACACACTCCCCCAAACCTAAATGTCACAGTGTCCTCATTGTGACGCCTACAACATTTCAGTCACACAGAAATCCAGCAACCTATGGGACACAACTAACAAAGGGAAGAGGGTAAAAAGGAAATGCAATAAAAACAAAAAGAAAGATAATAACAGCTGTAATGTAGTAGCCTCCCCCAAACCAGCTGGAAAAAGAGGGATGTAGTGACCACCGTGTCACTCAAGGCGTCATCGGCGAGTAGCATCGGCGATGCTCGCAAACGATATCATCAAAACCATCAAACTCGGCATAAAAGGACATCAACTCAGGATCAGGAACGGCACTACGACCACGACCTCTACCGCGAGTGGCTCTCCAAACACGGCCTCGACCACGAGTGCCTCCAGTAGCAGCAGCAGTGGAAGTAGAAGCACTAAACTGGCCAAACGAGCCTCTCTGGGAACAAGGGATACCTGTGTCCTCCGCAAAAACAGAAGTAGGCTGAGGGGGGCGGACTGGAGTGTAAAAGGGACGGACCAATGCACCGAAGTCGGTGCTAAACTGTCCAAACACAGTGGGAGTCACTCCGTAAAGATGGAACACACGGCTATCATCACCAGGAGTAGTTTAGTAAGAAGGTGACACGCCACGATACTGCCCCCCGGAAGCTAAAGTCATAGCCTCCATCTGTTCCCACATCCTCCTCTCTGTCAAAGCAGTGTTGATGCCCGTATGCATCCTCACTTCCCGTTCAATGACGGGATCAAAATGGTAACCTGGAGCATAGCCTGAAGTGGGATAGGCCGAAGGAGGTGGAGGAGGAGCGGGCTGGAATGAGCCTGGCAGATGGGTAGTGGGTGCACGTCGTCTCCGGCGCCCGCCGGTGGTGGTAGTAGTACTAGATCCAGGAAAAGTAATCAAAAGGTCCTCAGGAATCAGATAAGTAATGGGTGGTGGGCGCACCACAGCCGTATTCTCCTCGAGGGGGTCGACAGCAGGCAAACGGGCGCAAGGAAGAAGCATGTATGACTCACCTCGGACCCTCCAGTAATGGTCCTTCCCATTCTTAATATCAAGATAAGAAATGTCATAATGAAGGTGGTCATCATCAACAAGTGGCTCATAATCAGCCATGGGCTCATATGGGTCATCACCCTCAAAGTCACAAACAACCCTAGCAATCTTGGTGACAAGAGCACCACAGTCAAGGTTCCCGTACCTCCCAATCATTCTATCAAATGCCAAACACACAAGAGCATGGGGAGAGAATTGGAATGTCTCCTCCCTATAAGGATTCAAGTAACTAGCAAGTATTAAGACCTCAATAGTGGAGGTCTTGCTCTTGTCGGACCGGCCATATAACAAATAGCTCAAGTACCTCAAAAACATACGAAGACAAACGTGTTGGACATCTAAAAAAGCCATAGCACTGACGTCCGCATCCATATAACCAGTAAATAATGGAAAATAGCGAACGGCAGACAACCCACCAACACCATACAAGTCCCCGTCAGTATGCTTGTCTAATCCCAGGATTTCAGAAAGACGGTCAAAGGTTAAAGACCGTTCAACATGAAGCAAACGAAATTTGATGAGATGATCACTGGGGAAATAAGTAAAAGAGCTAAGAAATTCGAGAGTTAGGGCAGGGTAAGATAACTCGTGTAGCGTGAAAAGACCCTGCAACCCAATTTCATTAAACATACCATACATGATGTCATCGATCTTCAATGTGCGCAAAATTTTCCTATCCACGCATCTCGTGGCACTCATAGACTTAGTTAGCAGGTATACAAACCTATCTTTCTGGGCTTTGTCACGAAATTCGATAAATGGATAATCGTCTAAAGGAGACAAATCATCCTCCGAAGACACAATCTCCTCAGGAATCACCTCGGGTTGCTGAACCGGGGCTCTCCTTTCTCTAGTCCTCTTATTTCCTTGCCTTGAAGTCGACATTAGCTACATAAGAGCAAGTAGAAAATTAAACTTCAACAATGGCATAAAAACAGTCCCGTTTTTGGCAATAATGGGTCCAAAAAATCAATTTTTAAGACTCCAAATGACAATGAAAGCATCCAAAAACATAGGGGAACATGAGTATGTATCAAATATGTAAGATTCCAAGCAATAGAACACAATTCTAACCAATTTAATGCAAAATTTCTACCCGGATTTTGAAGAACCCTAATTCCCAAATTAGCAAATTAGGCATGAATTTCAACAATTAAGGGGCTAGAAAGCAAGGAAATAGCAATTGTATACTAGCAAGGGAAGATTCAATACAATAAATTCAAGAAATAAGCAAGAAAAATCAGATTTCTCGAGACACATAAAGGCAAAATCGCGACTTACCTGAGCAATTTAAGCAATGGAATTGAGAAAATAAGCACAAGAGAACGATTCAAACAAGTAATAAGCAAGTAAGCACAAGTTTTAAGTGAGTTTTGATGATGATTGATGATGAATATAGAGAGAATGAGTAGTAGAGGAGGTAGAATGCAGGAAAGTAGCACGAAAAGAAGAAGGAAGTTGAAAGAAATTAGGATAACAAAAGCATAAAACCGGTGAAAATAAAACGCGGAACCCGGTCTAAATTGGATCCTTGTTCGAGTCGCAGCTGGCTCGATCGAGGAACCAATTTCAGGACTACCCAACTTTCGTTTTAAACTTTTCTAAATTCTTCGCAGGTTCCTCGATCGAGTCGCAGCTGACTGGATCGAGCTGATAGGTTCCTCGATCGAGTCGCCTCTGACTCGATCGAGGAACCAGGCTGGGGCTCCTTTCTTCGTCTTTTGTTACTCATAACTTCAAATCCCATCAAAATTCCTGCAAAAGACACTTGAAAGCATATCAAGTACCCTCTCCTCGTCTCTCCAAGTTCAAGGAAACATAAAAACAAAAGCAATACGTGAATTTAAATCCTAATTACAAACTAATAGTTTACAAAATCCGAGCTGCCTCTCGGTAGCGCTGGTTTTTGCGGTCCCGCACGACCGTAATTCTTCATCAGTGAGAAGAATCAATGGGGAAGAGGTCAAGAGCCTCTATTACCCCCACAAAAGCACCTTCATAGTACGTTTTCAAGCGTTGCCCATTCACTTTGAAGGTCTTTCCTGTGTCAGAATGCAGTGTAACTGACCCAAATTTGTTCACATCGATGTGATGAACGGTCCAGACCATCTACTCTTCAATTTACCTGGAAACAAGCGCAAATGAGAGTTAAATAAGAGAACTTTCTCACCAACATGAAATTCTCTTTGCAAGATATGCTTGTCATGCCACTTCTTCGTTTGCTCCTTGTATACTTGAGCACTATCATAGGCATGCAGTCGAAATTCGTCAAGCTCATTCAACTGCATCAGTCGTTTCTCACCCGCCAGTGAGGGATCCATATTCAACTCTTTTATGGCCCACATAGCCCTGTACTCAAGCTCCACGGGTAAATGGCAGGACTTGCCATAGACAAGTCGGTATGGTGAGGTTCCAATCGGTGTTTTGAATGCAGTACGGTAGGCCCACAAAGTATCATCGAGCTTCCGACTCCAATCCTTTCTATTCTTACTTACTACCTTTTCCAAGATCTGTTTCAGCTCTCTGTTGGAAATCTCTACCTGTCCACTGGTTTGAGGATGATAAGCCAATCCTCTTCGGTGTGTAACGCCATACTTCTTCAAGAGAGAATTGAGATGACGCTCACTGAAATGCTTGCCTCCATCACTGATCACTGCACGAGGCACTCCGAATCGTGGAAAGATAGTCTTCTGAAACAGCTTAACAACAGATTTAGCATCACAAGTGGGGGTGGCAATTGCCTCCACCCATTTAGAAACATAATCTACTGCTACTAATATGTATTGGTTCCCAAAAGATGTAGGGAACGACCCTTGGTAATCAATGCCCCAAACATCAAAAATCTCTACTTCGGAGATTCCAGTTTGAGGCATCTCATGCCTTTGCGAGATATTGCCCATCCTTTGACATGCATCACAAGAACGGACAAAAGTAGTAGCATCCTTCAAGATAGTAGGCCAATAAAAACCCGATTGCATTACCTTAGTAAATGTCCTAGAAGGACCATGATGACCTCCATAAGAAGAAGAGTGACAATGAGAAAGGATGGCACGTACCTCACCCTCTGGAATACATCGTCTGTAGATACCGTTTGCGCACTCCTGGAACAGATATGGGTCGTCCCAGAAATATCGCTTCACGTCATGCAAAAACCTCTTCTTCTGCTGATAGGAAAGATCAGGAGGAAGCATACCTCCTACCAAATAATTGGCATAATCTGCAAACCATGGAGTATTTGCGGCTACAACAATGGTCATCTGGAAAAGAGTCATCAATGGGCAAGATCTCTCTTCCCTGAAAATCGCAACTGGACAAATGATCTCGCAACAACATTTTCAAGACTGCACTTATCACGGATTTCTAAATCAAATTCTTGTAACAATAAAATCCATCTAATAAGTCTAGGTTTAGCTTCTTGTTTGGTTAAAAGATACTTTAAAGCTGCATGGTCAGTGTGAACAATAACTTTAGAACCAACAAGATAATCTCTAAATTTGTCTAATGAATAGACAACTGCAAGTAGCTCCTTCTCTGTAGTAGCATACTTGATTTGGGCATCATCGAGAGTCTTGCTTGCATAGTAAATGGCATGTAACACCTTGTCCTTTTGCTGCCCCAAAATAACTCCAACTGCATAGTCACTGGCATCGCACATAATCTCAAAAGGAAGGCTCCAATCCGGAGATCGGATAATAGGAGCTGAGATAAGTGCTTGTTTGATCCTGTCAAAGGCTTGAATACACTTGTCAGTAAACGCAAAAGGAGCATCTTTATGAAGAAGCTGAGTTAGAGGTTGAGCAATTTTAGAAAAATCCTTTATAAAGCGGCGATAGAACCCTGCATGACCAAGAAAACTACGCACACTTTTGACATTAACCGGCACGGAGTTGCTCAATTACCTCAACCTTAGCTTTGTCCACTTGAATACCCTTACCTGACACCAAATGACCGAGTACCACCCCTTCAAGAAACCATGAAGTGGCACTTCTCCCGATTGAGAACAAGGTTGCTCTCCTCACAGCGCTACAAAACCTTAGTCAAGTTTCTCAAGCAAACATCAAAATCAGTACCATATACACTGAAATCATCCATAAAGACTTCCATGATAGACTCTATGTAATCAGAAAATATGGCCATCATACAACGCTGAAAGGTTGCAGGAGCATTACATAAACCAAAGGGCATCCTCCTATAAGCAAATACACCATATGGACAAGTGAAAGTGGTCTTTTCCCTCGATCCTCGGGATGAATGGGTATCTGAAAGAAACCGGAGTAGCCATCTAGGTAACAGAAATAACTATGACACGCTAATCTCTCTAACATTTGGTCAATGTAAGGAAGTGGGAAATGGTCCTTTTTAGTGGCCGTGTTCAACTTCCTATAGTCAATGCACATCCTCCATCCTGTGACAAGTCTAGTAGCAATCAATTCATTCTTATCATTTTTCACTACTGTAGTACCTCCCTTCTTAGGTACAACTTGGACAGGACTGACCCATTTAGAATCAGAAATAGAGAAAATAATACCAGCATCAAGTAATTTCTGTACCTCTTTTCTTACCACCTCCTGCATTGGAGGATTTAGTCGTCTCTGACCTTGTGCACTAGGCTTGTGGCCTTCTTCCAAGTGAATTCTATGCATACAAAAATCAGGACTAATACGTTTGAGATCGTCAATGCTATACCCAATGGCCTTTTTATGAGTTCTCAAAACAGTCAACAAAGCAGATAGTTGACCTTCAGTTAGGCTAGCATTGACGATCACTGGGTTCATTTCACAGTCATCAAGAAATTCATATTTGAGATGAGAGGGAAGAGGTTTTAATTCAGGTTTCTTTACCTCAGTTACCTTAGGTTTGACACCCAAACTATATACCTTCTGATGTGGGCATTCCTCTCCAGTTAGAAGCTTCTCAATTCGATGAACTTCTGGACTCCATGAACCCGTCGATCACCGGATCGAAAACCGTGGCAATCTCCGGAGGATCCCTGTCCAAACACATAGGAAGACACTCATCAATAGTAAAATCAACAACATCTATACTATGACAAGTCTCTTCTATCATGGGGTTTTTCAATGCTTTTTCCAAGTTGAAAATAATCGTATCATCCCCCACAGCTAAGGTCAATCTCCCTTGCCTAACATCTATAACCGCCCCCGCAAAGATGTGTAAGAACGGTCTGCCCAAGATGATAGGGATTTGGTTGTCTTCAGCCATGTCCATGACAACAAAATCAACGGGGATGTAAAATTTCCCAATACTGAACGGAACATCCTCTAACACCCCAGTGGGGGGGCTTAATCGATCTATCGGCCATCTGCAAGTGTCATATTAGTAATCACAACGGACCCATATTTAATTTCTTACAGACAGAATACGGCATAACGCTGACACTAGCTCCTAAATCACAAAGAGCTTTACTAATAAAAAGATGACCAATATGACAAGGGATAGAAAAACTTCCTGGATCCTTTAATTTGGGTGGTGTATTAATTGGCAACATGGCACTGCACTTCTGAGTGTAAGCAATAGTTTCCACCGCGTCAAAGGATCTCTTCCTTGTCAAAATCTCCTTCATGAACTTTGCATAAGCCAGCACTTGAGTAATCAATTCAGTAAAAGGGACACTTACCTGTAGATTCCTCACGACCTCCATAAACTTACCGAATCGCTTATCCACTTGGATTTTTGTTGTCGGTGAGGAAAAGGTAGAGAAATAGTTATGGGCTCGGCTTGCTTCTCCTTAGAAACAACTTTTGAAACACCGTCGGCTGGCAATATTGGATCCTCGATCGAGTCAGGGGTGACTCGATCGAGCTGGGTGGATCCTCGATCGAGTCGCCTGTGACTCGGTCGAGGAACCTTTGCAGGTTCAGCTTTTTCGTCTTTTTTACTTTTATCGTCAGCTCGTGTTTCAACTTCGTCAGGCTCTTTCTCATCATCACTAAGCTCCAAATTACCCAATCCTTTGGGATGCATGTAAGGGACTTCATCAACAGTAATGGGCACTTCATTCTCAAGACTTTGCAGGTCGGGATTCGTATAAGAAGTACCGCTTCTCAGCTGAATAACATTAGCTTGATCATGAGCTTGTTTGCCTTGAGGAGGAAGACCACGGCCTATTTTGATGGATTTTGAAGCGCCATCTGAGCCACCTGATTATCTAGCATCTTGTTATAGGCAATCAGCTCAGAAATTTGAGCCGTCTGCTTCTGCTGCATTGACAAAGTTTGTTGCAAAAGATTGCGCAACTCTGCCATATCATTGTTCGGAGCTTGTTGAGGAATTTGTTGAGGAGTTTGCTGAGGAGGCTGTTGATATTGATTGTTAAACTGCTGGCCTCCTTGATTTTGCCTTTGATATCCCCCTTGTGACTGATTACCACGATTGTTGGGAGGGATATAAACATTCTTCTCGGTTGTGATGTGATCGGGTTTTGCACATTCTGACTAGACCATTGAAGGAAAGGATGTTCCTTCGTTCTTTCATTGTAAAAGTTGGAGAAAGGTGTACCTTGTGCACCTTGTCCGTAAGCTCCGAAAAGCATTAACCTGCTCAAATGTGCTCATATCAATCACCGCACCATGACCATCTAAACCGCATCTAGCACAAGTCTCCTCTACTTGCTGACTCATAGCATGAACTCTCTCTTTACTACCCAATGATTGGGTAGTCTTTATCTCAGTAATTTGGGCTGAAATAGTCTCCAGCTGTGCTGCCAGAGCACTATCAACTCCAGTACCTCGCGTGCTTCCCCTAGGATTTCCATACCTGGCGGTATGGGTAGCAATCTGATCAATCAACTTCCACGCGTTACCATCATTGGTGTTATCTTGAAACCTCCCATTCGCAGATGAATCCAAAAGGGCACGATGATCGTCAAACAACCCGTTATAAAACTGGTTGCAAAGGAACCACTTTGGGAAACCATGATGGGGAACTGATCGAACTAAACGCTTGAAGCGAGTCCAAGCTTCATTCAAATCTTCAGTAGCTGCTTGCTTGAAGCTAGTAATTTGATTCCTCAAAGCATTAGTCTTTTGAGGTGGGAAGTACCTCTTGTAGAAAGCAAGAGCCAAGGAATTCCAGTCTGAACTCCTTCAAGATCCATATCCATATCCTCAACCACTCGGCAGCTCCATCTTTCGGAGAGAAAGGAAAGAGCACCGCTTCACTGATCTTGTGTCACTCCAAATGATAATGGAATAGAACAGCAGTAAGTGACAAATTTCTCCATGTGCGTTGCGGGGTCCTCAAAGAAATGTCCCTCCAAACATGTTTCGTTCCACCAAATTGATGTAAGATGGCCGAATCTCGAATGTTCCATTGGTAGTAGTGGGCAGCTTGAATCCTTGTGGAATAGAAGCCAAGGTTGGCTCAGAGTGACTGGCTAAGGTAGGCATGATGGGGGCTTTAGGACTTTCAGTAATAACTGGAATTTCAGGAATAGGAATTTCATCCTCTTCCTCTTCGTAGGACCGATCGGCTGTCTCAGTTGAGCCCGCCGTTTCGACGTCAAGTATACTCAAGTCTTCTACTTGACCCACTTCTTGATTAAATTTCCGTCTGTAGCGAAAAGTCTTCTCAGGTTCAGGATCAAAAGGAATAATCTGGGACCTATTAGACCTGGGCATAAACGGAACTAACAAGAAAGTGTGAGAACAGTCTCAAGGAACTGGGTTCCCTGAGACAAAAAGACAAAATAAACACAAACAGACTAAACAATTGTTGCCTCCCCGGCAACGGCGCCAAATTTGATAAGGCTAAAGTCGTATTACCAAATCAAAGTAAAACTATCTCAGGACTAACAAGAATAGCTAGTGATAAGACAGGTATCGAATCCACAGGGAGGCGGTAAAAGCTAAGTCTAAGAGTATTTAAGCTGTCTAGAAGTAACCGATTTCGGGGGGTTTTGTTTTGAGTTGATTCTAACAAACTAATTGCAATGTAAATAAAGGATGAATAACAATATTATTAAAAGTCTAGGAATTAGGTTCACTAGGTCAATCAGTCGAGGATTATCAATCAATTACTAGATTTATCAAGTTGTTTAAGGTCATAAGATCGGTCGACTCCATTATGCCCTTTAGATCGATTCTAATATGCGGTCGCTATGATTAGATACTTTCTATTTGATTATCGCAGCCTATATCAATTCTAAGCCGGTCGGCGATAGGATCGATTCGCTACACTAATTAATAACTCAGGCCTCAAGTGATTAACTAGAAGAATTACAATAATCAAACAACAACTTTAATGATATCAATAGCAACTAGTTGATTTTCCCTTTTTAATTAACCTAGATCCCCTTCATCCTAGATGAGGGGATTAGCTACTCATGATTATAATAACAACAACAAATATGATTAAAGATGAAAACATAATTGCAAGATGAAATCAATAATTGAAGAACATAAAACAATAATGATTAATTAACGAGGAAAGATTAGTACCATACAAGGGAAAGATTAGGGTTCTAGAGAGTTTTCCAGCAATATCCAAGCAAAATATAACGTAATTTAACAATAAAACACGAGTCTTTAATTTATAACAAAAGATTAACGTTTTAGGAAATTCCGGAAATAAAACCCGCCAGAGAGGATCCTCGATCGAGTCGTAAGTGACTCGATCGAGGATACCGCCGATCGAGTCGTGATGACTCGATCGAGGAACTTGCTTCACAGGTTCTTTCTTCTCTTCTTTCACTTCTAGTCTTCGTGATTCCTCGTTTCCCGTGCCATGCTTCGTGTACTCTACCGTGCCGTCTCCGCTATGCTAATCTCAGCTTGATCACACTCATATTGAGTCATTTCTGCATCAAAACACAAAATAGCGGCAGTATCGACAATTCATTGAAATAAAGCATATAAATGATATAATAGGCACGAAACGGTATGAAATATGATGTAAAGGGAGCTATAAAAGTATATATGAAAGTGATACATCACTCCCTACACAAGGAGCCCCAATCATGCTCATGAATTTTTGGCCCCTCAATAATGATAGAGTCAAGAGATTCAGTAGCTTTCTTCTGACCTAATAACCATTGATAATACTCCACAAAAGCAGTGTTAACCTCTGACAATCCCTCTCTATTAGTACCATGAATATCCTGAATTCTTCCAATAAGGCTTTGATGTTTCCTGGCAGCAGTTCTAGAGAAGAAGTAACTATTAGGTGCATCATTAAATTTGACATCTTTAATTTTAGCTCTTTGTAAGAGAGAACTCCGTTCAGTTTTCCTGAAAGTGAGATATGTCTGCAGCAAAATCTTTTCCTGCTCAATAAGAAAAGAATCAAGGGGGTGCTGCTGTAAGTTCATCTGTCATTCCTCTAAACACTTCCTAGCATCTGAGACTTTCTTTGATAACCCAGAATAGTTGGTTCTCTGCAATTAAATAAGATGCTTTCTAACATTCTTGAATTTTGTGAAAAGCTTGAACATCTGGTTTCCTTTTACTGGAATGTCCCATGCCTGCATAACAGTAGTTCTATAATCTTTGTGCTCTTACCAACAATTTAAATAACTAAATTTTCTTCTTATAACATAGGTTTCATGTATATCAACCAACAAAGGGGAATGATCAGATATCCCAACTGGTAAAATCTGAACATGAGTGGAAGGATAGTGAACTATCCATGAGGGATTAGTTAGGATCCTATCCAACCTGGACCAAACTCTATAATTAGATTCTCTCTTGTTAGTACAAGTATGTTCACATCCAAAACTATTGATATCATCCAAAGTACAATCCAATAAACACTTATTAAAAGCCAGGATTCAGAGACAGAGGGAGGGTTAAGTCCAATTCTTTTACCCATTTCCCTTACAATGTTGAAGTCCCCCAATACAATCCAGTTAGTAACAGAACTAGCCAAGCCTCTAAGCTTATCCCATAACCTTTCTCTATGACTAGCATCATTACTAGCATAGATAAAAGTAACAAAAAGTTTCCAATGCGAAATATGATGCAAGAGCTCAAGATGAATCATTTGATCATGTAGTTTAGAAGAGAGAACTGTAAACTTTCTATTGTCCCAAAAAACCCATATTCTTCCATTGTAATGGTGAGAATAATTATTCATAATAGAATACAAAGGAAAAGTCCTAGTAATAGCAGCTGAGTTATTAAGTTTTACCCTTGTTTCCAAAAGCCCTAAAACTTCTACTTTATTCATAGGCAGATAGCTCCTAACCTCCATCTACTTTAGTTGGTCATTTAGACCTCTTATATTTCAAGAATAGATAATCATTTCCCTGGATCTAGTGGCTCCTCTGCCTGAGGGACCACCAAATTACTGTCCCTTAATTTGGTTCCTGTGTGCAATGCAGAAAATCTATTGCTCACATAAACTCCATTCTGTCCAATATCAGCTGATACATCAGTCCCATCACCAGTCAAGTTAATAACCTCAACAACACCAGTGTTATGTTGACCTAGCTCATTGCATTCTTGACCCTCCTCTTTCTCATCAGATGGAGAATTAACTTCCAAAACAACAGGTGAAGAGCCTAGTCCAAGACATTCTGAGCTCTCCTCTGAAGTTTTAGTAGAGAATTCTTCCCCTGACTTAGGAGAAATATGGCCTAGCATATGGCTTCCTGAGTCCTGAACAACTGGGTTGTGAGGAACATTTACCCGAACAAGCCTGTATTCCTGAACCACCTTCTTAGCTCTGATTTCATCAAGGTTTTGGTTTATCTTCGTGAATTTGCATTTCTCTTTTACATGACCCAATTTCCTGCAACAGTGACAGTAATATGGTAGCCATTCGTATATTACCCTTTGCTGCATTTCACCATGATATGGAGAAGATAATTTAACTGAAGTAGGTAGTGTTCCAGCCACATCAACCTCTACCAGTACTCTAGAAAAAGAGAGTTTGGATTTGAATGTAGTAGGTAAATCTGCAAAGAGGGGTTTACCTACAACACTAGCCACCTTACTAAGCACCTTTTCTGACCACATAAAAGGATCCAAGTCAGGGAATAAAACCCAGGCAGGGACAACTGATACACTATCCATTTCCTTGGAAAAAGTAGGTGACCATTGTTTCAAAATAAGTGTACCAGAGCCCATAGTCCATGGTCCTCCCTTCAGTATCTCATTCATGTCATCCTCAGATAAAAACCTGAAACTGTACCATCCCCTCTTATAGTACTGAACTTTAGGTCTGGTAATAGTATTCCATTTTTTCAGAACGAACTCATCCACCTGCTGTATCTTTTGTTTTGACCCCAGAAAATTACCCATGAGCGTGTTTTTCCAAAATTTTATCTCATCAACAACATCCTCCTCTTCCACCTCCACTTTCTGAGAATCAGCACTTTTATCGCGGTAAAACAGACTCATCCCTGGCTTAGGTTTAGTAAGAGACGTCCAAGTTTTAGTAATTACTATACAGATCTGTAGTTGGTTGTGTAGCAATTGAAGGATTACTACCAGCAGTTAATTCCTCAGTAGTAACAGGTTTATCTAATAATCTTGTAAGATTTAGCAATTGGCCAACAGTAGCAGAAGGAATTATACCTGAAGTTCCTGGTTATGAAGAAGGATCAGATTGAACCTCCATAACATCACCAATTTGAGTGATTGAAGTATCATCGTGCTCAGAAATTGTTTCTACAACTACGGTGTTATCGTCAGTAACATAATTATTATTACGTGCTCGATTTTTTGCCATGGTTTCATGCTGAAAGAAGAAAAAATTAACGTGTTTTTGGTTTTTCAGGGTTTGCTTGAAGAAGAAGCTTTCTCTCTTTCTATGACTAAAAACTGTTTGTTGATGTTTTTGGGTAGGGTGTGTGGTTGTATCCTTCTTCCGTAAGAGAGGATTGCCTACATATTTATCTAGAAAGATGAAATCAGACCATGCTCGTAGTTCAGGTATTTTTTTTGTGCAAATGGGTGGTGCTTTTCAGAGATCAAAAGCTATTGAAACATGGCAAGGTGCCGTAACTTAGACTCGATAAACATGCAATTTCAAATCAAAACTCTTGAGGAATTGACTTAAGGAAGGGTTGCGGTCACTAGCCATAAAGGAAACCTTAAAGGAATGATAAACTCAAACACGTTGAATTCTGACTTGAGAAGCCATAAGAGGTGCGAGCCCCTAGGCGAGGCAACAAGCCTCTATCTCAGACCAAAATTCAGTTTTGGCTCAATCTTTCCATGTTTTGAACCGTGTTATGCATGTTTAATGTTTGTAAAATCATAAAAACAGTAAGAAGAACATGAAATAAGAGATTTTTTTAAACCCTCATATTTACATGTTTGTTTGCTTGACGAGAATCGACAAAGTGTTAAACTCGTGAGTCGAAAAACTCGTTTTAAAAACCGTTTTGTAAGAAAAGAGTGTTG